>NC_073346.2:26739166-28047500 GCF_027580225.2 Misgurnus anguillicaudatus | reverse complement strand
CCAAAACACAATAAATCCATTTTGATTTCGGTAAAAACGTGTTTTCTATACCAAGAAAGTGACAAGATGAAAACCACTATTTTCTGTTACAAACTTTCACATAGCATCTTTAGGTTATAAAAACATAAAAAATTCAAATCTATAACTTGATTTCAAAGATTTATTATAAAAACAAATTCTTTTTTCCACAAAATGCAATAAATCCATGACAGTTTTTTTATTTCAAAATGCTATAAATCTATTAAAGCAATGTATAAATGTGCATTCATCTTTACCATTTTATATTTATTTAGTTGACTAGTGGTATACAATGATTAAAAAAATAAACATTAATGACATTAACCAAAACACTTACTTTGTTATATTAAAATCACTGTCATTGCTGCGGTTATACTTGACTTCGTCTCTTTAAATTTTTCACAGCGATCAGCTGTAAAATGTTTTGGTCCTGCTCGATTTTCGTTGACTTTGAGTCAAATAATGTAAAGTTTTCATAAGATCCTCTGGGGTCAATGTTTTAGCATGAGAAGCTAATTGATGCTGTCGGGAGAACAAGCACCCGAGTGCCTCTCGCGGAAATTATTACATGTTGATGGCTTACGTTTCTTTCCCATCACAGAAAACCATCACAGGTTTAGCAATGCTATTAAAGTATAATTTTGTTTTGTTTGTTGATCACGAAGTACAAAGTAGATGAGAAAAATTAGGACTCCGTGTACTCAGCGCGCCGCCATTGTTTGTTTACATTGCGTGACTGGTGGGCTGTAATTTTAGGAATGGATTTATTGCGTTCTGTAAAAAAGGAGGACTGGCGTTTATCGCATTTTGGGAAAAATGGGAGAAAAGATGACAGAATAACACGGCGGATATTGGATTTTGCGTAAAATTAAGAATTTACTTTTAACTACTGACCTGATATAATACTGATTTTGGCAGTAACTCGTTTTTTTTTCAAACATGGCGTTTATTGCGTTTTGGAACCAAACTCTTCATATATATATATGAAGAGTTTGTACAAATAAGATATAATTGTATTGAAAAAAATTATGTAGGGGAGAGCGGGGCACAACCTAACACTTTTTGGTTTTGGCTCAATCATTAAAAAAAATGTGCATTTGATTAATTCTATATTTACACAAGCAATACACACACATTTCTGCTACAAATGAACATTTCAAGTTTGTTTCTAGTACTTACCATTCTTGGACAATTATACCAAACATGACAAAAGTGCAAACGTTATAACTTACCCCCATAGGTGGGGTTAATTGTAACAGGCAGGGGGTTAGTTGTAACACTTGCTAAAAATTACGTTTTCAGGCAAATATTTCAATTCTATTTTGTCTATATACTTGAAGTGGATATTGTTTATATATCTGTCTATAATAGACAAGTATCCACACTGTATTCATTCATACAGCCCTTTTTTAACATTTTTGCAATTTATTTCATTATGATTTCAATCTTTGACATGACCTTATTTAATTAATATTAAAGAAATGAACAAAATAAATTTGACACGATTTTTAATAAGACAGGCACATTTATTTTGTTGGCAGCCAGCAATCATTTGTGTGTAGCCTATTTAAAACAACGGCAAAAATTACGCTAATGTTAGCAGTTTTCATATCGTAAGTGCTGAGGGGTTTGTTGTAACACAGCGTTACAATTAACCCCGCTGGGTCAAAATATTTTCAAGCCCACCAAAAAGTGGTATCTTACACACCCAACTTAGAAACCGGGAAAAACATGTGATGAAAATATTTACTTTCATGCCACCAAAACATTTGTTCATTAATAACACTCTGGAAAAACATTATACATTTCCAATAATTTGCTGGATATGGCTTTTGGCAGCGTCGAAAAAATATCAGAAAAACAAAACGCTGTAACAATGTAAACAGTCCATGTTACAACTAACCCCACACATTAGTTTTTGCCCCTCACACCCGTACATAAACTCCCTTTACCCATACGAATCAGTAAAACCAGCATAATGATACAATAGTCATTCATTTTTAAAAAATGATTAGCGAGTCATTCTGCATAACCGCATTATTCTGCAAATTAGTGTAATTTTATTTTTATATTCTTTTGTTTCTCTTTCACACAGCTGTGGACAGTGGGAGGGGGTCCTCTATGTTCTCTTGCTCTCTTCCCTACTCCCTCCCTGTTTCAGGATCAGGGTGGAGTGCCGTTTCCTCCCTCTGTTTCCTAGGCCTCATCCCCCCTCAGTTGTCCGAGGCAATGTGAATCTCTCCCTGCCATTAACGCACAGCTTCAACACAGATCGGTCTTTAAACACCCTGCGCACTAAGTGGCATCTTTAGCTACACGGTTTCATTTAAAGCCATGTCTTCCGGATCTGTTTTCATCCAGTTCACTGATCTAACCGCTGGTTGATGGTTGGTCCATTAATGGCTAATATCTCCGCTTGGGCTTCTGGTGTTCAAGTGTAATGCAGCTGGGTGATATCTACATAACGCGCTGGTCTGTTTTCTCAGCAAACTTGGTGGATGTGCGTCATTCTGTGATTGATTGTTTTTACAAAGACTGAGCTACTGGGTGTACGCTACGGCTGAGTTTTCAGGCTCTGATTGTGGATATCTGCTGGTGGTTTATTTAAATTATTATTTTTTTATGGATACAACTAGGCAGCCATACTTCAGCTTTTACACATCCCATGTGTTGAAGGAACTTTGAGTCTTCGTTGTAGGAATAATAGTTGACTTTCTGTGCTCTCAATTCTGGTGGTTTGTTTATCACTCCCTTGCTGAAGACAACAAGCGGAAACGCGTGTGTACACCTCTATGGCTTGCTGCTTTCAAACAAGTTGCCATGGCAGCTGGAGTCCAGGTAGATTGATTCATCCAGACTTTTTTGTGGTGAAGTAGTGGGGACTGGGAACTATTGCAGCCTTTTAACAAAATTATAAATGTTAATCTTTTTTACTAACATTCATAAAAAAAATTTTTTCAGAATTTCGTTTAATAGTGTCTGTCAATATTAACCACTACAAATATCAGTCCCGTTATAACAGTGTATTGCTACTCTTTTAAGTAGGGATAATGTATAGGCAGCCAGTTGTTATCACAGAAATAAGCCCCGACAGTAATCAGCTAAGCTATCACCGGCTGCCTGTACATTATCCTGCTTATTACGCGGCTATTTACCTCATAAGTAAGGTAAGGAACATTACATATTGATTTAGAAATTCTTTACAAGCTAATTTTTAACAAACTCATTGTTCCAAAAGCAATTTAGCTGATTGGTTGATATGAGGCCGATTTAATGCTAATTGACGTGAAACATACAGATTATTGCTTAAAGTACATTTATTGTGCATTCTGTGTTCAGTTGCCGACTGTTAGCTTAGCATCAAAACAGACTTGAACACATGAAGGGCGTACGTCCTGCGGGGTAGCCATGACGGCGTAGGCTACGCTTCAGTTTTCATACATACTTCTGCGTCGTCGCCTGCTTTGACGTGCAAACACACGTGCAGACCTGTGTTAGGCAGTATCCTCGCGTGTAACCACAGTAGCAGCGCGACGTTCAATGAAAAAATAGCAATACCGCTATTATCCACCAGGTGGCACACTTCCGCAACTTATACAACCCGGAAGTAACGCCTCACGTGAAATATCTCTATCAAAAGTCCTTTACAAAAATGGAATTATCTCAGCTTTTTGCTCAAAATTGGGTGTTTTTGAATAAACCTACCCATATTTGAGAGGTGATAAAAAGAGAATTAATGAAGGTAGGATTAAACGTTTTTTTTTTTTTGAAAGCAGAGGGGTCAGTTCTTTTATTTGAAATATTATTTGTTGATATATTTAAAGAAGAACATTTTCTGGAAGGCATTAAACTTTTGTGAAAATCATGAAAAATGCTGGCGCTGGCTGGCAACTTTTTTTAAAAAACGCTGCGGGGAAAGAGTTTATAACTCTTTAAACATCAATCAAGAACTTTATCTCTATTAATAACTATTTTAAAGGGGAAATTTCACAAGACTTTAAGATGTCAAATAAATCTTTGATCTGCCCAGTGTGTCCTTTAAAATGCAAATGCACTAAATGTCAGTGCCGTGGTTGGACATTGCAGATTAAAGGGCGGTATTATCCCCTTCTGACATCACCAGGGGAGCCAAATTTCAATGACCTATTTTTTCACATGCTTGCAGAGAATGGTTTACCAAAACTAAGTTACTGGGTTGTTCTTTTTTTAAATTTTCTAGGTTGCTAGAAGCACTGGGTGGGGACCCAATTAAAGTACTTAAACATGAACACAGGCAGATTTTCATGATATGTCCCCTTTAACATAAAGCAAGTCCTGCACTTTATTTTTTAATTCCTGCATGTTTTAAAACTGAAACCAAAACCTCAAACGTGCAAGTGGATGGACACACATCATTTGTATTAAATTAGGCATTTAAGAAAACATACAAATAAATATCATTTTAGACGTTTGATGACTATTTACTGTCTAAAGCTGCGTCTCAACAACCGGCTAGGTCAAGGGTCAAACAGAAATCGTGAGTTAAAAAATAAGTGGTGTTAAAATGAATTTACGTTAACGCGTTATTAACGTTAATTTTGACAGCTCTAATAAAAATATATGAATTCAAATATATTATTATTATTATTACTACTTACCATGCAGTCTTCGTGTATCTTCCACCTCACACAATCCACAAATGTAATAATTCCAAATATTGGCATAATATATTGATCTGCCACAATTTAGCATACAAAGAGTACATTAAGGCCCAGCCGAACCGAAAGTTCAAAGCCACATTCAGCACCCACCTCAGCTGGCCAGAGATGTGAGATTATGAGTCTCTTGGCGGTGAGCTGGTTTGAGAGGAATGTGAGTGTGTAACATGGGGAAACAGTGGCTCCCGTCCAGCTCAACACGCTGAGATTGGGTCAGTTATAGGGGACCGTTTGCCTTCTTACGAGAGCTGGCAGAAAACACTGCGTTGGGGTTTAAGACAACAGTGACTCTTGTGAGCATCAGCAGTTTATAATGTTTTGATATTGAGGTTGGAGAAGGGCTGTGGTGTCAAGTGTTTTTGCATTAGGGCGTCTTTGGGCCCAAGCCAGCACACATGCGAAGACGCAGCTGCTCTGTAAATGCATAAGTGACAGCATGTTTGTAGTAAAGCATGTGTTTTGTTAACATTTGATGGCGCTGTATGATATAGTGTATCTATTGTGCAGAAACTTTATGCATGCATATTATGCAAATGCATCACATCAGGACATATTGAGTTATGTAAACCCTTGGTTCTCTTGGTTATTAAAAGTAAAATGTTGAAATGAATGTTAAGCAATGAGAAAAGCTTGCCTTTGTTCTAAACAAAATTAGGGCACAAGTAACCCGATATAAATATTTTGTAATATTAAAGTACAAAGATTTCATGACTTGTGCAATATTCCATATGGTTTAAACTTTAAAGCCATAGCTTTGGTCATAAATCAGTTATCTGCCCTGTGATTGGCTGATCAGCCAGGACTCTAATTCTCTGTCTCTTCACCAGATGAAGGTGACCATCAGCACAGCACGACAGGGAGCGAAGGGGGTACACCGGGGGATGGCACCCCACCCCCTAAACGCAAGGGCAAGTTCTCCACCCTCGGGAAGATCTTCAAACCCTGGAAGTGGAGAAAGAAGAAAAGCAGCGAGAGGTTTCAGGAAACTTCAGAAGGTCCTTTGTTCTGTATTTGTTATGTGTTTGTAGGAAAATATTTGTGTTACTGCAACCTTTCCTTTTTCTTAGATCACACGTTAATGTTTGTTTTCTTTCCTTTGCCAATATAAATGTTGTTTTGAGCTTTCTCATATATTGTTAGAGGTACATGAACAATTAAATTTCAGTATTCATTAGTCTGCATATAACTTGGCTTTTAGATCTAGATTTTATATTGGACATTAAGACAAAGTAAAAAAAGGTAAACCCACAACAGTTTAAAAAATGGCTTTAGCCTAAATCTAAAAATCTGAATGTATTATTCTTTTAAGGTTTTTGCCGAAGATGTGCCAGGGGTTATATTAGTGATATAAAGGTTCCGTTTTTCCTGTGTTTTCGAAGCCTTGATTGTGTTTACGGTGCCCAATATGACATCTGTTCATGTTTGGTCTAAAAAAGCATTATTTTTCACACAATTTATTGAACTTTGAGCTTTATAATTTTGTAGGCATTATTGATGCACTAACAGCAACCTTACACACCAACTAAAGATTACATAAAGGGATCACGAAAAACGTTGACTTTAAAATGAAGAATTGGCCATCTGCAGGGTTCCCACGGGAAATCCTTGAAAGTTTGTGAATTTGGGTAAAAAAATTAAAGGGTCTGGAAAGTTTTTAAAAATATACATACATCGATACATTGATGCCCAGCTGATGCCTGACCAACGATCACCGACAGAACCCGCTTAATCTTCTTATCCGTTTATGTGTGTATATACATATATATCTCCCAAGGGTTTTTCCCTCCTAGGACTTTTTTTATTTCCTCGGCTAAACAGCCCGGGGGTTTTTTTCTCCTAGGGGTTTTTTTACCCCGGGGAGGCAGCCTTCTTGGGCTTAACTTAGCTTCCTCTTCTAGACGTTACATTAGTAATACGCTCGCTTAATGTCGAGTCATAGCCGCAGCAAATTTGACTGCTTATGCTATCGTGTATTATGTTGTGCTATCTGTTGTTTTTCTGTGCTTTTACTGCTTCTATTAATGTAAAGCTGCTTTGAAACAATTAAGTATTGTGAAAAGCGCTATATAAATAAAATTGAATTGAATTGATACAGGTCATTGAAAGTGCTTGAATCTATTTTGTGCAAGAAGTTTTCTGGGAAAAAAAATCCATATTCCCTGTGTAGTGTAGGATAATATCTTTTTAACATCAGATATTTTTAAGCACACGTGCTAAACTGTTCACTTTTAAATGCTTATATCTTCTGTATGGGAATGTTGATACCAAAATGCTTTTTTGCATCGTTGTGTTTGACACATGAAAACGTCTCGGGTTACGTATGTAACTGTTGTTCCCTGAGGAGGGAACTAGACGCTGCGTCTCCCTTGCCATACTTCCTGCGTCCCTGTAACGCCGTCTTTGGCAATATTTGAGATAAGCCCTTTTCACACAGACATTCCGGAAAATACACGTAAAATGCATCCTGGATTTTTCCGGAATCGTTAGACTTTTGTTCATTCACACTGCCATGATTACCCGGCATCTGATGGTCCCGGAAAGACACGTGACCTGTTGAAAGTCTTGCCCTCTCTTCTACGCAGCGTCTGAAGTTTGCACATTATTTATTATTTCTCTCTCCAGAAACCACTTGCATGCATTTTTGTTTATGATAAGACTATAAAGAAGCGCATGAACGCACAGTTCTATGCTGGTGAATGATCTCAGCTTCAGAGTGGATATTTGACGAGCTCCCTGATCTCTGCTTTAATCCAGTTTTCAGACATTTTTCATCGTGATTGTTTATATGCGTTTAAAACCCGCATTTTGAGGAGCTGAACGATATATCTTGTTGGGATGGCGCCCGGGTATTTTTTGTTTATTTTGACTCAAATGAGCACGTGACGCGATATTCTTTTATGCTGCTGAATGATCTCTGTTTCAACGCAGTAAGTGACGAGCTAACTTACCTGATATCTGCTTAAGTCCAGTTTGCTGACATTTCTCATCGTGAATGTTGTAAATCCCTCATTTTAAAGAGTTAAACCAACTTCATGTTGCCATGACACGTGCGTCCTCACTACGGCACGTGCATCATTGTTTATGCGTCTCATTTTTCATTTCCTGATAACTGCTTCAATCTAGTTTGCAACATTTCTGTTGGTGAATGTTTAAATGCATGTTAACTCTCGTTTTAAGGAGCTGAACCATAACTTTTGTTGTGATGATGCATGCGTCCTCACTACGACATGCCCATTACGGCATTGTTTCGGCTTCTTGTTCACACAGAGGGTTTTCCGTGTATCTGACTAGGTCCTCTTTCCGGCAACGATCCCAGAAGATTAACGGGATGAGTTTGTGTTCACACAGACACTTGTCTGGCAATTTTACGGGTATTTTCTGTGACCAAAGGTCTGTGTGACTGGGGTTATTGCAATATACTTTTTTGGCTCCCACATCACCCTCTCTTTGTCATTAAGACGCACTTACCCCTGGAGGTGTCCCCAAAGTGTCACTGCTGTGACGCAACGCAGTGACGCAATGCAAATTCCTTCGAAAAGTAACTGTAACAATGTATCTTAAAAGGTAACACCATGTAACCTTGCTCTCACTTTAAATGTGTCCCCACATTTATTCCTTGAATTTTGAGGGTATTGGATCTGGAAAGTCCTTGAAAGGTCATTGAATTTGAAGTTAACTAAGGTGTGGTAACCCTTCATCTGTAGTGGTGAATTTATCTCTTGGTGTTTATGTATCCCTCACAGTTTTGGAAAGAAAGATGTCGATGAGAAGACCAAGGCAGGAACTGATAGATCAAGGAGTGCTTAAAGAGCTTCCGGAGAATGGTGTGTGTACCTGGTATTCATTACATTACAAGTACATTGTTGACCTGGAAGGGACGTTTTTATGATGTTTCTTGAAAATCTGAAATAGCAGAAAGTTTTTGTGTGGGTTGAGGTTTGGGAAGGAAATAGAATACAGTTTGTACTGTATAAAACCATTACCGGTATGTTTATTAAATGTCCCCACAACTAATGGAAACTAGAATATGTGTCTGCATCTGTGTGTATGCATCTGTGTCGTGCGCGTGTGTGCGTGTTTGCATGGACAGATTGCCGATTCGTTGTCTGCCATTGTTACATAAATGTTTAAAATGTTTTCCACCACAGAATGTTATTGAGCAAAATAAATAATTTGACGTGATGGAAATGTTTAATATTTAGAAAATGACAACAGAACATTCCGGTGATATATATATATATATATATACACTGTTGGACACGTTAGTAGACAAATAAATTAGTGAGTGTCCAAAGCGTTATTATCTATGCCACAGGGTCAAAAGCTAAACTTCTAAATATATATCTGACGGAGGTTTGCTCCTGTAATTTGTCACTATATTCCTTCTATTATACTCTCATTGTGATTTGTAAATGGGAATTGGAGATTGCCAAATAGGCCTCAGGCTTTATAGAAAAAAACAAACATTTTGAATGATTTAAAAATGTGTGGCATCAATTACTGCTGAATCACAGTTGCTCTGTGCCTCGGAGCTGTTTTGATACATGTGCTATACATTGTCAGCTTGTCAGATATCCTCGCGACAGAGATAGACACGCACTCCAGCGAGGCTGTATATCATCACAGCTTCCTTCATGTGACAGCAGTCAGACAAATTCTGCACTTTTTGAGTCAGCCAAAGTGTGGAAATTTAAATTTGATGTCTTGTTTATATTTGGGAAGAAACTGACATGCCGTTATTCTTAAGACAAGAAAGTAGAGCAAATTGCACCCAGCAGCAAAAAGTTTTGAAAGTCATACCAGCTGCTTTGAAGGCCTATTTATATTAGAGTTGCCCTTGTAACCTCAATGAGATGTTTGAGGTGAAACAACCTTTATCAGAGCCACAGGCTTGTGTTGATCATTGTTTCTTCCTAACCTCATTTAAAAGGATTTCACAAGTCTGCACAACAATGCACACATTAGCAATGTGAACAGGTGTTAGGCTTTTATGTATTGTATCACAGTTTTGACCAATCACCATCTTGACTGCAGCGATTTCTAATGTAATTTTTGTAAACTTTATATTTTTACAGAAGCAGTTGAGGCTCATAGCCATAAGATGCCCTATGTGAAGAATGGTCACACTTTGCCTGTAGGAGGAGGTGGGGTTAGTGGAGGTCTGGAGCAAGTTCATTCACCCTCGGAATCAGAATTTAGGGTCAATCCTGTCTGGCTGCCACAACCTGATGACAGGAGGGGCCGTTCCCCTTCTGATGGGGATCATCGTGGGGCTTTGGGACCACGGGTCTCCAATCAAGACGAAAATAGGGAAGGCAGGAGAAGCGGCTGGGCTTCGGGGACAGAGGACTGGAAATCGAATATGGCTTGGCAAGGAGGACGATTACACCCTGATATGGATAAAAGACCGGGGCTAATGAAAGCCCCATCTGAGGATGGGCGCAGGACTCGCCCCGATTCGGACTGGAAGCCGACACTTCCCCGGCATTCATCAGTTGAGGATGGAAGAGGGCGGCGAGGTGTGTAGTTTCTTTGTTTCTCTGTTTATGGCTCTGTTTATTAATGCCGCTTTTCCATTGCATAGTACCCCACGGTTTGGTTTGGATCGGCTTACTTTTGGGGGCTTTTTCACTGGGTACTCAATACTTTTTTAGTACCACCTCGGTTGGGGTTCCAAGCGAACTGAGCTGATACTAAAACGTGACGTGAAAACACTGTAGATCACTGATTGATCGGCGAAAGTCGTGACGAGCATTATGCTAAATGCAAGATTAGCTTTACCTTCATGCTAGCCTGCGCTGGCTCGAGCTAACCTGTCGTCATCTGTGCTTTGTTGTAAGTTCCCAAACTCCCTTTTAGCGATGAAAAGCATCCACATGTTGAGAATCAGGAACACCCTACTTGCGGTTTGTGGCGGCACATTCGTGATACTAACGTTGCATGCACAGCATTTTGCAACTTAAATCAGGCGCAGCGCATCGACTGACGGCACGGGTGTTTGTACAAAAACTGTCATGTGAGACAGAGGTAGTGATAAACGTGATGTGCAAACATTTATTGGTGGTGTTCAATTTTGATTTTGTGGCAGACTGAGAAATAAATGAATTTATGGGAAACACTGCATTCCATTGACGCTCTCACGTGTATGATTTCACAGCAGTAGGCTGCGCAAATATAACGACATGCCTATAATCCCTCCCACTCTGAAGTGTTACTAAATTCGATGGAAATGCTAACCAAGCCAAAATTAAGTGACCTGACCCGAACTAAATTGTGGGGTACTATGCAATGGAAAAACGCCATAATATCTTCATAAGTGGTCAGGTGAGACACATTACTGTTTACACCTGGTAGTAACCTCCTAAATGCAACTCAAGAGACATTTTGGGTCACTCTTCCTGTCTTTTTGCCATACTTTTGTCATTTTCTGTTCTGTTGGACCATATGGAGACAGTGTGCCTGTGTTCCCATGGGTCCTGCTCCAGCTAAGGTTCTTATTTAGGAAGTGAGCACAGCTAAGCTGAATTCTCTTGCTCTTTTCTAATTAATAAACCGCTGTCACCTCAATCCTCCTCAAAGTGAACATTATCATTTAGTCCCAAACCCTTCCTTCGGAGACCGATTTGTCCTTCCACTAGGACTGATCTGATTTAGATTATTCAGGCTCTATTTCAATATACTCCCCTGCATTTTATAACAAGATGAGCAAATGAATATTTTTTTAGAGTCTTTTACTCATAGATCCACTTTATCTGTCTCTCTCTTCCACCTGGAATTAATATACTTACCAGAAATACCACTGAATTTAAAACATAAGCATTGAGGATTTTGTGGGAATGGAGCAGCTGATGGACAGATTAAAGAAAGCTTTCCGACGTACTAGACTTTTACTTCATCAGACGGCTAAGATGGATCCTTTAAACCGTCTGCTGAACAATCAGATTTCTTTACTCATTTGAATGCATAACACATATTCACAGCAGTCAGATCAAAAATTTAATCTATGATAAAATCTTGATTTTAGTGGACCAGAACTGATATGAAAAGCAATGGTTGTGATAAAATTGTACTAAATCTTATATATGGTCACTGTGGACAGTAAAAAAGAAGTATAGTTTGTTTTTATGTATATGTGAATGTACGTGCACAGTACAAAGCCAGTGTATTTGACTCCTACGTGTACATAGACTTTCGACTCATGCACATTGCGACAAAATGCAATGCCTGTCCTGGCCTATATACATTATCTTGACCATTCTCTCCTGACCTACGTGTACAAAGTATGAGCGGTTACCAAATCCGGCGGTGTGCACGCACTATTCTGATGATGAAATTTGCACATTTGCATACACTATGTGGACGCTAGCATATGCGTTTAAACTGAACTATACTTCTAGCTTAAAGGGATAGTTCACCAAAAAATAAAAAATTCTTTAATTTTTTGATCTAAATCTGTATGAATTTATTTTTCTGATCAACACAAAAGAAGATTATTTTGATAAATGATGGTAGTCACACAGTTGACAGTATCCATTGACTTCCATAGTAGGAAAAACAAATACAATGGAAGTCAATGGTTACAAATTGTGTCCTTACTATCGTTTATCAAAATATCATCTTATGCTGCGTTTACACCAGCCGTGGTAGAGGCGTCAATGTGAAGACACGTTGACGCGCGTCTGGATGTCTCGCGTCGCGAATGAGGCATTTATCGCGGGAGTGTATACGGGATTCCGCCTCATTTGCGTGTCTCGTTTGCGCAAATGGCGCGAATTGAGCGTCTGCCATTGTAGGCGCGAATGGTGCTTTTTGTGCATTTTGCGTTTGACACGAATTTGCGGCTGACGCCCGAGGTGAAAAATTTGAGACAGGAATAAAAAGGACCTCGCTTGGAAGAGTGTCAGTGGGGACGTTGGGCAACCTGGTAAGTTGTAAATACACATTTCACTTTTGAGTCACGTGGCGTTTATCGACCCGTGGCATCCCCGCCGTTTTTAAACTATTAAACAGACAACCGCATAGAACTTGCCCCTCCCACAAGAAGCAGATTTCGCCTCTGACGCGCCTCAAATGCTTGCTTTTTCCACGCGTCTACTTCGCTCTAGATTGGCAAATGCATTTAAAATGTTCAAGCGGCAAACTAGACGCAGTAGACGCAATTTTGACACCTTAAATGCGGCTGGTGTGAACGCAGCAGCATACCTTATACAGGTTTAGAATAACATAAGGATGCGAAAATAATGACAGAATTTTTGGGTGAACTATCCCTTTAGGGAATCCTGGAAGTCGAGATCAATTTTGGAAGCACCTGTTATGTTATGGACATGTACATCAAATACTTCTAAGATACTACTTTTCTCAGAGATTAGACTTGCAATTTATATTATGTTATTGCTAATATGTATTATTACTATTAATAACAGTAGACTTTTTTTACTTTTATTATCATTATACCATTATGTCTTTCTATGTCATGCTCTTACACCATATTTTAGCGGTGTGTTTTTTTACACGTTAAAAAGACTTTGCCATATAATTGAATATATATATTTTTCCCTATATAGAGTCTGACAGCAACCAGTATGTTCCTAACTCTGAGGCTCAAAGGGACACGCTCCGGGAGCCCCTGCCTCCCAAACAATCCGTAATGCCCCCAAAGTGGCTGTTGACCTCCCCCCAGGAACCCGGTGTCAACAGCTTGCCTCGCACCCCTGTCCACAACCACGCTGCTGCTTTCTCCTCTTCCTCAGCCTCCTCCAACTCGTCCTCCTCCTCGGCTGTCAGCACAACCGGAAAAACTCTACGAAATGTCTCTTCGGCTGGCGTCAGCACGCAGGGTGTCGTTCCCCTCACCACCTCCTCAGCGCCGTCCTCTATGAGCAACGCCCCGGTTCAACCTCCCAAACATCCCCCTCTCCCTCCACCCAAGCCAATCAACCGTACCAACAACCCTGGCATGTTAGGTAAGTGATCACAAACATGTCATGCGGGATATAATATGACCTCTATAAAAGTCAATGTAGTTACCAGAAACCATTCATCCACGTCCTCGTGCCAGCTCTAATGTAGAAGCCTTGTGGTTAATCATAGAGTCGCAGGCATTTACACAAGAACAGCCCAAATATACAGACCACACTAACCATCTGTTTACATACAGGAGGATTTTTAAAGGTGAAGCGTGTCATTTTTGACAAGCAGAACTGCAAAAAGCATAGTTTCCGAGAAAGTGTCGGACATTCCATCATTATTTACTGAAAACAGATGTTAACATTGTGTGTAAATGGGGTCATTGTGTCTATAACAGTTTTTTTTAGTCACTGAGGCAACACTGATCTTTTACACCTCCTCGTATTATTCATATCTAGACAAGCCATTGAGTATGTCAGTCATTTTTCTGAACTGCAGTGCTTTATGCGTGTTGTTTTTTATTTATTAGAACTGTACCTCGTTTTAATCATTGTCTTGTACAGCAGAAAGCAGGCAGTAGCTCTATTGCATGATAAAAGTAGATATATCGTACAAATATCAGTTTCGTTCTATTTGTCTTGAGCCCTTTCACACACAGATTACGGAAAATACATGGGAAATTAATCCGGGATTTGTCCGGCGATCGTTTTATTTTGGTTTATTCACAATGCCAATGATTTTCCGGAATCTGTGCGTGCCGATAACGTCTGAACCGGGTGTGCCTCATAAGTCTTGAAAAGTGAAGCCTCTGGCTCTTTGATCACCCACTGGTGGGTGGCTGCAGTACAAGTCATAAACCCCGCCCTCTTCATTCAAAGGAATGGGACTCTGCTCTAAATAAATAAATTATTTACACTTCCAATAAAAGTTTCCGAAAGATGGTTTTGGTCCTTTCAAGTAGTTGTTATCACACTGATATATGTTCAAGTGTTCATTTTTGTGATCATTTTAATTTTAGCTAGTAGTTTGATGCTATAGAAATGGGGCGTGTCGTTATGATTGGCGTGGTTGAATTGGTCGTGCGAGCGTTTTGGCGGAAGTTTGATACCGCGGCTCTGCCTCTGGCTCCACGGACGATTCCTTCTGCGCATGCCTTGGCTCCAAACTGACGGTTTTACGTAACATGGCGGCGCCATGGTCGGACATTTTGGGCTTCAATGTATTACAATGGAGGGAGGCGACGTCGCGTCGTCCATCTTTTTTACAGTCTATGGTCTGAACGGTAACGTCTTGTTGCGATGACACGTGCGGCACTACAGCACACCCCTTACTACATTGTTTCTGCCTTTTGTTCTCACAGGACGCATTCCGTAAATGTTACAGCAATGTTACTAAGTCCCCTTTACGGGAGCACTGTCTACTCTCGTCTTTAGGAAAAAAACAGTTTTATTTTCCACAAGGTATTTGTTCCAGAGATCAGTTTAGTCGTTAGCCAGACCAGTAAACAAGCAGAGACTGGAAGTTAAAGGTCCTGTTCTTCCTGTGTTTTTGAAGCTTTGATTGTGTTTACGGTGCCCAATATAACTTGTGTTCATGATTCATGTGTTAAAAAAATTCAGTATTTTGCACACAATTTACTTATCTGTATATCACTGTTTTCACTGTCCTAAAAACAGGCTGATGTCTTCCTTGTTCTGTAAAGTCCCTCCTTCAGAAATACGTAACGAGTTCTGATTGTGTAGCTGGTTTAGTGTGTTGTGATTGGACCGCAGCTTAGCTTAGCTGGCGACTGGTGTATTCCTGTGGGTGGAGATTAGTCAAAAACTCTTAATATTGACGTAATTTTTCCGGAAGTAAAGGGCTGTAGTCCAAACCGTCCGTTCTCTGTAGTCTTTGGAAAGTGAATTGTGTTAAAGAAAATATATCGCTTGGCATTGAACTTTGAGCTTTATAATTTTGCAGGCATTATTTAACAACCTCACACAACCAACTAAACCTCAGGTCAGACGCGTCGACATGCATGCATCCGAAAAAAAACGTCTATATACAACACAGTTTTCCTGTATTTTTAATCTATTAACTTGCTGAATTTGTCAGCTCCTCAGTTCCTACAACCTTATGGGATAGAAAAGTGTCCATTTGTGCATATTTTAAAGGGGTGGTTCAATGGTATTTCTAGCATTCTGACTTATTAACACTGTATAAGAGTTGTTTCCTCATGCTAAACATGCGTGTTACAGAGTGTGTGTTATTTCTGTGCCGAATGCACTTCGCCAGGGTTCGTACAAGTTTCGGAAAGTTTTTTCCAAATACGGGTCCAGCTGACGTTTCAGGGGTTTCTATACGTATCACTTATTTTTATGGGCAGTTCCCCCGGAAAACCCCACCCACCCGTCAATCAGCGGGAGACGCTAGAACTTACAAACATCACATTACGCGACAGCTTTAATTTCAACAATGGTATGAATGAAGAAGTGTGTTTTGTGGATGTAAGGAGAAGAAAGACAGCCTTATGGAAACAATGGATATAGTTTATTATCAGGGGTAGCAGCGGAGTTTTGCGTGTGTGTTTGATGCGCTGGATTTCATTGAAAAGTCTCAACCGGGTCATGAGTTGCATGCAGTAAGTAAGACCTTGTGTTATGTTGGAAATAGGCGCGTGCATATTATATAAATGAGACAAACATTTAGTGAATCACAAGTTAAACAGTGTTGTATAGTGTAGCATGACTCGTACTCGCTCCTCCCGCGGTAGTAACTCCTCCTTAATTTTTAATACGTTATCGGAAAGATTCGGTAAAGCTAATCTTTCTTTTATAAATCTGATTAAACTAAAGACTATTCAGAGATATAAAGGATGTAATACTACTCTGGTATTCCAGATTAACATCAGAAATGCAGAAACAGCGTGTGTAATGTGAGCTTTAAAATCATGGGGGAAATTTCTGACATCCTCTTTTTGCACACTGAGGTTTCGGACAATACTGTACAGTTCACATGCTTTTAGCATATACTCTAGTATAGAAGTAGGCGATTCCAGACAAATGGCTTGATTTTAGATTTTTTTTAAAGGTTGGAGGTAAACTCTGGAGTACAGTGGCACTTCAGGAACCCTATACAACATGTTTATTTCATGCTGTTGCTAATCATGGATGATTGTTGAGTCAGCTGCCCACATAACATCTCAAAACACCTCTGTAACAAGAGGCGATGTCACAGCTATTGACTTGTTGCTGAAATCTTATCACTTAGAAATGGAATAGAGGTGATTTATTGAGATTGCATGTGACAGTTCACGCTTAATATTTATCACTTTAGGCAGCGGCATGTTTTGCCCAATCATCGCTGAGGGTAAACAAAAGTTCACTTTTTATACTTGTGCGTTGTACTTCTGGAGCAAAAGCTATCCTTCCACCAGTAGCTCCCGGTTATGTAAATGCGTTAACACCTATGGAATAATGGTTAAGTGGGTCATTAACTTTAGTCATAAAGTAGAATATAATTTATTCATCATAGAATATCTAGATGTTGTGTCTGCTTAACACGATATTAAATATGTGTTCCGAGTTTGTTGTGTTATTAACCACTCAAATTTAAAGAGCACCTATTTCATTGCTAAAAAACAACATTATTTTGTGAATTTGATATAATACATTGTGGTCGCGTGGTTTATGGTTAAAAAACATATTATTTTCCACATACTATACATTTTTGTAGCTCCAGATTTCACTCTCTTTCTGAAATGCACGGATTTGAAAATCTCTGTCCTGATTGGCCAGCTAATCTGTATGTTGTGATTGGCCTGTGTCATGCCATACTCACGTCATCGTTTACTTTGGAAATATGTACCTTTTGCATATCGTTAACATGTATTAATACACATGTACACACCAAAGGAACGTGAATCGGACAATAGGTGCTCTTTAAATGCTAAAAACACGACAAGTAAATAAAATAAGTTATCAAAATTTTGGAAAAATAAGCTGGATTATCTGCTCTGAAACGTTGGGGTAAACACTGAAACCACGCCCACTCGTGGGAATCCTGCCAGCTCGGGATTAAGCAGTTGATTCGCTTATGCTAATGTACTCTAGTGCTATAGTGTTATGGGCGTGGCTATGTTCGGAGGCTTCGGGGCATCATCGAGCCATTATTTCAGGCCCGCCCCCAAAAAATCTTCAACTCTGAAATGGTGAAGAACTGCTTAACGATCCGACTCTACAATTCAGTACTACATAGTTCACAGTCCGTGTATCAACAATAAGGTTTAAATTGATTTTACATGGACTTTAACATTAAATGTCATCATATCTTTGCATTCAAATGCCAAATTGGTCAGGTAAAGCTGAATTGATCCTGCAACAATCATGCTTACATCAGCATTCTCAAGTTATGTGTGGAGTCTGTTTTTAAGATGTGGTTGTGTATATATCTCAGCCAAATGTGGATCTGGATGTATCTAGAGCTTTATCTGCTTCTATAGTACATCCATGTAAAAACTCGTTGTGTGCAGTTTCTTCATTGCGCACATCCATGTGACATTTACAGTCATTTAGAGGAATAAGTCGTCTGTGCTTTGTAAAAGTATTGTTCTTGTGAGGTTTGACGTCCAGGAGCTGTGTTTTTTGTCCCCCGTCAGCCTCCACCCTGCAGGGGGGTGATGGCAGCGAGTTCCCTCTATACTGGTCCTGTTGGAAGCGTGAAGGCGACTATGACGTCTACCTGTCACTGCCTGTATACCTCTGCCGGCGGGCAGGAGGCATGCGCACAGGTAAACGTCAAGGCCAGGCCTGTCGCCAAGGCTGCCGGTGTCTTTTACGTCCATCGCCTGCCACTCTTTGTGCCCGCCTCATCTTCCTCACCTCCAGTGTAGCATGTCTTTAGCATCGCCTGAGAGTGTGACCTAATGCGGCCTTGCTTGCTTTATTTCTTGTCTGTTCTCTACCTTTTCTTCCTAAATTTCTCAAATGCACCCTCGCTGCATGTTTCTGGCACTGAAGCTGTCGCAGTTAGCACATTGGCACACTATTAACAGGTGCTTAAACCGCTAACTCACCCCCTGTGAAATTCAGCTGATCGTAGTCACCGCTGAAGGAAATGCCCTATCGTGCCAAAGCAGATGTTGCACAACAATAGATGTTTTGTATAAGCCAACAGTTGCTCAACAGACAGCTGTGAGATCAGGGGGGAAATAAATCCAATCCACCCCATTAGGTGCAGAATGGCTACAGCTTTAGGGAAAACTCATGCATTTGATTTGTAAAGCGCCAACCAATCTCTTTACCTAAAGGTAGCGCAACAGGGCTTAGCATGTTTAAACATGCAATTTGCTTCTTTAGCTTTATTTATGCTGCTTGTACATAATGTTTGGCTGCTTTACCTCATTAAACGTACATTATCTTCATGGCAGATCTGTGTAGAGATCATGTGATACGGTCTTCTAAATGCATTAATTTAGCAGTCACATGACTTTTTGTCAATAAACTTGTTGCTTGCTTTTAGTGTTTTTTTTATAGTTTGAGCTAGTTGATGTTTAGTAACACGTTACGTATCTTGAGACTTAATTATTTTAAATGTGACCTTCTGTATTAAAAGGTATAGATCACCCTAAATAAAAATGTATGTTGCAAAAGGAGGTGTTGTTAATGACTGACAATCTTTTTAAGTGAACTTTCCCTTATATTGGTACTAAGTAATAATAATATATAAATCTGTAAAATCTATGCACGAAACAAAATTTGTTTGGAAAAACAAAAAAAGTTACATACTTGTACAATAATAACACATTAGTTACTTAATACTTTAAAGGGGACATATCATGAAAATCAGACTTTTTCCATGTTTAAGTGCTATAATTGGGTCCCGTTGCTTGTATCAACCTAGAAAATTTTAAAAAGATCAACCCAGTAACTTAGTTTTTGTAAACCATTCTCTGCAAGCATGTGAAAAAATATGTCATTAAAATCTGGCTCCCCTTGTGATGTCAGAAGGGAATAATACCGCCCCTTAATCTGCACTATCCAACTACAGCCATGTTATATAGTGCAGAGATCAGCTCATTTGCATTTAACAGGACACACCCATTTTTGCTCACACCTACAAAGTGGCAATTTTAACATGCTATAATAAATTATCTATATATAGTATATTGAGCTAGAACTTTACATATGTACCGTGGGGACACCAAATAATTTTTTTTACATCTTAAAAAAGTCTTGTGAAATGTCCCCTTTAATATTAGTACTAATTTGTTAGTTTTATTAGCATTTCATGTTTCCAAACAAATTCAATTTTCATTTATAGCTTCGTAAATATTTTATAATGTATAGATTTAAATGTTTTAAATGTACACACAAACATTTTTTTTTTAGAATAACTTACCCTTATCATGTTTTAATGCATAATATTTTATAGCTGAACTATCACAAGGAGGTACCAGCCTATTACCAGTCAAGCCCTCGCCCCCCATGCCCCCGAAGAGAACAACACCCGTCACCAAACGCAATGCAGAGGACTCTCCCCTCACCATCTCCTCTCTTCCCTCCATTCTGTCCGAGGACATGAGGGCCAACATCCCTGGGGGCTACCAGCTGCCTCCACCTCCCCCTTCCCCACCCCTCCCCACGCACATCCCCCCTTCCCCTCCACGGGCACACACCCATCATCTTCTCCACCAGCACTCTTACCCGTACCCCCTACCACAACCTCTACCCGTCCACTTTGACCCCCCAAGCCCACCGGAGGAACCACCTGTTCGCCAAGCCCCTGTTCCCTTGCACATCATGATCCAGAGGGCGCTGAGCAGCCCGGGACCCGCCCTCCCACACCCAGACAGTTCCCAGCGAGCCCACTCGTTGTTGTTCGAGACGCCACCGGAGTACCAGGGCAGCAGGCCACTGCCAGTCACCATTCAGCCTCTCAAACTGTAAGTGTAATTTGATTGGCTTTGAGACATCATAGACGAGTCTTATATGTGTCGAAATTAACCGTATTTTAATCTGCTCAGCGATGATGATGACTATTCAGATGATGATGATGATGAAGAGGAGGAGGATGATGAAGATGAACGTTCTCGTGATCACCTGCCATCTCCGCAGTCACAACCAGAACTCGAGCCACGTAGCCGCAGGTGTCTGGTGGGGGATCCGAGCGTCAGCATCATCCCTGAAGGAAACACTAGCAGCGAGGAAGAGGATGATGAGGAAGATCATCAACCAGGGGAGAGCGACTCGGACGGGCCAGTGCTCTACAAGGATGATGAGTCAGATGAAGATGATGAAGATGACAGTCCACCAAGTATGTCAAATGCTATTTTCCAACAATAGTAGACCACGCTTGTCACCTGTTTTTTTACTTCCGTCAAGTAGACTCACCCATAGTGAATCTCATTGGTCCAAAAAAACAATCCTACGCCAAAGTATGTTTTGATTGGCTGTGATTGATTCTCGTTGATTGTGTCATTTGTGCTTTAGGAATAGCTCTCCTAAAGCTCAGCTTATATGAAATGTTATTCGATCCATTATTCACACATAAAATACATTTGTGTATGTGCATTTACAGTAGGCTTTCTCCCCGCCTGTGTTTATATCATGATATCATGATATAAAATTGTACGATCGGACATCTGCTCGTGTAATCGAGAGCCAGAGCTCATGAATTCATTTGTATGTGCTCACCGCAGGTGCCCTGGCCAGCAGGGTAAAGAGGAAGGACACATTGGCACTGAAGTTGAGCAGTCGGCCCTGTGCTCCAGACAGACAGGCTCCGGAGAGGCAGGCCAGAGGGGAGCACACGAGTCTGTCGTGGCAGAGCAAAGAACAGTGGGAGGCCATCCGCACACAGATTGGTACCGCACTCACACGGTAATGACCCTTACAGCCATACGCACTTAATCCCAAATAAACAGATGCTATAAGAACTCAGCATGTAGGCCTTTTAACATATGATAGTAGACTGAATTTGAATTTAAAATCGATGTTATATCACATTTACAATCTTATAATGATAATAAATTTGTATTTTTTTCTGTAGACGACTGAGCCAAAGACCCACTGCTGAGGAGTTGGAACAGAGGAACATTCTCCAACGTAAATTGCCTAATTTTAGTGATTTTATTGTGATTTGATTTTCCCTCCCGGTCCGCTCTTGGTTCTCGCTTCATTTGTTTCACTATTATTTCTCTGTTACTTATTTATTCTTGTTCATTGACTCGTTCCCTCTGTGTATTAATGAATATGAAACGCGTATTTCATCTGTAGGCTACTGGTTAACTTGCCAGAAGGGATCAATGATAATTTTACTCACTAATATAAGCTTGTGTTATTCCAGCTATACAAATGGGATATAAATCCAGACTGCTTTGTCCATTTTTATTGCATTTCATTTTAAAATTTGCATTTGAATCAGCCTAATTGCTGTTATTTATGATGTTTCTAGCTAAAAATGAAGCAGACAGACAAGCAGAAGTCAGAGAGATCAAGCGCAGACTCACCAGAAAGCTGAGATTTAAGTTTACATTTCAATGGATTGCCAGTACAGGGTTCCTACAGGGTTTGAAAAAAGTATGGAATTTGATTTGAGTAATTTCCAGGTCTGAAAAGAATGGGAAAGTAAAGCAAAATATGGAAAACTATTTAAGTTTCCAGACTATTGTCCTTATTTGTTTTTCTAAATATAAAATTAAGAATTTCTAAATGTGTATAATAAATAAATATATATAATATATACAATCATTTTTTTCATGGCGTTTGGATCAGTCTGCCAGCACTGCCAAAAGATCGTTTTTACACTTGATCTTATTAGTTTAAAATGACATGAGGGTAAGTAAATGATAGAAATTTGATTTTTGGGTAAATTAATAACTCTTTAAAAAATGTACTGATTTTCATCAATTGACTGATTTAGCATTTTGTTTGTTAAGGTCACCAAAGGCAATATTTCAATATAGAATTTCTAAATATTTTATTTATAATTATCCTATTGTTTATACAGTCTTTTCAAGTTTGCTTTACCTAACAGCCAATTAAGCATTGTCATTTGACTTTAGCTTTATTTTCAGATTTTCTGATTAATTGTACATAAACATCCATTCTGTTTCTGTAGAGGTTAACAGTTATTTAAATTAACCAAATTACAAATATGAGTAACATAACACTGTTTTGGCATTGCAGTTTTAATAAAATGCTGGGCTTTGAACTTGACTGGATTAGGTGGTAATTGACTTGTACAAGCAACAGTAGCTACAATTTTTTTTTTAATTTACAATTTAACATGATAGCCTACATAGAGGTTTTGACTCAGAGTGTAACATACTTGTTGGTGCCGATAGCATTCCATGTAGCGTCGCCATGTAGTGCTGTTGTGCTTCGGGAGTCCTGTCCCATCCCGCTCACTTCCTGTCTAGCTACTTTCCTATCCTAATAAAAGGCAAAAACACCAATACTAAATGTTTATAATGTTTCATTCTTGTTAGCATTTAAATTTTAAAAAATTTATCAGAATAAGTTAAATATGGTCGGAAAAATCTGTAGGGAAGTCTGGAATTTGGAGTCTGGAAAAGTATGGAATTTTGAAATGAAAATTGTGTAGGAACCCTGAATTGTTAAAAGGATAGTTTACTTAAAAAATTTAATTCTGTCATCATTTACTCACTCTCGTGTTGTTTCAAACCTGTATACATTTCTTTGTTCTCATGAACACAAATGAAGATATTTTGAGGAATGTTCATAATAAACCGGTTTATGGGCCCCATTCACATTCATATTATTATTTTTTCCTACTATGAAAGTGAATGGGGCCCACAAATAGTTTGGTTACAAACATTCCTCAAAATATCTTCCTTTGTGTTCATCAGAACAAAGAATTCCATACAACAACATGAGAGTGAGTAAATGATGACATTTTTGGGTGAACTATCCCTTTAAGGTTAATTTTAAAAGAAATGTGAAGATTATTCCTAACTGTAGTTAGAGGAACAATATGTAATTTTCACCACTAGAGGTCGCTATACAAAACATGAAGGAGCATGGATTGATGGGAGATGTAGTTTTTACCTCCACTGCTGATTGTAAATCGGTTCAATGGACTCAAAAAAATCATGTTCGTGGATGATGTAATGAACTGGTTTTATAACCGTTATGTAATATGTAATCCAACAAAGTGGCTTGATAGAATCAACAATAGAGTGGTGTGCTAGATACTACAATAATTCTTACACATGCGACACTGTGCAGATCAAAAAGCGTGTGACATCTTGTGATAGTACTGCTTTTGGATCCCTCTCGTGATAGTATAATGTCATACGCTAATCGGTCTGCAGAGCGCTCCATGAAATCAAACACATCTATGATTTCTTTCGCAGTAAAGCAGAAACCTAGGATAATGTGTACATGACGGCATTGGAAGTCAAATTCTCTCATTTCAAATATTGTTGAAAACATTTGGGATAATATTAGTATACATATTTAATATGTAAGTTTTAGTTTTTTAATGCAGACATCTTGCATATTGTGCCTTTAAATCTAACGTGGCAAGAAAAAGCTCCATACTGTATAGCATTTCTCACTTTACAAATGGTCTGTCTTTGTTGTTATCCCTCAGCTGAGTCAACGGCCAACCGTGGCTGAACTGCAGGCCCGAAAAATCTTGCGTTTTCATGAGTATGTGGAGGTCACAAGCGCCCAGGACTATGACCGTCGTGCTGATAAGCCATGGACCAAACTTACTCCTGCAGACAAGGTAAAACTGCAAAACTACATGTTTGACTTCATTTACAAAGATCGTATTTTGTATTTGGTATAAATTTTTACAAATAATGTATTAGTACAATAGTTGGTAGTACAGTAGAATTAACACCTTTTCATCTGATGTTCTATTTAAACCAACTATAAACTGTATTTTAGGCTGCTATTCGTAAAGAGCTCAATGAGTTTAAGAGCTCTGAAATGGAAGTGCATGAGGACAGCAGAATTTACACAAGGTAAATTTGTTACTTACAGATAAAAATGATTATTTTTCTCATACCATTTCTCGTAGCAAAGCATCTATTTGTTTTGTCTTGATTTTGTACTTTATCGTTACTAGATTCCATCGTCCTTAATGTCAGATTTGAACTGGAAAATGAAGCACTTAAATGCCGGTGGAACTTGGGGAAGAACCATTCTGATGAGGAGCGCTTCCTTACGGATTGCTTTTAATATTACTGAATGTACTCGGATGCACTTGGTGCATTCAAATAAGATCAACAAAATGCAACTGCTTCCTAGTTCTCTACCCACCGACTATACATTCAGGTTGGGAGGAAGGACCTCTGGGGGACAGATGCTGTATTTCCCCTAGACTTTGGGGGACCCACGTGCCAATACAGAGAGACGATGAAGGACTCATAGAGGATGCGTGAAGTGTTACCTGTGCCAATGGTAGACGTTACTCTGCTCTCATTGGCTGATACGTCACTTTTTTTTGTCTGTTCTCTGAACGACTCTTTTGTGCTGTTACTTCATAGGACAAATTTTAATTCCTTTCAGGGAAGTGTAACAAAGTTAAAAATAATAGTAATAATAATGATGTGACAATAATAAATACAGTAATACTACAGTAAGTGTTAGTTACTGAGCTTAGCAGGAAGCGTGGACAGCAGAACTGCAAGTCTGGACGTTATTGTGTATTTGTATATGTTTGTATAGGCTGCTGTTATTTTCTCCTAGACTGAAGTTTTCAAAAAAATGTTTAATGTTAGAAACTTTAAGGTTTTATTTTAATTTTATGGCCGTCTATATTCAAGACATAGTTGCAGATTTTCCACATACTTTTTGTTCCTCAAATATATGAGCTGTTATATAAACATTGCATATCACACTATTGATCTACAGTAAAACTGCAATGTATGGTCATGTACACATTTCTTTTAAGTAAATATGAGGTCAAGCCATTTCAATTTGAAAGTGCCCAAATCGTGTTTATTTCTACATAAGAAGGATTTTCTGAATATTTATTCTAAACATTTTAGGGAAGAATTTAGAGCGGGCATGCACTGACATCGCTTTTCTTACGTGTGGCTGACAGGGTTGTTACTGCGGCAGGAACTCCTTTAATTTTTGCAATTTTAGTATTGTTTTTGGCCAGTAGGATATTAGAAATTGCTCTGCTGTACAGATCCATTCTGTAGATGAAACTGACTCTTTGTGTATATCTTGTCTTCCTTTTATTTTGAAAAGTATTTTAAATATATTGAAACTCATATAGGTTACTATTTTTTTAAGCACAAAATTATTAGTGTATTATTCAACACTACAACGATGGGAGCAGAATGTACCTGTTCCGTGTTAATGTAGTGTTGTCTGTTCATGCTTTTTAATTATATGTGAACTTTTAGAAAATGACAGTAAATTTGCTTTTTAGATGTAAACACCTAAATCTAAATTAAAATGCTTACCAATATTTTGTCAAGGTTCTGCTTGAATTTTTGTTTACAAATGCATTATGACATTTACAGTATTACTGATTCAGATAAAAAAATAATATAATAATAAGAAATGTATAAATTGTATATAAAGTACTGTGCAAAAGTCTTAGGCCACCATGCTACCATTAGATTTGTTGTTTTTGCAATTGTATAGTGATCATATATAATTATTTCTCGGTTTATTTATTAGAATACAACCAGAAAATGCAGGAAATGTGATAAAAACTGTATAAAAATGTAAACTGATGTGTCAAGTATTTAGGGTAAACTCCCCTTCCACTTGAGCAATAGCAGGAAACTGCAGGATCTCTTAAAGGTGCAGTGTGTAAATTTTAGCGACATCTAGTGGTGAGGTTCCAAGTTGCAACCAAAACCTCAGTTC
Source organism: Misgurnus anguillicaudatus (assembly GCF_027580225.2). Classification (NCBI taxonomy): domain Eukaryota; kingdom Metazoa; phylum Chordata; class Actinopteri; order Cypriniformes; family Cobitidae; genus Misgurnus; species Misgurnus anguillicaudatus. The sequence continues at coordinate 28,021,033 of NC_073346.2, read as the reverse complement.
ACAGCTCACCCCTTGCTTTTGAAATGCATAGAGAAGCTACGATAGCCACCACCAGACAAACATGTCATGATTGGAGACAATGTAATAAAAAAGTTTGTCCATTAAGAGCTTCTGTAGAAACATGGTGGCACAAAATGACGACTTCCATGTAAGGGGACCCTCTGTGTATGTAGATAAAAACGTCTCATTCTAAAGTAATAAAAACATAACGGTTCATTATGAAAGGTCTTTATACATCCCTGATAATATAGTTTTGTATATTATTTTGCATTTCTGTCAAGAGATCCTTCTAAAAATTACACACTGCACTTTTAAACCTAAATGAAATTAAATCCTAAATTTCAGAAAAAAAGCTCAAGATGTGTTTTGTGCCAAGAGAGGTCACACTAAATACTGACTGATTCCTGAAGAAGACATTTAAAGTTCTTCATAAAATTGTTTTGTTTTTAATTTTGTGTACATATTTCCTGTATTTTCTGTTTGTATCTTAAAAAGAGTGAAAAATAAATATGGATGGACATTAAAACTTTGCTAAAACAAGTAAGCTGGTGAAGGTGGCCTAAGACTTTTGCACAGTACTGTATATAAAATAATCAAGCAAACTCATCAAGCTAATCTTTAAAACATTATAGTTGCTTTGCTATCATCAAAAATGTCTTTACACCAAATAACTGGATAAAGTTATTGGATTTTTAATGGGATGCTAATAACAAAATTAGAACTATAGATAGTATGAAGGAATTACAGAAGTTAGCACAAAAATGTATATGACATGAGGAGTTGTTCTGCAGATGCTTTAATCCAAAATGAATTACGAATTCACAAAAAAGACATTTAATCTGAGTTATACTTTCAATTTAGTCTGTTTTTAAGTGACTTTGCATAAAGTGTCAGCTAAATACCACGAGTACATCTTTAAACATATATAGTATGTGCCTTACTTTTGTCAACAAAATGATAACAACATATTGGGGCGGTTTTGCGGACAGGACTTATCCTAGTCCCAGACTAACATGCATGTTTGAGGTGCCTTAATTTAAAAACCCCTTGCACTGACATATCTTCAGATTGTTTTGTCTCAAGATGCACACCAGAAATGTTTTTGTAAGGTTTGTAAAAACTACTTAATATAACCAAGTCCTGGATTAATCTAAACCCTGTCCAGGAAACCACCTCATTATTTCTTTTATTTAAAAATATATTTTATTTATGCATTACTTAATAATGAAGAAAAAGCAGACAATAAGAGCACAGAATAGGAAATTCTTGATTAAAAATCATTTAGGGGTAGATCTCAAGAAGCTGCAGTTAATTAAAGGTTTAAAGTACTGTTTTACCAAATCTAAGCAAATTGTGACTACATTAAAGATGCTGAAATAGTCTTATGTGTTGTAAATAATTCCCATATTTACATTTGTGTTATTTCATAGTTTTGATGAGTAGCTAGATTTAATACTGTTGTTTAAAAAATGTGTAAAAAAAATAATATGGAACCTGAACTATAAACAATAGTCCAGGTCTATCAGTTTCTAGCAACTCAAGCCACAATCCCCCTGGTGCCCCCACACTTCTTTATTAATGTGTATTTATTCACAAGATGAGGCACCACACAGGAGTATAGAGATATAAGTTAAGGCTGTATAATATATGTGGATAGGGATTATATCCTTCTTTTGACTATGAGGAATTCAGATGCTTTTTTATTATTATTTAGGAACAAATACTTATACATGGCACTCAAATTTGTTATACAGTACAAAAAAAAGCAAGGCGCACAAATTTTAGAAAATAAATTACATAAATAAAAAGTACTACAGAAACAAAAGGGGGTCAATCATTTTCTAGAATGTCAAAGTCTTTTATCAGTCCAGCAAATTTACAAGCCTGTTTGCTTTTCATATAATATAAAGAAGGAAGGTAGCTTTCAAGAAATTATTTTTTTAACACAAGTAGGGTTTGATTTTGGTACATTTGTGAATAAAGAATTTACCTAAAATTAACATTGTGTTAACAAAAAATTCAGCTCTACTGTCAGTTAACAACATTCCAAATATATGGTCTCTAGAAAAAGCAGGCAGTGACTGTATTTTGGTTTCCAGCCAGAAGGACATGTTTTCCCAAAAAATATTTGAATGAATACAGTAAAAGAAAAGATGGTCAGTTGTCTCTAAATCACTTTGGCAAAAAGTACAAATATTATGGTCAAAATTAAATCTCGGTCTTAAGAATTCACCTGAAGGGGGGCACCGTTACATATTTTAAAGTGAATTTCCTTTGCTTTAGGAACTACTGGGAACTTTATATGTTGAACTCGTAATTTCTGTACAATAAACAACTTATAAACCTGTAATACATTATTACGGTAAAAATTCCCAGTATACAATTTTGAATTAAAAGAAGATCGAATGAGTTTATTGGAAATCATTGCAATTAGATAATGACTATCAAAAAAAAGAGATGGGAGTTCACATGTGTTATCTAGCTCTACGCCGAAAGAGTTTCGCACCAAACAAATAAAATTCCTTGGAATAGAGGAATTCAGACGCCGGAAGAGCTCAATCCTCACTCATATCCGGTTGATTAAAGGTGCACTTCTTATAGTATACGGTAGGTGGCGGTAATACTCCTAAAGAATGAATGGACATATAAAGCATAAGAAGAAGAAGAAGGGCAGAGACACGCGTGCGTTACACTGCATACAGGAGTTAAGGGTGTTCACTAACCTTTCCGACAACTAAAACACGCGTTGGTTATATGTTAAGCTGTTTACTCACGGTAAGTTATTAAATAAAACCGTTTGTATATACGTACAATGAGTTGATTGCAAGTAATTACGTGTAAACGTAGACCTTTAGAAATGTTTGCAGTTGCTTTCGTCATTTACTGCTAAATATCGCATTAAAATTGTGTTTGTGTATGTGCGAACTGTTTCCGGTAGTTTTCCAAATACATAATCATCAAATTTAATGGTAAATGGTGACGTTGTGTAGCATTTTACTCCATTGTGTCATTTGGTAAGGTTAGAGCTCTAAAACTTTAAGCGGGTTCTTGAAGACTTTGACCTCGGAATAAAGCATGGCTGCATACGATCTGATCTCATTTTTTTTATATGCAAGTTACAGAGTAAATGGGCACATCTGTTGTGACTGTAAGCTTATGTTTGGGAGATAAATCGCCATCAAACATTTGCTGCTGTCAGTCATTGGCCGTAAGTCAGCGCCAGAAAACAGCGGCGGTGTCTCGGATACAGTATGCTGCCTACGTAGAGCACAATTTTGAGCCGCATCCGGGATTTTCAGTCAGCGCGCGTAAAGTGCATTTGGTGTCCAAAGATGTTGTCTGGGTAGGCAGCTCTCTAGGGTTTGAAACACAGCCGATATTTTTATCAGATCAATTATAAGTCGCGCTGTATATCAGAGTTATTTTCTGATTATCCTAAACGTCTGTTTCATTGCGACTTTATTGGAGATTTTAACGTCATTCAAAGACTAATAGTGACTCGTGAAACCAAATATAAGTAATTTAGGCCTATTGTAAGGTTAGGCCTTAAATGCAGTTTAGATTGAGTGATTCGATTAGTAAAACAACTGTTTAGTTGTTTGATAACACTACTTTATTCAGATTGTAGATTTGCCAAGATTTTGGAGTCACCATGCCACCCAAGAAAACTGTGAAGAGAGCAGTTACAGTTCCAGAGCCAGAGGACTCTATTGCTGACAAAAAACGAAAAAGTAAGTCATCTATTCTCAGTTGTGCTTTTTTAAGCATATGGCTTATTTATATCAAAAACATGACATCATGGTGAGTTAATATTACTTTAACAAATATGGACATCTTAAGGCCTGTTCAAATAAAGAAATATAGTGATTGCTATAATCTTTCAAAAATTCACGCCACGTAGAAAGCTTTTACATGATGAACAATAAAATAATGATCAATCAAAATCCATTTAAATTTAAAGGCGGGTTGCATGATTTTTAAAAACACTTTGGAAAAGGGAGTCGGGGAGAGTACCAAAAAAACACTTGTAGCATAGCCGGCTGTCTCAGAAGTTGTGATAACGACACCGCTCTTCGTGATTGGTCACGATGACAACGATCACGTGAGTTTAATCCAACCTTCAGTTCCACTAATAAACATTATAAATGAATGTTTTTATAACCGGTAAAATACGTTAATATGCATAAATGTTATATTGTGTCGTGAAATAAAATAAAAATGAAAATATCAAACTCTATTGGTATTGTAATAATATAGGCTTGTTTCCTGTGATTTTCTGGCATACAGTATAAACGGCAGTTAAAATATTAGATATAAAATGTTTCTGGTTGCAACTTTTTATTAAAAGGTTTGTTTTTAACAAATTCACCATCTAATTCAAATCATTCGCAAAAAAAGGAAATACAGCGCATGAGTCACTGCGGCAAGCAGCAGGTGTCCGGCTTGACGGCTCCGTCTAAAGTTCCTCCCTCGACTGCAAGCGGCAAACCTCGGCGATCGGTTTGCACAGCGCCGGGTGATCTTGAACACACCTAATGGCTTTCAGAGATCATGCACCATGCCTTTAAAGGGCTTAAAGGTCCACTGTGTAGAGTTGTAGCTTCATCTAGTTGTGAGATTGTGAATTGAAACCAACGGCTCAGTCCAAGCTCATTCGTTTTTTTCGAACCGCATAGAGAAGCTACGGTACCTGCCACAGGACAAACATGTCAGTCGAACTGTGCGTTCACACCACCACCGGCGAGAGCTGCACATTGGCCGGAAGTCATTTATTTTCAATCAGCTCAACTTTATGATAATGAGCCATGACGTGGTTCGGCGGCAACCAATCGGAAGGCTTTCTATAGCGACGTTGGCAGGGCGGCCAGAGCTTTTTTTGACGCTCTCTCGCCGGCGTGAACGTACAGTAAGACGGGTGTGGAATCCTGGTCCTGGAGGGCTACTGTCCTGCAGAGTTTAATTCCCCATCCCTGGTCTAAGACAATATAGTAACAAAATGCATTTTAAAGAAGAGTTTGTCCATTTAATGCTACTGTAGAAACATATTGGTGCGAAATGGCAACTTCCATGTAAAGGGACCTGCAGTGTATGTAGATAAAAACGGCTCAGTCTAAGGTAATAAAACAATACAGTTCATTTTGTAAGGTCTTCATACACCACTGATAATATAGATATGTGTATTATATTGCATGTCTGATCCTTCTAAAAGTTACACAATGCACCTTTAAAATGTAAAACTGCAGCATGCCAGCTTAGATTAACATAATGTTATCATTTCGTTGGTGTGGATGCTAATATAGTTATTGTTTGTGTTAACAAGCCTTTTAAGCAAGCAAAAGTTTTTCTTCAATATTTATCTGATGTTAATGCTTCTAGTTGTAGTTTCTCACAGCAGTCATGGCCAGGAGAAGGGTCTGGTTCTTGTTCTTGGCCAGGGTGATGTTGGACAGCTCGGTCTGGGAGAGGATGTGCTTGAGAGGAAGAAGCCGGCGCTGGTAACTCTTCCTGAGGGAATCATACAGGCAGAGGCTGGAGGCATGCACACCGTTTGTCTCAGCGACAAAGGAAATGTAAGCAGAGCACATATAACATACAAACAAATCACACTGTATGTCTCAAGCTGTAAAATCTAAGAAAAAGTCTTTTATAACTTTTGTTATTCTTGCATAGATTTATACGTTCGGCTGTAATGATGAGGGTGCGCTGGGCCGCGACACATCAGAGGAAGGATCAGAGACGGTGCCGGGAAAGGTGGACCTTGGAGAGAAAGTTGTGCAGGTTTCCGCAGGTGACAGCCACACTGCTGCTCTCACAGAAGAGGGAACCGTCTACGTCTGGGGCTCTTTTAGAGTAAGTGTGAATCATTATATTTACTTTTGTCACTTTTATGCAAAGTGACTTACAAGGTATGCATTTTAAAGGAACATGCCGACTTTTTGGGACTTTAGCTTATTCACCGTATCCCCCAGAGTTAGATAAGTCCATAAATTCCCTATCCATCTTGTAACTCTGTCTGACGCACCTACCGCTAGCCTAGCTTAGCACAAAGACTAAAAGTTAATGGCTCCAGCTAGCATGCTGCTCCCAATAAGTGACAAAATAACGCTAACATTTTCCTATGTATATGTTGTAATTTGTATAGTCATAGTGTGTAAAAATAACAAGATCATATGAGACACAGCCATCTTTTAACTGTATTCATACTGGTCTCGTACACACTGCAAACTTTCTGGGGTGACAACCGCATTTAAATGCAGGAGTGAATCCCCTAAATGTTCGTTACGTGTCTGTACGGAACAAGACTCACTCCCGAAAATGCGATGATTGACACAGAGATAACCATAGCAACGCTCTGCCGTCTTGCGTGCTTGCCACTCACAGCTTTTACCAAAATAATTTAACAGCGTTATGTTTTGCAATAAACCTCCATCTTGGCATTGTGTATTGTACGCTTTTGTGAGGCTGCTCCACAGCATGCTGTCTAGTAGTGTTGCCAGGTCCTCGTCTTTTTTGTATGTACATACCGTTTTGGCACGTAACCGTTTATGGCTTTTGGCTCAGGAAGCGATCAAGTTTTGGGTGTTATTAAAGTGTGAAGATGCTGGTCCAAATATTTTGATCTTTGAGGTAAAGCATTTGGGTTTATTATTGGATTTTTCTTTTTTAATGCAAAATCTAGCAACACTAGGCAGCAAACGTTTGTGCCTCTGTCATTTTCTGCTCCACGCATACAGAAGAATTTTTCTCCTTCTAGGCATGTATTTTTTCAGAAGAGAGACCTGTCATGATGCATGATGCACGTTTAAACACTTTATTAACTACTAGTGGTTCAGTTCTGCATTTGGCGGGAGTTAATACAGAACAGGATTAAGCATTAAAAGTTGAAGTGACAACCGAATTAATATGCAGTATGTACGGGACCACTGGGAACTATGTTTTCAAAAGGCGAAGCACTGCTACTTGTGCGGAGCGATTAGCACAACATTTGCGTGACTTCTCTGCTCCTCACCACGGTGCTTCTCAGGTGCTCTAAGCAAATTATTTGTACACGCTGTGACTATACAAAGCGTAACATATAAATAGGAAATAATTGTTGGTGTTATTTTGTCACTTATTGGGAGCATTATGCTAGCTTGAGCCATTTACTTCCAGTCTTTGTGCTAAGCTAGGTTAGCAATGGGTGAGTCAGACAGAGTTACGGCATGCATGGAGATGAAAAAGGTATGTATGGATTTATCTAACTCTGGGGATACGGTGAATGAGCTAAAATCCCCCAAAAGTTGGCGTGTTCCTTTAATATTATGTGTGTTCCCTGAGATTGAACTGACAACTTTTTGTGCTGCTAATGCAATGCTCTACCACTTAGCTATAGGATTGTAATGGGATTGCGCAGGGGTAGCAACTTAGTTGGTGGCAATGGGAAATTGCATTGCAACCAACAAAGGTGCTAACTTAGTTAGCAACGATGCTTTTAGGAAACGCACCTCTGATCAGTTGTTAACTCATAATGCAAAAAGTCGCTATTAAAGGGGCAGTTTACACTTGGTATTAGGGTTGGGCGATGTCCCCATAAATTGGCAGTTGACGATGGTTACGTAAACCATCGCGATGGACGATGATATCGTTAGGTGGGGGTATTTTATTTTTTCGTTATTATTCGTTATTATATAATTATTATTCGTTATTTCACTTTATTACTTCCACTTAAGAAGAGTTGTGCACTTTTTATTTTAATATATATTTTACATAAATACTATTCTGTACTTAAAATCTATAATTTTGTTATTTTACTATCCCAACTAATGTCTCTTTCCTATAGGTTGCACATCAGGGTAAAAAGTAGATTTAATCCACTGAAGAAGAGTTGTGCACTTTTAAGCACTTTTTAATCTCTTTACATAAATATTTTTTTCTATTTAAAAGCTATAATTTCGTTATTTTACTAACCCAACGACTCCGCGCTTTCCAAATTTTGCACGTAAATATCTGTGCATATGTGCCACCAGTACTCCGTCAGAGAGCGGGTCTTCAGCACCGCGGGGAGCAGCCAGCACTTCAATCCGCAGCTTATTAAAACTAGACAAAGTGAACAGGGCCAGACACATCGAAATTTAAACATGGTCTGTGTATGTAAATCCCGCGTTTCGGTCGCAGTGTTGTTCCCGTTTTCTTGTTCTTGACGTTCGCTGAATTCTGGGTTTATATCCTAATCTGCCGCTTCAGTGCAGTATAGCCTCAATGTAACAATGAGCACGATCTCCCGAGACACTACAATAGGCTACTAATAAATGATTAATATGGGCTGTTTTCTTGTACAAAATTAATTATTTTAAGATAAATGTACAACATGTAAAAAGACAAGATTCTAGCAATGTCAAGATTAGGGATGGGCATTTTCCAGTAACTTACTATTACTTTTAATATTTTATTTTTCGAATATTTAAGCTCTTAAAGAAGGAATATTCGTTTATTTAAATTATGTTAATTAAGACATGCGTGTTTTGTATTTTTCATTTTGTCATAATTTCACAGAAGGCTTATAATTTAGAAAAAGAAATATCCACAACAAGCTAAACTTATATTCTGTATGTATATATATATGTATGTATTTTTAAGTTGAAAACATTGTATATATATATATATATGTTATTTTTTTTAAAATTCTTCTTAAAAAATATCCTACAGAAAAAAATGCGTTAAAACTTAATGCGGAGCGAAGTCTAGTCAAATCCTTAGTTTCAAGTCGGTCGTTAGTATTAATTCATTACTGTTTGATCTAACATACATTATAGGGATGGGCAATATAAACGATATGCAATATAAACGATAGAAAATTGGCATACGATAGAGATTTTAAATCTATTGCACTATCGCGATAATGCGTGTTGATGACACAATGTACCCGCGAACTTAAGAGCCACGAGCTGCAGCCGAATAAACATGGATGAAAGCGTCAGTGAAACAGAGGAACTCGTGAAAAAGAACGATGCAACATCTATTTTTTGGATTTAAGCCATAAGTTACATAAGTTAACTGCTGCTCCACACGCGAAATTGGCATTATGGTAATATACAATAATATATATGCTGTAGAGTGTGTCAGGCAAAAGTTCCAGCTAAGAGAGGTAACAAGACTAATCTGGCCATAACAGTTTACTTTTACTTACATTTTAGCAGTTTGGCTTTTGAAAGGGTCTATATAACCTGTTCTGAAACGTGTCTATTGAAAGTATTATATCGCAATACATATCGCTATCGCAAGAGGCTGCAATGTATAACGCAATATGGATTTAAGGCCATATCGCCCATCCCTAATACATTATATTATACAAAATATTATACACTAACCCCAAATCTAAGCGAAGTTTGAGGACTTGCGAAGTTTAAAGTTTGAGGACTTGACAAAGTAGGCTATCATCATTTAAACAGACTCAAAACACCAAGAGCCCGGAGCAAATGAAAAAACACATCTACATAACCGACTGCTCAGTCGCCATATAAATATCTTCTCAGTTTAGTTTACCATGTATTTTTGAATAAAGAAAACCGTATTTATCCTACCTGCTTCGGTGAAAGCCCGTTCTTCTGACTAGATACAATAATGCCGGTGCTGCGGAGAAAACTCTTCCTGATGGTGGTTATCCGATAAAAACAACAGACGGTTTTAACAAGATTGAATATCTGTATTTAACATTATTTTACAAATACCTTACGCGACTCGATACCTTATTGTTGACTGTGCAAAGTTACTAACGTTAGCTTAATTCAACAACATTTCACAAAGACGGTGCTTTGCTTTAAACTGCCATGTGCAGTTATCCGGTTCATTTTCAAAAGAGCACCGCATATAATAAATGTTCTCCGTTTCATTTCGTTCTCCGTGTCGGTCTCCTTATTAACAAAATAAAGTAGACTTTATAACAGAAAGCTTACAAATCTCTCATGATGTGTTGATTCGGGCGGCGGAGAAGCACGTTTGAGCCCTCACGTAAGCCAGTGGCCAAATACGGCGCGGCGCGGACAAACCCGGAGATAAAAGGAAAAACGTAAATTCGTCTGCAATCTGCATTGCCAAACAATCAGAAATACATACAAATTAATGTTCATGTATATTTTACATTTAAGTCTGTAAAAGACAGTATAGATGAAGTGAAAAAAGCATTAAATAAGTTGTTACCCTTTGGTGGCACATTAAAAACAAACATTCGAATAGCATTTTTTAAATTCGAATTATTATTGCCATTGGAATATTCGAATATCCGTGCCCATCCCTAGTCAAGATCAAATGCCTGACAGGATATTTTCACAGACTAACACACGTCTCGGGCATAGACTACAGTATTTAAAATAGCATATATGCATTAGTTATATTTTCTATTTAATTTATAGAGCAATTCACGCAAAGATATTAGGTTAACTATAGTCTATATAGAAGAGAGTAAGTGTATGTCGACTCGCAGCGGAGTGGGGAGGGGGCGTGGCATCACGATGGTGTCTCTCCATCGTGATGTCAGTCAACCATCACGATGGACGATGATATCGTCTATCGGCACAACCCTACTTGGTATTAAGATGTGTTTTCATCGATCGGATCACAAGTGCACAAGATAGACGCATTATGTTTACACCTGGTATTTAAATCTGTCTCTTTTGTCCACTTTCGACCGCTTCTGTCCTGAATACAGTGAAGGGGTGGTCTGTGAGACGGTGGGCGAGTCTCTCTGCTGTCATTCAAATGCGAGCCGGAGTAATTATGAGTTTATATGGACGGGAACTAATATGTCGGAGTCCACTGCTTGTTTAGCAAGTAAACATTCTGCACAGTGTTTTGTATGTGTATATGTTAGAGCTTTCTCTGAATTTTCAGCGAAATTAATGAAATAGCATCGCGCAACTTTCACATGCTTTCAAAACTAAACTACGGAGATCACCCGCAGTAGTTTTATCAATGAAATGCTAAAAATAGCGCTGTTCTCTGCGAGTTTGCCCCAGAAGTCAGAAAAGACGTAAAACTAGTACCTCAGATTAGATAAATGGGCGGAGAGAAGGTGGTCGCGTGTGGCTGTTTGAACACATTCAACCACATGTGCGTTTAAACTACAAAAGCAATCTGATCGAAAGGGTTTTCGACTACCTCTGAATGTGGTTGAACGTGGAAGAGCTCAAACCGTTTTGAACACGTTTACTGGCATTAACGTCGTCCACCGGTGATCCGATCGATGAAAACGCATGTTAATGCCAAGTGTAAACAGCCTCAAAGAGTTTGTCTAAACAAGGTAGCCAATATTGGGTGTGTCTACTTCTGACTATAAAAGCTAAATTGAATGTACCAAGAATTTTTTTGCTGCCTGTTTGAACCAATGTTTCTTATGCTATAGCTAAGCGGATGAGCTGGTTAACCTATGTGATCTGTTATAGGATAATAATGGTGTCATTGGACTTCTGGAACCCATGAAAAAATGCACATTGCCTGTCAAAGTCCCTTTGGACAAGCCTGTGGTTAAAATCGCTTCAGGTGGGTCAAAGAAATTCATGTCATGCTTGTGGTTTAGTAGACATTGTTTGTAAATATTTTAATAATGGTGTTTTGGATTGATTAGGAAATGATCATTTGGCGATGCTGACTTTGAATGGAGAGCTGTACACCTCAGGATGTGGAGAACAAGGACAGTTGGGCCGAGTAGCTGAGCACTTTGCTAACAGGGGAGGTCGGAAGGGATTGAGTATGTATCACCACCATGTTAATCAGTTTGTACTTGCATATGAAGAAATTAACATGGTACATTTACTAGGGTTGTAACCTTTTATTTATTTTTGTTACCAACGTTTATAGAAGTCTGTGTTTTGTATAGACCAATATTTTTTTGACATCCCTCAAATCTTTTTTGCTTATGAATAGAAATCTAGTATTTAAAGCCCATATTTTGTTTTAAAATGAGTATTTGTAATGTGTATATATTTTTTATATATGTTTTTCCCTCAGTGAGGCTTCTTGAGCCACAAATGGTTATCACGAGGCCACGGGGCAAGATTGTCTTTACGGATGTCTTTTGTGGAGCATACTTTACCTTTGCTGTGTCTAAAGAGGGTCATGTCTATGGATTTGGCCTGTCAAATTATCACCAGCTCGGTAAACTTGGTCACTTATTTGCGTAGACATTTATATGCTTGCTGTTCTTTTTTCTTAGTGTTTCGTCGTTGTTGTTTTCCACAGGCACTAAAAGCACAAACACTTGCTTTGTCCCTGTCAAACTCACTGCCTTCAAAAACTCCACCACCTCTTGGGTGGGTCTCTCTGGGGGACAACACCACACTCTGTGTGTTAGTTCTGAAGGTAATAAATCTAAGAAGCAAAATGGAGAATACTGAAGGGTTACCTCAAAAATAAAAAATTAAAGATCATTCACTCGCTCCTGAATGATGTCTTTGGTTCTAATTGACAATGTATTTTTGGGTGCACTGTAGGTGTCTTACCTTTGCAGGGATACTGAATGTGGTGCTAATGTCTTTATTTACAGGACAAGTGTACAGTCTTGGCCGGGCAGAGTACGGCCGTCTGGGCCTGGGGAAGGATGCCACAGAGAAAAGTGAGCCCACACCGGTCACTGGGATCAGCGATGCTCAGGTGGTTGCCTGTGGTGCCTCCGTAAGCTTCGCTGTCACAAAACAAGGTATAAATACACATTCTGCCTATACATTTTTCAAAAGCACTTATCTGCAATGTTTGCTGGGTTAATGGCTAGCATGGGTTAGCATGTTAATTACGTATATCCATAAATACATATATGGTTAAGCTTCTTTTATTGAAATAGTAGTCAAGTTGAAAATAAACATGCGCACGTAAAGTAGACACTATGGATGTTCATATTGACTGGTTAACCACTAACCGAAGGTAAGAATTTAGTTTCCTGGGCATTTTGCTATTATTGCGCTTTTCCATCGCATAGTACCCCACGGTTTGGTTTGGGTCAGGTCGGGTCAGCTCACCTCACTTGGTTAGCTTTTCCATCGAGTTTAGTAACACTTTGGAGTGGGAGAGATTATAGGCGTGTTATTATATTTGCACTGCCTACTGCTGTGACATCATACAAGTGAGAGCGTCGGTGTACATTTCCATACATTTATTAATTTCTCAGTCCGCCACAAAATTAAAATTGACCCGTGTTTGCACGTCGCGTTTATCGCTACCTTTGTTTCACTTGACAGTTTCTGTACAAACACCTGTGGCGTCAGTCGACATGCTTTGCTGAGCCTCATTTAAGTTGCATTTAAGCATATATGTGGACATGCGCGTCGCTAATGTGTCGCCACAGATTGTTATGGTGTTCCTGATTCTCAACCTGTGGATGTTTTTCATCGCTAAAATAGAGTTTGGGAACTTAGCAGAGCACAGATGACAACATGTTTGCTCGAGTGCAAGCTAGCACCTAAGGTAAATCTTTTACATTATAGCAATGCCGCTGGTAGTGACGATTCTCTCAGACCAATCAGTGATCTACTGTGTTTTCGCGTCACGTTTTGGTATCAGCTCGGGTCGCTTGGAACTCCGACCGAGGTGGTTCTAAAAGAGTATCGGGTATTACGTACTGCACCCAGTGGAAACAAAAGTAAGCTGACCCAAACCGTGGGGTACTATGCAATGGAAAAGCGCCATTAGATTCGTTTAAAGGGTCTGAGTTTTGTTCCTTAAAAGAGCAAGTGTGAAAACTACTGTTGCTTGCTGTCACAAATTCATGTTAACCCCTTTTGCATTAAGTAAATGAAATTATTCAAAATGTTTTGCCAGTCAAAAGTGGTTTATTTGGTATTAATTCTGCAAACTGACTTCAAGCACACTAACATCGACATCTGTTTGTCAGGCTCTGTGTTTGCCTGGGGTATGGGCACCAACATGCAGTTGGGTACAGGAGAAGAGGACGATGAGTGGACCCCTGTGGAAATGACTGGCAAACAACTGGAGAACCGTGTAGTCTTATCCGTGTCCAGTGGGGGGCAGCACACAGTCTTGTTGGTGAAAGACAAACAGGAAAGCTGATGTTTATCTCCTTGACTAGAAAAGCTGAGCCAAACTACTGTATCAGTGGTATCTATAACCTATAGCTTGATCAGGAACTGGGGAGTCTGGGGTTTGTAATACTTCCAATGCTGAGCTAAGCCAGCTAATGAGGGAGGATGGTTGGTTATAAAGAGGGTAGGATGAAAATCATCTAATTAAACCTTTTATTCCACCTAATGGGGAACCCAAACATTCACTGTCTATGGTCTGGTAGATCATGATGAAACGGGAGACCATTTTTATGGACTTTGCTTTGCTTTATTTTCTTAATTCATTTTTAACAAGGATCTTTAGTATGCTTCCTGGAGACTGCCTGTTGTTGAGTGTTGTATGCATGTATAAAATGTTTTTTAGATGAGTTCCTAATACTGTTTTTTTTAAATTCCACATTTTGGTCTAAGCAATAAAGGTTACAAAAGCAGGTGTGATCTACAACACACACAATTTTTGGGAAAACACATTTAGTATTGCTGTATTTTTGTGGCGTTAAACTATTTCTTAAAATCTTAAATTGAAAAATGATTGTATCCCTGCATTGCTGGTCCTGTGGACAACTAATAAAAAACCTCGAGTCTTTTCCGAATCAGACTTATTCTTACCATTATTTTAATGGTTTCTATACCTGAACCTTTTTTGATTTGTCTTCTGTTATTGTGTATTTCTATAGATTTTTCTTACTCTACAACTTTTAGTGGAAATCTTCCTTTTTTTGCTATTAAAAGTTATTTCGTTTACAGTCTGACTCTACAGTTTGTTGACATGAGCATGAAAAAATCTTCAACACTTAATTTATGTAATTTGAATCAATCTATAACCTTTCATTTAAAGTTTCCTTAAACTAGAAATTTGAACTAATAAATCTAACATCACTTTAAAATAATACAGCATTTTAATTAAAAACATATCTTTGGTAGTTGTTCCCCTTAATATATAACTTGCGCAGTATATGACTTGTATAGCAAATCCATTAGGTGGCAGTGCTGGTATATTAAGTATTTCCAATGCTCTTGTATAGCTCTGTGGTAAGCCATTGCATGTTCATAGCACAGAAGTCATGGAGTTCAAACCAGATGTACAGCTTGCTTCAAATGTACAGCTTGTTCAAATCCTTTATAATTTCCTATAAATCCAAGCTGTTTTTCTCCATGTGATCAAAGTAAACTGGGGGTCTCATGCTGCAAAAAAGTTTTATTCATCTCCAAGTCTACCAACTAGATTTCATATATGGACCTGACCAACATTTAAGTGCTCATTGGTGTGCTGATTTAAACAGATCATGATTGCTGTATAAAATCAAGTATGTGTCAAATTTCTACCTCCAAAAGTATTTGTAAATTGTTAAATTCGCCATGAAACTAAAATAAAAGTGGTCATTTGTTTTGTTGTAATGTGGTAATTTTTACAAGTGACTTATCTGTGCGCTTCATTATTTAAAAAAAAATGAATGTGCCCTCATAATCTTTATGTGACCCTGAACGGGAACAGTTAGAGTCAGAAACGGAGATGGCAGACCAGAGCTTGACATTTTTGCGATCATAAAAGCGCCTGAAAGAGATCAAGCCTCAGCCAAGTAAGAAAAAGTAACTTGAAAGTAATGTAAGCATTACTTTCCATGAAAAGTAACTAAGTAACGCAATTCATTTTTGGGGGAGTAACTTAATATTGTAATGCATTACTTTTAAAAAATAAATTTCCCCAACACTGAAGACAACAACCCAACTTAAAACGATCCAATCAGATCTCGATGGACAAAATTTAAATCCAGCCCTGCCTTATTCCATTTCAGAAGCCGGTTTCACTCGGATATACATCACCACGATGAAAATTAGGCGATCGAAAATTCAGTTTCATGGCGCCTTTAATGTTAATTGCAAATGTAAAAAAAAAAAATCTGTTCCAGGTTAATAAAATCGTCACTCTCGAAACCCGTTTTATGCTGCCTTTATGCTGCGTGCTATCTTAATGATCATAAGTAGGCCTGTAAGTTTTTAATGTAAAAATTGCACATAACGACCTCTTTAAAATTGGTGGATGGGAGAAGGATTTCTGCTTTGGCAGGTATGATTTATTAGTTTTATCAGAAACAGCGTCCTTGTCTTGTCGTTCATATTCCACCTGTTTTACAGACAAGGCCTAAGGCTAGTCCTAGATTAAAACACAGCTGTCTCAAACAAAAACCTGCAAAAACAGATTTTAAAATATGCCAGTGCCATTGATTTGTCTCAAGATACACACCAGTAACAATCTTTTTCTAAGGCATGTTTATAAATGATGGTTAAACTAGTTTAACTTTAAATTTAACTAAGGCTTTAGCTAAGCTTTGTGTGTGAAACTAGGCCATTGTGTTAAAATTACATTTTCCAAAGGCCAAGGATGGATTACTGCCCGGGCCAACAGGGCGAGTGTCCAGAGGCCCTTGACTACCATGAGCCTTGGGCTTCAAGCTTGCGTCATCCAGTTTGGTACAGAAAACCCAACGACGATGAAGAAAATTTTTTATTTATGTTTAATATATGGGTCCTTTACCCTTTACAAGGCCTGTTAGACAAGGCTGTTTGTCTTTGAGGGCTCCCGGGCACTCCTGTTACTACTGCACCCAACAAAAATGCTTAGTATCCTTAAGTACTGACCATATATTTTAAATATAACAATATTTGAAATGTATAAAAGTTAGGCTAGTTTTTTTATTTTATTTCATTTCATTTTTCCTTTTTGTGGTGGAGCTAGTGAACATTGTACAAATTTGTAAGTGCAAAATTGTACCATTTTACAGAGCCACTATTTGGGCCCAGATGACGGGTTTTAACGCCAGCCCGACGTTGGGTTTTGGCATCAGTCAGACGTTGGGTTTTGACGTCAGACCGATGTTGAAAGATAGTGAAAGTTTTGACAGGGCAAGTACAAATTTGAACCACTTTACAGACCCACTATTGGAGCCCAGATGAAGGGTTTTGACGTCAGCCCGATGTTGGGTTTTGGCGTCAGTCAGACGTTGGGTTTTGACGTCAGATTGATGTTGAAAGCTAGTGAAAATGTTTAACATGGCAAGTACAAATTTGAACCACTTTACAGAGCCACTATTGGGGCCCAGATGGCGGGTTTTGACGTCAGCCCGATGTTGGGTTTTGGCGTCAGTCAGACGTTGGGTTTTGACGTCAGATTGATGTTGAAAGCTAGTGAAAATTTTTAACATGGCAAGTACAAATTTTAACCACTTTACAGAGCCACTATTGGGGCCCAGATGTCGGGTTTTGACGTCAGCCCAATGTTGGGTTTTGGCGTCAGTCAGACGTTGGGTTTTGACGTCAGCCCGATGTTGGGTTTTGACTTCAGTCAGACGTTGGATTTTGACATCAGCCCGATGTTGGGTTTTGACGTCAGCCCGATGTTGGGTTTTGGCGTCAGTCAGATGTTGGGTTTTGACGTCAGCCCGATGTTGGGTTTTGACGTCAGCCCGATGTTGGGTTTTGGCGTCAGTCAGACGTTGGGTTTTGACGTCAGCCCGATGTTGGGTTTTGACGTCAGCCCGATGTTGGGTTTTGGCGTCAGTCAGAAGTTGGGTTTTGACGTCAGTCCGATGTTTGGTTTTGACGTCAGCCCGATGTTGGGTTTTGGCGTCAGTCAGACGTTGGGTTTTGACGTCAGACCGATGTTGAAAGCTAGTGAAAATTTTGACAGGGCAAGTACAAATTTGTCCTGCCTCACAAAGATTAATTAATATTTACAGTGCTACTATTGGGGCCCATTTTTATAATCTCACCCAACGTGTTGTTTTGACGTTAGTCCACAGTTAAGCTTTGACTTCCACCTGACATTGTGTTTTGAAGGCAACCCGAAGTTGGGTTATGTCCTTAACCACTTTTTATTTCTAATCGTAAACCGAACATCTGCTCGGACATAAGGCCTTGACGTCAGGCAGCTGTGTTTTGACGCCAAACCGATTTTCATTTACAACCGAAACGGAACGTCTGCCAGATGTTACAGCCTAACGTTTGGCCGCTTTGGCCTTTTTCACCTCTTCCTTTGAAATACAGACATTTCTGGTCATCCACATTCTTTTCAAACTGAAACACAAAGATTTTTTATTAGAACAAAATCTGGATATTCCACAACTGACAATTCACTGAAAATAATAAATACAGATTTGCAGTGCTAACATTGAGGCTCATCATCTTCATGATCTTGCCTATCTACAACACCACGAGCTGGCCTTGGGTTTTAGTGACAATAACATTTTGGAATTTGGTGCTTTGTATATATCGCAACTGTCCAAAACTTGTAGATTGTGTTCATATCATCATTTTTTTTCTGTTGAGAGGTAATTTATCCATGGCTTACACCAGACGGAAAATTGACCGGCTTGTGCTGCCTCTCTGGAGAGCCCATGTGTAAACTTGGTCACGTCAACAACAATTGTGGGAAACAATCAATTGATTAGGCCAATTAGCCCATGTGTCAGACTGACTATTTGCATAATAACTGTTTACACTTTAAGGAGTTTAACAGCCAATGAGACAAAAGAGTGATTCGTTTATAACAGAATATTGATTTATGTGAACTATTGATCCATTTTTAAGTTGACCGCCACCATAAATTTCTACTAAATGGTAGGATATACGAAATATAATCTGATGCTTATGTAATTCATACCATGTCCTAAATTCTAGAAGTACTTGAAACTGAAAATGGTTTGTTCGCTGTTGATAAAAATTTGCAGATCAAAGCGCCACTTCAGAGTGCATGAAGGGGAAATGGTATTGTGCTCTTGGGCGATCTTTATGCTACAGCCCACGGTGAGTCACGCTGAGAGACTTTGAGGGATATTTCAGTTAAAAAGCTCTCCAAGGCTCATTTTCTCTGCAAGCTTTGAAATGCTAACAGCCTCTTGTGCAAGCACTTAATTGACCACTGTCTTTTAGTGTTGTCATCAATGTTTTTTGATGCCCGGTGTGAAACAGCTTGTGGTAACTTCATTGGGAAGTGGGCACTTGCTTCTTGTGAGAACTATCATTTTTTAATGCTAGGAAATATTAAATATGTGTCTCTTACTGTAGCTCGGTTGCAGAGCATTGCGTTAGCAACTCAAAGTTTATGGGTTCGATACCCAGGGAACACATGCTGATAAAAAATGTATGGCTTGAATGCAATGCAAGTGGCTTTGGATTAAAGAATATAGGCAAATGCATAAATATAAGTGTTTGACGTGCATCGTTTTAATATAACTAAATGTGGTTAGAAGAAGCAAAACTCATTTTCTGTTTAAGAAGGTCAAGAAAATCATTTAATTTGTACCATTGGCAATAGTAAGTGGTGTCACTATTTCTAATAGTGATGTTTTTCTAATCTTTCAAGTGGGAACATGTTTTAACATTTTGTGAAATGTACATCAAATGTTTCAAATTTTTGCATGTTTGTCTTTAACCCACCAGAATTTGTTGTATAGCAGGTCAGCTTGTTGGGTAAACAGCCTCATGTTACCATGGAAACTAAAAAGGAGCAAACCTTAAAGGGAGATACTGGCTATGTGTGTATGCTTTTCAACATACTTGCCTTTCATTATAAGGTGTTTGTTTTAAAGGACTCACACTTTTGTTGAAAATAATTATTTTTCCAGAAGAAATGGGTAAATGTCAATGCAGGCTATGAGATTTACTTCAGTATTATAACTCGAGTGTAAAATCAGCATAACTTTATATATGCTAATCAAAATGCCTTTTATTTCCAAGAAATACATGAAAAACCACTTAATTTGACCTGTAATTTCGGATCTAATCCAAATAATGATTTTGCATTGTAAATTATTTTGAATTAAACATTCTGCCAATTGCATTAATGTAAATAATGCTATTTTACCATTTTTCACAGTTATTGTTATCCACTAAGCATTTAACTTGCTGAGCGGTTCACTCTGATTTAACTCTGCTATCTCACAGCATGTTAATAGCAAGTCGTATGCTATTGATACGGCTGTGTCATATATTGATTCCCTAATCAAACTAGCTGGCAATCGGGTCTCTTGCCATTGTGCTGTGATGCATCTTTCCACCCACTCTAACAGCCATGTAACAGCAGTGCTCCCTGATCCAATGTTTATGCCATTATATAAGAGACATTCCAAACCATCATGAGGAACCAAAACACATTTACTGACCATAATGATGTTGCTTGATGTGCAGGCAATTTGTATGATTGTGTCTATTGGCATATTTAGTGCAAAGAAACAGTGAGCGTTTTATTAACTATTATTTCTGTTTGTTTTCCATTTTGCCAAATAAAACCTTAATTTATTAAACTACATAGGAAACATGTGCTAGTTCCTAATACTTCTGCAGCAATACAGACACTTTGGGGTGGTCTCCCAGACAGGACTTATCCTAGTCCAGGGCCCTCATTTAAAAAGTATGCACAGATTTGATCGTAAAATTTGCATACGCAAAAATCCACAACAAAATCCATATTATGTCGTTGACGTGGAAAAGTGTTTTGCGCCACATTGCAGGTTTTTGAAAATATAAGCTATTCTTGCTGCTCAAAAAGCATTTAAAGTTATAGGACCACATATTAAAAAGCCGCACCTCGACCAGGAAGAGCTTAATAATTTTAGATCAATCTCAAATCTCCCTTTACTTTCTAAAATATTAGAAAAAGTAGTAGAAAGCCAACTATGCACATTCTTAGTCAATAATCATACGTATGAAAAGTTCCAATCAGGATTCAAGCCCCACTGTAGCACAGAGACAGCACTTAATATATGATCGATCTCAATTCTTATATTACTAGACCTTAGTGCAGCCTTTGACACAATAGATCACACAATTTTACTCAATAGACTAGAAAACTATGTTGGCATCAGTGGTCAGGCCTGGTTTAGATTATATTAAACCAACCGCTATCACTTTGTTTATGTAAATGAGGAAAAGTCATGTCACTCTCCGGTTAAATATGGCGTACCACAGGGATCAGTTCTGGACCCTATTCTGTTCTCTATCCCTGTATATGTTGCCTCTAGGAGACATTATCAGGAAACAAACTTTACATCTCCTCACATCCTAATGAAACCCACCAGTTTTCTAAGCTAACAGACTGTATTAGTGATATCAGTGACTGGACGGCAAATAACTTCCTTATGCAATACTCCAATAAGACAGCGATACTTATTATTGAACCGAATCACTACAAACAAATCGTGTCAGATTACAAGTTGCCCATAGACAGTCAATCTTCCACAGTCAAGAACCTAGGTGTGATGTTCGATAGCGATCTATTTTTCGATAGTCATATCTCCAACGTCTGCGGCACAGCATTCTTGCATCTTAGAAAAATCACAAAAATACGCCATATGTTGTCTGCATCAGATGCAGAGAAGCTTATTCATGCTTTTATGACCTCAAGAAGAGACTATTGTAACTCGTTACTCAGGGGATGTCAGGTAAACAAGCTTCAGCTGGTTCAAAACGCCGCTGCAAGAGTACTTACTCGATCTAAGAAATATGATAACATAAGCCCAATTTTGGCATCTTTGCACCGCCTTAAATGGCCTACCACTTTCCCATCTTTGAGAACTACTATACAATCCATCGAGTACACTGCGGTCGCAAAATTCTGATCATTATATCCGTAGAATGTCAAAAGTGTCTAAAGGTGGTCGATCCTTTTCCTACTTAGCCCCTAAGCTCTGGAATGATTTACCAAACAATGTTCGAGAATCAGACAGTTGATCAATTCAAATCTAAACTAAAGACATATCTTTTTAACACATCATTCACATAACTAATCCTGTAAATATACTTATGCCGGAATAGTTAGCTTGTCCGAAACAAAGCATTCACATAATTCGTCTGGATAATATACACATGCCACAATAGTTAGCTTGTCTGGAACCGAGCAGATATTCAACCACTACACTGTATGACACTTGCATTACATGCGAACGGCTCATATGCTAATAGGATTTTGTTTCTCTTTCCCTGTCTCGTTCTCGAACCCGAGGAGACTGAGACTAACAGGCCCAGTTCTTGCTGCCGTGAAGGTCATCACACCACCGATCTACTGGCCTTCCTTCAACGTGACATGCCCAGCCGCCCCCGTTTAATCTACCTATATATATATATATACACACACACACACACATATATATATATATATCAGCTATGTCTGGCTCTCTCTACAGGGTTTTATTCTTCATAGGACGTTTTTTTCTCCTATGAGTTTTTTTCAACCCCTCGTGAGTCATCTGACATTGGCTTAACTTAGAACTCACTTCTATTTGTTACATTATTACTACTCTTGCTAGTACGGTTTAACATTAGCCAGTGTACTCTGCTTCTATGTTGTCCACCAAATTTTCTGTTTTCTCCTGCTTTTATTGATGTAAAGCTGCTTTGAAACAATTAAACAATTATGAAAGGCACTATATAAAATTGAATTGAATTAAACATTGACAGGTGCTTTTATATATGTCAATGACATTAATTAGGCATTGTTTAAATGCACAGATTTTAAACTATTTAGCTGCGCACAATTTCAAGATAATTTTGGATTTATAGATTTCACTTTCAATACCCATCTTTTTTGTGCGCACGTTCAATTTATGAATCACAAGTATGAACTTTTACCGTTTATTTTTTGGGCCAATTTTGCCTTTATTGGATAGATAGTAATTAAGGAGACAACAGGAAAGTATAGGGTGAAGAGAGGGGTATGGGATTGGTAAAGGACCTCAGACGCCAGAAGTGCGTCTGCACCATGTGTCGGACCATTGTTCACTACACCATCGGCCCTGACACACACGTATGCACTTTTGATTGAGAGATGGTTGTAAGATAAAATTTAGGACATTTTCTACACAGCATTTTATAAATTGACTAAAATGCATGTTTAAGCATTTTATAAAAAAAAAACTTTTATAAAAAGTTTTCCAGTCTTCAACTGTCCAATTTTGGTGAGCTTGTGCAAATTGTAGCCTCTTTTTCCTATTTGTAGTGGAGATGAGTGGTACCCGGTGGTGTCTTCTGCTGTTGTAGCCCATCCGCCTCAAGGTTATGGCTTCACAAATGCTTTGCTGCATACCTCGGTTGTAACAAGTGGTTATTTCAGTTAAAGTTGCTCTTCTATCAGCTTGAATCAGTCGGCCCATTCTCCTCTGACCTCTAGCATCAACAAGGCATTTTCAATCACAAGACTGCCAAATACTGGATGTTTTCCCTTTTAACACCATTCTTTGTAAACCCTAGAAATGGGCAGATTGTGAAATACTCAGACCGGCTCGTCCGGCACCAACAACCATGCCACGCTCAAAATTGCTTAAATCACCTTTCTTTCCCATTCTGACATTCAATTTGGAGTTCAGGAGATTGTCATGACCAGGACCACACCCCTAAATGCATTGAACAGGTGTTCCTAATAATCCTTTAGGTGAGTGTATATAATTTTAAAGTGGTAGGCACAACCTGAATGTATATTGTGAAATTCTAAAAAATCTGTATTAGTCAGTGTCCTTGAAGCCATTATACAATAGCTTTTTGTGCCTGTTCTAGTGTTATAACTGTGTGCAGCGCTTGACAACAAGCACACTTACCTGCTGTTTTATAACAGGGGTATATAGGTTGAATATAACTGAAAAGGATCATGACATACTTGAGTTAAAGAACCTACAGTCTAATAATATAGTATATGTCTATTTCCAACAGTCTTTTCAAAGCATTCCCGTTTCATAATTGAACTAGTTTTATGCTTCAAACTGTGTCAGAAACTTTACTTAGTAAACTCCCTTTGGCAATATACAAACAGATGATGAATTCAGTCAAAAAACTGTTATTCTGCAATACTATTTTAATAAGTTTAGCTTTCACAATATAGACATTGACAGTTCAGATCATTTGCAATAACTGACTTGCAACTATAAAAAATAGCTCAATATGGAATATCTAACAGTTGCTGAAAAATACATCATACCGTTGTCACTGCAAAACAATACTCACTGTCGCTAACACAACTGCACAACTGTCTCGGCTGGAGAAAGTATGCAATAATCAAGAAGATGAGGCTAAACCTTTTTACAGCAAAACTGACATTTAGAACCAAACTTCAATATACAAAATTATTTGTTAAATGTCACTTTAATTATGAGATTTAAAAAAGCCAATAGATTGGTTCCATTTACAGATAATGTCAACGAAAGGCTAGAACTATTAGACAAAACACGTATAATAATTGAGTGAAAACCAAGTAATACTGTATGTACAAACCTCCCGGTGTTAAAATGTCTAACCATTTTCAGAAACCACACTGCTTTTCCACAGAAACCACAATGTGTATTTACTCTGGTCTTAAAAATCCATCACCACTAAAATGACGTATCATAATTATGTTACAATTCTTGTAACAGTTTTACCAGCCGTCCTAAGGGGTTTAACCCTGTAATCCCAATAATAGCCATATGCACATAAATTCATTTGAATTCTGAATGCAAATTGGTCCATACGCTTTGCGTTTCACAGCCATGCATTTCTCCTTGGGTTTAATGAAATCCTGTTGTTACAGAAAGAAAAACCTCTGTGCATTTTGCTGAATGTTCTGTGAAATGGCATGCTTGTCTCTTGAAATGAAAATATCCATCTTGCAGATTATTTTAATGTTTAGAAAACTCAATTTGTGCAGTCAGTCTTATAAGCCCAAATACAATCATGTTACATGTTTCCATATTTCCAATGAAAATGGAATTCACTTTCCACTTAAAAATCTGATTATGAGAATCCACTTTGATGGCTTAAACCACTAATGAATGCAGACTTCCTGTTGACCACGTAAAGCCGCATCTTTGATGTCCATCCAATGAATGTTTACAATCTTAATGGCCCAAACGTATCTCATTTCCTCAAATAGGAAATCATTTTGGAGCCATCCACTGATTTTTCCATTTGGTTAAATAGAGATTTAAAAGAATAACAACGATCCAAAAAAGACCAATTGCCTTCGATGTACGCTTGCTGTCGAGTTGTATCAACCTCTGGTGGTTTCCGGCAGAGCTTAGAACTCAGTGGTGGAAATCTGAGTGACCTCAGTCTGTGTCCTTTCTTGTATACTCGAAGGCATTTGGTCCAGGCCTAGTCAGGTGGGCCGCTTCATTGACTCTGTCCTGGCGCACACGGAGATGGGCTCTCTTGTGACGCTGCGTGCTCTGGAAAAGCTGCTCTGTTCCATGCGTGAACGAAAGGGGAGGCAGAAATCCCGGAAGCACCTTTTGAAGTTTTCATCTAAGAAGGCGTACAGGATGGGGTTGAGGCTGCTGTTCATGTAGCCCAGAGCGATGCAAAGATGCCAGCAGGCAAGCACAAACAGATTCTTCTGGTTAATCTCCACCACAGTCTTGACGATGATGAAGAGGTGAATGGGGGTCCAGCAAACGATGAAGGCTGCCACCACCACCAATACCATGCGGGTGATGCGGCGAAGGTTCCTGTCTTTCTCTTTAGAGCCTGAGAGCAAACGCACGCTCTTTAGACGAATGATCATCAGCCCGTAGCAGACGGTGATGACCAAGACGGGAATCACAAAGGCGAAAATGAAGACGCAGATCTTGGTCACAGTGTCCCAATACCAATCTGGGTCTGGGAATTTCAGCATGCAAAAGGTTTTTCCTGTGGTGAATACAGAGGTCAAGAGATTAACTAGAATTTTTGAAATAAAAATCTGATAAAAATATTGCTTTTCACCATTTGCATAATGCATTAACATAAAAAAACATCTATTTGTGGTCTTTAAGAAACTATAGACATATAGGAAAAACTTATTTGATTTTTCCTATAAAAAACTTTTGGGTGATTCTCACAAAATCCAGATTAAGAATGTGTCCAGCATCAGAATTTTAAAAAAGCCCTTAGCCAATTTTATTTTGCACATATAAGATAAAGGTCTGAACGTACTATAACTATAATTTTTAGAGGATTTAAAAAATATTTCCTATAGAATTATTTACAATTTTTAGATTATCATTATCAAACCTTATCATTACCGCAACATGATATTTCATTAAAGGAATAGTCTACTCATTTTCAATATTAAAATATGTTATTACCGTAACTAAGAATTGTTGATACATCTCTCTATCATCTGTGTGCATGCACGTAAGCGCTGGAGCGCGCTGCGACGCTTCGATAGCATTTAGCTTAGCCCCATTCATTCAATTGTACCATTTAGAGATAAAGTTAGAAGTGACCAAACACATCAACGTTTTTCCTATTTAAGACGAGTAGTTATACGAGCAAGTTTGGTGGTACAAAATAAAACGTAGCGCTTTTCTAAGCGGATTTAAAAGAGGAACTATATTTTATGGCGTAATAGCACTTTTGGGAGTCTTAAATAGGAAAAACGTTGATGTGTTTGGTCACTTCTAACTTTATCTCTAAATGGTACAATTGAATGAATGGGGCTAAGCTAAATGCTATCGAAGTGTCGCAGCGCGCTCCAGCGCTTACGTGCACGCACACAGATGATAGAGGGATGTATCAACAGTTCTTAGTTAAGGTAATAACATATTTTAATATTGAAAATGAGTAGACTATTCCTTTAAGTATATGCATTTACAAACTCATGTTTTGGTAATGAGAACTAAAAAGTTGTCTAGGTACTATGACAAACAAAATTTCAACTTTTATCTGGAGAGAAAAAAGTAACTTTTTACCTGGTAGCCATTTTGAGTGTCACAGTCAATTATGTCCCTTCCAACAATTTTTTTAATGTTAGTTCCTTGAAGGCTTAAACAAAGATTGAAAATTGTTGCGGAGGATGAGAAAATTGTCTTCCCTACTGAAAAATCCAGCTAAGACCAGCATAAGCTGGTGAGCTGGTTTTAGCTGGTCTCCAGCTTGGTTTTAGCTGGTTTTGCTGGTGTAGCAAGCTGGTCTAGCTGTGTTTTGGTCACATTTTAAGCTGGTCTAGCTGGACTTAGCTGGTCAGGCTGGAATACCAGCTGGCCCACCAGCATGACCAGCTTTGTCAGGCTGGGAGGACCAGCGTAAACCACCTTAAACCAGCTACCAGCTTACGCTGGTCTTAGCTGGATTTTTCAGTATGGTTGTGTTTATAGTATAACATGCACTGAAGCTTTTTATTTGTTCGATTTTTTAATTATAAATATTTTAATGTCAAAGAACCCAAATCCAGTCATGGACACATTGCGGTAATGAAAATTTTCCTCTTAAATGTGGAAAAAACAACAAAATTGGTTTGTATGATGTCATTTGAAATCATTTGCAAAATTGTACATAAAGAGATGTTTGTAACGTTATGCTTCTTATTTTGATAGTCTTACTTTGCATTTACTTTTTTAATCAAAATGTTTCATGACACCTCATAAGTCTTAATTTCGTGAGAATCACCCTTTTGTGTTAACCATGATTTTTTAACTTATCCCCACCTGTGTCAGTCTTTTTAGTGCCAGCCATGACCATTACTGGGATGCCAATAGCTGAGGACAGAATCCACACGCAAATGTTGATGATCTTTGCCTTGACTGGCGTACGAAAATCCAGAGCTTTCACTGGATGGCACACGGCGATATAACGGTCCACGCTCATCATCGTCAGCGTGAAAATACTGGTAAACATATTGTAGTAGTCGATAGCGATAACCACCTTACACAAGAGCTCCCCAAATGGCCAAGTACTCATTAAATATTTGGCACTCTGGAAGGGTAGCGTGCTGGTGGCCAAAGCGTCAGCCAAAGCAAGATTAAAGATGTAAATGTTGGTGGCTGTCTTCATCTTTGTGTACCTGTTGAAGAAAAGTAAGAGTTAGTCAGCATGCTTTCTTCTTTTAAATGTCAGCACCTGGGTTTGCAAGAAAGATATGAGCCACATGAATGCCGATGCAGATGAATGGGTTGTTTTGTAAGTGATTTGAAGCTGTTCTGGGATTTGGCCTTTTGATTATGAAGATCTCATACGATTGTTAAAGATCATGATCCACTTCATAAAGTGCAAAAAGAAGCATGTGTGGATTGAATAGACACGGGCACACTGTAAAAAACTAATATTTCATAATCAAAATGGTTAATCTGTTTAAATTCAAGACATATGTGAGCTTCGATATGAACGTATATATTCATTTTTATTACTATTTTCTGCCACAGCATCACCCTTAAACATCTCCAATACATTTTCTTTTGGTCAAATACGTGTACTTCACATGCCATGCAATGGGTTTTTCTTTGGCTACACGTAGGCTGATATTTCTTCAGCGGTTTACAGAGCCAGTAACAGATTTGTGTGATTTCTCAAGAAACCCATTTCGGTGATATCCAACAGGTAATAGGGAAATTTTATACATGGTATTTAAAAGTGCTTTTGACATAGACTTTCAAATGAAATCCAGTTAGTACTGTCTCATTGCAATTCCATCCTTTCGCATCGGCACGCTCTCTCATTATATTAAGATGCCTCAAGTGTCTCTCTGTGCTATCTTACAATAATCAGCTCATAATTTTCTGGGAGCACTCTCTGTTTTTCAAACCAGAAGTGAGCTGATAAGGCATTAAAGGATACAACAATGCAACCATAGTAACTAAAGAGATCATGGTACACCAATACTAAAGGCTTACGCTGTAATCCATTGATTATCATCTCAAAGCTTTAGTGATTTGTCTGGTGCCCACACGCCTTGAGGACTTGACATTTGAAGTCGCACCGAGTTGAAGAGAGTAAATTTCATATCCATTAGTGACACTGCAGTTTATTGTTCACTTTGTACAGTGTGGTGTGAGGAAGTAAACAATTATTATAAATCCCATTAGTTCTTAATATACTGTGTGCATAAGATGTTTTGTTGTGTGTAGTGTACATGTCTCACATTTGCATTTATAATTTTATACTAAAGAAATCATGAGGAACTCTTGGGTCATGTAAATTTTGCACTCCTGCCAGCCATTTTTCATGGCAGATTTTCATCAGGGAATATTTTGATGAAAAAATGCCTTTGAGAAATAAAATGGAGTTTCCAGGTATCATAAATGAGTGGCTCTAATTTGCTTTTAAATGGCTTGTGTTTACTAGAATAAAACCCATAAAAATACTTGATTTTTTTAACCTTGCCAATCCTTTATGAGGACCCATGTGTACAATTATCTATAAATGAAACGTTGGCGAAACTATTAATGATTTCTTCTTATTTCTAAGTATTTCTGCCTGCACAATATAAAGACTTACAGAAGTAGAAGTGTAAAAATACCCAAATGTGGAATAGCGTAATGAAAAGTCAAACCAGACATCACGTCTTTGATGAGCTCATTCATTCTTCTCCTCTTAGCTTTCACTCCTGAAGATTCATTACATAGTTTAAAAGGTGCCATGAATGGAGCAGAAAATGTAATCAAGCTGAATGAATCGAACTTAACTCTAAAGGAAACAAGGTTTATTTTTATATCAGTGGATTTAGGATTGCGTAAATACCTGTGAAATTGTATCTAACAGTCTTTTGATAGAATGGTTAACTTAACAACCAAGACCAAAACACACCAGCTGTCAACCTGCTATATAAAATTGTTGTTGAAAAGATATGTTAACCCTTGTGCATTGTTCAAATTCACTACCCTTTTGTGTTGAACTTGTTAGTGGACAAAAAAGGCCACTAAATTAAACGGCTGTAAAAATGTAAAAAAAAAGTAATTTTTTTGCATAAATCTGTTAATCAACCCTTAATCAAAACGAATGTTTTATATTTTTTTACAAATGTTTACAAAAATTCCATGATTTAAACACTTAAATTGCCAAGTTCTATTACATTTTATAAATAATAAGTTTTTGTTTTACATTTACTATTTAAGTACATTAACGTATACTTTTACTCAAGTAAAATTTTAATGTAATTAGGTATTAAATAAATTTTAATATGCAATATTAAAGAATACACAGTATGATTCTATGCTTTAGAATGTAGCGAAGTAAAGTTATTTCCAATACAAACACCCTAATAAAGCACAGATCCTTGAAAAATTTAACTAATGTAACTAAGTATTGTCCACTGTTATCAAGTCCAACTAAATTCAATTTAAGCTGATAATAGTCCGTTTTACTGGCATTTTTGCAGCAGCCGCTATGAAAACCAGCCATTTTGATGAAAGTTTGCCACTCAACAGTGCGAGTTCCGGCGTGGTCACGTGGAAAAGTGACGTCAATGCATACCCTCTATATAAAAATTGATTGTGGACTAGAATTTTTTCACCTTTTCCACATGTCAAAGATTAGTAAAAACATTGGCTTTAATGCATTTTTAGTTTTTGTGCAGCATCAGATTAAATTTTTTTCTCCCTCATTTATTTGTGTTTGTGGTTTGTGGCCACATTGACTTCCATTATAACAACATTTTTTGATTGCAGAGCCATGACACCTTATTATCATGCATTCTTGATTGTTGGTGGTTTTTCCTGCAAATTTTTACTGTTGATCACCATGTGGCACCATTAACCCCTTAGTAGGCCTGTGCAAAAACAGAGCTTAATTTCTGGTTTGTACATTGAGTTATATGAAGTATAAATCCAGTTCATAATCACATTTTATATTGAAAATCAGTAATTCTGTGTGTATTTTTCCCAAATCAGTGACACCACTTATGAACTTGGCAATTAAAGAGTTAAAATCATGGACTTTTTTGTAAACATTTGGTAGTTTTAATCAGTACTGAGATTCATTAACAGATTCATTCAAACACGAAAGGATAGTACATTTGCCCATGAAATATTGAGTTAAGCATTTTCTTAAAATATGTATAATTTTTGTCAACAAAAATCATTCCACTGCTAAAACACATAGAAAGTTGTGGCCAAATCAAGACTAAAAAACTAAACAAAAAATGGCCAATTTTTTCCCCAAAAACACATAAGTGTAAAGTATGGTTAGTATGGTTGTTGTGTGCAATACAGCAAAATAACAATCAAATAATAATAAAGTATAAAACTAGTGGTCTTAATTATATGGGCATACACTTTAAATATGATTTCTATACTTAAATATTCTTGTTCTTTATTAAATCATGACATCACATTGCAATTTTGCATTTGGCGGCCACAACTTGAAGTGCATTTAATCTTTACATCAATATTTGTGCTCCCTGAGATCAAACCCATGACCTTTTCGCTGATGACGCAATGCTTTGTCTAAGCTACAGGAAACTAGTCTTTCTAAATCATCTCACAATTTTGGAATGCGATCAGATTGTAACAGGTGCTTTTTGAGGTGGTTCACCCAAAGGTTAAAAATCTGTCATCATTTAACTTAATCATTTTGTGTGCCACAATGAAAGGCTTGGAACAACATACATGCAACTAAATGAAATTTTTATTTTTGGATAAACTATCATTTAAAAATGTGTGTTCATCCTCGAAACAAACAAACCAGCAGCTGTCTCACAGTTACACTGGCACATCAGTGGGTGACACTTTGTTTGTGCTGTATGTTGAGTGAAAGGTTGTCACTCTCAGTTAAACTCACTCATCTTCATCCTCTGCTTATATCTGCCTTTCATCTTCCACAACTTGATTTACAATATAAAATTGACAGATTTGTGAATTAACTAGCATTTATAAGTTAAAGGCTATTGCCTGACTTATAATGTCAACAACAGATTTTCAGGCAGTTTGACTGTTTTTAGTTCTCTTCGGGCTCCACTGCATTGTGCAAATATCACTAGAGAGTACACAAATTAACTTTGCTGAATATTGCAGCTAAAGTGCACATGTATTAAAACACTCTTTAAAACATGCTTACCGGACCACACCGTACATAACCAGCACGTTTCCGAACAGCCCCAGAACGCAGATAACAGAGTAAAGCGCGGTGATGCTGACAGCGATTGCGAGCGCAGCGCTGCCTCTACCCGGCATCTGCTCAGTGCCTTGGCTGAGGTTGGATAGAAGACCCGCTGGTTCCTCCATGAAGCTTGTGTTGGTCACAATCAAAGGGAAATCGCTGGCGGTAATGTTTGTAAACTCCATTTTGCGCCTCCTGTTTAATGTCAACGAGACTGTATATCTGTGATCTTAGTTTCAGTGTGTTTGCTATGAAAGCGGCACAACAGAACGGGTCTAGTCACGAAACCGTTGGTGAAGAGCGCGCGCTTCTTTTCTCGGGAGCGCACTCGAGTTCCGACTGCGCGCGCTGTTGTGCTGTCACGTACTTTCTCTGAAGTCAAATCCTAGTGGGATACATGGCAATATACTGCGCCCACAAAGGCGCACTGACTGGAATGTGTGCTAGATACATTCTGTAATTGATATTCCTGCATTTCAGTTGTTGTTTTTTAAACCGTCATTAAACCCTTAGATAGTGAGCAATTGGGAGATTTTTATTTAAATGTATTTTTCTGTCTGTTGTTGTCATGTCTGTCTGTCTCTTTGTGTCCATCTATTCATCAATCCATCTAATTACCTAGATTTGCCTAGCTATCACTAGGGTGGTACCCTTTCAAAAAGTACACCTTTGGAAATATTAGTGGCTCATAGAGGTATATAAGTAGGCATACCTACCATATCTTAACCTAAATTGTACACAGGGGCATTTGGTACCATTTTTTGATTATTTATCTGTATATGTCTATCATCTATCAGTCCATCCATTTGTCTATTTATGGCTACACACACCTAAAGGATTATTAGGAACACCATACTAATACTGTGTTTGACCCCCTTTCGCCTTCAGAACTTCCTTAATTCTACGTGGCATTGATTCAACAAGGTGCTGAAAGCATTCTTTAGAAATGTTGGCCCATATTGATAGGGTAGCATCTTGCAGTTGATGGAGATTTGTGGGATGCACATCCAGGGCACGAAGCTCCCGTTCCACCACATCCCAAAGATGCTCTATTGGGTTGAAATGGACTTTGGGGGCCATTTTAGTACAGTGAACTCATTGTCATGTTCAAGAAGCTAATTTGAAATTATTTGAGCTTTGTGACATGGTGCATTATCCTGCTGGAAGTAGCCATCTGAGGATGGGTACATGGTGGTCATAAAGGGATGGACATGGTCAGAAACAATGCTCAGGTAGGCCGTGGCATTTAAATAAATAAAATTGAATTTAAACAATGCCCAATTGGCACTAAGGGGCCTAAAGTGTGCCAAAAAAAAAACATCCCCCACACCATTACACCACCACCAGCCTGCACAGTGGTAGCAAGGCATGATGGATCCATGTTCTCATTCTGTTTACGTCAAATTCTGACTCTACCATCTGAATGTCTCAACAGAAATCGAGACTCATCAGACCAGGCAACATTTTTCCAGTCTTCAACTTTCCAATTTTGGTGAGCTTGTGCAAATTGTAGCCTCTTTTTCCTTTTTGTAGTGGAGATGAGTGGTACCCAGTGGGGTCTTCTGCTGTTGTTGCCCATCCGCCTCAAGATTGTGCGTGTTGTGGCTACACAAATGCTTTGCTGCATACCTCGGTTGTAACGAGTGGTTATTTCAGTCAAAGTTGCTCTTCTTTCAACTTGAATCAGTCGGCCCATTCTCCTCTGACCTCTAGCATCAACAAGGCATTTTCGCCCACAGGACTGCCGCATACTGTATTTTTTTCCCTTTTCACACCATTCTTTGTAATCCCTAGAAATGGTTGTGCATAAAAATCCCAGTAACTGAGCAGATTGTGAAATACTCACACCCGTCTGGCGACAACAACCATACCACGCTCAAAATAGCTTAAATCCCCTTTCTTTCCCATTCTGACATACAGTTTGGAGTTCAGGAGATTGTCTTGACCAGGACCACACCCCTAAATGCATTGAAGCAACTGCCATGTGATTGGTTGATTAGATAATTGCATTAATGAGAAATTGAACAGGTGTTCCTAATAATCCTTTAGGTGAGTGTATGTTCATCTGTCAGTCATCTATCTGTTCATCTGTCCATTCATCCATTAGTGCTGCCTCACGAAACAAAAACTTTTATTCTGCAAACGATTAGTCGCGACTAATCGTGAGGCAGCACTATCATCCATACATTCATTCGTTTATTTATTTGACTGTCACAGCATAAAAATACAAAATACATGTACATTATATTATGTCTATGATTTCTGTCTGTGTCTTGGTGTTCATCTATCCGTATGTCTGTCAGTAACAAGCTTTGTTAGTTATTTATACGTAACCAATTACAGACTACACTAATTATTTTGTGATTCACATAACTACTGTTAGCTCATTTCATTAACACCCAATTAATACTGCAATCATAATAGATGCAGAATATAAGGGATTTATAATGCCATTATCCTGCTGTCAGCAGATGAGTAACATCAGTTTGTAACAGTTATAATTGTGTGCTTTACAAGATGAATAAAGACTTTGACATGAAAATGCCCCATTAGCAGCAGGTCAGGTTCAATATCATGCTGGCATATTGAAATCCACAAGGAAATCAATAAAATTAATTAAGAATGAATCTTTAGGCTTATACCAGGCATGCTATTTCAGTGTTTGGCTGGTGTTTTGAGGTCTTTTTGACCTTAGTGAAGCAACAGAAACTGTGATTTTGTTAAGCAACCCCCTTTGGCATCATTTCCTGATAAAACTTGTGACCATCTGGATGCTTTGTGTTTAAATCAAAGAAACAAGCTGTTACTGCATGTTGTTTGGGTGTTTGTGAAGATACAGAGTTCATGACCTCGATCAATCTTCTTAAATTTTAAAATAATATATTTTAAACTTCTTGTGACTACCTGCAGTATCCTTAAACTATTTCTCCACTGAGGTCCCATTAGCGATGCAAGTTGCAGTTAAATTTTGGACCATAAACAATACCCCTCCGGGATATATTTTCAACACTCAACTCATTTTAATAACGTCAGATAGATCGAATGATCAGTTTAATGTGGAACTGAAGACATTATTTGCTTTTCATTGGCCTCTAATAGCAAAACAGTGCAACAAAACCCAAATCCCTGACAAAACATCCCTGGTGGCCCTAACAGCGCTTGATATTAAAGTTAAAAGCTTTGTATTTATTTAGGAAACTGTATTATTTTTCTAGAGACTGATAGAAAAATAGATAAACCAAACTTTTTATTTTACCCAGAAGTGACATTTTTAAAGGTGCTAGAACTAAATGTACTGCAAGACTCGTGATGGCTTTGGAACTGTAGAGTGCTACTCTGAAAAACAGCATTTGTGAATACCACACACAGTTCTTTTAAATGATAACCAGCAGCAGACACATAATGCACACTTCAGTTCACATCACTGGGGTGAACTCTTAACAGTAAAAACTAGAAAAATCTCTCTATGTCATTTATATGAAGCTTAGTCAGTTACTACAGCCAGCTGTTTAGATTTCAACTTGATTTTTTTGTCTAAAGGCCACATTAAATCTCTGTTGGTACCCAGCTGTCATTTCACTGTGTTTAGACCCGATATAGTCCGGCTATGAGTAACCCACTTCTAGCCAAAATAAACCTGAATTTGGTCAAGCGTTTGGTTTAATTTATTTATTTAATTTATTGTTTGGTTATGGTTAGACGCCTGTTAACTTTTCATTGACAGACCAAAGGTTGCCTTATTTTTGCCTTAATGTCTGGGCTGTGCTTGGACGGCTATTAGACATTTTTTCAAAAAGCAAAATTACCATTCATTTATTTAGGTACACATTTTAGACATTTATACTTATAAGGGTGGTTTCCTGGACAAGGTTAAAATTAATCTAGGACTAGGCTCTTGTTGTATTAGGATATTTAAGTAGTTTTTACAAACAATCCTTACAAAAAACAATTTTGGTGTGCATCTTGAGACAAAACAATGGCCCTGATATTTGTCAGTACATGGTGTTTTAAAATTAAAGGACAAGTTCGGTATTTTACACTTAAAGCCCTGTTTTCAGATTGTTTATGATAAAATAGAACGTTTTGACTGAAATTTCGACACATGCGGCTGCCCCGAGAATTTTCGGGTGTTTGTTGTATCACCTCCCACCTCTACAATAGCTGCACAGGTGCACCGGAACAATCCCTCCCAAAATGCACCAAACTCTCGCCCACAAAGACGTGAAACCCACCGAGTGGTCAGGGGTGTTAACTGATATGCTTACACAAAAATCGCTGCAAAAGATGCTTCCCAACAGGTGTTTTACCATTCGTTGTAAACTTATGGACCTATTTTTCCAAACGCCTCACACCTGTATATTCTTCCGCTGAGAGCTTGAATAATAGACACTCCAGCCCAGTTGGTGGCGATAATCCACCTTTGCCAATTGCAAGAAAACAAACAACATTCCCGGCGGCGGAGTAATACCGTACCTCACAGCACATCTAATACAAGTCAATGCAGTTGGACAAAACTTCGATAAAACCTGTTGGAAAGCGTCTTTTGCAGCGATTTTTGTGTGAGCATATCAGTGAACACCCCTGACCGCTCTGTGAGTTTCACGTCTTTGTAAAGGAAAGTTTAATGCATTTTAGGAAGGATTGTTCCAGTACACCTATAAAGCCATTATAGAGGTGGGAGGTGATACAAAGAAACACCCGAAAATTCTCGGGCCAGCATCATATGTCCAAATTTCAGTCAAAACCATTCTATTTCATCATAAACAATCTAAAAACAGGGCTTTAAGTGTAAAATACCGAACTTGTCTTTTAAGGCAACTCAAACATGCATCTTAGTCTGGTACCAGAATACGTCCTGTCCCGGAAACCGCCCCATAGATTGGATCAATCTATCTTTTTCTATCAATCTTTTATGGAAAACTGCACATTGATGTGTTTTTCATGTGATTTTACAGTGGATGTGTAAATTTGCAGTATATTTCGGTAATTTTACCATTTTTAAACTGTATTTCAAAAAAACGTGGAAAATATATCAAATAAAACGTTAAAATTCTGTCAAATAAAAAACATTTTTAGATAAAAAAATTATATCATCATTACATGTTTAAAGGGGCCATTGCATGAAAATCTGACTTTCAATGTTTAGGTGCTATAATTGGGTCCCCAGTGCTTCTATCAACCTAGAAAATGTGAAAAAGATCAACACAGTAACTTAGTTTTGCTAAACCATTCTCTACAAGCACATGAAAAAATAGGTTGTTGAAGTTTGGCTCTTCTTATGATGTCATAAAGAGCTCTTATTATAATAATACTGCCCCTTAATCTGCACTATCCAACCACAGCACTGCCATTTATTGCAGAGAGAAAGAGAGAGAGAGAAAATAATTGACAGCACAATTGAGTTTCAATTGCAACAAACCACCATCACTGTCAGTGTTTGCATTTCATCAAGTTCATTTGCATTTTAAAGAACACATTTTGGTATTTTGAGCTAAAACTTCACATATGTGCTCTAGGGACACCAAATATTTATTTGACATCTTAAAAAAGTCTTGTGACATGGCTCCTTTAAACTATCACAATCTAAATAAAGAGTGACATAAACAAATATCAGCATAATAAACAAACATCAGCATAATTCCTATAAAGCAGTATTTTTTGTGAAGTGAGAACATATTTTATCCTAACACACAGTTATTATGTTAGATATAAAATTCCTTTCGCAAAATGTATAAATCAATCATTTCCATCACTGTCAAGACTGAATGGATGATGACTAAATCATGTGCATGTTCACTGCTGGAAATTGTACACTATTAAATACACCAGTGAAAAGTCTGGTTAAAATGAGTATTTCTATTAGTCCAGGGGGTCAAAGTTTTATGAAACGACTGAAATTATATTTGACCTCTCTGGCATCACAATATGCGCCTTATGATCATAATGGATGCCAGGCCGTGAATTTCAGAGCGACTGCCAGCTTTGTTCCGAGCTGAGGCTATTTTCTTTAATGCCCCCCCGAAGGTCAAGCACATACGGACACCATTATAGTCGGCCAGCAGATATTTAAACGTTGTGAGCATCTGTTCTTACAGATGGCTCTTTATATTTGCCTTGATGAGAACGATTGAACCATTAACTTTAACAGATAAGTCCAAGTTACAACTGCCACAACAGCCCAGATTACAAAATATGATAGAAAACACCAGTACAGCTGATGTAACTGCAATAACATTTACAGTACCTGCATATTTTTCAGAGACAACAGGCTTGGTCGGACCACTAAGACTGATAAAGCCTTTTCAGATCCAAGAGACATATGCACCTATTAGACCATCTAATGGTAAGATTCTGCCAAACTGTGTTGGTGTAAATAATTTACTTGGTGTAAATAAACTCACTATATACTAAAACAAACATATGATTAAATAGTGGCAAACTTAAAGGAAAACAACACAGCTTTTCAATATTTTACTATGTTCTAACCTCAATTTAAATTAATTAATACATACCTATCTTATATCAATGCGTGCACTTAATCTTTGCAAAGTGCGTCATAAATGGGTTAGCATTTAGCCTAGCCCCATTCATTCCTTAGGATCCAAACAGGGATGAATTTAGAAGCCACCAAACACTTCCATTATTTCCCTATTTAAAGACTGTTACATGAGTAGTATGGTGGCACAAAATAAAACGTGGCGATTTTTAAGCGTATAAAAAATGAGGGCTATATTGTATGGCGGAAGAGCACTTAGTTTGCAGCACTTCGACCTCTGGCACAGTAATATCATCACTCCTGACTACTACCCCTCTCGCTCAAACTCAGGGAGAGGGGTAGTGATGATGTTACTGCGCACCGAGGTCGAAGTGCTGCAAACTTTGTGCCACTATACACTATACTTTGTATACACTATACTCATGTAACAGTCTTTAAATAGGGAAATCACGGAAGTGTTTGTGGCTTCTAAATTCATCCCTGTTTGGATCCTAAGGAATGAATGGGGCTAGCTAAATGCTAACACATTCACAAAGCCCTGTGCAAAAATTAAGTGCACGTATTGAAAAATGATAGATATGTATTAATTTGTTTAAGTTGAGGTAAGAACATAGTAAAATATTGAAAAACGGTGGTGTTTTCCTTTAAATGCAACTTTTTAAGGTTTATATGTTAAAATTGTATCTAAAATCCAATATAAACATTAAAATAAAAATTGTGTTTTCCTCTGAACGGTAACTTAATTTAAATGTGTAGTTGTGACACTTGAAGACTTGCCAAGATATAAAATCAATACATTAAATAAAAGTCTTGACTGTGGAATGAAGAATAATTTATAGCCTTCATAATAAATTGCTCAGGTATTCCATTACTAGATTTAGTTCTGAGGGAAATGCTTAATGCTTATATTGTTCTTAACATGGGAATACATTTGTAATACATATCTGTATTACCTGTAAACAAATCTGTAATACATTTGCAGATACGTATATCTATCACTGGTTTAATGCTAAGTGAGTTTAAAAGGCTGTATAATTTGTTTTCTGATTAATCATTCAGACCTCATTAAAGCCATTTACATGAGAAGTGCAGATATTACTTTTTAAAGGGACACTACACTTTTTTTGAAAATATTTTCCAGCTCCCCTTGAGTTAAACATTTGAGTTTTATCGTTTTGGAATCCATTCAGCTGATCTCCGGCTCTGGCAATACAACTTTAAGCCGAAAATAGTCCCCAGTTATTGAAAGTTACCAAGGGGACTATTTTCGGGCACTGCGTAATATCATTGCGCCTGTTGCAGCCATGTTAAGGCAGCAATGTCCTTGATTATTACGCCAGAATGAGAGTATAGTTCCTAGCCATATTGGCCTAAAAAATCACAACTTTTAATTTTCAGTCGGAAAAATTAAATAATTAACTCTAGGGGAGCTGGAAAATGAGCCTATTTTCAAAAAAAGTGGAGTGTCCCTTTAAGTTTTAAGTCTCATAATAAAGACCATGGAATTAATATAAATCATTAATATTAAAAAGATGAATGAACATCTATTCATTCATCCATTAATCTAGAAATATCTATCTATCTATCTATCTATCTATCTATCTATCTATCTATCTATCTACATCATTAATAATACGCAGATGAAGTAAAATAGTCATTCATTCATCCATCTATCGATGTAGAAATATAGATATTCATT
This sequence comes from Misgurnus anguillicaudatus, assembly GCF_027580225.2. Classification (NCBI taxonomy): domain Eukaryota; kingdom Metazoa; phylum Chordata; class Actinopteri; order Cypriniformes; family Cobitidae; genus Misgurnus; species Misgurnus anguillicaudatus. Next base: position 27,980,982 of record NC_073346.2, on the reverse strand, counting down.
AACGTGTAGTTGGTTAGATTATATAACACTCACATGTTTTGTGTTGAGATTTAGGTCTGTCCAGGTAAGTGTGCGTGACAAGACTGCTGTTTATATTAATTATCATTACTGTGCAAGACGGAAGAAGCCACAGATGCCATTAGCATCTAATCAGTCTTTCTGGCTCTTGGCATAAGTAGAACTGATGAATTCAGACCAGTGGGAAATCTATAGTGATATATCTAATTTCTATGTATTATTAACGTAAATACACGTTAAAAGGACATTTAAGCATTTTTTTTAATTACTTTTTGAAACCAAAGCCAACCAAATTAAAGTGCCTGCCCAACTGAGTGACTAAGTGGTTACGTAGTTTTTTCTGTCTTCCAAGAATAACATCTTTGAAAGAGTGTCTGTTGTAAACATTCTTTTCACAATTGCTGCTTACAAGGCCACAATGCATCTCATAAATATGCGTGCCAACTCCACGTTTTGTTCTTCTATTTTTAGTGGTTTAATTGGCTTTGGGGGCATAAACTGAATTTCCTTGGTGTTGACGTATAAGCTGTGGTAGAGTGTGATGGCTGTGTTTTGTTTGTTTTTGGTTGGTTCATTACAATGATGAGGAAACACAAGGAAAGATTTTATTGCTGTTGCTTCGTTAAACCTGTGCCAGAAAATGATGCATTACTGTAATATGTATGACGCTTTAAGAATATATGTGGTTATATAAGCCTGTTTATCCTAGTACAGTTACAGTACAGTATGTTAATAGGGAGACATTACTAATTGGTCGTCGATGATGCTTTACTAATGAGTCTGCGAGGGACAGAAAGGTTGGGAAACCCTGGATTAGATCATGGATGACTGGTGCATTAGATTGATGAGATCCAGCCTTCTGCCCACATATTGGCACAGCTTTTTTGGCAGCCATCAACACTTTGAGACTGAGAAATCTGTCTATCACCTTTCACTTCAAACCAGATTTGACCATCAAGACTCCCACAGTAGGGGTGAGATATATTGTTGTAGGAATATACTCATTTAAACGTGCTTCACAAAACATTTATATTTAAGCAATACTGGAAGGAAAAAATTAGCATAGCTCAAATACTGTTTATAAATTAATTTAAATTATTTAAAATTATGAATGGCAATGGTTTCTTTAGAATATATAAGCATGCAACATGTAAACAGTAAATAAAAAAACATTGTTATGCAACAAACATAATGATCAGCTATGGGGATGGGAACTCATTTTATAAATATTTATGAAATGTAAATGTCTTATTCAAGCAGTTGAGCACAATTTAGAATCCATACACACGGCCGCACACTGTCACGAGAACAGTTCATAAGAGCTTCAAGGACAAAAACCCTGCGTTTACCACAACACTCTTGTAATAACATTAATTGTCAGCTAGATTTCCAGATTTACTAAAGTAGAAAGTTTATATTGACGATATAGACGTCTGTGAGTTGTGTTTTGTTAAACCACTGAGCAATACAAAGAAAATGACTTGGTAACACTTTAAAATTAAGTTATATTTGTTAACAATTAATGCATTAGCTAACATGAATACTTCTACAGCATTTATTAATCTTGGTTCATGTTAGCATTTACTAATACATTTTTAAGCGTAACTGTTAATATTTATTAACGCACCATGAACTAATATAAATATCTGTATGGACATTAACTAACATTGACAAAGATTAATACATGTTAAAAACTATGTTTCATGTTAGTTAATGCATTTAATTATGTTTACTAAATCAACCTTATTTTAAAGTGTTACCAATAACATTGTCTATCGAAGCAAGCTGTAGTACTGAAATACTGGAAGTGTGGAAAAGAAAAATAACAGTGCAGATCAACAGGTGCCCACAGCTACAAATTGTCAAAAAAAAAATTTCAAACACAAGTGAAATTCATTTGAAATGGTCACAGCAGGAAAACATCTGAGTTTGTTTACTATCTATCTTCATACTGACCATTGCAACAATGTGATGTCTTATGTCTTTGTTTCATCTAGCAATATGCTTTTCAGAAAACTTCGATTTCCTCTTAGATTTAATTTTTTTAGACGTTCTTATTCAAAGGGAAATGGGGAAAAATCGTGACCAACATCAGCCTAGTGCTTCACTTTGTCTTATTTGTGCTTGTCTGCAATACTATGCCTACCTTTTAGTCGTACTACCATACGTATCCTTTCACATGTGATCAAAGAAACTCTGCAGATGCATCTTGAAGCTGTTGTAATGTGTTTTATGTAATAAAAGTTTAGAGATGAATAAGAGTGAGCCAATTATATGCCTGGAAACTCATTGTGGTTAACATGATCATCAAGATCTAGATGGTTGGTAATATCACGCCACATTTCCTTCAATTGTTTGGAGGAAATACTTGCCTGATTATTATAAATAGCACCTTGTAATTCAATGTTAGCGTCCTAAAACAGAAGTGTATTAATAATTAAAGAGCACCTATTTCATTAAAACAATGTTATTTTGTGTATTTGGTATAATACAATGTGTTCGCATGGTTTATGGTTAAAAAGACATTATTTTTCACATACTGTACATTTTTGTAGCTCCAGATTTCACTCTCTTCCTGAAACGCATTGGTTTGAAAAGCTCTGTGTCCTTGACAAGTTCGGTATTTTACACTTAAAGCCCTGTTTTCAGATTGTTTATGATGAAATAGAACGGTTTTGACTGAAATTTCGACATATGCGGCTTGCTCCGAGAATTTTCGGGTGTTTGTTGTTTCACCTCCCACCTCCACAATGGGTCGACAGGTGCACTGGAACAATCCCTCCCAAAATGCACCAAACTCTCGCCTACAAAGAAACTCACCGAGTGGTCAGGGGTGTTCACTGAAAAATCCCTGCAAAAGATGCTTTCCAACAGGTGTTGTAGCATTCGTTGTAAACTTGTGGACCTATTTTTCTAAACGCCTCACACCTGTATATTCTTCCGCTGAGAGCTTGAATAATAGACACTCCAACCCAGGTGGTGGCGCTAATCCGCCATTGCCAATTGCAAGAATACAAACAAAGTTCCCGGCGGGGAGTAATACCGTAACTCTCAGCACATCTAATACAAGTCAATGGAGTTGGACAAAAACTACTATAAAACCTGTTGGAAAGCATCTTTTGCAGCGATTTTTGTGTGAGCATATCAGTGAACACCCCTGACCACTCAGTGAGTTTCACGTCTTTGTAAACAAAAGTTTAATGCAGTTTAGGAAGGATTGTTCCTGTGCACCTATACACCCATTATAGACGGTTTCATCGGATGCACGTGATACACGTCTGGATCCGAACTTTACTTCCGGTTTCGTTTTTTTAATGGTCTGACTAGTTGCTAAACTGATCTCTTGAACAAATGACTCGTCGAAAATAACAAATGTTTTGGTTTCCTAATCTGTGTGTTGTTTTTTTGCTTGTTATATAAATAAACTACGTTTAAAGAACTTTGTTGTTATTTATTCTTAGCGGAGTTTACCGGAAGTTACATGCGGACTGCGACAGCGCTTGTTTATGTTGTTACTGCTGAAACGGTCTATAGAGGTGGGAGGTGATACAAGAAACACCCGAAAATTCTTGGGCCAGCATCATATGTCGAAATTTCAGTCAAAACCGTTCTATTTCATCATAAATAATCTGAAAAACGGGCTTTTATTGTAAAATACCGAACTTGTCCTTTAACCGGCTTTTTCACGGTTTTGTCCATGTGGCAATGTCTCCGCGTGTGAAAGATAAACGTCACACATGGAAGCGCAAAGTAACGCATAAAAGTCTCCGCTCGACTAAAGCAGTTGGCTGAGAAACTGCAAAAATAAAAGCTCATGCAACATTTACAGGTTCTGCAGACACCAGAATTAATACAACAGTATAGCTTAAAAGTGCAGTGTGTACATTTTAGCGGCATCTAGTGGTGAGGTTGCGAATTGCAACCAATGGCTTAGTCCACTGCTCACCCCTCGCTTTTGAAACACATAGAGAAGCTATGGTAGCCGACACCAGACAAATATGTCATCGTCGGAGACAACTTCGTATAAAAATGTGTCCGTTAAGGGCTTCTCCAGAAAAATGGCGGCCCAAAATGGCGACTTCCATGTAAGGGGACCCTCAGTTTATGTAGATAAAAAGGTCTCGTTCTAAGGTAATAAACACATAACGGTTCATTATGAAAGGTCTTTATACACCCCTGATAATATAGTTTTGTATATTATTTTGCATTTCTGTCAAGAGATAATTCTAAAAATGACACACTGCACCTTTAAGACAGATATCCTGTAGGCTTTTTGAACGACTATTATGTACTATAGGCGGTGACGTCACTACCTGCGAGAAACCTGACAAATCTCCAAGTCCCATGTAAATGCACTTGTCTGCATAGCCGGTTTATTGATTTGCATGTTTGCTTTAATAAGCAGATTTTTGCTAGTTATCTTATTCTTGCTTATTCTGTGCATGTTAACGCACTCACTGTAATGCTAACAGGAGTTAACTTACAGGCTGTGAGTCCGAAGCGGGAAGAATTATGATAATGTCGCTCTTGTCTACATCACCAATTCCAGGAAGAAAACTGTTGCCTACAATCTGTGTGTTCATTGTAGTCCAAGAAAAGAGATTTACGTTGGAGAGGTATGCACCTAGGCTACACACCAAAGGAAATGTAAAATTGTGAATCGGACCTCTTTAAAAAAATATATAAAAAATACTGGTTTGTACTTTACTTGTACTTTGCTGTTACCAGTTTCTTACGCGACTCATGGCTAGACACAGTACAGTACATATCAAACTCTAACAGCTTATTCCAATGATTTATAAAAGGGAAGTGATTTTGAATAGCCAGAATGTATTTATTCGCGAACTCGGATGCTTATCTGGGAACCATTTGCATAGAGAAGACTCAGGTAATCAGGTTTTAATATTTTATCAGGATGAGTGGGTAGTAAGAGCAATCTTTTAAAGTCACGATGGCTAAAGTCTAATGGAACACATTAGATGTTTGATAGAATGAGTCTCGGCCCTTTGATATCTTAAAAAAAAATGATCCAAGAGGTCCTAATGGATTCTCTCAGTAAAATGTAGTTGTCATGGGAACAGCTGACTCGCTTCATCCTCAGCGAGAGAGCAAGAGCTCTACACCTCTGATTGGTGCCATGTGCTGAAGGGATTTTTGGTGATTTTCATATAGGATTATTTCAATGCACACAATTGTAGAGCTGCTTATTTTTTAGGGATTATTTAGTCACAAATAGGATCCTGATATGGATATCTGCTAACAGCGACAAATTAACATAATCGCTGACCACGCAGTTCTTCAGCTGATTTGAAAGCAGTTTAGTTATGGGAAAAACATGTGCGGGGGTAAAAAAAAATCAATTTTCTTCCCATGCTCTCTGCCTGCTGATTTCCACACCGCCTGACGGTGAAATGTCAATTTGTTCCTACTTTTATTCTACACCTTGATTTTATTTAGTATTCAGGGTTTTTTACCTACCGGTTCCTACACCCATGGCTCTCTATGTTCAGCAAAGCTATAATATAGCTTCACTCGAGCTCAAAGCGTCGAAATGACTGAAGAGCTCTCGTACCTGCAGGGCATCCAATTATCTGCTGAAGCCTGGGAGAAATAACTTTCGCTTTCTGCAAAGCTGCACACACGAAGCAAGCACAGTTACCCCGCTGTCTCGATAGCATTTCCTTTCTCCCACAGGAAATGCTGTTAGCAGCCGAGCATCCATTTACAACCTTTATTTCTGTTCTCTTCTAATGAGTGGGCACCCTGGTAAACTGAGTAATGAAACATGAGTGAAGAAGATTCGGCACTAATAGGGATAATTTCGCTCTAGATTCATACTCCTCTTGATTTAAACATAGCGTATTGAGAATAGCAGAGAGCGGGGTACTTATTAAACCCAAATATAGTGACTGGGGCGTCATTAGCCGTTCTCGGATTGCGTCAGTAGGAAATGCCCTGAATAATGAGACGTGGGGTGGACTTTGACATAGCGATAAAACATTTCCCACAAGCGTCACTGAGGAAGACAGTCTTCATTTCCGTGAGAGTCAAAGGATAGATAAAATGCGTTTCTATTATAAAATGATAATGAGTGGTTTTAATTAGGCATTAATTGACTTACAAGTGTTTTGAACAGCCCAGCTGTTTTTGTTTTAGGAACAATTTGAATCCTAAATGCATGCTGTTAACTTGTTTTTAATTTATATATGCTAACTTAATCAAGAAGTCAATTTAACGGGGTAAATCTAGCAGTTTCATACCCCGGTGTTTCCTTTTCAATTTAGTGGGGATTTTATAGCACCCAGTACGAGTGGAGCTGTCCGTGGTGCTGCATCAACAGTGATGTTGGCTCTGATGTTCAAAAGCTGAGCCAAGACCTAAGATGATCAATATTGCAGAACAGTTCTGCATCCCGAAGCAATATTGCCTCTTGAAACAGTATTTCAATGGCCAGTCATCTTTCTTTGGGAGCTGATTATTTGTCAATGAGAAGTCAACACACCCTTTCCTCATGTATGTAAGGCAAATGAAAATGAATTACAAAAAGCCCCCAAAATTGCACTTTAATAATTTATGGACAGTCTTAAGATTTTAGATTTTATTTATATTATGTTGCATATATTTGTATATATTTATCATTATTTTTTAGTGAACTTTTTTAGTTTTCTTTGTCTTTTTGTCCTAATGTATGATTATTTCTTCTTTTGTTGGGTGAGGGAGCACCCTAAATTTCGTTGTACCTCAGTGCAATGACAATAAAGGCTATTCTATTCTATTCTATTGTAAAATACCAAAAACCCATATGTATGCATCTGTATAGACCCAACTAAAGCTATTGTCTGTGATTTACACAGAAATAATCTAAAGAACATTTTGTGAAATTATCACCTTGATATCTTTAATAATATTGACTGAGTGAGGTCATGTCAAAGATTAAAATCAATAAGTGAAATAAAATTTTGATGCTCCCAAACTCATAGATTATGAGACTTTAACCTGGATTTTACAAATAAGGTCACACATAATGAAAAAAATCAGTCAGTGTCACATTTCTTATTTTATTTGTACCAAGTCTTTGCAGTATTTCTCTACACAGCAATTGGGGGTTGTTTCCCAGACAGGGCTTATTCTAAAATGCATGTTTGAGCTGCCTTAATTTAAAAACATGTTTTTTTTATTTTAAAAATGTCATTGTTTTGCCTCAAGATGCACACCAGTATTGTTATTTGTAAGGTTTGTTTGTAAAAACAACTTAAATGTCCTAATTTAATTAAGGGCTAGTCGTGGATTCATCTCTAAACCCTGTCCGGGAAATCGCCCCATAATGTATCATCGTAATTAAAAAAAATTATTTGCTTTCACTATTGAGCTGCTACATCTGTCAGAGAACGATTGGAAATTCTGTTTCGTTTTAACATCTGACCCCTAGATTTTAAAAATCTGTGCAACAGACTGACTAATCAGTTTGATTAATTAAAATAAAATAAAAAAATGAAATGTAAAATATACTCTGGCATTTCATAAAATTGTATAAAAAGTGTTGAATTTACATTTTTAAGGAAATTAATCATTATTTTAATTATTAATATATAGCACCTTTGCTACGTGTTATACCTCTGTAAAAATTAAAGAACGAATTTACATATAATAAATTTAGGGCCTGGTAGAATGAAATATATTATTTTCTCTTACAGATGAAAAAAATAAAAGATGAGGAATCCATTATCGTCACTGACGTTTGGGTTCTGGTCAAACGTTAGCAGAACTAGAAAAAAATTCAAAGATATTGCGTTACTTGCATTGTATTAAATAAACCCAATATATAAAATCATAATGAACTAATAAATAGTTTTTTTCTGACCTTCCAGCGATTACCACATTCATTGCACAATACAAATGTGGTCATTGGTTCATCAGCACTTCGGGTCTGCACCTGTTGAAGCCCAAAATATTCTTTAGTATATTATCCCCCGGTTTCATAAACAAGGCTTAAGGCTAGTCCTAGACTAAAACACATGCTTGTGCTGTCTCAACTGAATATAACTTGCACTGACAGATCTTAAAATATGCCAGTGCTATTGATTTGTCTCAAGATACACACCACAGTAACATCTTTTTCTAAGGAATGTTTATAAAAGATCTTTACTCTTTCCCTGCCAGCATTTAAAAAAAAGTTGCCAGCCAGTGCCAGCATTTCAAAAGTTTAATGCCTTCCAGAAAACATTCTTCTTTAAATATATAAACATACAATACATAAATAAAAGTTTCATCCTACATTATTTGTTCTCTTTTTTCACCTCTCAAATATGAGTAGGTTTCTTCAAAAAGAACAAATTTTGAGCAAAAAGCTGAGATTGTGTTTTTGTGAAGGACTTTTGAAAGAGATCAGATTCAGATCGATGATCAAAACATACACAGAGTTTTTGTTAGTTTGTTGGGTAAGAGCGCCACCTGGTGGATAATAACGGAAATATGGATTGTGGGAAAAACTTGTCATTGGCAGGGAAAGAGTTAATTTGACAAAGGACTAGTCCTGGTTTTAGGTAAACCTCGACTGTAAAACCAGGCCTTAATGTCACTTTAAACTAATAAATATGCATAAAGTTCAGTTGGTCGAAAATGTATTTGATGCACTAACTAATAGGGGTGTAACAATACATCGATATGGATCGATACATCAATTTTATTTCTAACGATCTGATGCATCGATCCCACACGTAAAAAAAACTCTCCACATCCTCATTCCTCAATGTAACGTCCATCTATCCATTTCCACCAAAGCAAACATTTGTTTTTTTTCATCTGCTAGTGCCAGCAAGTGAATGCAATACAGCAACAAAATGGTTGTAGCAGCGAAAACACAACAAAAGAGACAAAAGACAAGCGTGTGATTAGCACTGCAGGTGATTGTCCATGCAAAACGCAGTGTCCTTTTCTCCTAAACATGTTGATCAGTTGATTTTTTATAAAGAAAAATCTCTCAAAAGAGACCACTTCAGAACTTGTTTGACTGTTAGATCTGATGTTGTGTGACAGATCAAATGCTTAAGTTTAACAGCTTTAGTTTTTATATGAATTTATTTTTCAATTTAATTTAATTTTTTCTAAAACTACCTCAGTGATTGTCACTTTTGTACATTTTGCCACAAAATACTCATTATTTATTTTTCTTTATTTATAAAAGTGTATTTTGTTAGTTTGTTGTTGTAAATGTTTCAATTGGCACAGGATTGTGCCATTTTCAAAGAGTGTAATTAAATGTTCATGTTATTTATTTTGGTTGCATTTGTAAGTAAAAATGTAACTGCTTAACCAGGCACATAATATAAAAATATCAATAAATTAATTGAATCGGAACGAATCCTAATCGCATCGAAGAAGCGTTTGATGTATCGGCAAAAATTGCATCGCTGGCGGCGAAAATCTATTCGAACCGTAATGAACTGGGCTGGGTTTCCCAAAAACATTGTAAGGCAAAATAGATCGTAAAAGTGATTGTACGAATCATCTTAGAATTACGGGCCATTTCCCAAAAGCTTCGTAACTTAAGTAGCACTTGAAAATCATCGTAGATCTACGAGTGCTCTGGAGCGATCGTTAATTCAGAAGTGCATTGTAAGACAACAGAATTACAAGGTCACCTGCAGGACAACCAGAAAATTGCACTCCTGCAATGACGATAATGTAATGTTTTAAATGTATATTTATTTATTGGGTTCTTCTTTGTTTATTTGTATAAATTACTTTAATATAAATTCAAATGAGAAATCAAATTTAAATGACTGAACAAAGAAGGAAAACGTATTTGGTACATTTTTTGTAAAAGTTGGTACTAGCAAACTGATAAATGGTTCCTACCAATTGCTGCTATAATTCATCTACAGTAAAAAAAAAAATGTTTTGAAGGGAAATGGCATTTGATTAAAGAAACCAAATAAAGATTTACGGTACAATGCAATAATCCCTAATAATAAATAAACATAGATAATAAAAAACAAATAATAATAATAATCTAAACTATAATATAAAATGCAGAAGGCATTTCGCAGTGGGATGAGTCCTAACTAAATACGGAAAAGAATATTTCATTATGCACAAATTATTAAAACATTTATAAAGTCATTGAACAATAATGAAAAATATTATAAAAAAATATAAGTGCACATCGGCTGAAGATCATTAGCCTAAACAAGCTTCTGCTACAAACGGATAGCGACTCGTAAGTAGAGTCCAATTTACACCCCTACTAACTAAAGGTTTTTCAAAGGCTCGCCAAAAGATACAAACGGAAAAGGCTATAACTAACAGTACTAGTATTAAAGCCATAGCTTGTCCAAAAATAAAATTTACCCCCCTCAAGTAATCCGAGATACATAAGTCCAATATCTTTCAGACAAACACATTTTTAGTTAATTTAGAAAATGTCCTAGCTCTTTCAAGTTTTATAACGATTGAAAATGGGGTACACGTTTACTGACGCACCTGGTTGTAGGTGCAGTTTTTCTTCCTGCACTTGCCACATTGCAGCAGGTCAGTGGTGGTTCCACCAGTCTTGGCCATCTGATGTTCACGAATGGCCTCCTGGGTCAACACGTTCCTCAACTGCTTCAGTTCATCACTGGCCATCTCCTACGACAGCAAGAATATAGTGTTACATACAGAAAAAATGCTTTCTGGCCAGCAGGCAGCTGTTTTGCTAACACTAAGGCCAATTTTTAAACTTTTATAATAGTACAATCAAAGACAAAGTACTGCATGAATACACTGTCGAGAAAGCTTTAGCTAAACAACACACCCATCTTTTGAATTACCTATGTGTGCAAGTTTAAAAATGTTGAAAACTACACACTGTCCTACCTCAGCAGACATGGTGGCTATGCGTCTCAAATCGATGGCGCCAGCCAAGACGTTTTTACGCAGATTGGGATTCTTGGGATCCTTTAGGTTGCTTATGCGGCTGCGGATTCTGTTTTTGTATTTCATATCTGCAGCTTTTATCTCCTGGTAGACATGTAGGAGAGGAAAGCTAAGGAAATCTCAACTTCAAACAATATTTTGAAAAGGACACTTAGGCACGTAGGCTGGAAACCACTAAGAATGACAATGCACCTTTAGAAAAAATTTTTTTTTGAAAGGATATGATCCTCGATTTCTGCTGCCATGGTTTCGCAGTTTGCACCATAGTCTTTGTAGTCATCTGAGAAGAAAGGACAGAATCATTTTCTGTAATATACTGTTAGCATTGTGCTGGCGTTGACAGCATCATTACAATATACTGTACTGTACATTCACTATGTCTAGTGTACGCGTGGGTGTCAAGTGTCAAGTCGTTTTTTTTGCATACCATCTGTACGCAGAGCGGCAGCCAGCATTTCAATGCATTTGTCCCTGATGGAATCCCCAGTCTGTAGACGAGGTGACAGAGGACCTCCACTTGAACTGAACGATGGGGACAGGGGGCTTGTGGGTGTCGTTGGTGTCTTCGGGGTCTCTGGTTTACTCTTGCTGTATAGGAAAAAGTAAGCAAAAGTCCTTATTTCACCACCTAACTTTCATTTGTCCACTGGGTAGGGTTACAAATCCACCTTTGTGCTACAGCTTATTACAACATAGATTAAAGCAGGCAGAAATTTATGCATTTTGATACTTTCCAACACCACAGAGCTTAATGATGCCATTGGCAAAAACACCCTTAGGAGAAACAAAACCATATGGTGTTTTGGTACCAGCGTAATGAGTCTACAGTAAATATAGTTCCTGCCTTTCACCAGATTTCTTGGCCTGAGGTGAACTGCCAGACTTCGAGCTAGTTGAGTCTCTCCTAGAGGAATAAAAGATTTGAGTTTATAGCAAACGTTTTATGATGAAAACTACATTAATGTAAATGTCTGAGTGAAAGGATTAAAAGGTTTGGGGGTAGACATATGTGACCCAGTCTGTGATTTACTGTTTTCTACATAAAATCATCCTACATAATGTAAAGAACGTTCTGTGATACTATAGGGGAGAGCGGGGCACAAACTAATGCTTTTTGGCTTTAGCTCTATCATTAAATTTTTTTTAAGTTGGATTGATACATTTTTAACAAAATCAACATACACATCTCTGCTACAAATGAACACTTTAAGTTTGTTTGTGGGACCTACCGTTATCGTACAATTACACAAAAAGTGACAGAAGTGCAAATGTTACAACTTACCCCATAGGTGGGGTTTGTTGTAGCACCTGCTAGAAAATGTTGTTTAAACACAAATAATTAAATACAATTCTGTTTATATACTAAAGGTAAATAGTGTTTATATATCTGCCTATAAAAGATAGATAACCACACATTCATCCATCAATGATCATTCATCTAACCATTACTGTATTATGCATCAATGCATATAAGTAGATTTTTTGGAAAGGGCCACACAATTAAGACAAAAAATCATAATGGTCAGTTATTTCCCATGTTATTGTATTGACAGTTATCATTTTGATGAATAGTATTTACATTGTTTTCATTTCATTATCATTGTATACTGGAGGCTTAGTTGTAACGCTGTGTTACAATTAACCCCGCTGTGTAAAAAAATTTTCAATCCCAGCAATCAGTTACTAGGAGCTGCTGACATGTTTCAAATTGGTGTTATGTTTTATGTAACATGACGTGATTAAAATAATATATGATTGGATTTGGTGACTTACACATCCAATTCAGAAAAAAAAAGAAATTTACTTTTACGCCTCCAAAACCCCATTTTTCAATTTCTTATCCAAAACGCATCAAAACTTTTCACAAATTTACAAGACCAAAAGCGCAGATTGCTCGGCCCTGTATAAATATGTAAAGTAGGTGCGTTAAACATTTGATTCTTACCGTTTTGGAATCCATTCAGCTGATCTCCGGGTTTGGCGCTACCACTTTTAACATAGCTTAGCACAATCTATTGAATCTGATTAGACCATTAGCATTGCGCTAAAGATAACCAGGGAGTTTCTGTATTTTTCTATTTAAAACTTTACTCTTTTGTAGTTACATTGTGTACTAAGACAGACAGAAACTTAAAAGCTGTGATTTTCTAGGCAGATATGGCTAGGAATTATAATGAATGAGAATGAGAGTATAGTTCCTAGCCATATCTGCCTAGAAACTGGCAGACTTTTAATTTGCACGATGCTAATGGTCTAATCAGATTCAATGGATTGTGCTAAGCTATGCTAAAAGTGCTAGCACCAGACACGGAAACCAGCTGAATTGATTCCAAAATGGTAAGAATCAAATGTTTAACTCTAGGGGAGCTGGAAAATGAGCATATTTTCAAAAAAAAGTGGAGTGTCCCTTTAAACAACTGATGTTTCTATACACAGAGCTCAAATTCATTGCGTTTTACTGTTGATGACAGGATATATCAGCCATCACTATCGGCTGTATCACTATCAATAGTGTGAAAAATTGCTTTTATCACCGATACCGATTATCTCTAACTGAAATGAAAATGTAATGCTCTTAATTTCATATTACTTGAATTATGAGACTTCAATCTGAATTTCACAGACAGGGTCACATACAGTATATTATATTACTATAGTCAGTACCTCTCTAATTTAGGTTCACTGAATTGGCGTTTCAAAAGATGATGGTTTGACTTGGAGTCAGTCGAGTCCTTACTGCAGTAAAAGAGCCAAACATGTCAAACCTTCATAAAAGGTCTGTTCATCAGTAGTGTTAAGGGTAAAAATAAATAGAAATCACACTGCGCATTTTTATTTAGCACTAAAACAGACCTGTCTCTCCGTCCATCCAAGCTGAGTTTCCTGGCAGGCTGCTTATAGGAATCTGTTGATTCTTTCCTAGAAATGAAAACAGAAAAAAAGATAAAAAGCATCCATTTGTATAGATTTAATGGATGCGAGGAAAGCATGAGCTTTGCACCACCATCCTCAAAAGACAAAACAAAAATAATCCAATAAGCTGTTGCTGCCCTCTGTCTTCCTTCAATTGCAAAACACATCTATCCTAACCTCTCAATCTTGATCTTCACAGATGGCCTTTTGAGAGGTTTACTGTCTCTTGGGTCTTTTCTGTAAGAGAAGCATCGTCGCAGCATTACGGGATGCAAACATTTGTCATCTTCACCGCAGGGCACGAAGACAGTCATTTGCCAAAAGTAATTAAGCTACGTTTATGCCTTGATACGTTCACCCCAAGCAATTTACAAGTTAATCAATCCATGCATACCCTAGGAATCAAACCCACACGCTAAAATGAGGAACAATCATAGTAGCATTATGTTAATTCACAACACTGCACTTTTTTAGTTTTATGTAAGCACTATGCAACGATTGCAACCAAGTATTTCTCATGCGTCACACCTGTCTTTATCGTGCTCAGAGGGCCGCTGCTTCAACTCTGATGCGTCTTTTCTATGGTGAAACATTATGTAATTAAGGAACAACAATGCACAGACACATTAATATCGACATGTTTTCTAGTTCCCTAACCTGTCTCTCTCTTTGTCTTTCTTCATGTCTAAAGTGGGGCGTTTTGCAGCAGGATGAAGATGCAGAGGAACTGGAGGGAGAGGAGCGTTAGGATCCGTCTCTTTTCTAAGCAAAGAAAGCCACGAGTTAAGTATGAGCAGAAACTCCTACCGAATAAATTAGTTTTTTTTTTTTTGGAGCATCTCACAAATGTGGCTCAGTGTGCTGCCAAGCTCAGGTACAAAATAACAGGTTTGTTTAGTATTACACCGAGCCCTGACCTCTCTTTCTTCGTCTCTTGTTTCTGAGGGGGATGAAGATGAAATGGTAAGGGAGGAAGAGGGCCATTCGGATCAGGAGCTTTGTTCGTCCTAGGCAATAAATATGCAATGTGGTATTACATAGAGAACAAAGCCACACGCTATACTCTCATGGTCAAGCTGGTTCTAGTTACAAATTCATTTTCCAACAACAAAACACTTTACATAACAATCTCCACTCTCTATTATAATATATTACATTGTGTACAAAAAACATTTAGCTGCTAACTGACAACACTCTAACCTTTCTTTGGGTGATTCTACTGATGGACGTTTGAGAGGAAGAGGAGGAGGAGGAGAATGCTGAGATGCAGAATGATGAAGAGCAGATGAAGGAAAAGTTTCAAGTGCATCTTTCCTGTAAATATAAATATGCATTGGTGACCGATGGTGCTGCTAAATATTTACTATCATTGCTAAAGGAATCTTTGTCTTTTGCATGTCCTAAATGTTGTAATTGAACTGTTTACATGGCTGTCTGGTACATGCGATTAATTATTAATGTTGTAATATTGTTGAAGTGTGTCTTAGATTGATTGTTTTCTACATAATCTATTTTTTTAGCAGAAGCCTTGAGATAATCTATACATGAGATAAATAATTCAAACTCAATCAATATTTCATGCCCGTTTTTCCTTAAACTGTAATAAGCAGGATGATGGACAGCCAGCCAATCATTACCACAGTACAAACCCTTTGTATCTTAATCACCCTGTCTGGGTTTTTTGTGATTACTGGTTGGCTGTATGTTATCTTTGACACTTTCTCATTAGTGTATTCCCTGACCTCTCTTTCTTCACCTCTGATGAACGCTTAGGGATGGGAATAGGAGGAGGATGAGGAGGTTGAAGATGAGGAGGATGCGGATGGTGAAGAGGATTAGGAGCATCTCTCCTGTACAAAGAAAACGTCTCATTGATCATGAAGTGGGTTGATAATTTGATAATGAGAGATGATGGAGAGATCAACTGCTAATTCAAACGATGTTGCTGATATGAAAGCAGGCATGCATGCGATGCTGTTGCAGTAATCTAACCTCTCTTTCTTTCCATCTGTGATGGGACGTTTGGGAAGATGAGATTGAAGAGAACGAGAATGTAAAGAGCCCACTGGGTCTTTTCTGTACAGGAAATGCAAAGATTCACAAGCAGCATTTATTACTCCAGATCTACAGTACATTCCAATGGTTACTGGCATGGTACCATTTAAAAAGGTCCTAATATGTACCATTTAGCTACAGATTTGGTACCGTTATGTACCTTTGAGGTACTAATATGCACCCTTTAGGTTTAAAGGTGTACTTTGTAAAAGGGTACTGGCCTAGTGACAGCTTTTGTACCTATTTTTGAGAGTGTATCTGATATGAAAGATAATCAACATAAAAAATTTTTAGCAAAACTTGAATTTTTGCACTAAAAATTATTGGTTGGATTTTGAAAAACAGGCCTTTAATACCTATATAGAAAAACATCTGAATGAGCAGGGCTATTCCTTTGCTGAGAAACTAGCAACACCTACTGGTTAAAGGAATAGTTTACTGAAAAATGAAAATTCTGTCATTATTTACTGACTTTTTTAAGATGTCAAATAAATCTTTGGTGTCCCCAGAGTATGTATGTGAAGTTCTAGCTAAAATACCATATAGATAATTTATTATAGCATGTTAAAATTGCCACTTTGTAGGTGTGAATGAAAATGTGCCGTTTTTGGGTGTGTCCCTTTAACTCTTTCCCCGCCATTGACGAGTTAACTCGTCAATTAAGAGAAAACGCTTCCCTGCCAATGATGATGAGTATTTCCGGCTTTCCACAATACCTCTATTATCCACCCACCAGGTGGCTTCTGCAACTTATAAAACCTGGAAGTATCGCCCTAGGGCAAACAGCTGTATGTCCGTGTAAGTTTTGAGGATCGCTCTGAGTCTGACCTCTATCAAAAGTCCTTCACAAAAATGGAATTATCTCAGCTTTTTGCTCAAAATTTTGTGTTTTTGAAGAAGCTTACCCATATTTGAGAGGTGATAAAAAGAAAACAAATGAAGGTAGGATGAAACAGAGGGTCTGGTCTTTCATATGATATATTGTATGTTTATATATTTTGAGAAGAACATTTTCTGGAAGGCATTAAACTTTAGTGAAAATCGTAAAATATGCTGGCGCTGGTTGGCAACTTTTTAAAAAACGCTGGCGGGGAAAGAGTTAAATGCAAATGAGCTGATCTCTGAACTAAATGGCAGTATTGTGGTTGGATAGTGCAGATTAAGGGGCAGTATTATCCCCTTCTGACATCACAAGGGGAGCCAAATGTCAATTACCTATTTTTTTACATGCTTGCAGAGAATGGTTAACCAAAGCAAATTTACTGGGTTATTCTTTTTCCCATTTTTTAGGATGATACATGTACTGGGGATCCACATATAGCACTTAAACAAGGAAAAGTCAGATTTTCATGATATGTCCCCTTTAAGTTGTTGTAAGCCTACATTTCTTTGTTCTGCTAAACACAGATAATGATACTAAAAAAATATATGAAGCACCTTTTACTTCCATCATATTATTTTTTCAGTTATAGAAGTCATTTGTGCCACAAATCTGCTTGGTTACAAACATTCTTATATATAATAAACCTTTACATAAACATATTTTCCTTTGTGTTCAGCAGAACAAATACATTTAAAGTTTAAAGTTTAGAACAACCTGAGGGTGAGTAAATGATGGCAGAATGTTCATTTTTCGATGAATTTTAAGACTTAAATAGTCTTGTGGGCATTGGTGAAAAATGAAGGTCATTTTGGAGGTGGATCAGGTTATTAAATAGATTTTTTTCACCGGAAAATTAAAAATTGCTGTTTATTTACTCACCCCTGGGTCATCGGACATGTCTGTTAGATTTTTTCTTCAACTTTTTATTTTTGGGGGAACTATCCCTATAAATGTAAACAATTTTTTTGTTCTTTTGCAATAATGTGCATTTATGAATCATGAATAATTTATGAACCAAATTTTAAAAATTAAATGTGATTTCATGTTGACGTTAACCAATCAGCAAAACGTTTATGTCCAAGCATACAAAATGACAAACAGGCTCTGACCTCTCTTTCTTTACATCTGTGGATGAGCGTCTTAGAGGAGGGTGAAAATTGAGAGAAGCAGGAGGGAAAAAATCAACAGGAGCGTCTTTCCTAAACAAAAGTGAAAGTTTAACAAGTTGTATGCCAGCATACAGGAACCACACTGACAATAAAGGTTACTTAAAGATAACCATGCTAAACAGACAAACTTTGACTCCTTGTTCTAGCTGATCACATGAGATAAACCAGCATTTATTATATGCCACGGTTATGACTGGAGAGCTTTCATGCATAAAGTAATATTTAATTGTATTTAAAAATTACTAAGTAAACCTATAAAGAGAGCAATAACCAACTGAGTGTAAAACCAAGCATGCAAACATCACCTGTTAATGTAAAATTTCAGAAGAAACAAACAACCATATTGAAACACTTAGACATTCAACCTAATAATATGGTTGCATGATTTCTTGTGTGATGCAAGCGCCTCTTCCTGACCACATTCACTTCAAAACAGCAGATGACTCAAGCACAAACCCTAACCTCTCCCTCTTCACTTCCACAGCTGGAGGACACTTAGGGGGCAGAGTCGAATGCGTCAGCGGGGACGGGACAAGATCACTGTTCAATGCCTCTTTCCTAAACAAAATGCAAAAAGCTCCTCAATCTCTGGCACTGTTTTGAAGGGTTGAAGTACAAGGTATCCAGCGGAGAGGCATCTCACCTCTCACGCTCTGTTTTATTGTTTAAAGACTGTTTGTCTTTTTTGTGGATGTTATTCTGTCGATCTTTCCTAAGCTGGGCATCTTGTTTCTCTCCTCTGTGCTTGTCTTCGAGTTTCTGGTTTAAGTCTGTTTTAATTTCGGTTGTTGACCTTCGTGGACTGACGAGATAAACAGGTTATACCCCATGATGGAAAGCACAAGCCTTTGCTTACTTTGGCTTCTGTGTATTTTATTGTTTGTATAATAGTCCTTAGTCTTATCTGTTTCCAGAAGCTTTAAATTGCACTTTACAAAATGTCTGAAATGGAAGACCTCCATGTCATCAATAAACATACCTTATCTCTCTCTCAGGAGAAGTCCTGTTGGGTGACCCTGGCTTGGGCGGATGATTACCATTGTTCACCTCATTTGGTTTTTCAGACTTTTGAGCTGATTCTGATATAAAATAAAGGGAAAAAACTGAATCAGGTTTTCCTCATCCTACAGTATGTATGTTTTATAACCTAATGCTATCCTTATAAGCACTTTCATGTATTCAAATTAGACAGCTGCTGGTCTTGACAGGTACAGTACATCATTTATGTTTAAAACAGATTTTCTTTAATCTTTTGACAGCATAGAAAAGCTAAACCTTAATTTCAAAGGCACACTGTTTTGTATTAAATATTTATATGCACATAACACAATATGTGCAATATGAAGCATTTTAAATAAGATTTGGTCTAAATTTGATCTGGTACAAAAACAAACAACTGCTCCCACCTAAAAGTTTCTTCCAGTTTTTTATAAGAATCTTTGCCAAGTTGATAACATCTTCATCTGTGCAATGTTTTCTTATTCCATTCACAGACATCCCAATTCTTGTATCCTGTAAACAAGTAAACATCTTTAAAGTTAGCTCAACAAATGCCAGAGATATAAAATATAATAATCGTATGAACTTATGTACTTACACCAACAGATAATTAAATAATTTGGAACTGTTGTATTATATTTTAGAAATAATTTTTTGCATTTTAAACTGCTTTTCAAGCTTGATTAAATTGCATTAAACTGTAATGTTGAATACATTCTACAATTGTACAGACAATTATATTTATAAATCATTTGGAAATACTAATGTACAACTTTCCTAATGTACAATTTTCATGCATTTTATAAATTTCCTGTTTTCTATCATGTCTTTTTGACTTATTTCTTTTATTTTTTTACGTCTCTACTGTACTATTTGTTCTAATATGTATTTTCTGTAAATCTGTAATAATTCAAATTGTGAAACACACTATAGTAATAAATCCAAAGTGAATTGAAGCAATTTTAAACATTTATATAATGCTTAAAGAGGCATTTAGCTCTGAAAAGCTGTTTTCAATTACATTTAAGTGCACAGTACATTTATTCATTTATCAGATGCTATTATCTACTTACAAACAAGTGACTTGCAAATAAGGGGGAATGGTTTGTCTTGCAATGCTGCATTTCATTGTGCCATCCAACCTTGAAATGTGGTTGTTTTGCAGCTATGGGATCAATAAAGTAAGTCTATAAATTGATATAGCAGACATACCTGAAGTAGCTTCAGTGTCATGTTGAAACTTTTCAGTTCCCTCAGAAGATCCAGAGCCCCATCCTAAACAGACAGCAGGGATACATAGAATAATATACACAAATATGAAACATAATTTGACAACATGTTAAGTTATTTCATTGGAAAAATTAAGTTTTTACTTGAAAAATGTTTTTGAAATGCATGGTTCTGCAGCCAATATGATTGCAGAACAGATGGGAACTCAATTAAAACTTTTTAAAAAGCATTTTAGGATGATGAAATGCTAAAAGTACATTTATGCAGATTATAGGCAAATGTGACTACACTAAAGATGTCAAAATATAAAAAAGTTTTAGATTTTTTTTAGTTACAAAATAATTCTCATAGTTACATTCATGTGTGTTATTATTTCATAATTTTGATGAATTTATTATTATTCTAAAATGTGCAAAAAATATAAATAAAAGGAATCAATAATCCTACACTTTTGTGGTGAACATTGTAATGCATGAATAAACGAAGTTCTGTGCACATGCGCGTAGGAAAAAAACAGACACGCCTCCACGACCTTGTGCCATTTACTACGAGGAAACGCATACGAGCTTTTATAATATTATTCAAAATCTGTAATGCATAAACATGCCTGCAAACCCTCAATTTATTATATCGCTCGTTTGTTCTTCCTATCTGCCAAATATAAAATACTTTTAAGTGTAAATGTGCGCAACGTTCAGCCTAACACCTGTCCTGTCACATATGCTTCTCTGCAGTCCTACCTTACACATACTATCACTTTCACAACATTAAAGTGCGCGCTGCTGCACGCCTGTAACTGAACGTATATTTAACCTGCCATAAATGCACACAAGTAAAACAAACCTCTCAAAACGTCACAAACAAGCAACACGTGTAAAATTTGCACTGAAAACAAACAAACATACAAACAAACAGTGTAAAACTTTGCGTCAATCTCACCATGTTATTTCTAGACACCATCTTGTCCAGCTTTTTAGCGATCCGCAACAGATCCTGCTCTCGCGACATCGTGTAATCATTAATTACAATGTAAGAACAAATGAGATTATGTTTATAACAAGTTTATTTCATGTATTGTTTAATACGATATCGAAATGTACGAAGTTTTGTTCCCACGCATAAGTTGTACGTGCACGGTCAGTTGAGTCGAGGGGGCGGGGCCTTCAAAACAGTCGGAGCTGTCAATCAAAACCTTCTAGATTTATAACACTGCCTAAATATAGATGTTAACACAGGACGATGAAGGTTCGGGGTGAATTTTAGCAGGATTAAGATTAACGGAGCACCTAATGTATTATGTGTCAATTTACACTGGTTACAAATGTAGCACATTAGCATATACAAATAATAATTCATGTTTTAAAATGTTTAATATTTAATGCAACTTTTCAAGTTAGGCTACTACTCATAAACAAGTCAAAACAGATCGTTGTGTGAGGAAAAGTTTTAGATTGCACATTTAAAACTTGAGCAGCAGATGTCAGCACTGTGTCAGGTATGCTTTACCATTGCATCTGTTGTGGGAAAGCACAATTCACTCTTTTGAGTTGTAATTTCTGTATTCATTTTAATACAGTTTTTCTCAATTGCTTTGGCTCAATTCTCAAATGAAAATTTTATTTTCCAAAACAATAAGATCAGATCTCTAAACAATTAGCTTATTGTTCACATCAGATTGTAATTTCTTATTGATTTGAGCAAATTGCAAATGCTTTGGCACATGTGTGCAAACAATAAGTACAATCGTCTGCAGTTTGCCCAACAACTAATTGCATATGGCTTGTTGATCAAAACTGATGAGTCAATTCTCACTTAAACTGTCAAACTCTTCACAACTTCTCAATCATTTGTCATTGTGTACGCCATCACATTCAAAACGATCCATTCACTTATCAAAAACTACTAAACATGCATGTACATTCCATAAATATCTGACATTGATATTGTTTGTAATGTCTGCTTCATTGGAGATTTTTTCCCTGGTGCATGGCAATGGAAAACATAAGATGTGATGTGGATCTTTGGCCTGACCAACAAGAGCGACAGGATGTCCAACAAGAGCGACAGGATGTTCAACAAGAATAATTAGTTTTTCATTGAGGTTATTTTGTAGTTATTTTCTATTATATTTTTTTGTAACATAGGAAATATGAAATGTACAGCAATTGGACAAGCAAGATTTCAGTTTAAATGTAATACACATACAAAAATAAATGGAGTGAATAAATAGAAATGTTCATTTACTTTTATTCTATGTACTGTTGACTCTTCTCAATTATTACGATTTTTACGAAACCTTATTTTCTATGGTGGACTTTCATGGTGAAAAAACAACTAAACATTTTGACCAGTGTTGCTCACACGATGACAAAAATACTTTATATTTTGGTGCCCTTGGCCAAATTACTGACAAGATAACTAGGTTTTGAAGCATGAATAAAATGTTTTGGGTGTGTAACTTCATTTTGCAGACATGCAATTAAGTTCTGAAGTTCCAGCAAACAGTTGTGACATTTGCACTCACAGTTTAGAGAATAATAAGACTGTTGCGAAAAATGTGCCAAAGCAATTGAGAAAAACTGTAAAAATGGTTTGCGACTAGTCACTACTTCAAAAACTAACTTTCTCGAATGCTCAGGTGTAAACTGTGACTAACTACAGAATGTAAACTGACCTGCCATGGTATGAAAGGTGTAACCCATGGTATGATCATTGCAAGTGGAGAGACTTTAAAACAAGGCCAGCTATGCTTAAAGGAACATCTTTGGATTATTTATAACCTAATGTTATGACCTCCTTGTGTAAAATTGAACTGAAAGCATGCTTACTGTAATACACTACAATGGATGTCCACCTTTTCGGTTCCCCTTTACAAACTTAGTTAGGGACCAGTCAAAATCCCTTTAATGGTAAATGACAGAATGCCACAAATGTTTGTCATACATATTTAGTTTAAATAAACGTGAATTTTCGAAAGCTTTATTTGGCTTTATATTTGGTCAGACAGCATAGAGTGAGGTCTTGCTGTGACAGCATAGTGTGAGGTCTTGCTGTGGCCAAATGTTCAAACCATGTTCAAAAACCTATAAAATGACGCTTTTGAAGCCATACTGGATGACCTCAGATGACACTTAAGGGTGAGGTGTAAAGCCATTTCATGCATTTGGACGTATTAACACTGTTTAAGAGTTGGATTCCTTATGCTAAACAAAAAGCAGTTGGACTTATCCTTAGCCAGGGTTCGCTCAAGTTTTGTTAAGTTGTGTTTTGTTTCACATAAAGTAATAATCTTGCTTTATGTTTATGGGCAATTTCAGTGCAGGAAGTACAGTGGAAGTCCTTATATGGGCACTTTAACCGGAATAGCACCAACCAATAGCTGACACGAAAGCTATAGTCACCAAAGAAGTGTGTTTTTGTGGGAAGTTAAAGCTTGTTCAGCTTCCCAAAGAACCGAGCCTTGAAACAATGGATAAAGTTTGTTTATCTGGAGTAACAGTGGAGTTGTGCGTGTGTGTTTGTTTAACGCTGGATTTTGTTGAAATAGGTTCATCCCAACGGGGTCATGAGTCGCAGGCGGTAAGTAAAACTGCATTAAATGTCTGTGTTTTGTTGGCAATTGACCGGCAAGTGTGTATAATATAAACGACACTAACATTAAGTGAATCATAAGTTATTCAGAGATAGTGGGATAATGTTTTGTTTGTGTTGCTTGCTCTTCACTCACTCCACCCGCGGTACACCTCCAGGATCTGGTTTATTCGGAAAGAATCAGTACAACTGATTGGTCTTTTATAAATCTATAGGTACTCAAGATAGCTTGTGTGTATGTGCTAAACTGTAAATTTGTACACAAATATTTATAATAGCATTCTACACTTCATACATCACTTCCTCTTGTTGTAAGCACGTTCTTCTCGTCTTCTTGTGCCGGCTTCACCCTAAATACCCTCTGTTCTCAAGTTCCTATGGTTGCATAAATTATATAAAATTATCAACATACATTTAAAATGTGCTGAATTACAGCAGATTTCTGGGAAAGCAATCTATCATTACCCTCTGCGAGCACCCCACATCAGTGAGCGACTAAAACCAGTTCTCAACAGTGGCAGACAGACAGCAAGTCAAACTTGCCTAGAAGGTTTGGTGTCCAAACCACAAGGAAAAAGGGAAGAGGAGAAAAAAAATGAAGAGTCTTGAAAAATGGGTTTCCTTTTGATGACCTCCCGCTTCAATTTTATGACAAAATAATGAGTCCACCAGCTACCAAAGTACCCACCTACAGTGTCTTCTCAGGCAGTTTGTGGTGTCTTTACCAATTATAGACACAAGACGCCGGACTACGGCAATTATGGAGAGTCTGAGATGACATCAGACCAGAAAATGAATGATTTCACCGTGCCTCAGTTTTTTTAGGCGCAGAGAGTCTCTGTAATAACATGCAAAGATTCAAGGCTGGATTGCCATGGCATGCACACCAGCCTCTGGTTAAGGGTGTATTTATAAAAGCTCAGCTATAGAACGTTCCTCTTTTTTCCTCTTGGTTCACTTGGATAGTTTTGACAATGTCTGTGTGGCCACTTTTTCAAAAGGAACCGAGGATATTGGGCACTCATGCCATGAGAAGAACAAGCTCTTTGTGTCCGGTCAAAACCACAAAGGTGCGTTGGTCCTGATAACTCACAACAGACACCTATAATTATATGATTTACACCAATGCTGCAATCAATGCTGTAAAACTCAGAATTTAATTCTAACAGATATCGTCGTGCCAGGTCTAAAAAGGAACATAGTATTATGACATGACACTTGCAATTGACTAGACTAGCCTGTGTGATACCACAAACACTTAACTCTATAACAGGGTGGTTATAGAGAGAAGTGTGTTAGTGTGTAAATCCCCTCTTACTCTCATTTCCTTTCTAGCTGTCATTAATCCATTTATTAGAACATTCAAATCCCCTTACAAAGGTTACACTTTTCCTGCTATACCAAATTTAAACTAGTTTCACTTATTTTTTGTTTTTATCTTTTAGATCTGTAGGAGTAGATTAACATTACGGTTCAGTGTCTCGCATATTTGTGTTAAAGGGGACATTTCACAAGACTTTTTTAAGATGTCAAATAAGTCTTTGTTGTCCCCAGAGTACGTATGTGAAGTTCTAGCTCAAAATACCATATAGATAATTTATTATAGCATGTTAAAATTGCCACTTTGTAAGTGTGAGTAAAAATGTGGCATTTTGGGTGTGTCGTTTAAAATGCAAATGAGCTGATTTCTGCACTGAATGGCAGTGCCGTGGTTGGATAGTGCAGATTAAGGGGCGGTATTATCCTCTTCTGACATCACAAGGGGAGCCAAATTTTAATGAGCTATTTTTCACATGCTTGCAGAGAATGGTTTAACAAAACTTAAGTTACTGGGTTGTTCTTTTTCACATTTTCTAGGTTGATAGAAGCACTGGGGACCCATAGCAATTAAACCTGAATTACAAAAGCACAATGAGTATACTTTCATAAATTATAAATGTATTTTCTTGGTTTCAATACTAACTTAATGAGACACTGGTCCCCGAAAATAGTCCTCTTAGTAACTTTCAATAGCAGGGGACTATTTTCGGGCGCTGCGTAATATCACTACGCCTGCTGCAGCCATGTTACAGCAGCAAAGTCCTTGATTATTATGCCAGAATGAGAGTATAGTTCCTAGCCATATCTGCCAAATTGCAACTTTTAATTTTCCGTCGGTTTACACAATGTAATTACAGAAGTGTCAAGTTTTAAATAGGAAAAATATTGAAACTCTTTGGTTATTTTTTTGCGCAATGCTGAGAGCAGCGGAGAGCAGCTGAATGGATTCCAAAAAGGTAAAAATCAAATGTTTAACTTTAGAGGGGCTGGAAAATGGGCATATTTTCAAAAAAGTGGTGTGTCCATTTAAAATTAAAGCAACAACAAATACTTTAGTTTTTGATACACAGTAAATTTTAAAAACTAGAAATCTGTACACATTGTTTCAC
Organism: Misgurnus anguillicaudatus; assembly: GCF_027580225.2. Lineage (NCBI taxonomy): Eukaryota > Metazoa > Chordata > Actinopteri > Cypriniformes > Cobitidae > Misgurnus > Misgurnus anguillicaudatus. The sequence continues at coordinate 27,954,778 of NC_073346.2, read as the reverse complement.
CCCATTGTTGGATAAAATATGGACAAACTCAAACACTGGGCTAAATTAACGCATAAATATCCACATCTGAGCTATACATCAATTAAACCAACCTAGCACACACAAAAATGCAGGGGCAGTACCCTTTAAAAATGTCCTACTATACATAACATACCATTTAGGTACAGATATTTAAATACATTTGGTACCAGAATGTACTTTTAAGGTAATATATGCACTCTTTGGTACCAATATGTACCATGTACTATTAGGGTGGCCATTCGTGCCAGTTCCGCCGGACACGTCCCGAACATGTTTTCGGGTTCGTTCTCCGGAAGTCACGTTGGTCGACCACATACGTCATCAAGGTTTAATATTTCGGGTTTAATTTCAGAAAAGCAACCGCTACATATCAAGGTACGAATGAAACTACAATGATTGTATGTCTTAAAAGAAATAAATCGTAACTTTCTAATGTATTTTAACTGAAATGTGAGAACCTCGATGACGTATGCGGTCGAGCAACGCGACATCCGGAGAACGAACCCGAAAACATGTTCGGGACGTGTCCGGCGGAACTGGCACAAATGGCCACCCTATGTACTAATTTGAACTCTTTAGGCCCAAAAGTGTACTTTCTGAAAGGTAACCGCCCCAGTGACAGCTAGAGACCATTTTTCGAAACAAAAAAAAAAATCTGACAGTGTAGGTAAATAAAAACCCAGCGGCTGTTTATGTCCGTATTTTTCGCATTCATGGATTCAACAACCCATTGTTTTAAACTAGAGAGTACTTAACAAGTGTCAGTTTTATCATGCATTCCTATTCATTTTAGACGAACAAATACAGTTTCAAATCTCCAAATCAGGTTTGGGCCAGTGAGATTAGCTCACCAAACAGTTTAAAGTCCTTGTAAAGTCCTTATATTAAATGTGCCATGAGTTTGTCACACCACAAACTTGCCGGGTGGCACAAGTGCGTCATCGAGCCAACATTTTAAACCTGGCTAAAAAATCCTGAAATGCTGAAAAACTGTTTAACGATCGTACTCTGCAATTCAGTATTACATAGTTTACAGTCTTTGTGCCGTGTTTTAGCAATAGATTCATAATGTGTTTAGAAACGATTTTCAAGATTGACTTTACAGGGACTTTAATGACCAATAGTTCACAGAAATCTGTCAGCTCAGCCTTTTTCGACAGAGACGTTAAAGCTCTGTCTGTCTCTCTCTCTGCGTTTACATCAGCATATTTGGGAATGGAAGATAAACACAGACCCCTAATGCAAGTGGTGAGTTTTCCACTAACCAAAAAGAAGTCATTCCTTAATCTTTGATGTATGGGTTTGTTTAGACCAGTGCGACCCGCCATTCAAAAACCATAGCAACGCACGAGACTAAATGTGCCACTAGGAACCAGACGCAGTTTTTAGGAATACTGAGTGTTTTAATCTCCATATGAAATCACAGTGATCAACCACACACACTTCACTAACTTAACTCATTGTCAAAATCAGATTAGCTCACTTTAGCTGCCCCTTTCCTCTAAGCCTAAGCACTAATCTATTATCATGAGACACATCCTCCCATAGACTTAATTTTCTGTTTAATAGCTTCTTGTTTAACATTACTTAATACCTGGACGCTTGGTTTGGAGAGTTTGGGGGAGATCCATGGTGATTGGCAAACGCTTGTTGTAAACAGCTTTTAGAGGCTTACTGTTAGGGAGTACAAAATACTTGTCAGAGTATAAACATGGTACCTACCACATACCATGCTAGACGTTACTGAAATAAACTCTTATTAAAGACTATATAAATGTCAAACATACCATCGAAAAGAACAAAACCAGTTGCAAATAATAATGATGACAGTGACCCAGGAATAACATCCTAACTGCTTTCAACATTTCTTTATTGTCTACAGAGGATTTATAGATACCTCATGATTCATGCAGAAGCAGGGGTCTCCCATCCAAAATCTCTAATGGAAAATCCTCGTAACAGCTCTACAGTCGATCCCCAGTCAGAAGGAAAAAGGCAGTTTAAAAGGGGGGTACGGGGTGATGTCACTAGGGAGAGGACCAAAATGGGTGATGTCATGAGAGTTGAACAGACATTTGGCAGGGTAGCTAGCATAGCCCACCAGGGAGACGCGGCCTATGTTGACCTCAGCTCTTTAAAGAAGGTTTTGTGTGCTTCCTCCTTCAGCGGCCCAGGAGGTCAGGGTTTGAGAAAGACAAGGTCACGTGACTCACCTCCATGGTCAATTTGCGGAGGGTGTTTTCCAAATCAGACCACGCAGAGACCACTAATCACAGAAGCAGAAAACTCTTTTGTTGAATGAGTGTTCCCTATGAGACAAAAAAATAATACCATGTTAATAGTTTAGTTCATTTGTCATCCTGACAGCACTGTAATAAAGATTTGTGATGAAAATGCTATAAACTATCAACAAGGTTTGGGTTCAAAACTAAGAGCATCAAAAAATCAAAGAGTGAACAAAGTAACATAAGAAACTGACTGTAATAAATTGATTCATATTTTGACAGGCTGATGGTTTAAAGTCTTGATTTTAAAAGGGATGTTTTTGAAGCACACCTGATGAGTAATAACTTGGCTATTGTAGCAGTTAAATCTGGTAAATTAGTTTTGGGATAAAAGACCAACATCGCTCAATGGATGCCACAGGGCTGAAGTTGGAACCAGTAGGCTAATTTACTGTAATAAATGGAAATTTTCTTAAAGGGTTTCTGGAACATGGTTTTAAGTTAGACACAGTGTAGTTGTCACGCATATACCATATGCAGGAACATGGAGCACAGTCATGGCATACACAAACAATACATAGACAAGAACCAACAAACAGTGAGGCGAATGGCAGAGTATATTTTGGGTGCACCCCAATTCGGGGGCTGTGTCCTTCGAATGCTGTATTTGAAGGCCTATGACGTCACCGGGCCGCAAAGAAGCCTGTCCTAATTCAAAGGCTCCGTCACATGCAGCCGCCAAATGTTGCCTTCGTTTCCCCTGAAACCAAGGATTCATTGATGGATCCTTCACAGCCTTGGCTATCCCAAGAGTCAATGCGCGCCTGTGACGTCTGGGTATTTTGATATAAACATTCAGGACTGTAGTTAAAACCTGTTAATTGGCACTGTCCCGTGAGCGGGATATTTTTCATGTAAATGTTAATCTATCACGACAAACTATATATTGTTGGGAAGGTCTAAGAATGTAGTTTTCGTGTTTCAAAACTTTTTAGCGGTAATAATAATGCAGTGACTGTAGTTTATTAATTTGTGATGAGTATGCAGCAAACCTCACAGCAAACCAACACAAACCTATTTTATTATAATATTTTTTTATGTATAAAATAATACTATATTTCATGTTTTTTATTTATTACAATAAATTTAAACTATAACAATTTTTTCTTATTTCATATTTTTACCTCCAGACACTTCCGTAAAAAACCTTAAAGTGTCTTCTTTAAAATAAAACCAAAATCAGGCTTCTAGACAAAAAACAGTGTTATATTAATTTAAAGGGGTACATTACATTCCCCCCCACACTCAAAAAGGGCTGTGCCAGGTAAAGGGTTAAACAAAAGTGTATATTTTGGCAATTAAAGGGCATTGTCACTATTTTATTCTTATAAATTATGTTTTAGTGTGAAATGTAAATTAATATTGTTGCTGCTATATTGTGCGTTTTGCGTTTTACTTTTGTATATTTCTAAGGCTGGTAAATTTTAGGCAGTTTTAATCTGCATCAATGTATCATATTTTCTAAAATAAAATACCTGGCTCCATATTTATTTTCAAATGTCTAAACGGTCTCCATTAATTTATATATATGTACACTAGATGTCGCAGTTCATTGGACTGAATGCGTCACATAGAGCCGCCATCTTGAACCAGGGGAGCCCCGCTTCAGCGTCATTGTAGGCAATGGTGTAACGAAAATAAAATCACCATAAATCGTCATGAATGTGATTTTCTTGGTTTTCTTTTGGTATTTTGGGACAGACTCGAGCGTCATGCCGGAAATAAGAAGAGAAGTTGCCCATCAGTGTGAACTCCTCCCATCCATCGTCTGATTGCTCTTTCGCAAGGACTTCTGGGTTGGTAAAGTGCGCGAAGCCTGCTACAGTGCGGCCTCCACCGAAGACCGCATCAAGGGTGCAAAGGGGGCGCTGATGAGCACACTTTGAAGCGTAAAAATGACAGATGGGACATCCTATGGACTCGCAGACTTTGCGAGCACGCACAATTTAAGACCACGAGACTGAATGTCCACATGAAGTGCACCATTTGGGACAGAGCCATAGTGTACAGGTGATGACAATGATGAATGATGGCTGACGGGGTGTAAAGGATTATGGGAACTGAAGTCTGGAAAGTAAGGGCAGATAATAGGGATTGTGACAGTAATAATCTAATAATAAAAACAGATAATGACCATGATGTTTACTTTCATAAATGGAATACTTAAATAAATGGAAGGAGTGAGACAGGTCTATAGTTGTCTGTGAGACAGGGATTGAGTGTGGCTTTTTAAGCAGTGGCATGACCAGTGCCTGTTTAAACGTGAATGGAAATGTACCGGTGACCATGGAGGTGTTGATGATACGTGTGAGTGTCGGTGCGAGTGTGTCCGAAATGGCCTGTAAGAGATGGGTGGAAATTGGGTCGAGATGACAGGTGGTGAGGTTGGTGGAGAGAAGTTTAGAAACTTCAGTGTTGGTCAGCTGAGAGAAAGAGGAGAAACGAATGTGAGGTGTAGTGTGCTCTGATGTTAGTGGTTTGGAAAATTGGTTGCTGATGGAAGACATTTTGTTAGTGAAAAAGTTAACAAAGTCATCAGTTGAAAATGAGGAAGTGGGTGGAGCGGTAGGGGGCAAAGCAGAGAATTAAAAGTTTTACAGTTTTTTTCGATTGCTAAACGACAGTGGGCACAACTGGAGCTACATGTGCAAAACTCTAACTACAGTCTGCAATACCAAAAGTCACCTGAGCTAAACTGTACATATCACCTGCAAAACTCACTTCAAGCAACACAACTCTAAACACATGCCTCAAAACAGCTCAGTGCAGCCAAACACAATACACAACCCTCAATGAGATAACACACACTGTCACTCACAACACACTGAGAGGAAAAACACTAACATCAAACACCAATACACAAAATACAAACTTTTTATCTTTACAGATTGAACAATTTCAGTGACTTCATACAAAGTAGTTTTCTTCAAAGAATTATTTATTTGTTGATTGATTTATCACATGATTTATTGAAATTTTTAGAACAGAACAATTCTTTAAGGTAAATGAAAATTAGCAGTTTGCTTCAATAGTCTGTAGTCATTTGTGGAATTACAGTAATGAGAAAAAAAGGTAGAAATTAAAAGTACATACTGTAATTCAAACAAATAAATGAGGGGCTAATCCTGCCTCGCTATAGCATCAGGCCACTACCTGCCACCCTGCCCCCTCGCTCGAACTGATTTTGCCAAGTGGTTGATGTCCTCAGGGCAACATTATGTTGACCCTGGAACAACATTTCAATCAACCAATCAGATTTCAGAAATAAGATTATAGTTTGTTTTACGTAAATTTAAGCTTACAACCAAGATTAGCTGTTTCTAGACCATTGTTTTTTACTTATCATGTCCCTCTGATTTTAGGGTTTGGTTATGGTTAGGGTTGGGGTTTGGGGTAGGTTTAGGTTTTATTTAGAAAAATGTTGTCCTTGGGTCAACACAATATGTTGCCCTGAGGACATCAACCACTTGGCAAAATCAGGAGAGCCCTTCTGCTTCCACAAACCCGTCATTTCCAAAATTTGTCTTTCTGAGCTATACCCATCATAATTTTATATATATATATATATGAAATTGGAATTTATATTTATATGAAATTACAATCAGCAATGTTTGAAAGGAAATCAATTCTGTTTTGAATGTGTGGCTCACAGTTTTGACAGCAGTGTGTTAGCATTTGAACAAAGTGCTGTAAATACACAGTGTTGTGCAGGTTGTGGTTAAAGTCATGGGATAAGTGTGTAGAGTTTTGAAAACTGTGTTTAACCAATGAAAAACGATCTAGAGTTTGGTCCACATGAACTGCTGCTGTGCTGACTGTAGTTAGAGTTTTGCACATGTGACTCCAGTTGTGCCCACTGTCGTTTAGCAATCGAAAAAAACTGTAAATAGCTGCTTAGTGTTGGGAGCGTTACTTTTCTTTGCGGTGAAGTATGATGTCTTATCGGTGGTGGCACTAACTGAAAAAGAGGACAGAAGTGACTGGTAGTAACAGAGGTTAACTTCATTCATATACACGTATCAGGGTTCCCACGGGTCCTTGAAATCCTTGAAAGTTTGTGAATCTGGAGGAAAAAATTCAAGGCCCTGGGAAGTTTTTGAAAATATACATACATAGAGACAGGTCATTGGAAGTGCCTGAATCTATTTTATGCCAGAAGTTTTCTGGAAAAAATCCATATTATTCCCTGCGTAGTGTAGGATAATATCATAAAAATTCTAGACTTTTTAAGCACACATGCTAAACTGTTTGCTTTAAATGCTTATATCTTCTGTATGCCAATGTTGATTAATACCAAAATGCTTTTGTGTTGTGTTTGACACATGAAAACGTCTCGGGTTACGTATGTAACTGTTGTTCCCTGAGAAGGGAACGAGACGCTGCGTCTCCCTTGCCATACTTCCTGCTTCCCTGTAACGCCGTCTTGGGCAATATTTCAGATAGCGATATAATTCCTGGCTCCTGCGTCACCCTGTCTTTGTCGTTAAGCCTCACCATTGGTTGAATTTGATATACACATTCAGACGCACTTGGAGGCATCCCCAGTGTCACTGCAGTGATGCAGCACGAGTTCCCTTGAAACGGAACTGTAACAATGTATCTTAAAAGGTAAAGGGGATCGCACACCGGCCGCGCAGCTCAGCGCCGCGCAGCGCCGCGCCGTTCTAAAAAAATCAAACACATTGTTTTCTATGAGTAAACGCACACCGGCGCCGCCACGTGGCGCCTGTCCGCGTCACCCAGCTGTGACTCAAGGGGATTGCACACCGGCCGCCCAGCTCAGCTTTATGATTCATTAACGATTAACATTGGCTACTAACGTATATTTTACATTTTGAAGTAGACGCTATCTGACGAAGCTTGCTCTATTTAATGTGCACTTCCGGTTACAATACCTCCGAGTTGTCCTAGGCGCGACACTGAGCTGCGCGGCCGGTGTGTGATCCCCTTCAGGAAGTTGCTCAAATCCCTGTCGCGCCACACAGCGCCACTCACATAGTTTAACATTAAATAAATCATATTTGTCCCAAATCATTAACGATTAACATTGGCTGCTAACATATTTGTCATTTTGCAGTAGACGCTATCTGATGAAGCTCGCGCTATTTAATGTGCACTTCCGGTTTACGATACCTCCGAGTTGTTCTAGAAGCGACTCGACGTGGCGCGACGCTGAGCTGCACGGCCGGTGTGCGACCCCCTTAACACAATTTAACCTTACTCTCACTTGAAATGTGTCCCCCAATTTAGTCCTTGATTTTGAGGGTATTGGGCCTGGACAGTCCTTGAAAGGTCCTTGAATTTAAAGTTAACTAAGGTGTGGGAACCCTGACGTATATGCCTATTTAATTTACCTTAATTTCTAACTAAATGCTTGATGTAAAACATCATCTCTGTAATGTGGAACACAGTATGGGCTTAATAAGAAAAAAGAGAAAGTAAACACACAGTAACAGAGGGTGATTAGAGATGCAGGGATGCGGAAGGAAAGGAAGATGAATCTGATCCGATCAAATTACCCTGGCAAGCCTATGAGCTGAGGAATCTAGGGTGCTGTGTTGCATCATCACTTTGAGTCTGTTGGATAACAGCAAGCTGTCTAAATATTACTTGGTGGGTTTATCCGCTCTCAACAACATGCAGCTTTCACAGAGCATCTGCAATGTGTGAAACTCTACTAGCTTACTGCTTACTTTGCATTACCATTTTTAAAAGTATACAAATAATATGCATTATGCAAATATTTGTTATGCATTTGGCACATGCTTTTATTAAGTGCAATGCATACCATCTATACATTTTTTAACCAGTGTGTGTCCACAGTGTGCTCTACAAGCTGAGCTAAATGATTCATTTTTATTCGAACATAATTATGCTTTATTAAGATCAGCAAAATAATTAATCATTAAAAATACATATTTTAATCTAGTCTTGTGAAAATCCCTTAAGTAGGCAGGTCAAAGAATGTGATTAAAAATCACGGCTGATATTATTTCTACTACATTCATCACACTTAAAATTGAATGTCAGGTTGAGCACATTGCATTGAGGGATACACACTGTCAGAAGTGATATATGTACCTCTGCTGTTACTGTTTTTTTTTTAATATGTTCCATTAGCTATACATATACGTATACATTTGGTACCAATATTTATCTCTGAGGTACTTATATAAACTCTATAGGTCCAAAGCTATATACTTTTTGGAGGGGTGACAGCTGGGTACTTTGCCTATTTTTTGACAGCAGTGCAGTATTATTCAATATACATTCTGATTTATATATTAAAATGAGCTCATATGCTCAGTCATTACCTTCTGCTAAACTATATATCTGTCACATAGCAAAGCTTCAATGGTGCTCTCCATCAGCAGCCAACTAATAAAAATATCAGACTCTCTTTACTGCTATCCGATAAAAGATTTATCCAACTTCTAAAGGATTTCTCATGTGCACCCACATATCAAAAAGCCACACATCGCTGTGTCTGGTCTCCACACATGCATCTGTTTGCAATGCCAAAATCCTTTGGACTAGCGGTTCACACTGCTTTTTTTGCACCTGTAAATGTGCTGTAATGTATCTCCTCAATACCTTCCCTTGATGTTTTCTTTGGCCCCAGGCACCTCAATATTGGAAATTGCTACTGTGTGTATGTACAGGTCACACTTGTGTGCCATGAAACCATATTTCAGATAGCAAAAGAGAAGACCTGTCTAAGAGCATTTGGATATGGCTCACAGTGACAGTACCGCTTTTCTGCTTCTCTCATTCATGCTACTACATCCAGCCTCAGGCATGGAAAATCCTGACAGCAGCCAGAGAAAATATTCCAGCAGACAAACTCAACTATTTGCCGAAGCATAAATTTCAGTCAGTGTGCCGGGAGGAAAAGCAGAGAAGTTGTAAAAAGTACATTGTAATTAAGATATGACCGGGTCAAAGACATAATTTACTGGATGCCCTGGTATGTAAAAACGTTTTATCAGGTGCGAATAGTTCAGAGCACCTCCTCTTTAAAGATATCGACAAACAGCAGGATAAACTCAAAAAATGACTCTTTTGAAGTCATTGTACTGTTTATGCGAGTTTCTTGCCAAGAGTTGGTTGATACATACTGTATCTTGAGTTTGTAATCACGCTGAACAGCTAAATATCCAAACAGTCAGTGGCACACGATCAAAAGCCTTTTCATCTTTATCTAAACCTAACAAATATGAGACGGTTTAAAAATGCGAGACCTCAAATAAAGAAAATCTGGAGTACTCACATTTAGGTTTTTTATAGGTAGTGCACTTGTTGTCATAAACTTCATTTAATTATATTGATCACAAATTTGTGTTTTTCTTAAGGAGTAGAATATCTATTAACAACAGACCTTTTGTTGTCCCACCAAGTAGCCCCTCATTGTAAGCCGAGACCCTTTATTCAATACGAAACCTGTTTTTCTCATCACAGGCAGGCTGTCGACCATTATGACCGTGCCTTCTGTTTATACAGAAAATTATTAAAAGGGGGCTGACAGCAATCAGCACCAAATTTGTTAATACGCATTTGGCCGTATTTTAAGCGTATTTTGGCACAAGTATAAAACTAAGATTACTGTACGCTTCACGAAAATGTCAAACATTTAGGCTTGCATGTGACAGGGAAGATTAGTGTGCAAGATATGGTTTCAAAGGAGGAACTATTTACCTCAAAGTTATCCTAAAATATCTACCCCACCCACCTACGCGTGTCAGTCACCAATTCTCTTTGGTTTTCTCTAGTTTCCTTCACACATAGAGCTTTTGTGTGTCTCATACAGGATCTGAGCATGGACACGGGAAGTTCAAACCAACCGGGGGATTGTGGGTGGACATGATGTCACAGTAGAGTTAGTGTGGATGATGCAGACGGACAGAGGAGTGAATGAGTACACAGAAAGATGGATTATGATCCGAACGTTGACTCGGAGATAACAGTTGATTTCGGCCGAAATATAATACACTTACCACTGTTAACTGTGGATGAGGTGTCAAGACTTTTAAGGGTGATATGGTTCATGTAGGGGTCATTAAATAATAAAATAAACATGCTTTATATTTGATTGTTTTGATCAGTGCAAGCTTTGAATGACTCAGTCTGTATAAACACAAATCTCTAAGTCTGTCCTTTATTTATCAATGTATAATCTGTTGACTTACTATTGGTAGTCTCTGAATATTGATATTGAAGAAACACAGTTTTTTTCTATTGCAATATTGAAAAAGTTACACACTTTAGCAGCAAAAATTAACTAAAGTTTAGTTTCGCGTGCCCATGTGAAACTATCGCGTGCTCACGTGAGACTTTCGCGTGCGCACATTAAACTATCACGTGCGCACGTGAAACTTTTGCTTTCACATGCTCACGCGATAGTTTAACGTGAGCACATGAAACAATTTTCTATTGCAATATTGAAAAAGTTACACACTTTAGCAGAATAATACGGTGCCCCAAAGGGGACATGGAGCAAAAATGTAATAAAGTTTAGCTTCGTTTGCGCACATGAAAATATCAAGTGCGCACGTGAAACTTTCGCACACGAAACAATTTTTCTATTGCAATATTGAAAAAGTTACACACTTTAGCAGAATAATATGGAGCCCCAAAGGGGACATGGAGCAAAAATTTAATAAAGTTTAGCTTCGTTTGCGCACATGAAACTTGCAAACGTGGAACTTTCGCTTTCACGTGCGCATGCGATAGTTTCACGTGAGCACGCAAAACTAAACTTTAAAAAAATTCTTCACATTAAGGTTTTGCGTGAGCACATGAAAATTTCACGTGAGCACATGAAACGTACCGGTACTAAACGTTCAATTTTTTTACTCCAATGTCACCTTAGGGGCTCGGTAGTACTACGCTTGATGAAGTTCACAGAATTTATTTGTGCTATTCATTTTAAAAATCCTCAAAAGTAATGTGTGATGACAGTGCTCAAACAGTAACTCCTCATAAGTTGTTATCACATACCTCAGGATGGAAATATTCTGCAATAGTGACCTTGGGAATTTAGCTCAGATTTCAGCCAAACAAAACATCATCCAAACAAAACATAAATTAAAGAAAAACTGACTTTTATATTAAAACAAAAAGATAAGTACAGCATTGCATGGAATGTTGCAACCAGACCATGCACAAAAAAACTTAGCAAAGAACCATAAAAATATACACATATTATTTCTCATGGAAAGAAAACATACATTATGGCCATCCATTTAACTTAACCTATATTTTACTCATAAGTAAGTTTAAATGAAATCTCTTTGCACCTCTATGTGCAGTATTGTGCTACGGACACTGGAGGATAAATAAACATCGTAGTTTGTTTAGCGAGAGTCCACAGTCATGCTAAAAAATAGTTTGTGTGCTCAATAACAGCCCTCGATACCACAAAGTAGAAACTTTGAAAGCAGTGGAACTGCAGGAACGATTCGGATGCCATTGGGGTGCTTGTATATTTTTTCAACCCCAATCTAAGACGCTACTTCCCAGCAAACCTCTTTGGCAGCTTCTGAGAATCAAGGAAACGGGATCTCCACAGAGTTCCTCTGAAGCCAACTCCAAATCACAGCCCACTTACTGAGGCTTTGCCTTTAATGAGTGATGTCTTTTGGTAATTACTGTATGTGCTTTAGGTCATCCAGCTACACAAAAATGACCCAGAAAAACAAAAACAAGCATAATTTACTCTAACTTACACTGTAAACATGTTATGGATGCATAAAAAAGTCTGACATTTTGATAAAGTTAGAGTCATTTCTCTATATCAAACTCACTTTAGAGAAGTCATTGCACTCAGCGGTCATGTTTGCTTTTTCATTCATACAATATCTACTTGAACGAGCTAAGACATATCTTAAAAAACAACATATTTATTATAGTGGTTCTCAATTCTGGTCCTGGGACACCACAGCTCTGCACATTTTGTATGTCTCTCTTATCTGACAGACTCAATTCAATACAATGAGATCTTTGCTAATGATGATTTGAATCAGCTGTGTTAAATAAGAAAGACATACAAAATGTGTGGGGCTGCAGGAACAGAATTGAGAACCACTAAACCTGGCATCAACTGTACCATAACCTTTGTTTTGGGGGCTCAAATAACACCTTATTTCGAGGTTGTTTCAGCGAATGCATATGCACACAGGTAAGCAAGCACCTCATGTGATTCTGTCTTTATTGAATGATGATTGGTTCTTATAAATGGAAGGCTGGACATCTGTCACCAGAAAGGCCATATTCAGTGTTGCATTTTCCACTATTCATAGTAAAAGCAGTGATCAATCTTGTCATATCCAATATCTCTGCCACAAGCTGATCTCACAGAATGTCGTGTTGTAGTCACAAAAAAATGTATTAATTTATTTGTGTCCATTGCGCGAAATTCATATTTTTTACATGCCTTGAGGACGAATGTTTTTTCATGTCACTCACATACATTTTTATAAATAGTTTTTTGTGTCCGTTGCACGACTTTCTTTTTCATTTTATGTGTTGTTTTCTCATTGTTTTTACTTTTTTTCTTACCATTGTCGGTTGGGGTTAGAATCAATCACTTTCTATGGGCTATGGTTTCAGCCATTCATTGAAGCTTGCATTCTCACCGTATTTTTTCAAAATGTCTGAGAGTCGCAAGAGAAAAAGTGTTTGTAAAGAAGAGAAAGGCCTCTGAAGAAAGAAACAAGACCAGAGTGTTTTTGTGAGAATATTTCACACAGGTTGGGCTTCCCACTGTCGCGAAGTTTCTACTCGACAGGTAAAGTTTGGCATGCTATTTGGAGAAATCCATTTAGTTAATTTAATTTATATTTTTACAAATATAATTACAACTTATTTGTGTGTTATTTTATGAAATCCTGCTGAAGTAACCGTTTTATAAAAGCAATAACCCCCGCGAAGCAGTGGGTTACCAGTGCATTTTATAACAGCAAAGGGGCATTGTTAGGCACGACGCGAAGCGGAGCTATAAAATACACTGGTAACCCAATACTTATTGGGGCTTATTGCTTTAGTAAGCTATGATTAGCGATGCTAGCCCTGGCACAAATCACGAACCGCGCAGACACGGTAAACATCTCAATGTATGAGCCATGTCGGCAGACACTTGTAAACAGAGCGTGTATGAGAAGAACTAGGCTTGTGTCTGCTCTCTCGTGCACACGTTAATAGGCATTCCCTATCGGGAACAGGTAGTGTTGCGCATATGCATTTTTTTTTTAAAAAGTGAAGGGGCAGTTCTTTTCAAAAATTCCGGAAATTCTTCCGCTATACCTTTAATCAAATTTTTCTTGATTATAACACAACTTTCCGTGAGATCATGTTGCTCTGACAACACTCTTTACACAGTCTCTTTATCAGAGAATAGCCAGTCTTTAACAATTGATGATTGGCTCTTTTAATGGGAAGGTGGGACGTTTGCTAGAGCGGTCATATTGAGCATTATATTTGTCCCCATTCATAGTAAAGGTAATGCAACATATTGCATGCATTTATACACTAGTCAACATTTGAAGTGCATCAAAACCTTTCATAAAATGTTATACATGAATTTTAAACAATACCCATTTTTGTCATAGGACAACTTCAATTAACTTTTTTGATCCACTTCAAATGTTGACTAGTGTATATTATCTTTGTTGCATATACTTACAAAATATTTTGCTCTGATTACTAAAGCAAAGACATCTTTCATAATAGCCCAAAAGCAGAATGCAAATATAATTTAGGACAATGAGCAAACTATGAATGAAGTAATGTACTACAGACAGTGCACTGAAAGGCGTATGGAGTTACTTTCCAACGAACAGAATAAACTGAAAGGAAAAAGAAGGAGAGAAAGAAACATGAAGAAATGGTCAGCAATATAACTATAACAAACCCAAAAGAAAGTTTAAAACCGTCTTGACAAACAAAGCGAAACGTGCAAGTGAAACGCTGAATGATTTTTCTATTTCTGATTGATTTAGAATGACATTTATTTTGATTCCGAGGTTTGCACGTAAGCCTCAGAGTTCGAGCGTTCCCATAAAATGGTTTTATTGTGAAAAGGGCGGATGTTGTTGAATTATGTGTGCTTTGAAACAATTTAATGTGGGCTTACAGCGTTGCTATTTATAGAAGGCGAGCTTTGGAGTGCGTTCCCGAGGTTGTGTTTATTTTGTTTCGCAGGAAGGGTAGAAACATTCTCCACCAGAAGTTTCATAAAGTCTTTCGCCTAAAATCAGCCGAAAGAAACCTAAGACAATGGGACTCTGTTGCAGAGACAGTGGGATGCTCTGTGACCTTGACCGTGATCTCCGCTCCCCGTGCTGGGAACAGAGAACGTCTGAGATCATAGCCCCACAGATAGCCTCGCATGTCCCTCAACACACCACAGGCTTCGATCCGCAGCCCGCGATAACATCCGAGGCTAATTCCTCCCGCAGACTTCACATGAGAACCACGTGTGGGGCGCGACGACTACCAACGGAGCATCTCTCAAACCAAACGCCCCACCTGAGAACATCTGGCCTTGGGTTGAACAGCACACGGCGTTCATCTGGCCTTGAGAAGCTGGGAGTGGAAAGAGTGAGTATTCTCATACTGTAAATACGGACGGTCTCAGAGAGCTCGGTGTTTGCTCAAAGCATCATCTGCAGTGGTGTATACTAACTCAGCTGTCTGGATTCTGTCGAGCTACATTTTCCAGAGCTAAAGATGACTGCAACTAATGCAATGCACCAAATACCAGCTCTTACTGTTATATTGACCCATGCTATGTGTCACCATCCTTCTATAATCTTTTCCAAAAGGAGAGAGACACCAAAACTCTTGCTGTTATGACAGCGAGCTCATTCAGTCTAAATAGATGCGTTCTGTTTATATTAAGCTCTGTTTCTCAGGATGTTAACCTGGATGGCAAATAACCGGTTGGTTTTATCCTCTAAGAAGAGGTGTTTGTAGCTGCCAAGTGCTTGAAGGCTGCCCATGAATGCCATAAAGTGTTAAAAATACAACAGTGGACCTTTCACACAAAATGTGTGTTCATGCAAATTAGTAAACACAAAAACATTTACATTCACGCATTTGGCCTAAAGGGACTCTTAGTGCATTCAATCTATACATATTTTATTGGTGCATCAAACTCACAATCTTTGGTTGCTAACACAATGCTTTGCTTTACAGGAACGAAGAATTCAGACGTTTCCTGCTGGAGTGAATTCAACAGACTTATTTGTACTAAGTTACACTAACAAATAAAGTTAAATGCTTCCTGTGGAACTGAATTCAAAACTCTACATATACTTGATTGTAAAACTATGCTTTTTTGTTGCACATGCAGAATGAATGAGCACTGGCCCTTGGCTCCTAACGGCCCATTTTCTGCCAGCACGTTCCTGACTGCATGGTGTCCGCTCAGGCCTACAGTAGCATCTAAGCCAGGCCTGTGTTTGGTTTGGGAGTGCGGAAGTGCGGTGGGGCAGTAGAGTTCGGTCTGGGCGACACTTCCCTCCCCCGTGCAAAAACTCCGAAGGCCTGTGGCCCAGACACTACTGCCATTCAGCTGCCCCGCGTGCTGGGGATAAAGTTGGGATTGTTTGTCAGCGCGCTGCAATGCGAGGAATGTAGAGCTCCTATTCCCCTCTGGGAAAGGCACATCGTTGGGTGGACATTCTGTCCTTTTCTCTCTCTCTCTCTCCGTTTTCTAAATCTCACTCAGTCACCAATTTTCCTAAGGAACGATTCGTTTACCAGTCCAGCAGTAGTCTCAATCGTAGCGGTTGTGACTGAAGTGGAATAACAGATCGGATCTCCCTGGTGAGCTATTCTGAGTCCTAGCAACACTGAGCTTAGAGGCCCACAACCCCCTTCGCATGAGGATTCCATATCCACAGTCCAGCCCGCTGGCATTTCCTCACACACTCCATCATTCCCTGTGACATCACGCTCCTGTCACACGCTCGCTCAATTTCCTCCTTGTATAAACTTCATAACGCCACCAACATTACGAAGCCCAGACAAGGCCTGTAGTCCTTAATGAATATGTTCCTGAAGTCAGTGAAAGGCCTCTGCTGAGATTTTAAAGCTTCCTTTGATGTTTATTCCTCCACAAATGAGCCCACAGATCTGAAGTGAGAGGCTAATGTGGGGAGAACTTTCTCTTTAACTTCTTTAAGGACCATGCAGCCAGAGATGGTGCCTGTTAGTCCCGTGATCAAGAGCGGTAGTTGCATGTGTTAGCCTTTAACTGCCACAGAATGAGGTCACTTTATGACAGTCGTTGGCACTGCCAGAACGGTTTAATTAAAAACACCTACTGTTGTCTGACGACATCTGGTCTTCTGGACAGCTGTGCGCTCACATGATTTTAGTAAGCTACCACTGGCACAATCTCTCTGTCAAGTATTCGAGGATTGCAGGACATAACATTTACATTCAAGCATTTAGTGGACGCTTATCCACTATCCTTATCCGAAGCAACTTACAAAAGTGAGGATAAACAATAGAGCGATTCATCTTAGATTAAACCAGGTGTTTACTTTAGTTTAGGTCATGGCTGTTTCACTTTTTTTTGGAGAATAATTTGAGGATTTTGCTATTTGTCGTCTCTTAGGTCGGTTTTCTACATTTCTGGGTTTTGAGGTTAGCAATGCTATCACTCTTTAAATTAAAAAGATTTAAAATAGCAATAAAGGTGTTACGACAATTCTTCATAGCGATGCCACACTGTAAAAAGTTGGTGCATCTTCAATAATGTTAACTTAAACTTAAAAAACGTTAACTTAAACTTTTCACCCAAAGTTAAACTAAAGTGAATTTTTAAGTAGAACAAACATAAAAATAGGAGGTTACCAATTGAAGTAATTTTTTGTTTTTAGTTTATCCAACTTTTCATTTTTTACAGAGCAATTTTTTTTTACCTTTATATAAAAAACTTTCTCCACTAGAATTAGTGGTGGCCGGTGACTTCTTTTCTGAGGGGCGCAAATTCAGTAATATGTTTGGAGTGTCATGTGTGTGGTTCATCATGTTAAAATATGTATTTGGTGCGTCATGTGCACCCTGCTGAGGAAACAGTGGAACCATTACAGAAAATTCTAATGATTTTATTGGTTTTATTGGGAATTTTATTGGTTCTAATGGAATATGGTCCAAAATAAACTACAGTGTGTTGGTTTTTGTTGGTCTCTAATGGTATGTATTGGTTCTATGTATTGGTTCTATGGAATATGGCCCATAACATACTACAGTGTAGTGGTTTAAATGGTAAAAGCTAATGGTTCCTATTGGTATTTTAATGGAAACCATTAGAGTTTTCTGTAATGGTTTTGTTGTTTTTTTCAACAGGGCACCTATGTGCATCATGCGTCATGTCAAAATATGTGCCTGTGGCACATGCATCAAAGAGTTTATGACCGTGGCGGCTCGTGACTGCTCTTCCGAGGGGCAGTGTCATGTGTGTTGCTGTTGTTTTCAAAATATGTGTTTATTGCGTCATGTGAACCATGTGCATCACGTGTTTTGTCAAAATAAGTGTCTGCTGCACACGCATCAAAACCGTTTATGATAAAAGAGACGCTCACGTTCACAAAATACACGCAAGACCCTCCCTTAACACTAAACTCTGATTTCGCATGAGATTATGCGAGTATCTGGCAAACTCAAGCATCTCTTTTATCATTAACCGTTTGGACGCGTCTGCAGCAGGCACATAGTTTGACAAGACACGTGATGCACACAGGTTCACACGACATGCCGAACACATAAATTGAAATTACGAACCACCCACATGGCGGGCTACATACATGTTGTGATAAACTTCGCATCGTGCGCCCTTGAAGAAAAACATCATCGACCGCCACTGGTTTATAATATAAGAAACGCACGCACATATTCACAAAATACTCACTTAACACTAAAATCACATGAGATTAAGCGAGAATTGGCAAACGTGAGCATCTCTTTTATCATAAACCCCTTCTAAGCATCTGTAGCAGGCACGTATTTTGACATGACGCGTGATGCACATAGGTTCTCATGATTCGTCGAATGCATTTTTGCCATGAAGAGCCACAAAGTGCCCTTGAAAAAGCATAGGTTAAACCAACCCCAAAAATTTTTGAGTGTATAGTGCAAACTTGCCAAATTTGGATGGGAACACAAATGATAAGATAACCTAGAAAAAGTATGACACTCATAAATAGGCTGTGCAAGTGTAAAATTGCTTAATTGGAAAAGAAACACATCTAAAATAAAATTAAATTGCTTTTCAGAATCATTATTTAACGTAAAGTAAAATCTAACATAAAAAGTTTTATATTACTTATTTACATATTTATAACAGTATGCTTTCATTTTAAAAAGACGAGCCACAAACAGAGCGATGGGAAATTGTGTCAGTGTGTGTCCAAAATGTTCGAGCCGCTGACGTAGAGTCTATATTTATTTGTCCCGGAGGTTTCTTCAGTGAGCTTGCTATGATCTAATAGCAGTGGCTCAGCAGATAGACTCGCTGTGCTGACTGTGAGAGTTTTAGAAGTTGTTGGGCAGCTCTGCCGGAGGCTTCATCGCCTGTGCTTTACGACCCGAGTCAAGCCCTGCCAGACCAAATCTGCTGGAGCGAGTAAATAGTCTATCGAGAGCTTTCCTCCCTCATCGATTTACTCTTACACTTTCATTACGCAGACCACAAATGCAAAAACACACATGCAGATCACCAGACCCCCTGTGAACGTTAAATCTTACAAAACATATACTTAATAAAATATACATTTGACAAAATGTATCCAAGTCATACCGTACTGTACATCAAAGTGAGATTTAACTGCTGTAATAAGTCCTATAAGAATGAATAAGAAACACTCAAAATTGTACATTTGTAAGACACAAACCTATAGACATTTGAACTATCAATGACAAAAACAGTGGGTTCTGAATAAGGGATAGTTCACCCAAAAAATAAATATTTTGTCATCATTTACTCGCCCTAAACCTGTAGGAGTTTTTTATTGTGATGAACACAGGGGAGGATGTTTTGGTGGATGATGGTAGGCACACGGTTGACGGTACCCATTGAATTCCATATTTGTTTATCCTACTATGGAAGTCAGTGGTTACGGTCGGCTGTGTGCGCATCATCATTTGTCAACAGTATTTTCTTTTGTGTTCATCAGAAGATGGAAATTCATACGGGTTTAGAACAACATGAGGATGAGAAAATTATGACATCATTTTCATTTTGGGTGAACTACCCATTTAAAGGGGACATATCATGAAAATATGACTTTTTCCATGTTTAAGTGCTATAATTGTGCCTCTATTAACTGTAAAATGTAAAAAAAAGATCAACCCAGTAACTTTGGTACACCATTATCTGCAAGCATGTGAAAAATAGCTAATTGAAATTTGGCTCTCCTTGTGATGTCAGAAGGGGATAATACCGCCCCTTAATCTGCAATATCCAACCACGGCACTGCCATTTAGTGCAGAGATCAACTCATTTGCATTTAAAAGGACATACTCAAAAATGGCACATTTTTGCTCACACCTACAAAGTGGCAATTTTAACATTGAGCTAGAACCTCACATACGTACTCTGGGGACACCAAAGATTTATTTGACATCTTTAAAGAGTCTTGTGAAATGACCGCTTTAAAATAGAAAAGCTACATTTTGTAGCTCTTAGGAACAAGCAGGGTATTCCTAAACTGGAGTCTAAAAGCACATTATAATAAGTGACCTACTATCTGTACATATATCTTCAAGTTACAACTTCATTGCATTCCTTATAACAATATGACACCAATATTTGGTTTCTGTCTATTGAAATGAGGCTCGCCCTGTTTGTTTTCCCATGGTTCCCTCTGGCCTGATTAAAATGAGGCACCATGTGATAACTTTCCCTTTATTCCTTTAGGCCGTAGTGCATGTGTTACACAATTCAGTCACAGCGCCTAAGGTTTCTCTGACACTTTTTCATTATAGGAGTGATGCAGACCTAAAAGCATTGAGGAAATACTTGTAATGAATAGTTTTTCCTACAACTGACCTCCTACAGCCATTGTTCTGAATGTTTCAGTCATGTTTTCATTTGAATTCCTCATTTGAGGATGGTTCTGGTGCTTGGCACTTTGGGTCTCGTTTCTGGTTTGTTTTGGATGAACTACAGTGATGGACACTGAAATTTTGACAATGGGTTGTGTCTTAACTTTTTGACTCGTTTAGAAGCGTCTCTTGACTGCTTCAGAATGGAAGTCAATGACCATGCACAAACATGTCATTAAACAACACTTAACGTTCATTTTCAAAACTGTGCCACTCACCGAGTGGTTCGTGGTGTTCGTTGATGATTAAAAACAAGTTGTGTAGCGAAATACAGTTTCTGTTGTGTTTTATTTGGCATTTTGTAAGACTCAAATATATACGCGGTTGTGAGGTATCTGAAAAAATAGATCCACTATAGCAAATAACACGGATTGAAATCATATATTGCGCCGATATATTTGTTTTTAATCATTAACGAACACCACAAACCACTCGGTGAGTAGCAAAGTTTTGAAAATGAACGTTAAGTGTTGTTTTAATGACATTTTGTGCATGGCCATTGACTTCCATTCTGAAGCAGTCAAGAGACGCTTCTAAACGAGTCAAAAAGTCAAGACACAACCCACCGTCAAAACTACAGTGTCCATCACTGTAGTTCATCCAAAACAAACCAGAAACGAGACCCAAAGTGTTAAATACCGGAATTATCCTTTAAGGAGGTTAAGCTTTATTTGTGTCGTACACCATCAACATCATCCATGTCAGACTGTTATCCAAGATATAATACTGTATAAATGCCTCATTAAATGACATTAAGTCATTGTATGTGTGTGTCACAAGCCTTTAAAATCAACATTTTATTTTCAGCTCTTACAAAAATGAACACATAAACCTATAATGAGCTGCGCTGTCAAAATAAAGATCTACAATATTATGAATAGGCCTGACTGTGTTTAATTGAAATTAAATTCAAAGTAATGTCCATCTAATTCCAATGTCACAGCCTGTCACGTTGATGAACACCATTAGTATAATTATCCAAATATTAAGCATTGCACTTGTCTAGCTTTGCGCTGTCTGTCCAGTATTCTTGCTCTAAGTGATTCATCAATGAAGACAGGGATCGCCATTGTTCCAGAGGAAACAAGACAGACCAGTATGATTCATGGATGATATTGGCATGGAGAGGAGCGAAATATTTCCCAGACCTACCAAAATATTAAACATCATATTTATATTTCCATGAAAGTTTTTCCTTTTATACACAAGGCACACACTTTTGTGCAATTACAAATTTCTCTGTGTGGAATAAACGGCTCCTTAGCCAAAGTCCTGGAGAATAACATTGCACAGACACCACATCGCCATTTTGTACAATGAAATTATATTGTCGTATGAGCACATTTTGCAAGCTACTATATTGAGTTACCAGTTTTAGGTTCCGCATACATATTGCGAACACGGCTCTATTATTTTTTTAATATTATTTAAGTTAAATGTAAAACACTGGTTTTGTTTGATGCAGTTATATGTCTATGTTTTGGTAACTTAATAAAACTTTTCAGATAAACAAAGGAGATTACAGCCAGGTGTAAATGACATCACAGACTCAATAAATGTCATATCTTGTCGTTTCTTGTTCAAACCAACACGTCTCGCTGAATTAAAAAGCATTACCTCATCCTAAGTAAAGCCACTGGTAAGTTTTAGCAATGACACTGTTTGCATTGGGAAGGACATTGAGCACTGTTTACCAACAGCTGTGTTTCATTAGAGTTTGTAGAGTTCCTAAAGTTTATTTATATTATCTGTAATGTTTTATAAAGACAAACACAAGGGAATGAGTGGAATATTATTCCCTAATTATTTCTCCTTAGACACTACACTACAGAGCAGGCCAAAAACTGGTGAAAGCTGGTTTAATTTCTCTCTGCTGACATTGTACTATGAAATATTATTTTCATTCAACACGTGTTTATGACCTTAGTGGAGAAATACTAAACACAGAGCCTTTAGACTAAATCAAAGTTCTAGGAAAATGACTTACTGGAGGATTTATGTTGTCAGGACAGCATTTACACTTTAAACTTTTAGTCAGAGAGATGAAATACTGAGCCAATTACACCGTGTTACTGTTGCTCAACTGATAAAGCCTGGTGCTAGCAACACAGAGGTCATGGATTCAGTTTCCTCGGAAAGCATGAACAGTAAGCTGCTTGAAATAAAAGTAAGTCACCAAACCCACAGGTGGGACCATTCAAGCGGAGGTCAGATCGCAGTTTTCAATGACCCCAGTTTCACAACCGCACCTTTTCGAAACTAAAAGTATTGTCTTATCATCCAGACGTGAAACTTTACAGAGTCGGAAACTTTAAAACATGTTTTCATGAAATGAAAGTAAGATTTTAATTTCACTGCTGTAACGAGTTAAACAGGTTCTTAAAGCTAAACATATTCACGTTGTGCATGTACACTTCATTAATTTGCGCGAAAGGAAAATGTATTTGTTGTTCAACAAGCCTTAAATGGACGTGTTTAAAACAACACAATCTTGTTTTTTGAGGAAACACACTAAATGCGTTGTCCCAAACAAGACACATATCTGTGTTATGATTGGAACAATACATTTTGTGTCGTTTTTATTTATTTTAGCACAAAATGACACATAGGGGTGGTTTCCCAGACAGGGACTAGCTTAAGCCAGGACTAGGTCTTAGTTTAATTAGGAAATATAACTAGTTTTAACAAACATGCTTTACTGAAAACATTACTTGTGTGCATTTTGAAGCAAAATAAAGGGAACTTATGTATTTTAAGATATGTTAGTGCAAGTTGTTTTTTTTTAGTTTGGAGAGCTCTTACATTTATTTTAGTCTAGGACTAGTCTAATCCCTGTCCGGGAAACCACCCCATAATGTGTTAAAATGACACATAGGTTTAACAGACAAAGCTTAGCTAAAGCCAGAACTAGGTCTTAGTTAAATAAAGATGTTTAGCCATTGTTTATAAACATGGCTTAGAAAGATACTGGTGTGCATCTTGAGACAAATCAATGGCACTGGCATATTTTAAGATATCTGTCATTGCAAGTAATTCTCAGTTAAGACAGCTCAAACATGTGTTTTAATCTAGAAGCCTTAAGCCTTGTCTGTGAAACCAACAGGTGATTCTCGCGAAATTAGACTTTTGAGGTGTCATGAAACATTTTGATAAAAAAGATAAATGCTATCAAAATAAGAAGCATACAGTTACTCTTCATGTACTATTTTGCACATGATTTCAAATGACATCATACAAACCAATTTTGTTGTTTTTTTCCAGATTTAAGGGGAAAGTTTTCATTACCGCAACGTATCCATGACTGGATTTGAGTTATTTGACATGGAAAATTTAATTAAAAAATCTAAAAAATTGCATGTTATCTATAAACATTTACAGTAAAGAAAACATATTTGTTCAGACAATAATAAGGAATATAAATGTGTCCAATACCAATTTTCTCATCCTCCGCAACAATTTTCAATCATTGTTTAAGCCCTCAACGAACTAAAATTTCAAAAAAAATGTTGGAAGGGACATAATTGACTGTGACACTCAATATGGCTACCAGGTAAGCAGTTCTTATTTTTCTCTCCATAAAAGAGTTAAAATTTTGTTTGTAATAGTACCTAGACAACTTTTTAGTTCTCATTACCGAAACATAAGTTTGTAAAATGCATATTTTTAATGTAATATCATGTTGCGGTAATGATAATTTTTGATAATGATAATCTAAAAAATTTTAATAATTCTTCAAGAAATATTTTTAATAATTTTAAATTTTAAATAATGCTTATACTGAGTATTGTAAAAATGGCTTTAAGGGCTTCTAAATTCTTATAAATTTGGATTAATGTGATAAAAAACATAACACAAAATTAACACATCCTTTTTTAGAGTGTTCCAATGACATGGTGCCAAAATACTCAAACCAATGAATCTGAAGTAAATACAAACAGGGACATGTTTATTAGTGAAACACCTGCTCTAATGTTTATGTTCATCGGTCAAACCTAAAAAAACTTCAGAAAAGTGTATTTTCTGCAAAAATTAATATGCAGGACCTATGGACCTTTTGCGAGTAGACGTCACAGTTACGTCACTGCAAGATGTGCATGCAATGTGATGGCAAAATCACAGTGGAAATGAATTAGACACGAGTGAAACGAGGCAAAATAACTCACTAGAAAATGTCTTGTTGTGCTGTTGAATGTCAGAATAGGAGTGGCAAAAAAAGATGGCCTTCATTTTTATAGAATACTGTTGTTGAAGACACCATTTGAAGATAAACGTGTTTATGGTTGCAATAAGCCCTTAAACGGACAGAGTGGAGTAATGAAATCATCTGGAAATCTTTTAATAATTAGAATAGAAAATAATTAGAGAAGATATCAGGTGTTCTGTCGAAGTCTGTTCCCTCTATGTGTTTCTTACAACGATTTCATCACGTTACGTTTATAATTTATTTTGAAAAAAAAAAAAGAAAACAGAAAAATGATGAAATATTTAATAAATGGTATTATATGGAATACATGATAGTATTGCTTTTATATGTACATTAGCAAAGCATACTGTCAAAATAATTGCTTTACCAATACAGAACAATACATTTACATTCCATATATGCACACATATCAGTAGCCAAGCCATTTAAACTTTTAATTTACCTAAAAAATAAACGTAACGTAATGAAAACGCCAAGAAACTTTACACTAAAGGGAAATATAGGGGAATCAGACTTCGACAGAACACTGGATCCATAGAAATCACAGTTTAACGCTAAATCACTTTACATCGATACTGCAGGGCTGTCACTTACTGCTACCAGTTTGGGCTCCGCCCACAAAAATGTCTTCTCTGTTTGCAAACACGCAAATGGTCTATAGCAGTGTTATCAATAATACAAATTTTAACTCATAAATCAATAACCACCATCACTTCTCTAATTGAAAAGACCTTGTCAAATTAGCGCAATATGAACCTATAGATGGTTTTTAATTCAAGGAGAAGCTGATACTGACCCAAAAAGATGCCAATGGTGAAACATTTTTTAGTAGTGCTGGGCAAAAGATTTATTGCGATTAATCGCATACAAAATAAAAGTCATTTTTTGCATAATATATGTATGTGTACTGTGTGTAATTATTATGTATATTTAACCACATACATATATTCATTTCAGAATTTTTATTTATATATTTTTATTTATTTATATATCATATGGAATATTGGAAAATATAAATAAATATATATACATATGTAAATGTTTTTAAATACATACATGAATGTGTGTGTATTTACATATACATAATAATTACACACAGCATACACTTGTATATTATGCTAAAAATCACTTTTATTTTGTATGCGATTAATCTTTGCCCAGCACAAATTTTTAGTAAGATTCAAATTATTCTACAACTTTCTTAACGCAAAATTAGCATTAAGTAATGCTGTATTAAATTCACAAGAAACTACTTGAATTTTAAGTTTATACTGACAAGTCCGTTAAGTATTAGTGAGATAATGAGTAATAAATATATATATTTTTGAAATTTCACATCCCTAAATCGACCGCCTTGTTTTGCAGTACAAGATCCCTGATGTTTACAAAAAACAATGTCACGGATATGGTATTATTAAAAGAAATAGGATTCTATCTCCAGGGGCAGCATGGGTGGGTAAACAAAAAAGCTTTTGTCTGTTACCTTTAGTGTCAGAGTTAAAAGAGGGGCCATTGTGCTTTAGAAAGGATCCCTATGGTTCATGTCCTGGAACTGTAATAGATCCATTTCCTTAGATTAAGAGATTCAGATCACAGTGTTACACCTGTTATTTCACAACCTCTCCATTTTATGATTAGACGTGCTTGGTTGATATGAAAAACTACATTATTTTACATGAACTATCAATGAACAGTACTTCTATAGCATTTATTAGTCCAAGTACGTACATTTCGACATTTAATATTACATTTATGTATCTTTTTTTATTAGATTAATAAATGCTTTAAAATGTGTCATCATTGTTAGTTTACACTTTAACTATAGATTTATAACTAGGCTATATGCTTTAATAGGCTACTATAAATGCAACAAATTATTTTTAAAAAAAAACACGTCTTTTAGTATTTGTATTGGATCATGAGTGCTTCAAAAGGGTAAAAGAGGTCTAGAACACATAAAAATGAGTTGTGTGCTTTTTAATCACATGGAAATGCATGCCTTCATCCCTGAAAATAGAGATTTACAATTAACTAGAAGAGAAAAAAAACTTTTGTAGAGAACACAGGTCTCATTTTTCTGTACAATGTTTTTAGGCACTTGGAATTACAACAGCAAACATTCCTTTCTTAAAGACGAAAATAAAATATCTTTGGTCCTTTAAACAACCAAGAAGCAGAGGTTGTTTGAAACCACCGTCTTGCAAAAAGAGAAATACATATTTAGCTTCATGTCTTTCCCCCAGCAGCCTTCACTCCCCATTTACACGACTTCTGAGTGTTTAAACGAATCTATAATGCACTCGAAAAACGGAAAATGCTCAATCCCAAGACAATATTTCTGCTACATGTAAAAAGAGATTGACAAACCCTCATTCGCTCTGCAAGTTACGATTGTAAAGATTGGCTCAAATCAGACATACAGCAGTGAACAGTCATTTTATACACGTTATGTCACATTTAGCAAAACAATACATTTTGCTATTGTTTAAAGAGCTCCAAAGTCCATTTCTGTTTTTTAACAGTGACTATGGTATTCACTTGCTTGCATATCGACCTCACCGCATGGGAAGTTGATTTTAATCTCTAGAAGAGGTACTGTGGGTCAGTTACAGGGCAGCCACGTCGGATACGAATTACTGCACGTGTGCACCAGCGGCTGTACTCGAGCTATGTAGTAGTTACTGAAGTTGATGTCTCGCACGTAGGGAGCCGGCTGGTAATAGCACGTGACGTTGGTGACCGTAGGGATGGCGTTTTGTTCAGCCAGCACCCTGAGCGCAAGCATCGAGATAAGATTTAGTGTCTGTCGCCTTTCGTGTCCCATTAAACAAACCGTACTTTCGTTGACCACGTGGTACAACGTGACCAAACAGTCGTAACGTTTGTGTTCCATTCCGGTGAAGTGATTTTGCAGGTAAGCCTCCAGCTTTCTCTGCTGCTCAACTATGTCTGGAAAGTCAATGAAGAACCGAGAGCACATGTACCGCTGGAGCGACTTCATCTCCGATTCGGACGTCGGACGAAAACCTCGCACCAACAGGTGGCAATATTTTAAGAGTCCACCTCCCCGGATTTCTTCTGGGTTCCGCGTGGCGAGGATCTTGTTGCATAAATGGCCGAGAGCTTCTTTGAAGTCCCCATACATGCTTTCTCCCACTACTGACGGGTGGAAGCTCTCGGACATGGGCGTCTCTGAACAACGGTCAAACATAAGTAGAGAGTCCAAATGTATCTGGAAAGAATCCACGCTGAATTCAAACTGGCGCCTCAAAGAGTCCACGAATTTGAGTTCCACGTTCTTCCCCGTGTTGTTGGAAAGCGAGATGAGACTCCAGCGGTCGGTGTCATTGCAGACCTTTACCAACTTCTGTACATATGCCTCCTTCAAAGTAAGCGCAGAGATCCTCTCCTTGCTGACGCCCTCGGGTAGGAAGTCCAGCAGGCTGTCGAGAACCACATCCTTCACCACCCGGAAGGCTTGGTCGTCCGACAGCGAAAGTCTAAATATCAGGTCCAAATCCTTGTACCCAAGTCCCGTGTCCTGGTGAAGAACGTGACTGGCAGCTGAGCCGTTTAACCTTACATCCTCAACATTGATGCCTCGCTCCCCCAAACGTGCTCGAACCACCTATGGAAATAGATCAAGTTTAGATATATGAAAAGTGAATGCACAAAACCAGTATCAAATGCTTTAATCAGTGCACACAAGACTTAACAAACATAAGACATGAGGTAAAGCATGAAAAATCTAAAATTATTTAGGTAGACTTGATTCCAAACTTGCTCACCAAAACAACGTTGAAAATCAAAAAATGAGTTACGCAATACTTTAAAAGAGCTTCAAAAGGCATGCAACAGAGCAGACCTGTTGCTACAATTATATCACACCTGAGACAGCATGTTCTGGTTAGTCATGTTAAAAATAAAAAGTTAATTATCCTCTGGGCTTGATGCATTTTTTTTTTTAATTAGACATCACTGTACCCATGCATGTGCACTTAAACATAACATTATAAATATTAGCTTGAAAAACCTGTCTGATGTTATGTCAGAATGGCTTGACCTTTCCTCTACCATACATCACCATTGTTCCCAGTATAGACCTATTCATGCATAGAGTTGAACTAGACGATAGCAAACTGTAAAGATCAGAGTTGTTCTGTTTATCTGGAATATATGCATTGCGGAGGTTGACACGTGTTCACCAAGATGTCAATACATCCAGATAGACTTTGTGAAGAACATTGTGTACAGTTCTTTGTTGTCATATAATGGACCATACACTCTTAAAAACAAAGTTTCTAAAGGGTTCTTCACAGTGATGCCATAGAAGAACCACATGTTTCTTATCTTATCATATCTGTAGAAGTTTTTGAAGGGTTTTTATGGAACCATAAAGTAAAAAATGGTTCTTTTATGGCATCATTTAGCACCTTTATTTTTAAGGGTGTATGCCAAACTGCTTACTGAAGAAAACATGAAACAACATGTTATAACTCTTAAATGCGCATAATGAGCACATTTATATGCTTCTTGTATAGTTTTACAACCATTAGAAGATTAAAATGTGCTTAAGGGTCAATGATAAAAAAGAAAAAAATCCTAGTCCTAAATAATGTGTTTAGACAA
Source organism: Misgurnus anguillicaudatus (assembly GCF_027580225.2). Taxonomy (NCBI): domain Eukaryota; kingdom Metazoa; phylum Chordata; class Actinopteri; order Cypriniformes; family Cobitidae; genus Misgurnus; species Misgurnus anguillicaudatus. The sequence continues at coordinate 27,925,525 of NC_073346.2, read as the reverse complement.
GTTTGCTTTGTTGATACATTTTCTTCATTTCACATACAGTTTTTTGACTTCCCCATTCCCCTACAAATGTCAGGTGGTACAACCAAATGACTATATCACTTCCTAATGACATCACCTCACTTTTTCAACTAATTCACATACTGGGATGCCTTTATTAACTTTTCCCAGTGCCACCAAGTTTATAAACATAGTTTTCAATTACAATTAAAAGGTGTTTGATTATGAAATATAGTTTTCCTTGTTTTACATTGGTTGTTCCACCTGACACAGAAAGTGTACCATTTTACCCATTACATGAATGTAGCTATTTTTTGTATTAAATCTACTGTACAAACCTTTTCAATCTGCCAAAACGACACTTGGAATCCTTTAAATGATACAGTATCATGTTTATTATTACTACTTGTTCACTTCTTAGTTCAAAGCCTATATTTGTGGTTTTACCAGTGTGATATTTAAGAAACATCCAAATTAGGGATGCATAACGATTAATCGCAATCAATCTATAGCAAGGCAAAAGCCCCTGTTTTCATCATATATGTGTGTGTACTGTGTATAATAACTTTGTATAAATAAATGCACACACATTCATGTATATATTTAAAAAACAATTACATGTGTATATACATTTGAATATGTATGAATATTTTATATTATATATAAATATAAATACTTAATATATAAATATCTTTTTTTCTTAAAATTATACATGCATGTGTGCATATTTAATATATACATAATTATTATACACAGTTCACACACATATATGATGCAAACAAAAACTTTTATTCTGCTATAGATTAATCGCGATTAATCGCTATGCATCTCTAATCCAAATTGTTAGACCAAAGTTTTTCAATTATGGCAACAAATTTGTTTATATGAAATAAAATAGTGCCACTGGCTTTTTTGATTTTTTATATTTTAAATACCATTTTAATAGACTTAATTTGTTCATTTGTTTGAACAGTTACACCAGCTGCTATTTTACAAGTTTAAGAAACTAAAACATAAATTAATATTTATAATTACTGAAAATGTATTAAAACTAAATATATTTTAGAGAATAAAGTGACACTTGTCATAAATCTATATATCAAGTTATTTAAAAAGGAAACAATTCTACACAAAAATATGCGTGTCACGTCATTGACCCTTAAATCACACTTTCTTTGAACTCAAGTAACCTCCGTTTTCCATAGGTCTGTCGGATTAGTGTCAATCAGTACAACTACTCTCCCTCTCTCTCCTGTCAATCAAATCATTATCTTTCTATTTTTACATAAAAGGTCAGACTGTATCAACTGACCCAGTGCAAGCAGAAAAACAACATACAACGTGTACATCTATTATAGCCAAGGAACCTGAAGAAAGACGATTTAGTCTGGTATGTCTATGTCTGCTTTCGCCCTTAGGGAACGAAAAGTGAATCCAATATTTTTGGCAACTTAATTCCCAAGACAAGATATGCTCCACTTAAAAAAGGGTGTGTAGAGCTGCACAGCTAATGGCAATGAAAACAAAATCACAATATGATGGTGTCCAATTATTAAACCACAAAAGAGTATGATTTAATTTAATATATACCTGTAAAATCTGCTGCACGAGTTAAATATAAGCTTTAGCAGCTCGGTTTTATTTATGAACATGTTCAGAGCTTGCGTGAACCTCATGATTAACGTTTTTTTTTAAATAAAGATGCTTAAAAGATTTTTTTACAGAGATGCAAAAGAGGAACGAAAGAAACACTTTATTTTTATTATCATCTAAAGAACTATTTGTAAATCAGAAAGTTTCCCTTTAATGTATTGTGAAGCACCTTTATTTTTATAAGTGCACAGCATATTAATTTCTATTTAAGCTTTAAAAGGTTCTGAGATTGGTTGACTTACTGTACTACAGTACATACACTAAAATGTATTAATACACCGATTAATTTTTTACAATTTTATGTTTAACAATTATTTTATTTGTAATATATCAATTTAACAGTTCCTGCATGGCTACCGTTTTAAAAGGTTTAGCCCCAACCATAATTAGACACACCTGAACCAGCAATTCAAGCTCTTTGAGATTATATTGAAAATTACAAGCAGGTGTGTTTCATTAGAGCTCAAGCTAAACTCTGCAGGACGCCAGCCATGCAGGAGCAAAAAAAATTATTTCCCTTTTTAACACCCTGCACCCTTCTACAGCTATTTTCATGATGACAGCCAGGTTCAGATGTTCAAAAGTAAAACTAAATAAAATGTAATACAATACACATCTAATCGATTGTAAAGAAACAATTACACGCTTGAGGCTCTAACCGGCTCTAACTCTAAAATAATAATTTGTTAGTTTTATTTTAACATAATAGAATAAAAGACAACCAAAGAGATTTAATATTAACAAGATGCATCACTGGTATTGATACGAATGGGGGAGATTGCAATAATCAATGCGGCTGCTCTAGTCCCACCATTCAGTAAAGAGAATAAATCGTCAACCGTTATATGACAGGTCTAAGCGTTGCAAACATGGAGGTGCAGATTTTAAGTCAACTTTGAGACTTTGAGTCCCAAATAGACTAAAATTAATTTGTCTTCAGGAACACTTTGACATGAGGTATTTAGTCACCAAATCAGAGAGCCTTCCATTGAAATCTGAACTCAGGTCATCACATGAAATGCATTTTAAAATGCATGTTACTAACCGGTGTAAACATCAATCTTCATCACCTGACGGATTTTAACACCAGGTGTAAACAGGGCCATCGAGGGGAAACCTGCTCTAAATTGCCATGCTAAGTCACATTCTCAATTGCACTCAAATGCTAAGTTTTATGGTCCAATTGTACATCACAGTCAAAAGCTCAATGTGCAACCATGTTATTCTTTGATTGTGAAAACAGCCACAAAGTCCATGTGATTAGATGGTGCCTTGGGAATAATGAGATTGGAGTTAAGGAAAACGAGAAAGAGTAAATGGGCAGCCATTATTTTTCAACTTTGGGATATCATGTGGAGGTTGACTAATAAAACATCAAAGTTGGTTTTTACAGGTTTGTCATAAAAGATAATAGGCTTCACAATATCTCACCCTGAAACTTAATCTCTTCCAGCAGATGCGGTATTATGAAACACAGAGACTGTCAAAAGCTTGACCATTGATTACTGTCCAGCAACCTATCCTCCAACCCTATACGCTTGTTTTGGTTATTTGTCTATTTCCCCAAATACGACCAACAGATGCATTTACTAAAATAGGATATGAAATTATGTTTTCGGCTATAATTTTGGTATGATGACATGCATTGAGGTATGATTGTCAATTTGAATAGCCAGGATTTATATTACACATTCAGGCATTCAGGGGAAATATCATACCGATTTATTTATTATATGATATAAAACACAGCATAGCAAACAGTCTTTTTTTTTCAAAAAGTAACTAAAGAGCACGTACTGTCCGATTTCCTTTGGTGTGTAAGTGTGTATTCGTTTGTGTTAACGATATGCACAAGGTACATACCCCAAAGTAAACAATGACGCGAGTTATCATCTCCAACGTAAATCTCTTTTCTTGGACTATAACAAACACACCGATTGTAGGCAACAGTTTACTTCCTGGGATTTGTGATGTAGACAAGACCGACATTATCCAAATTCTTCCCGCTTGGACTCACAGCCTGTAAGTTAACACCTGTTAGCAACCGAATCTTTCAAACATGGTAAGGAGCGTCGCGTTTCCGGCTGACGTCAAATGTATTCAGGCCAATCACAACGTACAGATTAGCTGGCCAATCAGGGAGCTTTTCAAATCTGGAGCTACAAAAATGTACGGTATGTGAAATATAATGTGTTTTTTAACCATAAACCACGCAAACACATTGTATTATACCAAATATACAAATTAACGTTGTTTTTAGCAATGAAATAGGTGCTCTTTAAAATATTCCAAGTGTATCAAGGTTAAACAATGAATTTATATGAAGAAATTTATGACAATCCGCTGTAAATATCATATTCGGTGTAAATTGCCACCAGAAGATGTGATGATACTTCATCTTTGATTGTGAAATAGCACTTTCTCTTGTGTGTCTCGTGACCAATCATAACGTAAACTAAGAATGTAAAGCGCTATTGGCTGTCATGTTTGAATGTGATCTGACTGAGTGTGCATGCATTCATGGATTATTTTAATATATTAAGTGATCGTATGGCTTCAGTTCGCAAGGTTTGCAACGCAAATTGCTTATAATACGTTTATACTGTTGTTTTTCGGGAATTCATGCAAAAAATACATGTGACTATAATTTTACTCGCGTGTTGTGTTTTATATGGTTGATTAGATGCTCTAAAATATCTTTAAAACCATACATGTTTATGCAACTATTTGCACATTTACAAATGCAAAAAATTAAACGCATCTAAGGCAAAAAACTTCAAAACGTATCCTTAGGTTGTATACCTTTGTAAAGGGGCCTAATCACTTACACACGTACCTAGATGTCGTAATATGATGCTTGCACAAACTAACTATTAGGTCGTTATTTTTGGGGGACAGGTCTTCCAGAACTGGACATTAGGTTCAAGAGAGCAGAAAATATTACATTCCACAACACAGTCTAGTCTTTTATAAGATCTATAGCACATGATCTATTATGAAACTACATATGCAAACATTTACAGTATTTGAAAATATGTCAAGGATCCTGCAACAGACCATTGAGTACTTCTCGTTCACTGCTGTATGGTCTCAAACTGCTGCCAGATGGAGCTGTTTATGTACATGAAATGCTTAATCTTTCAGACGATAAGCTTTCAGGAGTATTTTCCATATAGCACGTCAAACAAAACCTTTCTTAATGGGTGAGATGGGGTGGGAAAAGATCAGTACTTGCATGAGTTAATCCAGACTCACACTGCATGTGTATGAGAACAAGTAATCTTTTCATTTTGAGGAAGGGGTCATGGATTCTGGTTATCACTGGACTGTTGGGAATCAAGCAGGGTAACATTGCATGGGATTAATGAGTCAGACTCAGTGCACAGCAATCGTGAGAATGTCCAAGTCATTAAAACGTGGCTTATGTTTGCTAAGTGCACACGTTTCTGCTGAAGGGTCAAAATCTGTTGTCAAGCCAAAATGTAATAGTAAAGCCACTTTCATATTTGGAAACAATCATTCCCAAAGAAGTCGAATAATATTACTACCTTAACCTAATTAATTAATTAAACAAAATTATTTGGTATTTGAAAATTACAATAAAAGTTGGCCATGAAGTGCCAAGTCTAGAAACCCTTAGGAAAATTAGCTTTGGATTTATTGTAGTAAAGTGTAGTTAAAACTATAGTTTTAGTGAATTGATTGCTATTTGTATAACCACAGTTTTACTACAAATACCGTGGTTAAACTATGGCTAGCTTACTGTTACAAAACCATGGTTAATTTGTGGTTACAATGGTTTAACTACAAAATAAAACCAAAAGCCATGTGTACTGAAGTTAAACTATGATATTTTTGTAAGGGTACATTTGAAAATAATCAAAATTTTCATATGTGGGTCTTGAAAGGGACCCATAAAAAAATCTTCAATAGTTGTTTGTAATCGGACACTTCTTTAATAATGTAAGTTAGCCAAATGCGACCATTAATTGGGGTCGCTTTGCCATGAAGAGGCAAGTCTTGAAATCGCAAAAATAATTAAGTTAGATAAAAAAATCCAAATAGCAATAAAGTAAAAGCATGAGAGACGCAAGAGTTCAGTATGGGTACAGTTAAACAAATAGGCTAGTCATTATTCAATTTATTACACAATTATAAAATATATTAAAAACAAAAGAGTGAAACAGACATGAAGCCTACTATCATACAAATAAAAGTGACTAAATGTTAAAGTGTGCAGGAAGATTTTTGAAAGATGTGCTTTCATAATTACCTGAACGATCTGACGCGGCTGTACTGAAAGAGTCGGGAAGTTTCCACGTCCGTGAACGGGAACCGTCTCGCCGAGAATAGAGTCCAAACGTTGCACCTGCTCCCAAGATAACACGCAAACCCTACCACACTGCTCTGACACATCACCGGAGGACATGGCGATGGAAAGAACAACCGAGCTTTGGACAAAATACACAAAAACTTCCGAAAGATATTGCTGGCCTTCAAACACTGGGGATGACGATCCTAAGTAAATCTGTTATTTTTGCAGAAGCTCTTTTTGTCGACTATAAACCTCAAAACGGTTCTTGAAGGGATCCAGCTGCGCTCGCACTTCACTATTCCAAATCCGCGTGCACCCAACAGCAATGCCACAAGAGTTACAGTATGATAGGAAACGAACTGACTGGATGCTCTTATTTCGATGAGATTTGCATACGGGCTCATTTATTGGTTGAACGTTTGCTCATAAATTATTCATGACGCTTGTCGGAAACGAACTGACTGCCTGGATGCGCTTATTTCGATGAAATTTGCATACGGGTTCATTTATTGGTTGAATGTTTGCTCATAAATTATTTATGACGCTTTTCGGAAGACACACGCCCAGTTCATTGGCCAGCAGCAGAGTTGGACACGCCCACTCCATTAAAGGTCTCCGTTCTTAGCCTGAAGACATTGTAAACGTCGCGAGTTTATTTTAATTAATCAATTTATTTAAATAAAACAAATATTTTAATTAAACGCTATTGAACAGACGCTCTTTTGAACAGGAGTCTTACCCTATCAGTTTGAAAGAAAATATTTTAATAGTAGGCTACAAAACCATTTTGTGCAAATAGTCAATGAGCTATAATACATTACAGTTGATTCTCTAAATATTAACATATTAAGCCTGTTTACTCTCTCTTTCATTCAAACCTCGTTTGCCATATAGATAAACAATTATTTAAATAATTTTTTAATATAATTCAGAAATATCTAAAGCACTCATATTGCTGCCATATTGATGCACATCAATCACTTTTAGTATGCTATAAGTTATTTTATAATATCTAGTCATTGCACTCAGAAAACAGGTCCTAATATACCATTTAGGTCCAGATATGCATAGATTTGATACCAATATGTACCTTAGAGGTACTAATAAGCACTCCTTAGTACCAATATGTACCTAGGGAAAAACATTAAGTTTAGTGTTTTGGGTTTAGTTGTGATGTAGGCTATTTACTCATGCATTATTTATGCACATTGGCTTCCAAAGTAAGAATATTACCTCAGAAATAGCCTAGGGAACTTTCTGGTCTGATTTCCCTTATACAACATAACTTTAGCTTTAAATTTTAAACTGGTTACAGGCCAAAAAATTAATTATTTATTTCCAAACTTAAATTATCAATTAGAGGTTTAAGAATGGCATTCAGTAAATTATAGCTATACAGTATTGTTAAAACATATAACATGCTTGCTCTCCAGTAAGGACCCAAAACACAGATGAAAATACAAAAAATATATCCTAGATAGAAGCCCTGTGGAAGCATCTGATAATAGGGGTGTTTAAAAATGTATCCGATGCTAACCAAATCACATTTGCAGATCTAACTGAATGCAGCAAGAACTGTCAAACTGTAAATACTGTATTACCACAAGCTTATTACAACTAGGAATTGGATTGTGCAAAATTTCAATACATTTACTTTTCATTTAAGCATTTATGAGACACTTTTATCCAAAGCCACCTATACAGTACATTCAATGTATAGATTTTACCAGTACATGTGGTCCCTGGGATTAAAAGCCACAACCTTTGCAATGCTAATGCAATTCTGTACCAACTGAGCTACAGGAACACGCATTAATGTATTGCTTCTCCTCATTTGTAAGTCGCTTGGATAAAAGCATCTGCTAAATGACTAGCTATAAATGTAAATGTATGAAAAATATCAATTTCCAACTGCATAACACGAACAGTCTATTTATGTTGACTGTGTGTGTGAAAGACATCCAAGCATCTATTCTGATGTATTTGGCTGAATAAAGAATGAAAAGACGGGCTGCAAACGTATGATTCTCTACAACGTGGCATTTATGCGCTTCGTGGGATGACTCACAGCTTGCAAGCTGCTAAGCAGTCTTGGGGGCAACAACGGTGGGGATTAGTCATACTAGATTCGTGTGTATGTGATCAGACGGTTGAACTGCGTACCTTTTCAATAGGGGAGGTCCTGACGGCGAGTGATGTCAATTTTCGTTCCCCTAGTAACAGCATCCCCCCATCACCAGGCAGCATGGAAGAGGGAGCCCTCATCTGTGTTCTGAGCAGCTGGTGATACGAGATACCTGCGTCATTGGCCTAAAAATAACTTGCCTTGAGGTAAGAAGGCATTGTTGGAAACAACTCCGGGGCTGTAATGATTTATAAAGGGAGCAAAACATTAAAATGGGGGTAGAACAAGGAAACGGGGACAGAGTAAAAAAATTGTATAGTTAGTATTTATGCACTGCAAAAAATGATTTTCAAGAAAAAAATTCTTAGTATTTTTGTCTTGTTTTCAGTAAAAAATATCTAAAAATTCTTAAATTAAGATGCTATTTCTTGATGAGCAAAACAACCCAAGCAAATAATAAAAAATATTACATTAAAGTGATTTTGTGCATAAAACAAGCAAAAAAATGCCAATGGGGTAAGCAAATTTTTCTTGAAGATCAAGAAGTTCAAGTATACAAACCCAACTCTAACCCTAACGCCAGGCGACATTTAAAAAAATAAATCAGAAAAATAGTATAAACCAATATATAAAGTGACATCAAATCTAACCCTAAAACGAAGCGACAATGGGTTAAAAATAGGAAAAAGCAGTTGAGTAACCAATACGTGATAATCACATGAAAACACGAAATTTCGTGATAATAGCATGAAAAAAGAATAAAAAAACAAACGTGACTATATCAAGAAATTTTGTGAGACTGGGTAGTGATTGCAGTACCAGTTTTAGCCACAAGTTTTGTGATTGCAATACCAGTTTTGGCCACAATCCTACATACTGTTCCTTTAAACTAAATATTTTCAAGAGTCAATTTCTGTGTACATACTCTACTCAAAAATGAATACTGTGTTAATCAGGGTTTCTTAAAACAGCATAAAAGTAATAAAACTATACACATTTATTGAATTTGACTTATTACTTCTTTCCTAGCCACTCATTTGGCCTCTCCTATCCGATATTCACTTATCCATTATTACTGGCCCGTTGGACAAGAGCAGACGAGCAAAGGTGATGTCAACTGTGCAACCCATTTTCAGGTTGTACTGTAAACGAATGCAATGCTATTTGTCAACAGTGAGAAAGGTGGGGCAGACTCACACCCTATAAAGAGTTCATTCGATCCATTTATTTTGTTTGTTTGTAATCCATCTCTTGCAGAGTTCTGCCTCTATTGGATGTCCGAGGCTTGTGAGTGCAGATTATTTGGCAACACCCTGTATAAATTTAACAGTAAACTTAACCAAGAAAACAGAGGATTACCAAACTTACACATAAAGTAATAAAATGCGTTATACGGCACTGGTTCTCAACTCCAGATCTGTTGACCAACAGCTTGTTATTTCTGTAACAGGTCAGTCAGACAAATTAAGATCACACCGAAGCGATTGCTGCATGGTTGTAATAAATAGAAAATGACAAACATGGCAACGCTTTTGCCTCTGTGTGACCTTTGCTATATCAGGCGGAAAGTTCATGTGTAACCAAAAGAATGAACAGCTTCTTTAGGATGACAGAAACCCTAGAGAATGTCACAAGACTGACATCTCGAAGCAAAGTAAGGCCACAAATTACAATGACTAAGTTGGGTTTGACATAATAATCATGAGCACACAGAATTTGGCGTCACACCTTGTGAATAGAAAAGACAAAGCAGATCAGCAACAATTATGACATAACACTGTCACGGGCAGAGCTCAGCACATTGTTATCCATCAATTCACTTTCAATAAAGAAAAACTGGACTTCCTTATGTTTTTGTTGTGTCACAATACATTGTCTGGAGGTCAAAGAGTCAATGTGAGATAGAGTTATGTATGTTTTTTGTTCTGTGTCTTTAAATAGTGCTATAGAAAATGTTAAATGTGATGCGTTAATACATGTCCCAGTCTAACATCTTTTTTCTTTTGCGATTAAATTGATCCTAATATCATAATTCGGTTATGAGACCTTAATCTGGATTTCACAAACAGGCTCACATATTACTAATTACTAACAAATACATATCTCAAAAAGTACAGTACCTCGGCATGACAACAACACTGTTTGTATAGCTTTGGTGATATAGGGCATTTTTACTACTGCTGGCTCCTGTCAATGTTTGATGAGATCCACAAGTTCTTATCTGGAAGTCTGTGCAACTTCTGGAATTGTGTTATGTAAGCTGAACAGTATCTATACTTCAAAAAACGGATTCTCGCTGACTGAAGGACTTTATAGGGTGCTATTTTAATCAAAAGGTTAACAGTCATTTTAACACTGTAACAGGAGAGTAGTGTATTTTATCTCATGTGGTCACAATTAATTGACCGACAACCGCAGTACATTATTGTATTCGTTTTGTTCACTTGTGTGTGGTACACACGGTCATAACACACAAAACCCTAACTCTCTATGAAACCAAACAGACAAAGGCAGCCCAACCCTGTAAAATCTATAAACTATACAGTCTTTCTAACACACAGCTCTTTAAAGTGGCCTCCCTTTGTGATTAATAGCTTATACTGGAATGTTTGTTTAAGATTTGCGTCATGGACAACCAGGTGTGCTACCTGAATATTTTCCTTAATTATGAAAGATTATATATTATTTTGAGTAATTAACTCTGGCTGTCTACAAAATGTTTAGAAAAACAAGTTTAGCTAAATATTTATGTCAGATTATGTGAGACATATAGATGAGAGGTGGATGCTCTCTTGCTCTTTTAAGAACAAGGGTCAAATTTACTGCCTGGCCTCTTGTTGCGCAAGGACAATTAAATTTGTATGTCGCAGGGGAAACTGAACGTGTGGGCGGATATTCATAGATGGAAAACTTGCTGGAGCAAACAATAGTCACTTTTTAAGGTCTTAAAAGTGTATTTTTTTCACAAGCAAGTCATATTTTGGACGGTGTTATATAATATAGCTTAGACATACGGAAGTATCAAATTAAGATCACGTAACTGCGTACATGTATCAAATGCATACAAACACTGTATCTGTCAAGTCAAATCAAGTCAGATTTATTAATATAGCATCTTTTACAATGTTTTATTGCTTCAAAACCGTTTATCAAGAAGGAAATTATTATATATAGTATATATAAAAATATATGTATTATTACATCTTATTATCCTTATAAATAGATTATAATCTAATAAAATCGTATATACTTTTTCACTAAGTATCATTTGTATAAAAATGTAATAATTTATTATAATTACATATGGAATTTGCATAATACCATCAACAGCAGTGTAATGCAGGGTTCACACCAGACACGGTAGAGGCGGTAAGCATGTGATTTACATGTTAAGTCAAAATGCAAAGACGGATTAGGTATCCTGCGGTGCGGTATGCGCGGTAGGTGTGGCGCGAACTGAGCGTTGCTGCGGGGAACGGCAAGTTAAAAAATCGAAACTTTGTGGGATTTCCGAGCAGCGTTAACCAATCAGGACCTTGCTGTAGTAGTGACGTGATTACAGGAAGCGAGCGGAGTCTCAGCGGAGTTGCAGAAGCCCTTCCTCCCATGATGCGATTACGCGAATGTCCTGAATGACTAGAATTTCACGCACGTCTTTTAAGCACGAATTATGCAAATAAACTCAAATATCCAACTATGTGTGAATAGCACATTTTTGCCGCCTCTACCGAGGCTGGTGTAAATGGACCTTAATGCAGGGTTAACACCAGACACGATAAAGGTGGCAAGCGCGAGTGATTTACATGGTAAGTCAATGCAAAGACGCATGGCGCGGATGGCGCGTTCCGCGCAAATTGAGCATTGCCGCGGGAAATGCGCAAGTTGAAAAATCTGAACTTTTGCAGATTTCCGCGCCGCGTTAACCAATCAGAACCTTGCTGTAGTAGTGAAGTGATTACAAGAAGCGAGCGGAGTCTCAGCGGAGTCACAGAAGCCCCTCCCATGACGGAAATTTCTGCGTGAATGTCATGAATTACTAGAATTTCACGTGCACAATTACCTGCGAAAAGCACATTTCTACCGCGGCTGGTGTGAATGCACCATAAAAGTGAAATTCTAACCCACAAATGATACAAACATTCCTCAAAATAACTTCCGTTGTGTCCATCAGAACGAAGAAATGTATACAGATTTGTAACAACACGAAAATGAGTAAAAGATGACAGAGTTTTTATTTTTGGGTGAACTATCCCTTTTTGTGTACCCAAGCACAGCACACCTTCAGTATTGAAACTGTGACATCTTTAAAGAGCACCTATTGTCAGATTCATGATTTTAAACATCCTTTGCAAACCAACGTAAATCTCTTTTCTTGGAACACAACAAAGACACGGATTGTAGGCAACAGTTTACTTCCTGGGATTGGTGATGTAGACAAGACAGACATTATCATAATTCCTCCCGTTCGGACTCACAGCCTGTAAGTTAACTCCTGTTAGCATTGCATTGTGAGCAAATCTTTCAAACATGGTAAGGAGCGTCACATTTCCTGCTGACGTCAGAGTTATTTAATCACCATGTACAGATTATCTGGCCAATCAGGGACACAGAGCTTTTCAAATCCATTAGTTTTGTACAAAATCAGTGCGTTTCAGGAAGAGAGGGAAATCAGGGGCTACAAAAATGTACGGTATGTGGAAAATAATGTGTTATTGAACCATAAACCATCAAACACATTGTATTATACCAAATATGCAAAATAATGTTGTTTTTAGCAACAAAATAGGGGCTCTTTAAAATTGTAGACTGACCATTACAAGAAAAGCTATATATACACAAAACACTAAGATAAGTTAAAGTCTGCAGTCTCCCAGTAAGCAAGCCAACAGGAAGAGCGTCAAAAAACCAAAACTTCACTTGTGGAGATAAAACCTTTGTCATCTATAACAGATATTTTCAGTATAACATACAAAAAAGTAAAAATATTTGGAATACAGAGTTTGATGCAGGAAATCTCTAGAGAATGATATAAAGGGGAATATGCATTCAAACCCACTTGTGCATCTGATCTCTTAAAAAGCGAGTGATGTACCTAAGAATTTATTCAGGGTCTCCCTGGAATGGAACATCCCAGATCAACACGAGAACCCCGGCCATAAAATGAACTATTTCAGGAGTTACGCAACAACCCATCATCTGTAATCTTATATTTCTGCTGGGTCCCTGTGGCCCGCCTACCTCCTCAGCAGAAGCGAAACAAGAGAAGCGTTGGTGAATACTAAAGACCAGAACTTTCCCCCTCACCACCAAAGGAAAAACCTCCGTCAGCTGTTACTTCCATTGGGGCTTCAATGTAAACTATATTGTGCTGTTAAAAATAAAACATCGTTATAGTAAAATAGGGTGTTTGAGCAAATGCAAATGCTCTGTACAAGTTTATCAATCCAAAACCGTATCTGGAAACATTTTATGCATTGCTGGCATCTCTAAATATTGCGTATAAGAGTGGTTCACTGCCAAAGACTGAAAATGTGATCTCTACACAACTGTGACTTGATCACATGATCACATGTGCCCCCGATCAACAGCAACTCCTTCTAGACTGTTCCAGTTGATTAATAAAATGTGTTTAAAGATTGTTGGTGCAATTACAGCCATAAAGTCATCAAAGACTACAGCTGCAAATCCTATTAGATACCTGAATTTGCATGGAGAAATGCCGGGCTGAAACTGAATTGAACTCATAAATTCAACAACCCCTGCAGTAGAAAGCAGAAATCTTGCTTCCTAGAATTCTGCTTGCATACATGAAAGCATATCTAAAAGTTAAATAACAAATAGTTGAACACTTTGGATAATCGAAGGATTAGGTAGTAAATGTTAAACAAAGAAAGTGGATTATGAAAACATGGTGCAATCCTCAAACCCGTGTCTATCTTGAGCACATGCTGTAACCGCTTGCGAATATTTTAGGGATGCTGAAGACGGTCCCACACATTCAAGGTTTCTCCTGATTATACATCAGAGAGCACATCCATCTTTATACAGCTGCCACTCTTCCTGTTGAAAGCAAAAAGATGACACTGCCAACATTTTTCTTAGTCCATAATGACAACTCGTGGCCTTCCAATGAAAACAGCGAGATACTATGATTTAAAGAACTTGGTTCCATTTTTAGTGGCCACAACTAAAAAAGCAGCATTAACAGATCCAAGACAAACCATGATGAGCTACAATAGTTGCTCAAAACTAAAGGTGGCTCAGTTGAGATTTTATGTAACGCCACGCGAGCTCTTCAAACAAACACCAATTATGTGTTTTTTGGAAATGGGAATGTTAGTGCATAAGAGATCAGTTTGAGTAGCATTGTGCAAACGATTCCCATAATGTTCATGACTTAAATCAATTCAAGAATACTATACTGTAGTATTATCATGAGTCTTTCACTTTTTGTTATGTTTAGTTAGTGATAATGGCTGCTCAGCTATGAGCCTGTCTGTGTCTCTGTCCAAGTTAAAGGAACCTTCCACTTTTTAAAAAAATATGCTCATTTTCCAGCTCCCCTTGAGTTAAACATTTGATTCTTACCGTTTTGAAATCCATTCAGCCAACCTCCGGGTCTGGCACTAGCACTTTTAGCATAGCTTAGCACAATCCATTGAATCTGATTAGACCATTAGCATTGTGCTAAAAAATAACTAAAGAGTTTTGATATTTTTCTTTTTTAAAACTTGACTCTTCTGTAGTTACATCGTGTACTTACTGTAGTTACATTGATTACTTTCAATGGCAGGGGACTATTTTCGGGCAGTGCGTAATATCACTTCGCCTGCTGCAGCCATGTTACGGCAGCAAAGTCCTTGATTATTACACCAGAACGAGAGTATAGTTCCTAGCCATATCTGCCTAGAAAATCGTAACTTTTATTTCCGTCGGTCTTAGTACACGATGTAACTACAAAAGAGTCAAGTTTTAAATAGGAAAAATATCGAAACTATTTTTTGACGCGATGCTAATGGTCTAATCAGATTCTATGGATTGTGCTAAGCTATGCCTACCCAGTCTCATGTAGATGCGTATAAATAGCACGAAGTGTAAAAATCGTGCAATACATACGGCAAATTCCACTTTGGCGTGCATATGATACGCCAGTCCTTCCCATTCACTTAAACGGTGCATCTTTTTGTCGTTTTATTTATTGCTTTCTCAATTTTTTTAACCATTTTCGCTTGGGTTTAGGGTTAGATTTTAGATTTGCTTAATGAGGTTATTTAATTTACAGGTTTCTACATGTTTTTGTCCATATTTAAGCCATGGTCGCTTGGAGTTGGGGTTAGAGTTGGGGTTTGGGTTAGGATGTCATTTTTATACATCAAAAAGTTGTTCTAACCCTAAACCCAAGCGAAAATGGTAAAAAAAAGCAAAAAAATTGAGAAACCAATAAATAAAACGACAAAAAAAGATGCACCGTTTAAGTGAATGGGAAGGACTTGCGTATCATATGCACGCCAAAGTGGAATTTGGCATATGTATTGCACGATTTTTACACTTTTTACACGTGCTATTTATACGCAACTCCGTGAGACTGGGTTCGCTATGCTAAACGTGCTAGCGCCAGACCCGGAGATCTGTTGAATGGATTCCAAAACGGTAAAAATCAAATGCTTAACTCTGGGGGAGCTGGAAAATGTGCATATTTTCAAGTGGTATGTCCCTTTAAAGACTCAATCTAATTGTGAGATTAGGAGCATCAAAGTTTGATTTTTACCATTGATTTCACGGTCACACTTTATTTTGTGGCATCACTGTTACATTGTAATTATACATTTAAGTACTAAGTAATAATCATTAACAACATGTACTTACTATAGGGTTGGGGTTAGGATTAGGGTTTGGTTTAGGGTTAGTTGCATGTAATTATGAATAATTAACTGTAAATACTATAATAATTACACGTAGCATGTGTAACAAAGACACCGTAAAATAAAGTGTTACCGATTTCACTTTAATTTCAATCTTTGACATGTCTTTACTGTCAATATTAAAAAATGTCAAGGTTACATTTTTACAGAATGTTATTTCCATACATAGGATGATTTGATGTAGAAAAACAGTAATCACAAAAAATGACTGTGACTGACTCAGAATCTGTTTACTATGCCATGATGTCAGTTTATGAGCCCAGTAGACATGCATGCATCTCTGTTGCCATATCAACCATGGTTTTCAATGAATCAGACATCATGCATTGATACAAATAGCATATGAGAATGCATATGTTTGACTCATATAGTCACTCATATTGCTCATATAGTAGCCTACCCACAGGGATTCAGCAATTATTTTACTAGTACAATAATACAGCAATTATTTAACAAGCTAGGTTGACTCTGCTGCTAGCCAGTTACTTTACACTTATGACAATCTATGATATAAGGTGTGTTACATAACTTATTTTGTCAGCTGATAAACACATTTATTAGCCACTGTAAATAGATGCTATCAACAGATTTTATGGCATTCCTCCTAAATCTAAGAGAGAACCAGACAAACAAATACGTCATAAGGCAGTTCAGTGGACATCATATCATACATGAGCACTTATAGAAATTGACCTTTGAACAGTGATTTTATGGGGATTTTGCAGGGTTTTATGATGATGAGCAGATTGTTTTGAACGTTAAAAGGTGCTTGTTTAATGGTCACTTGGGTTTTAACATGTAACACATCATTCTTCTATACAGAACTTGCACAAATGTTAACGATTTTATTTACGCTTGCTATGCCGGAAAATTAAGGGAAAGATATTTGACAAATAAATGTTTTAGTTTGCGATCCAACTACGTTGAGGCCCACCCACCTGCCTATCCAGTAAAGCCTATTAGTTATCCGAATGAGTAAATTATGTTGCAATTATCACTATACTTGACCTATCAAATAAATATTTTTTTTTTATTCTTGTTTGCTATTATAATAAGGAATAAGTTAATTTTGTAAATAGTAGTGCAATAAATAGCGCATTTCAAACAGCCTCCTCGCCGCTCCTACACCCCACATCATAGAAATGAACACCCGGTTTAAGGCTGACACGTAAGGAATAATGAGAGCTGCGCTGCTTCATTGTCTGAGAAAGGAGGTCACGAAGACCTTCGGTGAGAAGACTTTACAGCTTGATGGTGCACCCTATAACATCACCGTTGAGGATTCTGAATATGAGGTGTTGGTTTAGCAGCTAAAAAAAGAAAAGTCTTTGCAGATAACATTTGCGCCCACTTTTGCGCCCATGAGCCTTTGTCTGAAAACGAGGTGTGTTCAGGCGCATTGTTGGTGCGTTGCTATTTTGAGGCAAATAAAATAGACTACGCCACTGACCAACTAAAACCTGCTCTAAAGTCAATGGAGCAATATTGCTTTTGTTATTTAATGAGCACGTTAGTAATATGCGCATATAACGGCGCATTCACAGGGGGCGTAAGCGTTAACGCTTCCCATTCACTTTTAATGGGTGACGTCATGCGTTGCCGAACTAAATTGTGGATCCGTCGGCGCCGCGTCAGTGCCGTTGCTCGCGGCAGAAGTTGAACATTTCTCAACTTTTCAAGCGGCAATGCGTGCGTCAGCCAACTAGATCGTCTTATGCAAATTACCTAGACAGAGCCAGCCAATTACGTTTATGGAAGAATGGAGCATGTGTAGTGGCCACTGTGATTGGCTGTTGGCCACGCTTCAGACAAGCCTTCCGTTAAGCGTTAACGCTTACGCCCCGTGTGAATGCGCCGTAAACGGGACGAAAATGCGCATTTGCTTATCACATGGCTGCGCAGCAGCACACAAACGTTTAAAATATGAAAATCAAAGGATTAAAATGTTTAAATTAGGGCTGGGAATTTAACATAAAAAATAACGCGTTAAAATTTTTTAGTGCATTTTAATCTTATTTTTGCACCGCGGAACATTTCTCATTGGATTCTGAGATTTCGGCAGACCGATTATACTGGAGCACCAACTAGCGTTCATGACTTCAGACAACAACAAACCACAGTGAACATGAACGAAGAAGCTGATGAGATCGCTTTGGTTGGCCCCGTGGATGGGAAATTGTTTTTATAAAAAACGAACGGATGGAAGCGCCGATAAGAGCATGGTTGTGTGTAAGCTATGCAACAAGGAATTCACATATCACCGCAGCACATCGAGCCTCAAGTATCATCTCAATGCAAAACATATAGCAGCTAGCGTGGACATTAGCCCGACTCATAGTACAACGACTTGGTTGAACAAAAATAAACAATATTTTGTTGCTTAAGCTTATGTATTCAGTCATTATTCATGGTATACTAAAATCCATGTGAAAAAATTACTTCTTAATGTTCTCAGGTCAAATATTTATGTGATTAAAATGTGATTATTTCGATTCATTAATTACAAAGCCTCTAATTAATTAGATTAATTTTTTTAATCGAGCCCCGGCCCTAGTTTAAATATTTAAAAAGATTATTATTGAATGTCTTGGACATAAATGAGGACCGATTATGAGACGTAAGAAGGCGTAAAAAGCTGCTTCACCTGTAGCCTGGTAAGTAATTAAATGTTTTGCTTTAAACAAATGCAAATATTGCATTTATTTAGAATTTTTTAATGCTACCCCACAGATTTATTATATATTATGACTTTGTACCTGTGGATATGATGAGATGAGAACCGTTTTTATGTTATGCTTAAATTTCAAAACACCCATGGCGCTGTTCTAGTGCTGAAATGGCGCGTTTATAAATGATTTATCTCCTGTTTGTTACAAATAAACTATTCAAAGTACAAACCTTTTCTTGCATATTTGTAAATTATTATTTGAGATTACACTGATCATGTAGGCTATCCATACATTTACAACAATTAAAAGCCCGCTATTTTTACTTCCTTGACTGAAAGTAAATGACTTTTAAAGCTTTAAATGAAGAATTTCGTTGCAAACCGAGACAACTCCGTTTTTAACATTTTTGTCAAATTATTATTATGTTATCATGTTATTATTTTGTTTCATAGTGCTACTTAGCTGTATTTTTTTAAGTTATTAAGGTTTAAATCAAAACAAACCAACTGCAGTTGAATTGATAATAATTGGAATGCACAGCCAAAAAACAAGATTTCTGGGGAAAAAAACGGAGTTAGCTCGTTTTGCAACGAAACTCTTCAAATACCAACAAATTATGCTACTATTTAAAGTATTTTTAAAGTACAAAGCTTTTCTTGCATATTTGTAAAATATTCTTTAAGATAACACTGATCATCGGGGCTATCAAAACATCTACAGCAATTAAAAGCCTGCTATTTTTACTTCCATGACTGAAAGAAAATGACTTTTAACGGTTTTAATACCAAAAAATAACGATTTCATTACAAATAAAAACAACGCAATTTTTTAATATCAATCTTAAACTGGTGGTCTTCATCCTCTGCTTAGTTTTTTAGTTTAAAAATTCTGCCAAAATATGGAATCGGGATGGTGCCAGCGCAACTGGCTTTTAAAGGGGATGAGAGATAAGACTCTTATGGGTTTATTGCACATTGCGGTTAGATTGTTAAAATAACTGGGTTATTTTAACCCAAATAATGGGTTGTTTTAACCCAACTGCTGGGTTGTTTCAACATGGTTGATTAACAATAACCCATCAGTTGGGTTAAAACAACCCATTATTTGGGTCATTTTAACCCAGAAATGTGTTCTGTCCTATAGTTACCCAGCCCTGGGTTAAATATTTTTTAGAGTGTGTGTTTGTATATTTTGATAACAGATGCATTTTCGGTTAAGGCCCACCTGATTTTCTTTGGGCCCACCCACATTGTGAATCCTGGCTATGCTAGTGCGTTGAGGAATGAACCTTTTCAAACCAGAGATGAAAAGGTAGCATATCAGCAAGAGCCGAGACTCTGATAACATCTGACCTCCTAATAAAATAAAGACTTTTCACTGCACGTATTCAAGCCTTTACTGAGAGCACTTTTCAGTTTTATACAAAGACTCTTGAGGCACTTTGTCCTTTAAAAAAGACTTATCTGTTTTGCAAAATTGCCAAAAAAACTTTATAATCTCATTAACAGTCATTATCATTTACCACAATCACTCCATGGTTAAAGAATACTAGACGCTATTAAGAAAGAGCCATTAAAAAAGATACAGCGCAATTCTATTCAGGATTTTATTACTATATTATGATTATAATATATTCATTTATGGACACTTAGGGGTGGTTTCCCAGACAGGGAAATTATTTTAAGACAGGACTAGGTCTTAATTTAATTTGGAAATATAACTAGTTTTAACAAACATGCCTTCCTATAAACATTACTTATGTGCATTTTTAGGCAAAACAAAGGGCACTGATGTATTTTAAGATAAGTCAGTGCAAGTTGTTTTCAGTTTGGACAGCTCTTACATTTATTTTATTCTAGGACTAGTCTAGTCCCGGTCTGGGAAACCACCTCTCTGAACAGATGTCTTCCCACATAGGGTTCGCATAGGGCTCATCAGGACCATAAGGAGAAAATAATAATATTTTATTATATATTAGTTTTATAGATAAGAAAATCTATATGTGACCTTGCCTGTGAATTCCTTGCAAATATCTCATAGGGGCGGTTTCCCAGACAAGGCTTAAAGCCCGGAATACACTGCAGGATTTTTGCACTCCTATACGAAAATTACCTTATCACACTGTGTGACATGGATCATTTAAACTTGGGTAGGACAAGCATGTAGACTGTATGATGATGACATGGAGGCGTCGATGGCTGTGTCACGCGTTAGCGCAACTTCACCAGCATGCGCTAGTGGTAAACAAATATGCAGGTCTTAGCAGCAAACACACTGTACGCTGATCATGCTGAATTTCTGACACTGTCAGAAAACTATCGTAGGCCATCTATGGACAACAATTTGCTCTGACATATCTTAAAATACACTCACCTAAAGGATTATTAGGAACACCTGTTCAATTTCTAATGAATGAAATTATCTAATCAACCAATCACATGGCAGTTTCTTCAATGCATTTTGGGGTGTGGTCCTGGTCAAGACAATCTCCTGAACTCCAAACTGAATGTCAGTATGGGAAAGAAAGGTGATTTAACCAATTTTGAGCGTGACATGGTTGTTGGTGCCAGACGGGTGTGAGTATTTCACAATCTGCCCAGTTACAAGGATTTTCACGCACAACCATTTCTAGGGTTTACAAAGAATAGTGTGAAAAGGGAAAAACATCCAATATGCGGCGAACGCCTTGTTGATGCTAGAGGTCAGAGGAGAATGGGCCGACTGATTCAAGTTGATAGAAGAGCAACTTTGACTGAA
The DNA here is from genome assembly GCF_027580225.2 of Misgurnus anguillicaudatus. Taxonomy (NCBI): domain Eukaryota; kingdom Metazoa; phylum Chordata; class Actinopteri; order Cypriniformes; family Cobitidae; genus Misgurnus; species Misgurnus anguillicaudatus. The sequence continues at coordinate 27,904,087 of NC_073346.2, read as the reverse complement.
ATAACCACTCATTACAACCGAGGTATGCAGCAAAGCATTTGTGAAGCCACAACACGCACAACCTTGAGGCGGATGGGCTACAACAGCAGAAGGCCACACCAGGTACCACTCATCTTCACTACAAATAGGAAAAAGAGGCTACAATTTGCATGAGCTCACCAAAATCGGACAGTTGAAGACTGGAAAAATGTTGCCTGCTTTAATTACAGCAGGATAATGCACCATGTCATAAAGCTCGAATCATTTCAAATTGGTTTCTTGAACATGACAATGAGTTCACTGTACTAAAATGGCCCCCACAGTCACCAGATCTCAACCCAACAGAGCATCTTTGGGATGTGGTGGAAGGGGAGCTTCGTGCCCTGGATGTGTATCCCACAAATCTTCATCCTTGTTGAATCAATGCCATGTATAATTAAGGCAGTTCTGAAGGCGAAAGGGGGTCAAACACAGTATTAGTATGGTGTTCCTTATAATCCTTTAGGTGAACTTATATCAATGTTGTGTCTTTATCTAGGAAACAATAAATCACAAAAAAGGACTTTAGCTGTTTTTTTTTTTTTATAGGGATGGTCATGTATATCCAAATTACAAATATGCGACATTAGGACATTTTGATGTAGATGAACTAAAATTCTGATTGGACGTTTCGTGTGTTCAAAGCCAAAATTAAACAACAAACATCTGAATAATGTCCAGTAATTGGGAGTGCGTCATTGGTGATGAGTAAAGTTGTTGAGTAAAGTTGTAGATAAGTCAAGACCACTGAAGGACAAGCCAAAATCAAATATTTGATGTATGTATTGATGCTGTTTTCTGTTACAAAACAGTTCAACTCATAGTTCTTACAAATTACAGGATTTGTGCCTCTATTGCTTTAAAAAAAGAAAAGTAATAGCGCACCAAACTGTACCAACGTCACTGAAAGTGTCACATCTAACAGTAATACCACTGCATAACAAAATGCTATGTTCAAATCAGGAGAGACAGCCGGGTCACAACCGTTCGTGTAATTATTTGACTTAAAACCAAAGAGAAACCTTCACCCTTGGACAGTGCACAGGGCCCCACGTATAGTTCATAATGTGTGGGTGGTCCACAAGAACGTAAAGGTGGAAAGCGTTTGAACTTGAAGCGTAAAATGAGTAACTAAACCTACAATAAAAAGCAAATGTTAGCCTTATGTCCTTGGACATACATGCTTGCATGACCCATGATGCCATCCAGTTGCAATGTCTCCTGCAACATGAGAATCTATACAAAAAGTGTAAATAAATGCAACTCGCTGTCTATTAGCCAGCTTTGTCTAATCCGTTACCTGCCAGGCTACTGATCCAATTACAAGTGAAGGGCGATTTGGGGAAGCTCTGAGTTACAAATCTGTTACAAGTATTGCCCTCTACACCGCGGCTTACCTTTGTCCCACATTCGTGCCACATTCATTAGTGCATGCAGCTGATTGAGTAAATACTTTTCCAACCTCCTGTAGGGATGCATAAAATGTGCAGTAAATGAAATCTGGGGAGGGGGTAGACGCTAGGAGGAGTAATGTAAGTTTTACAGTATGTTGCTTAGGGCTTATCTGTATAAGAGGTTGTATGTGTATTTCCTTTCACTGTGATTTGATTGTAGAGATTATACTGCACGCATCTGTTTCTATGAATGATTTGATAAGGAATACAGCGGCTGTGAGGAAATACCATTAACCTATACATTCCCTTTTAATCCTCTCCATGTGCGTGAATTGGGTGCTCTCCGGGCGTTATTGACACATGAACACGCTGAAACGTGAACTGCGACGATACTTGATCGCTAGATTAATGGTATTTCCCTTTTGGCATTGTTTATGAAAACCAATACAAATTCTTTTGCAAAAACATGCCATGCTATCAATATCCTGCTAAATTTGAGATCCTGGGAAGTGTAAGTGTTCAGTGCCTTAAGGCAAAGTCTTTTAGTGTCTGGCCACTACTTCGTAAATCATGTTTTATGCTGAGATTTGTTCTTATTCTTCTTAAGGTGGTTATATCACAATTCACAGCCAGTTCAAAATGATCAACTGCTACAGAAACAGTATAGTATGGTCCAAACTTCAACTTTTAGATAAATGCATAAACTCACATTCACACATTATCAATGGCTTCACATACATAAAAAAGAGAAGGAAGAACGTTACATTTCCCAATTTTTGTCATCAATGGTCAAAAAATGGTCCCAAGCTGTCACTTATGCAGTAACCTTTTAAAGGTAGTATGTAGCATGTAGGTACAAATATGTATACATTTGGTAGTGTTAATATGTAACTTTGAGGTACTAATATGCTACCAGTACTAATATTAGCTTTTTAGGTGCAATGGTGTACTTTTTGTACCGCCCCAGTGACAGGGACCATTTCTTCTGACGTGTGTTTTTAGTATGAAGGAAAACAGTACGTTTGAGATCAACACGAGGGTAAGTAAATAATTACATCATTTTTATTTTTGGGCAAACTATTCTTTTATCCACTAAATCCACCTTAAACTCCAGCACTGACATCAACAGCCTTTGCAACACTTTACGCTCTGGCATTTCCTTAAGCTTGTAATTTATGATAGATGTCACAATATTGGCTTGGCTTGATCGCATGTGACTGGGTGATAGTTGGCGTATTTCACTTTTTGTTTGCATAATTTCAACTTTTTGAGACGTGATTAGCTCTGCTATCAATCTACAACACTTCTACGCAACCCTGCATCCCAGGCTACTGTAAATTAAAAACTATAAACTTTATGATCTACAGTCTTCTTCAGTGTACACAGACTGTTACTGCAGCAAAGAGCTTCTATTTACTAGATATGGGAAGAAGGAATTTTCATCTTAAAGGTACAGCTGCCTGTTTTTCAAAGGAACATAGAGGGTGGAACGTGGTCATGAAAAATGAAATTATGACTAAATTATTTTATTTATTTTTTTTTTTTACAAAAACCTTTATTATTCAATATACAGACGTGGAAACAAATTAAGTATTACAGGTATGTGTTTAAAGGATCAGTTAATTTTCTTCCAGATAAAATCCAGATAATTTACTCACCACCATGTCATCCAAAATGTTGATGTCTTTCTTTGTTCAGTCGAAAATAAATTATGTTTTTTGAGGAAAACATTCCAGGATTTTTCTTATTTTAATGGACTTTAATGGACTCCAACACTTAACAGTTTTAATGCAGTTTCAAATTGCAGTTTCAAAGGACTCTAAACGATCTCAAACAAGGCATAAAGGTTCTTATTTTTGACTAGAAAAATAAAAAATATGTAAAAAAAATCACGTAATTGCGTAATGATGTCGAAAGGTCACGTGTTACATATATGAAACGCACATTTGCGGTCCATTTTAAACAATAAACTGACACAAAGACATTAATTAGTATCATTCCACAATCACATACAACAACGTCTGAACGGTCCTCTTTCTCCACACTTGTAAACACTGGGGCGTAGTTTCGATACGTCATATGTGACTACTTAACGTGATGACGTATTACGTGAGATCGCGCTGGCGCGTCACAGGACCTGAGGAAGACGAGAAGTTGTGGTTTAAAAGTGTTTTTTTTTTTCTTTCCAAAAATGTCGTTTTGCTGGATGGGACCCTTATGCCTCGTTTGGGATTGTTTAGAGTCCTTTGAGGCTCCTTTGAAGGAGCTGTTGGGTGTTGGGGTCCATTAAAGTCCATTAAAATGAGAAAAATCCTGGAATGTATTCCTTAGGAAACAATTTCTTCTTGACTGAACAAAGAAAGACATCAACATTTTGGATGACATGGTAGTGAGTAAATTATCTGGATTTTTTTATTTTAAAAATTGACTATTCCTTTAAGTAAAATTATCATTTTTATTTCATTCTGTGAACTACCGACAACAATTCTGCAAAATCACAATATTTTTATCCGCATTTATTATTCAGTTATTTATTGAAATGGGGAAACATGATCAAAATAACAAAAAAATGCTGTGTTTTCTGATCTTCAATATAGAAAACAAGTTCAAATTCTTTTCTTAAAAACAAAATACTACTGTATTTACATGTATTTTAGTAAAAATTCAGAAAATTTAATGTTTTAGATAAACCCTGTTTTTTAGTCACATCTTTCATGGGTCTTTTCATGCTCTCAGTCTATTATGTTTGCTGTTGGGTTACTGTTGTTTGTCACTCCCGAGGTTTGCTTTTGTTGAAATTCAACAAACACTAGACCGAAATGGTCACAACACATCTAGAAATTATGATTAAACTCAAAACTGGATTGGTCTCTTACTTTTTTCTACGCCTGTACACTGTTTTCAAGTGAAAAGTTAAATAATAAAAAAAGTACTTCAATTGGTAACATCTAAAAATTTAAGTTGTTAAAAAAGTTGAAAGTTACATTTTTAGTTGTTACCAAATGAAGTATTTTTTTTAAGTTGATCCAACGTTTCAGTTTTTGCAGTGTAAGTAGACATTAGAAAAAAATAATATGCACCTATTTGTTTCTTCTGTACGTGGACCCCATTTACTTCCATAGTATTATTTTTCCTACTATGGAAGTAAGTGGGTGATTCTCACAAAATCCTTGTAATGTGTCCAGCATCAGATTTTTTGAAAAAGCTCTTGAAGCCATTTTTTTTCCGGTTTGAACTTACTATAACCATTATTTTTAGAGAATTTAAAAAATATTTCCTATAGAATTATTTAAATTTTTAGATTATCATTATCAAAAATTAACATTACAGCAACATGATATTACATTAAATATATGCATTTACAAACTCATATTTCAGTAATGAGAACTAAAAAGTCGTCTAGAAACTATATAACTTTTATCTGGAGATAAAAAACCAAGAACTGCTTACTTGGTAGCCATCTTGAGTGTCACAGTCAATAATGTCCCTTCCAAAAAAAAATTTATTTCTGAAAATGTTAGTTCATTGAGGGCTTAAACAATGATTGAAAATTGTTGCGGAGGATGAGAAAATTGGTCTTGGACACATTTATATTCCTTATTATTGTCTCTACATTTACCAATGATCACCAAATACTACATGTTTTTTTACTGTAAATGTTTATAGTATAACATGCACTGAAGCTTTTTAGTTTTTTAGATTTTTTAATTATAAATATTTCCATGTCAAAGAACCCAAATTCAGTCATGCACACGTTGCGGTAATGAAAACGTTCCCCTTAAATGTGGAAAACAACAAAGTTGGTTTGTATGATGTCATTTGAAATCATGTGCAAAATACTACATGAAGAGATGTTTGTAACTGTATGCTTCTTATTACGATAGCATTTACTTTTTTATCAAAATGTTTCATGACACCTCATAAGTCTATTTTCACAAGAATCACATCGAATGGGGTCCACAAATGGTTTGGTTACAAACATTGTTCAAAATATCTTCCTTTGTGTTCATCAGAACACAGAAATTTATGCAGAATCAAGTTGAATTTGCTTTAGTTATGTCAACTATTATACGTTATATCAACTCAACACTACTCATAAATTTAAAAGTCATTTAAACTGTATTAAGTTGGTTAAACTTAAAAAATTAAGTGCAAACAGATTTTTTACAGTGTGATATAAGGTATTAAAGTTGTCTCTGAGGCAGCACCCTTTAAAAAAAATGCACCTTTGTACCTTAACAGTAAGTATCTGAAAAGAACATATTTGGATATTTTTAAACGGTACTGCCCCAATGACAGCATTTCAACATTTTTCTGACAGTGTAGAAAATCCAAATGATTTCCAATGTCGGAGCCGATGGCGTAGTGGGCAGCGCTCCAACATGTGGTGCTTTCGCACTTTCGACGACCCGAGTTCGATTCCATACCCCTGTCACTGTCAAATCAAAGGCAAAATGGCCAAAAAAGATTTCCAATAAAATTTAATTTGGGCACATGTAAAATGCAAACACTTAGAATTCAGAAATCTTAAATCTTCACAAGCCATGTCTAAATCAATACAGACCTGCTTTACTGGCTCACAAAGAATCAAAAGACAGAGGGCGGCATAAACTCGGGTCTTTGAAGAGCTGCACCTCCAAACCTTTGAATATAGGTGAAGCCTTTTTGAACTTCACCCACTGTCCATCTGAAGAGCATTATGGTTTTTCCCTATACATCACTGGGTTTGACAGCTGCGATAAAATACTGCCCTTTTCACCTGACCTGAACGGAGCCTTTGTAGTATGGACTATGGAATACCATCACGAGGTGAAGCATTAAAGCACTGGTCATTGAGTTCTTAACCATGACTCATCATTCCATGACATCCGATGTATGAAATTATAAGCAATTCAAAAAAATACGTATTCTGTATATAAAAACGTATATATTCCATATAAAAAGTGCATCGTCTGCTAATTCAAAATGCATATTGGAACAATTAGACCAAACTGACAGGTTTATTTTTTTAGAAGAAACAATTTTATTAAAGAGGTGAAAACAAACATTACAATTCATGGAAAATGGATACAGAGGCTCTAAGTCAGATAACTTGACGTGTAAATGGTTTTCTGACATGTGGCACTGTTAATATTAGACCCAGATGGTGAGAAATTGCCTTCATATTTGTCTAGGCCAGTAAATCTATCCTGCTATTAAAGCTAACGTAAAACAACATGAAATGTATCATGGGGTGAGCTTTTGAAGTCGGGTTGAAATGAAATTCCAAGGAATATGTAACGTGAATATATTAAATATATTATGAATATGAACAAAAATCCATTATTCATAAGAGATTAGTACAGATTCTGAGAGAAATGTTCTGTATGTAAGTGCATGGTGCTTGCAAAACCCTTTACCACAATGCACGGTTGTCGTAAAAACAGCAACTTGTAATCTTTTCTTGCCCTTACAAAGTGGTCAGTAAGGGTCTGGAGACAGCAGTGATGCTATCCACCATACGCTGTGTTTCTTAACTCGCATGCTTTGACTCTATCTTGTAAATGGAAATAGTGGATGTGGACAAATAAGAACACACCTTTTGTATGTCTCTGCAAGCAAGGATTTTTTCTTATTTATAACAAGACTCTGACAGATTCCACAAAGCATATCTGAAAATAACAAAACCGCAAATCACATTACATGATCATTTTAATCTTTCAGTAGGTGCGCAGCACCCACCCACATTCCTTTAAATGTAAATAGCAAGCTACTCATAATGCATTGCAAAAAGCAGAGATTCAAACTATTGTTCATATCACTCTCCCCTATCATTCCAACATTTTTTCATAATTTGCTCTGAAAAGAAATTTGTCAGGCTAGAATTGTTCACAGTAAGAAAAAGAGGATGTAAAAACCTCACTTGTGCATTTCCTTAATTTTCATTTGCAATTCAGTTACATAAAACCAGAAAAAAAAGTGTTAGCCTGAGGGCCCGGTGGTACAGCAAAAATGATAAATTCGAGTAAAGTTTGCAATGTGCACGCACAGGGAACCAGTTCTGACATGTCCAAAATAGCTCAAGTATTATAAATGAGAAATTTTGATCAGGCTATAGCTCCAAAATCAATGTCCTGATGTAATGCGTACAAAAGAGGTGGAAAACTGTGCCATCTACTGTTTAGAATAAATAAGTGCCGGTCTATATAAAAAAAAAATAATAGTACATGACATACAATTGTGTTATAATTAAATTAGTCATTATTATTGATTCATTTAATTATTATTACTAATAGATATACCAAAAACAACATTGTTTTGACCACAATAAGATAAGTGAAAAAGACATTTATTACTTCATGGACTTTGACATACACCCTTGATATGAAAAAGATAAATACAACATTTTAAGAAGTATGTATACTTGAAATATCCCACCAACACATCTGGCAGTGATAAACTCGAATAAAATGTGCAAGACATTGCTGTCAAATGACTCGTGTATTAAATGGCTTTCATCATTCTGATGTAAATAACTTCACTAGTTATCCGTTAATCTCAAGGCAAAAGGTTTCGGTTACAACAGTTATTCTCTCAACAACACTTTAGTAACAATCTTTAACCAACCAATGAAAAGTCAAAAATACTCAAACGGTTTCACCTGCGTGGGTCTTCGGTGGTTATGTACACATAGCTATCCACACACATTGGTTGATAATTATGCCACTATTTTAAAAATAGACAGAATTATTGGCTTCAAATTACTACGAGAGGTTAAACTAAGTTAACTTCTAATGTTTGCAGGACTAGTTAAAGTATTCGTTCTGTACTCATGGGCACTATACGGAGTTGGGACCTTTCCGTCTTATTGATTTAAGCAATCTCGCCTACAATAAAAAAAGATGTAAAAAACGATAGATTACATATGTCTAAAACAGTGGTTCTCAAATTTTTTCCGAGTGTGGCCCCCTTTGTGTACTGTGCATTCTTTTGCGGCCCCCCAAAGAAAATTTATGACAAAAAAACTGTTCTAAAATTTAACATTTGAATTAAGCAAAACATTAAAAATTATACAAAGTAGTGCTGTTGGTTAGTAGCCTTATTTTTTTAGGTTTAATTACACAGAATTCATGATAAATTAATGTATTTTATAAAATGACATAAAACTGGGGCCCCCCGTTTGAGAACCACTGACTAAAAATCATTGAAATCTACCAAGAAAATTGTCATTGAATGTGTTTTGATAAAAGAAGTAAAAAAAAAATGGTCATAAACTGTCACTGCAGCAGTACCCTTTTGTCCTAATATATACAAATTATAGGGACTGAACATTTGGTACCAATATGCACATCTTAAATACGAATATGAACTCTTTAGCAGCAAAGGTGTAGTTTTTAGAAGGGTACACTGTAAAAAATATGCTGTAATTTTGCAGCTGGTTGCCAGTAACTTACTGTAGAAGATAAATACTGAAAATATTTCATGTTCATTTAACTTTGAATAAACTGTTGCCACTAAATAACATAAATGTAAAATCTACAGTAAGTTACTGGCATTTAGTTGCCAGTAATACCCAGTAATACTGTAATTTCTACAGAATTTTTTTACAGTGTAGCTACCACCCAGTGACAGCGTGGATCATATTTACCACTTTTTTTAACAGTATATAAACATCTAAACCACGAACACAGCCATAGATTTCTGATACCTTAATTAATATGAATCTACATAATTTCTACACGCATTCTCCATTTCCTGTCATTTCTCCCTTGTGGCGTTTCACTTTCTCCATACTACTTTAAAGTAGGCAAATTATCCAACAAAATATCTGATATAACACACTCACCCTAATGTCATTCCAATCCCGCACGACTGACTGCCTTCTGTTGAACACTAAAGGAAACATCACACAGAATGTTGAGACTGAGTCATCATTAACTTTCATTATAATGGAAATCACAGCTGTAACTTTATTTAAAATATTGTCTCATGTGCTCCACGGGAGTAAATTAAGTCATGGAGGTTTGGAAAAACATATGCATGAGTAAATGACTGAACACTCGCTTTTGGATGAACTCCCTTTAAATTTGCATCAGGGATAACACTTAACTTAAACGGCCAAAAAAATTAAAAGGAAAAAACTAAAAAGAAATACACAAGCAGTTAATACAGCTTAACATGATACGCCTTGAAATCATATTACCCAGACTAACAGTAACAGCGTACAATACACAAATGATATTAACACTTTAATCCTAAACTCTCCATACACCGTCACAAAAAGCTCTATCTACTTGTTTGTACAAATACTTTATTACACACCATAAAAATGCACAAAAAGCACACTGTGCCTCATGACTAAAACGCAAGGCTTTTCGTTAGACCAAAATTGAGCATATTATTGCATTAGGTCTAAGCAAAGATGGCGAAAGGCTGAAAATGGCTCAGGGTTTTGTAAAACACTGATTATTTGATTTGAATTTGTGCAAGACAGAAAACAAAGCATCTTCTGAAAGACGTTCGCTTTTCTTTCCATCCAAACAGTGTAGGCTGATTGGTCTTTACACGAACTTGAGCCTCGTCTGCTATGCAAAAATAAAAAAACTACAATACAAAGTCTTGCACAGGCCTATTCTCATCTGTTGATATAGATAGAATATTTCCTGAGAGGATCCTGAGAATCGCAACAGTTCTTTAAAACACCGTGATGCTGTAAGTAACAGAAAAGTAAATATATTTGCTGGTGGCAGATGCACTGCGCTCAGTGCAGTGGAATAAAGCCCACGTCTGGAGCGTCGCTTAGTATAAGTGGACTGTCATTAAAGGTGTATGAGGGGCTTGGTTGAGGCAACATGGATTTATTGGTGTGAAGAGCAGCCCGTTTGCTCCCTCTTTGGGGGCAGGACATGTCTATGGGACGTCGGGGCTGGCGGCCAGTGAAGCCGGCGGGGGGAGATACAGTGATGGAGATGGTACGGAGTACACTTTCTTGATGCACCGGGATGGTTTTGAGTGTTCCCGGAGCACAGGTGCTCTGGATCACGGAGGAATGCGCCACGGATTCTATAAACTCCTTTGTGCCTTGTGTGCACTGTGAAGAGAAGGCAAAAAATGAGTCAGATCCAAAAGAAGATTACAACTATAAATATATTTTTGTGGTACTTCAAAGCATTTATGTTAGATGACACAGCAATAAAACACAGAGCATGAGAAGCTGGCAAGAGAGGAGGAAAAGAAAGTAGGTTAGTTGAATAAATCGTATAATACTGAGATGATGTAGTATGAATGGGTTAATGGAATGGGGAAATCTCATTCCCTCAGGATGATATAGCATGTGTTAAGGATCTCCATGGATGAGAAGTGAATGAAGACTTTTTAAAAATGAGGATGAACATTCATCACCACAGATGGACGAGCGGAACATCTGTCCGCGATAAGTACAGCGCAATGAGCATTATCTCTAAAGCCCACGACCCCAGTCAACAGAAACCTCAGAGAATGGTTGACAACGACGAGATAAGCATGGAAAAGTCATGATGATATGGTAATTAGGAAACAATGACATAATGTCGGAAAAACTAATGACCATTACAAGATGAGGCAAAAACAGATGTCAGCTAACACACTCAACTCACCAGGAGCAAAATGGGAACAGTGAGCAGAAAACGAACCATTTCCTCAACTCATGATTGTGGTTTCAAGCAAAGAAATGAAAGTTTAAATGAAAAGCAGAATGAAGCCCAACGGAGCCATAAGGGGGCTACGGCATGCAAGCAGTCCTGTGACGCACCCTTACCATCAAACTTCACAGAGATGAAGGGGCCTTCAGGCAGTGCATGAGAGCGCAAACTCCTGACAGTTCTCCTCCTGTGTGAGGTTTATATCTTAAAACATCAGCGCTTGATACAAGTACATCACAAATAAAACACAATGATAGGATTGAAACTGGGATTTTAATATGCGTTTAATTTTGAAAGTGAAAATTTCATATTTTTTAAACACTATCTCTGTGTGTGAGGCATGAATACTCTGCATGCTCCCTCTAGCTTTGTGATTGACACGTTTGAATGTATGCACGCAGGAACACAAACATTTAAAAAAAAAAAATCAGTGTTTAAATAAAAACTTCCCAAAACCAGACTAACAAACAATCTCTCAATGATTCGTCTTAACAATGTACAACAAAACTGTAATGAGTGAATAACACACACACACACACACACACACACACACACAACAAAACTGTGTAATTGAGAAGTTAACTTCAGTCATAATCATTTGTCAACAAATACTGCTCTTGATAGTAACACAATTTTCAAACTTATGATACAAATTTAAAGTATCACTTTGCAAAAAACATTGAAATAAATAAAATGAAAAAGAAATTCAATCGAATAAACCAAAATGAAAAATGTTTTGCATTGTATGATGGTTTAATAATCATCTTGTTATGCTAATAGTATTTTTCGAAAGCCAAAACGCTGTATCCTCTATAGTCCAGTGGGTGGCGTTCTTACCATGTTTGTGTCATTTTTGGCCTTGAAAGGAGGCAGTTCAGTATCAGAGGTGACTGTCTGAGGTGTGTCGTCAGAAGGCACAAAGCCTCTTCTGTCAATCAGGCTGCAGAACAAGGTAACAGGAAAAATGAGATATTCTGGATTAAATGAAGCTCATTTAGTAGCATTTTTTGCACAATGCTTATCATCACCAAATGATAAAAAAAAGGTAACATGCTTAAAGGGATAGGCCAGCCAAATATCAAAATTACCCCATGATTTACCCCGAGATGCATATGTCCATCATCTTTCAGACGAGCATATTTGGAGTTATTTTAGTAAATGTCCTTGTTCTTTTAAGCTTTATAAATGGTTAAAAAACAGGGATTAGAGAACAACTTCTAACTTTAAACCTCAAGTAATGCATTCATCCTTTTACAAAGGTAATCCACAGGCGCTTTTCCATTGCATAGTACCCCACGGTTTGGTTTGGATCAGTTTACTTTTGTGAGCTTTTCCACTGGGTGCAGTACGTAGTACCTGATACTTTTTTTTGTACCACCTCGGTTGGGGTTTCAAGCAACCCGCGCTGATACCAAAACGTGACGTGATCTACAGTGTATCACTGATTGGTCTGAGAGAATCATCACTACCAGCGTCATCGCTATAATGTAAAAAATTAGCTTTACCTTAGTGCTAGCTTGCATTGTCTTGAACAAACATGTTGTCATCTATGCTCTGCTATAAGTTCCCAAACTTCCTTTTAGCGATGAAAAACATACACAGGTTGAGAATCAGGAACACCATACCAATTTTTCCAGCCTTGCAGTTTGTGGCAGCAAATTCGCGACGCTCACGTTCTTATATATGCAACTTCAATGAGGCTTAGCGGAGCGCGTCGACCGACGCCACAGGTGTTTGTACAGAAACTGTCATGTGAGACAGAGTTGGTGATAAACACGATGTGCAAACATCTATTTGTGGTGGTCAATTTTAATTTTGTGGCGTACTGAAAAATAAATGAATGTATAGGAATGTATAACAACGCTCTCACTTGTATGATGTCACTGCAGTAGGCAGCGCAAATATAACGACACGCCTATAATCCCTCCCACTGCGAAGTGTTACTGAACTCGATGGAAAAGCTAACCAAGCCAAACTGAGGTGAGCTGACCCGACCCAAACCAAACCGTGGGGTACTATGCAATGGAAAAGCGCCACAATAGGTTAATAAAGGTCTTCTGCATGTGATCAATGCAATTGTTTACGAAAAATATTCGTATACATAAACCATAACAACTAGCTTCCAGTAAAGATGAGTTTTAGTGTAGTAAGGTTGGTTGCCATGGGTACGTTACGCAGTGACTCTCGTGAATCGTGGGAGTCTAAGATTGCATCGTTACCGGAAGCTAGTTATTGTATTTTATAAAGTTTATAATATGGATATTTATCTTACAGTATCACATGGATTACCTGGAAAAAACCTTTAATAACCCCTTGGAGTCGTGTGGATTACTTTTGTAGGATGGATGCACTTTTTTGGCCTTTTGAAGTTGTTCCCTGTTCCCTCCCATTACAAGCTTGAAAAAGCAAGGACATTTACTAAAATAACTTAAAACGTGTTCGTCTGAAAGATGATGGACATGTGTTTCTCAGATTGCTTGAGGGTGAGTACATCATGGGATAATTTTCATATTTGGCTAAAGTATCGCTTTAAGTGAATGAATGTGGCCAGTTTATAAACCTTAGATGTCAAACTGCAGTCTTTTGAGGGCCACGTACACTTCAACAGACCTGCCTGTGATGTTTTAGTAATCCTAAAAATCTTTTTCAGATGGTTGAGTATGATGTACTGGATAAGTGTTAGAGCTAAAACATGCAGAAAGATGGCCCTATTACTGCAGTTGACACCATCATAGTAACAAACTTGCTAATATATTACCAATAGTTGGATACAATATTAGTATGGGGAACAATCTGACACGCAAAGCTGGTAAATAATTTCATTACACCTGGTTGTTAAGTCTGACGTCACGCACCGTTTCCGGGTGCTAACGCTCACAGATGTCAGAGAAATAACAAAAAATCATGGCTATAATACACTCGTATCAATGAAAAACTACCAAAAACACCCGCTCCTAATTTTTATCATCATAACAAAATCCGAGATGACCAGACATGGATTTATGGACGTGGATTTTTATGAATTATTAATATATTGCCGTCTTTGATTCTGGGAGCCTGAGAGACTGCAGTTTACACGTGAGTTTATAAAATTTTCGCTTAAATGACAAGTTCGGTATTTTACACTTAAAGCCCTGTTTTCAGATTGTTTATGATGAAATAAAACGTTTTTGACTGAAATTTGGACATATGATGCTGGGCCGAGAATTTTCGGGTGTTTCTTGTATCACCTCCCACCTCTTTAATGGCTGTATAGGTGCACTGGAACACCGAGTGGTCAGGGGTATTCACTTGTATGCTCACACAAAAATCGCTGCAAAAAATGCTTTCCAACAGGTTTTATCATAATTTTTGTCCAACTCCATTGACTTGTATTAGATATGCTGTGAGGTATGGTATTACTCCGCGCTGGGAACCTTGTTTATGTTCTTGCAATTGGCACTGGTGGATTATCGCCACCAACTGGGCTGGAGTGTCTACTATTCAAGCTCTCAACGGAAGAATATACGGGTGTGAGGCGTTTGGAAAAATAGGTCCACAAGTTTACAACGAATGGTAATGAACTTTACTTCCGGTTTTGTTTTTTTTAATGGTCTGACTAGTTGCTAAACTGATCTCTTGAACAAATGCCTCGTCGAAAACAACAAATGTTTTGGTTTCCTAGGTAATCTATGTGTTGTTGTTTTTTGCTTGTTATATAAATAAACTACGTTTAAAGAACATTGTTGTTATTTATTTTTAGCGGAGTTTACCGGAAATTACGTGCGGACCGCGATAGCCACTTGTTTATGTTGTTAATGCTGAAACGGTCTATAGAGGTGGGAGGTGATACAATAAACACCCGAAAATTCCCAGGCCAGCATCATATGTCCAAATTTCAGTCAAAACAGTTCTATTTCATCATAAACAATCTGAAAACAGGGCTTTAAGTGTACAATACTGAACTTGTCCTTTAAATGTGTGATATGAATAAATAGTGCACACAATCGGCTGTTTAAATAATATCCTCTATTGAAATGAGTGGAGGTTTGGACCCGGAAACAGTATCCCTTACGTCATTACTTAACAACCAGATATGTTTATATTTGACTGCTAAACTCAATATTAAGTTAATCACATAAACTGGCTTTTGAATAGAAGATGTCTGCACATGCAATACTGACCTAGGTGGCAAAGGGCCACAAAGCACTACACAGCAATTAGTGAAGATGTTGTTATAGCTGTAAGGATTTCCCGATTCTTCCCCTCTTTTACTGGACCAAGAGCCTTTGATCTGCAACCATTAAAACAAAAAGTCTGTTGTTCATTTTAACTGTATAAAACTTAACATGATACATTTTTGATGAAATCACAGACTATACTACTGTAATTAATTATGAGGTTTTTATGCTTTTACACTGTTGACTTAATAATGATGATATTTACATCTTCGTTGGTCGTCAGATTGGATGCCACCAGATAAGTATGGAAACCTGACAGACCCAGAATGGACCAGATGGAGAAGAAGCAAATGACTAGTTCAGCAACAGTGCAGGTGGGGTTAAGGGTGCAAATCAGCTGTAAATATATGTTAGCATACAATAAAGAAACAATAGTAACAGTACAATTTTGAGTCAAGAGTCATCTGGCAAATTTTATCCCAGCAAACAGTCGTTTCAACCAACTAAATGAACCAAAAGTATTTTTCTGATGTCACGCAGCCAGGTTAATAAACTTTATAAAATTGCTGACTTTGAGGTGTTTGTAGTGGTCATTTGTGGACTCAAGCTACTTTGTTAAGAAACACTATATGCCTGCAGACATGCATTCTTCTACAAAGCGATAAATACAAACATTCAAGACAGCAAAGGCATCGAGCAGTTTTGTTTAGACAAACAGTGAGGTTTTTTACTACAGGTAACCCTGGACTATATAACACAAACACAGTAGGCCGCCATTGTTGTTATGTTTATACTCCTGCATGTCTACAGACTGAATTAACATACACATGGCGTCACTGTTATCACAAAACACACTTTTTTTGAGGACTCCAAAATGCCATTGTCATGTAAGGACTTCAACATAGTCCCAGAGGGGTGGTCTGTGGGCAAGACCCTCTTCTTTTTTAACAGAAGAAGGAAATGCCGGGATTAAATTGATTAAACTTATATTATGTTATGAGGCCATTTGACAGACATGTCAAACAACCAATCACATTTTGTTTCGTCTAGCACCACGTTTCGACTTTTTGACTCCACCAACTCCCTCAAGCAAAACTCTGGACGTCTTTTAGAGATCTATGCCTTGATCTTTGCATATTTTTGAGAATCCAATGTTTAGCTGATCATGATAACTGCTCATTATTACTCAAGTAAACACAACTGCTGCTCTTCCTTGATCCAACTCTTTGTTTCCCGGAGGACCGAAAATAATCGCGACACTCTCGTCTTCCGGAAATCCGGTATAATTTAACAAATCAGAAGATGACTTTGATATTCCTGAAGTTTTTCCAGTTAAGTGTGCCATATGCATCAGACGTTTAGCCAGTGGCGGCTCGTGACTGCTCATCCGAGGGGCCCCAATTCAGAATATGTGTTCGTGTTCGAGTGTCATGTGTGTTGCTTGCGTTTTCAAAATATGCGTTTGTTGCGTCATGTGAACCATGTGCATCACGTGTTCTGCCAAAACAAGTGCCTGCCGCACACGCGTGAAAACCGTTCGTGTCAAAAGAGACGTTCACGTTCACAAAATACACGGTAAACTAACAGTAATTAACAGTAAACTCTGATTACGCATGAGATTATGCGAGTATATGGCAAACGCGACAGTCTCTTTTATCACAAACCCTTTAGACGCGTCTGCAGCAGGCACTTACCCCGACAAGACACGTGATGCACATAGGACCACTCGACACGCAGAACACATATTTTGAAAAATAGAACCACACACATGACGGGCTACATACATGTGACGAACTTTGTACTCGGTACTATGTACATTACATTAGATTAAATCAATAGGCAGAGAGTAGAAGATGCACACCTGTAATGTTGTTGTAAGGTGTGTTTGTAAACTCTACATAAATTCCAGTCCTAATGTAACCAAGTACCGGCTTAATCTAAACCCTGTCCGGAAAACTGCCCCAAAAACTTTAGTTGAAAACGTTGTATTAACAGTCCTTTAAAATGCTGTACCTCAAGAAAACTTTTGGCAAGCTGACAAGGCAGCAGGGTGTGGTGAGCTGATTACAGATGAAAAGGATTAGAACAAAGGCAAATCCTATAGCAATGGGTCTGTAAACAGATAGTGAACACTTTTAGTCTTGCTTTTGTGTGTTTTCAGGGATGGGTGGTGTAGAAAACAAGCATGTAAAGGAAAAGAGACATGAATAAAGCAGAAAAGGATATCTGGCTGGACTCTTTTGTATTGCCTGGATGATACCGTTCTCACGATTTGATCCTGTTGACAAAAATGACACAACAGTAAACACAGCTGCCAGAAAAGTGTACATAGAAATCTTGAAAACTTTTTAAACATTTCTAAGAAAGTCATTTAAAACATTAAAAAAAGTACTGCTGTCTTTCCATGAGCTCATTCATGCCTGTATATCTAAAAGCAGTTTCAGTGACGCACAAATACTGCCGGTTTTTGCTTCGAGATCATATTTATAGGTTTTCTAGATTCTCAACCATTGTTATTCATAAGTTTGAATGCAAATTTCCCCCACTAACAACTTGTTAAAACGCAATTTACGCAATAAGAATTGGTATTAAGATCCATTTTGCAGCAATTTGGTCACAGACAGACACCTAACAAGTACAGGAGTTAATGAAGTCCAAAATGTTTTGTAATCATGTCACTTTATCTACATTCAAAGGTATTAAAAAAAAACACAGGACCACTCTACACGTCTTGTGTAAATTTTAAATTGATATAATTTGTTGTGGACAACAAAGAGTTGCCATGTACATTAAACTTTGTGGGTCACATGTGACATTAAAGTGCGGTGTTATGCTATTTAGCTTTTTTAATGAAATGCAAAAAAAAAAAAAACACACAAATACAAATACAAACCAAAATGTGTTAGATTTTTGGTTTAGCTAATCAGAACACTTTGTCTAGTAATCATTCTGCATGCTGACAGGGCAGCACAAATATGGGTAGCAGGGAGGTCAAGCATGTGTGAATACCACTTTCACACCATCTTATACAAGCATAAACTCAAAAATTCACTGATTGGGTGTATTAAAAATGTTCCGTTTGAGATGATCTGTAATTAATATGAGATGTAAAGTCAAAGCTTCTCTGTGTGCATGTGTAGGGCCCTCTCCTTGGGATCCTATAGAGGGTATGCACATGACGTCATCTTCAGTGAAAGTGATTACGGTTATGCCCACTGAGTGGCAAAAGACAGAGCGGCATAAATGAGTGTACAGTGTGAAATCAGCCGAAAACACAGGGAAAAGCGTCTAAATGGGAAACAGCTGTTGTGCACTTGACTGTACTAACAGATTAACAAGAATTCAGAGCTACCGTTTTACAGACTGCCAAAAAACACCGAAAGGAGAAGTAAATTGATCGTTCATGCCAACGTCCACAGACCACAGGTGGGTTGACAAGTTGCCAGGGTCACTATCAAGCAGAGGTTTTACTTTCTACTTAAAAGTATTTTTTTCAAGTATTTTTATTTTAGTACACAATTTTAACGTAATTAGGTATTACATAAATTTTTTTATATGCAATATACGCATTTTATATGCATACACAGTATGATTATATGCTTTAGAATGTAGTGAAGTAAAATTTTCCCCAATATAAACACCCTAATGGTTGGAAAATGTAACTAATGTAACAAAGTATGTCCACCTCTGCTATCAAGTCCAACTAAATTCAATTTAAGCTGATAATAGTCAGTTTTACTGGCATTTTCACAGCAGTCGCTATTAAAACCAGCCATTTCGTTGAACGTTTGCCACTCAACAGGGCGAGTTCCGGCATGGTCACATGGAAAATCGACGTCAATGCATACCCTCTATTACTAGTGGTAACAGTCGCATTAGAAACCCGTTCATCTCAACTAATCATTTGTGATCAGATCAACTGAGAAAAATCAAAATATAACGTGTAAAAAAGGTCACAATCAAAAACTGGAGTGATCTGTGTGATGCAGCAATTTAAAAGAAAAAACAGCTATTAAAAAAAACGCACTTCATCTGCAAACACTTAAAGGGCCCATATTTTGTGGCTAAAAGCACATTACTTTGTGTATTTGGTGTAATACAATGTGTTGTAAATAAAACCTTACCGCTGGTTTCTTAATGTTTACTCAATCGGAAGGCCAAACAAAGTAGTTTGCCTTTCGCAGGAGAAAACACAGCGTCTACTCGACATGGAGGAAGCAACAATACTACAGCACGATTGAAAGTTTCACCCTCCATCTTTGCGTGTACATTAGGGCGATGTTATGCAAACGTTCAAACCAGTATGACGTCTAACTCCATGGGCGTGTTTTAATGGATGATTGGATGAGGCTTCACTTTTAAAGGGGACATTTCACAAGACTTTAAGATGTCAAATAAATCTTTGGTGTCCCCAGAGTACATATGTGAAGTTTAAGCTCAAAATACCATATAGATCATTTATTATGGCATATTAAAATTGCCACTTTGTAGGTGTGAGCAAAAATTTTCTGTTTTAGGTGTGTCCTTTCATATACAAATGAGCTGATCTCTGCACTAAATGGCAGTGCCGTTGTTGGATAGCGCAGATTAAGGGATGGTATTATCCCCTTCTGACATCACAAGGGGAGCCAAATTTCAATGAGCTACTTTTACATGCTTGCAGGGAATGGTTTACCAAAACTAAGTTACTGGGGATTTTTTTCACATTTTCTCGATTGATAGAAGCACTGTGAACCCAATTATAGAACTTAAACATGGAAAGTCAGATTTTCATGATATGTCCCCTTTAAAAAGAAGATCTCTTTGGATTTAAAACTTTTAATTTTCGCAACTTTACAGATCTTTTATGTGCACAGACATCATTTAACACTCTAAAAACAAAGGGAAACATGAAATCGGGTCATATGACTCCTTTAAATGGAGCATGTTGAACAGCAATTGTTAAAGAGTAACTAAACCCTAAACTAGGGCTGTCAAAATGGCTGAACAAGTACATTCGAAATTCGTCCTTGAAAAATAATAAAATTCGAATTATATTCGAATTATAAAGAGCTACTTTATCTTGGAGAAAATACTCCTAAAAGCCCACAAGAGGGCGCAGCACAAAGCCCCAATAATATAAACAAATCATGCACAGCATATTTTTGGTTAAAACGAATGTTATAAACACTAATAAATTAAAGATAATTTCTTAAATTCATATGCAAAGGAACAAAAGTGCACATAGATATCTGGAAGTGCAAAATGCCTCAACAGCCAGCGTGTATAGGCTATTAACACAAACATAGTCAAGAAACTATCCATGTATACATTTACAAATTATTTTATGTACCGTACATTAATTAAATTTAAAAAGAAAATTACAGAGCCTCAGTTAATACAGAACACAACAGTGTCTTAATGAAATCAAAATTAACCAGTATATTTGTGCACCTGTAAATGTACAAAACGAATGCCATACATAGACAATGCATATTAATATAGGCCATTTTATATAATATATAAGTAGATAAATGTACGTGTTTCTAATAAAGTATGAAAACGAATGAATCTTTATTTAAGCCAAAATAAGTGGGAAAGATCATTAGTCATTTAAATTTTGTCAAGCTTAAACGCGATTCACAACAACTGATATTATATTTTGAATGTTCCTTGGTTGAAAATATGTAGAAATATAAGCGAGTAATAAAGTACAGAACAGAAATGTTTAACTTACGTGCAGAGCGAAGCCGTTAATAAAGCAGACTCTCCGTAATTAGAAACGTACTGAAACAGTCGAGTTGGCAGATGATCATCATGTTTATATTTCACGCAGATAATGTTGATGAAAAACTTGCATATCAAATGTCCAGGTGAAAGTCAAGTTTCCAGTCAGTCATAAAAATAAAGCCACCGCGGCGCTACATTGCAACTCTCTCATATGCGTTGTGGACTCTGTAGATGCACATATGGTTTTAATGTTGCTAAACAAGCAGCTGCATTATGGCACTTTCGTGTTGATCAGTTATTTTAAACTTTAAAACTGCATTTAGAACCAGACGACACTAATTCTGTCATCTCAGCTAGTTTCACTTTGCGGTTGAATTCCAGTTGATGCTTCAAAAACCAAAGAAGCATCACACAGCCCTTTTAATACGTATTCTGTCCGACTCGTAATCCCCACTGTCTTTTCTTGCTATTTTTCAAATGAATAACGCTGGCTTGCTCCGCATAGTTGGCTGAGCCGCTAACGCTCTGTATAACAATCCGCGTCAGTTACGTCATCATAACGTTGCGTGAGCTTCCTGACACAGATAAATTCGAATGCAAAGTTTTACGTTCGAATATGCATATTTTTTTTACATTCGACGAATATTCGAAATTCGAATTTAAATTTGACAGCCCTACCCTAAACCAACTTTTTTTAGTTAATGATCTGTAAGAATGATGCTTTATTAGTGCTGTTCATTGATTTTATTAAGTTTTTAGACATTTGGATATAAAGTGTATTCAATACTACAATATATGGTGTAAAAATGTCTGAGTGCTGCCCTCTTCAGGTTGAACGGTGGCTACTGCAGTTGAATTTTCCTATTGGATGTTGGGTCCAAAAAGTAACTTGTGACGTAAGCAGGTTCAAACTCACCACGCCCTTGTTACGATCTCACCACGAGCTTAGTTCGTCCCCTCTATCTCCGTTGGGATCTGCCCACATTTCTTGCATTTTTCAAATATTAACAGTGGGCGGAGTCAGGCTCTTACCAGGGGTTTAGTTACGCTTTAAATGTATTATTTGCTGAAACTTTGTAACTTTCTTTAGCCCTTCTTTTATTATTGCCTCTTTAAGATCACTTCATTGTTTTCCTAATTTTTGTCAGTGTGGATTAAAGCATCAGCTAAAAGCTCAAAGGTAAATGTAACAAGTAAAAAAGGGACTTATTGTGGTGTAGAAAGCATTGTGTAAACAAACTTACGCAGTGTGAGGTGAGTGATCACGCAGCCAAAGATGAAGGATGTCAGAAAGGACAGTGACACTATGAAGGTGTAAAAAAAACGATAGTTGCGCTTCCCAACACAGTTTCCCACCCAAGGACAGTGGTGGTCAAATCGCTCTGCAAGGGGAACAGAGAGTGGACATTTCATCAACAGTGTCACTTGCAGGAAATGACTGTGCGTTTCCATATAATCAGTCATTTAGGAAGTGATCTGTTTTAAGTTGATTACATCATCACAGCAGCCACAATATGGTATGCAGCCTTTAAATGCAGAAATGCTTTGTTACATATGGAGATGTTGTCTTACCCACACAGTTGTCACACAGACTGCAATGGGATGTCCGGGGCGGACGAAACATCTTGCAAGTGAAACAGTACTTCAGTTTGACCATCTGGTCATTTATAAGAATCTCTTTCGTGCGAGGAGGTGGACGATATGTTGATGATCCAGAATTATCTAAAAACAAAATACACATAAAAAGTAAGTTAAATGTATACACAGCCAAGAAATAATATATGAACATACTGCCTTAACATTTTAACTATACTGCAAAATGATCTGTCCATACACCAAAATTTTTCCAAACAGTGCCTTATCGATTTGTCTCTCAAGGTCTGCAGCCTCATCTGGCAAAGCCCTTGGTAATATCCCTGGATCTATAAAACTGGTTTGAAGGAGGGCGATAACCACAAATACAAATAACACCCCACCAATGACTGGAATTAAGATGGTAAGGTTCTCCACCAGATAGGGGCAACTGTAATAAAACAGACACAAAGTGAAAAACATGCACAAACCTAACACCATAAATGACAGTAAACTTGTGTGTTTGTCAAAACAAGAGTCAATTTTGTTAATAACCATGTGTACTAACTGAAAAGCAACTGTTACAGAGCTACATGAACTGGTGGAGATGTCTCTACTGTGAACACTGCTGTGTTTGTGTGTGTTTACAGTACACAGTGTACTCACTCGAATGTAAAAAATAAGCCACTGGTGATAAAAATAAGGCCGATGGTCAGAGGAAGCACACCGCATTGCCTCCCCATCATAAGACGTCCATCACAATAAAACCGATTTTTTCCAGGGAAAACTTCCCATTTCCTTCGAAGGCGCTGGGAGCCTTTTCTCCCACAGGACAGGGTGGAGGTCCGGGTGGTAGATGCTTTCAGTGCCCGGGGGTCTATTTGTTGGTACTCACAGTTGTTCATTGTAAGAAACCGTAATCGACAGCAATTAATGAAGAAGACTGTCGCTCCTAATTCAATACAGTTTAAGCTAACTTGTTAGAAGCAAAATCGTAAAATAAGGTAGCCCGGCTCGGGGTGGTAAAATGTCAACTATTTAAAGGACACACAGCTACCAAAACAAGTTAGCTCCAGAGTCTCTCAATGCATTAGTTTGCCCCAAAATATCCACTTTGGGGAATATACCGACGAATTCATTATATTTTCATGACGTCGTGAGGTGTTCAAGCATTATAAAATATGAATCGTCGTGATAAGCTAACACCGAAGTCAAAAAGCTAAGCTAATACGATTGATGTTCCTCACGCGCTGCTCAACCGTCTTTCGAACGACTTCTCACGTAACCCAACCGCCCGTCTTCCTTGGATATTTATTGATCCAACCGTAACGAATATGTCCTGAATATAAATTGCCTTATTTTGTTGTGAATGCTGATTTCACACCCCGTTGATCGACGGTTGCAACACAATAATGTTTACCACAGTGAAATCACTTCCTTAGCAGCGGATTACCTGAGAAAAACGACCAATAAGTTAAAAGGAGAGCGTCACCTTAGTTGACCAATTAAATCAGTTTTTGAAATGCTATGCTCCGCCTATTGTTCGGCTCATGTTCAACACGCGGCATGCGCAGACTGTTCGGCATATGACATCAAAGTATCGCGAGAGTGATTCGAAAGCTAGTATGAATAGGCTTCTTCGACTTCCTGCGTCGCCGAAAGAACCGACAACCGGATGACGTCAAAGTTCCGCGAGAGAGATTCGCGACATCGTACAGAGTAGTTTGCTTTTAAATCGCTCTCGCGGAACTTTGACGTCGTCTGGCTGTCGGTTCTTGCAGCGCAGCATGAAGTCGAACATGCCTATCAGCTTTGCATTGTGCTGAATTATTTTTATGTCTTTCGGAACAAACGGCTGTTCAGGATGTAGAAAGGACCACGTATGGGTATGAACTGACATGAAAAACGAAAACATTTGGAAATATACAATATCATACAGCAATTGTAAACTATCACTTTCACACAGCACTTATTACAAGTTGGGCCCACAAGATGGTGATATAAACAAATAAACTAAGACATAGGTTGACTGAGGTGAACTTCTCGGCTTAACTGTAACATAATAATCTAACAAAAAGCATAATACTCAAGCACAGAAATCGTTGCATTGAATTAGCAAAAATCAAAGTTTTTGCCACATCAGCAAATATTTGGTTTGATAGTGGTAAAAGAAAAAATATTTAAATAGGGTCAAACAAGGATATTTAATACTTCATAGGAATAGCAGCTGCCTCAATATTTGTCAACAAGTATAGTATTATTTAAATACATTGGAATGTAACTCACTTTAATTTGGTACAGCAAAGATATTAAGTCCAGGGAAGGAAGTTACAGTGTAGAGCCAGACCTAAAAACCAATACGATATAAAATACCCCAGGATGCAGCGTGTACATAGGGAGCAAGTGTTCCAGTGCATCAAAAGGTAAACAATTTGATTATTTTTACACATCCAGTCACAAATCGTTACGCCATGTTTTAAGTGATCCTTGTGCTGTTGTCTTTGGTCAGAATTGAACAGAGTCTCAACTTGCAGTAGAGGTTCATACTGAAAAAGCAGATGTGCACTGATCCAAAACAATACAGGTGAGGAGGACGCAAGAAATCTTGTCAACACCTGAGATGACAATAAAAAAAACATGTTGAAATGATGTTTAAGTGCATTTGTCCTATTAAAAAAGCCATGTCAATTTTAAGTTTCTTACCTGAACATGCATGCAGAATACTCCAAACAGAAGCAAGACAGAACTGTGCACAACATAAACAAAGACTCTTGGATTATAAAAAACTTGTGTCTTTTTGCCTTTTCTTTTGTCTCCCAACCCCAGATGCATACAGAACGCCGGGTTAGCCATTATGTATGTATACGAGGCAGCAAATCCCAGAGTAGCAACAGGCAGTGCTAGGATGAAGTTGGGTATTTGCTTTAATTGGAAGTATCGAAGGAATCCTACATCCCAATAAACATCTTGGATGTAGGAATACAATAGTGGAATTCTCCACTGGCACCAGCTCGGTGTTGGAGATGATGCGTCAGGCACACGGTATCCTTTATCTTGTGCCAGATTAAGCAGAACAGGAGGAACCTGCTTATGAGTAACAGTTGGATGGCAGAATGTTTGGTAGCCATAAAACTGAAACAGACAAAACGGTAATGCCACAAGAGCTACATAAACTGATCCTGTCAGCAAAAACTGAATAAGTGCCCAGGCATACTGACAATATCTACTGCTTCCTGTAGTTCCTTTGCTTATAGTCCGGATATGTGCAAAACCCCTTTGCAGGATGAGATACAACAGAAATCCAGCATTCACAAGCCCGTTGGCACGAACACCAGTAGCAAATCCCAGCAGAAGACAAGCTCCAGGAGTGAACCCTTTCTCTAGAAACCAGAGGCCTGCGAAGGTCAGACCTGCAAAAAAGGTCTCGGAGTAGCCAGCTACCATAAAAACGTTGGCTGGTGTGAGACAGTACATTAGGGCTGTGATGAGGGCATATTTTCTGTCTTGTAGCACCAAACGAGTGAGTTTGTATAGTGCCACAGCACTCAGGACAAAAACAATGCTGTTACCTATAGCTACTGCCACAAGTAAACGTCCATGCATTGTGAGCAATCCACAGAGAGGCCAAAGCACAATATTTGCCAGTAATCGCAGGAATAGAGGAAACAGAGGAAAGAATGCAAAGTTGTGTTCATATAAATAGCCTCGTTCTGCAATGAAAAGAAAATGCTCGGCATCCCAGTGACTAAGACCACCAAGCAATGTTTCAATGGCCGGATCAAGAAGGAGAGGGGTTTCTGTCCTTGGTGGACTGAAGGCATCTGCCACATGGTCCGGAACAGCCACATTTAGTACAGCCTTCAAAAACACAAACATACAATATTTTCATATAAAGAATCCTAATTAATTTTGTGCAAAAAAAAAAAAAAGTTTACAATCACGTACTGTAGGCACGCTTATCTCTATACCAAATCAATATAGTTATACATTTCATATTGAACTCTACTTTTCTGGAAAAGCAGATATTTTTATCAATACTTCATGCGTAATTTTATTATAACAATTCATCCGTCATCCATAAGCCATAACCCACTTATGGATGACGGATACTTACCTGTAAAGAAAGAGAAAGCAGTCGGGTGAAGGTGGCAAACCTTACAACTGTCCATGTGTCTTGATTTATAAAATAGTTTGAAGTCGGCATATTTTGATAAAAACTTAAAATATAGCGAAATGCGTAATTACATCAATATGATCTTGCGTTTCAGATAACTGTTAACTCGGATTTAGAATATTTCCCACATCAAACCCGGAAATAGTTAAGTAAACAAAGGTATTTTGTCATTAAAACAGTACCGTTTGATTTTGTATTGTAATTTTGTAACATCAAAACATTTAACGTGTGTAACATTAAAAAGCGCCGTTCCGAATATAATTTACGGGTTGAGGTGGGAAATATCCTAAATCCGAGTTGTCTGAAACGTAGCATTGGTGTAAACGAGTAGGCATGATTAGTAATCCATTATTGAAACAAATAGTCTACACACAGTTAAGGTCGCGATATGGTTTCATTACTGCAGATTTTAATAAACAAAATTGCGTTAGCAAACCAATATTAGAAGAACTGCATATCCACATTTTACTCATTTATCGCAGTGGTGCGGACGAATCAAGCGCTACACGAACTTCCGGGATGCTGTTCTGAAAATGTCAAAATAAAAGTCCCCCACCAGGTAAAGACTATGGGGAGGTTTCCCTGGCAGGGTTTAGATTAATCCAGTACTAGGCCTTATTTATATTAAGACATTTAGGATTTTTTTTAAGCATACCTTACAAAAAACACTACAGGTGTGCATCTGGAGATAAAACTATATGTTAAAATTAGTCAGGGCAAGGTTTTTTTTTTAATAAAAGCAGCTCAAACATTTATTTCAGGCGCAGTTTCCTGGACAGGGATTCGACTAGTCCTAGACTAAAATACATGTAAGAGCTGTCCAAACTGAAAAAAAATGGACTAACATATCTTAAAATACATCAGTGCCCTTTGTTTTGCCTGAAAATGCACACAAGTAATGGTTTTTAGTAAGGCATATTTGTTCAAACTAATTATATTTCCTAATTAAGGAAATTAAACTAAGGCCTAGTCCTGGTTTAAGATAATCTCTGTCCGAGAAACCACCCCTTAGTCTGTGACTAGGATAAACCCTGTCCGGGAAACGTCCCATATGTATATAAAAATATATATACTAAGCTATTTTTGATGTATTGTCCATTTCAACTGGACTGCCCTTAAGATATTTTCCCCACAAATATAGAAAATGATTATTTGTGTTTTGGTAATATTGCTTCAACTTTTTCTTTGGTCAACTGGATTATAGAATTATATCGTAATCCATTACTCTTTTCAACTGACTAGTCACTTGCACTAGAACTATATTGAACTAGAATATTAACCAATGTATTCAATATATTTTATTACATGTACAAACAGCAGCTGCAAAATGGCATGATTTGACTTAATATTGTTAAGCACTGAATTCTGCTAGGCCCACATCCTTAAACATAAATAAACATAATAAAAATAATCACAAACATCTTACCAAGATTTAATGTACATTTATTCTTACCACGTGGAACATATAGTATAAAGATTTCATAGTGAATAAATGATATTCATTGAGCCAAAAAGGGAAAAAAAACAAGGAATTTACATTAAGCTACATAGTCTGAAATACAAATATGCAGAATTCATATCACTGGAGAAAAAATATCTCAACTGTGTTTCTTCATCTAGAGTTATTTAGTTGTACCAGGAGATGAAATTAAAATATTTCAGTTGCTTGCAGCACTATGAAGGAACCGTGGAGGCCAAACGGTGGTTCAGTTTATATACCTAGGGATATCGATGCAATTAACCCAACTTGAGTGTCCGTTCTCATTCTTGATAGATAAAAAGGGGTAAGAAGCAATAGTGTGAAAGACAGAGGGAGAAAGAGAGAAAAGGGGGTGTAAATGTACAACATCTTATATACAGTACAGCCAGAGCTGCATCTCAAGTTGAAAACCAGTCCTAGGATGTGATTTCATTATAGGGGTCAATTCATACAATCAAGGGTTAAAGAGAAGAGGTCAGGGTGTTGTACGTTCATGATACTTTGGGGAGTATTCTCTTCACCAGCAAACTAATGTTTAAAAACACTTTAAAAACCGAGCCAACATTGTCCCGTGTGGAACAGTGCAGTATGTTTGTAGTATTAGTTGTAGTAACAGTTTCAGAGTACTGTACAGAAAATGATAACTCATTTCTGCTGTACACACTTCCAAGTAAGGTTGACTGTGTGTAGCATCAAAATACAACCACCAAACAATGAAGGGTTCACCCGCCTATTTAGACTCCAAATGTGAACAAGAGCTGTGTATTATTTGCACCCTCTTGGGAAGGACAAAGGAACAGTTAACCCCAAAACTCACTGTAAACAAGACAGTAACTTTGGTAAATAGTTTGTTTTTAAGCTATTAATTTTATTCATTTATTTATTTTATTATAAAAAGTACTTTCCCCTCAGACAGGACACAAAAGTTGGGATCCCTGTCCGTGTCATCAAGTTGGCATCAGTGTTAAAGTTTGTGTCAGTGTGTTGAGGCTCTGGTTCATGATCCACAGCATATTCGTGACACCCTTCCCAAAGTGAGACGCAGAGAAAAGGGGGGCCAGTGGGTGTAATATGAAAGGGCTTGCATAAATAAAAAAAACGAAACAGTCATTTTCCTCTGCTTTCAGTCCCCACTCACCAAGGGGGAGGGCAGGCAAGGGGGAAGTATGAAAACCAGAGAAGGTGGAGCCATAGCTCCGCACAGCTGTCATGACTGGCCTATCAAAAAGAGTACATCACAGATGACGTGGGACACCATAGAGTTCATAAGGGGAGAGACAGAAAGGTCCAGTAGCCGTGATTCATAGAGCGTAAACTCAGAGTGGTTCTCCTCCACCTTCGCGAAAGCAAGCAGAGCCCGAGCAGCTCGCCTCATCATGTCCACACTTGTCGGCTCGAAGTGTGTTCCCTGCATGTGCATTAGGGAACCTTGGCTCTGTTGAAACTGTGTAGCCGCTAAGCTGTCCTCCAAGAAGCCCAAAAGATTCCCTACACTCCCTTTCTGTACCGCAATGGCACGGGCTGCCATGCTGTCACCCTGTGCAAGATTGGCTAGCAACACGACTGCCATCTCCCGGCAGACAGGCACCTTTCGTTCTCCGACTAGTCGTACAAGGTTCCCGAACAACTTTTCTAATCTACTAAAAGGTGCCGTTGCCAGAATGAGGTCCACATTGTTGTCCTGAATGCTGAGCTTACAGAGGGTCTCCAGGACTAGTCTCTGAGGGGACAATGAACCGTTAAGCCCGAGACTAGGGAAGGGGTCTTGGGCTTCAGCTGAAGGACAAACAGCCCAATGGAGCAAGCCATCCAACAGTGGCAGGCAGATGCTCTCAGTGTAGACAGAGAAATCAAGCTGGCCTGAGATGTTGGCAAGAGTAACCAAGCAATTTTCCCGCAGCAGTTCCAGACAGTCCCACCACCACTCGTCTTTCTTCTTGCCAACGCTTTCATCCACCTCCTCTTCTTTCTCATAAGTTAAAGGGGCCTGCTTGCGTTCTGGATGCCGATGGTGGAGAAGCAAAAGGCGACCCAGTAGTAGCAGCAACCCTGGATGCTTTGACATCTCCAGGTCGTTGCCTGGAACGAATGAGAGGCTGCGGACAATGTTGGAGACACACATGCAGCGACGAGAGAGAGAATCTTGCCAGTCAGAAAGTGTGACAAGTGGAGCTTCATCCTTGCTGTGTGGCTCATCTTCTAAGATGGCGATGGTGCGCTGACCCAGTAACGATGGACTTGAAGGTGCAGGCCTGATGTTCTCTGGAGTTGTCGTCTCTGATCCTTGCTTCTCTTGATCTTTCTCTACATTTGATTTCCCCTCAGATTCTAAGCAGTCAGCAGGCCTTTCGTCAATCGTATCTGAAATTCCATTAGTCACCTTTTCAGTAGTTGACTGTTCAGAAGGTTGTCGATCCACTTCCTTCCTGTGCTCTTCACTAGATGACGGTGAAGGTGCCTGGCTATCCTTCGGCACTCCTTTCTTTTTGTCCGAGGCCTGGACAGGAAGAAACCGTTTTCGTAGTTGTGACAGGTCCATCTTGCTTTCAAAGTGTGTCTGGATGTGTTCTGTTGTATCACCTCCACCAATACTCCAGTGCAGTAGGCCACTATCAAATTCCTGCAACCGGCCAAGTTTATTCGAGCAGTCCACCACAAAAGGATCATTTTTTCTTACAACCTTCAAAGGAAGCTTATCAAACTTGCTAGCCTGCTTTGGCCTCTCCTGAGCCACCGCCACCTCGAGGGATGGTGGATCTGAAGTATTAGGTTCTCCGTCTATTGCTTGCCCATCTTCTTTCTTCACAGATTCTTCACAAGTCATGAGCTTGTCCTCCTGTTTAATTTGGAGAGGTTCTTGTGCAATGTGTTGTTCTTCCGGTTTTGACCTCTGTATTTCCTCTCCTTCTTCCTCCTCCCCCATTTGTCCGTCTTCCTCCATGCCCTCTATCAGTGTTTCGTCATCTACAGTATTTTCATCTTTTTTGAGCACACTAGGATCCAATAGAGCCCTTTGTCCTGGATCACCGACCTCATACTCCTTCAGGATGCCAAAGATCTCAATGAGGCAACGGCGGAAATACTCTACAATTAGTTCCAGGAAACCCGGGAGCTTTAAGAAAACGAATAACAGATTAGCATGTTAGCAACGTTCAATCATTGATGCAAAACTATATTTTTTGCACAATAACTTACCTGAATAAGGTTGAAATTTGAAATACTGTTGTCATCATACAACAGGATGTTGATGGTATCTAAAGCCCATGTGCTCTCAGCCAACAGTCCTGATTTTAGGGACATCATGACTCTCCATGCTTCTGGAGTGCCTATTACAGGAGCATAAAGTATAACTGAATTTCATATGTAAACCGTTTCAGGATGCATATGCACAATGTAAGAATATGCAGACATTCACTACAGTCAACAACCACTTACCAATCTCTTTCATGGTAAGACGTCTGCGTGATTTGAGAACGGGTTGTGTGGCCTCTAGGGAGCCTGGAGGGAAGGGCAGGTCTCTTCTCATTAGTGGAGGCTGTACTGGGGGAGGTACAATGTGAGATGCAGGGACTGGAGGTCCAGCCTTTTGCATTTTGATATTGGGAGGCATGTAGGGTGATTTGCTGGGCGAAGTCCTGCTTTCCATGGGCCGGGGCATGGGAGTGGGGCTTGACACCTGTGGAATGTGGTTCTGCATGGTTTGGGGAGACTGGTAGTTGGACTGCAAAGGTCTAGTCATTGGTGGGCCTGCACCACCAGGGCCATACGGGGGCTGTCGTGGGCCAGGCCACTGCCCATCGTGATTCATGCGTGGCTCGGATGACATCATCTCTTCAGATCGGTTCATTGAATGGTATGCAGGGCCCTGTCCGGGACCGGTAGGAGGTCCCTGACGGTTGGGGTAACTACCATAGCCCATATCACCTCGGCCCTGCCACATGCCACCTTGAGGACCATCAGGGCCGGACTGCATTGGACTGCCCATCATTTGAGGCGGCATGGAACCCTGGGAGTTAGGGCCTGTCCCTGGTTGCATCCGATCCCTTCCAAAGGGGAAAGGGTACTGATTCTGAGGACCAGGTGGACGGTGCTCTGAGCCAGGATAAGAACTGTTATATTGGTTAAACATCTCTTGCTGACCAGTTGAGGGACCACTAGGGGGAGCCTGTGACGGTGGCTGTTGTGCATTGTATGGTCCACTGAACATCTCACCATCATGATGCCGTTTAGCTGGTGGGTAGGCTCCATCACCTGGCCTTTTGTAGTTCTAAACGCAAATTACATTTAAAATACATGAATAGTCTTTAATTCAAATTTATTCATTACAACAAAGCCTAATTGAAAAACATGAAATCGTTTCATTAACAGGAACTAAAAGAGTCTCCTACCGATTGTTGCTGTGGGTACATTCCAGGCTGCTGATTCGGATAAGAGCCACCAGGAGGCGCACCCTGCCCAGGATACTGATTAGCATACGGTTCATGCCTTCACAGAACATGTGACACAAAATAATGCATGTTTTATACAACAAAATAAAATAAAGTTTAGACACAACAGAGCGACATAAATGATTAGTGGACTGACCGCTGTTGCTGTGGAGGGTATCGATTTGGTGAATACATCCCAGATTCAGCATTAGCAGGCAGAATGTTTGGCTGTGGCACTCCAGGCCCCATGCTGGCTTCTGGGCCTATCCCTGACTCTGGCCTAAACAGTTTCAATAGAAACATTAACCTAACTGAAAACCTAGGAAAAATCTAGAAATATAAAACATAGGTTCAGTATAATACCTTCTGTCATAACCAGGACCATATGGATACTGGTGCCTCTGACCCATAGGCATGTTTCCCATAGGGCCTGGTGGTCCCCTGTTGAACTGATCACCGAGACCGCTGTTGGGTCCCTGTCCACCAGGTATAAACTGCTCTCCAACTAGAACCACAAACACATATCTCAACACCTTGTGTATATAATAAAATAGGTCATAAAGCCATATGCAATAAAACTACAACAACAGGTACGGTTTACAATATACACCGTAGTGGAAATTTGATTTGATCAATTTTTGTCGAATCTAACAAATTTAGCACCACATATATCTAATACATCAAAAAACAGGAAATGTACCTTTACGCATGCCACTGAAGTGGTCTTTACTGGGTTCGTAGGGTCCCATTCGACCAGGCATCTCTGGAGTGCTCATGCCCGACTGGTAGCCGGAGTTGGGTGTCATAGTGTTTCTCCGAGAAAAGGCTGGGTCATCAGCAAAAGGATCCTGCAGGTTCACACTGCTCCTAAGAAACAGGGCAGGTAAGGAGTGGTTCACAGCCAAATCAAACTGAAAACGAAAGCGAATAACACCACCAAAACTCACCTGCCACTTTGCATTGGGGGCATTTGGCTGTGTGGGGTAGAGGCAGGAGTGGGAGGCTTTAGGTCTCCGCTTTCCGCCATGGAGCTACTGGTGGACTGCGGAGTCTGCGGCCCCTGGAGAGAGCCAGAACCAGCTGTTTCATGCAAAAAGGTTGAGATGGGGGAAAAGTAATATATTAATATGCAGATGCTTGACACTAGTAGTAAAAAATGTCTTCATTAAACAATAAAAATAGAGTAAGCCTGATAAAGATTAGGTAAAATTAATCTACCCGACTATAATTTGGAATTGCAAGACAACAAGTGGTGTACATTTTAAATTGCCATGGACTTGGCATTGTAACTTAAGGGTCAAAGATAGCAGCACTTACCTGGGGAGGGAGGCTGAATTTTGGCCTGGTTCTTTTTGGTCTCTCCAGAAATAATGTCAGGTGGTGGGTCCTCTCCACGCTCAATCTTACATTCAAAAGCATATAGACACTGGATGTACTGCTTTTTCAGAGAGCTGGCTGCACTGCTGGAGGTCCCTACATTCAGATTTGTGGCCAGCTCCCTCCATTTTTTGTTCTTATTTACCTGCAATTACACACAGTTAAATATAAGCAAAGATCCTTGAGAGAAAATGGGGTGCAATAACAACAATAAACAAAAATGAACATTATTCACACATTTCCTCTTACCTGTGTAAGACCTCCAATCTCCTTGACGCACATGTAGAGGCGGAAGAGATCAAGGGGCTTGCGTCCCACAGCTGGTAGGTTACTCATGCCCAAAGCTTTCTCCTCAATGAAAGCCAGGTAACGGTCCACCCACATCTTTCTTTCTGGCTCTGGGCCAAGCTCATACAATCGAGTGATCTTCTCATTGGTTGTCGTGGAGGAATTTGACTTCTGAGCAGATAAGATTTTTTTGGAAGGCGTTACATATGAAGCACAGAAAACTGAAGTTTAGACTTTATTTCTCTTTCATAATTTTAAGCAAACCTTGGATTTTGATTCTGTCTTAGGTGTCCCCTCAGCTTTATTATTTATTTTTTGTGTCTGGCTTAGTTTTCCATCCATCCCAAAATCCGGACCAGGAGACATGCCTAAGAGAAAAACAGATACTTCATCTGATATTCTGAAATAGCAAGATATTGGTTTATGAAAACTATAATGTCGTATTTCGTCTGTTCTGAACAAAAAAATTTATTACATTTGTATACAATTACAGTTAAGTCTGTTTTCTAGCTTACCACTAGTATTGTTGGCCATGTTACCACCCATGGGGAAGGAAGGACCCTGGGTGTTCATCATCCCTGGCATGTTGTTCATGGACGGTCCATATGGAGGACCTGAACCCATCATACCCGGACCAGGAGACATATTGGGGTATCCCGGTAGTCTGTGAAGGAAGAAACAACATTTAACCTCAAGCTGGCTCACTGGTCAAATTTAAATGAATGCTAGACAGTGATGATGTTGTGCAAGGTCTATTCCAGTTGTGTACCTGTTGTGTATGGAGTTTGCTGGTCCGTGCTGCATTGCTGCAGCGTCCTGTGGCTTTCTGTTAAGGCCTGGGGGTGGGCACATCCCCGATCCTACTTGAGGCGGCATGTTGCCCATATTAGGGCCCACATTGGGACTCATGTTGGGACCCATGTTCGGGCCATAAGGACGTGCACCCATCTGGCCATGAGGCATCCTAGCAGAAGGCATGCCAGGATACATTGGCCCTCCTCCTTGTCCAGACATAGGGTTCATGGCTCCACCCATGCCAGGACCTGAGTAACTGGCATTAGGCATGCCACTGTAACCAGGTTGCCTAGGGAAACCTAAAGAGGAAGATGGCAATTTGTAATATGATACAAAGTTTGTTTGGAAACATTGTCAAGGCCACCGAAACAATGCTTGCACTGTTTTTTACATTTATACAATACGTTGAATTGCAAAGCAACCCTACAAAAGCTATATTACTAAAATAAACTATTAATAATGGCTATCATGTTTATTTAAATAGTATTTCACACACGGTGCCTATTTTGTGAAGGGGATTAAAGGAGAATATGAAGAGTATGAATCTCAACAATCTGAATTGGAACCATTCACCATGTTTTACACATATCCACCAAGTTTTATTTTCAAATTTTTCAATTTTTTAAAGCAAAAAGTCTACAATTTACTTCTGGCCATCGTCAATAAGCATCAGCCAAATGTTGTGGAGTATGGACGCCTCATTGCTGGGTTTGAAAAGGAGACTTTCAGGCTTTTGAGCGTTTTAGCAGCTTGCAGTTCTGCTCTAACCCACAGTCACTGTAGCAGCCCAACTGACGTGAGCCATGCTACGTCAACTCCCTTTTTTACTGGAGCTAAAAATAGACCCACTGTGATCTACTGGTCGCATAAAGAAAGACAGAGTAAGAGTGAGGAGGATTTGAAGGGACAGCAAAAAGAAAGAGTTGGTGTTGAAAGACCTTTAATAAAACACTTGAATACAGAATGAACCTACAAACTGCGTCACTCTTTCTAGACAGGACATTGATTTAATATGCATCACAATAGTGTTTCTCGAAAACTACTTGTAGACCGTTACAATCAAAACACGTACCTTGCGGCCCATACTGACCACCCTGAGGCCCGTAGTTGCCCATAGAGTTGTTTTGCTGAAAAGGAACCATCCCAGCATGCACCTGGCCTCCAGAAGACTGACGAGGCGACAAAGCAGATCCAGATTGTGGAGAACCGTAGGGTGCCATCTGAGGGTTTCTCTGAATATATGCTGTGAAAATAATAAAATTAATGTTACAATATAACAAAAGACGGAGAGCATGTTGATGGAGACCAAGGATTTGTATTGTTGTAATATAAAAAATATTTTAGCCCGAGTTACCTCTGTCTTGGGCCATGCCAGGCATGTTCATCGAAGGGTGCATGATCCCGTCAGACTGTCCACTTGAAGGACGGGGAGGCATCTGGTTCCCTTTAAATATAAAAAAGCACAGATTTTATTGTAATAATCAATAATTGTCATAGTATTGATCTCCCTTAAAAAAAAAAAAAAAAAACTATGTTAACTTTATGGGGCAGTTTCCCAGACAGGGCTTAAGCCCAAGTTATAGTCATGTGTAAGGTCTAGGCTGTAATCTGTGTGAAGCTCTGCGTAGCCTGACATGCACCTCGCAAAAATTTTAACAGCGCGTCAGTTCTACGCGGACCGAAAGCGCTGTGATTGGTTGACTAGAACCCCACCCATCAGGTAAAAAAAACTGTCTTTTGGATAGGGATGTCAATTTATTGCAATTCTCATATTCGATGAACGTTTAAATTAACGATCAATCAATTAAATACTTGTTAAATATAATAGTGCAATAAGCCTTTACTGCAGTGGCATAGGCTACAGCCAATGACATAAAAGTGTGTGTAAAAATGCAAGCTTCCTCACGTGAAATAAAAGATTTTATTTTGTCTGAATAACATGCTAGTGGGATTGTAAAATGAGTCCATATAGTTGGTGTTTTAAAAAAAAAAGTCTTTGCTTTCAGTATCCTAACCGTATGCATTTTCTGTATCGGACCCTATCAGATCCACTGCGGATGCCATTTCGTTGCGTTAGCAGCCAGCCTCGTCTCGCATGATGTTAAAAAGCCCAGGTGTGTGTTTGGCATTGAGCATCATTGTGATCATGGCTAACTTAACTTCTACAGCTTGTTTTCACCAGCTGTATGTACTTTGCACAGGCGCCGCGCACACATGCTTGCTTTTTCGACAATCGCTAAGTTTTATCGATTTAATTCTTAAATCGAAGACTGATTAATTGTTAGCATCCCTAGTCATGGGTATGTCTGTTTGCGGAGGTAAGAACAAAAATTGGCCAATTTGAGGAGTGATTTAACTTAAACTGCAACTAACGTCGCTGGTTTTTTTACTTCCATCACTGCTGGTCTTCTCAAAACATACACATCAAGCTGCTGCTGCTTCTTCGTTTGTGGGTTTTCTGGCCGGGCTGCTGCTTCTTTGGTGGTTGAGCTGCTTTGTGGTTACACGCATGGTTACTGCCTACCAGCGCTCTGCATGCGTTTTTGCACGTTGACGCAGACGACGACGGCGAAGTATATATGAACCACTAGTAGCCTACGCACAATTCTAATGAGCCCTTTATCATAGTCCCAAACTAAAATGCATGTTTGAGCTGCCTTAATTTAAAAACACACTTCTTAACATATATCACTGTTATATCTCAAGATGCACACCGGCATTGTTTTTATGAGGTTTGTTAAAACTACTTAAAATGTCCTAATATTGAAGGCCTAGTCATGACTTTATCTAAACCCTGTCTGGGAACTGCCCCTAAATTAAGGTTTACTATATACCTGGCATTGTGGCAGGGGACAAAGGGCCAGAGCGAGATGCAGGCGAGCCCACTGGGGGAGACGTGTGGGGGGAGAAGGGTGACTGTGCAGGATTACTCTGTTCTCCTTGACTGCTGGATACCCCAGATGTGCTGACTCCAGGGCTCAAAGTGCCCTCTGTACCAGTAGGCAGGTCATCAATAGAGCCAGAGAGATCCTTTTTAGAGAGAAAGATTGACATTGGGTCAGATGTAAAATATTCAAAGCATGATAAAATGTCAAAAAAATTTTACCTTAAAATGGTAGTGCTTGTATTATTGGTTACTTTAATGTATTAAATTTAATTTTTACTTTTGCAAAGCAACATTCTCAATGGCTTCATCTCTATTCAACCACCATTTTCTCTTCAGTGGGTAACATCCAGCTTTTACAGAATTAAAAAAAATGCCTTTGAGAAATCACATACGGTCCAATGAATATCTGTGACCCTGTCTGTGAAACCCAAGATAAAGTCTTATAATCGAATTATGAGATTAGGAGCATCACAGTTTGATTTCAATCTTTGGCATGACCTTACTCAGTCAATAGTGAAGAAATACATTTGAAGGTTATATTTTCACAGAATGCTCTTTAATTTTATATAGAAAAATTTAAAATCACAAAAAATGACTTTAGCAGGGTGTTTTACACATGGGGTCAAATTTTTAGACCAAAAAAGCATGATTAATCAAATAAGCAGGATGTATGTTGTAGTAAAAATTTGCCCTAAAATTAATACTCGCACAAAAAAAACCCGTAAGAATTCATATTCTGAAAATCATCAAATCAGCACTACAATTGCAAATGTGATTTTACAGCAAAAACTTTTGACTCCCCCAGCGACAGCTTCATCCACGCAACAGTGAACTCTGGCACACTTTTTTCTGGGACACACACTTACGCTCAAGTGCTCTCATACACATACAATCACACCGCCAAAGGCTGCTGGCCTTATTTATCTCATCTGGGAGGGAAAAAAGTGAGATCACAGCGTCCCTGAAGTTGCCATGGCTACAGCAGACGGCAGCACGTGTGCTGAGTCAGCACAGCTGGATGTCTCTCCATGTGTCCTTTTAAACACAGTCTGGCAGGTCACAACACACTCAAACGTAATTAAATCTTGCAGACGGAGGAGCAAAAATCACACGGCGAGGATGCAGAGGTACTGAATGAACCGACAACACTAAGATTTTAGGTTACAAGTAATAGCATGTTAGGGATAATATGGGAGTCACGTAAATATTTTCTCAAAATGACCATACACACACAGCAAAATCAGTAGTGTTAAAATGTACACTTTTGGTGTATATATAGGGTACCACCAGGTACATGTATTCTTTATATAAAGATATGGTCATTATATGGCACATTTAACTACTGAATGCTATGACTGGCCAATCAGAAATAAGTTTTCTAGATAGCCGTTGAACAAAAACAGCACAGTAAGTTCAATATGGCAGCACATTGATAACGTAGAATGTCATTGGTTGTCGCTTGTCTCATGATTAATTTGTCACGAGACATGCGAGAACAAATTAGATATTGGCGTTACTGATGTGTTGCTATGGATGATACATGGTGCATTGATCAGTTAATAAGCTCAAAACATCAATCCTTTTACTTCAGACGACACGTATTAACCCACTTTAAGCCATTTTGATTATTTCATGATAGATGTACTTGCTTTCTGGAGCTTTGCCATGATGACCACCGTTTAACAAAATAACATGACAGCATTTCAGTATAAAATTTTTGTCTTCAACTGATAAAACAAAGTCACATGCATCTGGGTTGGTATAAGGCTGAGAGCATTTTCATATTTTGGTAACATGTTCCTTAAAACTGCATAACGATTAATCGCGACTAATCGGCACACAGATAATGCAGCTTTCATATAGGACGTGGTGTGCGCTCGCCGCTGGGTTCAGCACAGCCAATTGATTTGTGCTCTGATGTAGGGCTGTCACGATTATGAAATTTGGCTTACGGTTAATTGTCTAATAAATTTTCATGGTTATGACGATTAATTGCCTGTTTTAGAACTTTGGCGATTATGATGATTAATTGTCTTGTTTTATTGCTTTGACATTTTATTCTTATACATTTTTTGTTTGTTCATGAAATAATTTTCACACATTGTTGTGATTATTTAAATTAAATCTTAAATTAAATGTTTGTAGTGGCTGCAAAAAAAATCAATTCCTTACAGATCCTTAAGAATAGCAATTAAATTAAATTTGACAATGCTTTGGAAATGTAAGTGTTACCTGGCAGTTCGTACTGCTTATCAAAGTTTTGCAGGAATTGTTTAAAGGGCGTGTTGCAGGTTAACCACCACTGTCGATTAATGGGTACATAAATCACTCAAAATATGTATATCATTTTTAAAATGTCTCAAAAATGGTCCTAAAGACAACTTTTTTTTACGTTTTTGGTATTATTGGGTTTTTTACGCAATTCGGCGATGACGTCACGTTGGGGAGAAGTGGAGAAAGCCTCAGCCAGAGCCATAGAGATTGCTGTTTAATACTTACATATATAATTTAGAAATCATACATCGTAGGAAATATATAATGTGGTATATAACCTAACCCTATATACTGCAAAGTTACCATGCTAATTATTATTTATGATATATGTGGAGATAAATAAAACTTCGCAAATCTGCTGATTTTATCCATTCATGTCCTGACCACCAGGCAAGAGATTTTTAAACATCCTTAATCCACACTTACAAGTCTATCAAATAATTAGGGATGCACCGATAGGATTTTTTTGGGCCGATACCGATTCCGATTTAAACAGACGACTTCTGGCCGATACCGATGCCGATACCGATATTAAACACTTGTATACAATACTATACAGTTGGCCTATTAGCTAGTTTATTTCTGCATTAAATTATTTTTACTGAACATGGATTGGATCGAATTAACATTTAACTGACCAACATAATAAGAGAGGCACAAATTAAGCTAAAACAAATATAATAAGACAGCATGACAATCTTCGAAAGGTGGTTTTTGCTATTCAGCATTTATTTTATTAACAACATCAATTCATTTTTTAAATATAATGGATTTCTTTATGCAGTTAATTAATAAACAATCGGTATCGGCCTTTCTCGTGCTATTGCCGATATGCCGATGGTTTCAAATTCATCAAAAATCGGCCGATAAATATCGGTGGCCGATACATCGGTGCATCACTACAAATAATATCTCAAATATATTGTTTTGTGAAATAAAAGGATGCTTGTTATATTGTTTATGCGATCATAACGAATCATACGATCATTTTATATGCAGAAGCAGCGGTCAGCAGCTGCAGCACACTCGGATCCGACAGCATACATACTGTAATAAACAGGCGTTCGGCAGCTTTTCAAATCACGACAGGCTATGCCATTTGAGGAGGAACCGCTCATTGATCACCGTATTTTTATAAATCCTGTACATGGTTGGACCTGCCAAACGGGTTGAGGACTCTTATATACTTTGTTGATCAGAGAGGCTGCACAGTTTGACCAGCGGGCTGCGGGAACCGGCCGCACATCACGCCACCAGACGGTGTTGCTAATATAACTCGAAATGTTCAACTATTAAAAGACCAGCCCAGCGGGAAAGTCTGTCTGTCTGGCTGCCTGTCTGTCCATCTTTCTATCCATCTTTCCATCCATCTTTCTATCCATCCATCCATCTATCTATCTATAATCTGCGCTATCAGTACTTTACTCGTCTCTCTATAGTCACTCTCAATGCTCTCAAGGCGGGTTTGGTAAATTCTCTCCCCAGCGTGACGTAATACAGTGCGTTGTGGGGGAAAGGAGAATCATTGCAAACCGCTGTACTTTATATTCCGTTTTGTGATACCCAACAACATAAAATACAATGAATAACAGTTTAAATGTTTATTATCAACAAGCAAATTGCACTAATTTGTTGAAAAATTTAACCTGCAACACACCCTTTAAATACACTGTCAGTTAACGAGCATCATCTGCTACCATCTCGTTTATACAGGCTCTGCAGCTCCCCCTTGTGTTTTTTAAAGAGATGTGCAATCATTGCAGTGATCTGAAATCATCACGATGAGGTCAAACAATTGTGATGAGACAATTATTTAATCATTGTGACAGCCCTACTCTGATGGCCAGACCAAAGTAGGCGGGGTTTTAAATGAATTACTACAGTTTTTATATTTGCGTTAAATAGTGGATAAGGAATACTATTTTGAAGTTCGACAGCGGCGTGAGCGCAAGCTGCGCTCCGCTGCGCTTTGCTCAACGCAACAAACTATGCGGCGCAAGCCATTGAAATGAATGGGTTTCACAGCGCACACCGCGTCCTATGTGAAAGCCGCATAATGCTGAATTAACATCCTCTAGAATCAGCCCAGCAGAAGCACCACAATAATAACACGGTTTAAAACCAAAAGTCAACTTTATAAAATATGCATTATGCACAATTAAATAGTCAAACACAGCCTGTGCAAGATGAGGAAAAAGTAAAAAATGAGAAATCTGACTTACTGGTAGACTTGAGGGTCTGCCCTGGATGTCCTCTGTACTTCCCTTTGATGCCAGAGGCTGAGTGGAGGGAGGTGCACTGGACTGGGAGCTAAAAGACTCTTGGGAAATCTCCTGTTGGGAAAAAGTATATACTCTATAGGCACTAAAATCAAGGTGCACGCTGTACAATTTTGCCCTACAAGTCCAACTTCAGGAACTGAAAACTATTTTTTCGTCACAGGACAAATGTTGTAGTATGATTAGATGTTGATCGACTGCCATGGTTTTAAAATAAGATCTCATTAGGATTATTTTGTACAATTTGACCTGTCACTAAAGACAGTAAAAACCATACGGCTTATAGACGTTATTTGGCTTACAAGAGTTGCATGTTGGCACCTACAGTCTCGCTGTCAGTACATTACTTCAGGTTTAATTGTTTTCGTACCTAAAAATAGCACATTCGGTTTTTACTGCCCAATAAGAGTCTTTTAAAAGTGATGGCACTGTTATATTAAACGCATTCAAGACTTCAAATGAATGCAAACTTTAAAACGGCAAGCAAAAATCCAATTTAGTTCAAACACAGCCGGTGAACAAACGTTTGCACTGCAGCAACTGTAAATACGAACAGTTACACAAACATTAATAAATATGGGTTGCAAAAAGCACCAAACATCGCTCAAGGACACAATGATGACAGTCATTTAAACATCATGCCAGACTCACTCATTAAGCACCAATTTAATTTATTATAAAATACCTGAGGAGGAGGAGGAAAACGCTGAAATGGCGATTGCTGCTGCTGCTGTTGTTGTTGTTGTGGGGGATTTTGGGAGTACGTCGTGGGCTGTGCCTGCGACATCTGTCCGTGTCCAGCGGGCTGCTGAGATGCAGGTGTGGACGTCTGCGGTGGCTGCTGTGATGATGGCTGCTGGGAGCCTTGGCCGGGTGGGTAGCTGGGCTGGGTCTGGGATGCAGGAGGGGCCTGCGAGTTCCCCTGCTGTGGAGGCTGAGACTGAGGCACCTGTTGCTGTGGATAGGGGGACTGAGCAGACTGGGGTGTCGCAGAGGTCTGCGAGTACGTGGACTGGGCCTGGCCGGGTATTTGCGCCTGGGGCTGCTGGGGCATGTGGGGATGCTGGTACGGGGCACCGGCCTGTCCGTGTGGACCAGATGGTTGGGGGGTGTGAGGTTGCTGTGAATAAGGTCCTTGACCTCCTGGTTGGCCAGCAGAAGGCTGGGGATATGGTGACTGCTGCTGGCCTGAGAGAGGACCCTGGCCATGCTGGCCATAATACGGCTGTTGCCCCTGCTGCCCATAGGCCCCTGGTCCCTGTTGTCCATACGATGGCATCTGCGTAAACAAGCAGAATGGCACTAAAGATCATTGCACCCGACTCTGTCTTACTGGTTCTATGACATATGGATAAACATGCAAACGAGGAAACAAAAACTTCCTTTAATCAAAATGTTGTGTACATATTAAAATTGTGACTACGAGTTTATTGCTAATGAACAGATGGATTTTATTTGTGATGCGCTGTGACTTAATGATCCTTTTTCTTACATATAACACCGCATGCAAACAGACGTCATGTAAAGAATTCTTCCTTCAAAGCTTTTTGAAAACCACTGACCTGTTGGCTGTAC
Organism: Misgurnus anguillicaudatus; assembly: GCF_027580225.2. Classification (NCBI taxonomy): domain Eukaryota; kingdom Metazoa; phylum Chordata; class Actinopteri; order Cypriniformes; family Cobitidae; genus Misgurnus; species Misgurnus anguillicaudatus. Next base: position 27,860,019 of record NC_073346.2, on the reverse strand, counting down.
TGCATACGCCCCTGCATGCCTATAGGGTATCTTTGAGGGCCAGCGGGCCCATAACCCTGGCCTGGGTAAGGAGGACCCTGCTGGGGCCCTGGAGGTGGTCCCTGATGGGGCTGCTGTGAATAAGGACCACCTGACCCATATGGCTGAGCTCGCATTTTCCCCATCTGATCCATAGAGCCTGGAGTCTATAAAACAAGAGGGACATAAGAGTTGAGTAACAGCAACTCATAAATAATGACAGGAAAAGAACAGCAAGGACAGAAAAAAAATGCAGGAGACCACAGGAGAAGTGAGAGAGTACAGCCAGAGGGGAAACGATAGTGGAAAATGAAAAAAAAAGACAGCAGAAATGCTCTGCCTCCGATTCCCACGGTTATTAACCTGACTGTTACCTTGCTCAGGCTTAGTTAAGGAAGTCAACAGTGCTATATATAACTCGTTGCAAATGGAGGGCAGTCTGCCGAATTTTTAACACATCCCAGCTGTAGCTCCGCTTGAGTCACGGCCAAGCCAGCTTTTCCTTTTTTCGTAAAAAGACGGCAAACTTGGCACTGAATGAATGACACACGGCTTAATGGCATGAGGCGAGAGGTCCAGCATGACTTGCAATGAGATGAGAGCTAGTGTAAAGAACCAGGATGAAGGGTCAGGTTGTAAATATAGGAGTTGGAATATCAATGGGTTTTTAGATAGTATTGGGGATAAAACATGTGGACAAACATAGACAACAAAATGCTACAAGTGGTCTTCATTTTCATTTTAGAAGCCAAACTATGATACGCACCAGTGACGACAATTTTACTGCATGCACGGGAAGATATTTAAAATACTGAAAAATTACGTGTCTGTAAACATTTATTTGTACTTATTACACAAAGTGTATGTTATAAATTTACCGAAAATAGACAATCTTAAGGAGAGTAGCAGGTATTATACAGCAGTACATTTTGAGAACATGTCAACTCAATACAAGTTAAGGCAGTAAAATAAGCTTATCAACGTTTTTAAAAAGTATTAAAAAAACATTTCACACAATCGTTGATGCTGCCGAAGTTTGTGTGGCTCATTAAACTTCATAGCATAATGCTTAGGTTCATTTTGGCAATGAGGAATACTAAAACAATATTTTGTGTTATGCCAGTAACCTTTCTTGGGGCCATGCTGTTTTAAGTTGAATATCACTATTGGACACGTCTTTTAACAATTTCGGACATCGAGTGGCACCCAACAATGCACCGGTGTGAAACCTGCATCCTGTGTTGAGGTCTGACCTACAAAACACAATATCTAAAATAGTAAAGTACATATTTTATATGTATATATTGTGTAAAAACATTAAGATTTATTATTATAAAAATAACTACACTTTAATAAATGTAAATAAATTACTTGGCAATAAATGTGACGTCAGTACATGTAAAACTTAAATACTATAATTATTTTGCTGTTGCTTTAACCTAAATTATTCCTCCGATGTTTACTTTCTAAGACATTACATTGTATATTAACTTCAGAAGGAAAATCATGAGAAACATTAAAGGATTAGTCCATTTACTTAAAAAAATCCAGATAGTTTACTCACTACCATGTCCTCCAAAATGTTGATTTCGTTCTTTGTTCAGTCGAGAAGAAATTATGTTTTTTGAGGAAAACATTCCAGGATTTTTCTCATTTTAATGGACTTTAATGGACCCCAACACTTAACAGTTTTAATGCAGTTTAAAAGAGTTTCAAACACTCTAAACGATCCTTAGAAAAATAAAAAATATGCACTTTTAAACCACAGCTTCTCATCTATCTCCGGTCATGTGACGTGCCAGCGCGACCTCACGCAATACGTCATCACGTCAAGAGGTCATGGATGACGCATGCGAAACTACGCCCCAGTGATAAGAAGTGTGGAGAAAGAGGACCGTTCCGATTTTGTTGTATGTCCAATGATACTAATTAATGGCTTTGTGTCAGTTTATTGTTTAAAATGGTCCGCAAATGTGCGTTTCATATATGTAACACATGACCTTTCCACGACATTACGCAATAACGTGAGGTCGCGCTGGCGCGTCACAGGACCGGAGATAGACGGAAGTTGTGGCTTAAAAGTGTGTTTTTTTTATTTTTCTTGTCAAAAATGACAATCGTTTCGCTAGATAAGACCCTTATGCCTCGCTTGGGATCGTTTAGAGTCCTTTGAAACTCCGTTGAAACTGCAATTTTAAATGGTTACGTGTTGGGGTCCAATAAAGTTAAATTGAGAAAAATCCTGGAATGTTCTCCTCAAAAAACGTAATTTCTTCTCGACTGAACAAAGAAAGACATCAACATTTTGGATAACATGGGGGTGAGTAAACCATCTGGACTTTTTTTTTTTTTTTGAGAAAATTGACTAATCCTTTAACATTCAAACAAATAATTAGATTTATGATCAAGTGCTACGTTTAAAAAAAAGTCTTGTTAAATGAAATCACATAGCTTTTCTTTCAATTGTCATCCAATTACCCAGAACACACAAAACAGACGTTGGTTTCACAATACCAAATGACGCAATGTTTGTTCAAGTTCAGCTACATTAATACACTAATATGAAATGTATATGATGTTGATATGTTACAATGCCACATTTACAGTTTCACCCCTTTGGCTACAAAAAGGAAATGGACAAAAATTAAACACAAGCAGCAGCCTGCAGCACTTTTAAATGACCTTTTCTTTTACTCCATTTGTCACATTTAACACATTTCAAAACAATAGCATTTTATATAGTGAAATCCAGGCAGTAAGAAATAGATAACAAAACAACAAGCCTTCATCACTGGCCTGTGCCTTGTTCACAGATGGGCAGTGAGTCAAACACAACACAATGTGAAAAATAACAAAACAAAAAAAGTACACCATGTCACTGTATCGGATTTGCCCCAGTAAATCATTATTTAGATGCCCGTTTTAAATTTGGCTCGAATTCAAACCTTGAAATAAGGACCAGTCTGGCACGTGTTTTAAGTATGAAATGACTGGGGGCAAGTTGCTCTTGACATTTTTCAAGTGTCCGATTGGAAAAATAAAATAAATAAAGGCAGCACATGGCTAATCTGCATAAGATAAAGCGAGGGCTCCCTTGGCAGGATAGTCGGCTGGACGGGCGCTCTGATTGGACATGGGGGATGGGGTGGACACCAGAACACTTTTACAGATCCACTGAAAGCAGACAGGAGTGCTTTCAAAGATTTAAGTGAAGCATAATCATAACCTCGGTTTCTTTAGGGTTTATATTCTCAGATCTTATTACTAATTTAAGGAAATAAATAACATTAATTTCCAACAAACAATTTCCAAGATGGTTAGAGATCTTGCTTATCTCCTCAAATGGCTCAAACACACAAAATCAACAATGTCACCTTTATTTATAAAAACTTCAGATTACAAGGAAACATTTAGTGTTTTGTCAAAACATGACGCAGGCAATCAAATTTTATGTTTGGATGTGGAAAATGAACACTTTAGATGCAGTAATCTGTTCTGTGATACTGGTGCCTGTTTTAGGTTGTTGAATGGTGTAGCACCATTCAACGAAAAGCACATTAATTTTACTAAATTTACTTTTTCACAGGTTCTCACTTCCACTCTTGTGCAGTGGGAAGAAACGCAGTACTACAGAGCAGAATAATATCACAATACATCACACCGTTTCCATTCAAAAAGTGCTAAAGTACTGTGGGGAAAAATAAAAGCTTGTGAAAAAGCAAGATTCCAAGATTTGACAGTTCACACAAAAACAAAACTAAAGGACCTAAATATAACGTTGTATCTTGAACAATCAAGATTTGATAAGGCCCGTATTGACAAGAGTAGCTTGCAGAGACTGACTAAGAAGGCGGCAATGAGCATCATCATACTTTATAAAAGTGGGTACAACTATGGAGAATTCACAATGTTTTCTTGTTCAGAATCCAAGAAACTATTTTAGTCTCTCAAATAATATAAATTAGGGCTGGGCAGTATATCAAGCTTTGGTAATATATCTGTATTTTTTCCCAGCGGGATATGGGATGAGATAATACTGTCTATATCGGTATGGATTGATATGACTCTCCTTCCTTGCAACAGAAGCTTTGCCAGACATGTACACTGAGGTCAAACATAAGCTTTCCAAGCAGCTCGGATGTTGTGTAGCTGTATATTTTTATTTTCATTGTACGCCGTGTCAATACAAGTAAACGATACATTTCGCACAAGACTTTGACTTGCATTAATATGTATTTCACTCAATAGAATATACCAGGATATTTATATACCACCATTCAGCACAAAATTACTGAGATATGATTTTAGGTCAACATCGCAAGGCCTTATATAAATGTTAAATGGGGAATAAAATAGGGATGCACTGATACAAAACTTCTCTGCTGATACTTATATTTGATTACTTTTAATGACATTCACCAATACTGATAGATACAAATAGTTCTGCTTTTTACTCATTTCAAATAATGTCATGACGAAATCCTAGAAGTGCAGAGCGTACAAACTGCAATTTTGCTGTCATTGTGACCCAATTCAAGATACACACACACACACACACACACACACACAGTACTGTATATAATCTGCCCTGTTCTTAACCAATCAGACGATCTTCGAAAATTGAAGAAGAAGAAAAAACGTATCTGCCGATACCAATTAGGGGCTGATAGTTCGGTGCATCCCTAGAATAAAATGTATAATAATTGATAGTAGACACACTATCATCTGTATCAATTAGGACCAGCTCATCTTCCCTTTGAATTTGATAAAATTATGTTTAATTATATCACAAGCATCAAGATTAAAATACAAACCTGCATAAAGCATACTCCGTCTTATTGTTGCAGTTAAAAAACTGCATATTGTAAAACAAAATTTCTCCCAACAGAAGCATGTGGTCGTATAATTCTTCCAAAATGCATGAATAACAAGAACACTCAACTATGCAAACAGAGAGGCAGACAACATGAAGCAATGAGCATGTGTTTCAATGTTACATCATGTGTAATTATAAATGGCCAAGAGCACAGGATGCAGAGCCAATCAGATCTCAGCTTGCATGTCAACCCAAGACCAACTGTCTCGTGCCTTTGACAGGAGGATTTTACCTCCACAATTCAAATCCCACTGCAAACCAATCTGCACTTACTCAAAATCTCTGGGCTAGTGTTTACAAACGGCTCGACATTCAATTCAGTCCACAGTTTAAAACCTGAGCTTTTTCTCAGCAGATGCACTAGTAAGATTGGATTAAAGGCTGATGAAATGCATTTCGGGAAAAAATATGGCGAATTATTAGACGATACAAATGTGACAAGAACGTGATGTCTTTACGCGACACGGTTTTCCATCATAAAATATTCGCTAATTTTATGCTAATTACGCCTTAATTAATTTCACAATTAATTTAGACCTGTATATTGAATGTCTTATAGTTTGACAAAATAGTAAATAAACCAAAACCTTTATATAAGAGAAACAGCTAAATTCCTTTAACCCTCCTTGGTGGAAAAGCGTATTTAGCTCATTCTGCTTTTTCACTATTATTAAACCACTTGGGGATCTGTCTTAAACTTATTTGACCAACAGTATTTAGATGAAGCCAACCATAAATGCAGGTTTTAATCAAGTTTAATCATTTTAAGCAAAAATATAGGCTGTTAGACGAGCTGCTTGGAAAAACCAAGGAGGCAGCCATTTTATAGACTCTCTTGCTCAGACAATAGCAGGCACAGTGCATTTCAGCCACTCACATGACTTAAGCTAGGGGGAAATATGAGGATTTTACATGTACTAGAACTGTAATTTTACCTGGTTTCTACCCATAGCCTGCCCGGTACTTCCAGGACTCATGGGCGGCGGGTGATGGGTCCTTTGTTGCCAACCCGGATGGCCCCCACCGTACTGCCCACTGCTGCCCATATCTGCTGGTCCCTTAGCACCATCCTGGCTGTTGTATTCGCTCGGTGTGTAGTTTGGGTAGCCCCTGGCACCACTCGGGGAGGTCAGGAGTTGGTTGAGGGTCGGGGTAGATGTTGGCTGTGGATTTCCCATGTTATACCTCTGATTATTGTAAGATGCAGCCATAGATCCTCCCGCTGCTGGCTGCTGTTGCTTGGCTGACTGCCCCCCTACCGCCTGAGCTTGAGGAGCGCTGCGCGGAGAGTTCATGCCGTAGCCCTGCCCCGGGTACGGGCTTCGGTTCCCGTACGGACTGTAGTTGTTGAACTGGTGGTTAGGGAAGCCGTGTTCATGAGAGTTGGGCTGATACGGGTCCATCATGTTGCTCGACAGCGCGCCTGGCCCCGCTGCAGCTGCCATGCCAGGGCTTTGTTGTCCGCCATGTTGATGAAAAGCCCGGCCGTACTGCTGACTGTAGCCATAGGAAGGTGGCGGAAACCCGGGTGCATGGTGATGTACCATACCGGGGTGGTTATTTCCTTCAGGTCCGGTGGTATCATTTTGATTATTGTTCACCCTCGACGGATTCCCGTTCCCGTTCTTCATCTCAGACTCCCCTCCTCCCCCAGCATTTCCAACATCGGCCCGGTCCTGCAGTTCCCCGCGACCCGGTGATCCGCTTTCTAATCCCGGCTCCTTATTTTCCTGCTGCTTCTCCCCCGGTACCGACTCCTCCTTTGGGTCTCGATCCGGTTTTTTTAGTTCGGAAGGCGGACTGGTGTTGAGAGAGGTAGCGCTGGCGACCTGAGCGGCCATGATACCCCCCTCTCCCTCTCGGCGAGTCGGTCACAATCAAACGCTGAACATTGAATGTAAATACAATAGTTTTACAACAATTTACCCGTGTCCCGACTCATCCCCACCCCTCACGCCGGACCGAATCCGGACTCCACCGTCGGCTCCGTTTTTTAGACTCTCTAGCACCCTAAATTGAGTTCCCGGGGAATGAAATTTAACCGACACGGAATTTGTGGGGGGTTCTGTTGCAGAAGTAGACTACAGCCGCGGAACGGATCACACCAGCACGAGGCTCAGCTACATACAGCCATTTTACCGACGTGCGCTGAGACCGGTAAAACATGGGCTGGACTTTCTTCACAATACGGAATGGATTCGGGGACGAGGGGGGCTGGGTAGGGGGTGTTAAATTGACGTTGCATAACGACAAGGTTGAAAACAGCCCTCGAAAAGATTTTGTTGATTAAACTAGCTACAGTAAGCCGAATATAATCGTATAACTAGTCATCATAGGGAATGTATTAGTTGCATGTGAAGTAACCTGGGATAGGCTTGCCCTGCAGCTTGCTGTACTGGTTTTAGAGAGGTACTGCCTGTGCTGTGAAAACAAAGTCACAAACGCACACACCTACTTTATTTACTTTCAAGCCTAAAAGCACACCGATAAATACAAATATGGAAAGACAGCATGCTGTACATAAATCTAACAGAACAGGCCAGCAGTTTGAAGAATTGCCCTTCAGGCTCACAAAGTAATTTTACTGTTGGTAGAGGTGCATGAGAAACTGATGTTTAGGGGGTTGTGCTGATTAAAATGCGTTAGGAAAATAAGAGAAGGGAGGGTTGGTGGTGGGTTGAGCTAGTTTGCAAGCAGGAAGTGAAAATGAAACGAGAGGGAGGGAGAGAGAGAGAGCGCAAGAAGAAAATCAGATAAACCACACAAAGTGGTTGAAAGGCAGAATACATTATCATCACAAAATAAGCCCCTCTATTTATACTGTGGTTCAGTTTGGAATCCAAAAAGAGATAGAGCAAGAATCTCTAGGGGGAAAATATCATTTTAGGAGAATAACAAGCCGTCTCTCGTTCTCTGCTCTCCCCACCCCCTCTCTCCCTGCCTGCCTCTCGCTGTCGCTCGCTCTCTCTCTCTCTCTCTCTCTCTCTGTGTCGAGCTGAAGCTCTGCTGGTTGCAAAAGCAGCACAACTCTGCTTTGGTATCTCAGTGTGGGGGAAGGGCAGAACAGCACACAGCACAGGCTTAATGCAATGCAGAGCCTCTAGCATTGCTAACCAACTCTAGTGAAGTAGGGAGATCCCCTCTGACACTTTTTAAGATCATACTTGTGAGAATTTGAAATAGATTTATCTTGTTTGAAATGTATACAGAGAATGTGGAAATAAGACAAAGAATGTATGGGGAGGATGAACAATTGTTGTAATGTTGATCTCAGATCTTTTATCTTTTCTTTAGAAGTCATTTGTAACAATTGTATAAAGCTGTCTGTTTTTCTCTATATTTAGATAAACAGAAAGACATTGACATCTTTTACATGTACATTTAGCAAACACTTTTATCTAAAAGTAACTAGAGGGATAAGCATATAATTTGAGTAGTATGAAATATTTTAAAGCATAAAATCGTAAATATAACATGATGTAATTTTAAAACCAAAAAGCAGAGAAAGAGAAAGGCATGGATGTAAAACAAATTCCAGAAGAGTTTCTATTATCAGAGCACTTCATTTAAGTTTATAGTGAATTTATAGATAATAAGTTATTCAATTAATATAATCACATTACTTTATTTTCTTTACATTTGTAAATCAATCATTAAATTTACACACACACACACACACACACACACACACACACACACATATATATAAAATACAAGTATTTTTTGCATAACATATGAGTTTGTGCTGTAATTATTATGTATATATAAATACACACACATTAATGTGTGTATTTAAGAAACATTTACATGTGTATATATATATATATATATATATATATATATATATATATATATATATATATATATATATATATATATATATATATATTCTATAAATTATTATATAAATAAAAAAACGATATTTAAATAAAAAAAATCTTAAATGTATATATAAGTATGTGTGTGTGTTTAAATATACATAATATTTACATATATATAGAGCATTTCAAAAGATGTAAACAACACAGGTCCAGAAACACTTCCTGTTTCAATTTGTGACTGTTTTTTATTTTATTTTACATATATCATTATCTTTAAGATTTCAATTACTGACTAATAACCTTTTCATTGCCATTAAAGTACAATTACTGAACCCAAACATAAGAGCCTGATAAAAATGCTCATTTACAAGAAAACATGTCAGATGCACTTAGAGGCTTTTGCATCTGAGCTCTTCATATTACAGTTACTTATACATTTATACTTACATTTTTTTCATCTGAGCATGTAGCTAGCTAAAGAAAATAAGGAATGAAAACTCCAATGAATCCAATAAACTGTGATTTTTTTTAACATTATTTTATGACGAGACTCTCCATTGTCTCTCTCCCAGTATGTAAAATAAAACATCTACAATTGTTTGTCAACAGTTGTAATGAAGCAGAGTCTGACGTATGCCACATTTTCTGTGTAAACAAAACCATGTGTATTCAAAACCCTTTCATGACCCTCACTATGCCAATAAGCCACATGTATACACTGCTGGTAAAGGGAGGAAACTGCTCAGCAGAGGCCTTCATTCAATCAGTGTTTCATTCAATCCCTTGTTCTCAGACACACCCCCACATGGGAATCTATAAAGTAGCAAGAGCAGACACAAGGAAGTTGGTTCTCGGCCAGCAGGTTGCTGGGCAGCCGTCACACACACAAAATTACTCTCTGAAGTGTGCTAGGGAAGGAAGTACCACTCCAGAGAGCCATAGGAAACCATAACCGATACATAACCATGCATGTGTTAAACGCACACTCTTCCGTTTTATGAAGGTGCCTTTAAAATCTTACTATTGCCCTTATATTGTGGGACTCTATGAAACAGTTTGCTGTGTGACTTTTGCATACATAATGTATTACCTATTTGAAGTTTTGGGGAATTTTACAGGTCCACATATTAATGTCCTTTCTGGGGAAGATTCATAATTATTTGAAAGGATCCATTTTATTGAAATTTAACACATTTTACCTATTAATACAGTCTTGGATTTTTGAGAATAGGATTGTTCCTTTCAACTAAAAGGTTTCAGCTTTAATGTCTGTAACTAGTAAAGAAAAAGACATTCAAGTATCGACACTAGTATTCTTTGTATAATAAAATCACTGACCTAAATAAAAAGCTAATCATATTTACTGAATATGGAAACTGTAAATTATATTTCTTGTGCACATTTTTTGGACAATCTCTTTAAGTGCAATAGCCACAATTCCTTTCTCTCACACTGAATATAACTAGTTCCCTCATAACCCTAAAAATTGCTGAGAGCAAATACAGTTTATGTCAAGCTTGCTTACTCTCAACCCTGTAAAGCAGAAACAGATTTCACATTGCAAACTCCATTCCCTGTCTGCCTCCTGTTTTTACCCTGCGGATAGTACTAAAACGTGGACTGGATAATAAAACCGTTGATCGTTACACAGGCTAAACAGACACATAATGCACAAAGATATAGTTTTGTTTATGCACTGATCTAAAGTTTATTGTGATATTTACATTTTTCTTATTATTTCATGAAAGAATACATCAATATTTATAGTTATATTTCACATGTAGGTGTCCCTTAAAGACATAATAGTATGAATATGAATATAAGCGTACAATTTCTATATTCACCCATATGGGCAGACAACAAGGAAATGACCATGACATATACTTATCATATCATAACAAGGACACTGTCTATCACTTTAATTTTAACATGTCGTACCAAAACACACAACATGTATTTTTTGTAAAAACAAAGCATCTATTAGATTACTTTTATACTTTTAATATTAAGCCATCTGACGGACACAGGAGTTTTTAAATGTCAGGCAATGGGCATCATCCATGATCATTTCCGTGATCCCTACCGGGTTTTCCACGACTCTCAACCAAAGTGCGCTAACAGTCGAATCACTTCTTTTTGGTTCCCGGAATACTTCCGTGGCTCGCACAAGTATGTGTTACGGTTACCGTTTTGAATATTAATACTTGTCGGGTACGGTAACAATTTTCTGTACAAGCTTAAGTGGCTAGGTCGTTTTTACTCGACATTGGCAAGGAAAAACATGACCACAAACATAAGTTTAACAATCACTAGGAACTATCTAACATAGTTGTCATGTCTCCTTCTCGTGTACAATGCATTCCTGTGTTCTTCCGCGAGTGAGAAGGCCTTTTCAAGGTCCAGACTACACATTACGAGAAAGGTGTCCCGGCTCGATCAAGGTTCTCTGCTGTAAGTTTAAAAAACACTTACCGTGTGTTAAAAGAACGTATTAGGGATCCTACCCAAATGAATAATAAAATTACGTCCTTATTAACGTGTTTGGAGAGTCTATAAAAACTGAAAGCCAACAACATTCGCTAATTACAATCAAAAATAATCATTGTATTACAAAAATTTTGTATTTGACGTGTTATATGAATAAAAAGCATGATATGTGGTCACAGACAAACATTTAGATACTGCAGTTTTCATAGACGCAATAACAAACGAGTAAATGCTGACTACAATGCGGTGAGCATTGGTAACCAATACGGTAGTGACATCTAGTGGTTTTCTTGTAAAAAAAAAACATTGTTTAACTATTTGAATTGGTAATATTATGAGGAAAAACTTTGTGTGCTTTTCTGCTCCAATCCCTGTATCACTTTAGCTTACCTTTGAAACATATTACCTTTTTTATAATAAATTGCTATAATGTTCCTAATTTCTATAACAATGCGATATCAGATATCTAGCAGATATGAAGTAAAGTTTAACAGCATTTTGTCTCAATTATCCACTGCTCTAACGTTTAAAGACAATCAATAGTAATTTATTCAATAATTAATAATCTATTCAGTAATCAATAATCTAATCAATAGTACAACAACATATGTGTTAACTGTTTGGTTGAATTGTGTAAATGTGAGCAATTTAATCAAGACAGACATTTGTTTTTACAAACTATTTTAATCAATATAAAAAGTGTCACAAGTCCATAATTTCATCTTCCACCGTTTTCTCAGTGCCTTCCACGTATCTCTCCTGTACTCCAAGAGTACTGTAAATAAATTGTTAAGGTCAATAAATACATAAGTTACAAGCAAAAAAAACCCACAACTTAGAAAGTCTGTTTAGAAGATTTAAAGAGTTATCCCTGAAAAAAAGAAGAAAAAAAAGAATAACAAATTTGTGTATTGTAGCAAAATTCTAAAATGTTAAAATTAAATAAACAACATTTTTGTTCATATTTAAACAGAGAAATACAAAGCATTACACAGCTGCTGAAGTTAATAGGAATTTTAATGTGGCAAACAATAATAAGGATACGTGCTGAACTGGAAGTCCGCCCCAACAGCAGCAGACATCATGGCCTGCAGGTTCCTCTCCTCCAGGTCCCCAAAACAATAACCATTGGCCTTGTCTACAGTTCGCAAAACCTGCATCATGCTTTCCTTGTCCTATTGTAAAACAACAAGTCAAAAGTTATGTCCATGGTCCACATACAGTATGTCTTATACCAAATCCTTAGACATTTTAAGGAATGGTTAACACCATAATGTCAATTCTCTCATAATTTATTCAATGAGTTTTCATTATGGGGTAAACTATCCTTTACAACGCTAACACATCAAAGAGATGAGCACTAACCTGAACATTAAGAGGTACAAAAGACACCAGGCTGTAGTCCTGGATCACTTCAGCCAACTTCTTATTCAGTTGATGAAACTTCTTGAAGAAAGGGTCTAAAGCGAGATGCTCCACCAAATACGACAGGTCAAGAACCTCAGTGTAGAAGTCCAAATTAAATGCTTTGAAAAGAGTTAAATGCAGATATATCAAATTAGTTTGCAACACATCTTCTATGCACGCATCCATATCTCTTTTTATTAAAGCCTGGACTGAATCATCTTACCAAGTTTGCCATACTGCTCAATGAGGTCTATTTTTGAAAGCACGTTGACATGTGGCAATTCCACATGCAGCATGGTGGACAGTGATGTACAGAGCACAGAGATGAATTTGGCTGGATCGGCACAGTAATGGGAATCCACCAGGTGCACTGCAGTCAGCTGCCAACATCAGATGAAGTGAGACAGGAGATACATTTACAATGTAAGAAAAAAGTACAAGACCATATTCTTACCCTGAAATTCCACTTAGACAGCTGTGCAAATATGTTCTTCACCGAATTATTATGAGTGTAAAGTTCAACCTGACCTGGACAGTCAAAGAGGAAATAGCTGTCTTGATGGTGTCTTAGCTTGTCCTCTAACCAGTCCAAATTGGCCTCTAAATATTCCATACAATAAATGAGGCCACCATTGGGGCCAAGTTTAAGACCGTCCATCACATCATCAAGTGTGACCAGTTCAGATATGTCCACTGCACATGGGTATGGTAGCCCTTCATTAGCAGGGTCCAGGTTAACAATGACCACCTTGCGCCCGAGGTGACTCATGAACTCCTGCATGCCCCGACAATAGGTGGTTTTACCTGAACCAGGTGGACCAATTACAACCTGGCCGAAACGTAGGGGTGATTTTGAAGGAAGTGATGACATTATGACGAACACTGTGGATACGTACAAATTTGGCTAACTTACATCTAAAAAGAAAGACCATGTATTAGAAAAGACCAAACATTTGAGTGTAATTTAAATAATGTGATCTTTACAGTTTAGTTTAGATATTTATTTCAATCTTATTTCGCCTTAAATGTAAATATTGCAGGCAGTTATTTTGTAGTGGCGCAAATTTGCGCGGTATGATACTGTACGTCACATGTAAACATTAGCAAATTTAAACCACTACAAAAACACAGGCATGCGAAACTTCATGTATACTGTTCAGCCGAAATCGCTTTTCATGTATTATGACAAAAACGCATAACATATAAGCTCAAACCTCTGAAACCAAATGAAATATATCCAGGCAAAACGAAACGTGATTAAACCGGATGTCGGGGATTTCAAAATAAAAGACACTGGCTTGACGCTTTCTTCATCAAAATATAAATAATAAAATATTTAATAATAAATATTTATTGTTATTATTATTAATAATAATGCAATTAATAAAATATCTGCCTTATTGGCTTTACAAAGTAAATGACATACGGGAGAAACATTGTATGCCCATTTACAGCAGTTTATATTGGACAAAAGTTTTTTTTCAATCAATTAAATGTAGGGATGCACCATAATATTGGACTATAATCTGTATCGACATATAAAAGCATTTATAACTCTCACCTTTATACAAATTTTGTGTAATATCGTAAAAAAGTTTTTTTTTTCAAAAATATCGTACTAATTCACTTCTTGCATAGTAATTCACGTTGCTGTATGTACAAAGTGACTTTTACAACTGTATGTATCAGCTGCAGATCTCACTTAGAATATGTAGTCAAAGAAAAAACACTCATTATGATCCATCTTTATTTTTAACAATACAAAACATTAAGGTACTGTGAGAGAATAGAAAATATCTAAAGATGGCATCTAAAGTATAACAATATACAGACTTGTTATATACAGACAATATACAGACAGTCTGTTTCATCTGAACAATCACAATTATGCTTGTTTGCTTTGTGAGTGCTGGTAAATTGATTTGACTAACAAGGAAACTACTAATGTATAAACGTAACTAAAACTCATAAAACAAGCACTCACATCAAATACAGGCAATATATTTACAGTAACCATATTTGGACATACTGTTCACGAACTCAGGAGTATCCAAAATATATCTTTTAAGAAATCGAATAACTAGTTGAGGCATCGAGCACTTGTTTTGCAGTACGACACTTTACACAGTTCGACAGAAAACTGTCTTGACGATACAAAACCTATCCACCTGAGAATTTAATTATACAGACACATTGGGCAGGACGAAGCACAGCTGTTTCATTGTCCTAAAAGAAATTATAAATCAGTTAGCGGTTCATGTCCAACCTGGTCCTTTTGAGGATCCCAGAATAAAATGGATACTTTGGTAAATGCTGGGTAAGAACTACTCATCGAGGCCTTCATCTTCCTCATCTTCATCCTCTCTCTTAGCATCAACCTCAGCTGTGTCAGAAAACTCATGAAGGAGCACATACTCTCTACTGCTAAAGCCAAATTTCAGCACATCTTTTTCTTTGAGCTCATAGTAACGCTGGGGGTCCATCCGCTGGTTGTTCAGATAGGTGCCATTACCAGAGCCCAGATCAATGATGTATGGCTTGACTCTTCTGCCTGAGGTGCCATCTGCCCGTGTGAACTCCACTAATCTGGAAAAAAGGTTTAAAAGAAATGAACATTTAGCATTTTCTGGTCCACAAAAAAGTCTCACAGGTTTGAAACATGACTCTTATTTTGCTTTTTCAATATATTTAAAAAATGAACCATGGTGCACATTGCCTTTCTGACCTGTACTGTAACACAGCATGCTGTTTGGAACAAGAAGGGTGGTCGATAGGAATGTCTGCTATTTTCCTTTGTCGTCCAAGTAGATATGCACTCTGTCTGTGGATATACATGACTGGCAGCGGCTCATCATTTTTAAAGGGGTACAAGCGCCACCTTCTTTTAGGGATACGTGCCTCAGGCGGCTCATTATACTTGATCACCACCCCCCTGAATGTATTGGTATCTTCCACCAAGGCACCTGATAGTTCAAAGTTTGGCATATCTTTCTCAACAGCCGGGGCAGAATCAGGGTCACCAGCTGCCTCATCCCCGCTGCCCCCTTGAGCCTCTCGTCTGAGGCGATTCTCTCGCCGGCGTTCATTATGTTGGTCCCTCTCAGCTTGCTGTTGCTGTTGTATGTGGGCATCTCTTTTTCTTCCCCTATGTCTCTCTTGTTCTCGGTCTCGCTCTCTTTGCCGCGGCCGCTCTTCTTCTCTTTTTACCCTGCGATCATTTGAATCATCCCTTCTCTCGCGATGCCTGTGACTTTCGGCTGCTCTGTGATCCTCTTGTTCCTAAAACAAAAATCCTATTAATATGATTTACCGTTAGCCTACTTATTTTACATATTTAAATACACCAACTTTAAGATTGAACATGTGATAAAATAGTAAACCCTGTCAAATAACATTCCAACGGCTTCCATTAAAAACCATTAATGTAGTGCATTTTGGGCTTTATTCCAGTATGGCTTAATGGTATTATTGGTTCCCATCTCACCAAAACAACCTGACACATTACCAGTAAAGCTTCCATAAAAACAATACAATACAATTTATATAACCGTAAGATCCCTTGGCCATTACACCCATCCATTGTGATGATTTCTATTGTTTATTAAAGTAGGAAAACCAATTTGATTATTAAACCTGTTGTGAAATTTAAACTATAAAAAAATAAATGATTCAAAAACTAATAAACAACTAGTAAAGTAACAGAACCCATTTTATCTCAATTATTACAATCCTATGCCATACTTTATAAAAAATGATACACTTATACAGATTATTTTATATATTTATTATGATCTCGTCTAATGAGACTCACCCGCTTTATCCTTACGTCAGTTCCGCGGTGAGGGCTTCTACTTCTGCGGGGTCGAGGTGACCTCTCCTGCTGTCTGCCTGATGAACGGTCTCTTCTCGCTGGAGATCTTTCCTTTCTTCTGACAGGCGATCTACAGTCAAGCAAACATCCCACGTGAAACCATTGAGTACAAACAAACAAAATAACTTGTTGATCCCTCTCCCCGCACATTTCAAACTTTTAACAACAAACTACAGGAGCGATGGCTTTATTTCGCTGACCTGTTATACGGATAACCATGGCTGTCAGGTATAAAGCTCACCTGCTGTTTCGTCTTCTCGGTGGGGGACTGCTGCTGCCGCGGCTGGATCCTGAAGCGGATCGGCGTGACCGCGGAGGCCGCACGGGACTCTCTTGTTCTTGCTTGATTTTCATTTTTACATCCCGGGCAGGAGATTCTCTGTGTCGTCTCCTGTTATCCATTACGACGTGTGCTTGGTAATAAACTTCATAAAGTATAACAGTCGTTCACAGAAAACGAGACCATGAAAACACAATCACACCGCATTTACGAAACTTCCATGTGCACTTCCGGTTTGTAGCTTGCCGCTAAGAAATATGTCCCCCTTTAAAATGCACAAGACACTTTGGTTCCGGTGTTCTGTCCTTTACATTTTGTGTAATGTTTCTTGTAGCGTTTTCAACACGTTACGTAATTTTTTTTAGATTAAAAAAGTTTAAATGGCCTGGCTACTGAAATGTGTGCATGTATGTAATGTATATATCAAGGCATTCGTTAGTTTCACTGAACTAGTCATTACAGTTACAGTACAGTACCATCTGACCTCGATAACTTAATGAATATTTGTAATTTATTGTATTGTAATTTAAGCATTTTTATGAAAACATAAACAAGGCTTTTAAAATTATGCTTGGTCATTTAAACTTTTATTTTGAATTATTATTCAATGATCACACGATTAATAATAGGATGCCCACCAAGATTATTAAACAAGATACTAAACTCACAAATTTGAGTTTAATATTATATCCAGGATAACCTGAAATATGTGATACTAAATAATTGCAGTGCATTGCCACCTGGTGGCGGGATCTGTTTTCGAACTGCTTCTAGCATTGTTTGATCAAAATAAAATATTTCTTATGAATTTAATTTGTGTTATGTGGCAACATATCCTGAAAAACAAACAACAACAAAAAAACCTTAAACAGTTTGAGCAGTGAGCACTAATATCTTAAACTTGAAATAATTACGACAATTTACTATTTGATCAGTAATATTAGCAACATTTGACTGTAAACTACGACAATAATAAAAAACTGATGCAGTTCTGAACGGGTTTAGTCTGCTAAAGGTATTCAAATGGTTGACGCAGAGAGGTTGTCATAGCAACCGTAAACATTAAACCGAAACGTACGCAGCAATACGAGAATAGCTTGCCAAGCTTTTAACCAAAGCGTAACATTTTTAACATTTCTGTACAATTTAACATTTTTATCATGATTCCTCCTTCCGACTCCCTGCTGAAGTATGAGTCTCCAGTGTTAGTGAGCAAAAACACCGAAAGGAAATCCCCAAAGGTAAGCACGTTCTTAAAAATACCTGTTAAATAATGTACTAGTCCACCTCTTAAGAAGTAATGTTAATATTCATGATGTAAGTGTTTCCGTAGCTCAACTGAGTTTGGATTCGATCCCATACTGATACTGACTATATTTTGTAATGCACTGTAACGCTTTAAATAAAATCGTAATGTAAAATGTGTAATGTAAATGTGTTAAACTGCATCTTTCAAAGCTTTAATAACAAAATACACAAACAAAACATTTTCACAAGCTCTCTCATTTCTACTCAAGAGTCGCCCTTTAAAAGTAAGTCCTCAACAGACGTCAGTCAGTGGCCCTGTCCCACCTCCACCTAAACCCAAGAGTCCAGATGCCAGCCATCAGCAAACAGAAGAGATCTTGAATGCTATTCTACCACCTAGGTATAGGTCAACTTACTAATACTTAACCATATGACTACCATAGTTCAGCTGCACAGGATGTCACCCTTTTTAAATGTTGTAAATAATTCTGTTATAGGGAATATATAGAGGACGGCCAATTATGGGTACAGGCGGTGTCCAGCGCACCATGCACTCGTGCAGACGTCATTAATTTGCAAGAAGAGCTGTACAAAAAACTACAGCAGCGCCAGGCTAGGGAGACAGGCATATGCCCTGTCCGCCGTGATCTCTACTCTCAATGCTTTGGTAAGAATGCACATAAACCAAGTGATCAGTAATACAAAATGGCTCTTGAAGTTGACAGCTGTCTATTTTGCTTTTAGATGAGCTGATCAGGCAGGTCACAATAAACTGTGCCGAGCGGGGACTTCTGCTGTTGCAAGTCCGAGATGAGATCCGCATGACCATTGCTGCCTATCAAACATTGTACGAGAGCAGCGTGGCCTTTGGCATGAGGAAAGCTCTTCAGGGCGAGCAAGGAAAGTTGGACATGGAGAACAAGGTACTGTTTGTAGTTCAGGGTTCTCACACCTTATTTAACCTCAAATTCAATGACCTTTCAAGGACTTTCCAGGTCCAATACCCTCAAATTCAAGGACTAAATGTAGGAATACATTTCAAGTTAGAGCAAGGTTACATCGTGTTACCTTTTAAGATACATTGTTACAGTTCACTTTCAAGGGAACTCGCGCTGCGTCAATGCGGTGACACTTTGGGGGATTCTTCCAGGGGTAAGTGCGTCTGAATGTGTGTATCAAATTCAACCAATGGTGAGGCTTAATGACAAAGACAGGGTGACGTGGGGGCTAGGAAGTACATCGCTATCTGAAATATTGCCAAAGACGGCGTTACAGGGACGCAGGAAGTATGGCAAGGGAGACGCAGCGTGTTACATACGTAACCCGAGACGTTTTTATGTGTCAAACACATCTATGCAAAAAAGCATTTTGGTATGAATCAACATTCGCATACAGAATATATAAGCATTTAAAGCGAACAGTTTAGCACGTGTGCTTGAAAAGTCTAGAATTTTTATGATATTATCCTACACTACACAGGAAATAATATGGATTTTTTTTTTTCAGAAAACTTCTTGCATAAAATAGATTCAAGCACTTTTAATGACCTGTATCTATGTATGTATATTTTCAAAAACTTCCCAGGGCCTTAATTTCCCCCAGATTCACAAACTTTCAAGGACCCGTGGGAACCCTGTAGTTATAACAAATGGACTTTACTAATACATGTATAACAAGACCTGCCAGGTGGTCTACATTAAATTAAGATTTAGTGCCAAGTGAAATTCTTAAAACTTTTTGCTAGATATTGGAGTTGGAGAGTGAAAAGCGAGATTTCGAGAGGCAGGTGAGCGAGCAGGTGGCTAAATGTGAGGCTATTGAGAGACATGAAACCGAGCGGAGGGAAATTGAGGAAAAGCAGCATGCAGAAGAGGTCCAGTTCCTCAAAAGAGCCAATCAGCAACTTAAGGTAAATAGCTGGTGAAGAATAACATCACGTTGTTACAAAAGCTTTGTTTCAACTAAATGCTCTTCATGTCTTTGTATTAGGCACAGTTGGAGAGTATAATTACCCTGAAGAACAAACCATGAATTATTAAAACAGCTACAAATAAAAGTCAGTTTTAAATGTTCTACTTCAATAAATAAAAAACTTGTGAAACATTACTTGTTTAGTATTTATTTTTTTCTCCATACAAAGGAGAACAGATATAAATACATGGGTACATGATCCATATTTCACTATGGCTGAATCAAGACATTCTTTGAAGCTAAATGCATTAAAAAATGCACAGTGCTGAAATGAATTGTCAGTCTGCAGTCATAATGTTCTAAGGATGGTCACAGTATGAACAAAGTGCAGATCAACTAGAACTTCACCTTTATACAAATCACTGTGATTCCAATCCAGATGTTTCAAAATTAGCCACCGACCCAACTATGGGTGATGGGAATGAATAGTGATGGGTTTTTGACCTGGTCTTATCTCTTAGCCCGTTTGGCTCTTGCACCATCCTGGGGCATTTTTCGGTTTTTATTTTTGTTCTTGACATTGTGCGTGTCATAATAACGGACTCCAGTTTTCTTCGTTCTCTGGGCACGCTCCATTCTTCGTTTCTGTTGGAAGTAAAAGTTCAAGTGAGAAATTGAAAAATGTGGACTGTGGAGCTCATATTTATTTGGGAAGTCTGGATAGAGCATGGAAAACAATGCATACTTCTTTGGATGTGAGTTTGGTAGACGTTGAAAGCTCCTCATCTTCCAAAGCTTTCCTCTTTTTGCCCAACTGCGTCACAGCTGGAAAACAATACAAAGAAGGGTTACATTATGCCCACCTGTAATCATTGACCAATCAGAATTAATTGATTATTGTTAAATATACATGATCAAGAACAGTGTACTAAAATGGTGCCATTTTTGTCTCATTTTAGTTGCAGGTCTGAATAAAAAAGGATTATTTGGCATTAACTTGGATTGGTTGTGTATGTAGTCCATCATTAGTTTTAATATGACTTACCTTTCTGTTGCGCACGATTTTGCTTTGCCTTGGTTGCAGTAAACACCTCTTCAGAAAGGCCTTTAGGAATTCTGATAAAAAACATCAAAACAACACATTACAAAGTGGGAAGTGCAACCTGAATTAGCTAAAAAAAAAACCTTAGTTAATGCCTATGTGAAGAAAGGTAAGCATTAATATGAATATTAGGAAACACAAACCGTAAGGTAGAAAAGCGCTTCGACTTGGCACGATCAAGAAATTGTTTCAATTTGGCGATCTTATCATCCAGCTCTTTATTCACTTCTCGTGTGCTCTTGCTCTCCGTCTTGTCTGGCGATACGACCACTGATGATTCTTCCGGTTCCTCTTCATTGTCATTTTCCACGTGTTCCTCTTCTTCCTCCTCTTCCTCATCTTCTGATCCAGAGGGATCAAAAATATCCGGCATTTCAACAGGCACAAGATCTTCTTCGCTGAACTCTGGGGCCACGTTTATTTTGCCAAAGTTCTGCTTGACGCTGACAAAGATCTTCTGCATCTCTTCATGTTTTTGTTTCAGCTGTTGATCGTCTTGTTTGCTAGATGACGCCCCCTCCAAATTCTCCACTTCAAGTCTGTTTTCAAACTCTTCCTCCGCTGTTTCCATCTCAGGGATTTCTAGCGGTGGCTGTGTTTTGCTCTGAGAGAAAAGATTAAATGTCAGTGTGGTGAAAATGTTTATAAAATGCATTACAGTCTAAGTCTTTGCCAGTATAAAGATTTACAAATTTTGAAATGTAATATTTTTAATCAATGTGGCCAACAATAAGGTTTTGATTTGTTCCATGTAATCCTATACACGTTACAGGAAGCTGGAGGATTTAGACTCGGAGAGCACATATATAAACAATGAATAAACAACAGAAAGTTTTCAAGGAAACAAGACGTTAAAGGGAATCCATCTCTAAATGTTTCATTACAGTTTCTAACACTGACCCATTTGATTCGGTTAAAAGATCCAAACTTTCTAGGAATGTTTGTAACACTTGTATAGGGATTAAAAACAAATGTCTATTTACCTCCTCATCCATCTCGCACCCAGGGGGCTTCACAAAAAAGGGGATCCGTCCCCTTTGCCAATCATTCAAAACCATTTTAGCGACTGTACTCAGGTCAGGCTCTCCACCCTGTAATACAGCACAAAATACTAATCAGAGAGATGTTTGATGTTTAGAGATTAAAATAAAAAGATAAAGCTAACAGTCCAGACCTTTAAATTTCCAAAAAATGAAGTATTAGGTGGTTTTGGTACAGAGAAATCAGAAACTGGCTATTCTAGTGTATAAGTTTTTCCACAGGCTCAAAGTAAGCAAACTGTCACAACCCAATTCAATCTGACACCCCAGAGACAACACTAAACAAATATGCCAAGAGAACTTTGGGCTAACAGTTCATCTTATCAGATGCACTTTACAATGGTGCCAGACCTTAAGCAGTTTTCCGGTGCGAAAAGCAAGCTTTTCCAGGAAATCTTCGGCGGAGCTCCAGGATGGAATACGGTATGTCTTCTGAATGTACTCGGCTTTCGCCCTCTCCAGCACCGCTCCGATGTGATCCTCTGGGCTTCGGATCTTCTCCACTTGGACCTAAGATGCAAAAAGATTCAAAGTGATGAGATAAAACCATTGGGAATACCAAATGAGAACAGTTCGCTTGGACAATCGAAGCCATCTTACCACTCCCTTCAGTACGATGTCAGACTCACTATCGTCGGAGGGGTAGACAACGCCAGGGCAGTCGATCAGGAATATGCGTCTCATTAGTGTGATATATTGCCAGACCTTGGAAAGTAATAAAGAACAATCAGAAACCGCAAGGCTGAAACATTTCAACAAAACAAACTGGAATCCATTCAGCCGATCTCCGGGTCTGGCGGTACCACTTTTAGCATAATCCATTGAATCGGATTAGACCATTAGCATCTAGCTCAAAAATAACCAAAGAGTTTCGATACCCTTCCTATTTAAAACTTGACTCTTGTGACCAAGACCGACGGAAGACCAAAAGTTGCAACTTTCAAGGCAGACACGGCTAGTAACTACACTCTCATTCTGGCATTATATAATCAAGGACTTTGCCGCCGCAACATGGCCGCAGGAGGCGCAATGATATCACGCAGCAGCCTAAAATAGTCCCCTTATTAACTTTCAATAGCAGGGGAATATTTTCGGGCAGTGCGTAATATCACTACGCCTGCTGCAGCCATGTTACAGCAGCAAAGTCCTTGATTATTACGCCAGAATGAGAGTATAGTTCCTAGCCATATCTGCCTAGAAAATCACAACTTTTAATTCTCTGTCGATCCTAGTACACAATGTAACTACAGAAGAGTGAAGTTTTAAATAGAAAAAATATCGAAACTCTTCGATTATTTTTTAGCGCGGTGCAAATGGTCTAATCAGATTCAATGGATTGTGCTAAGCTATGCTAAAAGTGGTAGTGCGAGATCCGAAGATCAGCTGGGTGGATTCCAAAACGGTAAAAGTCGAATGTTTGCCTCTAGGGGAGCTGGAAAATGAGTATATTTAAAAAAAAGTGGAGTGTCCCTTTAATCTCAACCATTTAAAGGTGCAGTGTGAGACTTTTAGCAGTATCTAGCGGTAAGACTGTGAATTGTAACTAAAGTTTCAGTCCACAGCTCACCCCTCCCTTTCAAAACGCATAGTGAATCCACAGCAGCCGCCACATGACAAACATGTCATCTACTGAGACAACATAGTGACAAAACGCGCTCAATAGGACAGTTTGTTCGTTTAGGGCTATTGTAGAAACATGGCGTCGACTTCCATGTAAGGGGACCGGCGATGTATGTAGATAAAAACGGGTCATTCTAAGGTACTAAAACAATACAGTTCATTTTGTATGGTCTTTATACACCACTAATAATATAGTTGTTCCTCAAATCTTACCTTAGTTTCACCAGCAATGGGTGCCACGTTGCAGACTTTTTTGGAGCGTAGGGTATTGATAACAGAGCTCTTTCCAACGTTGGGGTAACCAATGAACCCAACACTGATCTGCTTTTTGTCTGAATGGAGCTGAACAAATATCAACAGGAAGATGTTAAGAAAAGTCATTTGGAAAATATTTGTTTAATTAAAACACAAAACACTTTCATGATATCCAGGTTAGGAAGAAGCTCATTTTGGATCAACCTTTCCACCTATAGTTTGCAGACAGTCCCAAGTTGATACTTTCAAAGCCCCTTAAAAGTCATTACACACAGATTTACACCAATCAGCCATAACATTGTATGACCACCTGCTTAATTTTGTGTGGGTTCCCCTTTTGCCACCAAAACAGCCCTGACCCTTTGAGGCATGGACTCCACTAGACCTTTCTATCAGAACCAGCATTCATTTTATTTTAGGAATTTCAGCTACAGTAGCTATTGGATCGAAGCCTTTTCTCCCCACGTACATCAATATGCCATGACCGCCCATGACCCTGTGGCCGGTTCACCGCTTTTCCTTACTTGGACCACTTTTGATAGGTAGTGACCACCCCACAGGAGCCGCAGTTTTGGAGATGCTCCCATCCAGTCGTCTAGAAAAATCACAATCCCATTTTTCCTGCTTCTAACACATCAACTATGAGGACAAGTGTTTGATCTGCTTAGGCAGGTGGTCATAATGTTATATTATTATAATGCAGTCATGGTAACGAGAAGATTATTTTTCGGTTTTATTTTTACTCATATAGTGTCTTGTCATATAACCTTCAACTAAATTGATGCTTTTTTAAGTTTACAATCCTTTTAAGTCTTTCCAAGATATTGTTTACAGCTGTGTTCCCGAAAATAGGCCAGAGGCAGATGTGAAGACGGGAGTGGGGGGGCACAATAGGTGGTGGGATGTATCTGGTTCCTGGCCAACAATCTGCTGCCATTACAGATCAGATATAAGACTGGTCGTAAGCAAAGATATAGTGTAGACCGTTGTGCATCTAAACCTGCCATCATGTGTTTCCAAGACATGCTGTGTAGTAAACATAAAAGTGTACTAAAAACAATGAAGTCTTACCTTGCCAAACTGCCTCAGGAGCTGGATAAGCGAGCCCTTGCCGAAGGAGTTGGTAAGGCTTGCGTGAAAAGCCAGAGTGGGATATTCCTGAGACAGCAACGCGACCCAGCGTTTCTAAACATACACACACATGCAAATGTCAAATGTGTTAAAAAAAAATTCTATAAATGTGTTGCAAAATGATTAATCGAAATATAAAAAATGATGTAATGTTTACAAGATAATTCAAATTTTGATCTGTTTTTGTTTCCTACCGTGACCCATGTGGGAATGAGGTCACACTTATTGAGCACAAATATGAGATGCTTCCAGGGTTTCTCTTTCTTCATGTAGGATTCAATACTCTGAGACCGTGTGCCCATAGGGTCCCGAGCATCCAGCACCTGAATAACAACATCTGAGGAGTCGATAACCTGTGGAAAGAAATATTCAGTTTAGGAAATGACAGTATTCTGGTTTCCAGTATATTTTTTAGCAAGTATGGTGTTAGGTAATAGTCAAAGCTACCTTATACAGCTCCCCCCAGATCCGCTTTGACTGGCCCTTTTTGAAGATTTCTTCCTGAGCCTCATCCCTGCAGTGTCAAAATGTAAGACAATACTAGTGTTTCCAAACTACAATATTACATTTGTTAATATATCACACCGTGTCATTATTAGGAAAGTCTGAATTAAAATGTGGTGTTAGTTTTGTAAAAATATTTATTCGGTTTCACATTCGATTACTCTTAACTACAAAGCGACATCTCCAACTCTCTAAAAAAATATTTTTAACTAGAGCCATTTTGTTCCTCACCTGACTCCACTGTCCTCAGTCACCAAATCCCGATCTTTCTCAGCGCTGTAGCTCTGAGAGGAGACTTCAGCCTGCTCAGCAAAGTCCTTTAACTCTCCCACTGACAAGTTAGGCCTTTTTCTTTGCGCCTTTGGCCCAAATGTGGTCTCAAAAGTCTCTGTGTCCAGAATGTGCACCTTGGAGTTCTAAAAATATATTTAAAAGAACCAGAAATATTATTGTTATACTTATTATTTATTAAATGTCACGAGAGCTTTTATATGCCCACTTCACTAATATCTGATATATGAAGGCCTTGTAAGTGTTTTGACATCTCTCTAGAGCTCAGTTATCAGAGGAAAGACATGATTCATGACAGATCATAAGTGTACTTAATGGCATGATTTATGACCGGCTTCTGTGTGTTAAATATTTTTGTGCCCGGTAGGTAGGTTTGGATGACATTGCCAAAATGTAAGAGCTCTTGAATTTTTTCAGTCATTTAGCAACACTTAAAATATATCTACATATTTGTTTATGACTTAACCCTTTGAAGGTCTGCATAACCATTTGGTAGAGCTTGCTTTGAGTAAGCACATTTTGTCAAAAACCAAATCTATTTTTTTGGGTATCAGATACAGTAGTGAATCAAATATTTTAAAATTGATAAGCTGACATGTCATTTAGCTATTTGTTATTTACATTATATAATTTCGTTTTGGATGTTTAGGATTTACCATGCAGCTGCTTCACAAAAAGTTAAAACATTTGAAAACTTCAATGTAAAGTCTATAAATCGACAATAATATACAAATATACACGATTACGTCACAATATCAAAGTGAATAATCATCAATTTTGATTTTGGTCATAATTGAGCAGCCCTCATGTGCATTATTACAATGTTGCTAAATTTTATATTTTCAGCGAAATCATATATTATATATTAAATATTAATTATAATATATTATTTAATATATTTCCAATAACATCTAAAAGAAATGCATCTTTAAGAAAGCATGCATAACTGTTTAAATGCACTTTCATGTATTATTAACACCGTTTAAGAGTTGGACCCTCACGCTAAACATAGAAAAAGAGTCAAAAAAGCAGTTGGACGTATGCCAGAGTATTTCTGTGTCGAATGCGCTTCGTCAGGTTTCGTACAAGTTCCAGAAAGTTTTTTCGAACATGAAAGATTTATAAGGAACAATCTTGCTTTATTTATTTTATGGGCAATTTCAGTGCAGGAAGTACAGTGGAAGCCCATATATGGGCATGCACACAGCAACCAAGAACTGATACGAAATTAACGTCATGAAAGAACTGTGTTTTTCTTTATGAGGAATATTTGAAGAGTTTCGTTGCAAAACGAGATAACCACCGTTTTTTTAATTGTTCAGAAATCTCGTTTTTTGGTTGAGCATTCCAATTAATTTCAATGCAACTGCAGTTGGTTTGTTTTGATTCATAACTTAAAAAATACAGCTAAGTAGCACCATAAAACAAAATAATAACATGATAACATAAAAATAAACATGTTTTGACAAAAATGTAAAAAAATGGATTTATCTCGTTTTGCAACGAAACTCTTCATTAAAGCTTGTTCAGGTTTCGCGCGTGTGTTATAGTTGTGAAAGTGCATTTAAAGCGTCATGAAACACTAACCAACACTTTTTTTTAGATGTTAACAAAGTTATTTGTATTGCACATCATAGAAGACAATGCTAGTATCTGTTCATTTTAACATTAGGAGAAAACGAGTACATTTATAGCTTTTTTGTGATATTTTTGTCTTCTGGGTTTAAACTCCATATCATGTAAACGTCACGGGCTGTGATGTGGCAAATTACTGTAGTACATCATAACCGTCAGTGTCTCATTATTATTTATAAGATAGCGTGTTCTTAGCCAATGATAATCACACATGGATACTAGTGCTGCCTCACGATTAGTCGCGACTAATGGTTTGCAGAATAAAAGTTTTTGTTTACATAATAAAAGTGTGTGTACTGTGTATAATAATTATGTTTATATAAACACACACACATATAAATGTATAATTAAGAAAAAAAAATATTTATATAATAAATATTTATATTTATATATAATATAGATTATATATAAATATAAACATGTATATACACATGCAAATGTTTCTTAATTATATACATGCATGTGTGTGTGTATTTATACATAATTATTATACACAATACACCCACATTATGTAAACAAAAACTTTTATTCTGCAAATGATTAGTCGCGACTAATCGTGAGGCAGCACTTATGGATACGGTTCTGAAGTAAATGTGTAAAATATTATATTCAGTATAATTATTTCTGAAATACTGCTAATCTTAGTAAATCTAAGCTTAAATCAGTTGCCCCGCCCACTCATCGCCATTCTTCTCACAGCATCCACGCCCATTTAAGTAGCATTTTTTTAAATGATAGTGAGGTAGACTGGACCTGAAACAGCAGGGTTTTATGACGCTTCAATGTAAACGACACAAATATGTAGTGAATCATAAGCTGGATTCAGAGATAGTGGAATAATGTTTTGTGTGTGTTGCTTGTCCGTGACTTGCTCCACCCGCGGTACGCATTGAGGGGGTCGGGTTTACTCAGAAAGAATCGGTAGATCTGATCTGTCTTCTGATAAGATTCTTTGGATATATGAAGGATTTAATAATACTCCATAGGTACTCAAGATTATCATAAGTTAAACAGAAACAGCGTGTTATGTGAGCTTTAAGAGTAAATAAAAAACACAGAAGAAATAACCTCTCCTCAAAATACAGACAAAACAAAACGGTTCCTAATTTGATCGTTTGAGTTGTCTCTAATAAGACAAAAATCAAGCAAAACATCAGCTAGAATCAGCAAATTTCATTCAGTTAAGATCTATAACTGTTCCAGGCCAAATTGCAATTTCTAAATTACCTTTAAAAAACTAACAAAAAAAGAAGCCATACCACTGCTGTAATAGAGGGTGGAATAAAACAAGGAATTTACAGATCTTGTCAAAAGCGGTAACATTTCTCGTAAGAAATCCTACTTCTGGTAAGATTAAATTTACTCCGAAGAAATGCTGTGGATAATGATAAACAATCTGATTTGAGGCTAACCACCACTTCACAACATGTTCAAAATATTTCTGAGAAGAGCAAAAACGTAAGTGCACACACACATGCACAAAGCTGCTGATACTGGGCCAGTGAAGTTACACCACTCGCTGGACAAGATGTTGCTAACTAATCATAAAAAGAAATATAAACAACATATAAACAATTAACATCGTCTCGTCCAGTAGTTTTCTGCACCCAGAGCAGAAAATCAAACAAAAATGGGAGCGTGTCACAGTGCTGAGAGGCTATAGTGGTACATTCGCTTCACGTAGTCCTAAAAGCTTTTGCTCACACATGGAACGGTTTAGATGAAGAAAACTTTTCAATCGAATCAACATTTGCTCAAGGAACACGAGGAACTGAGCATAACATTGCACTTTATTTCGAGAACATTGCTATGTCCTGTTGTTTAAGACTGGCAGCCTACAGAAATTTAGGTGCCAATATGCAATATCTCTTTTAGTAAAGTGTCTATCCCCATGCTGACCTCGTGAAGAACAACTCACAATGATGCAAACGAACAAAGCCGATCTTTAAAACAGGGTGACGCAATGGTTAGTTATATGCCACCTGCTCTAGGACCAGCTTCAAGGATTGTCAAATAGGATAAAACATGAGCCATATTAAAGTGCGCACTTAAAAAAGTATTATATCTTGTATGTTTTTTCTTAAAGGGATAGGATAAAAAATTCTGTCATCATTTCTTAAAGGAATAGTCTACTCATTTTCAATATTAAACTATGTTATTACCTTAACTAAGAATTGTTGATACATCCCTCTATCATCTGTGTGCGTGCACGTAATCGCTGGAGCGCGCAGCGACGCTTCGATAGCATTTGGGTTAGCCCCATTCATTCAATGGTACCATTTAGAGATAAAGTTAGAAGTGACCAAACACATCAATGTTTTTCCTATTTAAGACGAGTAGTTATACGAGCAAGTTTGGTGGTACAAAATAAAACGTAGCGCTTTTCTAAGCGGATTTAAAAGAGGAACTATATTTTATGGCGTAATAGCACTTTTGGGAGTACTTCGACTCGCCTGAAAAGTCCACTTCCCTTCTCACTCTCATAATGGGAGAGGGAGGGTGTTACTGCGCCGAGTCGAAGTACTCCCAAAAGTGCTATTTCGCCATAAAATGTAGCTCCTCTTTTAAATCCGCTTAGAAAAGCGCTACGTTTTATTTTGTACAACCAAACTAGCTCGCACAACCACTCGTCCTAAATAGGAAAAACGCTGAAGTGCTTGGACACTCCCAACTCCATCTCTGATTGGTACAACCGAATGAATGGGGCCAAGCTAAATGCCATCGAAGCGTTGCAGCACGCTCCAGCACTTACGTGCACGCACACAGATGATAGAGGGATGTATCAACAATTCTTGGTTAAGGTAATAACATATTTTAATATTGAAAATGAGTAGACTATTCCTTTAACCCTTATTTTGTTCTAAACACGTATGAATTTTGACAAAATATTATATTATCCATTGACTTTAATAGTAGAAAAAAAGTGTGTTAATAAACCTTTATAAGTTTAGAACAACATGCGAGTGAAAAACGATGACAGAATTAGAATTTTTGGGTGAACTATCACTTTAAAATAATTTCTATAGCTATATTCATGGCAAGAACGGGTTATCCTATACAAACAGGTACAGTATCTTATCTATATGAATCTATTGGTGTTAGTATACTCACATGTGCTTTAATTCGGTCATGCAGCAAGGACATTGGTAACTTGCTCTGTCTCATCACTACTCGGTAGGGATCTTTCTTCACTGCATTCATCTCATCCTGGAATTTCTGCAAGGATGACTGCTTGATAACACGTGTATTGGCTAGATAGGGAGTGCATTAGAAAAGCATAAAAATGACATTATTCTATATGAAAAGAACGGTCTCTGCTCTGTAATCGTACCTTAAGTCTGGTCAATATTCAAACAAACACATTAAAACTCAAAGCTGAAATGCAATGGTCTTACCAAACCACTTGATGTTGGGTTCAACTCTGGCCACGGTCCCCGGAGCAACTGTGCTTTGGTACTGCAAGGGCTTTATTACCTTACCTCGATTATTGCTGTGGCATATGAATAGAAAAAACATGCATGACTCAAATAATTTAATTCTGAATAAGTAGTTCAAATATTTCTATAGTTTACTACTGCTTTTAATGGTAAAATAAAGTAAGATTCGATTACTGTTACCATCTCTGTTTCTGTCTGTACATATTTAAGCGTTTGATGGTGGCACGGTCCCTCATGTTGTTACCTCCAGCTCCCTTAACCCGGTCTGTAGAATAGACAATGTTAAAAGGTACAGTTCATTTTCATTTATTAAAAAATGCATAGGCTATTATTAGTTATTCACCTTTGACTGATTAACATAAGCATCCTTTGTATCAGTCAGTCTTAAACATTTTGTAACATGAGTAGCAATACCACATGACATATAAACACTGCTGTCGATATCATAAATCAGTCAGTTATAAAACATACGGATCGTATTTTTCAAGGAATGAATAAAAACTTGTAAATGTATTTAAAATACACACATCCACTAAAAAAACTAAGAAATAAGTTAATATAGATAATACAGCGGGTTGAAACTTTGACATTTGGTCTTTACAGCAGACAACAGCCTCTGATGGGACTTTGACATTGTTGACAGAAGAGTTTAACGTTACATAAAACAACGTTTGTAGTTACACAATATTCATACTATAACGCAGCACAGCGCGCAACAGTGAATACATAACTAAAGACATTTGTAACAAGTTATACGAATTGAAGTGAAGGCTAATGCTAAAATTCTGTAGCAGTTCACAGCTAACCAGCGGTTTATCTGATCTTACCGGGGTTGGAGCTGGAGTTCGAGGGGTTTATGGAGCTCTTCCCTTTGAATTTTGGCTTAACCATTGTGACAGATCGCTTTAGAGCCCTTCCAGTACTCCAAAACACAGAACTATAGCGGGGTATTAGTCCACTACAGACTTCCACGTGCTACAGTAAACTATTGAAACCCGGAAGTACGTCATCAACAAAGCGACATCTATTTTCGCTTCACTGAGAATGAAATACTTTTTTTGATAGACAGAAGGTGGTTGTTGATAATTTTGTTTTTTCTTTGCATCATATTTTATTTCGAGTACCTCAAGGCTGTTGTGTTAATACTTTTTTGCTTAATAACATTGTAATATTAGCAAAATATTTCATTCATAAATGTAGATTCTTTAAACCCCCCACTACTTATTGTATTTAAAAATTACTTAAAATGTTTTCCAAAGCCCTTAATAAGATAAAAGGTCAGAGTGCTATAAAGCTGATTTACTTATTGACATCATTTAATTTATTGTGATATGGCCGCTAATATTTATCTTTATCTTTATTTATTTATTTATTTAAGTTAATGTAAATTATAATTTCAGATTTCTATTTATTTATTTTTTTCAAATTTTTCTTGTGTTGAGCCTGTAATACTTATCTACACTGTGAATGTATATTTGCCTTTGTTGTTTATATACTTTTGTATTCAATAAAGTAAAGGAAATACTTTTTCTAATCAGTCTCGTTTAATGTCTTATAAGATATTTGTCTACTATATATATATATACCAAATATTTGTTATATACTTTATATTTGTTCTCTCCGGCTATCAAAACATAAAATATTACATTTTAATATTTTTAAATTTTAATATTTTAATATTAATCAAAGCAGTAACACTACACTGAAAAAAGTGAAAGTTGGATCTAATTAAAAATTACTTTAATTGGTAACACTATAAAAAGGTAGTTTTTTAAACTAAAAATTTACTTCGAATAAATTGAGGTGAAAAAAACTTCACACCAATTGCTAACACCTAAAAATACAGTTATTTAAATGAATTTGTATTGATGTTTTATGTGAATGTACGGTATAAAAAATAACATACACCCTTTATGTAACATTAAAGCTTACTCTCATATTAAAATCTTAATGATTTTAAACAGGGTCCATATCACAATTAAACATTACTTATAAATAACGTTCAAATTACCCATTATTTATTCATATTTTTATAATCCACACTTTATACATCACGACCAGTGTTGTAAATTATTTTTATTGAAATCAAAAACACAATAAATTAAAATCCTGTTTTGTGAATCAAATCACTTACTCTGACTCTCAACTCCCACTTTGCTAACTTATGGGTAAAGACGCTAATAATAACTGGACCTGGCAACACTGATCCTGACTTGGATCTATTTATAAAGGCCATATGTTTTCAATAAAAGGTTACTACATATTTTTTGTAGATATACCACTGTAGTTAAAGTAGCCTGCCATGTAAATACTGTAAATAATGTAAATGAATATGGTAAACTGTGACATACATCAAAATTCCAAACACAGCATGCTACAACTTCACCATATACCCAGAAGAGGGCATGCCTGCGTAGTAATTATTACTCAAGTAGCGTTATGATGTCTGTGGGCTAGCCTTGAACTTTAACCAGAGCATGTTTACTACAGATAATCAAGACTTTTGGACAAATAAATATAGGAAATTAAAACTCTTTAATTTGACATTGTAAAAAATCTGACTTGTTTTGATTAAATTAAAAGCTATTACGCATCTGTACTGCATTTTGTGCTTCATCAATATTGCAAAAGAAAACAAATTGTGAACAATAAACTGCACATATAGTTAAAAAAAGAATTAAAGGAACCATTACGCAGAAAAAATTGGACCGGTTTTCAGCTTAAACCAAAAATGTGTGTTGTGTTGACAGCCAATGTATTGTGTAAACTTAAAACCTGAAGAGAGCTAGTGTGTGGAATGCGTAGATAATGGCTTCTGGGGCAGCCCGAACAGTCAATGAGAACCAGGCATACCTTGTATAATACTCATATTCTGGTGAAATTCCTGTTGGTTATAGAAATCAGAAACAACATCATAGATTTTTATGTAATACTTTATATGTAAGATTTTATATGTATACTTTTTTGCAGATTTGCTTTGGTTTTGTTCTTCTGTAAACTTGTACACATATTTACACTAATCTTGAAGAAAATAGTCCAGGCTCTGGAATATTTGTCATTTTGTTCTCTCCAACTGTTCACTTCACTTTGTTAAAATTGAATGTGACAGCATGAAAAATGCATCGACCAATAGAGGTCAACCAAGAAAGAGAAAAGAACAATATAACTAAAAACACATAAATTATTTTCAGATATTATTTTTTCTCCAAATTTCTTTTATGTTCTGCTTGTCATAAACAAGAAGATGACATCATAAAAAGTACAGGCAAAATATGGCTCAAAATCATGATTTTCTTAGATTTCCTTTTTCTCAAAGGACCCTCTCTGAGAGTCTATTACATTTGAATTGAATTGCGGTTGTGTGTAATTTTGTTTGTAACCCGTTTATGAAATCGTAAGACGTTTTACTGATTTCTGAGATTGCTTGGCAAAAACCTCAACAACTTACCACAAAAATGCTTTTTAAATGGTTGGATTCGAGCAGCATTGAACAATCGTTTTGACATTGCTCTTTAAAACATATCAAAAATATTAAATGTTATTGGAATCTCATGCACTAAATAAATCAAAGCAGTAACATTACACTGAAAAAAAGTGAAAGCTGGATCTACTTGAAATTACTTTAATTGATAACACTTAAAAAAATTAGTTTTCAACTTATTTTCACTAAAAATGTTTAAGTTAATCTTTCACTTTTTACAAGAACAGAAGCCAAGATTGAATTAAACCTTGGTTACCAGCATATAGTAAGGTATTTTATCCGGTAAAGGGTAAGGCACGTATTTGCTTTTACAGAGCAATTCATCAGCAATTGAAAACGGTTGATCTGACAACTGGCGTCAGAAAGAGAGAAGTATTTCCATGCAGGACGGCTTGCTGATCTAATTCATTTTAGTCAAAGAAGGAAAAATTGCTTGTTTGATTTTTCCGTCAAGATTAGGTAAAGTTGCAGGGTCACGATATCCCTTAAGATATTCACTAATCTGTTCTCAACACTGCCAGTAAACTGCCCTGCAGCCACATGGGAAAAAGTAATGATGGAAGTACACTACACAGCTCTGTAGAGAACCTGCATAGCCCTTATCTTCTGTTTCTTTTAAATTTTAAAGTCTATAAGCTGTTTACTTGTAGACTCCACTGTGACAACTTACTTTGTGTAGTATTACAACACAAAACAATAGTAAAAAAAAAACATATCTTCCTTCCTGGGCAATAAACAGTGAATATGTTCAAAATGTGACGACTACTCCCCGGTCTCTCCAAGTCACGTTCTATGTGCACCAAAACATTTAAGCACAAACGCAAAGTGCGAAACATGTTAACAAATAAAGTTTGCTTGTCAGGGCCAGACAGCAAATAGAGATGATGGGCCAGACATTATTCAGTTGGACAGCTTCTGCAGTCAAGTAATAAAGAGGGATTATTATGAAAAAGCACCACAGATAAAAAACGAAACGCAACTGTGTCGTATAATTCATCTTTAGTGCAGAGAAAGTCCTTCAGCTCAGAAGTCTTTTCAAACGTCTCTCATGCCCTGAAGCCTCTTATTGCCTATACACTAAGCTAATTATATCACTGTCAATGGTAAATGATACAAGATCAAAGCTTTAACAAAAAATTATTTAAAGACGCTTACTCTTTGTAAAGAGCTAAATACCATCATTTATACTCGACAGCAAGGGGAAGTACAGATAAGCTGCATAAAGCAATTCATTTTTAGGTTAACCCTTGTATTGTGTTTGATTTTGTGATGATTTTGATGGAGTAGGTCAAATTGACCCAAATTAGAATCAATACAATTCCCTAAATACAACATTATGGAAAACAAGAAGGAATTAGATATGAACAGGACCATTTTATCAGTATTTGTCACACATTACAAACACTTAGTATCAAAAAGTATGTTTTTTTAATAATGCATTTAACCACAATTTTTTACATGCTTGTTTTAACAAATTTCCTAAACAGGCTCATTTTTGTTCTCGAGGCTCATTGTACTAACTACTAGTAATCACTGTTGACATGATGCACACATCTAATAAAAAAGGTCAAATTGACCAGCGTACATCAAAATAAAAAATATTATTTTCACTTTAAAACGCATAAGTGTATCCTAACTTTGCATGCATGTTCATGGCCCTAAATGAGAAAAAGTGACAAACACTGAAAACATATATTTCATTTTGGTCTGTAGGCTATAGTTACTTTGGAACAAAAATGTGGGTCAAATTGACCCGCGAACATAAAAAGCGTTACAAAATTATTTGCGTACACTTCAAAACATCTCAGCATATCCTACCTTTGCATGCATGTTCATGGCCATAAATGAGAAAAAGTCCCAAAATTTCAAGAATAAAATCACAGTTTAACTGCTTTTTTCTGACAGAACATAATATAACATAATCCGGTCACTATCAAGTCATGTAATCAATTGGCAAATGTTGCAACAAGTGCCAAAATTCTAATAGAAAAAAGACAAGATATTTTCTCTTTTAAAAAGCAATGTGAATATAACCTAACATAGCCAAACATAGCAAATCATTTACTTTATAGTTATTATTAAACCTTTTATGAGAATGGAAATCTCTGCTTGTAGCACTATGTACTTCAATAAAGGAAGTCATACACATTGAGGACAAGCATGTTTGAGAATAAATTGACACATTTCCTGCAGTTCCTTTCCAGATTCACATTAAAAAGGCTTTACACTATTAACAGGGAATAGCTAGAAGAGTACAGTCATTACATTATCAAAAATGTTTGTTTTATTAACATCTAATGACATCCATTGGTTTGATTTATACAGTCTTCTGAAATGGGTGGCCCAGATGACGACAATATCATAAAAGATCATTTACATCATTGATAATGTTAAGATTATCATAATATTTGGGAAAATCAGCAACCCTTACTTATTCCTGACTGTCTGGAAACTTGATAGAGACTAATTCAAATGACTTGTTAAACACAAGTTAAACACAATTAGTAAAAACATTTTTGCAAGATTGTAAACTTGGCTGGTAGTTACAGACCTCACAGGAAAAGTTATAAATATTACTTTCTAAATAAATGTGACCTTTAAATGTGTTCGACTGTAAAAAAAACACGCGGTTCTTAGAAACAGGAAGTACATTTCCTAGAATTTAGAAATACAGTCCTTTAAATCTTTTTTCTGTTTGTCAGAGTATGACACATAGTTTTGGCCAATGTTAACTAAAATGAAAGCTTCTGGTAAAACAACATTAGCCCAAATTTGAAATGATTTCGTATAAACAGTGCAATTAGGATGTTTTTCTCTCTCTCTTGTCTTTGGTCAAACTGTTATATGCTGTGACAGAAATCATAAACATTTTATTTTGCTGAAAACATCATTTCCTCTTTGTCACTACAAAAAACAGAAACAGAAGATGACTAAAGCACCATAACCCCTAAAACCTTTTTAAAGAAAAGGAAACAATACGTACAAACTTATTTGAGCAAATGTTCAGAATGCTCAATGCAAAGGAAGCTAGACCAGGACTGTGTGGCTTGTGTGTTTTTTATTTTTTTGAGGGGGGGATACATTCCACTAATGTGTTTTATCCTCTGTTAAATTATTTCTCCATTCGTTGGGTTCTTTACTCCTTGTTGACTCAGTTTTCACTCTACATAAATCACAGTAAGGCTTTATCTGATGGCAGGAGTTGATGGAGAGCACCAGAAGCACGCTCCTTAAAGCTGAAGTGTGTCGTTTTTTTCTTGGATGTTTAAAGCAATCATCAGCAGTTCATTCACTGCTAGTTCCACAAGAAATATCTTTTACTTAAAAACCAATTGATATTTATGAGGGCATATCTGCATGTAATGTACTATTTATTACTTATCTCTTTTGATCTTCTGGACTATTTCATGGTGGACACAATGAACTTTACTTTAATCCATTTTGGCTCTCTTATAGACACTGGGAGTCTTTAAACTGCGTGTCAGTACTGAATCTGTTCACAGATGAACAGCCAGAAGCTCTTTAACAGTCGGAATACAGTTTTTTATAGCTACATCAATCTGTAAACCTGCTAGTCTTTAGTATTACAAATAGATAGGAGCTCTGATTTGAGTCTCTGGTCAATTGCTGTCCAACTGGGATTCAATTAAGTGTTGCAGGATGTGTTTAATGTATAGAAATCTACCTGATCCATGCGTTTTATTTGATCAGATAAATATCTATAATGAAACATATGGGAGCATTTATTAAAGAAAAAGCACAACAAAACTATAAGCTCTCTAGAAATATCTAACTTTGGCCTGAACAGTCCTTTGGCAAATCGACAAACAAGAACTGTGAAACGGTTTTATACATCTGTCAGGGCTATGAGAGTCAAACAATTTGCATATTCTCTGAACAAGGTCACTTTCTTTGTCTTGAAACTGTTTTTATTACCCCTTGTACACCTGGCATTAAGATTTTTTGGATCCATCGCATACAGGTGAATGGAGTTGAAAAACTTTTTTGTACAAACACCACATACGGAGGTAGTCAGAAACACGTCACCACCTTGAATTTGTAGTGTAAATGTTAATAGATCTTGATGGCTCCTGGGCTACAGTGATAGGTCGTCCACTCACTTGTCAATCAACTGATTAAAAGAAAGGTGTTTAGAGTCCACATGAACTCAGAATTGACCCCTTCTAGTATTAGCATACTTTACTTTTGTGGTTAACAATTCGTTTTGTATGCAAGTAATTTTACAAAAAACTGTTTTTGTCATTTTAAATTAAAATCTGAAATTTCTCTCGAACAGCAGTCTTTTTCTGAAGACCTCAGTTTGATGATGCATCCTTTAACCCCTCCTCTCCAAGTGTAGTGTGCTGTCAGCTTCTTTCTATAAGAAAGTATTCATATTTTCCTATATCCAATCAAGTCCCAGTAAAAACAAAATTCACTTAGAAAAATTGCATATACTCTTAAAAATAAGGTTTTTTGTAGCGATAGACAACACATTCTCACTCCCAACTTGTCACATATATACGTTTTGATCAGTGTCCCATTGGTGTCACTTTTTAACTCACAAGGTACCCTCTGGCATAGTTGTTTTTTTGACGTGCAGGGTACTCAGGGTGCTTTCGATGAGAAATCTTTGCATCAGTACTTGACGAGCGTCATTATGAAAGGATATAATGGTGTATAAATTTGCCATTATTATTATGGCACATAATAAAAAACAATGCCAGCGTAAAGCTGATGAGGCGGTGAGACATTAAAGGAAACATTTCGCAAGACTTTTTTAAGATGTCAAATAAATTTTTGGTGTCCCCCGAGTATGTATGTGAAGTTTTAGCTCAATATACCCCATAGACAAT
The DNA here is from genome assembly GCF_027580225.2 of Misgurnus anguillicaudatus. Taxonomy (NCBI): domain Eukaryota; kingdom Metazoa; phylum Chordata; class Actinopteri; order Cypriniformes; family Cobitidae; genus Misgurnus; species Misgurnus anguillicaudatus. The sequence continues at coordinate 27,820,748 of NC_073346.2, read as the reverse complement.
TTATTTTAGCATGTTAACATTGCCACTTTGTAGGTGTGAGCAAAAATGTGCCGTTGTCCTTAAAAATGCAAATGAGCTGATCTCTGCACTAAATGGCAGTGCTGTGGTTGGATAGTGCAGATTAAGGGGTGGTATTACTATAATAAGATCCCCTTCTGACATCACAAGGGGAGCCAAATTTCAATTACCTATTTTTCCACATGCTTGCAGAGAGTGGTTTACCAAAACTAAGTTACTGGGTTGATCTTTTTCACATTTTAGGTTGATAGACACACTGGGGACCCAATAGGCCTTATGCCAGCTGCACTACTTCCTGAACTTCAGCCAGCTCCTTGTTTCCTGTCTGCCATTATTGGACAAACTGATTAATCCAGGTGTGTCTGATTATTGTTGTTGTGACTACTGAGGTCAGGCAAACCTGGGTTAATCAGTTTGTTTGTGACTACTGAGGTCAGGCACACCTGGTTTAATCAGTTTGTCCAATAATGGCAGACAGGAAACAAGGAGCTGGCTGAAGTTCAGGAAGTAGTGCAGCTGGGCATAAAGCCTATTATAGCACTTAAACATGGAAAAGTCAGATTTTCATGATATGTTCCCTTTAACAGGCATGGTGCAGATCACATGAAACTTTCTTCAAAGTTCAGTACTGAAACAACTAAGAATTTAGCTTGAAACATTATAGGTGTAATAGTATTGCAAAGTGCTTTTTAAAAATAAATAGTGCAACGTACTGCCGTAAATGTAGTTATGAAAACAAAGAACCTCCCCTTGAAATTCGAACACAAGTGGTTAGAGGAGACACATTTTGGATGGATCTTACTAGGTGTTACATGAGGCCATGTTTGTCTGAAACCACCTTAGGCGAGTAAACATAGGAGAACTGTAACTTGCAGTAGATGGCAAATGCATATAGTTTATATTTCAAGTACATTATTTGAATTAGAGTATTTGAATCACCACCTGATAAGAAAATATTTACATCAATGTTTTTTTTTCATCAAAATCCCAAGATAATCTGTAATACACCCATAATCTGCAGTTTCACGAAGGTCTATCGATGCCAGACAAAGTCTGTTTAAAGTCCAGCCAAACAAACAAACCTTTCCATCTCGAAAAGTCAGACAAGCTGTCATGAACTTCTAGTCTCTCCTTGCATCACGTTACTGCATCTGGTTTGCTGATGGTCTTTATTTGGGAAAGGAAGGTTATGCTTTGAATGATCAAGAATCAATTTCTAGATTATTGTGACTTTATAAATGTGACACCATCTGTGAATTAACATCTCATAATCTAATTATAAATTAGATTAGGAGCATAAAAGTTTGATTTTACATTGATTTCTATTATTGATATGGTTTAGTCAGTCAATATTAAAGATATCAAGGTTATATTTTCACAGAATTTTCTTTACTACACCACATAAGATGATGGGTTTTCACAGACTGGGTCACAAATAAACAATGAATTGAATTACATGGTATTTATTACATTTAAATTAAACAATGAATATAAGAAAATATGCATAAATCAATAAAATTTTTATTGATCACCTGTTAGCTTGTGAACGCACAAGCAAATTTATTTAAACTTTATCCAGTCATGTTTACATGAACCCAACAGAACCTGCTCACATGACAGGGCTCTGATCGACTCCACTGTTTATCTTTTGCCCTTTAATATAGATAGGGACAACAGTGCAGGCTATTTTGCTTTCAGTCATGTTCCCAGGCCACTGTTCTTTGTTGGCTACCTAGACTGTAATGTGTGACGCAGACCTATTTCTCCAGAGAAAGTTACTCAGTAAGGATCAAAAGAGGCCTTGCTACTATAATCCATGTTATCTGCTTGAAAACATAGTGTTTCCATTCTTTCACAAGGTTATACAAGAGCTTAAAAATAGCCTTGCTGAATTTTGAACGGTCAAACATTGAAATTATAAACCAATGATTATTGATTCTCAAACAACAAAAAATGTTTTAAATAGACTTTGCTTGTCTTTACTTAAACAATCAAGTTAACATCACTTAATATTTTCTGTTTTGAACACTGTAAAAAAATTCCGTAGAAATTTGCAGCTGGGTTGCCGGTAACTTGCTGTAGATTTGAATTTATGTTATTACTGGCAACATTTTGTTCAGGGTTGAATGAACATTAAGCATTTGCAGGTCTTTGTCTTTACAGAATAAAACTGGAAAAACAGCATTAAGCAAAACATTCTGGGAAACAAAATCTGAAGCTAAAAACAGAAAAAGTTTGATTTCTGGTTCCCAGAATGCTTTGCATGAGGCTGTTATTGTATAGTTTTATTCTGTAAAGATAAAGACTTGTTTATATTTAAAATTTATTCAACTTTGAACAAACTCTTGCCAGTAAATAACATAAATTTAAATCTACGGTAATTTACCGGCAACCCAGCTGCAATAACATTGTAATTTCTATGGCTTTTTTTACAGTGAAGCCAAAGCTTAAAAGGTTTAGTTGATTTAACTTTTAAGCTTACAAAATCCATTAAACTAAAACATTCAAGTAAAATGAACTTAAAATAATTCATGTTGTGAGGAATACCCATAATCCTTTGCGCCTGAATATTTTGATTATTTTCAGCTTTTTCATAGAATAAAAACTGATAAGAACTTTCACTACTCAAATATTTGTTAATAAAATGTCATATAGGTTCAAGCTCTTATATTATTGATGTTGTTTTGTTGTAAATGATAATTTTGTGAAGGCACCATTCAGTTGATCAATGTTTTCATACATGTTCAGAACATTTTATTGTATTTCTCACTACTGACAATCTTTCTGTGGAGAATCACCTTCATTCAATGATTGACTTATAGTCAGTCATTAATTTTGTGTTATAATACCATTTATAACATTAAAAAGTAATATAAAGTGATAAAACTAAAGCAACGGGTTTCCTCACAAATTTCTAACTAATCTGGTTAAAGAGTGCAGGAATATCGGAAGAAATTAAAACATTAAGTACATTAAACTTAAAATTAATTGTTATTTCAACCAGGCAAAATTAAAGTTTTTAGGGCAACAAATTTCCATACATTTTTTAAGTTCAATCAACCTGTATGGGCTTACAGATACATTTTAATCAATAAAGAAGCATAAGGTAATATTATTGTCAAAAGGCAGAGAACATGTTCATAGAAATAGTCGTTTGTCATTGTCAACAAGTTTGTGAAAAAAAATCATCGGACGCATGATGCGATACGCGTCTGGGCCGAACTTTACTTCCGGTTTCAGTTTTTTTAAGGGTCTGACTAGTTGCTAAACTTAACTCTTGAACAAATTCAAGAGTTCGAAAAACATTTTCAAAAATAATTTTTTTCTATGTTTTTCTTGGTTTTCTAAGTAATTATGTGTTGTTTATTTTTCTTGTTATATAAATAAACTACGTTTAAAGAATTTTGTTGTTATTTATTCCTAGCGGAGTTTACCGGAAGTTACATGTTGACCACTAAACCCGCTTGTTTATGTTGTTACTGCTAAAACCGTCTATCTATAAGAGTTTCAGAGAAGTCTTCCCCATAGCAACAGATTCCTTGTTGCCTTTGACCATGAAATCAAATGACTTCTGTCTTTTCTTTACTTTGCTTTTATATCTATGTCTGTTTGACATCAAGCTGACTGGAGTTGATTAGTGGTTGGGTTTGAATTTGTTTATTTAGAAAATGACCTTGAGATTTCAGCAGCTGTTTCCAAATTATACGTAGTGCAAATTAAAGTCTACGATTTGTCATGTTTTAAGCCCCAACGTCCATGTTTCTATGCCTTTCTGAATATACTTTTTAAAATGTATATTATGTGAAAAGTTGATATACTGCTCAAGTTAAGCTAAATGTGTGTAATTTCCCTTCCCAAATAAAATGCACGTAACATTAAAATGTATAGTGTTGAATATACATAATTGCTTTTCAATGTAAGCATCATAAAAAGTATTAAAATTAAATTTTTATACTAATAGTAACAAGTGGTCTCTGATCCATCTTTCTGTTCACTTAGCCATTGGCCTAAAATGACCCTTGGTATATTTCTATGTACAAAGCTTTAAATACAAAACTTTAAAATTATTATTCTGACCCCCCCCCCCAATAAAACATACCTCAAGCTTTTTTGAGGAATAGGGTGAAACTTGATAAACTAACGGGTGTCTTTTTATGAGCCAGCGTTTCAGGGTGGGCTTAAACTTCAATAAAGTAAGTCTGTGATGGATTCAGCCTTGTTCTATTATGTTTTGCTTAAGCCTGGAAAGAGTCTTCCAATAGGTCTTAGTGGTACAGTTCATTCATCCATCACACTCAATGTTTTCCTGGGGCGGAAATTTTCAGATCATGAGTTACAGATGCACTTCATATACATTGTGCTGATAGCCAGGTTTTTGTTGATCTGCTCTAATCCAGCGACACTACAGGGGCCCTTCGTAACCACAATCCAGTAATATAACAGACCATCTCTAAGGTGCCTCTGTTGCCTTCTAAGGTCACACACTTCTAAGGTTATTCAAACTGTTGTGTATTTTCTCCAGATACAGGACCTAATGTCTAACCTGCATCAACATTAGTCAAAACAGGAGGCCAAAGAAAAGAGATCTGTTTTTACATACGGGTCACTGTGACCTGACGTGTTTATCCAGCACTGTCACGGTCCCAAGGTGCTACTGTTTCAATTCATCTCTTGACCTTAGCCAAGGTGGTCATGGGAAAAGAGAAAACATTGTTTATGCCACCATGTAGGCCCCAAAATAGCATCAGCATTCATAAAAATTATGCGTCATGAAAGAAAGTCAAAGAGATTGTAACAAAAGGTTGAGTATGTGGAGACTAGCGTTGAGTATTATTTAAATTTTATTAATTCTGATACCGCATGTGTAGTATCTAAAATGACCTTTAGCCACGTTACGACTGATCTGACAAACCATTTGTTGTCTTTACAAGGATACCAGTCTTTTAATAGTAAAGTCTGCAAACGTATAGACAACAAAACGTTATGTCTAAGTGTACACTCGCCTAAAGGATTATTAGGAACACCTGTTCAATTTCTCATTAATGCAATTATCTAATCAACCAATCACATGGCAGTTGTTTTAATGCATTTAGGGGTGTGGTCCTGGTAAAGACAATCTCCTGAACTCCAAACTGAATGTCAGAATGGGAAAGAAAGGTGATTTAAGCCATTTTTAGTGTGGCATGTATTTCACAATCTGCTCAGTTACTGGGATTTTCATGCACAATCATTTCTAGTGTTTACAAAGAATGGTGTGAAAAGGGAAAAACATCCAGTATGCAGCAGTCCTGTGGGCGAAAATGTCTTGTTGATGCTAGAGATCAGAGGAGAATGATCCGACTGATTCAAGCTGATAGAAGAGCAACTTTGACTGAAATAACCACTCGTTACAACCGAGGTATGCAGCAAAGCATTTGTGAAGCCACAACACACACAACCTTGAGGCAGATGGGCTACAACAGCAGAAGACCCCCACCGGGTACCACTCATCTCCACTACAAATAAGAAAAATAGGCTACAATTTGCACAAGCTCACCAAAATTGGACAGTTAAAGACTGGAAAAATGTTGCCTGGTCTAATGAGTCTCGATTTCTGTTGAGACATTCAGATGGTCAGAATAGTCAGAATTTGGCGTAAACAGAATGAGAACATGGATCCATCATGCCTTGTTACCACTGTGCAGGCTGGTGATGGTGGTGTAATGGTGTGGGGGATGTTTTCTTTGCACACTTTAGGCCCCTTAGTGCCAGTTGGGCATCGTTTAAATGCCACAGCCTACCTGAGCATTGTATCTGACCATGTCCACATTCCTTTATGACCACCATGTACCCATCCTCTGATGGCTTCTTCCAGCAGAATAATGCACCATGTCACAAAGCTCGAATCATTTCGAATTGGTTTCTTGAACGTGACAATGAGTTCACTGTACTACAATGGCCCCCACAGTCACCAGATCTCAACCCAACAGAGCATCTTTGGGATGTGGTGGAATGGGAGCTTCATGACCTGGATGTGCATCCCACAAATCTCCATCAACTGCAATATGCTATCCTATCAATATGGGCCAACATTTCAAAAGAATGCTTTCAGCATCTTGTTGAATCAATGCCATGTAGACTTAAAGTAGTTCTGAAGGCGAAAGGGGTTCAAACACAGTATTAGTATGGTGTTCCTATTAATCCTTTAGGTGAGTGTAGATTTGGGCTGTGCAAATAAATTAAACAAATATGGTGTACCCACAAATGCTTTGTCATTTTGGTGGTAACAACTATGGTGTTACTACAGTAACCATAGTTTAACTATGCTATTTGTAGTAAATTATCATCCTCTTACTTGGCAAAATGTAATAACATTTTAAAGTGTAATCCATCAGAACTGGCGTTTCGGTTTCTTTAATTTAGAAAGTCTTGGCAAATCGCAGGTTGGGTCTTCAAAGATAACATGAAATAAAAGACCCGGGCTATCCTAAAATGCACACACAGCAATTGCAAAAAGGAAAATAAATTTTCATTTTATACTAAGGATTTGACTCCAGAATTGACCGATTTTCAATTCACAACCCTGGGGACAATTTTCATTTTTCAGAGAACTTTACATTGAACTTGTATGTAGGTTATTATGCAACATAACTCTCTGTTCTCATTTATAAAAGTGTGCTTATTGCCAAGCAAGCAATTTTGGCTAAAACAAGGCTAAATTTGGGCTGTCAATAAAAGTCTAAAAGACATAACATAGCACAAAAATAGACGCAAAAATGGCTTGTAACCAAATTCAAGGTTATTTAGGGTAGAAGTGGGTTACTCATAGCCAGACTAAATTGGGACTATAGTTAGCCGTCATTTCAACGTCTCGGTTTTTGCTGGGTATAAAAGTACATATAAAGAAATAGTACTTTTTAGTACATACCAGTCACCTAATAAAGCTGGAGTGAAACATAACTATGAATCAAATGTTTCCTGTATAAACTGGAAAAGGATGGTGAGCACTGAGAGTGCTCAGAGCAATTGAATTATGACACAGCAGTTTCTAAAGCAAATATTTTTTGCTCACCAAGGAGACATTCGACATAATATATTTTGTTTTATATCATTGATAATGTTAGCACACAACTGGCACCAAGAAGTGTTCATCATATGATATCTCCAATGCAATACTTCTAAGAACAAAAGAACAAAACATTTACAAAAGCAGAGGATCATCTACCAACTGAGAAATTAACTGATGTGCAAAGGCGGATACCACTAAAGAGGTATACAACATTTGTTTCCATAAACGACAAAAGAGTATATGAATAAGCATTCTGCATCTCGCATATTACAGCAATATCACATCGACAATAAGAGATAATGTATAGGCAGCCGGTTGTTATCGCAGAAATAATCTTGTATCACACTGAAAGGTCTTATTTAGCAATAACAACCAGATAATACATGGGTATTTAACTCATAAGTAGGGTAAGGAACATTAAATATTGATTTGAAATATTTAATTAAACCAATTTTAGACCTTCTGCGAGAAAAACCCATTTACTTTTGGTTTTACGATAAGACACAACATTCAAATGTCTTGAACAAACTATTTGGTTTAATCATTTGTAAATACAAATACATTATTATATACATATTTAATTTACCATGTGTGTTATAAGTTTTGAACAGTTGTTATCTTTAAATAACAAACCTGCAAATGTCGCGACAAATCTAAACAAAAATCTCAGCATGCCTGAGTGACAGAGACCGAACTGCTTGTCATATCGTCTTAACCTAAGATTCCTCACAATCTTTCCATTTCTGACGTTATAAACTACCTTCCGGTAGCGCCGCCATCTTAGACTCAGGAGAGAGTATTAGCGTAGTGTACGCACTTTTCTTAGTGACGTATGACAAATTCGGAGGGCGGGGGGACAGAGCAACAGCAGAGAAACTCTGTACGCTGCGTAAGCTCTCATCCTGAATGCGCATCACTCTAAGATGGCGGCGCTACCGGAAGGTAGTTTATAACGTTAATAACATTTTAAATATGGATATTTCTACAACAACACCGCACGGATTACCCACAGAAGACCTTTGTTTATCATCCTGGAGCCGTTTGGATTTAATTTGTGAAGGATGGACGCACTTTTTTGGACTTGAAGGTCGTGGACTATTGCTGGACTCCGTAACATTACATTTAATCAACAGAAAGATCTAAAATATTTTCTAAAATATCAGAAAATGTGTTTGTCTGAAAAACAATGGACATATGCAACTTGGACAGCTTGGGGGTGAGTAAATCATGGGTTTAATATCGTTTTTGGACGAACTATCCCTTTAACTTTTAGATGGGTCAGAATAACCCGCAGCAGCCAAGCTCAGTTTAAAATGCTCTTTATTCGCAGTTTTCAGAACGGACCTTGCCAGATATTCTCTAGCCGAGCAGTCATCTGCGCAGGCAGTTGCACTGCCAAGACTTTCTTGCTGCTGCATTACCTTCCATAAATTTAGTCTCTCATTTGGCTGGAACTGAGGTCATGTCTTTTTTGACCATCCAAGCTAGATGTGAAGAAAAGCAAACACATTTGACATGCTAAGGGTATTGGTAAAAAAGAAAAGATAAGCTTGCATCACCATAGCAAAGTCTTCTCTAAATCATAGAGGTTTGCCCAACGTTTGCAGCTTTCCAATGAAAATACATAGGCCTAAAGGTTTGCAGCTGAGTACTGTCAGACAAAGTCTCTTTATTACTGACTTCAAATTCTTTTAACACCATTTACCATTTTTAGTGTTAAAAACTGTATAAATCTGCATGTATTGGTGGAGAAAACATATCACCTCAACAAAATGATCTGCCCGCAATGAAACAAATCTCAAATTTATTCTATTCACAAAGTTTCTAAGTGTTATTACTCTTTTATCTCTGCTTCTTTGTGGATATTCAAAAGAGAGCAAAACATGTGCCCCTAACAGAGACTTTTAAAAGGACACGTCACTTTTTTGGAAAATATGCTCATTTTCCAGCTCCCCTAGAGTTAAACATTTGATTTTTACCGTTTTGAAATCCATTCAGCTGATCTCCGGGTCTGGCAGTACCACTTTTAGCATAGCTTAGCACAATCCATTGAATCTGATTAGACCATTAGCATCACGCTAAAAAATAACCAAACAGTTTTGATATTTATCCTATTTAAAACTTGACTCTTCTGTAGTTACATCCTGTACTAAGACCAACAGAAAATTAAAAGTTGCGATTTTCTAGGCAGATATGGCTAGGACTATACTCTTATTCTGGCATAATCATCAAGGACATTGCTGCTGTAGCATGACTGCAGGAGGCGCATTGATATTACGGAGCAGCTGAAAATAGTCCCCTTAGTAACTTTCAATAGCAGGGGACTATTTTCGGGCAATGTGTAATATCATTGCGCCTCCTTCTTCATCTATTTAAGTAAAATTATTCATGCAAATGTAAAAGCAAAACTCATTAAAGGAACAGTACGTAGGATTGTGGCCAAATCTGGTACTGCAATCACACAACTGGTGGCCAATACACAACATGACAACATAAACATCAGTTGAGGGCTGCAACTTCACTTTTTAAATGACAATATCCTGGCCGGACCACTGTTGTCAATGATAAAAGTATTTGAAATGAAAATGATGTCTAGTGACATATCAGGGCCATTTTATGATTAATTGATATAAATTTCTTACATACTGTTCCTTTAAGTAAAAAGGCAAAGCAATGTGCTCAGTGGCAGAGCATTGCGTTAGGTCATGGGTTCGATCCCATGGTAGGGTACACACATACTATGTATATAAAATGTATACACAATAAGCCACTTTGGATGTGTCTGCCAATGCATAAATACATCATAACATTAAATGGACAGTTCACCCAAAAATGAAAATTCTGTCATCATTTAGTCACTCTCATGCTGTTACAAACCTGCACACATTTCTTTGCTCTGATGAAAACAAAGGAAGATATTTTGAGAAATGTTTTTAACCAAACCATTTGTGGACTTCTTTTAGGCTACTTCCATATTATTTTTTCCTACTATGGATGTCAATGGGGTCCATGAACAGTTTGGTTACAAACATTTCTCAAAATATCTTCCTTGTGCTCATTAGAACAAAAAAAATGTATACAGGTTTGTAACAACATGAGAGTGAGTAAATGATGACAAAAAATTTCATTTTTGGGTGAACTATCCCTTTAAGGGATTAATATTTTCAATTTTAAAGAAACACATTTGATTCGCTCACTTTATTCACATTTAATTCACTTGTTCATTAATGTTGGTGACTAGAATGACAGTAGGTTTGTTGTATTTCCAAACTCTTTCTGAAAATGTCAGACATTTACAACATAGAAGTACAGCAGTGGCTTTCCAGTTTTTAAACCACTTCATTGTTCATAGTCTTATTTATGACTGCAAAGTGTCATGGGATTGATAAAAATAATTTCTTAAAAAAAGTACATCACATCTTTTGTTCTCTTTTAAAGATGAAGGAAATTCTGAGGTTCTTCCATGTTTCTGTCTTTTAAGGTGTGGCTGAAAAATAAGAGGTGTCTGGTGCCATAACTTCATGAGGTTGTTTTTCAACACCTGTGTTGAACATCATGTACGATTGTTTGACGTTTGAGGAGGCAGAAGGGTAAAGGCTGTCTGGCACAGCAATATTATGACAACTCCATAGAATAGGTACCGTTTGTCATATAAAATATGAGCGAGTTCAAAAATATAAGTGCATTGATATACTGTATACTCGATGTGTATGATGAGAACTAAGTATGCAATTTACTGCCACCTTACTTAGCCTGTGGTTCTCACATCTGGAAGGGATCAGGTGAAACCGTTGAAGAAAAAATTAAGAAGCCCTTTAAACACGGCAAAATATTTAAATTGAGTGAGCTGATACGACGTGTGAACTTTGCACGCTCCTGCTGGAGGAATGTAAGTTGTAAGAGCATCTGGTGCATAGGCCTGATTTCAAGCAGACATAATTCCAGAGCAATGCACAAAGAAAAGCAATGCTCTCAGGCCGTCATTCAACCTTAATATCATCAAGCTCTTTCGCCAAAAGACCTTTTCATCATATACCAGGTCTGTCATGAAGTGTTTTTAATTTATGAAAGTCCATTGGCTTGTTTAGACCCATTGGCAGCGTGCGGTATACAAGCATTTGTGTGCGTGTGTTTGGGGGTCACCTACCTTGTGGGGATCAGCCAGTACCCTTGACTGCTTAATAAATGTACAAAAAGAGATAAAAGCATAAAAAACTTTATAAAAATGCAAGAACGTGGAAAGGTTTGTGCAAAGGCTACCCTACTGAAAAATCCAGCTAAGACCATAAGCTTTTGAGCTGGTTTCAGCTGGTCTCCAGCTTGGTTTTGCTGGTGTAGGAGGCTGGTTTTGCTGGTGTAGCAAGCTGGTCTAGCTGTGTTTTGGTCACTTTTTAAGCTGGTCTAGCTGGACTTAGCTGGTCAGGCTGGAAGACCAGCTGGCCCACCAGCATGACCAGCTTTGTCAGGCTGCGAGGACCAGCGTAAACCACCTTAAACCAGATAAAACCAGCTACCAGCTTATGCTGGTCTTAGCTGGATTATTCAGTAGGGTATTTAGAAAAAGAGTTAGATGATGGAAAATATATTAACTCTACATGTGAGAAATCAAAGTGCCCAGTAGGCCTATTATAGAAAAGCAAATGTGCATGTATAAAGCGCAGGTGTTTGGTGTGTTTGTAACTCACAGGTATGACGGAGGTATGTTGAGGAATAATTTAATATTTATCTGAAACCACGAGTAATTAATATTTAAAAGTATTTTTAAATGCTTGTGTAAACCATAGACATACACTTCTCCTGCGATGTGTCAATGGCGCCACCATACTGGGGAGGGCATATTTAAAGGGGCCATATCATAAAAATCTGACTTTTTCCATGTTTAAGTGCTGAAATTGGGTCCCCAGTGCTTCTTTCAACCTAGAAAAGGTGAAAAAGATCAACCCAGTAACTTAGTTGTTGTAAACTATTCTCTGCAAGCATGTAAAAAATAGCTCATTGAAATCTGGCTCCCATTGTGATATCAGAAGGGGATAATACCGCCCCTTAATCTGCACTATCCAACCATGGCACTGCCATTTAGTACAGATATGAGCTCCTTTGCATTTTTTGCTCACACCTACAAAGTGGCAATTTTTACATGCTATAATAAATTATCTATATGGTATTTTAAGCTAAAACTTACTCAGGGGACACCAAATATTTATTTTACATCTTTAAAAGTCTTGTGAAACGGCTAATTTATAAGTGAATAGGGAGCTGCCGTTTATGTAAATAAAAGCAAAATAAATTTATTTATTTTTGGTCAATTTCAATAGTTTACGACTACGTGAATATGCTAATATTTATTTTATAGCCTAGTATTAAACTCCGGCATTTGGGGAAAAAAGTCTTCATGTGCTAAGCGCGTCAATTCTTGAAAAAGGGTTAGGGTATAAACTTTAAAAGTATAAACTTGAAAATGAGCATAATATGACTCAGAATAAAATGCATTTAAACCAAAATGCACAAATTCCACTTGTTTGATACTTTTGTTGTTTTGTAATGATTCACAGATCCTCATTTGTTTTTATTACATGAAAAAAGACTGGGCAGGATATTCATTCATGAAACAAATCATCATTTGTGTGCCAAAATGTGCCTGGAACGACATAAGAGTGAGTAAATAATAACAGATTATTTTTGGTAAACTTCTCTTTTAAAACGATAAACAGTTTCCTTAAATGATTAAGATTTGATTCATGCTTTTTGAGTTTCAGTTTAAAGGGATAGTTCCCCCAAAAATGAAAATTATGTCATTTATGACTCACCCTCATGTCGTTCCAAACTTGTAAGACCTCCGTTCATCTTCAGAACACAGTTTAAGATGTTTTATATTCAGTCCGAAAGCTTGTTGACCCCTCACTGGAAATCCACGGTACACTGTCCATGTCCAGAAAGGTAATAAAAACATCATCAAAGTAGTCCATGCGACATCAGTGGGCCAGTCAGAATGTGCTGAAGCATCGAAAACACATCTTGGCCCCAAAATAACATAAATTACAACTTTATTCAACATTGTCCTCTCTTCCGCATCTGTTGTAAAGCCCATGCGCGAGACTAAAGTGACGCGGATGACGTACAACGTGGCTGACGTGTTATCTGGTGCGCCCCAGCTGTTTGTTTACAGTCTAAGGGGTACGCATGCTGTAAGTTTGAAAAAAAAACCTTCACAAACATGTCTGAAAATAATACGTCATCCGCGTCGCTGCAGTCACGTGAATTTGGTCTCGTGTATGCGCTTCACAACAGACGCGGAAGGGAGGACAATGCTGAATAAAGTCGTAATTTTTGGACCAAAATGTGTTTTGATGTTTCATCACATTCTAACTGACCCACTGATGTGGCATGGACTGCTTTGATGATGTTTTTGTTGCCTTTCTGGACATGGACAGTGTATCGTGCATGGATTTTGAATGAAGGGTCAGCAAGCTCACTGAATATAAAACATTTTAAACTTCTTCCGAAGATGAACGGAGGTCTTGCGAGTTTGGAGCGACATGGGGGTGAGTCATTAATGGCATTATTTTCATTTTTGGGTGAACTATCCCTTTAACAATTAAAATTAAGCTATAAACGTAAAGTTAATTCATCATGATGCAAGCACTTCTCATATCTCAGTCAGATCTCAAGTGTCAGAAGAAACATTTGGTAAAGTCTGTTTCTATTCAATTTTTATTAAAGGGTTTACTTTATAAAATTACAAAATTTATATCAAACACAAATTGTGTTTACTACAAAGTGACAGACTAAGTAGGATCATGTGTATACATTTCCAATACACCAGAGTGTATGTTTAAGGTCAAAGATTACTCAGAAATTTCAATTCAATTCAATTCAATTTTATTTATATAGCGCTTTTCACAATTGGTGATTGTTTCAAAGCAGCTTTACATTAATAGAAGCAGTGGAAAGCACAGAAAAACGACAGATAGCACAACATAATACACGATAGCACAAGCAGCTAAATTTGCTGCGGCTATGAATCAATATTATAAGCGTGCGTATTGCTAATGTAACGTAAAGAAGAGGGTGCTAAGTTAAGCCCAAGAAGGCTGCCTCCCCGGGTTGAAAAACCCCCTAGGAGAAAAAAAACCCAGGCTCAGCCGAGGAAGTAAAAAAAAGTCATAGGAGGGAAAAACCCTTGGGAGATATATTTATATATACATTGAAACGATTAAGGAGATTAGGCAGAGGTTAAGCGGGTTCTGCCGGTGGTCGTTGGTCATGCATCAGCTGGGCATCACGTTAAAGGTCTGCCGGTGGGTCAGAGGTGTGCCGACTTTCACATTTACCGGAACTGGGTCTGTTTGTCTCATTGTCCTCGGAGACAAGGACGAGACATAAAGAAAGAAAAACAAAACCCAATTAGCTTAGGGGCCATTCATTTGTATACACATGTACATATACACAAACATATATCTATATATATATACACACATACACACACATGTACATATACGTATTGAAGATACAACGTCATCCCAGTGAAAGACTCTGCACAGTTTGGTTTAGGGAGAACAAGAAAAATGCACGGGACGGCGAATGTTTTGGAAATGGGTGCCGTGACACCCTTTTAAGGACTGAAGTCCCGCCCCCGACTAGTGGGCTTAACACCACAAATCTATACCCACCGAGCTTTATTGAAATCCGGACGAGCAAGGGAGTAAAGGGGAGACGGGGACGTGACTGCGCCAGCCATTTCCCTGATGCCTGTCTGGGCTTCACAGTACTCCCCTACTCGACTCAGAAACCTCAGGAGAAGGGCCGATCAAGTGATAACATAATGCCATACATAACTTTCAATCACTCCTCTGCGCTTGGCAATTAATGGCCCGATTCGGGGTTTTATTGGTCTAGTTTTGAAGTTTTGGCCTTGTATTGTGGTTTGTATGTGCACAGAGTAGCGTTTCTTTTCCTTATATGTAGCCTTTTCTATTTTATACGTGACATTTGTTTTTGAAAGTTTATGCCCGGCTCATGGTTTGCTGCACATATGTAAACGAGTAAGGAGAGATTAAACATTTTTCTTAAGAATATTAATAGCATTTACCATGCTTTGAAGTGTTGACGAAAATGAGGATTTAGTTTATTTATTAGGTTGATCAAGCTATCTATTGTGAGATGAGTACCATTAATAAAACAATTATGTGAATGCCTTGTTAAAGAGAAAAGTTTTAAGTCTAGATTTAAAGGTATCTATTGTGTCTGATTCTCGGACAACGGTTGGCAAATCATTCCAGAGCTTAGGGGCTAAGTAGGAAAAGGATCTTCCACCTTTAGACACTTTTGATATTTTAGGGATAACTAAGAGACCAGAATTTTGCGAACGCAGTGCACGTGATGGATTGTATTCTGATAGTAATTCTCTAAGATATGAGGGTGCTAGGCCATTTAAGGCTTTGTAGGTGATAAGTGATATTTTAAATTGTATGCGATAATTAACTGGTAGCCAGTGTAAAGATGCCAGAATTGGACTTATGTGGTCATACTTCTTAGATCGAGTAAGCAGTCTTGCAGAAGCGTTTTGAACTAGCTGCAGCTTGTTTACCTGATTTGAATGGCATCCCCCAAGTAGCGAGTTACAATAGTCTATTCTAGAGGTCATAAAAGCATGGATAAGCTTCTCTGCGTCAGATGTAGACAGCATATGGCGAATTTCTGAGATATTTCTAAGATGGAAGAATGCTGTGCGGCAGACGTTGCCGATATGACTATCGAAGGATAAGTTGCTGTCGAACATCACACCTAAGTACCTAACCGAGGAAGATGACACCGCAGTGCAGCCATCTATGTGCAACTTGTAATCTGACATATTATGTTTGTAGCGATTCGGTTCAATAATAAGCATCTCTGTCTTATTGGAGTTGAGCTTAAGAAAGTTATGTGCCATCCAGTCACTAACATTGCTAATGCAGTCTGTTAGCTTAGAAAACGTGTGGGTTTCGCTGGGATGTGAGGAGATGTAAAGCTGGGTATCATCCGCATAGCAGTGAAAACTTATGTTATGTTTCCTGATAATGTCTCCTAGGGGTAACATATATAACGAGAACAGGATAGGACCTAAAACTGCACTAAATCTTAATTTAGTGCAAAATAGAGATATTCCCCATATAATTTTACAACCTTTTTAAACCCAAATACATAAACTGAGGTAAAAAATGTGTCACAATAAATGCACCTCAACTTACAGTATATGATAAATGGAAGATGGCTCCCCAGTACTCAAATTTAGGGTGCTTTAAAACTAAACCTTTTCTAGTGTGCACTTTAAGGGGCGGTTTCCCGGACAGGGATTAGACTAGTCATAGACTTAAAGGGCGTTTTGCAGGTAAAATTTTTCAACGAATTTGTGCAATTTGCTTGTTGATAATAAACATTTAAACTGTTATCCATTGTATTTTATGTTGTTGGATATCACAAAACCCGAAAAAGTATGAAAAAGTACAGCAATTTGCAATGATTCTCCTTTCCCTCACAACGCACTGTATGACGTCACGCTGGGGAGAGAATTGACCAAAGCCGCCTTGAGAGCATTGAGAATGACTATAGAAAGACGAGTAAAGTACAGTTCTGATAGCGCAGATAATAGATAAATACATACATACATACATACATACATACATACATACATAGATAGATAGATACATACATACATAGATAGATAGATAGATAGATAAGATAGATAGACAGATAGATAGACAGACAGACAGATGGATAGGCTAGTATAGAGAGATAGGCAGACAGCCAGATAGCATAAGGTTAGCATATCTTCGTGTAGAAAGTAAACAAACAATTAACATACTCGTGCATGCTGGCTTGAGGGGGTCCATGATCCTGCCTGAAATGGGTGTAAATTATGCGATTTCAGCACAAACGGTTTTGGCAGCATGTCTCTAATCCTGGAAGGTGAGTGAAGCACGTCACGTCTGTTCGCGGGAACCAGCGACCCAAACGCACTCACTTTCTTACAGCCAGTAACGGAATGGCAATCGAGAGAGTCGGGACTTTCACGGGCCGATCTGATAATAGTTATACATTTCGAGTTATATTAGCAACCCCGTCTGGCGGCGTGATGTGCGCCGGTTCCCGCAGCCCGCTGGTCAAACTGTGCAGGCAGCCTCTCTGCTCAATAAAGTACATAAAAGTGCTCAACCTGTTCGGCAGGTCCAAACATGTACAGGATTTATAAAAATATGGTGATCAATGAGCGGTTCCTCCTCAAATGGCTTAGCCTGTCGTGATGTAAAAAGCCGCCGAACGGCTGTTTATTACAGTATGTGCGGTCGGATCCGAGTGTGCTGCAGCTGCTGACTGCTGCTGCATATAAAATGATCGTGTGATTCGTTATAATCGCATAAACAATATAACAAAGCATCCTTTTATTTCACAAAACAATATATTTGAGATATTATTTGATAGACTAGTAAGTGTGGATTAAGGATGTTTAAAAATCTCTAGCCTGGTGGTCAGGACATGAATGGATCAAATCAGCAGATTTGCGAAGTTTTATTTATCTCCACATATATCATAAATAATAATTATCATGGTAACTTTGCAGTATAACACATTATATATTTCCTACGATGTATATATGATTTCCAAATTATATACGTAAGTATTAAACAGCAATAAATGTCTCATCTATCTCTATGGCTCTGGCTGAGTCTTTCTCCACTTCTCCCCAACGTGACGTCATCTCAGAATTGCGTTAAAAAAACCGTTAATACCAAAACCGTAAAAAAAGTGGTCTTTAAGACCATTTTTGAGACAGTTTAAAAATTATACACATATCTTGAGTGATTTATGTACCCATTAATCGACAGTGGTGGTTAACCTGCAACATACACTTTAAACACTTTTAAGAGCTCTCCAAACAGAAAACAACTTGCACTGACATATCTTAAAATACATCAGTGCCCTTTGTTTTACCTCAAAATGCACACATGTAATGTTTTTAGTAAGGCATATTTGTTAAAACTAGTTATATTTCCTAGTTAAACTAAGGCCTAGTCCTGGATTAAGCTAATCCTGGTCCGGGAAACCGCCCCAAAGAGTTTGGTTATGCAATGAAGTAGATAAATGGGTAATTCGTTTTTGCATTACTCCACACAAAATATTGCAAGTTTACTCTATTAAAAAGTGTTTTACTAGCAATTTGCTAAATTTTAAGTATATACTAAAACAACGTTCAGTGAAAAATTTGGTAACATGACCCAAAAAGTTTTCCCTTACTGATGAAGAGTGCAAAACAACTGAAGTCCACATGTCAGAGGCTCTTAGAAAAATCTGTCAAGCTAAAGTTGAATGTTGCAGTCATTAGGTCGTTTTTAGATAAACAGCCTTTAAAAGACTTTTGTTAAGATATTTATAATATTTACTTAAAACTTTGGAATAAAAGGCTTTGTCAGGTGCTTTACTTGCTGACCATATGTCCCAGATATACACTGAAATCAAGAGACATGGCAGGCAAACATGTTGCTCCTTTATTGTGTGTTTTTTATTGATCTCACACTAAACATGTTGAAAGGTATATTTATGGAGCATGATTGTAAGAATTGTTTCAGATGGTTTTAATTCATCAGCTGGGTCATACATCTGTTCCTGCTTCAGACAGTGAAAAAATGCTTAACTTACAAAAAAATGTTTATTTTGGAGTACTATTTCAACAGCCTCTCCAGTCCTAACAAGTTGTCAGATATATCCAGTAACCAGATGTATTTGTGCATTTTACACATACTGACAACTTCAGTGAAAGGATAGTGTACAGTTGACTGGTACAGATCAAGTACTGTCCATAGCATTGTCGTTGGCACACAATAAAACTTTGCCTGGAACTGGTTTTGATCTATATCACACCGAGACCTCCAAAATAACCAAACACAACTCAAAAATCATCTGAAGAAGTTGCCAGTTAAAAAATCCACGCTTAAATTTGTAACCAGTTTTAAATGACGGAATAGCCAACCGCACAAGTTAAACATCAGAATGAGAACTGAGATCCACTGCAACCAAACCTCAGAGGTGTTTCTCAACATCATGTCTATATTTTATACCTATGAACTTGTTAGCCTCATAAAAAAAGCACAAAAGTTGATACTGGCAGGAAGGATTGAAAAATAGGGCATTTCCATTGATTAATACCTTCATCAGCTCCAAAACATCTGTGGAGAGGCATTATGAAAAATAATAAATTAATACTATAAAAAAATAAGTATGATGAGTCAGAAAGAGAGATGCTGGGTGTGGAAACCTTGTTTCATTTGTTAAGTGAAATCTTGTTACATTATTTAACATTTAATGTATCTCTTTGGGCCAATAAATATTATTTTGGACAATAGATCTGCAGTACTTACTCTGCTGAGTGAAAAGAGTTCAATGCTCATCCGTAACTAAAAAGTAAAGTAAAAATAGTCATGTGGATTATAAAACTTCATCAGTAGAGATGGAGGACTTTTGATTGTATTGACAGTAGTCAGCTATGTGATTTTGATTAGTTTACAATAGTAATAATGTGGGCAAATAATACCAAACAAAAGTAAAAAAGACAGAAACGGACAGTATAAGAACTAATGGAGAGTGATGTCACAAAATCTATCAAGACAAACACATTTCATCTGTCTTTGCTCTTTGACATACATTAAAAGTATCTGACTTGTTTAACAAACACAAGGGCATTGAATAACTCTAAGAAAGAAACAGACAGGTGTATTGTATTTTTGCCATGCATTTCATTTACATTTCAAATACACTTTTTTCCTAAAGTGAGTTACAGTGCATTTATCAATGCATTTGTTGCGCGCGATTAATATTTCTTTAAAAATGTTCTTATCTTATCATCATACATGATCAAGACTTTGTAAATTGTTACTTTGTTTCAAAGATTCTTGCGGGCCTGAGAAGGGAGATTGTTTTAATAACTACACATTTGGAAGCATTAAATTTAAGTGATTACAGCTTATTCCAAAGAAAACACATTTAGGAAATGTTACTCTAAAAGTCCTTGTTTCTTTGATTTTGTCCAAAAAACAGGATATAGCTTATAAGAAGCAAGTAAGTCAGATCATGAAAAAAGCGCTTTCTTTGCTAAATGAATTATTATTCTTTTCTATATTTGACTATAAAGAATCTAGGCTCTTTTTATAGCATTGATTTAAGCTCTTTTTAAAAACATTTTCCATTGATTAGGTTTTTAACGTTTCTTAATTTGCAGATCATTTTAGAAATGTCATGCTCACACTTGTATTTGCAAGCAATTGTTTCATGGCCAGACAGTGATGCAAGACATCCCATAAATCTGCCTTGAAATAGCACATTTGAGACCAATGCGTGTCGCATATTAGCTCAGCTGGCCATCGTCTTGTGGGAATCTGAGAGCCAGGAACACTATATGGCAGTGGTTTTCAAACTGGGGGCCGCGAGATGGTGCCAGGGGGCCCCAGTTTTATGACATTTTATGAAATACATTAATTTATCATGAATTCTGTGTAATTAAACCTAAAAAATAAGGCTACTAACCAAAAGCACTACTATTTCTGATTATTTCATGTCTTTTTTAATTAAAATTTTGAGTTTTAGAACAGTTTTTCGTCACAAATTTTCTTTGGGGGGCCGGAAGGAATGCACCGTACACAGGGGGGGCCGCAAGCTGAAAAAGTTTGGGAACCACTGCTATATGGCATGGCCACCCACGTGAAAATAAAATACTTTTCCATAATGTACTTAAAGTGCTCTATTTTCGCATACTAATTTTGTACTTAACATACTAAAAATTCCACTTTAGTGTACCTATTTGTACTATTTTGTAGAGTTGGGGTACTCGAACTTGGACTCAAGTCCGGACTCGAGTCCAATTTTGAATGAACTCGGACTTGTCACGCACTCAGGTGAATTTGTACTCGCACTTGACATGGACTTGGACATTTTGGACTCGGAAAATATCCCGAGTACAGTCGAGTCCGCTTCATGTGTAACAATAAAACCAGCATAAACTTGAGATGAGAAATTAATTAATGTCTCACTGTCTTGCATCACTGTCTTTGATGTGCAGACAAACACACAAATCACACACATCAATGCATGGCCAGCATGATGTCCTCAAAGTCAGCAATAATTTGTTTTGCTTATGAAAAATCATAGAGAATTTATTTGCAAGACATCTTGTAAAAAGAAGATACCTCTTTATCCCTTTCTTTTCTTTGAAATCATTTTTGATAGGAAACTACACTGTCAGAAATAAAGGTACAAAACTGTACCTTTTCTGTCACTGGGGCTGTACCCTAAGTTTCCGTTTGATACCTTTACAGGAATACAAAACAGAATACAATTTTGGGTAGATTACCGTACCTTAAGGACCTACATTGTTAGAAAAAAGTCAAAATATGTACCCTAGCTGTCAGGGGGAAGCACCCTTTAAAAAGGTAATTGTATGAACCATTAGGTACAGATATGTAAACATTTAGTACCAATATACCTTTGAGATACTAATATGTATTTTTGAGGTACTAAAGAGCTCTAAATGTGCAAATTTAGGTCAATTAACCTCCATAGTAATATATCCACAATTACAAAAGCAAAATTAATCAAAATCACTAAATTCTGGGATCCTTTTCAATAAGTCATCACTTTATTTTGTCCCATTGTTTTCCATTTTGCGGGTGGTAAAACTACTGCGCTTCGTTCAAATTCATTGAAATTTCGTTCACTGGTAGTTTAGCAATTAAACTAAATGTCTATTACAATTTCAAGAATGTTTTTACTCTGCACATCGCCTGAGGAAATCCGAAGTTGCGTTGAGGGGAATCAAACTGACATTGTCACGTACCTACAAAAGTGTATTGGATAAAGCTTGTGTCTGACCTGCAGCGATATCGTTCTGGTGAGTCCTCTGATTCTGACCTTGTTCTTTTACTACTCAGAGTCTAAAACAAGGAGGGCATATTAAGTGTTCATCGTTTTTTCATTTTAACCGAGCGGCTGGTTGCACGTTTCACACACAAACACACACCTCTCCAGATCCCGTTGACACTGACTGACAGCAGCAAAAGCAATGCATGCACTTTTAACTTGTAAACACAAGGGGGTATGGGTAATGTAGTCTCTGCTCTCGGTGAGACGAATTATAAGCGTACATTGTGAAGGGCACTCTGAAAAGCGCAGCCAAAGGATTAAATTAAACCTCTGATTTTTAAACAGATGCGCAAATGAGTGTTCTGGTATGCTAAAAGCACATTCTGGGCGCACGGAGAGGTGGTGGTACGCTCAAGAGCTATATTTGAAAGTGGCGGTACTGAGTAATGGCGCGTTCCGGCCCACTTAAAGCACTGGGAACCACTTATAGTAAATTTGAACCCATCTTTGTATGAAAAATGGTAACTAAAAAAAGAAATTTTTTTGTATGTTAAGTACAAATTAAGTGTGTGGAAAGCACTTTAAAAACATTATTGAAGTGTTAATCACTCTAAAAGAGTAAAATCTAGAGGCACAATCATGCAAAGTGTTTAATCAAAATGAATTTTTCAGATTAAGGTGACATTGTAAATCTGCAGAAAATCTTACATAACTAGACAACGCAATTCCCTATTTGTTCCCGGTTCTGAGTGCTAGGTTGCCTGGAATGTAGACTACTGCGATCTGGCATACTTTACTGGAAATGTACAATATACAGAGATCCAGACATCTGAATCAGCTCTTTTAAATACAGACACATCATCACATCTTTTCATTTTAAATCATAAGAGGTGTTCATTGTTAAAGCACTTCAGTTTAAATTACACAGAATGAAGATGTGTTTGCACTGAAAGGAAATGACTTTATCGGATCTCATGAAAGAAAACTTAAGACAACTGCATTATGTTTAGGATTTGTGTGAATCGGTGTCCAGGCAACCTTTAGATTAACAATGTACTGTATAGCCCTTTTTACAGAAAATACATCGCGCAATGTTACTAGATCCCCTTTACCGGAGCGATCCCAGAACATTTACAAGACATGTTTTTCTCCATGACAATTTTATGGACATTTTCTGGGATCAAAGTGCTGTGTGAATGGGGTTATTGTGAGATGAGATGCTGGCAAAAGGGTCTTAATAGAGAAACATTTCACAGGTTAAGATAATTTTTACTGGCATGTTTATTATAAGAATTTGTAATAACCCGAAAAACAGAAATAAACATAAGAAGAAAATCCACCAGATCAACTATAAAAAATTAGTTTAGACTTTGGCATTTTATTTGGTTGAAACATTATTTTTTAAATAAACTGTATATTGCTGTATAATGATTTTATTGTTTTTTTGGAAGGAATATCGGACATGTGGTAAAATATATAAACTCATAAAACACAGCTGCTTTTTCCTCTTTCAGGTAGGTAAAAAAAGTGCTCTCAAGTGCTTTTTTGAACTTGAGAAACAAAGAGTCTTTAGAAGAATTTCTGAAGTTTCCAACATATTAGGTCACCACCTCTTTGTGTGTCTCAATTTATGATCAATGGACTCTCAGTGAAACTGAATTGTTGTCTACACCTTGATCAGACTGGCACATGGTAACCTTAGCTATTGTTTTATGCTCCACCAACAAGTATAGATCATGATTTTGTATAAAAGCCAGGCAGTTTCGCAGCTTTATGGCTTCTGTTTTCAGGACCTTACTTTCACCTTATGTTGCCTGCCTGCATAACGGTGAAATGAGGGCAGAGGCTTTGAGTTCAAGTCGACCTCATACCAGGCATAAATTGTTCTGCTTGTTAGGGTACTATAGATATATCATTGTAGCTGACCTAAAACAAGTGCAAAATGAAACAAAAAAGCATAAGAGTTTCAAAGAAATAACACTGAGTGTGATTTATTCAACATGACCTCACGGCAAGTCTATAATAGTCACAAAAAAATTTGATACATTTATTTCGTGTCCATGGCACGAAATTCAGCTTTTTTAATTGAGCACGAATGTCTTTTTTGTGTCACTTAGTATAAAATTCAATAAGTAGTTTTTCGTGTCCGTGGCACACCTTTCTTTTTTGTGTCATTTTATGCATTGTTTTATGTATTTTTAAATCATTCCTGCATGTTGTGTTAGATTTGGGGTTTGGGTTAGGCTGTTCTTTTATGTATTGGTTAATTTTTTTCTTAGCTTTTAACACTTTTCTCGGCTGGAGTTGGGGTTAGAGTTTGGGTTAGAATGTCTAAAAATGTAACAGAAAAAGATTCTAACCTCTATCCTAAGCGACAATGGTAAGAAAATAGGAAAAAACAAAGGAAAATAATGCATAAAATTACAAGAAAAAGAAAGTCGTGGCACGGACACGAAAAACTATTTATAGAAATTTGTGTGAGTGACATGAAAAAGACATTCATGCTTTATCGTGGACATGGATAAATTAATCAAATATTTTGTTATTATAACATGACTTTGCATGAGATCAGTCTGGATTAATTCAACATGTTTTATTAGGCAACCTAGATGACTTTATTACCTTTATAGTGACACTTTAAAATGATGTACTATAAATGATGGAACAAAAATGGACCATAAAATGTTCGTTGAAGCATTGCATTTGGTGCGAATGCAATGATAAGATGTCCTACCTGCATATCAACCTGCATGTATTTGTATAACTGTGCACCCTGCTTTCGCATAAACAACAAGCTTATATCTTTTCCACCTTAAAGCAACACTATGTAGTTTCCATGTAAAAATGACTTACAGCTCCCCCATGTGGTTGAAAAGCGCAACAGTGCCTGGTATCAGACACTCTTCTGCAGACAGGGGGAGGGGCGGGGCTGTGTGCTCTACCCTCCACTGCCACTTTCAGAGTGTGCTTGTAGCAGCTAGGAGGCTGCTCAGGTTGCAGCAACAGTACAATTTGTCCAATTGAAAGTTGTTCTATCACTGAAATAATTTTAGAGACATTATTTAAAGGTAAAAAAAACTACATAGTGTTGCTTTAAATAAGTTGTTTCTATTATTATTATTATTATTGTAATATTATGTGCTTTGCAATGCAATTTTGTCTTTTGACAGTAAATGAGATGCAAGGGAATTCCATATTAAATATGTTACAGTAAACAATAATCAATTACAAAAAGGTCAAAATTGAATTCAGCGAGACTTAATACATCCATAATATTCCATAAAAAATACATCACTTTTAATAAAAGCAGCTGACTTGTTAGTGTGCTTCATTTACTCAAATATCTGTCATCATACAGGCATAAAACACTTTTGGAGTTACAAGAACAGATCATGTCTGCTCTTCTAAAACTTAAGTTATCTTAAAAGCTAAACTTTTTAAAGCCGAATACCTTCAAAACACTTCAGCCTCGGATCCAGAAAATAAAATGTACCCTCATTTAATTTAATGTTTTCGATCACATTCTGAAAGATAGTGTGATGTGTTGTAAGATTAAACCCTGACTTTCTTTTGAAATTTAAGAGCACATCACGTACACCTGTTTCAAATAGCCTGTGAGCAACCCAATGCGATATTTTCAGTTTCCTTCGGAGAGACCACAGCGAATAGTTTGTGAAATGGAAGAGAGATGATAGATTAGGTTGCACGATTACAAAAAGGACACTATGTTCCTGATCGATTACACACCCCATATAAAGGTGTTAATGGGATATGTGAATAATCTGTTAAATGTGTTTGTACTTACCAAAAGAAAATGTATAGTTTTCAAATATCAAATAAATCACTTTCAATTTATGTATTGCTGCTGGTCAAATGGGTGCCCTAAGCGGACTTTTACTGTGATGCCCCCTTTAGTAAAAAAAAAAAAAAAACAAGACCAACATCACACACAACTTTAGCATTTATGAGAATAGAACTTTATTAAAATGCTATTGTAATCATTTATAATTATTTTGACAGCAACACAGACTAAATTTATACAAATATGCTATAGCCTATACTTGCATCTGAACCTGCTAATGGACTTTAACTGAATCTAATGTGACTAAGCTAATCTTACATTACTGTATAAATCCAAGCAAATTATAGCGTCCCAAAACAGTAGGCGAATAGTACCCGGATGACCTACTACTTCCGGTGGGATCCTGAAGTGTTCATTTGATGGAGAGGAGTTTTTCAACGAAGAAGAAAACGTAGGGCCGTTGTTTTATAAAAAAATGTCCAAAAGTGATAACGCAGCTCTATTCAAATGCAAATACGTTTATGATATGTTTATATTAAACAGCTGTCCCTTGTGGTTAAACTGTGTTTAACGTCATTCCAGTAAGCAACGTATGTCACGTGATGTTTCAACATGGCGAATTTAGTACGTCCAAATTCATTCATACCCATATTCATACTATATAGAACATACTAATTCAGTACCTACTGTCAGAGTATGCAATTTCAGACCCAGCCTGTGTCTTCCCAGGGATAGCTGTCCATAAATTGTGACGTGTTTTACTGTGCAAACGGATGGCGTATGTTATCAAAGTATCGGGAGAGAAGACTTCTCTGCATGCTTTCTAATCGCTCTCACTGTACTTTTATGTTTTTCCGGATTGATTTGCACAGCGCCATCGAACACACATTTGATCATCTGCAGTCAGGTGGCCGGGGTGCGGCAGATGCAGGGATGGGGGTGCGTCATCTGCTTACTCACCGAAAAAATGCTGTATATAACATCATATAGTTTTTTATGTATGTTGCTGTGATTCATATTTATATAAGATGCAATTTTTTATTTTCTGAGCAACCGAGATGGAGGAGGGGAGTTGGTGCCCTACGCAAACTGCGTACTCTGCGTATATGGAGCGGCGGTACTGGCACCAAGATGCGGGCAGCATTACCTCTGATGTAATATTTATGAGCCTAAAGCTCTGTAGTGACAAGTGCAAAAGACAGATTTCAAGAAAGATGCTTGCAGTTTGGCAAGAAAGATGCTAAGCGCTGCCAGATCTTTTAAAATCTACAAGCTATCCATTTGCAGACAGTGAATACTTGACTAGGTTGAGCTATGTCTTATCAAATTACCTTTATGGAAGGACTTTAAGGATAATCTAAGGTCTTACAAGATGAAAAACCTACATGACATAATAGCAGATTTAACTTTTAATATTTGTACCCATAAAAATATAGTATAATTTAGAAGTAAAAATGATCTGCTTACTACTGTTAGCTTCTTTTTTACCAACACATTTTCTTTTGTCCTCTTGTATTTTTTATTTATTTGAATTTCTCTAGTGTTGCTTGGTTTCGTGTCTGTAAAGTTACATGCTTCTGCGACCTACACGTCATCCTGTTAACATTGCACTCAATGAAAGCATGATTATGACAGCATATAAACTTCCATCTGGTTGGTTAAAGGTAGCAACGGAGACACCACCTGCTGAGACGAGTCAAATAAATTTTGCTATGTAATCTTGTAGCCACTGGTATTTTTGCCTGGTCATATGAGTTACAATATGGTAAGCACATGTTGGCAGTTCTGGGCACATTGTTTTAGCATGATCAATCCTGCGTTTAAAGCAGTGGGAACGGTTTCAAAGAAAATACTTCCCATAAAATTCTTGAGTTCCACATACATTTGTTCGCATGGCAGCAAGTTTTTATTTGAATGTTTTTAGTCAATCCTGGTTGAGTTTTTGTGCACCAAGACAAATTCGCAATAAAACAGCTGTCTTTTAAACTTGTACGAATCCATTCATTACAAAATATCTGCTCAGCCATTAAAAAGTACTATAAACACTATAAAAATACTATAGTATTTTATACTAAAACAATGTTTTTATTGTAAACATCAATAGCAGACAGTGTTTATGTTAACATATCCTGTTCTCACAAGGTTACAAAATGTGACACTGTCTGTGAAATCCAGACTAAAGTTTTATAATGGAATTACGAGATTAAGAGCATCAAAGTTTTGATTTCAAATTGATTTCAATCTTTGACGTGGTCTTACTCTGTCAATATTAAAGATGTTAAGATTATATTTTATATATAGGCCTACATAATGTTCTACACAATAACTTGCTAAATTGTATGATATTATTATAATAATTATCATTTGTTACATTTACATTCATCTAAAGGATATTAGGAACACCTTACTAATACTCTGTTTAACCCCCTTTTGCCTTCAGAACTGCCTTAATTCTACGTGGCATTGATTCAAAAAGGTGCTGAAAGCATTCTTTAGAAATGTTGGCCCATATTGATAGGATAGCATCTTGCAGTTGATGGAGATTTGTGGGATGCACATCCAGGGCACGAAGCTCCTATTCCACCATATCTCAAAGATGCTATATTGGGTTGAGATCTGGTGACTGTGGGGGCCATTTTAGTACAGTGAACTCATTGTCATGTTCAAGAAACCAATTTGAAATTATTCGAGCTTTGTGACATGGTGCATTATCCTGCTGGAAGTAGCCATCAGAGGATGGGTACATGGTGGTCATAAAGGGATGTACATGGTCAGAAACAATGCTCAGGTAGGCCGTGATATTTAAACGATGCCCAATTGTCACTAAGGGGCCTAAAGTGTGCCAAGAAAACATCCCCCACACCATTACACCACCACCACCAGCCTGCACAGTGGTAACAAGGCATGATGGATCCATGTTCTCATTCTGTTTACGTCAAATTCTGACTCTACCATCTGAATGTCTCAACAGAAATCAAGACTCTTCAGACCAGGCAACATTTTTCCAGTCTATAGCTGTCAATTTTGGTGAGCTCATGGAAATTATAGCCAAATTGTAGTGGAGATGAGTGGTACCGGTGGGGTCTTCTGCTGTTTTGCCCATCTGCCTGAAGGTTGTGCGTGTTGTGGCTTCACAAATGTTTTGCTGCATACCTCGGTTGTAACGAGTGGTTATTTCAGTCAAAGTTGCTCTTCTATCAGCTTTACTCAGGTGGTCCATTCTCCTCTGACCTCTAGCATCAACAAGGCATTTTCGCCTACAGGACGGCAGCATACTGGATGTTTTCCCTTTTCACACCATTCTTTGTAAACCCTAGAAATGGTTATGCGTGTCTCTCTGCTATCTGCATCAACCTAAAATTCAGATTATGCATAACTTTTTTAAGTATTAAAATCATTCTTATTGCATTGTGATGTATGTTTTGCAATTTTTATTGTAATTTTTATATACCTTGCAGCCCTAGAATGTTTGCATCGATTTTATGAATAAAACACACTCTAAGAAAAGGATATGTTAAATTTTTACAATTTTTTTTGTGTTATGCTTTTGACATATTATGTGTCATTTTAACACATTATGTGTCATTTTGTGTAAAATAAAACACAAGTTGTGTTAAAAGTAACGCAAAATGTGTTGTTTCAATAATAACAGAGATTTGTGGATTCTGCGACAACGCATTTAGGGCCAGATTTATTAACTGCTTGCGCCAGCGAAAACTATAATTTTTTGATTAAATTACGACTGTTGGGATTTACTAAAGACGTGCAGTGGATCATTCGCTCTCAAAAGGTGTGGTTTAGTTATCTTTGCGACTGACCTTATTGCATATGCATTTTTAAGAGTTTTCTTTTCAGGCGCATTGAGATTTTTGGGAGGAGATTATTTAAATGATTTAGGATATGGATTAATATCCTGCAAATGCTGCAGACTTCAAGTGAACAACATGATGGCAAACAATGTATGAACTATGGAGGGATTAGGTTGTCTGCATCACACCCTGTTTATACACAGAAAATAATATTTTTGGCACAGTTCACTTTATTTAAATCATGCATTTTCAATAAACAAACTCATTGTAGCACGTTTCTAATTTGAACACAATTGCATTATGTTAAACTGACTTAGTAAATATTTTGTAAATATATCCAAAGAGCTATTTTTTTCTTTCAGTGTAGAGATGTTAAATCAGTTGATATTCATTTTATAGGATAATCCTGTATTGCCACATCTGTCTATCTATTGACACATTTAAAGTTGAATATTAAATTCCTGAGTTTATTGTGTTTTTGTCACCTATTTTGGTCTGATTTATGGCAACAATGAAAAGATCTCATGTGGAAATGACGAGAAAAAGAAAACCAAACAAATTAATGCCGGCTTATAAAATAAATTATTCCTTCCTTAATCAGTAACACATGCACATAAAGCGAATGTCAATGACTACCATATGCAGAAATCTATACAAGCACAATGTCACAAAGAGCATTGCAAGATGCAGATGCGCTTAGGAAAACAGAAGTTTCAGTTCACAGTTTGTTAGTAAAATGTAACCACATAAAGGATGGATGAGGCAAGCTTTTACAAGATCACAAGGAAAGAGTGATAACAGAGCAATGACCTACAACACTAATTATCATCACAAAAACACAGAAAGAATGTAATTGGTTTGCATTTGTGACTTTAAAGTCTTCATTCATTCAGCTGGGTCCTTTACTTGTACTGTAACAGCTTGTCTGTTTGGATAGATCTATACACCTGAAATCCCTTGTTGTGTTCTTCAAGCAACAAACACATTGCCAAGAAAACTATGTTTCCTGTATTACATTTTTAAGGGGTGATCCAGAGGAATTTGATAAACCATTGGTTAAGTGCAATAGACGGTTTCGTAGGACACACACACACACATTGTCGTGGTTATGCATCTGAACCAAAGTTAACGTCTGTATTTATTTATTGGTCTGGCTAGTGGTTAAACTGATTTTTGAAATAAATACCTTGTCGAAAATAAAATATTTTGTTTTGCTAAAGATGAGAGGAGACGGCGAGTATGGATCACAACTGTGTGAAGAGGTTTGGCAGCCATGCAAGAATTCAAGGACCTTTAGCTAACATTGTATACATTCATTTTACACAGTAACATTAGCTGAGTGTAATAGTTGATACGTGATGATATGATATATGTACAAAAGTAATTATTTTTCATTCTGTTATCAGAAAAAGCTACTGTAAAAGTACTCTGTTGTTATTTATTCTATGTAGAAGTCTAATTGACTAGACTAGAACGACTAGAAATGTTCATGTCATTATCTATTAACAGCACAGCATTGTGGTTTATTTCTGTAACTCTGAGTCTGGCCTATTCTTCATCCTGGATTGTTATATTTTTAAGTTTTCCTTTT
This sequence comes from Misgurnus anguillicaudatus, assembly GCF_027580225.2. NCBI lineage: Eukaryota > Metazoa > Chordata > Actinopteri > Cypriniformes > Cobitidae > Misgurnus > Misgurnus anguillicaudatus. The sequence continues at coordinate 27,789,594 of NC_073346.2, read as the reverse complement.
TTTGAGCTGTGATGGATTTCAAGAACATCCACATGTTTTATTTTGACATTCACATCCTGTAACTCCGAACAGTCTGATGTTGGAGTCATAAACCTATCATTAAACCCCCAGGTCCCTTGTTAAACTGGACATTCAGTCTACCCCGGGGATAGTACAGCAGCCTTACTGCTGGCCAGTACACTTAAGCAAAAATTATTACCTTAATAAAGTATTTTTTATAATATTTGCATGCACAAGTATCTTGAATCTGACATTACAAAGACTGTCTGTCTCACTTTAACTTCACCGTTGGGAAATGTCTTGGCGGGCTGGGTGATGTGTGGCATTTTGAGATGGACCACAGTGATGCTGAATGTGTAAAATTGGGCTTTTAACGTTGTTCCAACTTATAAAATCACATTGTGGCTTAAAGTCCATGCAATTGTTTTCTCTATCCTTGCGTTCTTCAGTGCAATCTTCCTATACTTTTTGCTCCAAAAAATACCGCTATGGTGCATTATGCTATAGACCTCTGGAGATTGAATACAGCTGAATGTGTCTGCATTCACAGTACTGAGCTGTAAATTAAATAAATGATCATAGCAAAGCTTGTAAAATTCATTGTCCAAGAACACTGTTAATGGATATTCATGGTTAATGGCAGAAGATTGGAGCTTTTTTGATTTGGGATGGAAAGTGTGAAGAATCCTTCTGATATCTGCACCATGCTTGAGAGATTTCTTTCAGTTATCAGTTGGTTTTAAAGTTTGCATGTATAGAATGAAAAATGTCTTAATGAATTAACTGAATTTACCCTTTGCCCAATAATGTATTTAGACACATAAGCTACTCATAATGTTTTTTGCCACCCTTAAATGTATGATGGTCCTCAAATTAGATCTGTAGCTCACAATTTTGAACCTGGGAACTCATAGCAAAAAGGTGCAGTGTTTGAGTCCCCGAGGCTGGAAGGTTACAAAATATATGATAATAAGCATGGTATTTAAGCAAAGATTTACTCAAAAAGATGTCCAAGTAAAAAAAAACCTGGACGAGTCCCCAGTAGAAAACAAGCAAACATATCACGAAATGTAACAGATATGTATGCGCTTCAAAATAAGTATATTCACACACTTCTTAAACATTAGTTCAATATCCCTATACCAGGCATCTCCAACCTTTTTGTGAAACAATCTGGAGGAATACTTTTTGATATAGTCTACTCGAAACTGTTTTGTTTTACTTGTTGATTTTATTTTATTTTACTTGTTGATATATTTTAGTATTGTTTAAAATGTTAACATACGTAAATCAAGCCAAGCTAATATAAAAAAATTAATAAAAATATTAATAATAATAAGTTTTATTTATATAGCGCCTTTCCAGAGCTCAAGGACGCTTTACATCAAAAAAAAAAAAAAAAAATAATTAACAAGATGACAATGATAAGGGACACTGAAGTACAGGGTGGCATATAGAGACAAAGAGAAGTCCAAAAATACAAAACAGAAATTAAGAGACATAACATAACATTCAGGGAGATATTGGAATAAATACAGCTTAATCAAATCAGTAGGAATAGCATTCAGAAAACAGGTGGGATTTGAGTAATGATTTAAATTCAGTTATATTATTTACACTGCAGAGAGAGTGGGGAATAGAATTCCAAAGTTTGGGACATTAATATTAATTACAATTAATATTATATATATTATACTTATTAATAGAATGCGGGCACCACGTTGAAGACCACTGCCCTATAACATAAACGGGTAGTTCATTAGAAAATATTTTTTTTGTCATTAATTAATGACCCTCGTCTTCGAAACAGAAATTAAGATTTTTTATGAAATTCGAGAGCTTTCTGACACCCATAGACAGTAATGCACCTGAGACGGTCATACTCGTCATCTGTCACTGCTGGTGTCCCTCAAGGTTCTGTTCTGGGCCCTCTTTTATTTATCATTTATTATCTTTTATTTTCATTGCTATGCAGACGACACCCAGCTCTACTTATCATCCAAACCAAATTCTACTCTTCAGTCAACCTCTCCCAGATTGTCTAGAAGAGATTAAATCCGGGTATTCACACAATTTTCTCAAATTAAATACTGATAAAACAGAGGTTCTCCTTGTTGGCACAAAATCCAATTTGTCAAAATCTAATAGCTTCACAATTTCTATTGATAACTTTACAATATCTCCATCCTCTCAGGTTAAGAGTCTGGGTGTTGTCCTCAATAGCACTTTGTTTTTTGAAAACATAAATAATATTACTCGCTCTGCATACTTTCACCTACGGAACATCAGCCGTCTTCGTCCATTTCTCTGCCCCAATTCAACAGCCATTCTTGTTCACGCTTCAGTCACTTCACGCATTGATTACTGTAATTCTCTTCTATTTGGCTTACCTCACAAACTACTTCACAAACTTCAACTGGTCCAGAACTCAGCTGCCCGTATAATTACTAGAACCTCCTCCATTGAGCATATATCTCCCATTCTCTATCACTTACATTGGCTTCCTGTTAAATATCGGGTAGAGTATAAGATTCTGCTTCTCACTTTCAAAGCTCTTTATAATCTAGCACCCTTATATCTCTCTGAACTGCTTGACATCTACACCCCGAAGTGTACACTTCGATCTTCCTCTTCTGTCTCCCTTGTAGTACCTTCTGTTCGCTTAGTCACTATAGGGTCCAGCTGTGCCGCCCCTCATCTCTGGAACTCTCTTCCAAAATCCTTACAGTTACTTTTAAATCACGTCTTAAAACGTACCTATTTAAATTAGCTTTTTCTGATCAGTTTTAAATATTGTATGTTTTACTGTTGATGTTCTGTTGTATTGTCTTGAGTTGTTTTATGTCATTTTAACCATTGAGGACCAAAGCGTTTTTCAAACATTGTGGACTCCGCCTTTAAGGCACAAATAGGCAGTAAAGACATAAACTATTACATGGGACAACAGTGTAAAAAAATTGTTGTAGACATGCAGCAGTTTGCCATAACTTACTGTAGATTTATATTTATCTATATTTATTCTTTGAAAAGTTTTTCAAAGACAAATTAATATTAAACATGCATGTCTTTGTATATATTATACTATTACATTACTAATATTATAAAAGACAGCCTCATGCTAAGCACTCTGGAAACCAGAAATCCTAATCAACCTTTTTCATTTATTTTCTGATTTTGGTTCTCAGAAACGCTTATAGTTTATTCCTGTAAAAATAAATTCTTGTTAATGTTTAATGTTTATTTATCTTTAAACAAACTAATATAACATAAATTTAAATCTACAGTAAGTTACTAGAAAACTGCTGCCAGTAATACTGTAATTTCTACAGAAATTTTGAACAATGTACAGTGGTTCAATCTTTATTTATGAAGCTGCAAGAATACTTTATGTGCAGAAAAAAATAAAACAACAACTGTATTTGGCATTTTTTCCATGTCATAGCTGACGCTATATATCCACAAATGCTTCATTTTGGCATACTTTCACCCTTTAATGTGATATATAAAAATATGTCATATAATACACAGAACTTCCATTTGTCGTCTGCAGACGGTGACTCTGTGACATGCAGTATTACACACAGAGAGTAGAAAATGACACGGTCACATCTAAATCATTTCATATAGCCTGTTAATTTATTGAAGGCAAGGACAAATTGTCTAAGCCACATGATAATTGCTTTGGCTGTTTCGGAGTTCTGCTCTCTGTTTCTGAAGAAGAAGGGGTGTCTGAAGCAACAGCAAGCAGGCGCCTGGCCATAAACTTCTCGATTCCTTTCCAAATGAAAACCACAGGCCATAAATCCCATCGCAGTAAGTGCTGTATGTGTGGTGCGCTCGTCAATACGTTACAAGATAGAACTGACATCAAAGGTTGTAAAATTAGACTTATTGGCCCACCGTTGAAAAATATATCTTTTTATTTTTAAAGTTTGCAAGGAAAGGTGTGTCGATTCAAATAAATATCATTTCAGATAAAAAGTACAGTCTTCTGCAAATCTAATGGTTTTAAAAAGGCTTTATTGTCTTGAATGAGCCCACCACACCAGGAAGCCCCTTTCCCACCATCTCTTAAGAGGTTACGCTGTTTCCTTTCTTGCATCCACTGTGAAATCTTCGACAGTCTTTAAAGACAGTTATTATACCTCTCTATATGAGAAAGAGGCCACCATTGGTTTCTTTTTCTTCTGTAATTGTGGGAGTTCTGCTTTTCAACCAGCGCTGTATTGAAATCCTGGGGGGTGGATTATGGCAATAAGAGTTTTTATTAATTTCTAAAGGCTCAGTGATACAGTTTGCACTGTGAGAAAATGGCCTGGACAATAGAAGTCCTTCATCTCATGATGTCTGCAGGAGTCATTGCTGTGTGCTTCTTTACAAAGCACCAGTGAAGAGAAACAGATGCTGTATATCTGATACTTTAAAACAGCGTAAATCATTGCTACCTCAGAGTACATTTCTAAGAAGCTCAACGGTACCTATATTTGAAACCTTTTGAGAACAAATGCTAAAAGATCAGGTTTAAAGATGAACCTTTTAAGCTTCACGGCCGAAGAATAAAAACAATTAATCAGACAGAGACTCTGCCCATATCTGGACAAAACTATACTTGAAATAAGGAGTGGTATTTTGAATGTTCAATCATTGACAACGTTATGTCATAAACACATATACTTTAGAAGGTTAAAAATGACCATTATGGTCATATATTTATCTGTTTGTCTGTCAGTCTGTCCATCTGTCTGTCTTGACATTTTCAATCAAAAATGAAAATATAATTTCTCATAGAATGTATTTATTATCAATATATCGAACCATCTGTTTATATTTTCCAAAGCCCCTGATGACAGAGTCCAAACATCAGAAAAGTATCAGTCTTTACACATGTTTTCTGTTATAGACGAGGGAAATATGTGTTATGGATGTACACAAGTTTTTGGGAGTCAACATGTGAAAAGGTATTGGTATTTGGTAGACAAAATATTTTTATCTATTTAAAAAATAGAGATGTAAGCAACCAAATTTTGACATCTGAGATAATCAGTAGGGTTAAAACAATATATATCGGCCGACAGGGGCGTCATGCACAGTGTGCACAGCTCACAGAAATTTATGCATACACAGACAACAAATGAAATATTAGAGCTTTGTCTTTTCCATGGCACTTACATTTTTAACAATCTGAACACCCCTGCTTTCATGCTAAAACCTGAGTGTTGACTAACTTTCATATCAAATACTATTCAATCTGAATAATGACATATTGGTATCATATTTACATCTGAAACGGCATGTTTTATTTATTTAAGTTTTAATAAATTAATTGTTTAATTGTGTCATTAATGCATTTTGCACAACAACTGCATTGTCCTATAAAATTCATGTAATTTTAAATCCATTAAGTATATAAACAACGAAAATTACATAAGCTATAGCCACGTGATTGAGTTCAATGTTCAATAATGATTTAAAAAATGTGTAGATAAAATTATGGGCTCTATCTTACACCCGGTGCAATGCAGCGCAATGCACGACGAAAGTGTATTTTGCTAGTTTCCACCCTGCGCAATTATAATTTTCACGTTTAGCACTGCGTTGTTTGAATAGCAAATGCATTTGCGCCCCCTTTTGCGCCCATGGGCGTTCTGGTCTGAAAACGAGGTGTGTTCAGGCGCATTGTTGGCGCGTTGCTATTTTGAGGCCACTAAAATAGACTACGCCATTGACCAACAAAACCTAGAAGTCTAAAGTCAATGGCGCAATATGTTTTTTGTTATTTAAAGAGTGCATTAGCAATATGCGCCTATAAAGGAGATGACAACGCGGGTTTGCTTATCATATACATGAATGCGCAGCAGCACAAAAACGTTTTTAAATATGAAAGATTAAAGAATTGAATGTAAAAGATTATTATTGAGTCTCTTGGACTTAAATGAGGACCAATTATGAGACGTTAGAAGGCGCAAAGAGCTGCTTCACCTGCAGCCTGCTTAAAACAAATGCATCTGTTTTAAATGTTTTTTTTTTAAATGCTACCTGACGGATTTATTGTATATGATCTGTACCTGTGGATATGGTGAGATGAGAAACATTTTTAAGTACTGCTTAAAAAAACTGACGCTGTCCAAGTGCTGAAACGTGCAGAGAGCCGTTTGTAAATTCTTTATCTCCTGTTTGTATCAAATAAAGTATTTTTAGAGTACAAACCTTTTCTTACATACTTGTAAATTATATATATTTTTTTATTATATTGGATAGCCATAGATTTAAAGCAATTAAAAGCCTGCTTTTTTACTTCCATGACTAAAAGAAAACGGGTTTTAAAGGTTTTAATGAAAAAATAACAATTTCAATACAAGTGAAAACAACACAATTATTTAACATTAATCTTAAACTGGGGATCTTCTTCCTCCGCTTAGTTTTTCAGTTTACAAAGTCTGTCATCTAAATAGGGATTAGACATAGCGCCAGCGCAACAAGCTTTTAAAGGGGATGAGAGCTGAGACTCTCATTGGTTTATTGCACGTTATGCCCAAAATACTTCCATTACTCATTAAAAAAGGACCTACCCTTTTCGACCATGCGCTCGGCGCACAAACCATTTTTCCCGTCGTTAAACTAGCAAAAGTGGATTCGGGCACAGCGATTAGACGTTGTGCTGTGCGGTTTAGACAATGCGGTTAGATTGTTAAAATAGAGCCCTATTAGAGAAACGCATTATTGCATCAAATTTTACCTCATATGTGAGCATCTGTGATTCCGCGCCCCCGTGAACTCTGGCGAACTTTGGCGTTGTACCAAGATGAATCTAGAAATCTACTAATATAACGTTGAGAGTGTCACATTTTAAATCATTTTCTACACAGAGAGCAATTAAGTGCACATTACCATACTGGGGTTTGGAAATGTTGTGAGCGTTTCTTACATGTTTTAATTCCTCAGATAGCAAAATGCAACAGCAAAGAGCCTGTGAGCACGCTCATACGCTAATGACGTCTGCGACTGCGCTGTCTGCAGCACCTGCTGCCAGAATTAAGTAATGTAACAAAAGTGACAAGGATTCAGCACAGAATTGATAATATTGTGCATATTAAACAGATTAAAAGACAAATAACAGATTAATAGACGCTTGTTTGATTTTGAGGTTGCACATGCATGCAAAATCCATTTGGCTAAAAAAAAAAAGGGGGCCCTCAATTTAAATGAGCATGATGCCTCTATCGGCCGATGATGCTTGCTATGCTTCTCAATGAATTACGGTGAAATGCCACTACATCCAAAAGCCAGGGGGCGCTCTCGGGCAGAAACTCAATATGTGCTGTAGAAGAAGAACCATACATACCCAGGTATGACACGCAGCTCCATGAAATGGCTTAAGTATATGTTTATATTGCTGTTCTTCAAACCTTTCAAGTATTTTCATGATAATAAAGAATATGTATAATGATTATGTTTGACGAGTGTTGCTTTTTCAAATGCATGTTTTAAACGACTAACAGTGATTTCAGATCGATAAGGACTTACTGATCAAAAATCGTAGTACATGAAATAGCTGTGAATAATATCGGCTGTGCGATTCAGAATAGTTATCGGCCACGTATTATTTGTGTATATTGGTATATCGGTGCACCCCTAGTAAAAAGTTTAAAAACCTCTTTTACCTTTTTTATGTTCTCTCTCTCTCTCTCTCTCTTCATCTCTCACTCTATTTGTTTTTTATTCAATGTTTGGAATCAAATTGCATATTGAAACATTGAATTTCCTTGCGTAGCACATGTGGATCTGGTTCTTTGTGTTGTGTTAGATGTTTAGCTGAGTTTTATGATAATAGTGTTAGCAGATTTCAGACAAAAAGACAGAGAAGCTCAAATGCACTGGTTCATAAAGGTATCTGGTCAGAAAAATCTCATGGATTTCATGTTTATGGCCCCCTGTTGGTTTGTGGGGAAAGGGAAATGTTTTATGATTGATGTTTGCTTCATTCAGTATATGCAGTCAATTCAAAGTTCAATGTGTATAGCTGCTGTGAATGAACCGTAACATACTAAACATTTATCTCAGGGGTTACATCACACTATAAGGATTGTGTTTAGATTATGCAGCTATATCTGATTGTAATGTATTCTCAACCGTGTCATTGTAAAACACAGCTGCATATTAAAATACAGGTGAATGCCACAGCATGGGATCTTTCTTTCTTCCTATTAAACTTTGTGATTTTTGTTTCAAAGACCATCTTTTAATTTAAAATGAAATAATGATGAACTTTTGCTAATACCTATATTGCGACCAACTACAGATGCAAAAGAAAAAAAACATCCAGATGTTTAAAAATATCCAGACAAGCTCATTTTAAATTCCTTCCTTTATACACTAATCCGTCTTGGTATCGGTAACAATAAACAGACAGGAAATGACTCCAAATTACTTGCTCCCAAAATTAAAATGTCCTAATCCTTGTTTAAACTCACAGACTGCAAGACAGGAGGGAAGATATGCTGTGGGCTAACTTTGGTTGTTCAATGGAAACCTTTGATAAAAGCTCTACCCTTGAACTAGGAAAAGCTTTCGTATGATTCCATGTCATGCAAGATTGGTTTATATGAGGCCTGTTCTGGTGTAAACAATACATATTTTCTTTTATATTGGTAGCCCAGCCAAAACTCATAAGAAAACTCTCCTGCTCTTTATTAGACAATGGCACGCACTCTCAACTTTGTCTTAACAACAGGCAAGCAATGCAAGGATTACTCAAGGAATACTTCAGACGGAGCAATGGAGGGAATCTACAGTATGTGTGACGTAAAGATCATTGAGATAGATTGGCGGGTTGGCAAATTTGTTCATCTAAAAATGAAAATATCATCATCATTTACTCCTGTTATTTCAAACCTTTATTACTAGCTTTAATGTAACACAAAATGTAGCATCAAGCTCCAAAAAGGACAAAAAAGCACAATTCAAGCAAATAACAAAATAAAATAAAAAACTCACTGAAGAATTAATTTAAGCAACAATTCTTTACAAATTATTTATTTGTTGTGATTTTAAACTGTTCAGCATTCAAGAGTTTTAAGGGTTTAAGTAGACCTTATTTTTTTCTGCTGTTTTTAACACTGAGAAAATAACTCAATTATTCAAATGGATCAATGTTTTCAACACAGTGATTGAGTAGAAAAACAACCTTACATTTTTTAGAGCGAAAGAGAAGATTATTAAATGAAGAAAGATCTTGGTTTAGATTATTTTCATTGATTATCATTTGGTTTGGCAGTTAGGCACAACAAGCTGTCATCCTTTGTAGTATAGAAATTGCTACACTTTGTTAATTTGTACTAGCATTTTGTAGTATTAACTATAGTAAATTGATAAACTGTATAGAATTTAAAAATTACTATGGTGAGTTTAAAAAACACTATAATATCTGGAAAATGTACTACAGTTTACTATAGTAAATACTAAATATACTAGTTTATCATGTGGGTCCGACTGTTGCTTAGATCAGTGGCGGTTCTAGACAAATTTCACTAGGGGGGCCAAGGAGGGGCCAGTGTTTTACCAGAGGGGCACTTAAAAAATGGCAAGAAATTATATTTAAAGATTATAGGGGTGGTTACAGGAATTAGTTTAAGACAGGGCTATAGGCCTTAGTTTAATTAGGAAATATAACTAGTTTTAACAAACATGCCTAAGCACATTACTTATGCATTTTGAAGCAAAACAAAGGGCACTGATGTATTTTAAGATATGGCATTGCAAGTTTTTTTTAGTTTGGAAAGCTCTTACATTTATTTTAGTCTAGGACTAGTCTAATCCCTTTCCAGGAAACTGCCCCGTAAACTTTATTTTACTTTACAATCATATAAATATTTATTTAATAAAAGAGTGAGTGCAGGTGCAAAAGGGGAGCTGGGCACTTTTCTAAAGCCCCCCCAACCGAATATCATGCGATCCTACTCAATAAACTTTATGAAATGCAAACTTTTATAAAGACAAACGTTTGTTTTAGTTTACATATACACATTGCTAGACAGTTAGGGACCACAATCTAATCAATATTTAAAATAATATTTATTTTAAATTGTAAAATTTTTTATATGTAACATTTAATTTTATTCCTCCAACTTTATGCACGTATATGTAAGAGCATATTTACAGCGCTTTTTACAATGTGTAAACTTTAAAAAGTTAGCGAGATGTTGGTTTTGCCGGTTGTTGATGAGTAACAGCTGTGAATGATCACAACCCGCTTAAGCAGCCACGCCAGGAGAACAAGTGAACAGTGCCCCAATGTCAAGTGAGCTAGAGACCTTACCAGTGCCCAAACCTGCATACACATTCTCAACATCGGGAGATTGGGAACGAATTGAGACACTCGCCGAGCAGCACCCGCAGCCGGCTACAGTGATTGGGTGCGCCGCTCTAATTTGCCCGTGTAGAACGTTGCGTCGCATTAGTTCCGCTTTTGGCGCTCGCGTGTAAAATCAAAATAAATGTATACTTTTTTATTTGGTCAGCACGTGGGGGCCACAGGGGCGGCCAGGGACATGTTTACAGAGGCACGGGCCACCCTTGGCCTCCGTGTAGAACCGCCACTGGCTTAGATTACCGGGACACTGGTATATTCACTGAAAAAAATTATTCATTCAATTTACTAAATTTTTTTAAGGTAAGTGGTTGCAATCAATTTATTTAAGCTACATTTAAAGAAAAAAGATTAGTTAAGTAAAATAAAATAAAAAACTTTTGTGTAAATGTAGCTTAAATAAATTGATTGCAACCACTTACCTTAAAAAATTTAGTAAAATGAATGAATCATTTTTTCAGTGAATTTACAAAAAAAAAAATAAGGTAAGTGGTCGCAATCAATTTATTTAAGCTACATTTAAACAAAAGTTTTTTGTTTTGTTTCTCTTTGTTTAAATGTCGCTTAAATAAAATGATTGCCACCTTAAAAAAAATTATTAAATTGAATGAATCATTTTTTTCAGTGATATAGTACATTTACTTTATGCATTAAATTCGTCATAGCGTGAAAATTTGACTTTTTCCATGTTTAAGTGCTATAATTGGGTGCCCAGTGCTTCTATCAATCTAGAAAATATGATAAAGATCAACCCAGTACCTTAGTTTTGGTAACTATTCTGTGCAGGCATGTGAAAAATTAGGTCGTTCAGATTTCGTCTGTTTTGTGATGTAAGTGGCAACGCCATTTACAATAATACCGCCCCTTAATTGGCACTATCCAACCATGGCACTGCCATTTAGTGTAGAGAGAAAGAAAGACAGAAAAAGCACAATTGAGATTCAATTGCAACCATAGCCTGTAAAATATATGGACTTAGTGTCTGTGGCGTCACCCATTGGTTTGTGAAGATCGTTTTTGAAGCTTAAAGTAGGCGTTGCCTGCCGTCGCCATTTGGCCACGCGTCACCGTGAATCACTCGCGGAAACCAAAAAATGGGTAAAGAGCCGGGACGTGGGTGAAGTTGAGGTGGCAGGTTGCTGAAACCACACTCGCCTAGCTCGATTCTAGTGACAGCTGTGGCAGTTCACCCGTCACTCAAGTGGCCACGCCCTTAATTATGCAGAAGTTAAAGGCTTAATATAATTTAAACGGATGATTTACAAAAAAATTCACTCCACTGACAGTTGTCATGAAGGGCAAAATTAGCTATACAGACCAAAAACACTTTTCGTACCAGGCTGTAAACATATTATTTTCTACTGTAAAGTTGTCCATTTTAACATGGTGGTCTATGGGAATTGACTCCCTTTTGGAGCCAGCCTCCAGCAGCCAGTCGATGAATTGCAGTTTAAGTCATTTCCGTATTGACTTCATCAGAGAGATCGGAAGGTTGCCCCTCGATTGCAACAAACCGCATCATTGGGATGAGTGTTTGCATTTCATCAGCTCATTTGCATTTTACCTCTTTCACTGCCATTGACGAGTTAACTCTTCAATTAAGAGAAAACGCTTCCAATGACGAGTATTTCCGGCTTTATGCAGTACCGTTATTATCCACCAAGTGGCATTGCAACTTATAAAACCTGGAATTATCGCCCTAGGGCAAACGGCTGTATGTCCGTGTAAGTTTTGAGGATCACTCTGAATCTGATCTCTATCAAAAGTCCTTCACAAAAACGCAATTATTGCAAAAAATGTGGTGTTTTTGAGGAAACCTACACATATATGAGAAGTGATAAAAAGAGAACTCATAAAAGATAGATTAAATTTTTTTTGTTTGAAAGCAGAGTGTCTGTTCTTTCATTTGATATATTGTATGTTTATATATTTTAAGAAGAACATTTTCTGTAAGGCAATAAACTTTTGTGAAAATCATGAAAAATGCTGGCGCTGGCTGGCAACTTAAAAAAATTGCTGGCGGGGAAAGAGTTAAAGGACACACCCCAAAACAATTTTTGCTTAGGTCTACAAAGTGGCAATCTCAACATGTTATCTAATATCTGTGGGGTATTTTGAGCTAAAACTTTACATAAGCACTCAAGGGAAACAAAAGACTGACTTTAAATCTTAAAAAAAAAAACTCATCATATGACCCCTTTAACCTTCAAACCAACTTAAAGTGCATTCAAGTTATACACATATGTTTCAAACAACCGTTGGGTTATAAATAACTCTATTTTTAGTATGCAAAACAAACAAGCATTTGATTTAAAATAGCCCAACTGTTGGGTTTGTCCATATTTCAGCCAAAGTTACGAGAACGTTATGCTGTCTACTTATTTTGGGGCAATAATTTTATTAAAACATTAAATCATGTCTAAGAGATTGTCATGGCATCATGGGTTTATTTTAACAATTTAAGGATAGTTAATCATGTCCAATTTCCAAGTGTCCAAGTGTCTTGAAAATCTGAATATCTGACCAATCTTGAGATACTGTATAAAATTATGCTGAGTACATTTTGTCCTTAACATGTTTTCTATGTTTTAATGATAATGATGGTTGATAAACTCTATTATCATTTATACATTTGTCTAATTCTGCTTCCTAAACAGAAAAGTGTTCACAGTATAGTTTAAACTAAAGTCTTGAGTCTATCCCTAAACTTGGAGGGATATCCAAATGTTGATCTGCCAGTTTCTAAAATCCAGCTTTAAACATCATATTCTGTCTCTTGCCAAGTCTTAGGTAATCTGGCACCTGCGTTTTCTACTTAAAATCAGGCATACCGTATCGTTGAGCTACTGGTGCAGATGGAGAGGTGATGGCAGAGATATAAACAGGTGCATTTGGACAGCTGCATGCCCGGTGCCATAAAACAGATTTAACTGCACCATTGTCTGTTCTAGATAGATGTTATTTCAGTTATTTCAATGCTGTTGTGGTCTTTGCTCACGGATGCTGGCACGAAAATCATTTGAAGAGGAGGGCAGGGTTGTCCTGAGATCTCTGTTGTGTTCCTTAGATGGAAAGAGAATCTGCTGTTGATTTTCCTGTGATATGAAGATAATGTGCAGAATACTTTCATATGTTTTACTCGCTGCTAGGTGTGCTGAATCATACTCATAATCTTCCACTGGATTCGTATGTGCCGTTGAACACAAAATATATATGTTTTACCTACAAACTTGTCGTTGTAGCTATTTTAAAGTTGTCTTCGTTTTGTTTTTAATGTGTTTAAGGTGAATTGGTCTGTGTCTCTTTTGTGGGTTAATACTGTATATTTATCTTACATATGGAAACAATGTGCCATGAAAGCTCTTAATGTGCTATTAAACGCAAGCACTAATTCTTTGTTTCTGCATCATGATGTTTGACTGATGTTTGAGTCTTGTCCATTGGCTTTTATCACAAGCTGTTGGAGATGGATGTTGAACGTTTAAAAGTCTTTCCCCTGGGTTTCCTATAGCATATGACTTCCAGGGGTCTGGCTTGCGGTTTCATAACAGGCCAGACATCCACTCTGCTCTTACTCTCTTTTATTACATATCTGTTTACGGCCTGTTTACTGCTTTGACCTTTTCGTGGTTTTGCCTGAACTTGCTGCATAATACTACTTGCGTATGTTCTTTGAAATAAACTGGGATGCTGGCCTTTACAACATTGTTTGGGAAAAAGCACAATTTAGAAAGAAAGTAAAGAAATGAGTGTGTATATAATGAGAATGGCTAATATGTTCTCTTGGATGGTTTATAATAATTGTTTAACTTTCATTTTCCTTTCTCCTAAAAGGTCTTGTGAGAGACAGATAAATAATGAAATTAATAAAATAAATATGAATATACTAGAAGTATAAATCTGTATAACTAATGTAGACAGCTTAGCTCAGACGATTTAGTTTTAGAAATGTTTTAGATTTAGAGTTTGAGAAATCTTCTACTTCATATTGAAACCTTTAACCTTTGATTGAATGCTTTGGTGTCTGATCATTGTTTCAGACATTGTGGAGGTCAAGAAGTGATTGAAGTAGAAGTCTGTATTTGCTCTTTATCTAATCTCTAAAAACTGAGACTTTTTTCTAATGGGTGCATGGCTTTAATATAAGAGCACAAACATATAGGGGCGGTTTCCCGGACAGGGATTAGACTAGTCCTAGACTTTTAAGAGCTCTCTAAACTGAAAACAACTTGCACTTACATATCTTAAATACATCAGGGCCCTTTGTTTTACCTCAAAATGCACACAGGTAATGTTTTTAGTAAGGCATGTTTGTTAAAACTAGTTATATTTCCTAATTAAACTAAGGCTTAGTCCTGGATTAAGCTAATCCTGGTCCGGGAAACCGCCCCATACAGGTGACCTAAAGAAACTTTAAGGGATGGTCACTCAAATGCTGGGGATGTGCATCATGTCACACTTTTATGGGGGCTTATTTCGGAAATAAGAAAATAGTTTATTAAAACTTTGCTTCGATTAGATTTAATGGATGCAAATCATTATTCACTGTAAAAAACATGTTTCTAGGGGGGTACCCCTTTAAAAGTAAACTTTTACACCTAAAGAGTTCGTATTAGTTCCTCACAGGTACATATTGGTACCAAAGAGCTGTGTTGGAGGTAACGCATTACAAGTAATGTGCCTTACGTAATAATATTGCTTTTCTGAAGTAACTAGTAAAGTAACGCATTATTTTTTAAATGTACACATTAATATTTGAGTTACTTTTTAAAAAAGTAATGCGAGTTACTTTTTTGGTTTAATTAATTCAATTTAAAAAATATTTTCTAAATTAAACTATATGTAGTCACATTATGCACTTTCTGCGTACACGCCTGTGTGGGAACAGTTTGAGTCCGAAACTGAGATGGCAGACCTGAGCTCGACATTTTTGTGATGAAATATGCAATCTCTGAATGCAGAACATTTCGGTCATAAAAACAGCTGCAAGACCTGAAAAAGATCAAGCCTCAGCTAAAAAAAGCAACGCAAAAGCAACTATAAAGTAACGTAAGCATTACTTTCCATGAAAAGTAACTAAGTAATGCAATTAGTTACTTTTTGGGGAGTAACTTAATAGTGTAATGCATTACTTTTAAAAGTAACTTTCCCCAACACTGCCAAAAAGTGAATAAACGTACCTCAGAGGTACATACTGGTACCAACAAGTGCATAAAAGTACCTCAAAGGTACACATTGGTACCAAAGATGTACATTTCTCTACCTAAATGGTACTTATTAGGACCTTTTTAAAAGTTACCTACAGTAGTATCGCAGTGACAGCTTGGGACCACTTTTTGATGTTTTTTTCCGATTGGCTAAAACGAGGTAAGAATTCTGTTTTGTTTTTGCTATTTTTGTACCTTTGTACTTTCAAAAACCAGGGAACTTGTCACCTTTTGACGAAATTTGCCATTTTGGATCCAAAATAGGTCATTCTTGTGATTCGTCTAGTTCCGATGAGTTTTTGAATGAAATTATGAAAATAATGTCCAGCTTTTGTGGTAAAGATGTCAAATCACTAACCAGTTTGAGGTTCGTTGTATATGTATAGTCACCTTTATTTGTTTAAGCAGTCTGTGCAGATACACATACTCGCGCAGAAAAATTGTGCTTATAAGTTCACGTCTTATGTTCACCTCTTATTTACAGATTACAACAGGATTCTTGTCACAGAAACATGTAATAGCAAGGCAGTGGCAACACACATTATTAAGGTTTGTACAGGTCACAATGACATTCGGGCTGCAGCGTTCATGTGTTTCATAACATTACAAACCTGTAAAGCAATAAAATAGGGTCGTGCCTTTCGAAAAGTGTGTTTTCTTTGCCTATATCTGAAAACCTCTTAAGAACAAGTTTCTGCAAATCAACTTTGACTTTGTACATTTATCTAGAGATAAAGCAAACTGGATGAGAGATGCTGTGCACTGCGTTGCCAAGTCATTTTTACGAGTTCAGATTTGGGCTGCTTTTAAACTGTTTCAGCGACTTTATTTTTTAAAGATGAAAGGATTTCATTTATAAGTTATTGATTTTTGAGTGTAAATCATGCTTTTGGGCTAATGTCCTTTAGGCTGGTTTTGATACTCGAATCTGGCAACCCTGTGCGTTTACGCAGACGTTTGTTTCAGATTATATACAATCTATATTTAAACAAACATTTCAATCATATCGGATTAACTTCAGTCGAATTGACAAATTTGTGTGTATGTAAACATATGGTTAGATATAGTCAAATTTTGCAAAGTAAATGCATTGGGTAGTAAATGCATTATCTAACACAAACAAACAATAAACAATATAGTTTTTCAGCATTTATTAATTCTTGTTTATGTCAGTACAGTTATTCATGTTAGTTCATGGTGCAAAACTAATGTTAACAGTTTCAATTTTGATTAAAATATATTAGTAAATGCTAAGAATAATAAGATTTACAATGAATAAATAATTAATAAAAAGATTCAAATGAAAATAAAAAATAATAATTGATTTATTTACATGTATTTTTTTTTACCCCTGATGAGTTTGCACCCCTGGAATGTTCATATATTTTCCCTTTTAAATTTTACCTGACAAAAATAAGAACCCCCTTTAGGCTCTTGTGAAAATGTAAACATTTGTACAGGATCTTGTAATTTTGGAGAAATCCCCTTTCTGGTTCCAGGGTGATGGCATATCACAGCGTCAGGCTTGACACATCTCTCCTAATTTATATTGCTGATGAGTGCTTAGAACAGCAGGCACAGGGAGGTTTTGGCTCTGGCTAATAAATATGGAGGTGTCGACAACGTTTGACTATTATTCATAGTCTAAGATAAATAAACTGTGGGTAGAGAAGATGGCCTTAGGGACGCAGAATTCTGGTTAGAGAGAGAAGTGGTTTCAAGAAGATAACATCTCATTCCTTTATTTTGCAGAGAGCTTGTCTCCCTAACACTTGATGTGGACAGTAAATTTTATTTTATTTCAGTTTCTTATTTATTTACTTAAAAAATAGGAAATAATATTACTGTTTTATTTGAATCGCATCCACCATCTCTGTGTGTGGTTTGTTAAAGGTCCCGTTCTTTTTGTGTTTTTGAAGTTTTGATTGGGTTTACAGTGCGCAATATAACATGTGTTCATGTTTCACGTGTAAAAAAACACATTATTTTTCACACAATTTACTTATCAGTATAGCTCTGTAATCACTGTCCTCAAAACAGGCTGATGTCTTCCTTGTCCTATGAAGTCCCTCCTTCAGAAATACGTATCGAACACTAATTGTGTAGTTTGTTTAGTGTGTAGTGATTCGATAGCAGCTTAGCTTGCCTTTAGGTTAGCTGGCGACTGACGTATTCCTGTGGGCGGAGCTTAGTCAAAAACTGTTCTATTGACGTCTATTATAGCAACATTATACACTAACTAGGGTTTAAAAAATGGGATCAGTGAAGAATGTGACGTTTAAAGGAACAGTTCACTCCAATATTTTGCACATCTTCATGTCTTTCAGATCTCGAATGACATTCTGTGAAACGCAATGGTGACTACAGGTGTTAAACACGATTTTCAAGACAACTATTTTAGTGAGAAATTATTTAAATCATTACCGCAACATGATATTACATTAAATATATGCATTTACAAACTCTTGTTTTGGTAATGAGAACTAAAAAGTTGTCTAGTTACTATGACAAACTAAATTTTTACTTTTATCTAAAGACAAAAATAAGAACTGCTTACCTGGTAGCCATCTTGAGTGTCACAGTCAATTATGTCCCTTCCAACATTTTTTTTAAATGTTAGTTCCTTGAGGGCTTAAACAATGATTTTAAATTGTTGCAGAGGATGAGAAAATTGGTCTTGAACTACATTTACCAATGATCACCAAATACCACATGTTTCTTTACTCTACATTTTTAAAGTATAACATGCACTGAAGCTTTTTATTTTTTTATTTTTTAATTATAAATATTTCCATGTCAAAGAACCCAAATCCAGTCATGGACACTTTGCTGTAATGAAAATTTTCCCCTTAAATGTGAAAAAAAAATTGGTTTGTATGATGTCATTTGAAATCATGTGCAAAATACTACATGAAGAGATGTTTGTAACTGTATGCTTCTTATTTTGATACTCTACTTTGCATTTACTTTTTTATTAAAATGTTTCATGACACCTCACAAGTCTAATTTGGCAACAATCCCCATATGAGACAGCTTTCATGATGTTTTATTGTATTTTTGCCTTTATTACAGCTTGACAGACCATGTTCACAATACACTATTTTTGCACTTACCTTTTATCAACTTGGTTTAATAAGTAATTTCAACTTAGATTTTTTTGTTGCTGTAACTTATAAAATAAAGTTGAATTAGCTTAAGTTATTTTAACTATATATATATTATATTAAGTTGAATTTACTTGTAAAACCAAGTTGATTATACTTAAAATTCATTAATCATAATCTAAATTTTTTCACTGAATTATAGTCTTTGCTGTATCACTCAGTGCCCATAATGGAACCAAAAGATAATCTACATATTTTTAATATCACCATAACAAGGATCTTAAGTCAAGTGCAAACATTCATGGTATAATGGTAAAAATATGTGGATGATCTTTCGGTTAAAATTGAGTAAAAGTATAATTAACTGAAAAAATATTGTAAAGTAAAATTATGTTAAGCTTTTTGATTGGCTAATTTAGCTTTTAAATGACTACTGAACAATGGTCTAATTAACAATAGTTCACTTGCCTGTCATCAATGAAGAAAACTGTTTATAGATATGCCATTATTCATTTTTAAAGGGTGTTGTACTACATAAAATGAAATATGGATATGGATACGGAAATCATGATGCCTTCAAAGAAAAATGACGCAAGATCCAGCGGACCTGTGGCCAAATATGGCACTGCTTTCCTAATACTTCCAAACATGATGTCTGTCTTGCGTAAATCCGGAATGCTCATCCATGTCTGCTGGAATGTGATTAAGAATCACTTTATAAACATATCTCTTGTTCATAGAGAGAGGCATAACGTGACCTCTATCTTTTCGTTTCTTGTCCGATGCTTTCTGACAGATGCCGTAAACAAGTTTTTTCCTTTTGTTAGTTCTCACAACAAGGCATGAGAGTGCATTGACCAAGGTCATTGTGGAATTTATTTCATTTCGCCTTATTTTTTGTCAGAACCAGTTGGTAGCAGTATACTCCTCAGTCTTGTCAATCTCAATGTGGAATTACAGGTCAAATAAAACATTTTGTTTTCCTTCCAGGGAAAAAATAAACACGGAAGAATGTGTGGTTTAAGCCAGTACCAGTTTTGGGATGTTACTCCGACCATTGTGTCCACATTTACAATTCCTGACCACACTTTCATGAATCAGTTTAACAAATTTTAAGCACTGCAGTGTTGAACTTTGTTAAAAATGAGCAGTGATAGAGATGAAGCAGTGTGGTTTATGTACTGCATGACGCTATTTTCTTTCCACTATTTCCCGTTCTTTTCCTTGTCTTAATAGTTCACATATATGTATAGATCATTTTATGATATATTTTGTTTTGAAAGATCAGAAATTGCGTTTGAAGCATAAGAAAATTCCCCTGGGCATGATATTTGGACTTTACCTTGACATGCAGATGTAACAAAGTACCATTTTATATACATACACATTGTGCCTCTCTCCCCCTTTACCCTCTCCTGTCTATATCCAAACCCCTCCTCTCTCTCTCTCTCTCTCTCTCTTTCTCTCTCACTCACACACACACTCTCTCTCTCTTTCCCTCTGTCTGTCTTTCCAAAGCAGATCTTGGCACTGACATATGCATTGTCACGCGTAGGAGTGCAGAACCTCTCCATCTCTCTGGTTTTTCGACACTCCTCCTCCTCCTCTTTCCAGCATCCCTAATAAGACACATGCTCCTGGGCTGGGTTTCTCACTCATGTTCAGATCTCCTTGCCACGACTTTATCAAGCTTCTCTCCTTAGTTTTGTCTTCATGGGTTGAAGGGCTGTTTGCGTTGTCCACAAGTTCTCATCTGATCTCACCTCCTGATCTTCTCACCCAAACTTCATCGCTATCCTCCACTTCGTCTGGTTTATTCCACCGAAATGTTTGGACTTTTCGCAACGGCTGAGTCCTCCAGCGAAGAGCGCTGCAATCGGGTGTAGTCGACTTCATCTACAGCAATCCACCTGCTGCAGCGTGAAAGGGGTCCCCTTAGCTGTGATCTGTCTGCCTGCAGGGGGGACCCAGCGCGACTGGGCAGCAGGGACTATGCATTTGGGACTGGTGGTGCTGACAGTGGTGTTCCTCAGCTCCATGGGTCACGGTGATAACCTCAAGGTCTCCAAAGGAAGAAGACAGAGAAGAAGTGAGTTTGTTTTTTCTTCACGTTCTTTCACGTAAACTCTTTGTATTCACGTGGCATCATTATACTGTATGTCTGCCATGTGGTTCACTGTCCCAAATGACAGCATTAAACTTACATTTTGTTTATTTGTTATATTTGCGTTTGGAGCGCAACTCTCATGCCAGTTTTGACAGGAAATTATAGTGATTTTCTGGAACATCTTGACGGCTTTTTGTTGTAGTTTTAACATTTTTAAGAGGGCGTAAAGGAGCATGTCATGTTCCAGAACATTGCCAAATTAGAGTTTCTGGTTAAATACCAAATTGTAACACCTTTTCCTTGTAAATTTGCAGTTTAGAGCAGATCTA
Organism: Misgurnus anguillicaudatus; assembly: GCF_027580225.2. NCBI lineage: Eukaryota > Metazoa > Chordata > Actinopteri > Cypriniformes > Cobitidae > Misgurnus > Misgurnus anguillicaudatus. The sequence goes on along the minus strand of NC_073346.2, from coordinate 27,768,481 downwards.
ACCTTTAGTGTGTGACATTTTGAGTTTTATATATTGTAATTGTTACTGTATGTGCAATTGCATACGTTCTCTACTTTGTGTGCACAGTCCTGTGATCAGTGAGCACTGATGTTACATTGTGAGCATTGGTGTAAAATTTTAATAATTTATAAAAATATTTGTGCGACTAATATCAGTGCTTTGTACATAAAATTCAACCACTAAGATCCTATGTACCCACCCACTGGACCTAGGAGAAATAGGGACCCCCTTAAAAATTGTGTCATTTATATTCATGCTTGCGGCAGATGTTTTAATCCAAAGTGACTTATAGTACAATACAAAGTACATTTGATCATTATGTGTGTTCCCTGGATTTAATCCACAATCTTTTGCGCTGCTTATGCTTTGCTGTACCAGTTGAGCTACAGGAACGCTTTTTAATCGTCCAACAATTTAGGCAAAGACCCTAAATAGATCATTTGTGGTTTCAGAATAATATTAAGTTGATTTAAGGCTTATATCAATTTTGGATTTTAGAATCCATTTTTTTTTTTTTTTTTTTTTGAGGAGTTTGGTAGTTTTTATTTAAGACTGAGATTGAAGCACCCTCTAGATTGAAGCTCCCTCTAAAGGATATTATAGGTAATGACCAGAAATCAGAAAAGGTGATCTTTATCCTTGTTTTAAAAGATAAATTATTAAAATATTTTATATTTTGTTAAGGTGTGTAGTGCTCCAGAGGATGTTACTGGTAATGATCAGAAAAGGTGATATATATATATATATATATATATATATATATATATATATATATATATATATATATATATATATATATATATATATATTGTATACACATATTTTGTGATGAGACCATTACAACAGCAAGATAAAAAATGTGTGAGATGATTTTAATGTGCGGTTGCTCCACAATCAGTTTAAACCTCATGACCTCTCTGTAGATAATCTGTCTGGTTCATGTTCTTAGGAAATTTGTGTGATTTTATCAACTATATCAAAGCAAACGTCTTTGCCAGCTGCTGTTACACAAATGTGGATCAGAATTTAGTGCCTTTTGGCACTGTCCTGCCTTTAACCCCCCTTTCTCTTTCTTTCTCTCGCTCTAAAAATATCCTAACTGAACCCAACAAAAACATCTATATTTTCTTTTTTTAGTGTTTAGTTTTATATTATAAACTGTACTAAGCTGTTAGACATCTTTGTACATTTGCAAAAGTGAGGAAGGTAAAAGGAGGCATGCTTGCGTTTTTATGTTTTTGTATTCAGTTGAACTTGTAATCATGATTATTTTAGTGTAAAATAATGTGTTAAAGACACATCTTATCTTAATAGATTTAATTGGTTAACTAGATTTAACCTCCTGTTGAGATCTTGAAAATGTGTTGAATGAGATTAGATGGAGGGCAAGTGGAAATTTTCTTAAAGGGATAGTGTACCAAAAATTCTGTCAGTATTTACTTAACCCCACACTCGCAGAAATAATGATATAAAAGCTGTTACTGTGACATTACCCTTTAAAAAGGTCCTAATATGTACCATTAAGCTACAGATATGTATACATTTGGTACCAATATGTAACTTTGAGGTATACGGTAAGATGTACTTTTTGAAACGGTACCGGCCTAGTGACAGCTTTTGTACCTTTTTTTTTTCTAAAAGTCTGACTTAATTTTTTCTAAGAAACACAAAATGAGATGTTACGCAAAGTATTAGCGACTACTAGTCACCATTCACTATCATTGCATGAGCCAGCTATCCAGAGCTGGATGAAATGAATTGTAAAAAAGGTCTACTGTGACTTTAAATCCATTCTTATTGATGTCAAATAAGGCAAAGCACGACTACTATTTCATTTTAGGAAAACTCTGGACTCTGAGCTCATAAATAACATTTCGAGTTCTTGAGCAACATGAAGGCATTTAGGCTGAGTTATGTTGTATGCTAATATAATTTGGTGATGAAAGGTCTTATTTATTCCTCGCACATTTTGTAACTGTTCGCCTTAAGAGGAAAATCCAACAGGACCTGCCGCTGTCTGTTTTGTGCTTTGTAGTGCGTGTGGATGCTTTGCGTAAAGGCAGCCAGCTAACTGCCACTCGTTTGAAACATGCAAAATAGTCATTAACCATTCTTCATATTTGTTGTTTCTTTTTACAGGCGTTTTATTTGTTTCAGCTGTGAGAGATGCAAAAGGAATGCTGTGATCGTATAAAAATGTCCCTGCGTCTACAACACTAAACACTTCTGAAAACCTGTTTATTGACGTTGTTTTGGGGTTGGTGGTTTTTGTCAAGTACATCTCACCTGAAGTAAAGATTAAAAGGGCTAACGAAAGATCTGTAAGAATCAGTTTTGGGGTTGTTGAGCTTTTTTGCTGGTGCTTTTGTTGATGTAATAAATCTTTCGATTGGCTGTGTGGACCCACACATACAATTCTCTAAAGAGTCTTCAATATGAAAATTGGAAAAAGATGTATCATTTGCTTAATGTCTAGTGAAATATAAAAATCTTTTTACTTGTGAGGTATAAATCCTTTTAGGAGCAAAAGCCTCTAAATGCCACCTCTGTAAAAAATGAAATTTTATTAACTAAATGCTCTCGGCACGTATTATATCTTCATCATACTTTTGCTTTAAATTTGCTTAATTCCAGCTTCAGGCCATTCAGAAATACCGGTTTGTTGGAAGCATCAATTAAGAGAGAGATAAAAAATGCTAATTTACAAGAAAACATGTCAGATGCACTTAGAGGGTTTTGCATCTGAACACTGGTGAAACAAGGAACATGACATTTTTAAAATAAAATATATAATAAAATGTAATTTTGATTTTACAAACTTAAAATATTTTTCTATTGCATATTGCATTTTAAAGCAAGTTATCACATATCACATTTTTCTTCTATACCGTGTACTAGTAATAATATATGACAATAGTTGTTATTAGGTTACATCACTTACTGTAGGTGCAGCTTATTTACAGCAGGACTGATAATTTGACTCTTTTACTATCCCTCGGAGACAGGCCTTAAAGATTTACTTGTGAGAGTGTGTATTTAGCATGGACACATACATAGACCCATAAATTAAAGCAGATGACCGCCGTTTCGACTCCATTTGGCCTACCAGGAACAGGATATGTGCACTCTGACATGCTTTTGCAGTAATCGCTTATTTCTCCTTGGCCTCACAGGCTGAAATTTTTGGACCGTATAAGCAAGGCACGAAAGGTCGCAAGGGACGAGTGAGTTTTCTTAGATTTTGTAAGTGATTTTATTTTAATCATGCATTTTTATTTGAAGGAATCTGCACGAAATGAGCCCAGATTTAGATCGAAGCACTAGGGTTTTGTGTTACTTGCTTGGTGCTATAACACCACGATCACGTGTACTGCAAGAACTGTGCAGTGTCTCCCAAATGCTTAAATTTGTTTCATAAGCATGGCCTTTTTCCCTGACATGCAAGGTGACCCATAAGGAGTCTGTGTATGATTTTGAATGTGCATGGGTTTCCATTCTGGGTGACCAATTCAGAACACCCAAATTTCTTTCGATGAAATGATTTCCACATTAGTGTTTTAAATCAAACTTTGGCTGCGTTCATACGGTACCATAATACGGTTGTCAAACCCGTATTTGAGTCCTTAAGACGGTTCCGTTCACACGCAGTTCGGTTATTTACGGGTTTGACAACCGCATTCTATAACCGACTTCACACCCGTAACTTTACGGGTTTCACAACCGTATTTACTGAGAAACTGTGCCGTGTGAACGCAATCGCACTGGACAACCAGTTGTCTGTCACGTCATTCGTTGCTCTTGTGTTAAGATAACGTTACAGTGCATGAAAATGACTGCAAACTACGCTCCATAAGATTAATGTGATATTATATTACCTTCATAGACGCCACAGAACATATTACATTACGCATAAAATTGCGTGCAGCCAAGTAAGTGAGATATATAAAGTTTAAACTTTAAAAGTGGACGATTAATATAATGTTAAGTGTATAATAAAAGGGATATAAAAATTAGCTGTTTATTTACTCACCTTTTATCTTCAGTAGAGCAATAAAAAGGATATTTTGCAAAACAACCCATCTGTGATTCATATAATGCAAGCAAAAGATGCGTCAGTTTGAGAGGTCAAAAAGCAGATATATCCAATACAAAAGTAATCTCCATGACTCCTGGTGACATTTTTTGCTGCTTGTGAAGCAAATCGGTCGGTTTTTGCAGGATATTGAACGTTATTTACAACATTATTAGCGTCCATACAGAACTGTGGCAACATATAAAGTGCGCTTTTTACACTCCCGCTCTTTAGGTGGCGCTAAGAGGCTGGTTTTGCCTGCGGTTGGTAAACCATACTCTTTGCGCCACCTACAGAGGGGGAGCGTAAGCGCACTTCCTATTTGGCTGCGTTATGGTTTAAATAAAGTTCGATTTCTTGCAAAAATGGATCGATTTGCTTCATAAGTCATTATGATTACTTTTATATTGTATATATCTGCTTTGGTAAAACGTGCAGTTGCTGAAACTGATTTTATTATTCATTCATTTTGGAAATTAAAACTTTAATAAGGAACCACCCTGGTTTATTTTTCTCTGCACAATGGTAAGCGTTACACCAGCCAGCTGTTTTTGTTAATTACATAAATAAAGTTTTGCCCATTGCATAAATAATACTTTTTTTAAATATTTACGTCCATCACTATGGTTACAGGCGCCGCGTGTAACTATAGCATACAGGTTTGAGGTCGGTTGCTCGTTCATACAGGCAGTGTTCTATTTGTGTCTTTAATTTGATGTGTGAACAGGACACTTCCAGACCCACACCTGTAAGTAAATTCGGTTGTCACTCCCGAAATTTTGTCGTGTGAACGCACCCTAAGACTAGGGAGTAAATTAGCTGGACTTTGTGTAACAAGATAAAATCCTTAACATGTTTGTCACCCTGCAATCTACTGTTTCCGCCTTCCGATTGGTTGCCGCCGAGTTGCGTCATAGCTCATTACCATAAAGTTGAGCGGATTTCAACTCTCCTCGACACTCACGCCGTACATGACGTGCCGCGCAGCTGCTCGACGAAAATGAATGACTTCTGGCTACTTTGACGCTCTGGCCGGTGGGGGTATGAAGGCACAGTGACACTGACCGAAATTAAAAGTTATGATATGACTAGGACTATAGTCGGCAATGATATTACGCAGCAGTCGAAAATAGTCCCTTAATGTTTTCAATGGCAGGGGAGTATTTTCGGGCAGTGCATAATCTCACTACGCCTCCGGCAGCCCTGTTCCAGCAGCAAAGTCCTTGATTATTACGCCAGAATAAGAGTATAGATCCTAGCCATTTCTGCCTACAAAACCGCAGCTTTTAATTTTCTGTCAGTCTTAGTGCACAGTGTAACTACAGAAGAGTCAAGTTTTAAATATGAAAAGTATTGGAACTCTTTGGTTATTTTTTTGCGCGATGCCAATGGTCCAATCAGCCTCAATGGACCGTGCCAAGCCACGCCAAAAGCGGTAGCGCCAGACCCGGAGACCCGCCGAATAGACTCCAAAACGGCAAAAATCCAACGCTTAACTCCAGGGGAGCTGAAAAACCCGCATACTTAAAAAAGTGGAATGTCCCTTTAACAGACCTATATACAGTAGATAGTTGCCACGCCAGATTATGTTATGTTTTTGATGCCGACCCCAATATTTGACTCTGTTATTTCCTATGCAAGGCTCTTCACCTGTGACTGTTCTGGTGACCACTTTTGATAAAGAAATTGTAAGCAAAACACTACTAATGTCATACATACTGACTGTTTTTTTGCTTTGTTTCCATAGTAAGCACTGAAGTACCACCATCGTGCTCCAATGGCTGTGAACACTGCTCAGAGTTCAACGGATGTCTGAAATGTCGGCCACGGCTCTTTATCCTATTGGAGAGAAATGACATTCGTCAGATTGGCGTTTGCCTCGCTGCCTGTCCTGTTGGATATTTTGGCATTCGTAATCGGGAAATGAACAAATGTACACGTGAGTCTCAGCTCTTTTGCTGGAGGAATGTTATGATAAAATGGTAAATAAGTACAGATGGCATATATTGTTTCTGAACAACATTGAGGAAATGAAGTCATGAAATGACTACATCACTTTTAAGATGACCTGCCAGCCCAAATTAAAATTGTGTGCGTGCTTACAACATAGTTAATGGGATGGTTCATAAAATGAAACAAACATTACATATAGATTGTTGATGCTTAAGGGTGTAGATTTGGTTTAAACTTGAAGGGGGAGGGTTTTGAAAAGTCATCTGCACATATGTTTTCATTAATCTTTGGGTCAATTTTTGGGGGTGTTAACTCCCCATCTACACAATAACTAAACCCTTATTGATTCTGTTAAGTAATGGAGTGATGCTCGCTTTTTTTGGTAAAGTGAAGCAGAAAATTGTTAATTGCATAATTTGATGAATCAAATGCTAAAAAAGCACAGTCAGAGTCTAAAAAACAGACAATGCATGCAAATGCATGTGGGCACACTCATTGAATCCCCCAAGGTCTTTATTACCTTAAACATCAGTCATACAGGTTTTAACGTCAGCGAGGAAATGATAAAAAATTTTGATTATAAAACAACAATCATATTATTTTGCACATCCCCATTACTGTATTCCAATGGCTTTAAACAAGCAAAACCTGGAGATGCCAAACGCTAAGGCAGAGATCTGGTTTTGCTTACTTTGTGGGTGAAGCACATGAATGGGATAAAATACAAAGCAAAACATTGCTAATACAATGTTGTTTATCTGTTTTTGCATAGGAAGTCAATGTTATTGTTTAGCCTGATAAAAGAGTGTTTCAGCTCCAATCATATTTTTCTGCATTTCTACGCAAAGTCTGCGCAAAATCATGTTTTTTTAACAGGCCGCTTTTTTATTTTTAGTTAAACGGGGGTCTTTTCCCATCATGTGCGTGAGCATTTTTACTATTGTAAGAGGAAAGCAGAGAGCGATTCGGATAAAAATGGGAATGCCTCTCTCATAAACTGATTAGTGGCACGTTTTTTCTCTTGTTGTGGGAGGAAATTAATAGCTTTTTTTAGCCTTTCTAATTTCAACCTACCAGTGCTTTTCCAGTTGTAAATTGAAGGCGCTGCTCCTTTTTTGAGCATGTTCTGATAGCCAATTAGTGTGAACCACAGCTTGTAGTCATTAGTTTTTGTTATAGGAAGAAAATACTTTTGTTACCAAGATACGCTCTTGCATCACACCCCTTAATACCTCCCAGATGGTTTTGGTTAAAGTTTTTATCCTAAATAACTTTAAATTTGAACGTTGGCATCAAGGGAAGTGAGATATCAGTGTGTTTCACAACCCTTAAGAGCCTTCAATTCATTATTTCAGTATTTCACACTTTGAAATGACTCATACATTAAGAATGGGATAAATTGTACGGATCACTCCGACTGTCACGGGACCTATAATAGTGTCGTCTTTTCTCACCCCGATCAAACAGTAACACATTTAAATCGTTCTTATTTCAAGTGTATATGGCGTGTTTTGCTGGGCTCTCTGAAAAATGCATGTGCATGTGACCTCTCCCCCTTTCGGCCTCTGAGAAGCGCCCCTGCTGCAATTATTCAATCAGCTGTATGCATTTGATTCGTCTCCAGATCCCCATGATGTCTTGTTAACAACATTTGTCTTGCATTAAGGGTACATTTGTAAATGCTTGAGCGCAAAAGAATTTTCTCCAAACATTACTGATGTCAAATCTGGTTGTCAGGCATTTTAAGTAGTAATTGAGAGCAGGGATTAGGAGACAAAACACAGTTTCATTTATTGGCCTGGGTTTAGTGTGCTGCTACTCAGAGAAAGTCTTTATAAATTTAAGAATCTTATTAAAGCATTTGTTATGGCAGTTTAGTGGAGTCTGCTTTTGTGAAATGATTTGCTCTCTGTCTTATTTCAAGCTTCAGTTGGCAAGACTAGCAAAACCTCTGGGTTTTTATAACCTAGCAAGAAAATTATATCAATATTATATCAATATATAATATTTATAAATATATAATATTTATATAAACTAACATTTAGGGTCACTTATTATTTTCTTACATTTTTTATTTGGATATTTTATTTTGTCAGAATAATAGTAAACTTATTTAAACTGTGAAATGATGCAATTTAACTATATGAATTATGTTGTGATAAAAATAAAAAATAAAACTTTGAATGAAAGCATATAAATGTAAATGTGCTCTTGGCATTTTATCAAGCAGCTTCTTGAGGTCTCACCATGAGATGCTTTTAAACAGCATTGAAGGAGTTCCCATATTCTGTGCTCTTAATGGCTGATTTTTCTTCATTATTTAGTCCAATTATCCATATTAAAATGCTTTTAAAGAACATTTTTATTGAATTATAATAATAATAATAATGTTTGCACAAATATATCTTGCCTACAAAATTATCTCAAATATTTAAACTTTCAGATAAAAATATTTTTTGGATCATGAGAAAACATTTGAGTCAAGTGTCTCACTAAAGAAAGGCTTAAAATGAATACTGAATAATTAAATCCAACTTTTTAAATATTTGATAGAAATGGTTTAAACTGCTTAAATCCAGCCTGGTCTCACTGTTAATACGTAGTATTTACATGTAACTTTAAAAAACAAAAAACATATTTTTGTACATTTAAATAGATGCTGAAACGTACAATGTAGACATATTTACAACATTTAAACGTAGCATTATAACGTTTTTACAGCTAAAAAAGTAAAACATTTACATATCTTACTGTACATTCCATAAAGATTGGTGTATAATTTCCCTTTAACATTTTAGCGATAATGTTACCACATGGAAAAATAAGACAAGAAATTGAAGAATTATATATCTTATATAATAATATATAATAAATATATTATTAACTCACCTACAACAAAAAAGCTATTGCAGATGTGTTTTATAATCATTATAATTTTTCTCTGTTTATTTCAGAATGTAAAATAGAAAACTGTGAGGCGTGTTTTAGCCGAAATTTTTGCACAAAATGTAAGGAGGGCTTGTACTCGCACAGGGGCCGATGTCTCTCCAGCTGTCCTGATGGGTTCAGCACTGTCAATGGCACCATGGAGTGTGCAGGTGAGTGAGATCATTAATGTGAGTGAAGATATTATTTATTGTATTTATACTTTTAAAATGTCTATAATGAATGGATTCTTTTGTTTTACACATGTCAAAGAACTTTTAATTTTGAAGTATTTAACAATTCAGTATAAGTAATAATTGCATACAAAAAATTTGAAAAAGAGAATAAATGCAATGGAAACTACTTAACTCTTTCCCCGCCAGCGTAAAAAAATTGTCAGTCAGCGGCAGCATTTTTTATGATTTTCACAAAAGTTTAAATGATTTTTGAAAATGTTCTTCTTCAAATGAAAGAACAGACTCTCTGCTTTCAAACAAACAAACAAAAAAATGGAAAAAATAGTTTCATTCTATTTTCGTTCCTATTTTCGTTCAATCATATTTAGAACAATGATCAGGGCCGGGTTTCCCAAAAGCATCGTAAGGCTAAGTAGATCGTAAAAACGATCGTACGAATCATCTTAGAATTACGGGCTGTTTCCCAAAAGCTTCGTAACTTGAAAATTATCGTAGATCTACGAGTGGTCTGGAGTAATCGTTCATTCATAAGTGCATCGTAAGACAACAGAGTTACAAGGTCACCTACAGGACAACCAGCAAATTGCACTCCTGCAATGACGATAATGTAATGTTTTAAATATTTATTTATTTATTGGGTTCTTCTTTGTTTATTTTATGTTAAATATATAATATAATATATTTAAAATTCAAATGAGAAATCAAATTTAAATGACTAAACATAAATTAATAAAGAAGGAAAAGTATTTTGTACAAGTTGGTAAAAGTTTTTTGTATTTTGGTAAAAGTTGGTATAGCAAATTGATAAATGGTTCATACCGATTGCTGCTATAATTCATCTAAACATTGTTTTGAAGGGAAATGGCATCTAATTAAAGAAACCAAATAAATATTTACGGTACAATGCAATAATCCATAATAATAAATAAACATAGATAATAAACAACAAATAATAATAATAATCTAAACTATAATAGAAACACAGAAGGCATTTCGCAGTGGGACGAGTCCTAACTAAATACGGAAAAGAATATTTAATAAATTATTAAAACATTTAAAAGTCATTGAACAATAATAAAAATATATTATTAAAAATATTAGTGCACATCGGCTGAAGATCATTAGCCTAAACAAGCTTCTGCTACAAATTCGAGTCATTCTATTGGTGACATTTCAGCACTTGACAAATGGATAGCGACTCGAAAGTAGCACTTAAAACCCAGCTGCGAGCGATCGTTTCACGTGCATCTTTGGGAAACGCACGTAAATGAACAACGAACGTTTGTTAAGTAGCTCGTAGAAAGCGCTCTTAAGTGCTAAGTTCAATCGTCCGGTTGAAAGCTCAACCGGAGTTGGCTTTCATCCTATTGGACAGTTAAGCTAACATTACGACAAAGCATGTAAAATATATTTCGATTTTGTGCTTTAGTTTTTTAGATGTTGTTTCGGTTTGCTAGCCTTCGCTTTAGCGTGTGTTCACCCAGCCGTCGTCAATCGATGATGTAAAACTGCGGACGCGTTTGTTTGCGTGCATCCGATTTTTAAAAGTCTTTAAACTCGTACAGTTTGACATTGATGGAAACTGAGATTATACAGTGTGACATGGACCTAACTACGATATTGTTCGGACATTGTGTAAAGCAAAAATCCTAATTGACTATTTAAAATAGCACAGTGTATTCCGGGCTTTACTGTTATACTGAAATTGTTCAGTGTAGTTCACTAACCGTTTTCGTTATCTTACGATAAATTTGAAGAGTTTCGTTGCAAAACGAGATAAATCCATTTTTTTACATTTTTCTCAAAACATGTTTATTGTTATGTTATCATGTTATTATTTTGTTTTATGGTGCTACTTAGCTGTATTTTTTTAAGTTATGAAGGTTTAAATAAAAAAAAACCAACTGCAGTTGAATTGAAACTAATTGGAATGCACAACCAAAAAAACGAGATTTCTGAACAATTAAAAAAACGGTGGTTATTTCGTTTTGCAACGAAACTCTTCATTTACTTATGTAACACCACATTACATAGGCTAAAAGCAGTCAATTTAATGTTGCTGTGGGAGTTTACCTGAGTTTCCAGCATGTTGTGTGGTGCTTTCTCAGGTGTGTTGCATCTCAGTCTGGCCGTCGCTCATAAGTTCGAGAACGCGCTTGTAAATTTATTGGTCGCAATGTGAAACATCAGCGCTAGAGGCCGCTGAAAACTACATACAGCCTCTTTAAGTGTTTTATAAGTTGGGTAGAGCACCACCTAGTGGATAGTAGCAGAAATACAGATTGCCATAAAAACTTTTCAGGGAAGTGTCATTGGATGCGCTTTCTCTTTTGGCGGGGAAAGACTTTAAATCACATTTGGTTGCATTTAAAGGCAAGTAGGAAATTTTGATTTGTGTTTTGCTTTCATACTGTATACGTTTACAGTATATATTTCATGCCTTCATCATAATACATCCATACAAATCAGTTATGATGATGGAACAATGAAAATAGAGTCTAAAACGTTCTCTAATCGCTTGTATTTTTACTCCTCCAATTTCTGTTTTCCCTTTTCTGTGTTTTTTCAATTGCTGTTGAGGGGGAACATTAACGAAAAGGCCTGTTGGATGATAAGAGTTTTATTAAGCAGACAAACACAGCACTAATGACGTTTCTCTCAACACTGGCACTAGCTTCTCCAGGCTGCTTGGCTTTTATGTCCAAAGCTTTTACTTCTAGTGTGATGTTTTGCCAAAGCTTGTGATGGGTTACCTGCATCAAAGAGTCAATTCAACGTGTTGTGCATATTTCAGCCTGTGATTGTGTTTGGCAGACAAATGTCCAACCTTCTTGCCCCCACCCACACAAAAATGGATACCTAGAAAAGATTTAAGGGAGAAAAAAACAAGATACAAGTTGAAATTCTCTTTGTGTTCAATCTAATTGTAAGCCTGGAGCTTGACAGCTTGTCATTACAATGAAAAAAAATTGAGCCTACCTCATACAATCATAACACATGCTCTCTTTTTAGTGAAGATAATTAGAAAAATGTGAGTGATGTTGGACTGTTGCAGTCTGTGTCTCTGTTGTTAATTCTTTGGGGTTTCCTAATACAATTGCGTCTGCTTTGTTTGAAATAACATTTATCTCAGATCCTGTCCAGTGGAACAAAATGTTCAAACCCCAAACAATTTTTTTATCTGATATATAGTCGATTGTGTCGTTTGTTCATTCTAAAAAAAAATTTTTTTCTGCTTTTCTGTGTTGTAGTCCAATGTGATCTGAGCGAATGGACTCCTTGGGGCCCTTGTATGAAGAAGAACAAAACATGTGGCTTTAAAAAGGGTAACCAGACCCGTACCAGAGAGCCTTTACAGCTTCCAAGTCCTGCCACCTCCAGTGGGATTGTACCTCCCCTGGGCTGCATCCCAGAGATCCAGACTCAAAGATGTACCATGCAGAAAAAGATCCCTTGCAAAGGTAATTCAGAGAAAGATAAACAAACAAAAATGTTAGAAACAGACAGGATAGGAAATACTTTCCAAAAGGAATGCATAAAATCTAACCTCCGACTTTTACAGATTGCAGATTTGCTGTTTTATTGATCTTTTATCTTTTTTGGCATGAATACAATCAGGCTAATTCGATTCCATTTATTTACACTTTCTGACACAACAGAGTGTAAATAAATCCTTGTCTGTACCTAGTAAACAAACAGAAGCCCAGCTGGTTTGTAATCTTTTCGTCGCTGGCTATGGATCTGAGGGCAGGCTTTTGTTTGTTGCTTTTACTTACTGGAAAGTGAGGCTAACAACAATATGCTGTTTTGGCTCTTGAGAAGGAACAGAGTGTTCGCGGACATGAAGCGGACCGGTTGGCCGTAAGCTGTTCATAAAGTCTAAACATGTTGTTTTTTTCATGTGTTGTAATAGTCCCACATCAGTGTACCAACAACTGTAAGATCTACATTTAAGCCAGGGTAATAAAATGTGTTGATGGGTGTTGTACAGAAGTAAAAATGCAGAGAGAGAACAAGATATCACATTTATACAAATTCCCTTCCCATGCAATCACAATTAATAAAATATTCGATTTTAGTTAGATATTTGAAGAGTTTGGTTCCAAAACGCAATAAATCCATTTTGACTAATTTGGGTAAAAATGTGTTTTCTATACCAAGAAAGTTACAAGATGAAAGCCACTATTTTCTGTTACAAACGTTCACATAGCATCTTTAGGTTATAATAACATTAAAAATTCAAATCCATAATTAGATTTTTAAAGATTTATTATTAAAAAAATCTGCAAAGTGCAATATATCTGTTGAATCAATATATAAATGTGCATTCATCGTTGCCATGTTATATTCATAGTTGACTAGTGGTATACACTGATTAAAAAAAAAAATTAACATATGGCATTAATTAATTAAATAAAATGTAATTAATTAATCAAAACACTTACTTTGTCATATTAAGAACACAGTCAATAGTGCTGTCATCCTTGGGACATCGTCGCTGAACTTTTTTGACAGGGATCAGCTGTAAAATGTTTTGGTCCTGCTCGATTTTCGTTGACTTATAGTAAAACAATGAAAAGTTTTTCATGAGATCCCCTGGGGTCAATGTGTTAGCATGACAGAAGCTTGATGCTGTCGTGTGAGAACAAACAATCGCCTGAGTGTCTCTAACATAATTATTAGATTTTGGCTATGACGTTTCTTCACCGTCACAGAAAACCACCATAAGTTTATCAATGCCAACAAAATTACTATTTTGTTTTTGTTTGTTTATTGATCACGTAGTACAAAGTAGATGAGGAAAACTAGGATTCCGTGTGTATTCAAAGCGCCACAATTATTGTTTACAATGCGTAAAATGGTGTACTGTGATTGGTTAAGCGGATTTATTGCATTATGCAGAGAAGGAGGACTGGCGTTTGTCGCGGTTTGAAATAAGGGAGAAAAGATGACAGAATAACACGTCAGATATCAGATTTTTTAATACTGACCTGATACAATACTGATTTGGCGGTAACTAATTAAAAAAAAGACATTTATCGCGTTTTGGAATTTATACCCAATTTGTACTTCTGCGTCAAGTACTGCATACTCTATGCCCTAACAATGCATCAATTCTTTGCGCTTTGAATGGTCTGCTAAAACCCTGCTTGGATGCTTGGATCAAGTTGAGGAGCTGAGTAAAAAAGTTGATGTCCATTTGCTGCGATCACTGCTGATGCTTCTCCAGCAACATCTGTTTTTCTTCAGCTTTAGCCTTGATACTACAGACCTTTTGCGTGTTTGCAAACAGAGGTGATGTTTTTTGTGGGCCGAGCCCAACTGGTGGCAGAAACTGACAGCTCTGCAGTAGCGGTGTGAAGTGTTTTAGCGTTAAACTGATATTTTTATGGATCCGGTGTTCTGTCGAAGTCTGTTTCCCCTATATTTCTCTTAAGTGACACTAAATATTTCTTATAGCGTTTTCACACGTTACGTTTATTTTTTAGATAAATTAAGTGGCTTGGCTACTGATATGTGTGCATGTATGTAATGTATATGTATTGTTCTTTATTGGTAAATCAATTATTTTTACAGTATGAATCGCTAAGTAAAGTACCTATAAGAGCAATACTATCATGTATTCTATATAATAACATTTATTAAATATTTCTTTTTCAAATATTTTCCTGTTTTCTATTATATAGAGCCTACGTATTTGATCTAAAACTATTATAAAACTATTATGTTTAACATATAAATTAATATGTATAGGCCTGTTTATATATTAATAACACTTTACATTATGTGTGTGTGTGTTTTATTTATTAAGTATGTAAGCATCATAATTTTAGAACAATCAGGAAGAAGACAAGATTAAAGGTAAAAAGAAGTAATAGAAAACGGAAAAATTATTACATATTTAATAAATAGTGATATTATTTATATTATGAACTCATTCAAATCTTTAATCCTTCTAAATTAATTATAAACGTAACGTGATGAAAACGCTACAAGAAACACATCGAGGGAACAGACTTCAACAGAACACCGGACATCTTCTCTAATTATTTTCTATTCAAATTATTAAAAGATTTCCGTTTAAGGGCTTATTACATCCATAAACACCTACGTTTATCTTCAAATGGTGTCTTCGACGACGGTATACTATAAAAATGAAGGCCATCTTTTTTGCCATTCCTATTCTGACACTTAACAGCACAACAAGACATTTTCTAGTGAGTTATCTTGCTCGTTTCACTTGTATCTAATTCATTTCCACTGTTTCTCTGCCACCACATTGCGCACGCAGACGTAACTATAACGTCTACTCACAAAAGGTCTATTTGCAGTAACATGCGCGTCGACAGTAGGCAGATGACGACGCATAAGTATAAATGAAAACTGACATACAGCCTACAGCATATTTCGAGGCACTTCAGTGTGTCTTTAACTGCATCCTATGTTCTATAGCCCTTTCTTTTTTGAATGTTGACAAAAATCAGTATCTGAAAATTATGTCTCTTTCTATCTAAACACCCTCAGAGAGATCAAGTGCTTGTTGAGGAGAAGTAGACTACATACTGGATGAGGTGTGACAGCACCATTTGAGAAATGAAATGAAAGACAAATTTACTCTGTGTGACGCCTGTATTGTGGAAAGAATGTCCACCCGGAGTCCATAAGAATAATTAACAGTGAAATATTATAAACTACCTCATAAAAGTGCTATATCGCCTGCCAGATTTCTAAACTTAGAGTCCACTTCCAGTGAGCAGAGGGAGAAAAAACGTTGTTGAGTTAATAAGGCTGGACATATATGCAAAGTCTTGTTTGTAGTTCAATCGCAAAATATCATGCTCGCCCTAACTATGTTAAGATATTATCAGGTGACACAGAGTTCTGTTGGCCGGAGTGAAAACACAAAATGTTTGGAACCACACAAGCTTCAGCAAACCTAATAGAGTTTAATGTATCTCAGGTGTATTAGAACACATAGGTTATGGGTTGCATGACCCGAACGCTCTTTTCTCAGAGTGTGAATGTGCACCTAAACTAGTAAGGGTGTAAATGCATCTGCAAGATTTGGCAGAAAAGGCTGCAGTTAAAATCACAGGGGGCAGTGCTTGTATAACACTAGTGATTTACTGGTCTGCAAATCTCACGCTTTACGTTGTTTTTGCCAAGCTCTCCTTCTCTTCCCCTTCCTGTAGTTTAATAAATGTCTTTGCACGAAATACAAATACACACAGTGCGTAATTGCGGATGATGTTTAGGCAGCGCTGTAATTATTGGCGTCATAAATTAATAAATCTTCCCCAAGCGTTGTTAGCGCTTTATCACGGTTAACTAGCAAAGTATCCTGTATGCGGTTCCAAAATTGAAGGCTCTGCTTCCTCTGCTTTTTGGGATCATGTTTTTTGTGTTTAACTTCTGCACTTGACATAAGAATAATGGCATTTTTACACTTGAAACTTAATTTTTTTAAATGTAATTTTTGGGCTGCGGTAGAAAGCTTTAAAATGCTGCCTTCGGAGGCAAAATTCCAAGACAGGAAGGCATCAAGGCACGTCCAAATTCTGTGCGTGGGCATGCACGGGGATCTAAAAGCATGGTCTAAAGCGCACAGTCTAAAAGGGTGTGTCCGAATCCACTATTGCTAATTTAATGACGAAAAATGGTTTGTGCGCCTAGCACACAGTCTAAAAGGGTTATTCCTATTCTCGTAATGAATAATGGGT
Source organism: Misgurnus anguillicaudatus (assembly GCF_027580225.2). Lineage (NCBI taxonomy): Eukaryota > Metazoa > Chordata > Actinopteri > Cypriniformes > Cobitidae > Misgurnus > Misgurnus anguillicaudatus. Next base: position 27,751,592 of record NC_073346.2, on the reverse strand, counting down.
GTATTTTGGGCATAATGTGCAATTAACCAATCAGAGTCTCATCTCATGTCCCCTTTAAGAGAAAGTTGCGGGGTAGCATTTAAAAACATTTTAAAATAAGTGCAATATTTGCAAATATTGAAGCAAAATTGCAATATTAAAGAATTAAAGCAAAACATTCAATTACTTACCAGGTTACAGGTGAAGCAGCTCTTTACACCTTCTAACATTTCGTAACCGGTCATCAAGAGACTCTATAATATTTAAAAAAAAAATGAATCCTTTAATTTTTATACATTTTTAAAAATGTTTGTGTGCTGTCCATGTGTGTAAAAAGCAGAAATGCTCGTGACTGCTCATCCGCAAATTCAAAATGTGTGTTCGGAGTGTCATGTGAACCATGTGCATCACGTGTTTTGTCAAAATAAGTGCCTGCTGCACACATGTCAAAACCGTTTATGATAAAAGAGATGGTCACGTTCGCAAAAAACATACACAAGACACTCCCTTAACGCATGAAATTATGCTAGTATCTGGCAAGCGAGAGCATCTTTTATCATAAACCCTTTAAACGCATCTGCAGCAGGTACTTATTTTGACAAGACACGTGATGCACATAAGATCACTTGATGCGCAGAATACATATTTTGAAATTACGAACTGCACACATGACGAGCTACATACATGTTGTGACGAACTTTGCATCGTGCGCCATCGAAAAAAAGTCACTGGCCGCCACTGGCGTTGTCATCTTATTTATAGGCGCATATAACTAACGTGCTCTTTAAATAACAAAAACAATATTGCGCCATTATCTTTAGACCAGGTTTTAGTTGGTCAATGCCGTAGTCTATTTTTGTTGCCTCCAAATAGCAACGCACCAACAATGTGCCTGAACACACCTCGTTTTCAGACGAAAATGTTCATGTGCGCACAAATGGGTGCAAATGCATTTGATATTTAAACAATGTGACGCTAAACATGGAAATGATAACTGCGCCAGGTTGAAACTAGCAAAAAACACTTGCACTGCACTGCACTGCGCCGTGTGTATAATAGGCAGAATTTTTGCCACTAGAGATCATAAAACAGTAGCAATGGCGTAGCTTTCTGATGCTGTGAAGGAGGTGATTTTGGTCTGTATAGCTTAGTTTGCCCATCATGACAACTGTGAAGGGGTGAATGTTTTTGTAACTCATCCATTTAAAAAATATTAAGCCTTAAAGTTCTGCATTATTAAGGGCGTGGCCATCTGAGTGACAGGTGGAATGCTGCTGCTTTCATTTCCATCAAGCAGGGTGGGCATGGTTTAGCAACCAGGCACGTTAGCTCCACCAACGTTCCACCTCTTTGCCCATTTTCAGTTGGGAGCGACATGCAGTAATGCACTGTAGGATGGTGATGGTTGGCTCCGCCCACTTTGGGTTTCAAAAATACTCTTCAGAAACCTACCAGTGGCATCGCAAATGCTGCATCTGTTGTATTATAACTCTCTGTGAATCATTCATGTGATATAAAGTAATGTTTTTTGGTAGACGTTACTTGATCCATGGGTGTGATCTCTATAGTAGAAAGAGCTGCTGTTTTTACTTAACAGCTCTTGGCAAGTGTGTTGAATTAACTTAGGGAATGCTAACTATTGCTTATTTTGTTGTATATGAGTCCATTAAACTGTTAAGTGTTTGGAAGAGCACTGCCAAAGAAAGCTGTTATCATTTTTATATGTGTAGAGTCATCTACTTGACATGCCATTACAAGTCAAAAACCCATAAACATGAAACGACTTTCATGGGACTGTTTATTATTGACAGCCAATGGTTGAATAAAATAAGACCTCACATTCTGTTTTTACTTGCGCATTTTATGGAGATACAAACACAGCAGTTTGTGGTGGATTATTAGGGCTGTGAGATGAGCAGAGCCAATTTCAGGAGTCACAGAGTGAGTGTGTGTGCGGTTCATGCTATCAAACATTATACAAATGCTCTCCAGCTCCATATGAGTGTTGACTTTGGTTTCCAGGGAACACTGAGACTCACAACACCAACTTCATAACAAATATCAGTCAGTGTGAAGGATTTGAATACCCCTTATAGTAGAAGCAAGGCATTGGTGGGAAATGAACCAGTCTGTGTTCTTTGCCATTTTTCTTTGGACTGTACTGTACTTCTGCTGGACCGGATTAGAATTTTCCAGAAGCCTTAAATGTAAATGTGACTCAGCTAAAGTTATTTTTGGTGATTACTGTTTTCTATAAAATTACTCTACATAATGTAAAGAACATCTTTCATACTGACTTAGTAAGATCAAAGATTGAAATCAGTGAGTAAATACAGCTTTGATGTTCCTAATCTTAGTTATGAGACTTTAGCCAGCAACTCATTTATATCAAATTCTGCCATGATCTTGACAATGACATCCACATTACTTTCTCTATTCTCTCTCTTACTGTATATATGACTAAAACATATATAACTAGTTTTTGTTTCTGCTTAGCAACTGAAAAATGCTTTAAATCTCCGGTACACGCAATTAATGATATATATATTGCTGGATTCTTCCTGCAGGTTAACTTTGGTTTCCTCCTGAGATATTTTCAGCGTTTGAGCTTTGACAATATCCCAATGATTCTTTGCATTAATGGTGTAATTATGCACTTAGACTCATAAACACGCAGAGCTAAATAGGAATATGTTACCCAAAATCAAAATTAGCTCATATTTTACTCGCCTTCGTCTTTCAGCCGAACACAGTTGAAGTTATATTAAATAATATTCTGCCTCTTATCAGCTGTATATGATACTGGATAGTGCCCTATTTGAAAAGCACATCCATGCATCCATAAAAAATTAATCCATACAGTCATTAAATGTCTTTGAGGTGAAGCAAAGGGTTTTTGAAAAATTGTCTGCCTCTTCTCATAAACTATCATGAACGTGCATGGCTATATATGAAGAGTTTGGTTCCAAAACGCAATAAACGCCATTTTTGAAAAAAATGAGTTACTGCCAAAATCAGCATTATATCAGGTCAGTAGTTAAAAGTAAATTCTTAATTTTACGCAAAATCCAATATCCGCCGTGTTATTCTGTCATCTTTTCTCCCTTTTTTCCCAAAATGCGATAAACGCCACTGCTCCTTTTTTACAGAACGCAATAAATCCATTTCTGATATTACAGCCCACCGTTCACGCAATGTAAACAAACAATGGCGGACGCGCTGAGTACACGGAGTCCTGGTTTTCCTCATCTACTTTGTACTACGTGATCAACAAACAAAACAAAATAATACTTTAATTGCATCGCTAAACCTGTGATGGTTTTCTGTGACGGGAAAGAAACGTAAGCCATCAACAGCTAATAATTTCCCTGAGAGGCACTCGGGAGACGGGTGCTTGTTCTCCCGACAGCATCAAGCTTCTCATGCTAACACATTGACCCCAGAGGATCTTATGAATAACTTTCCATAATTTTACTCAAAGTCAACGAAAATCGAGCAGGACCAAAAACATTTTACAGGTGATCGCTGTGAAAGACGTTAAGCGAAGACGTCAAGTAACCGCAATGACAGTGATCTTAATATGACAAAGTAAGTGTTTTGATTAATAACATTAATGTTTATATTTTTAATTAGTGTGTACAACTAGTCAACTAAATGAATATAACATGGCAAAGATGAATGCACATTTATATAGGCTATTGATTCAATAGATTTATAGCATTTTGAATAAAAACTTGTCATGGATTTATTGCATTTTGTGGAAAAAATAATCAGTTTTTATAATAAATCTTTGAAAATCAACTTATGGATTTGAATTTTTTATGTTTTTATAACCTAAAGATGCTGTGTGAAAGTTTGTAACAGAAAATAGTTGTTTTCATCTTGTCACTTTCTTGGTATAGAAAACACGTTTTTACCAAAATTTGTCAAAATGGATTTATTGCGTTTTGGAACCAAACTCTTCATATATAAAGTTTGAAATATAAATGTTTTGCTACAAAAACCCATCACTTCTCATAGACATTAAAGGGACACTCCACTTTTTTTTTGAAAATATGCTCAGTTTACAGCTCCCCTAGTTAAACATTTGATTTTTACCGTTTTTGAAATCCATTCAGCACTTTTAGCATAGCTTAGCATAATCCATTGAATCTGATTAGACCATTAGCATCACGCTCAAAAATAACCAAAAAGTTTTTTTCTGTAGTTACATCGTGTACTAAGACCGACAGAAAATTAAAAGTTGCTTTTCCAATTTTCTATGCAGATATGGCTAGAAAGTATAATCTCCTTTTGGCGTAATAATCAAGGACTTTGCTGCCGTAACATGGCTGCAGCAGGCGCAATGATTTACGCAGCAGCCAAAAATAGTCCTCTTGGTAACTTTCAATAGCAGGGGACTATTTTCGGGCACTACGTAATATCATATGTACAATGTAACTACATAAGAGTCAAGTTTTAAACAGGAAAAATATTGAAACTCTTTGGTTATTTTTGAGCGCGATGCTAATGGTCTAATCAGATCCAATTGACAGTGCCAAGCTACGCTAAAAGTGGTACCGCCAGACCCAGAGATTAGCTGAATGGATTCCAAAATGGCAAAAATCAAATGTTCAACTCTAGGGGAGCTGGAAAAATCAGCATATTTTCAAAAAAAGTGGAGTGTCCCTTTAATAACTGTTTGGATTAGTTTTTCATAGATTGATGCATTTAAGAGCTTAAAAATGGGGCACTATCTAATGCCATTGAAGCATTGGCTAGTGCCCCAGAATATACAGAACACTCAGTATGGCTTAAGGGTGAATAATATATGGAGTAATTTTCATTTTTGTAAAAGAGACAAGGAGTTAGATGGAGAAGACAGGTTCACCTTAACCAACTCTGTTTTTTTATTCTTTCAGGGTTTTTATTATTGTCTAGTTATGGTATTTACTTTTATGCATTTGGCAGGTGCTTTTATCCAAAGCAACTTACAGTGCATTGCAAGCTATTTTAATATGTGTGTTTCCTGGGGTTGAAACCCATGACTTTTTATACTGTAAATGCAATGCTCTACCACTGAGCTATGCAGGAGCTATCCTAAATATGGTATAGAAAGTGGTCTGGATGCATCATGGTTTCATTTACAAATGACTTTCTAGTGTCCCTAATTTAAAGCACAGTTCACCCAAAAATGACAAAACAATGTTGAACACTTAGGCCTACTGTAATTGAAATGTTTAATTCTAATTTTTCCATGTAATTAAAGTAAATGGGGGTTAAGGCTCTCTTAGTCATATTCTGCCTAAGATCTCATATTATGTTCAATATCATAAGTGGTAAGGGTCTAAAAAAACATCCATGTGAATAAGTGCATGTGAAAGAATTTCCATTTTTGGATGAACTAACTTTGGATCGTACAAAGTTTTAAATTTCTAGTCTCTTAGGTTTTACTCAGAACTTGCAGCTCTGTGATTTGATTTTCAGTTCTTTAATTTAATCTTCTTGTTTATTTAGGAGAAAAGAAGAACTCACAGAACCATGGAGATAAAAATGGCAAGAACAGAGGCCGGGACTCCAAGGAGGGTGGCAGAGGGGGAAACAAGAGAAAAAAGACCCAAAACAGGGCAACCACTGCCCCCACCATTGCAACAAGCACGGTGACCTAACCTTATTGTGGTATAGGGTGGGCTCAAGAAAGGAGAATGATCCAACCTTTTTGACTGAAAAGAAACTATATTTGATCGTGACAGTATCAAAATTATGCAAAAAAGAAAGAACGCTGCTACACACAAAATACGCTCAATGAAGACACCAAGGAACAGGGTTGGAAAGTCTCATGCTGTTGGAAGCAGGTTTGTTTGTAAGCCACAAGAAACATCATTGTTTGTGGTTGGAGAAATGTTTCATTTGTTCCTTTTGTAGACCTAGCACAAGGTTTCCAAATTAAAGGGAAGCACCATCCTGCTTTAAGAACATCTATAATGCATTTAAATCCATGTGGCTCACCTATCCAGCTTTCAAAATTGAATCTCATTATGTAGGTAGCACACAGTCTGGAGTCTGTCTGTGACTATTTTGTAAAACAGACTTGGAGGGTAAAAGTAATATTATGTTGCTTTGTTTTTATATCTGTTGTTTATTACCAAATGGCACTGGAACTGATAATGTGGTTTACAGAGAGAATGTGGAGAAAAAGGACTTTAATGATGTTTTCTTTTTGACAAAAAAAGATCTAAATACCCAAATGACCCAAAAATAATGCTATATACGTTATATAGCTGGAGACAAACTTCCAAACTTATATCAATGTAAGGCCAGTTTTAATTGTTTTGGTGGCCTACGTAAAGTAAAAGATTGTTTAGGGGTAAATAAATACATTTGTTGTATTGTATTGTATTGTATTGTATTGTATTATTGTTTTCTACACAAAAGAGGGCTACAATAATGTGAGAAATGTATAGTTTAAAATATGTGTATGAAAGATTGTGTTTTTCAGTCTGTCCTTGTATGCACCTTTAAGGTGGTATAGGACAACAGTAGAGCGGTTTTCTACTTGCAGAAATCCACGTTATACTTAATTTGTGACCAAACTATTTAGAAACTACATCCGCAAAATGCTTTACAGGTTCCATGTTGGTTCAGTTATTTTTGCAACGGGCAATATAGCACATTATTCATTAACAGTACCATGCTTAGCTGTAACATGAAGTAATATCAGAGAAAGAATTTCTGTACATCATACAGTTGTTTCTGTCTAGCAAGTGACACATTTTCTAGCTTTTGTTAGTCTGTCTAGACTTTTAGATAATAAAAGTCTTGCATACAAGTCAAGAGAAAGGTACAATGTACTCAAATAAACATCTGGATTCAGTTTTCGTGTATCAAGTATTTATTAAAAAAAAAAAAGGTGTCTTATGTATATTTGCAGTATATATTATATGTTTGTGTTTACAGACAATTGCATTATTGTTAGTAGTAGTTTTAGAATTGCATAATGATAATAATAATAATAATAATAATAATAATAACAATAATAAATAAATAAATAAATAAATAAATAAATAAATAAATAAATAAATAAATAAATAAATAAATAATTATAATAATTATTATTAAATAATAATAATAATTAATTAAGTAATAGTATTATAATTATTATTATTGCATTAAACGCTTAAGGGTAAACACATTACATTATTGCATTCAACATATACCATTCACGACAGTAAAGAAATCACCCCATGCTTTAATTGTACACGTTATTGTGATGCATCATTGGATTGAATAAGTCAATAATACTTTGTGCAGTTTATAAGGTTACGGGCGATATTTCGGACACAGACAATATTTGGGAGGTAAGATGTATTTTTCGTTATGTGCGTGCATTTTTTATAGCAAATGTGGTTTAGGTTGCATGGCTGTAGTTGGTAGTTGAAAGGTCCGTAAAACTTGAGACAGAAATAAAAACTAATGATGTGTCATCGCCGGGGGGAGGGGCTTAAACGGCTGCACCTTAATCCGCAAACAGCCGTTTCTCATTACAGAGGGGAGAGAAGAAGAACAGTAGAGAGTGGGCCGTAAATTACACTTTCATCCCCCTTCCTGGCCGTAAATTCTTGCGCCGGCTCCGTGGGACGAGTTTTCCCTTTTGTGCTCTCCCTCGCACCCTGCTCTTCCTCGTTCTTCCTCTTGTGCACCCTTCTCTTGGTTACACTTGCACCCGCCACGTAGCCCTACTATGTGCGTTTATTTCATCAATTTTTTATTTTTACAAAGTTTCACTGATCAGTTGTGTATAAAATAAAACAACACAAATATATGTAGAACCTATATGTTTAACTTCAACTGCGTACTGTACCTTAATATTGGTCATCGTATTCACCTCGCCAGTGCCACAAAACATGAGCAGGCCTCCTTCCTTTCTCTCAGGTCATGAACTCTACCGGGGCAAATGAGGCCATAAGTCTCCCACATATCATACATACACCCCGCGTAAAAACTTGTGCTTTCCCACTGTTATTACCAATTACCGAATTTCTGTCTTTCTATTGAATCGTAAGTGAATCCAGCTCTCCTCAAATGAACTTAGGGATTCCCCAGAGAAAATACTGCTCCAGGGTTTTCATCTCGCCTACTCTGAAACACAGCAGTCTCTCGTATGGATCGAGTTCTGAGAGAGGAAAATTGGTGGCCAAGAAAGGATGATTCTGAAGGGGTCCTCTGGAACAATGTGGATGGAGGGATTTCATGACTGGCACTGTATTTGTGATGTCTACCAGTGAGGCATTATGTCAGTTTTTATTCTGACAATCAGATTAAAAACTCACTAAATCAAAATGTAGAAGCATTTTCTTTGACTTTGAATGGTACATTCAGGCCACCAAATGATAAATTACAATCCAAAAGGAAAAATAAGAACATTATACACAGCCTCGTGTACTCTTGAACTTGGCTTGATGTCTATGCTTTTAAGATGATGGGCATCCACATTACAAACAGGCCTCGGTCAGCAGGTGCACGCAGGGTATAAAACTTTTGTGCGTGTCAGGGTGAACCCATTGGAGCCAAGAACTGTGCTTGACTTTCCTGGGAACCCCACAAATATCTCTCTCCACCCACTGAAGAGCAACATTTGATTCACATTAGTTAACTAGTGTGGACACTGTGTTTACTCTGGATAGCCAGAGGAGAACTGGCCATCCCTGATTTCTCTTAGGGTTTTTTCTCCACTATTATACCTTTTGGAGATTTGTTCCTTGCCAAAGTTGCTTCTGGCTTGCTCAGTGGTGGAGCGTTGACATCAGTTAAGACATATAAGACATCTTATTGTTAGGCTTTAAATGCAAGAATCCTATAGACACAAAATTATTTTTACAGTATGTATTGTAAAATGTAAAATATATATCATGTATTATACACATTTTTTCCCCTAAGATTTGAAGACAATCAAATGGGTGAAAAATGCTAGCATCATTTTTGAGATTTATAGATCGATCTGGCAGTAAAATCAATTGACTTTAGTGTTTAATGCATTATAGGCCAATAGTGTTAGTCATAATTTTCAGTATTTCTACAACATAGTGTATTACTCAGTAAAATTCATTCATTCAATCCATTTAATGCATTGCTTTATTAGGGTTAGTTAGTTAGTTATTTGTAGTTGAAATTAAGATTTCTGAGTTATGACAATGCTGCCACCTAGTGGTTGTTGTATTCCAGCACTCCCAATGGGGATTGGGTCAACTCAGTGACGTGTATATTGTGTTTAAAAATGTGCTTACCGTTAAAATTACCGTATAATGGTTTATTTTTATATTTTTTTGTCATTTTTGTACTCATGGTTGAGTATGAACTTTTTCTAATGTAAATGGTTAAGAATGTCCATATTTTACCAAAGTATGGGTTGGAACAACCCAGCGTTATAACCAGTTATACCAGTTGTTCTCAAACTTTTTCACCATGCATCCCCATTGTGTACGGTGCATCACTTTTTGGCCCCCCTAAGAAAATGTATGCTTAAGCAAATTAAACTTAAGATTTGAATGAAACAAAACATATTAATCATCATCAATCGGCTGCAAACAGGGTAGGTTGACAGTCGGTCACTAATTTTGTCCATTCCTCGCGATTTTTGGCAACTTTTTGTAGTTCGCTTAATGTTGCTGGTACATCCTTGTTGATAAGTTCCCCGATATATTGGTGGTATAGTTTTCGCGCTCTGCCTTGACCTCTTTTGCCGTGTCGCTGTTGTGGGGTGTACAGGACGTACTTGTTGATCAAGTCACTCTCATGTCTTCTTAAGGAATGTCCTACAAATCTTAACTGCCTCTGTTGTACTTGAAGGACAAGTTGGTTGCGGCCGACTCTTTCATAAACCTCTTTATTGCTTTTCTTGTCCAGACGTTTTATGCCTAGCATGATTCTGTAACAGTTGGTAGCAAAGCTGTTAAGTTGGTCTCTGAGTTTGCTGTTAAGGATCCAGCTCTCGCAGCCATAGAGCAGGATTGAGACACACGCAGATTCAAATATATTAATTTTAAGTGTAATTGGAATAGTTCTTGACTGGAATACGTTCTTCATCTTCCAGAAGGCCCCCCATGCTTGACCTTTTCGGATTTTGATGTCAGATTCGCTAGAGGTGATATGGGATCCAAGATATTTAAAGTTCTTTGTCCATTTGATTGTTTGTCCTTCTAGCTCTATGTGCTGATGATTATGTGTTGCCATGTCCAGACTGGAATGTTCTTGATTAGTCATAGCTTCTGTTTTGCCTATATTAACTTGAAGGCCTACTCTCCTGGCCCACTGTGCTGTTGTTGTGAGTTGTTCCTGTGCTCTATCCAGGGTGTTTTCAAACAGGGCAATGTCATCGGCGAAATCCAGGTCAAATAGTGATACTTCTGGATTTCTGCTGGATTCTTTTAAATGTGTTATGATTCCGTGCGATGATGTGTTCCTTGCATGCTCCTGTTCAGCTCGTGTTAATACATAGTCTATGACGATTATAAATAGGAAGGGAGCTAGGGTGTCACCTTGTAAGACGCCTGTTGTAGTGTGGAAGTGGTCAGACAGCTTCCCTTCTACTAGTACGTGACTCTTTGACTTATTGTATAGTGTGCGGATCGCACTTACTATTTTGTCTGGGATCCCATAATGTCGTAGTATGTCAAACATGGTTGATCTCTTGATGGAATCGAATGCCTTCTTGAAATCTACAAAGGTGATGTAATAATCAAGTTTCTTGTCTTGAAAGCCTTCGATTATTCTACGCAGAATGTGGACTTGTTCTGTGCATCCTCTCCCTCTTCTGAAGCCAGCTTGATTGGCACGTAGAATCTTATCGATCGGATCTCTTATTCGGTAAAGAAGGACTTTGTTGTATACTTTGGCGGTGACCGACATTAGGCTGATCCCCCTGTAGTTGTTCATTAGGGTGAGGTCTCCTTTTTTGGGCAGTGGTACTATCAGGTTCGTGGTGAACTGTTCTGGTGCTTTTTCTTGACCGTATACATCGTTGCAGATGTTACAGATGAGATCGGCAACATAGTCTCCTCCATATTTGAGTGCCTCTGGTGTGATTGCATTATCGCAGCCAGGTGATTTGCCACTCCTCAGTTCTTCAATTGCACGCTTTATCTCTAGGATAGTGAATGGGCTTGTGTTGATGTCTAGATCTTGAGCAGCAGGTTCGATTGGCAGGTCGTCGGTAATTATGTTATTACTTAACAGTGTTTTAAAGTATTGTTGCCACTCCTTTAGGAGTTCTTGTGACGAGTTGATGTCTTTACCATCTGCTCTTTTCATTTTATGTTTGTTTGTCGACTTAGTCTTGCCGCTAATCTCTTTGACTATCTCCCAAGTTGTTCTTAGTTTATTTGCTTTTGCTGCTTCTTTAAGTCGCTGTAGTTTTTCTTCCAAGTAGTTGATTCTGTCCTGCTCGTATGAATCAAGCAGATCTTGACTGAGCTGTTTCATGTTCACACTTTTATTTCTCTTGGATTTGTTTCGTGCATTGAGAAGTTCGATCGTTTCACTCGAGACCCATGTCTTTGGGGCTTTTTTCTTGACTAGGCCGACCGTGCTCTTTGCAGCATCTCCGATAGCTGTAATGAATCTATCGTATTTTAGTTGCATATCATCGCGGTCGTCTTCTCTTCTAAGAGCGTTGTAGCGATTTTGGATAGTGATGGTATATTGTGCTTGTAGCTCCTCGTTGTCTTTAAGCTTTCTCCAGTCAAACTTGAGGCGCTTGTTCTTGTTTTCTCTTGGCGCTCTCAGGCTAATCTTGATCTCTGTGCTTACTATTCTGTGGTCTGACCCAAGATTGATTGTGTCATACGCTCTCACATTCTTCACCGAATTGATCCATTTGCTGTTGATGAGTATGTGATCTAGTTGAGCTCTGTTTTTCCTGTCTTTTGCATTTCTGTTGACGTCTGGTTGCCACGTCCAGATTCTGGATTTTGTATGAGGGAATCTGGGCTGTATTGGCCTTGTGTTTGTTGCTTCACAGAAATCAATTAGTCTGCTTCCATTGTCATTTGTTTCTTTGTGCAGAACATGTTTGGCTATAACTCTTGAATTTGAATTATGACTGTCTTCACCGATTCTTGCATTGAAGTCGCCTGCAAGGATGAGCATATTGTGTGGTGGTGTGTCTTGTACACATTTGATGAGCTGGTTATAGAAGTTGTCTTTCTCTGTCTTTGGTTTTTCCTCTGTCGGGGCATAGACTACGATAACTGTTGTTATAGGGTTGCCCGCAAATGTTGCTGTCATTATCCGCTCAGATACTTTAGTTGTTGCTGTAAGGGATTTAGTGGCTCTGCTGCTCGTGAGAAGCCCTATTCCTCCGACGTGATTGCCTTGGGTTGTTTTTGAGGCTGAGCAGAAGTCGAATCTCCATTCTTTGTTGTTGTAGATTTCGGTGTAAGTGTTAATGCCATCGGCTGCTGGTAGTCGATGCTCTTGTATGGCTACGATGTCGATTCCTTTCTCTCCACACCCATGGATAAGCTGGTGGAACCGATCAGATTGATCAAGTTTTAATGTTTCTTGGCTGCCTCTCTTTTCTGTTTTTCGTAGAGTGCGGACGTTGTAGGTACTAATAATGGTTGATTTACGATGAGAGAATTGACGCTGCTTGGCTGTGTTGATGGTGCTTGTTTTGTCTTGCTTTGTCGCTGCATGATCAGGAGCAGGTGACTGCCCCTTCATACGCGATGGAATCGCGCAGCGACGTGGCAAAGACGCTTTGTTGCCCGGAATGGGTACTTCATTTGTGACTTTCGAAGTAATTTGCTAAAACCAAGCGGGTTACTAGCCCTGCAAGGAGTGGGTCAGTTTAAGGTCATGGCCCAGGACCGTAACATATTAAACATATTAAATTATACTATATAGTGCTGTTGGTTAGTAGTGGTCATATTTTTCTGAGGTTTAAAAACACAGAATTTATGATAGATTAAAGGGCACAAATTGCTAAAAAACAACATTATTTTGTGTATTTGGTATAATACAATGTGTTCACATGGTTTATGGTTCAAAAAACACATTATTTTCCACATACCGCACATTTTGGTAGCTCCAGATTTCACTTTCTTGCAGAAATGCACTGATTTTGATCGATTTGAAAAGCGCTGTGTCCCTGATTGGCCTAATCTTTACATTTTGATTGGCCTGGATACCTCTGACATCCGGAAATGTGACGCTCCTTACCATGTTTGAAAGATTTGCTCACAATGCGTGAGTCAGAAGCCGGAGTTGTTATGATAATGTCGGTCTTGTCTACAACATCACCAATCCCAGGAAGTAAACTGTTGCATACAATCCGTGTGTTTGTTGTAGTCCAAGAAATAAGATTTATTTTGGAGACGATAATTCGCGTCATCGTTTACTTTGGGGTTTGTACCTTTTGCATATCATTAACATGTACTAATACTTACACACCAAAGAAAATGTAAAATGTGAATCGGACCATACGTGCCCTTTAATGTGTTTGATAAATTGTCTTAAAACTGGGCCCCCCTGGCACCATCTCACCGCCTGGCCACTGGATTAATACAAAGTGAACAGTTGATTGTAGACAGTGGCCTCAAAAAGCACGTCACTACAGAAATTTTGTGATTTTTGTTTTTACATTTGAGTGCATATTTATTTTTATATTCGAAATGATCATCATCATGTTTCAATATCTGTTAGTTGGCCGTATAGATATCATTATATATATATATATATATATATATATATATATATATATATATATATATATAAGAATACGAGGTAAAAGATTTAGTGTAAAAAATGGTAGTTGTAAATAATTATTTGTCCACTAGAGGACGCAGCATCATATATTATAAATATGTTTCGGTCGAGCTCGAAAGGTTTGCTGTATTCCCAACATCTTTGTTCCCTCACGAGGAAAGTATCGATGAAAGGATAATAAGGCTTGCCCTAAACAGTAAGCACAAGTCTTAGACGAATAAATGTTACGTATAATTTCTTTGGATGGATTATATGGATTTTGTGGATATTTATAATCTATGGATTATTATAGTTACATATTCTGAAGATGTAGTTTAGTTGATTCACTAAACGATGATTGAAGAGAAAACTTGTGTTGATCAAAGAGTTTAAGGGAAACATACAATTTATAATATAGTAACTCGATTACTGTATGTGCATAAAAATCTGACACACATAGTGGCCAAAAGTGATCTCCAACTTAGAAAAAGGTATGCCTTTGCCCTATTCGTGTATGTTATTAAATATGCATTACATTTTTATGTATAGTTTGCTTGAAATGTGGTAACTGAAACTTGGCTTTGAGAAGAATATAAAGAGGCCTACTAAAAAAACACCATAGGCCTACAACATGTAGAAAGCTTACAAGTCAAGACTCATGAGAATGTGCTGTCATCAAAAACAATCAACAACATATTCCAAACAGTCAAATGTATGCTTTGTTTCCTTGAGATTTATTGCATACTAGAATAAAGCACATATTTACAGATTATCTGTAGTTAGCATTTTCCCCCAATTTTTTTTTTTTTTGTTTTTTTGCTCAAATTAATATTTTACCAAGTTTTTTTCATTATAGAATATGCCTCAAAATTGAACTTTGGGTCAGTAAATACAAAGGTTGTGTATACACGTTTGGCCACTACTGGATGTATGATATATTCTCTATACTTTGAGAAAACATCTTGGCAGGTAAATGTTCCCACACATTGTTCATGGGTGCTTTTAATCTTTGTCCACCAAAAACAAGTAAGTTTGCCAAACTCGTGAGACTTGATCAAATTTAAATAAAGGTACAGAATGTTAGGAATTGGGTAAATTCGCTTTTATCATTATGTGAAAACAGCCCCACTAACGGGGAACATTTCTGATCCTTTAGATGCTGTTAAAAGCCTAATGGTCGTATGGTGGGTTGTCATGCTGGTTCAATTTCAGGGGCTTTCACCATGTTTTACTTTGTTAATGTATTTAAATGTGATTTTAAAGAAGTAATTATCGTGGCAAGGGGTTTCAGTGAATTTTGCTAGGTTTCACATGACCTTGTTTACAGGTGCACAAACCAAATTTAACTGCAGCGAAAACAAATCTAAACATCTGAAAGGAGTTTTTATAATCCTGAAGAAAGACCTTTGGGTGTATTGATGTAGCTCAGCTGGTAGGGCATTGCATTAACTGTGCAAAGGTCATAGGTTTGTTTCTCAGGGAAGTTCCCCTGAGGCAACACATGATAAAATGTATAGAAGCATATACTTTGAGCGCAACGTAAGTCACTTTGGATGAAAACATACACATAGTACACAAATGGTACAAATGTAAGCAGTTACCAAATAATTTTAAAGGTGCCACAGAATGCATTGAAATAATATGTTAAATTGTTCTTTGATATTTACATAGAAGATACAGTATGTAACTTTATTAAATATTTACATGTCCATTTACAAACCTAGGTTTGTCGTTTGAATAAAATGGTCTATTTTTGCCCTATATTTGAAAGGATCATGAATAATAATATTGAGCTCTGCTCTGGTTGCTCTGCGGCTCATGTCAGTAGCTCACATTAGTAAACAGACTTTATATGTTTGAGCCTGTGTCAGACGAAAAAACTTTGTTTAGGAACAACTAATTGTTTGGAGATGGTTAATGGACGTTTCTGATTGGTAAGTTTGTGGGGGGGGTTTCAGGATGGACCTGCAAAACGTAACTGTCAATAGTAAGTAGTAAGTCAATAGTAAAACTTCAGCCTTAAACACTAGCATATAGCATTAATTGGCATGTAGCGTGAACTCAGCAGTCACAGCTTTGTTTTTAGCATTTTAACAACTTTGTAAGGGCACTTCTGGTCCGATTCACGTTTTTACATTTCCTTTGGTGTGTAAGTGTGTGTTGGTATGTTAGCGATATGCAAAAGGTACATACCCCAAAGTACACTTAAATCTCTTTTCTTGTACAACAACAAACACATGGATAGGCAACAGTTTACTAGGATTGGTGAAGTAGACAAGATCGACATTATAGTAATTCCTCCCACTTCGGGCTCACAGCCTGTAAGTTAACTCCTGTTAGCACTGCATTGAGAGCGAATCTTTCAAACATAGTAAGGAGCATTACATTTCCTGCTGATGTCAGAGGTATTCAGGTCAATCACAAGATTACAGATTAGCTGGCCAATCATGGACACAGCGCTTTTCAAATCAATGAGTTTTTTATTTTAATTCAGGAAGAGAGTGAAATCTGGAGCTACAAAAATGTACGGTATGTGAAAAATAATGTGTTTTTTGAACCATAAACCACTTGAACACATTATATTATAACAAATACACAAAATAACGTTGTTTTTAAGCAACGTAATAGATGCACTGTGTAATTTAATGTTGGCGCGTACATCTCCACTGACATCACAGTCGGTGTTATGTTGAGATTGGCTTGTTTTCCAGCTGTCTTTTGCATGCATGAGGTGCATTTGAGGCTTACGATATGTCCATATTACCATGTAAAGAGCTCTTATTATTGATCTATTCCTATAGGTAAATTCTGTTTTTTATTCTATGGCACCTTTAATTTTTATAGCTAAACTACATGGATTTTTGTCTCATAGTGGTTTGCAAACAATTTGTACACCTCATATGCTTCAGATTTGCATTTCTCTTATCAATCTAGCATAAGGCAAAGTTATGTTAACCTAGTTTATATTTTTATCAAGTTTATCTATGTCTGGAATTCCTTTTCTTAGGGCAGTTTTGCCAAGTAGGGCCTTGGCCATTCTGACACAACTGTAATTGATGCCCCTCTGGAGTTTTTCTGTAAGCCTGACACATTGTTATATTTAGGAAACGCACTGACTGCTAGGATAATGCAGTGTTGGATAACCACTCAAACCATCACAGTCCATCCACACGAAAGAAATGTCTTGACCTCAGAGAGCAAGAGAGAAAGGTAAAAAAAACAGGGTGGAAGGTTATATTTTGCGGAGGGACAAACCACAGACGAGTCTTTCAGATTTCACCATTAAACATCAAGACTTTAGGGTGTCACTTAAGACAGGTCTTTAAGACTTGTGTTTTACCATTAAACTACAAATTTTCTCATCTCGCATTTCAGCCCAAAAAAATCTTCATTGTGATGACAGCTATCAGAAATGATGAGGTTTTTTGAAAAATGCCTGTAGCTAAAATACATCTGGCACTATTTGCCATACCAGACCTCAGTTGTGTCTGAATGTGTTAAAACTGTACTTTTAAACTTTACCAGTGATGAAATAACATCTCTAGTGCTCAGTTTCAATTTGGTCTTTTTGTGCGATAATAATGAGTCCACAAAATAATGCTGTAAGTCACTAATATCTCTATTTGTCTTTTAGTCAATCTGAAATAACATGAGGGTTAACTGACAAAATGTTAATTTTTGGGTGATCTCTTTCATTTACATATATAAGCTTTGTGTCTCTAAATGTTGAAATCAGACATGTCTGTGGCTAAAGTAATGTCAAGTGGACACCCACCGTAAACCGAAAGCTGACAGAGTCCAGTCGAGGGCCTTTGTGGGATTATGAGTAAATCCTTGGAATGTGCTGCCTGCTTTTACACTGCTTCTTTTACTGCACATGCCTAAGTGCCACGTTTCACAAAAGCAACCGTGAAAGGTCATTCATTTTCTTCCCCACTTTTTTCTTCACAGTTCCTTTTATTCTCCTCATCTACTGTACTGTCATCATTTCACCTCTACATTTTTCTGGATTTTACATGGATTTAATAAAATCACACAACTATTGTATGTTGGGGACTCTAACATATTTATCCTGCACTGTACATGAACGTGGGAAAATCCTTTTTACTGTCTTTAAACACAACTTCAGGGTTCCCACGGGTCCTTGAAATCCTTGAAAGTTTGTGAATCTGGAGAAAATAATTCAAGGCCCTGTGAAGTTTTTGAAAATATACATATATAGATGCAAGTCATTGAAAGTGCTTGAATCTATTTTATGCTTTAATCCATATTATTCCCTGTGTAGTGTAGGATAATATCATAAACATTCTAGACTTTTTAAGCACACGTGCTAAACTGTTCGCTTTAAATGCTTATTATCTCCTGTATGCGAATGTTGATTCATACCAAAATGCTTTTTTGCATAGTTGTGTTTGACACATGAAAACGTCTCGGGTTACGTATGCAACTGTTGTTTCCTGAGAAGGGAACGAGACGCTGCGTCTCCCTTGCCATACTTTTTGTGTCCCTGTAACGCCATCTTTGGCAATATTTCAGATAGCGATATACTTCCTGGTTCCCGCATCACCCTCACCGTTTCTCAATATGCGTTCTTGTTTGTACTTGCGTTCTTGTGGACTTGTGAAACGTCATCAGTCGCGGCCCAAGTACTGTTCCAATTCAAAGTTCGCATCAAGCCCAAGTTCACATAAAATCCCCGGATGTGTTCTTGATCCGCCCATATTATCGAGGATGCATCAGAGGAGACTTGCGTGGACTTGTGACAGCGAAGTTTCCCATAATGCATTTCGCGTCAGGAGTTCGTTCTTCCGAGTCTGAACTTGCAAGTTCGAACTACGAAGGACACAAGTCCGAGTTTGGCGTACTTGGTTTTGAGAAACAGCTCCTGTCTTTGTCGTTTAGCCTCACCATTGGTTGAATTTGATATACACATTCATACGCACTTACCCCTGGATGCGCCCCCAAAGTGTCACCGCAGTGTTGCAGCGCGAGTTCCCTCGAAAGGGAACTGTAACAATGTATCTTTAAAGGTAACACCATGTAACCTTGCTCTCAATTGAAATGTGTCCCCACATTTAGTCCTTGAATTTGAGGGTATTGGACCTGGAATGTCCTTGAAAGGTCCTTGAATTTGAAGTTAACTAAGGTGTGGGAACCCTGCAACTTATACAAACACAATTTACAGCCCAAAGTATATGTTTCTAATTCTGATTTAGAAAGAGAGAATGAATATACTAATGGGAAGTACTCTCATATGAGATATTTTATCATTTTTAGACAGGGCATGTAGAATCATCACTTTCTTTCTCTTAGTTGGATCTACTTAAACAACTTACTTAAATTGGTAACATTTAAAATTATTTACTTTTTTCAACATACATTTTCTCACTCTAAGTGAAAGAGTTAAGGTGAAAAAACTTTTTTTAAAAATTACTTCAATTGGTAACACCTAAAAAATGTAAGTTTTTAAAGTAAGACAATTTAAGTTGGAAAAAAATGAATTTTTTTAGGTGTTACCAATTGAAGTAATCACATTGCGGATGTTAAGACTACCTTGGAGTGAATATTAATTATTTATTAATATTACCCAAAGGATAGCAGTGGTTTTAGACAAAGTTTAGATTAAGCCAGAACTATGGTCTTATAAGTCATCATGATTATGATTATAGGTCATAAAGATGTATGATCATACATCTTATAAAAACATTACATCTTCGGACAAAACAATATTTTATTTAAATATTTTAAAATATGCCAGTGCAAGCTGTTTTCAGTTAGGACAGCCCAAACATGCATTTTAGTCTGGGACTAGGCTTATGCCCAGCCAGGGAACCAGCATCTAATGTCTTTTTAATATGTCATTGAGAGTCTAAGGTCACATACCTGTATACTTTTCTTAGTTTTGTTTTTGAAATCTTAAAAATATTACTACTGCATTGGACAAAGGTCATATTGATGCTGGGTTATTTTTAACCAAGCGTTGGGTCAAAAAGAGACCCAAGCGTTTGGTTGTAATTTAACCTTGCTTTAACCCATTGTTGGGTCAAATATAAACACTTTTGAGGTTAATTTAACCTAACAGCTGGCCTAACAGTGTACCATGCTCTACCCTTTTTAAGTGTTATGGCCTCCACGTTCATTCCAATCCATCTAAAACCAACAGCTGTGACAAGTAGTAGTGCCAAAGATGGTTTCATCCTTGTGACTTATAAAATCAGCAAGTGTTCATGGCAGCCACATTCTGTTATCTTGGCAATATCTGCAATGATACTGTATAAGTGAACAGCGGAGTGATTGATGTTTAAAGGTTTAAAATCACTGACACAATGTAACCCCAGCCAAGCTGACTAATCATTCTGAAGGCTCGTCTAGACATCTGCTGATGGGAATTTGTCACACTGTAAACAGCAGCTGTTTTCAGAGTGATACGATATCTGCTAAGATATCATTAATGACTGTAACAGTTAGGTTTCCATTGTTTTTTTATTGTCAGGACGTATGGAAGAACTAAGACTGAAATCAGTAATCGACAAGAGTAGAGAGGATTTTCACCCGCTTCACATCTTGCTTCTCAAACTACTTCGGACACTGACTGGCCTCCATATAACCCATTTTGTGTTTTATCGCTTCTAAGTATTTTTCTACAAATAAGTCTTTGATCTCTCTACTTATAGTCATCCACAGATTTCAGAAAGTTCTTATTCCTGAAAACCAAATACATGTTTCTGAATGAATTATAAGAGCAAGTCAACTTTAAACATGAACGACACAGGCTTTGTCACGATTGTGAGCAAGTGTTTGTCAAGTGGTGTGATATACATGTGTTATCACATAACTTCCAAATGAATTGCTGGATTGTGCAGTGATGGTTATTGGGCCTCTCTGAAAATTGGCCTGAAGCTCTCAGAAGAGCACATGGAAACAAGGCGGAGCTGAATTCAATGGCCCAAATCTGTTTTTAAGAGCCACGTCCTCATGTGCTGTAGTCTCAGTTTTAATGGGTCTTTAGGTTCCATTAACCCCCCACCAATTTTATAGACACATTTTGTGGGATGTCTTTAACGGTTGAATAAGCACGCACTAGCATGTGTTGACAATGTGTCTTGATGATAACAGCCAGACACAAGAACAGTATTGTATTCAGTGACGGCTCGTGACTGCTCATCCGAGGGGCGCAAATTCAAAGTATGTGTTCGGAGTGTCATGTGTGTTGCTTGTGTTTTCAAAATATGTGTTTGTTGCATCATGTGAACCATGTGCATCATGCGTTTTGTCAAGATAAGTGCCTGCTGCACACGCGTCACAATTGTTTATGATAATAGAGACACTCACATTCACAAAATACACGCAAGACACACCCTTAACAGTAAACTCTGATTACTCATGAGATTATGTGAGTATCTGGCAACGCAAGCGTCTCTTTTATCATAAACCCTTTAGAGGCGTATGCAGCAGGCACTTATTTTGACAAGACACGTGAAGCACATAAGATCACTCGACGTGCAGAACACATATTTTGAAATTACGAACCACACACATGACGGGCTACATACATGCTGTGACGAACTTCGCATTGAGCACCACTGATTTTATTTTTGCTTAAAGAATTAGTCAATTTTCTTAAAAAAAATCCAGATAATTTACTCACCAGTCACCACCATGTCATCCGGGGTGTTGGTGTCTTTCTTTGTTCAGTCGAGAAGAAATTGTGTTTTTTGGGGAAAACATTTCAGGATTTTTCTAATTTAAATGGACTTTAATGGACACCAACACGTATCAGTTTTAATGTAGTTTAAAATTGCAGTTTCAACAGAGTTTCAAAGGACTCTAAACGATCTCAAACGAGGCATAAGGGTCTTGTCTAGCAAGGCGATTGTCATTTTTGACAAGAAAAATACTCTTGGGTGTAGTTTCTCATACGTCCTCCGTGACCTCTTGACATGATGACGTATTGTGTGAGGTCACGCTGGCGCGTCACATGACCGGAGATAAACGGGAAGATGTGGTTTAAAAGTGCATATTTTTTATTTTTCTTGTCAAAAATAACGCTAGATAAGACCCTTATGGACCCTTGTTTGGGATCGTTTAGAGCCCTCTGAAACTGCAATTTTAAACTGCATTAAAACTGTTACGTGTTGGGGTCCATTAAAGTCCATTAAAATTAGAAAAATCCTTAAAATCATAATTTCTTCTCGACTGAACAAAGAAAGACATCAACATTTTGGATAACATGGTGTGAGTAAATTATCTGGATTTTTTAAAAGAAAATTTACTAATCCTTTAAGGTTTTTCATGAAGTGGAGTTATGTCATACCTGGAGGTGTCAAACCCAGAGCTAAAAAAATGTCAGATTTAGAATAATAGCTTTTATCACAAATGAGTTTATAAATACATGAAAATAAATGTTCACATAAAAGCGAATGCTTCCCACATTTCCAACTTTTTTTTGTAACTACCACGAAGATTTACCGAAAACAAATGGCTTTGCTGGATTTGGACATTTCTTCACTTTCATTATACAAAACTTTTAAATGTCACTTACATAAGAATGACGATGAGATTGAGATGAAATAACACGCTCCTGACTGGCTTTGGATGGTTTTGATAAATATGCATTGATTTACTCGAATCCAAGGATGTGATTTAATTACTTCTGTACAAATTAAAATATATTTTGGTCTGAAATAAATGCAAAGTCATCCTTCAACCATAATTTCTATCATGTTTGTAAATTAAATTAAAGTAAATCAACTTTAAAGACCATGTGTGAGATTCTGTCATTGCTGTAATTTATGCCTTTATGACCACTAGTTTTTTGGCCACCCTTAAGGGGCGGCGGCTTAAATGCCGCTTTGAACCATCACAGAATTGGTCAGCCATGCATGAGCATTTCTTAAACTGTCCTCAGCTGCCTCTTGGCTATTTCACACAGCTACATTTGTAGTAAAACAAAGTGTGTAGTTATGAATGAACTACTTGACCCACCAATAATATTTACTACAATACAAAGCTACAATATTAAAAAATGATTGCAAGTACATAATAATGTTTTTAAATGTATTAAAAGTATAAATGTGTAATGATAGTGAAGGAGAACTCTTTCCATGCTTTCTGATTCTATGGTAACAGCAATAAGGATTATGGATAGTGTAGTTCTACACCAGAAATTCAACAAAAAAAAAACATTTTTATTTAAGTTGAACTGTGCTGTGACACTATTTAACCCTGAAACATATGTCTGCCAATTCTTCTCCTTTTATATCTGGACTGCAAAAACATTCAGCTTTCTTTCAAGTTTCAGTTTTGCACTTTACACTTTCATCCCTAGTCTTCCTCTCCTGCTACTTTAATTATATTTTCAATCATGGATTTGCAGTTTCATCTGAGTGGCTATCAGCGAATATCAGATTTGATGGCCTTATCAGTTACTTCAGTTAATAATTTATTACAGAAGCTACTTTATTTTGTGACTCATTGTAACTTGTCCTGTTTTCCCACAGGCTTTACTTGGTAATGATTCACCGATCATGTGATTCTCCAACCCTTCCTCTGTTGCCTCACTGGCCGTCGTTTTTCCCATAAACCTCTGCACTGTGTGTATGTAGCTGAACCCCAGTGGATGTGCCATGGACTGACTCCAAATGCTTCAGTCTTCCCTCCCTCTCTCATCTTTCTTTCCCTCGTTTTCATTTTCTGTCGTGCTCTCCCACATGCTCTCCTGACTTCCACCAGAAGGCCTCCATCCCCTCTCCTCCCCCACCATCTCCTGTTCTCCTTTTCCATTTCCTTCTTTGGTGAAAATGCAGAAAAGGAGAAGGGGAGGAAGACCTTCAGTGGTGTTGAGAGGGAGCGGATCTGGCCACGTGTTTGTTTAAAGTTCCTAAGCCTCATCAAGGCGAAGAAATGGCACACTCAGCACGTTTGCACACAAACGCACACACGTTTAGAAGCACAAGGTAACCCCAAATAAGTCTAAGATTGAAGAGCTAAGTGACTTGTAGGCTCTTGTGTATGCAACTTTTTTGAGGGGGTTGAATCAATTAGATGGTGCAGTGTGGCATTTGATATATTTCTTTAATGTTGTGCTATGAAAGAATGACAGAAAGATTGGTTTAATTTAGAAAATATTTATTAACAAACAACAAAGTAATAAACAATTTAAAAAATGAATTTTTAAAGCTTAAATCTTGAATCATTTTTGTAAAAAGAAATGCACATTCGCCAGCTCCTCTTTTGCTTCAAAGCTTAAAGTGAATATACTTTAAAACTTTATACTTAATGTCAAATATATCAAAGTGAAACTAATAAAATTGCCATCAATAATATCAATACTGGTCTGAACTAGAAAAAAAATAAAGCTTGACAACATGTCTTTTTTGCATATTTAAACAAATGTTTTATTTAATTTGCTCTGAATGTTTAGACGATGCTCATAAAAATGACTTAAGGCCATAATGTAGCCAGATGCATTATTAAACACTAAAAAACAAAAAAGTAGAAAGGAAATGAGTAGATAATTTGTGTATATACAGTGTATGCGTGCTGTATCTAGCTAGTTTCTGTGCTTTTATAGATAATTTAAGCCATAGTGCAAATGCAAGTCTGTCCCACCTGTATTTAAATGCATTTTATACTTAATAATATTACTTTTCTGAAGTAACAAGTAAAGAAACGCACTACTTTTTAAATGTACACATTAATATTTGAGTTACTTTTTCAAAAAAGTAATGCAAGTTACTTTTTTACTTTAATTAATTTGATTTAAAAAATAATATATAACTGTATGCGTACATGCCTGTGTGGGATCAGTTTGAGTCAAAAACTGAGATGGCAAGCCAGAGCTCGAAATTTTTGTGATGAAATATGCAATTTCTGAATGCAGAACTTTTCAGTCATAAAAAACACCTGCAAGGCCTGAAAGAGATCAAGCCTCAGCCAAGAAAAAGTAACGCAAAAGTAACTAAAAAGTAACATAAGCATTACTTTCCAGGAAAAGTAACTAAGTAACACAATTAGTTACTTTTTTTGGGAGTAACTTAATATTGTAATGCATTACTTTTAATGCATTACTTTTAAAGGGTAACTTTCCCTAACACTGCCCATTAATGACTTCTACTAGCCTAATGACAGTTCAGGTAGGCCGGGACAAACAAAAATGGGAAGAACTAGTAGATCGGTTGACTTGAGACATAAAATTATATATATAACCTGCTTAGAGACCAAAACATTTATAGACTCTGGATTCTGGAAGGCACTAGGAATCGTTCATAAGTTTGTATTTTAGCTTTTACATCTCAAAGGCAATCTTTGGTGCATCATTTTAAAATCTCAGTCATAAACTAGCAAAACAAACCAGAAAACAGCAAGGAAATCAAAGCCTCAAGATGTTTTGCATTTATGCTTACGTTTGAATATTGTGGTTAAGCTAAGATCACTGCTGTGTTTGAGGTTTAGAAAACTGTTCTGCTTTTTACACTGCCAGAACTATTTCGTAGTGTCGGGCTGTAGTTCCAGTATCACCATGGGCATGTCTTAATAAGAGAGAGTTGTTGTGAAGGAACAGAGGTGTTGAATAAAAGACGTGCACATGTGTGTGTAATTGTGTTGTGGTGAGGTGTGTAGAAGGAGGCTCTGTTCTATAGGTTGCTGTTGCAGCTGCGACAAAGGATCTCATCTTGCTCAGGGAAGAAGCCTGCGCCCACCAGTGACACAGAACATCGAGAGCAGGTAAAGCAGGACTGGTGCCATTGCCGTTCCTCAAATGAGATGTACTTCCCTCCGCCAAAACCTAAACATACACGAGAGGTTAAGATGACGGCACTGGATTTTAAATCTTTACACTTCTTCACATCCCACTACAGTATACTGTATGTGCAGTTTCTTTTGCCTTTCCTCTTTATCCTTATATGGTGTTATGTGCATCAACATTATTACATACACTTTTTATTAAAGGGACATTCCACCTTTTTTGAAAATATGCACATTTTCAGCTTCCACAGAGTTAAACATTTGATTCTTGCCGTTTTGGAATCCATTCAGCTAATCTCCGGGTCTGGCGCTAGCACTTTTAGCATAGCTTAGCACAATCTATTGAATCTGATTAGACCATTAGCATCGTGCTAAAAAATAACCAGAGTTTCAATATTTTTCCTATTTAAAACTTGACTCTTTTGTAGTTACATCGTGTACTAAGACTGACAAAAATTAAAAGCTGTGATATTCTAGGCAGATATGGTTAGGACCATAGATATGTATATAAAGGCTAGATGGCTCAAGGCGGAGTCCCTAACGGCATCACCTGGCGGCCATCTCACGACAGGGCGCTCGCTCACTCGTACCATTGAGTTTAATGGTGCAGGTACTTTTAAATGACCATAACTTTCTCAATTTTCTACCGATTTTCAAACGGTTTGGGTTTTTACAAACGTTATTAACGTGGCTATAATTCTGGATGCTTTAACATGTTTCATAAATGTATTTTTTATTTTTAGTATAGGTATGCAGTGTCATAGGTACATCTTTGACGTTTATAACAAACCAACCCGTTTGAAAATCGGTAAAAAATTAAGCAAGTCATGGCCACCCAAAAGCACCTGCATCATTAAAACTCAATGCTACGAGTGAGCGAGCGCCCTGTCGTAAGATGGCCGCCAAAATGCGGACGTTGCACTCAATTGGCCAGCAGCGCGGACGAGCCATCTAGCCTTTATATACATATCTATGGTTAGGACTATACTCTCATTCTTGCGTAATATCACTACGCCTGCTGCAGCCATGTTACATCAGGAAAGTCCTTGATTATTACGCCAGTTTAAGAGTATAGTTCCTAGTTATATTGACCTAGAAAATCGCAACTTTTAATTTTCTGTTGGTCTTAGTACATGATGTAACTACAGAAGAGTCAAGTTTTAAATAGGAAAAATATCGAAACTCTTTCTTATTTTTAGTGCGATGCTAATGGTCTAATCAGATTCAATGGATTGTGATAAGCTCTGCTAAAAGTGCTAGCGGCAGACCTCGAGATCAGTTGAATGGATTTCAAAACGGCAAGAATCAAATTTTGATGTTCTAGTGGAGCTGGAAAATGAGCATATTTTCAAAAAAAGTGGAATATCCCTTTAAATGAGTAAATAGGAATATCTTTAAACAAAGGTTTCCATCATTTTACCTGTGATTGGTTTGCTGCAGGCAACACACTTCTTAGCGTACAGGTTGCCAAAACATTTGATGCAGTACGGGCTGTCGTCGCGGGAAGTGAAATGCTGGCCGGCTAATTGAACCTTACAGCTTGTGCACACAAAGCACTCCTTGTGCCACGGCTCGTCCCTGTAGGTCACACCACCTTTAGCTAAGGCCTGAAATGGAGATAATCCATCAGAGACACAGACAGGAGAATGTAAGTAAAAGCTTCCTTTCTAAAACACAACTTGACATGACTTGATCTACACCAAGGAACCTGTAAAAATGACTGCCGTTCGGATTGATCGATTTGGAATTTACCAATCCAAAAGTTTTCCTGAAACAGAGTCCAGATGTTGGCCAGCTGTTTCAGCTTTACATTATGACGTGCTCACGTCAAATCTGTTACGCATAAAACCTTCATCCTGAGTTCACGTTTGTATAATGTTTAGGAAGGATGTGGAAAACAGTTTTGCTTGCTATCTGTAATGGAGGACTATTGCATTAAACTTGGCTCAACTTTATATCTTTCTTGGACATAAATATGCAGAGAACGGGAGAAGTTGACATGCGGGAGAGTTTACGGTAAGAACTGTTGAAATAAGTGAGGTAAGCACTAGTACTGTTTATATACACTAGCTTTAATGTCATTACATATATAGGGTGATATAAATGTGCTCCCATTTTGTTTACATGAAGCATTTGGGAAACTTATAGCGGCGATTTCCAAGACAAAGATTAGACTAGTCCTACACTAAAATAAACTGAAAACAACTTGCACTGATCTTAAAATACATCAGTGCCCTTTGTTTTGCCTCAAAATACACACAAGTAATGTTTTTAGTAGGGCATGTTTGTTCAAACTATTTATTTTTTCTAAATAAACTAAGGTCTAGTCCTGGCTTAAACTAATCCCTGTCCAGGAAACCACCCCTTGGTGCATTCAAGCTATACATTTTATCACTTGCATCTTTGGTAATAAAACCCATGCTGGCTGAGCTCCAAAAAAACTCAATCTAATTACAAAAACAATACAAATCATCATAATATCATATTACTTAGTAAGTCAATGACTGCAAGGCTCAGATGGTTGTATTTGAGAACAGGATGTGAAAGTCCGGATTTATCAGTGACCGGCATGAATGTCTCTGATATGAAACAGGAAGGAGGAATGGGGTCAAAATTCCGAGTTTTGTGTAGGAATGAGTGCGTGGGTCGATTAGCAAACACATGGTTACGCATTTCAGGCCGCTATAAGCTGTGAGTAAAATCCCACCACTGACCTGTTTACATCGAGTACAACGTGGTGCGAACTTGTTCTCATAGCAGGGTACACAGTAGTGGTCATCTTTGTCTGGGATAAAGGACTTGGAGCCAATTGGCTGTTGACAGCTGTTGCAAATGAAACAGCCCTCATGCCATGTGGAGCCGCCATACTCAAGCTTCCTGGTTCCTTTAAGAAAGAAAAAATAGGGAGAGTTTTAAAGAAGACTTTTTTAAGATGAAAAATAAATCTTGGTGTCCCCAGAGGACATATATGAAGTTATAGCTCAAAATATTATATAGATAATTTATTATAGCATAAAATTGCCACTTTGTAGATGTGAGCAAAAATGTTTTTGGGTGTGTCCTTTAAAATGCAAATGAGCTGATCTCTGCACTAAATGGCAGTGCTGTGGTTGGATAGTGCAGATTAAGGGGCGGTATTATCCCTTTCTGACATCACAAGGGGAGCCGAATTTCAATTACCTATTTTTCACATGCTTGCAGAGAATGGTTTACCAAAACTAAGTTACTGGGTTGATCTTTTCACATTTTCTATGTTGATACAAGCACAAGGCACCAAATTATAGCACTTAAACATGAAAAAGTCCCATTTTCATGATATCTCCCACTGTTTAATTCAGTTTCTAGACGGACGCCAATTAGATAATTGTATCATGATTTATTAAATAAGAAACAGGAATGATTTTCTTATTTATATGAGATTAATGTATTTTGTATATAAATGCCATATGTGCATATTTATTGTTATGAATATAAGTTTGGTTTCTTTTAATAACTTTAGAATATTATCGAAACCACCTTGTGATGAAAGATATAAATAAATACTAAATTCAGATGTTACAGTATTCAGACATACAGTAATATTTACAGGACCATATACAAAATTTAAATAGAGTTACAAAACTGGTGCTATACATTTAAGCTACATGTGTGTGTGTTCCCTTGGAATCAAACCCACAACCTACACAATGCTTTACCATCCGAGCTACACACGTACACCAAACCTGACTTGAACCTGAGGTTGCCAAACAACATTTTCTTAAAGCTTAAACACCCAATTTCACTAAATTTTGTTTAAAAAAGAAAAAAGTTTCTGACCCTATTTTCTTTGACATATTAAAAAACTCCCCACTTCCAGGACCACCAAGGTAGCCTAACAGAAGTGAAACGCTCATTGTAATCCCCCAGATCCCCCTCCAGAAATCTACAAGCATCCCATTGTGGGACCTGCTGGTATGCATGTCGCCAGAAATCAGCTTGACCTGTTTGACAGATAACTGCATGCTTTTTAAGAGATCTAACCTGAGACGACTTACCTGTGGGATTTCCCCACAAAAGACTAACCCGAGCTTTTCAAGTGATAAAATGATGATCTGACACTCGACGCTCATCAAATGATTAGGAGGTTAAAGGCTGACACTGATAATCCACTAAGCGCTTGCACATTACTCAGATCAAAAGCTATGCAGAGCACGTCCTTTAAGAGCCCCCATTACTGAAATCACTGAAGCTTTACACAGAGCAAACCGTAAAGGTCCTAATCCCCTGGATAATAAAAGACATGTAGAAGTAGTATAAAGTTACATCAAGGGCGTCTCGCACACTTCAAAACACATTCATGTGTATACGCGCATAGCAGTGCATGAGTGGGGCTGTAATTTACCCTAAACTATCTGTGTCAGCACATTCTATATAATATAGCCCTCAATCCATTGTCTTTCCCTTGTCATTTGCACATCACACACAGAGGTCCTAAACACTAAACATGGGGTTTTCCATTAATGTAGGCATCTGGATACACATTCCCCCGGTTTCACAGACAAGGCTTAAGGCTGGTCCTAGACTAAAACACATGTTTGAGCTGTCTCGACTGAAAATAATTTGCACTGACAGATTAAAATATGCCAGTGCCATTTATTCATCTCAAGATACACACTGGTAACGTCTTTATCTAAGGTATGTTTATTAAATATGCTTAAACATATTAAAGCAACACTAAAGAGTTTTTGCTCTTTGCTCCCCCTACAGGTTGGAAGTGGAATTGTCCATTACCACTGTCGTAAATAATTTAGCCTACTGCAGCCAAGCTGGCTCTGATTGGATTGTAGGTCTGCTGTAAAGCAAGTTTTTGTAGTTTTCACTCGAACTACAGGACCGCGACCCGATGATTGGAAACTTCTTTAGTGCGGTTTTGGCCAATAGAGGGCTGCAAAGCGAATGTGAAAGTGCCGTTCACCCTGTTTCGAGTGGATGAACAACTGAAACTTTTTTGGAAACGTTATTTTAAGGTAAAAAAAACTCTTTAGTATTGCTTTAAAGGAATAGTCTACTCATTTTCAATGTTGAACTGTGTTTTTACCTTAACTGAGAAGAGTTGATGCATCCCTCTGTCATCTGTGTGCGTGCACGTGGGCGCTGGAGCGCGCTGCGACACTTCGATGGCATTTGGCTTGGCCCCATTCATTCAATGGTACCAAACAGAGATAAAGTTAGAAGTGACCAAACACATCAACGTTTTTCCTATTTAAGACGAGTAGTTATACGAGCAAGTTTGGTGGTACAAAATAAAATGTAGCGCTTTTCTAAGCGGATTTAAAAGAGGAACTATATTTTTTGGCGTAATAGCACTTTTGGGAGTACTTCGACTCGACTGAAAAGTCCGCTCCCCTTCTCCCTCTCATAATGGGAGAGATAGGGTGTTACTGCGCCGAGTCGAAGTCGTGTTTTTTTTTCTTCTGCATCTTTTGGAGGTTGTAATAACAATTAGGTGCTTTTAAGAACTACCACGATGGCATGCATGAGAATCAGCTTTAACAGCCTAGCAACCACATGGAACACCCTAGTAACCAACTACAACCGCTTGACAACATGCTAGCACAGTGTAGGGTGGCCATTTGTGCCAGTTTCACCGGACGCGTCCCGGCCAGGATTTTGGGTGCGTCTTCCGGAAGTCCCATTGCTCAACCGCATACGTCATCGAGGTTCTCCCATTTGAGTTAAAACCCTACTAAAAAATCTCGCAAAGATAAGCTGATAGCTGGTTTCAGCTGGTTTAAGGTGGCAGCAGCTGGTCTAAGCTGGTCCTCCCAGCCTGGCAAAGCTGTTCAAGCTGATGGGTCAGCTGGTCTTCCAGCATGACCAGCTATGTCCAGCTAGACCAGCTTAAAAAGTGATCAAAACACAGCTAGACCAGCTTGCTACACCAGCAATACCAGCTAAAACCAAGCTGGGAGACCAGCTAAAACCAGCTCACCAGCTTATGCTGGTCTTAGCTGGATTTTTCAGTAGGGAATACATTAGAAAATTAAGATCTATTTATTTTAAGACATACAATCATTGTAGTTTCATTCTTACCTCGAAATGCAACGGTTGCTTTTCTGAAATAGAACCTGAAATATTAAACTTTGATGATGTATGTCCTGGCCGGGACGTCTCTGGCGAAACTGGCACGAATGGCCACCCTAGCACAGTGGTTCCCAATTCCAGTCCTCGTGCCCCCCCTCCCAGAATGTTTTAGATGTCTCCTTATATGAAACACCTGATTTCACTTATCAGGCTCCTTAGTTAACACACTAGCAAGCTGATAAACTGAATTAGGTGTTTATATATGGAGACAACTAAAATGTTCTGGGAGGGAGGCCCGAGAACTGGAATTGAGAACCACTGTCCCTGCCAAAAAAACAGCATACCAGCAAGACCAGCATATGTTGTGTTTTGGTGCTGGTTGGCTAGTGAACACCAGCTAAACCAGCATCAAATCAGCATCAGCACCAGCTTAACCAGCATCAAACCAGCATTAGGACCAGCTAAACCAGCATGAGCACCAGCATCCCCTGTTGGTCATACCAGCCTGTGTTGTGTTTTGGTGCTGGTATGCTGGTGACCACTAGCTAAACCAGCATAGACCAGCATAATTCCCATGCTGGTCCATGCTGGTTTGATGCTGTTTTTTTCAGCAGGGGTGCTAGCATGTTAAATCCTGCTAGCATCATGGAAGATTATGGCTGTTTCTCAATATGCGTTCTTCAGCAATCTTGCGTTCTCGTGTCCTTGCTCTACGTCATCATTAACAGTCGAAGTTCATTCCAATTCTCAAGAACGCAAGTACAGAGGACGCATGAAAATACCCGGATGTGTTCTTGATATCGAGGATGCATCGAGTGTAGACTTGCACGCTGAAATCGCTTCACGCCCCATAAGTCATTGCGGCAAAACAATGGCGGAGGTCAGGTGACCAACAGGAAGATCGCACACATTTCAATTCTCATAAGTGCGTTCTGTGTTCTCGCAACCTTCTGAGTTCGTTCTTCCGAGGTCGCCTGGCAAGTTCGATCTCCACGAAGACCCAAGTCCGTTCTTTGCGTTCTTGGAATTGAGAAACAGCCTATGCTTACTATCTATCAAAACCTAGCAACCAGATGAAACACCTTAGTGCCCAGCTAAGACATGTTAGCGATGCCTAGCAGCGATATTGTAGACCCTGAGCAATGCAACAAGCGACGCCTAACAACTAGATGAAACACATTAGCAATGTGCTAGCATCATGCCAAATCGTGCCAGCATCATGCTTAGTGTTTCTTAATGTGATCAGAATACAGTCTATTTATAAATTTAAGTCTGAATTTATTGCAGATGATTATCAATTCAGGTTGGGGATGTTGAATAAACACTAAAAAAATATAAAAGTCTACTCACTTAGTGTTATTCAGTGCCTTGTGCTGTACAAAACTGTAACAACATGTTATATTTATTGGAATTGTTAACTTATCAGACTAATAATCTTCTGGCTTTCCTCCTATCAGATGTTTGGAAGACACCCAGGCACCATGATCGGGCTGCAAGACAGACGGGTAATTATTGTCATCTCTCTCTCTCTCTCTCTCTCTCTCTCTCTCTCTCTCTCTCTCTCTCTCTCTCTCTCTCTCTCTCTCTCTCTCTCATACTGTTGGTACACTTGATTTGCTGTGGCAGAACACTACCACCCATCAGTCTAATGTTACCTGCATACTTGTGGTCGTGAGTAGCTGTCTCTTTGGGTAATATGTGAAGACTTGCAGTCTTACACAACAGCATCGAGAACAAACTGTGCTAGAGTATAACAGACTAGGAAGGACAGATCTGAGATCAGTTTGAACCCGACATGACTCACAACCAATTGTGTCTGTGTCATTCTCACCAGGCATGACAGTTTTGTCGCAGGCCACACATTTGGAGGAGAACTCATTGCAGTAGCAGTCGTTGCACAGAAGAGCGTCATCCTGGCTGGTGAAGGGTTCGTCGGCCAGAGAGCGGTCACAGCGGAAACAGCGGAAGCAGTGCTCGTGATAGTGACGGTCCTCGTAAAATAACTCCTGATAAACAACACAACACAATATAAACATAATTTTAAAGAAATCATTCAACTGAAAAAAAACACTCGTATGCTGTTATTTTTTCAGTTTAATACAAAATTGAAGTTTTTGCTTTTTGTCTAAAATAGCCGATATTGAAATCATTACTCTTTGGTAATTTTTCCCTCCAGTGGGCTATTAACTTGAGAACCTTTGTAAAAGAGGTCAGTCAATGAGTTGACTCGAGAAACCAGATCAGTCTGACTAATGAACCGGATCATTAATTCATTGAAAAGACCTAGATCAAACAAATAATTCATTTACGAATTGTTCGGCTCACAAAAGACTAACATTTTATTCTGTCCTCACACAAAGATTATTGGGTTTCAGGAAAATTGAAACATAGAAATACAGTTTAAATCAAAATCGATCGAAATTAAGTCACAACCTCGAATAAAAAAATGGAATCGTCAATGCTGCCACGCCCCCATGTCACGTCCGATCGGCTTGCCAAGCGGGAAAAAAACACGTGTTGAGTGCTGCGAGTTAAAATTCTCAAACTTAGCTGGCTACAGCCAGTCAAACGATAGCATGGCAGATATACTGTAGGAGACACCACGCAAGCTGCTCTTTACATGGGAAACAAAAAACAGCAAGCGTTTCTCTGAACTGAGATCAGTTTAAGTTTCACAACAACTTATTTCAGTTGCGTAAGAGTTATGAAAACAGCATTTAAACATAACTTATTGGGGTATAGTCTCACAATCTCGTCTGATGGTAATAAAAGCGTGTTTTTAAGGTGCAAAGTACTGACAGGAATGTTCATCTGACAGGAAGTTTCGTTTTATCAGGTATCTGCGTGTACCATATTTTTCTACTGGCAGCAGAACCAACATGGCAGGGCATCTCCGGGTTCAAGGTCAAATATTATATTTCAAAAAAGTCTAGTCTACAAATGACATAGCAATTTTTTGTGCTTTCAAAAAAAGTAAAAACCGAGAATCGAATTGTGACCTTAGAATCGAAAACGTAATAGAATCGAGGCTTTGGAGAATATTGACACCCCTCATAGAACAGAATACAAGACATGAACGTGTTCCTGCTATAACAAAAAAAAAAGATTTAAAAATCGTATTCCAGGTGCATTTCTGATTAAAATCAAATAATGGCAAGGGAAAGCTACACCAGTGCATTTGGGTTTAGTTATTATGATCTCTATGAGTGTGGACAGAGACCGAATACAGTTTCTGGGTCAACCCCTCATGTAAAATATGTAAACACATAGTAATGAGATTGGGAGGGTGAAATTTACGGCCTGCGCTGCAAATTGCCAAGACAAACAGTGACTTTATTTAGCGTGTGCTGTCTCTTATTGTCAGTAAGTCATCAGACAGTTTGTCTTTGTGCACATACTGTACTGTAGACATGGAGCAACTTGCCTCCCGACTTTAATCGCATTGTGCATCTACAGTATTTCCTGTGGGGAGTTTAATACAGTGCCATATGAACAGCATTGTTTGGGTTTTATTTAATGAAGAAGGGATTACAGTTACCCTTAAATCAGGAAGGATTAAAGACTCGTTCGGTTACTAATGTGTTGCCTTAGGTTTTGAACATTGCCTAGACTGGAGTTAAATAACATTTCTAATTGTACAATAAATACTTCACTCAAAAGACTGACTAAACAGACTCTTTTTGCCTAAAACCACATCAAATAATATGGTTGAGGCACAGAAGTTTTCAAAATGTAATTGAGTCTTTAATTTTTCTGCCACTGTGAAATGCTCCTCTAAACCTGACATTTGCCTTTGAGGTGTGTTAGATGATATTTAAATGCCTCTTTTGTTGTAAGAATAAAGCGGCATGGATAATCTCCCAAATATCTTAATTGAACCCCATTCAGGCTGCCAGCACCTAGCAGTGGTAGAGCAATGCGATCTCATGTATTTCAAAAGAAGCTTGGCGACTTCTGGTGATACAAAGTTGAGAAAAGTTAACTTTATACTTAAATAAGGTATGCCTCCTAACGACCTCATTGAAAGAGATGGGCGACACACAATGAAAAAGTCGCTGGCGGTCTGAATGGTGCTTTAGTGGTGAGAAAACATCACTGTTTGATATTATATCATATTTTACATTATTATAGTGTAATGATATTCGAAAATGAATATGTTGAATTACATTTAAGCGCTCTTTTTTGTATGAATAAAGCTTAATTAGTAGCAAAAACATCAATATTTTAAACTATAGCAATATTTTAAACTATAGCAATATTTTACCGTATGAAATTGTAACAATATTCTTAAAATGAATACGTTTTATTACATGCTTTGGGAAAGGAGTGAAATTAAACCCCATAAAAACTATTCTCTTACTGTATGTAACCCAGATATCAATATCATGATATAGTCATGCCCCTGCTTACACTGCAAAAAATGTCTTTCTTATTAGTTTTTAGACAAAAAAAACATAACATTTAAGTGAATTTGTGTTTAAAACGAGCAACAATATCTGCCAATGGGGTGAGAAAATTAACCTTGAATTAAGTGTTTAAGAAAAAAGTCAACTTATTTCAAGATTTTTTTCTCTTTTTTTCTTCTTTTTTTGTCTAGTTTTTAGTTTAAAGGTGCAGTGTGTAATTTTTAGAAGGATCTCTTGACAAAATAACATACAAAACTATATTATCAGGGGTGTATAAAGACCTTTCATAATGAGCCGTTATGTTTTTATTACCTTAGAATGAGACGTTTTTATCTACATTCACAGAGGGTCCCCTTACATGGAAGACGCCATTTTGTGCCGCCATATTTCTACAGAAGCTCTTAACAGACAAACTTTTTGATTAAGTTGTCTCCAACAATGACATGTTTGTCCTATGTCGGCTACCGTTGTTTCTCTATGCGTCTCAAAGGCAAGGGGTGAGCTGTGAGATGAGCTGTTGGTTGCAGTTTGCAACCTCACCACTAGATGCCGCAAAAATTTACACACTGCACCTTTAAGAAAAAAGTAAACTTATTTCAGGATTTTTTTTCTCACCCCATTGGAGGATATTTTTGCTTGTTTTGGGCACAAGTTCACTTGAATTGTATGTTGGCTGTCTAAAAACTAAACTTATTTTTTTAGGTAATTTTGCTTATCAAGAAAATACATCCTGATTTAAGAATTTGTAGATATTTCTACTGAAAACAAGAAAAAAATACTAAGTAAGAAAGTCATTTTTTGCAGTGTACATTTAAAGTGCATTTGTTTATTTATTTAGCAGATGCTTTTGTCCAAAGCGAAAAATAAATGAGAGAAAGCGAAATAAAAATCTTTAAACCTATCACACTGTAAAAGATGATGTGATCAATAAGTCATATCAACAAAAAAGGAGCTCAGATGCAAAAGCAGCTAAACACCACCTTCATCAAAAATTAAATAGTGATGTTGACCGAATGCTCTCGGCACGTATTATATGTTCATCAAATACTTTCGCTTCAAATCCGTTTAATGCCGGTCTCAGGCCATTCAGTATGACCAGTTTGTTGGTATCCGTTAAACACCATAACATTTTTCAAGTGCACATAGAAATACTTGAAGAGTTTGGTTCTAAAACGCGATAAACACCATTTTTCTTTTTTTATTGTTATCGCCTAAATCAGTATTTAATCAGGTCAGTATTAAAAAGTAAATTCTTAATTTTACGCAAAATCCGATATCCGTTATTCTGTCATTTTTACTCCCTTTTTTCCAAAAACGCAATAAACGCCACTCCTCCTTCTCTGAAGAATAATAAATCTGCTTAACAAATCAAAGCGCACCATTCCACGCATTGTAAACAACAATGGCAGCGCGTTGAATACACAGAATCCAAGTTTTCCTCATCTACTTTGTACTTCGTGATCAACAAACAAACAAAAACAAAATAATACTTTGATGGCATTGATAAACCTGTGGTGGTTTTCTGTGGCGAGGAATAAACGTAAGCCATCAAAATCAAATAGTTTACGCGAGAGGCACTCGGGCACTTGTTTTACCGAAATGAGTCAAAATAGATTTATTGCGTTTTGGAACCAAACTCTTCTTAAATTATTCTCAATCCAATCTTTATATGTTTGGATTGACACGAGGGTGAGTTTTTATTATTTGGTGTACTGTTCCTTTAATGACCACAACTCACTCTAGCATCGTGACCAATCAGCTCCTTGCACTCATCACAGGTGTTTGCAAACAGGCTGTCGTAGCAAGGGATGCAGTAAGGGTTGTCCTCTGCCTGGATGTACTTCCTGCCATACAGAGACTCCTTGCAGTTGTCACAGTCAAAACGCTCGCTCATGATGATCCGGATCCAAGTCTGTTCCCTGTAACACAGAAGCGCACGAGGTGAATTGTCAATCACAGTAAGATAGAGAGAGAGAAACGAAAGGGAAGAAAGAGTGACATACAAACACTTACAGACTGTTCCCACAGGCACAAAGCAAAACGTCTATTAAGTTTTATAGCTCTGTGATGATAGCTGGGAAATGAGAGGGAGGAAGCTGGAATCTTAGTAAGCTCACAATTTTCCATGCTGCATGTGATGTGGCAGCTATAGCACAGCTTCAGTGGATGCCGTTCCCCATCACCGTCATTTACGATGGTCGTTTTTAGTAGGGTAGACTAACCTTTGGCATATGTAGTATGATTTTTTATGGAAGTATATTTGGGAATACGAGCTTTAGCTGAATTTACTGTGCAGTTCAACTTGTCACAAACAATTTTTGGCTGTTTTCCATTAATTTGCTTTTTGATATATTATAGGATTTATCCAGTTCCTGGAGTTTGCCACTGTTAAGTCCAGCATTGCTGGTCACCAACATACAGTATGGTGTAGTTGGGTGATTCTCACGAAACCATTGAAACACCACGGCACTAATGATTTTAGCTTTAAAATGTGTAATATAGTAACATTAAAAAGCATCAGAATTAACACAATACTGTGTTCTACCTTGCACAATGTGTGATTTCAACATAAGAATTTATAATTGTACATTTTATCTAATTTTCTGCTGAAATTCTCATTACCGCAATGTGTCCGGCTGTGTTTGAACATGCGTTAAGTTGTAATTTAATCAAATTAACACAAAAATATTAAGAAAAAAATAAATGGATGTTTTGCTAGACTACTTTAGATGACAGAAAAATTTATTTACTGAATATTCATGTATAATAATAATGAAGAAAAATTTGGAAAATGATGTGTCCATGCCTGATGTTCTCATCCTCCGCAACACTTTTTGAGAACAGTTTAAGCACACATACAGAATTTTAATAAAGTTTGATTTTGAGAGACCAAGCACATGGACCAGTTACTTCAAGATGGCTACCAGGTAAGATAATTTTTTACAGTTAATTTGAAATATTGTCTTGTCAGAATGCTTACACGACATTTTGATTATCATTACCACAACAGACGCTTATTAAATTTTTATTTAATTAATAGAAGCATAATACTTTGATTTTAAATGCATGTGCAGAATCTCCAAATTATGTTCTTTCAGGTTTGTCATGTCATTTTGAAAATATGTCAGTGTTGATGTTTTCTGACTGTTGCGGTAATGAATGAATGAATGAATGAATGAATTTTTTATTCTTTTCTTTTTTTTCTTCTTCAGAACATGATCATTAGTAACCAAACATATTATAACAGAAAATGAACAAATAAAAAATCTCAACATGTTCAAAAGAAATGAAAAAAAAAACAAGAAAGGAGAAGGAAGAAGCATAGCTTATATTTACCTTCCCCTTTTACACAACTAGCTTTGAAACAGCTACTATTTACTCTTGCAAAATATCATGATTTATCCTATTGAGAAAAAGCTTAATCATTTGAAGTACATTTATCTGAAAATAACTCACACAATATAATATAAAAAATAATAATTTAAATATATACATAATGGCAAGAAACAAACTATATGATGTTCAGATCAACCACTTAAAGAGGAAATGAAATATTTGTCCCATATTCACCTTAATTTATATACTTTTCTAATATAGACATTTTAAACCTTCTTTTGAATTGCACAATATGTTTGCTTTCCTTAATTGTTGCAGGTAATTTATTCCACATAAATCCATATTCCACGTAATGAGATTTTTTAGGACTAATTTTTTAAATTATGTTACAAAAAGTGTTAAATGATAAGTAAAAGTTTTTAAATTAATGTTCCCATTTACTCCAGACTTTGTTTTTCAATTTCTGGTGGGAAAAAAAGTACATTTAAGCAATTTTTACATTTTCATGCTTGACATTTTTAAAACCAAGTTTTCGTGAGAATCACCCAGTTGTTAATACCAGAAGATTCATGCTAGTTAGGGCCCGAGCACCGAGGAGCAGGCCAGAATGGCCTGCACCGTAGGTGCGAAGCCCTATTGTTTTTGCTCGGATTTATTATTTTTTTTTTTTTTTTTTTTTTTTTTACGTTTCGGGGCAATTTGGGGGCCTTAACATACTCAAAAACTCTTGAAAATTGGCAGAGATGTCAGAGTCGTCGGCCATTAGGACCCGGCAAAGGCTGGAACTCGGGCGTGGCAAGGGAGCTCTGTAGCGCCCCCTGTAATGCAAAAACAAACATTGGGGCACAGATCGTGCAAAAATGTACGCACATGTACGAGAGTTGGTACGCATATAGATCTCATCGACCCGAACAACTTTTGCCCTCTAACATTTAAGCTCCGCCCAACAGGAAGTGAGCTATTTTGGATTGTTTAAAAAATGCATGCGTTGAACTTTTGAATACTCCTCCTAGAGGAATCATGCGATTGACACCAAAAGTGGTGAACATGATGTCGAGACATTGGACTTGCTAAATTGCGAAGGGATTTTTGATATCTCGAACGGTTCTGCCATGGCGAGCCGACAAAGTCGTGGCGAAATCAGAGAAACAGGAAGTGTCTAATATCTAAGGCAAAAAATGTCTTATTGTAATGCCATGCGGGATGTTTGTTCGTCTAAAGATTCCGATCGCATCGATGTGCCTATTGTGACTCCCGGGTATAGCGCCACCAGCAGGCGCCAGGAAGTGTGTCAGTCACAAAGCTGGATTTTTTTGAAAGTTCCATGCAATGTTCTTTTAAATACTCCTTCTAGGATTTTCATACGATTGACACCAAAGGTGGTCACCATGATGCCGAGACATTGTAGATGATAAATTGCGAAGGGATTTTTGATATCTCAAACGGTATTCCCATGGCAACGCGTCAAACTTTACTTTCATTTTAAAGGCATATTTAAGCCTTTCAGTTTTATACAGTTAACTTTTAAATACTCCTTCTAGGATTTTCATGCGATTGACACGAGAAGTGGTCAACATGATGCCGAGACACTGTAGATGATAAATTGCGAAGGGATTTTTGATATCTCAAACGCTGTTCCCATGGCAACCTGTCAAACTTTACTTTCATTTTAAAGGCATATTTAAGCCTTTCAGTTTTATACAGTTAACTTTTAAATACTCCTTCTAGGATTTTCATGCGATTGACACGAGAAGTGGTCAACATGATGCCGAGACATTGTAGATGATAAATTGCGAAGGGATTTTTGATATCTCAAACGCTGTTCCCATGGCAATGCATCAAACTTTACTTTCATTTTTACACATATTTAAGGCTGACAGTTACATGCTGTGAACCTTTAAATACTCCTCGTATGGGATTCATGCGATTGACACCAGAAGTGCTCAACATGATGCCGAGACATTGTAGATGATAAATTGCGAAGGAATTTTAGACATCTCGAACGCTGTTCCCATGGCAACGCGTCAAACTTTACTTTAATTTCAGGCATGTTTAAGGCTCTTGGCGTGCTGAGTTGAACTTTAAATTTGGCACACACATTCAGAGATGTATAAAGTACTAGGGACCCAGACTTGAGTAAAAGTACAAGTGCTCTATCAAAAAAGTGAGCACACCACTTAAGTGGAAGTACTGAAGTATTAAACATGTTTTGTACTTAAGTATTGCAAGTAGTTTATTTTAAAATATACTACTCAAGTACTGAAAGTAAAAGTACAAGTATTGTGTAATGTAGTTATTAAAGAAAACAGTCAAAAGTTTGAATATAATATTGTTTATATTATTTCAAATGTTTAAGCTAAAGGACACTCACAATTACTTTGGCTGTAGCAGGAGTACAAGGACAGGAATGTTCAGATTAATTTAACTAATATGGCAATAGAAAATTCAGAATTAATAAAATATTAGTCGATGTAATGGTAATAGGTAAAGGTACAAGATGTTTCAATGTATTTAGGTTTCCTTCTTTCGCGCACACTCGCCCTTTCTCGCGAATTCTCTCTCTCTATCGGTCTCTCTCGTGCACTTTGGTTCTCTCTCGACTTCACATTTGTCCACAACCGCGGCTCATATTTGTGAGTGAGAGGGAGGGAGGGGTCCGCTCTTCACTATCTCCTATTGGTTTAGACCACAATCTGTGTGTGTTTCTAATGTGTATCACCGCTCCGGCAGTGATAATGTAGGTTTGGAATTATTCGTAACATTTGAGTGTAACGAGTAACTATGCAGCACATAAAAAATGTATTGGAGTAAAAGTATTAAACTCATCGAAAATATGTACTGAAGTAAAAGTGGAAGTAGGAGAAAAAAATAATACTTCAGTAGAGTACAGATACTGCCTATTAGTACTTAAGTACAGTAGTGAAGTAGTTCTACTTCGTTACTATACATCTCTGCACACATCAGAGTTTTCGGCTGTTAAGTGTTGACAAAAAGGTCAGACATAGGCGTGTCTCTTAAGTGGCTCACCAGTGCACCTGTTTGTCTAAAATGTGGGGTTTCTTTTACCTACAGTCCCCAAATGGCTCAGAAACAACATTAAATAGCTCACTGATATTTTACCCACTTGATGCCCTTGCCCACCGTGCATCGTTTTCTCGGACGCACTGTGTAGCGGTAAAAAAACGTGCGAGGGCCCGCCATTGCTGCTTGCAGCTATATTTGACCATTGTTTGTTGTTGGTTAACATCATTCTCAATCTCACCCCCCCAAGCTACAGCACTGTGACAGGTGAAAGGACTGCTAAAGCCTTAGGTAAGACAATATTTTTAACAGGAAAAGTCTTATTCCGTTGAAAGTTCACATAAATATTTGTGAAGTAAACATTTATGCTGTGGTTGCATGGGCCACCTAGTGAGGATGTTTAGAAAGCAGCAAGTGACGTAAACACTAGTATTTCTAAGAACAAATACAGATACACACAGAAGTACACAGCTAGGTTTGTGTTTTTGATTTTGTAGTGCCTGTCTTACATCAGATCTGCACAAGTAATGGACAAGAAATGGTCCGTAGCTGTCACTGGGGCAGTACCCTTTAAAAAAGTACACCTTTGCACCTAAAGAGTTAATATTGGTACTTCAGAGGTGCATATTGGTACCAAAAAGTGCATATTAGTACATCAAAGGTGCATAGTGTATTAGTGATTTTTTTTGACAATTTCCTTCTGAGAGTGTAAAAAAACCAGCTTGAACTTACCGTGAGCGCACAAAATCATAAAATAATATTGTTGTAGTGCTGAGGAAACACTATCAGATTGCCAAAACATTACGGAGGCGTTGGAGAAAAGCCTAAGGAGTGATAGGACTCGCTGGCAAAGGCAAACCTAGTATATCAATTTCCACCCGGCTACTACTACTACTACTACTAATAATAATAATCAGCCACTGCTAAAATAATGAATCTACTCGCGCTCCTTGTCTTACACACTGCCAAAGGGAGGGTGTAATCACAGGATAGGAGATGAAAGACATCAACCACTGTGTTTCATCTTTCCTGGCAAGACAAAAAAGGGCTTAAATGACTGTGGGTGTGAAAGGAGATAAAAAGTGCGACACACCTTTCCAAGCGTCATAAATAATCAGCTGACACACTTCCATCATATTGATGCTGCTTAGCATTAGCCGAGAGGTGCTCTGAAAGCATCTTTGCCCGGGATGCTACTCATAACTCTGAAGTTTTGGTGTTTAAAGCCACTGTGGCCTAAGGGTATCCCCGGGTTCACATCATTAGAGACCTGTGTTTGAGGAAATATGACCTCGCTCTTTCCTCATTAAGGGTATCATTGTTCCTGTAGATATGTCAACTTCAGCACCAGCTTTGATGACCATCACAGGTGCTTGCTTGTATTATTAGAATCCAGCAGAGTTAGAATCCTGTTTTTATGACCA
This sequence comes from Misgurnus anguillicaudatus, assembly GCF_027580225.2. Taxonomy (NCBI): domain Eukaryota; kingdom Metazoa; phylum Chordata; class Actinopteri; order Cypriniformes; family Cobitidae; genus Misgurnus; species Misgurnus anguillicaudatus. The sequence goes on along the minus strand of NC_073346.2, from coordinate 27,707,893 downwards.
AAGGTTTGATTTTGTGCAGGTGTGACACACCTGGGATCCAACACACAGCTTCATCTTAACTCGCTTTTTTTGCTCTTTATGGTTCTTGTAAAGCAAAACACTTGTTAGGCTGAAACAAGGCTTAAACAGGAGATAAGAGAGATAAATGTTCCATTTCAAAATGGAAAGTCTAATGGAAAGCTTAAATGTTGCATTTTTTCTCAAAGTCTGATAAACACCTCATGATCGTACTGTATATGGAGGAAAAATGCTGTTTATAATGAAAGTTGACAGACCTATGCATCTCTTTTTTTCTTGTTTGGCAGGCATTTCCTACATTTCAAATTATACATAAACATAGGACATGTTTCTCGCAGGCCCCAGAAAGGATCACCAACAGGGTTTAGAAGGTCTCATCATTCACCTAAGTGAGTAACGTCAACAATGACAATTCTGCATTCTTGACTACAAGTGTTTTTTGGACTCTGCGGAGATGCTAACATCATATGCCTCCTGGTAAGCATTAAAGATGAGGTAGCGCTGAGCTCTTTAGTGTAAGGAGGGAAATATTGAGGGAAATATTGTTCCAGCTCAGACGGAATATAAATACTTAATTTGTCAGGGGCGGAGGTTGTTTTTATTCCCTTTCTACACTTAGTTTCTTAAACATCATATGGAAGCACGAAATTAAAGAAGCTACATTAGGGTTTTGACTGGCTTCTTAGGTGGAGAGTATGATGTCATCTGTGACCCCAGGGCTGTATGTCTAGAAGTGATTGGATCCAGAAGCTGAATGAAGAAAATGAAGAAAGACTTCTCCCTCTACTTAGAAAGCCAGAGCTGGCTTTGGCTGACAGCTAGTTGGGTATTTCCTTCATATCCATAAGGAACCTCCTGTTCGGGTCCTGGCAATTCTAAAGGGTGGGATATTACATTTATTAAGGGTCCGTTTACATGACATCATCTCCAGACACAGGAAGCTTTTTATTCATTTGGCCGTTTATTTGGGGACCTGGCAACACAAAGTTTAGAAAATGGGTTTCAACGTTTTCAAAAATGACACCTTGTTTTTGTTGTTTACACAGAGAATTTTTATAATGCTGACTTTATGCACATGCATATTACCTGTTTAGACATCGCGTGGCATCGCCAACAACTTTCTTGGTACGCATAATATTCTGTGTGCACACTACCATCAACTGTCTCTGTGTGCTGCCCTTCACTTTTAAAAGGTCTCTAGGAGGCGTTCCTAATTCTTGTTATTATAAACAAATGAGTACCCGTCCACTGCAGTAACTGACAAAAGATGGATGACATGAACTCTACGCATCACTCAGTGGCGGCCGGCACGATGTGAAGTTCGTCACAACATGTATGTAGCCCGTCATGTGTTTGGTTCGTAATTTCAAAATATGTGTTCAGCGCGTCGAGTGAACCTATGTGCATCACGTGTTTTGTCAAAATAAGTGCCTGCTGCAGACGCATCTAAAGGGTTTATGATAAAAGAGACGCTCGCGTTTGCCAGATACTCGCATAATCTCATGCGTACTCAAAGTTTACTGTTAAGGGAGTGTCTTGCGTGTATTTTGTGAACGTGAGCATCTATCTAATCATAAACGGTTTTGACGCGTATGCAGCAGGCACTTATTTTGACAAAACACGTGATATGGTTCACATGGCACAACAAACACATATTTTGAAAACACGAGCAACACACATGACACTACGAACAAATATTATGTATTTGCACCCCTCAGAAGAGCAGTCACCATCCGCCACTGGCATCACTCCTATTGGCAGTCGCTCCCAAAAATAGTTCATCATTTGCATACAGTTGAAGGTTTTTCAACTTTGTTGCATTGCTGGACATTAAAATGATGCCATTCAAAAAAAAGGGATCATGTCGCTTCGGCACTGCGTGTCACTTGTAATGTGAACGGGGCATAATACCTTGTATTAGTCGTTTTCTTGGATCCGTGTGAATGGGGATCATTTAATAGCATTGTAATTTATATAGATTAGTAATTTGTAATTAGTAAAAAAAAGCGAATAAATTGGGATAAGTTCATAACAAAATTTCTAAAATGTATCTAAAATTCAAGGGAATTAAACGGAGGAAAATAAAACAAAATACTAATTAAACTACAGGTAAAATAAAATAAACTAAAATTGTGATAAAGTGTAAATTATAGACACATTAAATAATCATATCAATGACCCAAATTAACTAATTTCTATCTCAAAGTCTTATAATATCAGGTAAATGACAACAGGAAAAAATAGGAGAGATATGTAAATGTATTAATTATTCCTCAGAATTAAAGAAAGCTCAAAAGCTATATTATGTCGAGGATCGTAATGGGAAGTAAGATTGAAGGTCAAATACTAAACATCTGAGTAAGATTGTGTTTTATTAGACATCTTTAACCCACAAGGACTATGACCTATTAGCTCTGCTTATGTTATCTAGTCTGTACAATGTCACTGCCATGGGACAATCATCAGAGGGTTTTAGTGGGCATAGGCCAAACTTTTAAATATTTCAAAGCAGCTATCTCGTCGCCTTCTGCGTCTATCTCTGTCTGAAGGATATGGCAGTCCTTCTCGGAACGGTCTGTGAGATTCTTGGGGAATGACAAGGCCACAATGGCATGTTTGTCTAACTTCACTGAGGCCAGCCCAGAACGAAGGGGAGCGGGTCCACAACGCCGTGGCAGCATGTTCGCGCAGACCCTGGTCCCTCTGCAGATTCACAGACAACAGTAATCCTCAGAGCAAACTCCCATCACGCTCCGCTTCACTTAAAACGGGCCGGCTGTGCCTCCCGCTGGGAAACTGACCCCGGCTCTTCCTGTTTCTGGGGTCCAGCCAGAGATCGGCCTGTCAAGCGTCTGCCTGGGCGACAGGAGGCAATGGCTGTATGCCACCTCACAGTTACGCTTAGACAACATCCCAAATTCAATGATTTAATGTGTAATGACATATACTTATCTGACTGTGGAAAATAAAATAGCGTGGATTCTGTCTGACAGAGGATGCCAGGATTTCTGGGTGACAAATATGTATGTAATCATCTTTGTCTTTGAGAATGATAAAAGAGTTGTAAGTATGTGTCATTGTTAAGGAAGGTTGGGTACGATCCCATCGATCTCTAAAATACTTTAAATTAAACTGGCGAGTAACCTCAGCATATGGTTAAGCAGACAGCAGCACACTGTGACCAGCCTGCTGCTAAATCATCTCCAGGCAGACCAATAACTCATGAGATTTATTGTCAGTCAGACACTACTGTATTTTATACTATATGATGCCAAGGAATATAAAATGTATAAAATCATGTTTTCCGCAATCAAAAATAAACTGTGGAATATTTGACACACATTTCTGTGAATAGGATGCTTCCCCCCCCCCCCCTAAAATTAGAGGCACAAATGCCATGCTTATATGTATTTTGACCTCCTGTTGCATGCTAACACTTACTGAAACATTTTCTTACTGAAACATTTTCTCTGACTGCTAACACTTACTGAAACATTTTCTCATAAATGCATAAATGTAAATGTAGCAAGGATTGAATGTCAATGCTTGCCGATGTAAGGAAAGGGTTAATTGATACATTTTCAGCAGTATACTCTCTGAAGAAATCTTGCACAAGCATCAAACCATTACTTTTCATTTCTCTTTCCTGACATTTGTTGCACAACCATGAAACTTTCCTTGTTTTTTTTCAATCTAATTTCTTTATCCCTGTACTTAAACGTGTTTTATCCAGCTGCATAGGATTTTTTTAATAAAGTGTTTGTGTTGAAGTAATGCTGTAATAAAATGACAAGTGGAGACTTGAAGACTATTATATTAAATCTACTTTGAATTTACGAGGTCAGATGCACTTGACTGAAGTGATAAAATGAAGAGCCGAAGGGTTCCAGAGTTGAGATCAGGACTCTGTCTGCCTGACAAGACACACTAATGGCTGTTAAAGTTCTTACTGTAGAAAAAAGGCATTAACATATGGACACGTGCACTTGCCGTTGGCTTTTAGGACCGGCTCTTGCTGCATCAGATAAGGCAAAAGACAGAGAGAGAGAGAGAGAGAGAGTGAAGAAAGGGCGAGCGAGCCTTATCAGAGGAAGCAGAGAGGCAATTGCCGATGAAGATGAGATAGCATTCAAAAACAAATCTTGTTCATTCACACATCCTCTTTAAGTACTTGATGCATAAGATATAAGACAGACAATCTCTATCCCACTGGCTCTCAATAAATTTTTTATTTTTATCTAATTAATTGCATTATGTTTTGATTAATTCATTGCAATCCACAGACCTCCATCTTGCTGTTGTCTCATTGAATGCATTTTTATTGATGCGTCACATTATGTATATGTAGATGCTATACCTTGCCTTTTGGTTGCTTGTGTAATTTCTGTTTACGATCCCAGCAGAGGATGTTTTGATCACAAGTTTGATTACAGGCTATAGGGGCTGAAATCCTATACATTTTCTCTTGTGTATTACAGGTCCATTGTTAAGGGTCTACATGCACATTCCCTGAAGTAACCCACGATTGTGAAAGAGATGTCAATAACCACCATCAGCCTTCAGAATGAGTGTCATTAAATTATCTCAACTGTTTTGCTAAACAACAACATCTTATGTAAGCCTGACATCAACAACCACCTCTACAACCAGCTGTTCCTGTGCCTTAGTTGGAAAAGCATTGTGTTAGCAGAGCAAACGTTAAGGGTTTGATTCTCAGGGATGCACATACTGAATAAATGTATCCTAAATTTTCAAAGAGTACAGTTTACCCTGTCTTGGATTAAATAGCTAAAATCTATTAAGCACAGCAAAACTGCAAAGATCTTATTAGCCCATTGACGTAAGAGTTGATAGTCCTGGCTGTTACCCTACCAGTTTGGGTTTTATTTTAAAGTAATGTATAAAAGTTGTGGGATGAGAACAGGCTTGAGGTGCAGACATACACCAGGTCTAACGTGTCATTCCCACTGAGCCGTTAAAACACAACCATCTGCTACACAAGAATGGCACAGTGAGTTCTGATGAAGGTTCACTTCGTAAACATCAATGAGCATTAATAAGCACCTACCGCAAGGGCTAACATTAACACATATGTCATTTTCCTGGCTTTTAAGCGGCAGAGAGGTGTGAATGTAGGCCCAAACCACAGGCCTGAACCACTGATGTGCCTTTAAGGTATCATTTAAGGCAGAGGCTAATACTACACTCTTCGAAATAAAGATTTCTGAAAGGTTCTTAATTGTGTTGCGTGGTTGCATTAAGAACTTTAAACATTCACAGAAAATTTACAAGAAATGTTTTTTGGTTAACAAAAAATGTTTCTTCTTTATAGCGCCTTCAAAGCGAAACCGGCCTCTGTCTAGTTGTCTGACACGGCAGACTCCGTCTGCGGCAAGACGTTTTTGCTCAAGGCGCAGCTGTCATTAAACTGGACACACAGAAGCGCACAGTCAATTAGCGAAGCCTCAAATGTGGTGTCAGTGGCGCTAGCTTAAGCATCAGTGCTTTAGCAATGAAGGGGCTTTGAAGGCCCTGAGGACAGAGAAACCGTCTATTACACAAGAGATTTATTCTAAATTACTGCTCTGTATGAAAGAGGCAGTGAACCAGAGGAAGAAAAAAGGAGAAACAAAACAAAAGCCATCATCCTCAGTTCCTTTACATTGAAGCTGCAGCTATAAATAGCTTCTAAGGACAAGACTGGTGCTTGCAAAATCACCATCATGTTGCCAGTGCATTGCAATAATTTTTTATTTTCAGTTGCTTGACCATTGCTAGGTGGACGCTAAGGTGTTTTAGTAGTTGCTTACTAAAGCCCAAGTTTTCATTAAATATTTTGTTACACAGGTATACTGTAGTTTGGGTCGCTTATTAAATGTAAGCTTGTGTTTTTGTGTGTATTTTTATCATGGAACTTGGTAATAAAAAAGCTTAAACACTTGTGTCCCAGACTCCCAAATACTATAAACTATGCACTTTATGTACTCTACCATCAAGTGCATGAATTTTAAAGGGAAGTGCCGTCTCAAGGCTACATATTGGTACCAAGGAGTGCATATTATACCTCAAAGGTACATACTGGTACCAAAAAGTGCATGTTATACCTCGAAGGGACATACTGGTACCAATGATTGCATATTAGTACCTCAAGGATACATATAGGTACCAAGGAGTGCATATTAGTACCTCAAGGATACATATTAGTACCAAGGAGTGCATATTATACCTCAAAGGTACATATTGGTACCAAGGTATACCTCAAAGGTACATATTGGTACCAATGATTGCATATTAGTACCTCAAGGATACATATAGGTACCAAGGAGTGCATATTATACCTCAAAGGTACATATTGGTACCAATGAGTGCAAATTAGTACCTAAGGATACATATTGGTACCAAGGAGTGCATATTATACCTCAAAGGTACATATTGGTTCCAAGGTATACCTCAAAGGTACATATTGGTACCAATGATTGCATAGTACCTCAAGGATACATATAGGTACCAAGGAGTGCATATTATACCTCAAAGGTACATATTGGTACCAATGAGTGCATATTAGTACCTTAGGATACATATTGGTACCAAGGAGTGCATATTATACTTCAAAGGTACATATTGGTACCAAGATATACCTCAAAGGTACATATTGGTACCAAGGAGTGCATATTAGTACCTCAAGGATACATATTAGTACCAAGGAGTGCCTATTATACCTCAAAGGTACATATTGGTACCAAGGTATACCTCAAAGGTACATATTGGTACCAATGAGTGCATATTAGTACCTAAGGATACATATTGGTACCAAGGAGTGCATATTATACCTCAAAGGTACATATTGGTACCAATGAGTGCATATTAGTACCTAAGGATACATATTGGCACCAATTAGTGCATATTATACCTCAAAGGTACATATTGGTTCCAATGAGTGCATATTAGTACCTCAAGGATACATATTGGTACCAACTAGTGCATATTATACCTCAAAGGTACATATTGGTACTAATGAGTGCATATTAGTACCTCAAGGATACATATTGATACCAATGAGTGCATATTTGTACCTAAATTGTACATATTAGAACCCTTTTTAAAGGGTACTGCCCCAGTGACAGCTTGGACCAGGTTTGACCATATTTTTCTGACAGTGTAGTTAATAATGTTCCCGCCTTTGTATTTGTTTCAGTGTAGTGAGAGACTGAAAAAACCTGCCATACGTTACAGTTTAACATCTGCTTTCTATTGACAGAAGTATGCAGTTGACTCCAGAGTGCCAAAGTAAGTTTTGGAGAGTCACCGCCTGAAGAATGCAGGAAGGGTTGTCTTTTCTTCACTTTTTTTGTGGTATTTGCTGGTAAGTACCACAGAGGCAAAAGAATACAAAAATAGAAACTGACAGTATAAGGGCGGACTAGAACGAAAAGAAAAGGTTTAAATGTGAAGCTTTCTATGGTTTAAATTGTATCAGACAATGAAATCCAAGACAAATCCGAGAGCTTAAAGAAAAAGACATAAAGAAGACCATGGAGACCTAAAGCTTTGTTCTATTAAAAGGAGAAAATGAAGCAAAAAATGGATGGGGGGTGTTCAGAGGCTAATGTAAGACAGTAAAAAGAACGAGTGTATTATTGCTCCCAGAACAAACAAACGCAATTGTAATCCCACGAGCCTTCTCGCTCTTCTGTTTCCCAGTAACTACACAGTAGAATTTATGACCAAACATGGTCATTGCCGTCACTGTCCTCCTTGTGTCATCAACCTCTGTGTAACTGAACAAGGCTTTACTTTGAAGTTTGATAACTATAAACTTAAATCGCTTGATCCAAAGATAATGTGAATTTAACACGTACATCTATGAGGTGATGAAAGGTGATAGGAAAAATGAGGTATATGATAAATTGAGGTAAAGAAACGGCCATTACTTGCAAACCATGGATGTCCAGAATTTTGAATTTTCTTTCCTAAATCTTGTTTTCATCGAAAGTCTATTACGTAGACTTGAGTAAGACGTTGAGCTGAACAGCTATCAAATGTGAAGTGTGGATTTGGGATGCATATGCTCTACAATGTGTATTTCAAGAGTAGCCCTGCGATTAGAGCTGAGCAGTGCAGAGGTTTGGCAATGCTGCACGTCAAGATGTCTGGACTCGGTCTTCTTCATGCAGGGTAGAAAATAAAGGCACTGAGAGGTGGTCTGGCAAACACAAGGGGCATTTGTAAACCATTTCCTTAGGCTAAGGGTGGGCTTCTTAATTTCACTGGTGGTTTTCAACATATAGTAGCAGAGATATTTTAGCCGCCAAATGTCTTTTAATACTGATCCTGGAAACTTTTCAAGCACACTGCTGCTTCTTCAACATGACTAATTATTTCAAATGGACAGAATAATTGCTAGTAAGGGAGATTGAGCATAGCATGCAGGTTTGCCCTTTCAACCCATGGTTAGTGTGGGTGTCAAATGATTAAATGACGGCACAAACACACGCCCCTGAAAATCAACTAGTACTAGTTTATTCCAAGAGAATGCATATACTGGAAAAAATATATAGCTAGGCTGCATTGTAATCCACATTGGTAGTGTCTGCCAAATCACTTGTTGAATTCTAGATTAGACAGATTAGTTACCGAGGCCTAGGTAACTAGAATTTCATGTAAAACTCTCTTACAGTTTTTTACAATCACTTTGCTACTATTTTCAGAACATTGATGTCATTTTTCACAACTCTAGACACAAAACTCACAACCAAAGATCAAAATGCACATTTTTCAAAACTCTTAACTCTTTTCTCAATTGCTTGGATACAATACACATAAAACTTGGATCATTTGTTCATTCAACCAAAATCACATGTTCAATATGACACAACTTAACATCAAAGTACTACTGTTTCAAAAGGCTATTCACACATCACATTTCAAAAAAGTGTCTATTCATTTTCTTACAATGATCTAACTATCAATCAATACAACTGCCCAAAATGATAAGTAACTGTTGCATTATTCGTAATAGTTGTATGGAAACAGACAAAGAATCTTCCATGTTTACTGAAAATCATGAAAGTTTCAAGATAATGAGGTTCATTGTAACCAATAAGCATGGAGCATGAACCAATTATCACTGTACTGTATAGATGCAGGCCCTTGTAATTGCTTGTCCAATTCTGCCAACTTGTTACTGATGATTGAGTGCAGATTGTGAAATGATGTGACCTATGTTGTGATTGTACTGTAGTGTTTTCATCAATACATTACAAACTTTGTTCAATGATTCCAATGTGTCTGTCGTACTACTGCAGAACTTTTACAGATATGTATTTGCTCTACATGTACCATAATGAAATCTGTATCACCAATTTTGTTCTACAATATTTAATGATTGTACAAACAATGACTTAGTGAAACTATCAGTTGCTTGTGTGTGGGTGATCTATAGTTATGTTTCCATGGTATTTCACAGTAAATTTGTGTTTTGAAACAATGATTGTGCAAGTGCAAGATGTCTTTAAAGATGTGAATGCACAATGCAATGTTTTGAACACTAGACAGCCTGTGTTACAAGTGATTACCGTTTTGAGTTTTGTATCTAGAGTTGTGAAAAATGACATCAAGGTTCTGAAAATAGTAGCAAAGTGATTGTAAAAAACTGTATATGTTATTTTTAAAGGAGCCATTGTATGAAAATCTGACTGTTTAAATGCTATAATTGGGTTCCCAGTGCTTTTATCAACCTAGAAAATGTGAAAAAGATCAACACAGTAACTTAGTTTTGGTAAACCATTCTCTGCAAGCACATGAAAAATAAGGTCATAGATATTTGGCTCCCCTTATGATGTCATAAAGAGATCTTATTATATTAACACCGCCCCTTAATCTGCACTATCCAACCACGGCACAGCCATTTAGTGCAGAGAGAAAGAGAGAGAGAGAAAATAATTCACAGCACAATTAAGTTTCACTTGCAATAAACCACCATCATTGCGATCAGTGACTGAATTTCATCAGCACCCAAAACGCCACATTTTTGCACACACCAACAAAGTGTCAATTTTAACATGTTATAATAAATGATCTATGGGGTATTTAAGCTTAAACTTCACATGTGTACTCTGGGGATACTAAATATTTATTTTACATCTTAAAAAAGTATTGTGACATGGCCCCTTTAAGACCTCTTTAAACTCAATACAAACACCCATATCTATTCCAAACCCAGGTTTGCTCCAAACACTTCTGTCCTGACAAAGTTCACGTACTCTAAATCTTATGTTAGGAAAACAATGAAGACATTGTGAACATAGTTGTGATTAGTCGAGTCAAGTCGTGATTTTCCATCGGATGCCATAATATCGCAGACAGTGTGTGCGTTCAAGGCCTGTCCTATTTGCTTTTATTGTTTGTACTTCACTCCGCTAGTCACAACTGCTATGCGTTGGCATTTGAGGGTGGCCTGTTAGGTCTCGTCTCCAAGGTTTCTCCTGCTATCTCCAACATTCTTTCTCATGTCAACACACAGCAAATGAGCTGAAACTGGTGTAGTTCGACATCTGACATCATGTGAAGTTATCAGAAATAAAAATTAGCTAAAGGAGTGCTCAATGCTTTCCTCTAATAATCTATTTTCCTTACTGACCCTTATCTCTGGATGTGTACCTACTATTAATACAAAATAGATTAACCATTTTTTCCAGTCATGGCAAGGATCGCAAATGAAAGGAATTTTTGAGTTACACAAAATACACAGCTGTTCCATTTAACATCATGTTAATGGTTTTCAAACTGTTTTAATTTAAAACCAAGGGCTTATACCATGTACCCAAGACAGCATTTGGGGCTATTTGGGTCTAAAATGGGAGCACGTCCCAGGTGGTCTCGATGTTTTTTAATGAAAAGATACTAATTCAACAAGGTCACATCGACCAGAAGGAGCGCCGCTGTGGTTGCCAGTTCAGCACTTTGTACACCTGCTGAGGGCCACGTGCACATATTCCACCTCCCCGCTTACAAAAACAGATCATTTGTGGCTGCCCAATGGAACACTGCATACAGATTTAGTGTCTTCAACTAATTATACACTGTCAATCACAAAGGACAAAGAAAATCACACAAAATTGTGATATTTCTTCTAAAAACAATTGGCAAGAGCAAAGTTGAAATCTCTTTTTTTCTGCAATTTCGCAAACCTTTCTCTTTTTCTCATTCAATATTTGACTAATAAATAAAATGCAAGAGGGGTGTATTTTTGCACATTTACTCCTCCAGTCTATCTATGGTTGGGCGAACAGATACTTTGGGTCCAAATTCACTGGTTGAGCCAATGTTGCTGTTTCTGGCTGGTCGTGCAATGTTTTTTTATTGATCTACTCTTATAATTTTAGAAATTTAAATTTCTGTGCACACTCTGCTTTAAGTTTATTTTCTAAGCCCTTTGGTAATTTTTTTTACATTTTGTTTGAGTTTAATAAAAGAAAATACTTAATTTGCGAAGCACATTATAATTGTATCTCTCTGTCATCTCCAGCCTAAGTCCTTTATGTTTTTTTTCTACGTTGTCATGTATTATCAGCAATTTGGTAGTACAGCTGGTAACAGACAGATTCTCTCTCTATCTCATTGGCACAGACAGCCCGACAGAGAAGGAAATAAGTCATAATGCCAAAACATATCAAGAGATTGTGCTAAATAGGAAGTGGCCAGGATGAACTTTCGTTAGAAGTCATTTCCGGGATATTCATTTCATTTGTAGGTCTCCTCTTTGGTAACATTTAAACAGTGTCCAGGCTCCCCAGAGTATTCAAATATCCACCAGTGGTGTCCAACTACATCATGTGAAAGACATTACACACACAGGCCAGGTCTTACATCTTATAATCGTACAAAAAGTTCCAGTGCACGGAGTAATATGTGGACAATTGGGGTAACATGAAGAGTTCAGGTGCAAAAGCAGATAAACACCCTGTCAAAAATAAGTTAATGATTGTAACCGAATGCTCTCGACACTATACGTTCATCAAATACATCAAATATATTTCGTGACTATAACACGACTTGCCGTGAGATTGTGTTGGACTAGACAATAAAAATACTGTGCTATGACAAACCTTTAGATTTCCCTTTGATCAACCTGAAAGAACGATTTACCCCCAAAATGAAATAAGTACAAAACTTTCTGGGTTATCCCTAAGTAGTTTTTATTTTTCAGCCATATTTCAGAATGTGGTCCTTTCAGAATTGTTTTACAGTGACCTGTGGTGACCTAAGCTCAGCTGCATTGATCTCATACTTAATCTGACTCTTAGACTTCTGAATGTCTATCAGCCACAGTCTTAATTCACTGTCTCAGTTTTCACTAAAGACGAAACAACACAACATAAGTTTGTCAGTAATATTTTCTACATATACTGAAAGCAAGATTGGGACAAAGAAAATAAGACTGCACAGATGCACACAAATGCCCTAAAATAAACACGACAGCAGATCTAGAGACAATGGGCGGTTGTTTAGGAGGGGCTGACATCACAAGCAGCTGCATACACACATATCTTCTTTTACTCAGTTGGTGGCTGCTTCCCACAGCATATAATCACAACCCCAAACTGGCCCGCATCAAATCCCACAGAATACATGAGATCATATAGTGTCATAACTTTATAAATGAGTTATGCAGACTGTCAGGTTTAATTCCTCATGGTTGATAGCAAAAAGATAAAATGTTGTCATTGTACATTGTACTGTTATTGCAATAAACCAATATTCTAAAATGATCTCCTTTTGGGTAATACAAGACCTGATCCCTCATCAGAGTTAATTTTGTGATAATCCCACTCCCAATTTAAGACAAACTTTTCACACACACAGACGACCATTAACTTGTACATCTACATGCATTTAAGCATTCCACACAGTTTCGGCTTACTTGAGAATGAATGCTCCTAAATATAGACTTTGGCCTAAACATGTCTCTCTTGGTCCTCATTTATGACTCCCAAAGGACCAATCAAGACCACCTCCCTTTCGTTTCCTTTTTTCCCGACACATTTTTTTTCTATAAAGCAAGCGGAAACATAAACGTCACATGCAGCGACAAAGTCAAGAAAAGCAACTTTAGCACATGGCTAGACACGTCTATAAATCTCAATGAATCGCCATAAAAATGGGTATATTTTGCAGCATGCGTCAGTGGGTGTTGGCGACCTCCAGGGGTCTTTTGATTTCGTTTCTATGCACAGGGGAGTGAGCTCCAGGCATCAGAAGGCAGCACTGGCCATGCTGGAGGAACAAGCTCACTTCAAAGGTAGCCATAAATCAAACAGTCGTGCCCCACCATCCCCCAAAATCCCCTCCGCTATACTTAAGACACTGGGCCATGCGTGCGCTGGGGGCGGGGAGAGAGACATTAGCTCATAGGGGACTCTGGGTTCAGGCCTTCCTCCGATGTCTACGCTGGCCGTTTTTGAATTCGCTGGTTCCTCGATTGCCAAGCTGTTCTTTTTGGAAATGCTCAAATTTTATATCCGTGCTCAAACAGGCCGCATCCCATCGTTCCCATATTAGGCATGAGCTAGACCAAAATCAGGGCAAGTGACAGATGAAACGCAAGTCGCTGAGTCTGGGGTGGGTGAGGCATTTGTGTGTAACCCTTCTGTCGATCTCATCTGCAGTTCCCATGGCGTCTGTGGTTGGGCTTAAAGAACAGATTGTGTTCAACAGTACATTAACTTAGCAATTGTTAACAAGGCACATATGGTTGATTTTTATGTGTTTAGAATATAATGTGCTTGACAATAATGTTAACATAGTGTCTTTGATCTTATATGACTTTTTACCTTGTAGCAAATGGATCAGTACGTTTAAAACCCAATTCATACTGAAGTGAAATGTGTGTGGTGTGACATCACTCGCTATTGAGTTGATGCCACAAAGGTGTGTCAACAATTGGTATGTGTAAGATGCTCGTCTTGGTCAACCTCCACGTTGATGTGATTTAAGTCTAAGGGGCAAAAAAAAACTTTGACTTTGCAGAAGAGGAGAGGTGCAATTCATCATAGTCTTATCTTACTGTGTCACGTGGGTCTCTCTTTATCATGCAGCCATGCAAAACACCATTTGTCTTGGGTGCCTTGTTGATAAAATGAAAAAAAAAACTTAGCATAGGTACGTTTGGCGAACACAGATAAGACGGTATAATTATGCAGATATCGAATCAGATGGTCCTATCTAAATGTCCATCAAAGTAAGGCACCTCCTTAAAAATCTCTTAGTTGCCATGCACGCTTTTCGCCATAATGTTTCCAACCTCATTAAACCCCACAACCCTTTATAAACCCCATCTTACTAAAACAAACCAGGATGATTTACTTGACAAACTGAGTTCCATAGTGAAAGTTGTGCGTTTTTAAGGCCAAGTGGAGCAGCTCACCACAGATAAATGAATATGCAGACAGCCAAACAGACCCAAAGCAGACGCAAAGACATTGGTCTTAGGTGGCGAGTGGCGCCAGGTTCTGCACATGGCTTTCTGAAAATCTCATCATAGATCATCCGAAAATATAGATTTTGTCATGAGGGCTGCGTATTAATAGGAAAAACTGCAGTTTTGGCTCGTGGGCATAGGCTGTGCATCTGCATTTTACTATTGCTTACAAAGTCAAGACATCTTTGTTTAACAGCACTTATTTTATGGAGAATAAAATTTACTTTGTAGCACACGTTAAGGGCAAATAGCTGCACATATTCCTGTATCGTCATTCCTAGGATTGGATCGTTCTTATCAGTTTAAATCTGACATTAGTGGTTTTGTTCTAATAAACAGCATACACACTTAAAAAAGGCTTTTAAGTCTAACATTAGGCATTTTTTCAGAGTGAGGTAATGGCTTCATGTGTCAGCACTCTTGCACTTAAGTTCAGGCAATCTGGCTCTTGTTTTGTGTAATTACTCATTTCATCCATTTCCCTGCACTGGTTCGATATCCTTCTCCTGTATTTTGTGTATAACACAATAGTAACCTTATGCCATTGGGAGAAATGCAACTTACCTGTTACTGTTTCCAGAGAAGAAGCCCTGATTCAGATTCGTTAAATTAATTCCTCTCTGACTTTTCTTAAGGGCTACTATATTTGAAATATATAATGCAGAACTCTTTAAACTTCTCCAGAGAGACAGTGTTTATTAGTCGTGTCATAAAGTTTATGTGGTTTATGACTTCAGTGCTTCGGCAAATTGTAAATTGTCTTTAAGGACACTATCTGGAATAAGCACATGCTAAATCATTATGCAGTTAGAACTGCGAGAGGTTAGTCAAGTAATACAACTGAATGCAACAGGTAAATGGATCATGTCGCCAATATGAAACAAAACACTGCTAGAGCTGCACATTAAACCCATTGCTTCAAAGGTTTCTGTTTACACAATGCTTATACATTGTAACCAATCACAGACAAGTTCTAAGCCCGCATGAATAAAAAAGTAATCCATAGGGCTGCACAATATTAAAGAGCATCTATGGTCCGATTCACAATTCTAAATTTTCTTTTGTGTGTAGGGGTGTAATAGTACATGTTAACGATATGCAAAAGGTACAAACCCCAAATTAAAGATGACGTGAGTTATCGTTTCCAATGTAAAACTCTTTTTTGGACAACAACAAGTATGAATTATAGGCAACAGTTTACTTCCTTATGGGGTTCCTTTTGTGCCAAAATTAAGTCGACATGCTATCTGTGTATGCTATGTGTCGTCTTCCATGTCTATGTGTCTGTGTCCATGTCTGTCTGTCTATGCTATGTGTCGTCTTCCATGTCTTTGTGTCTGTTTACTGTCTATGTCTATGTGATTGCCCACATGACTCAACTTTTTTCTGTGTCAACTCAACTTACTCCTGTCATCTTTCCTTGTTGTTTGACTGTGTCGTCTTGCTGTGTCAATGCTGCATGCTTCATGATTATGTGTCGTTTTCCTCTGTCGTTACCTCTGTCGTTACCATGTGTTGTTACTATGTGTTGTTTCCCTCTGTTGTTACCATGTGACGTTACTATGCGTCATTTCCCTCTGTCGTTACCATGTGTTGTTACTATGCGTTGTTTCTCTCTTAGGTTACCATGTGTTGTTACTATGCGTTGTTTCCCTCTGTCGTTACCATGTGTCGTTACTATGTGTCGTTGCCCTCTGTCGTTACCATGTGTCGTTACTATGCGTCGTTTCAAGCATCTGTAGCTGGCACGTATATTGACATAACGCGTAAAGCACATAGGTTCACATAACGTGCCGAACACATATTTTGACATGACACGCCACACACATGACGTGCTAAATACGTGTTTTGACAAGCTTCGAATTGTGCGCCCTCGAAAAAGAAGTCACCGGCCACCACTGCTTTTGGAGAATTAAAATTTGTTGTTTATTGCAAACTGTTGCAATATGTGTATTGAGATATGCGAAATATTTTCGAGATTTTTTTTTCGATCTTGCATCCCTAGTAATTCAGATGCCTAAATAAATTCTCCTAAACTTCATGCATGGATGAAAATGGAAATGAGTAGCCCCTTATGGAACGGCCACAAGGGGGCATATTTGTTCCTCAGACGTTGCACAATAAACGTGACATCCGAATATATTCATTATAAATCGTGAATGAAAAGTGAGATTCGAACGAATGTCCGTTAGTGAACGAATTGTATACAGTATTTATATCGTAATTCGGTCAGAAACGTCAAGATTGCGAGACGAACAAATCGTTTTGGATACAAAAGGCTTGGATATTCCATTTCCTTGGACTTTTGGGGATTTATGAACAATTTGTTTTGGACAATTTCACCGAAGCGGATAAAGGGAAGATTTTGAAGGTAAGCAAATATCCTAAATCAGCGCCGGTTCAGGTAACTAACAACTAGATTACAGTTTTATGACTGCTAAAAATCATAATATGCTTTGTGTGTGCGCTTAATGGAATCGCGAAAGTCTAAGCTTTTCAACGATGTGCCGCATGACCGTATATTTTGAAGATTTAATGCTTCAAAGTTACAATGACGTTTATGCAGCCTCACGTGCAAGGGAGGGGGTGTACCGTGTACCGCACAGTGTTCCTTATCAGGTTAACTTTGATTACAATTTCAAGGTCAATATTTATGATTTTGGTCATAACCATGCAGTACTATGATTTTGGCCATTGATGATTTATATATGCTGAATGATTTAAATATTTATATACAAATATTACAGCTTTAATTCAGTGCATTCATACTGTGCATTTTATCCTTACATGCATTCACTGGGAATTGAACCTGTGATGTTGGTGTTGTTAGCACCATGTTTTACTAGCGGAGCTAATGGAAACCTATAAAGCTCTGTAATGATAAACATGGTTAAAGAAACAGAGAATTATTGTGTTTAAAATGTAATAGGAAAGGGGGATGGAGTGACATCTGGTTATAGCAACTAATGTCAACACACCATCTTTGGTGGACTTTTTGTGCCAAAACTGGCATTAGAAAACTGTCCAGTGATCCATCTGAAAGTGCTTTGACTTTATAGCCTGTTGATGGAAATGACTTTAAGCAGTGAGTGCATGTGCTACGCAGCCTTGTCAACAAGTGTCAGGCAACAAGCGCTTTTGCTTTCTTACGCTTTGGCGCTTCTCTGTTGTGGAACATAAGGCTTGAAGTGTCTTTTCCCTTTCATAGGCCCTCTGTATTAAATCATCTTCATCCTTTCCACTAGCCACCATCCTTTTATAGACACAACAAGGACACTTTCTCCCATTTATGGGCTTTTGTGCCGAGCTGTGGTCAGCTTAAGGTGTTCCCTCAAAGAAGGTGACAGCTACGTCCGATCTCCTTATGAATTTTAAAAAACTACTCGAATATTTTAGTAAAAATAAACTGTTACATCTGCATATGACCTGTCCAGTATGTTCAATAAGAAATAGTCATGGTCAGTGTGGCACAGAGGCGGATTGCATGCAAAGCAACAATTAGTCCTACATATTAAATGAACATTAAACGAATGGAAAGTCCTGAAAAGCATTCGCTTTAGATATTTTTTCAAAAACTTAAAGTGTTTTACATTGCCAGCTCTATGATTGATGAGTGGTTTCCTTCATCTCTTGGTTCAGGCAGATGCAAACATCCTTAATTTTCCTTTCGGTCAGAGATCTGTTATTGGAAAGCAGCGATACATACTTTAGTCTTCATGATGCAAGAATTTTGCAGTGTTTACTTGAGAGGAAAACACGTTTGTGCACAGCTGCGCACCACATAAACATCAGCTTGAACCGAGGAAACAAAACATTTCATAAGTGACCCGGTAAGCTTTGGTTTTTTCAGCATTCCTCATACAGTGTGCTCCGCAGGTCAGCATGGGTGAGCCGGTCCACGGTGTCCCATAAAAGTATTTTGACAGTTTGTGTGCTGTTAAGGTTTGTTTAGAAGTCTGAAACCAACCAAAAATGAGTCAGTCTTCATTACTTACAAACACAAAACAGATGCACAAATACGAAATGGAAACACATGAGTCAGATTTCCT
Source organism: Misgurnus anguillicaudatus (assembly GCF_027580225.2). NCBI lineage: Eukaryota > Metazoa > Chordata > Actinopteri > Cypriniformes > Cobitidae > Misgurnus > Misgurnus anguillicaudatus. Next base: position 27,689,347 of record NC_073346.2, on the reverse strand, counting down.
CTCGTCTGAATGATGTCACAGCCATTTGCTCTTATCTCTTACAGATGTGGAGGTTAATTAAGCAATGGGAAGTCATCAGCACTAACAATCCAGACTTGGCACCCTATAATTTGCTGAGGTGTCTGTCTACACATGTGCACATCTGCAAATGCAGGGATTTAAAGCTTATTAACATAAACTTGTAAAAAAACAAGAATATGTGCGATGTAATGATTGTGATTGATTCTTTGTTAGAGAATGGCATCTCCCAGTGATGTAAGCCCTAGTGAATAAACAAACAGCTGGGCACAGATTGTGATTTGCAAGCAACCCATCTTTAGTCCTTCAGCTTATCAGTAGTATGCAAGGAACCAATAACCTGGTCCACGAAAACAACTTGAAAACAGCACTTGTTTATTTTCGTTAAGTGTATTAGCAACTTAATTTAGACCGAGCGGTTACACAACAGACGCCATAGAGTGTTGCTGTTTCATTTATCAGCAAAGATGAATCAAGTCAAAATAATCAGCATGCGTGGACAGATGTTTGAAACGCAAGTTTCCATCATGTGGTGTGCCACCGTCAGACAGAGAAAAAACTACTATGAAGCTAAACAGAGCACTTTGTATCATAACACATGCCTGACTATTTAAATGTGCTTTTATGGCTTAGGAAGCAAGATTCGAGTTTCAATAGGTACGCATCTGCAATATGATCCAACACAAATATAGTGTGTCTTTAAAGGACAAGTTTGGTATTTTACACTTAAAGCACTGTTTTCAGATTGTTTATGATGAAATAGAACGGTTTTGACTGAAATTTCGACATATGATGCTGGCCCGAGAATTTTCGGGTGTTTATTGTATCAGCCCCCACCTCTACAATGGCTACATAGGTGCACTAAAACAATCCTTCCTAAAATGCATTAAACTTTCGTTTACAAAGACGTGAAACTCACCGAGTGGTCAGGGGTGTTCACTGATATACTCACACAAAAATCGCTGCAAAAGATTCTTTCCAACAGGTTTTATTGTAGTTTTTGTCCAACTGCATTGACTTGTATTAGATGTGCTGTGAGGTACGGTATTACTCCACGCCGGGAACTTTGTTTGTATTCTTGCAATTGGCAAAGGTGGATTATCGCCACCAACTGGGCTGGAGTGTCTATTATTCAAGCTCTCAACTGAAGAATGTACGGGTGTGAGGCATTTGGAAAAATAGGTCCACAAGTTTACAAAGAATGCTAAAACACCTGTTAGAAAGCATCTTTTGCAGCAATATTTGTGTGAGCATATCAGTGAACACCCCTGACCACTCTGTGAGTTTCATGTCTTTGTAAACAAAAGTATAATGCATTTTAGGAAGGATTGTTTTAGTGCACCTATGCACTTATCATAGAGGAGGGAGGTGATAGAACAAACAACCGAAATTTCTCGGTCCAGAATCATATGTCCAAATTTCAGTCAAAACCGTTCTATTTCATTATAAACAATCTGAAAACAGGGCTTTAAGTGTAAAATACCGAACTTGTCCTTTAAGTTTGACAAACAGTTACCATAAACTGTGGTTGTATGGAAAAGATGGCTGTGCAATTTCTCGTTTCCCATTTGATTGATAAAATAATAGCATACGTGTTTGGAAGGACTTGAGGGTATATAAATAACACTACTTATTTCTACAGCAGTCACTGCACCATGTTGGTTTTCCAATGCCCCAAACTGCAGATTTTATTTGTGCTGGATCCAGATTTTACAGGAAACTCCCTGCAGTTATATACACACATATTTCACTCTCATTCTGAATGTTACGGCGGCCTTGACAACCAAAGCAATGTGAATGCCAACCTGGCAAGTTTTATGTGATTGTTACAAGTACGGGCTGGTGTTTAAGTCGCATTGCGGGTATTCATTGTCAGGTTCAATGCATTTCTCTTGACAGATTTGAAAAATGTTCTTCTCCTTGAGCACACACCTCCAGGGTGACTATTCCTGGATCAGTTTTAAGGTAAAGTGCGTCAGGGGTGATTCAGGGGCTGTGGCACAGGGTGACAGAGGCGTGAAGATGTATAGATTGCACGGTAACATCTGTTGGTTGGGATTCAGCTTGCATAATAGACATAATAATCATGGACCACTGGAAAAACTGCAATCACTTAATCCATGTAATCCACAGATGTTTACTGACGCAAGCCATGCGTCCAGACACAAACCACGACTGGGGCACTGCAAATCACACTGGTAACCTCTGGTAATCATTTACCAGTTATAAAATGAGACACTGGGAGCTTAGATAAAGTTACTGGTAGTGCAAGGTGCTAGAAACACCATGCATTCGATTCAAGGGAACACAAATGGTTATAAGGGGGTTCCTTTAGCTGAGTTGGTAAAGTCTTGTGTTAGCAATGCAAAGGCAGTGGGTTCAATTCCAAGTGGACACACAAAAAATGTATGACTTGAATGCACTGTAAGTTGCTTTAGAAAAAGTGTGTGCCGAATACATAAATGTAAAAATAACTGTACATATCATTTGATGCACTTGTCATTTTGTCTTCTGTAACTTATCTCCTAAAGTGTATAAATGCTACTGAGTGCCCTGTTAACACCTTAAATACTTAAAGGATTAGTCCATTTTCTTAAAAAAAATCCAGATAATTTACTCACCACCATGTCATCCAAAATGTTGATGTCTTTCTTTGTCTAAGATAGACAAGAAGTTGTGGTTTAAAAGTGCATATTTTTCACTCTTCTTGTCAAAAATGACAATCGTTTCGCTAAATAAGACCCTTATGCCTCGTTTGGGATCATTTAGAGTCCTTTGAAACTGCAATTTTGACCTGCATTAAAACTGTTACGTGTTGGTGTCCATTAAAGTGAGAAAAATCCTGGAGTGTTTTCCTCAAAAAACATAATTTCTTCTCGACAGAACAAAGAAAGACATCAACATTTTGGATGGCATGATGGTGAGTAAATTCTCTGGATTTTTTTAAAGAAAACGGACTAATCCTTTAAATTTTACCAAAGCGTAAATGTGATGTTTCAAGCTAAATTTTTGTTATTTACATAATGATCAAGTGACGGATCCGCATCTGAAGATCATGTAATTCAGATGCTCCACTAAAATCCCTAAGAATTGCAATCACGAAACGATTTCACCAACTGCCACACAAAACAGTTTAACAAGAAGTGGCCCAGGGTGAGACGGCAAGCATCTATGAGGGGCAAATAAAGCCAGTGGAAGGAAGAGAAGGGAAATGTAAACAAACAGTACAAGTGAGCAGATATCACACCGAGCAGAAGGTCACCTCTCATGGGGCCCTGTCTAAGAGGATCTGATTTCATCCATTCATTCTTCTCAGTCTGGGAGGAAGCCACCAGTTGCTCACAGGATCACAGATGCACCTGGGTTCCCCCGCAAGGAAACCCACAGTTACTTCCCTTGATTCATAAACAATCCCCTAACCACCTTCCCTACACTGGGATAATAATAGATTTTTTTCACATGTTTCTGATATTCATAGGATGCATACAGATTCGACATCTTAATTGATAATTGTGTATTGGTATGTATTGCACTTTGAAGATGTGAAATTCTGACACTCTTGTAAGAGATTACTAGATAAATAGTGCATACTTTTTGGCTTTGCACAACATCTGATTAATGCTGCGTAATCGAGTTACCCCTCACACTAAGCATTACTTTCCATGAAAAGTAACTAAGTAACGCAATTCCAACCCAACATGGGTTAAATTACAACCCAGCAGGCTGGGCTCGTCCCTTTTTGACCCAATGCCGGGTTGAAAATAACCTAACATTTTTTTAAAGTGCAATTTCTAATGGGCCTGAATATTACATCTGAAAAATGACTTTTAAAATGGCAATGTTATACTTTATAGACATTTTTGGACTTTATTCACTACTAAGGGGTGCAAGGATTTAAACCACAAGAAGAGAGTCTCATCATAAAAATAACAGACCTAGTTTTGTTGGCACAGCAGGACAAACCGTGATCCTTATAAGAGGAAGCCCTGTTGTGGTTTGTACAAAATGAAATACAGCCTAATTTAAGAACTTGGATTCAAAAGCGGTCACTCATAAGCCACTTTTGATGAATCTCTTTAAGATGAGCTAGAGAAGTGGAGAGGCAGAAAAGACAATAAAAACCCTTTGTTTTATCTTATTAAAATAACAGTACAAAACAAAAGGCTGTATGTAAACCATAAAAATGTTTGGATAAGGGATTAGTTCCATATTGCTATGAAGCAGGCAGTTAAATCAATCACTGTTTCCAATGCTCAAAACAACAAATCATCACTTCCGAGGAAATAGAAGTTATAGCCACTGTGGTTCTTTTGTTCACTACAATAAACTGCTTGAGATTTAGAGCGTGCAGACAAAATGCAACCAGTGTCAAATGTCTTATGTCTGGAAGCAACAGTGTGCACGGAGCAGTAACAGGTTTCAGTTTAATTTCATTATTCATCATGATATTGTTCTTTATAAAACTTTTTTTTTTAATACACATCTACTATTTTATGCTTCAAATTTTCAAAGGTGTTTATGCGCACCTTTTCAGATAAAATCTACCGTGAGTGCATATTTTTATGTGCATTTCGGAGATTTTGTTTAATGTTTCCATCAAGCATTCTGTGAACATTTGCAGCTTAATACGTGGATGGAAACCGAGCTAGTGAAACTGTGAGAAACACACTAATGCCTCATAAAGTTTGTGGCATGTATATGAGAGGGATGGAACTTGAGTTTCAAAGGGATGATTTGGTTTCTCCACAATCACCTCTGAACTCCCCCTCATAGAATAATGAATGGGAATGCAAGGGCAGAGGGCTGGCAGCCGATAGCATGGGAATCTGGTATAAGGTAAGCGGTTTTAAAGGGAACATTTCACAAGACTTTTTTAAGATGTCAAATAAATCTTTGGTGCCCCCAGAGTACATATGTGAAGTATTAGCTCAAAATACCATATAGATAATTTATTATTGCATGTTAAAATTGCCACTTTTTAGGTGTGAGCAAAAATGTGTCATTTTGGGTGTGTCCTTTTCAATGCAAATAAGCTGATCTGTGCACTAAATGGAGTGGTAGGATAGTGCAGATAATGGGGCAGTATTATCCCCTTCTGACATCACAAGGGAAGCCACATTTCAATGACCTATTTTTTCACATGCTTGCAGAGAATGGTTAACCAAAACTTAAGTTACTTTGTTGTTCTTTTTCACATTTTCTAGATTGATAGAAGCACCGGGGACCCAATTATAGCACTTAAAAAATGTCACATTTTAATGCTACGTCCACTTTAAAGGCTTCTTAATGCACCGAAAGGCACAGTGATGCATTTCTAAGATCTCACTCTTTTTCCCTCATGCATGCACACACAAAGACACGCGGGTCAGATCATGCCACAACTTCACAAAAGCTAAGTATGACGATGTCTAAATTGTGACCCTACCTGTTAAAACCCACTTAAGTAATTTTTGTGATTTACTTCTTATACTTATTACATAAAATCATCCTAGATAATGTAAATAACACTGTAAAAATATATACTTGATATCTTTAACAATGACTGAGTAAGGCTAGGCCAAAGATTGACATCAATGAGTGAAATCAAACTTTGATGCTCCAAATCTCATAATTACAATACTTTCCAGACTTTCGTCAGGATTTCTGAGGTAGTTTATCATCATTTTTTTTTAAATCATCAAAATATCAAAGGTTTGATTTCACTAAGAAAGTAATTTGGGAACCACATGAAGGTGAGTAAATAACAACTTATTACTGTATCAGTCGACTATTATTTTACACATAAATGTTAAAAAAACACAATGTGTCGCAAAAGTCCAGACAATTATAACCAGCTGCCTGCAACATGCTAAGGAAAAGAGGCCAGTCACAGTAGCATGCCTTTAAAATAGAGAACAAAGAGGAAATGAGCTGAGGGCCCAGTTCTCCTCTTCCTGCATTCTCTCCAGATCCACTCACAGCTCTTTTTGATCTGTTCTCTGTTTGTCAAAATTTTCCTGACATATTTTAGAAAGAAAGTCAGCTGCAGTATTGCTCAAATCAAACATAACTGCGGAATGAGATTAGTCATCAGCGTTTTATCAAGTAGCTACCACCCACTGATAGATCAATTATTTCATCTCACCTGTTCTCAAACACTCAAGGTGTGTCTTTATGAATCATATTACTTACTGATCAACTCATTTCCTCTGTTAACACGTGTGGACAAAGCAAGATTACATTTTTTTCTAAACACAGCACAGATTATGAAGTAGGCTACCATAAACGTTTTGTTCCTGAATGGAAATGATGACTGTTACATCATTAAACAGGGCTGTCAAAATATGTCATCTACAGTAACTTGGACCATAAGTGGTTAGTCACTGTCTAGAATACTACTTGTTCGAGGTGTGTTTCACAGATAAGCAATCCTGAAAATTCTTAGGAATGTTTTCCAACAAAATACTGTATCACTTTTTTCATTTTTATAACTGTATTATGTTTAATGTCAAGAAGGAATGCCGACTGGTGGTTTGCCTGTCAGAAACGTAACAAAAATAACTGTCATGTCGTGACATGTGCGCCGGATTCTTCTAAGTATCGCAAGTGTGAAGACTACAAAAAGCTCATAGTGGTAATGTCGTAAAACAGAGTCAGTGACCTTAAAAAGGCACTGCAAAATGGACCTCTGATCTCAAAACTGAATAGCCTTTTTGGTACCACTTAATAATGCAGATTCAGCAATATACTAAACTATATTGTCTCAACCAAGTTATATTTCAACAGGTGATGCCAAAAGACAACTTTTGTGCAAACAAAAATATATTGTTGTGTCACAGCAGTTATGTAAATTTATTGAAAATATATTTGAGTGTATACTTTAGTATTTAGCCTACTACAGTAAACTGTAGTAAAATTCCAGATACCATAGTGTTTTAAAACCTTAGTAATTATGTTATAGTAAAACTACTAAAATATTCTACACTTTACTCTAGTAAATACTATGTGGGTTGATATAGGCTATTGTAGCTAAACGATTTGTATTCACGTTTATTTATTTTTTGTTAAAAAATAGGACATCCAATAAATATTTTGAGTTTAGTCAAAAATAAGGCTTAACAATCAGACTGCAGCGTTAATATTTTAGTTAACTTCTTCCAGACAGTTTACAGTAACTTATGAATGAAAACTTTCTCGGGTACACAATCCATTGATTTTTACTTGCTAGACAGAAAGTTTCATGAATGAATGAACAAATTAACGAGTTTCTCGTTTTAAAGAACGGTAAAGACAAAGGAAAAAAGAATCGCGCTTACCCTGTAAATTCTCTTAAAAGACACGCGCCGTGTCGCGCCTGTCTGCCCGTCTCGAGCGCGTTGGGGTCAGCGGAGTTAACTGTTTAATATTTCTGTACTCCTGTTGCTTTATATGGGTGTGCAGAAGATGGATCCAGCTCTTTCTCATAGCACCGACCGGAGAAATGATAGCGCTCAACTCTTCCATGTGTTACTATACAGAGGAAGAGTGAGTCACAAGCTCCCGCCCCAACGAATGAAACAAGGTCTTCCTTCTTTTGTCAAATGTCAACCAAATTGAGACAGTTTGCATGCTTTGTGCTATATTAGCATTAGAAAGGGCGAAAGTCTTTTTGGTATAGCCTGCTGTACCTGTTACTTGACACCCAAAACTGACTGAGGTTAATCCTCAGAACAATAAGAAACTTTTGCCCCTCTCTCCTGCTGTAGCTAAGGGCATGCAGACTGGGATGGTGGGTTAATGAAACTGGGCTGTGTTGATTTGATTTATGAAACCAGACTAACCAATATAAAGCAGAATAGGCCTGTTTCCAAAAGGATTCTCTATAACTCACATAACTATAACTCACAGTCCAAACAAACCAACATATTGTCAAATATTTAATAACATGCAAGTTCTGTTGCAATGTTGGCATGCTTTATAAAAACATGGATCTCCTCCAAACAGTTTTCTGTCAGTTTTTGTTTCCCTGTTCTTTCTTTATGTTGTTTTTATCTATTTGGCAGTCGCTTTAATACAAAACAATTTACATTGCATTTAGTCTAAACATTGTTTTATTAGTTTGTGCAAAGTACAACTTTTTCTGCTACTTACAATGCTCTACCCACTAAAAACAGGACGTCAGATAGACGTGCAGATCATGTCTATATTGGGTCCGTCGGTCCATGACCAATTCTGGACATCTATTCGACGTCCAAACTAGGTCCACTATTTGGACGTCCAACCATGACCCTACTTGGACGTCATATTTACATGCAACATTTGACGTTTGAACTGGGTAATTTTCTGGACGTCATTTGGACGTCTATGACAGGTCTATATGTCTATATTACATGATTAGGCCTATAAAAATGTGTTTATTTACAAATATCAGCATTATTGTACCAACATGATTAATACATACGAATAGTCTATATTATTTATACAGTACTGTTTTTCTGCTTTCTTGAATTACATACAAATTCATCTAAATATACAATTAAAAATCTGTCATTAAATGTGTAGTTCGTTATATTAAAAGTATAGTACCATACTAACAATTTAACATGAAAATATTCTCACATATTCTCATAATGTTGAGTTCATGGTATGAATGCACAATAAGTGTGCCTTATATACAATGTAAAGATATGGCCGTGTGGCTTTTTCATGTCTCTTTTCCTTACACGGAGGTCCTACAGATGTCAACATTTAGACGTGCAAAAAACGTCGAAAAAAAGACGTCGCCTGGCGTTACAAAACAACCCCTTTTATGGACCGGATTCGGCCGTCAAAAAATAACATGAAAAAGACGTCATTCCGACGTCACTTTGCGCAGTGGGTACCAACTGAACCACAATTAGACCATAGGATAATTATACTGATGTCTGACATCAAATGTATTATGCTTGGCCATTTATGGTTTAAAGGTGCGGTGTACATTATAGCAGCATCTAGTGGTGAGGTTGCGAATTGCAACCAATGGCTCAGTCCACTCCTCACCCCTCGCTTTTGAAACGCATAGAGAAGCTACGGTAGCCGCCACCAGAAAAACATGTCATAGTTGGAGACAACTTAGAAAAAAAATTGTCCATTAAGGGCTTCTGTAGAAACATGGCGTCACAAAATGGCGACTTCCACGTAAGGGGACCCTCTGTGTATGTAGATAAAAACGTCTCATTCTAAGGTAATAAAAACATAACGGTTCATTATAAAAAGGTCTTTATACACCCCTGATAATATAGTTTTGTATATTATTTTGCATTTTTGTCAAGAGATCCTTCTAAAAATTACACACTGCACCTTTAACACCGCTTCACAAACTTTACTTTTAAGAATTAGGTAGGCCTACTTCAGGCACTTCATTTTCTTCAAGTGTATTATTGTATAAGGTAAGTGTTGCTTTGATATTAGTTTTCACTTTGTAGTCATGTAGTCAAATAGCCCTTTCATATTCACAATACACACTGCCAGTTGGGAAATGTAAATACTAGTATTATGACTGTTAAGGGTCTCATATTTAATTTTCACAGGGCTTTGTGGTCATAGTGTGAGAGTATTCACCAAACATCCACGAGAGACTTTTCCTGGAAGAATAAAGAAGTGTTATTAACAGCTATGGTAAAATGTAAAATTATACGTTTTAAATCTGTTAAATAGTTTCATGTGTCTCGTGACCGGTTTCATGTGTTTCAAGAAATACTCCTCAAAAATAAACTTTTCTAATTAGACAGAATGACTTCATGCAATAAATAGGAGTCATAAAAAAATCTCTCATACTGTACTATATAGCACTCATATATACAAGCCTTGACCACCAATAAAGTGAAGGATGACTTCACATGTCAAGAATCAGGCTTCTCTTTATGTTGTTGGTGTCCTATAGAAACTTGGTCAGGGCAGAAATTCCAAAATCTTGAGCTCAATTTTTGGTTAGTACTATCATGTCATTTGTGTGATTTTAAAGGCCTATATTAAAAACCAAAGAGTAATATATCTGTCAAGTAAGGGTATTCCACAAACTTACAGTTTAACCTTTTGTCCTGCCAATTTAACATTCTGCTGTCTCTTAAACACATGTTTGGATCTTTAGGTGACAAAGATTTTTTGTCTAAAGACATACACTCACCTAAAGGATTATTAGGAACACCTGTTCAATTTCTCATTAATGCAAGGGTGTAATGGCGAGGGGGATGTTTTCTTGGCACACTTTAGGCCCCTTAGTGCCAATTGGGCATCGTTTAAATGCCACGGCCTACCTGAGCATTGTTTCTGACCCTGTCCATCCCTTTATGACCACCATGTACCCATCCTCTGATGGCTACTTCCAGCAGGATAATGCACTATGTCACAAAGCTCGAATCATTTCAAATTGGTTTCTTGAAGATGACAATGAGTTCACTGTACTAAAATGGCCCCCACAGTCACCAGATCTCAACCCAATAAAGCATCCTTGGGATGTGGTGGAACGGGAGCTTCGTGCCCTGGATGTGCATCCCACAAATCTCCATCAACTGCAAGATGCTATCGTATCAATATGGGCCAAAATGCTTTCAGCACCTTGTTGAATCAATGCCACATAGAATTAAGGCAGTTCTGAAGGCGAAACACAGTATTAGTATGGTGTTCCTAATAATCCTTTAGGTGAGTGTATATAGGCATAAGATTAAAATGCATCCAGTGAGCAAAAAAATAAATAAATGTAATCTTTATGTTTAATTTGCTTTGCTGTGCTTCATCTGTAGGAAAAGTTGACTTAGTTTGACTTAGTAAGTCTTGCATAATGCATTTGAATGCCCACAAACCCAAGGTTATTCAGGCCAATGCAAGGCTATGCAATCATATGGAAAAAGTTACCCGAGCCGTAAAAATTAGCAGTGTGTACAGTTTTCTATAAGTAGTCTCCTATTTGAAGCACATCACAGACAATTGCACATGTGGCTTTATATTTAGTGCTAAAGTTTAAGAAAAAAATAGACTTTTAATATAAGATGTATGTGTTATTACACATACCGCACATTGGGAAAGACCTCAGAGCACCAGCACATGATCTGTGTTTTTGACTATAGCTAATGCCCAGTGTTTTTGAGCTCTCCAAACGAATAATGGTTGTTATATCTAAGCTGTTCTTGCTAATGTTGCATGACTCATTTTGACACACCAAGTGGTTATTATCTGTCTCTCCCCCGTTTATTCCCAGAACAGGACAGATACTAATGGTAAACTGGACTTTTATAGCTGCGTGAGGTGCACAGTGTCATCGGTGCTGACATTTGTCATGTTGATGCACAAAAGCTGCCTTTTGGATAAGATTCAAATTGGGTGCCTGTATTATAGTAGAACCTCTTTTAAAATTCTGTATTAAAGTATTATCTGTTATTGTTAACCAATCTCTTTGGCATGTAAAGGCCGTCATTATCATGACCTAAGTGATTTAAAGTGTCAGCATATTGGCCAAGACATAAACTTATGTGCCTCAGCACCCAGGGTTTGTTATAGAGTTCTTCCCGCTGAGAGCCTGGCTGTCTTCCCTATGCAGAACAGTAGACAAGTAGGACTCGGGTGATTGATAACAGTGTTTAGATGGCCCTATAAAGCTAACGTTATGGTGTAAACTGAATGTAAATGATACTTCAGCCTGTTTCTACGCCTGTGTGAAACACATTGATCAATGATTTGTATTTTTTGGAACAAGAATGAATAGTTTACTTTCAGAACAGAAGAATCTGTCAGGAATATGAAACTTAAAAAACGTCATATAATCTTTCATAAAACCTCATAGGATGATTCTATTGATTTTGCAGTGGAGGACACTGCCCTCTGGTGTTGACATTTTTCTAGCATTACTTTATCTTGTATTATTTCTTTTATTATAGTTTTATACATTTTGGTTGTTTTTGTACATATATTATTTATATTGGCATAATAAACCAAAACTAAACGTTTGAAAAAAAAATATGTCGAATACTGAAGAATTCATACGAAAGTTGCGAATCTGCTGCTGCGAAACATAACTGTGATCTACTGTAGTACCCACGTGAGCGCAGTACCACACATGCAAGATTGTTCAGTGTATGGACAGTTTACTCCATAGGTTTTCTTTCTCTAGTTAGTTTTCAGATATTTACAACCATGTCTTCTTTTCGAAAAGCGTTAAAGTCCAAACAACGAGACCACAAAGAGCGATCACAGGTAAACACATTTTTAAATCGCGTGTGTAACTGTTAGCTAAACCAGCGTTCCCACAAAAATCCGCCCGTTTCCAAACGATGCAATCTGTGTGTTTTTGTTTATTTTAATAAGGTAGTTGTTGTAAAAGATTGTATTTGACTGTTAAAGTTAAATGTGACTATAACTTGGACGTAAAGCTTTAACCTTTTAGTCTGATAGCCACTTAGTCTGATAGCTTATAACTTACATCCAGCATTTTGCTAAAGCAACACAACAAGACGTGGCCGGTCATAGGCGTTAAGAAATCTATAAATGTTTTAATTTAGTTATTTTGTATTTATTCATTAAAATGTTTTATCTCTGTCACAGCTCGGTTTCAGGAAACAGTTGGGGCTGTTGGAGAAGAAAAAGGATTACAAACTTCGTGCAGAGTAAGCAAATGTTGTTGTTTTTTTTTATTATTGATGGACTTGTTTTGTTTGCAATACAAAGCATGTTTTATTTTTACAAGATGCTATATAGTCGTATGTACTTCATCCTGTCATTATATTGTCAAAAGTGTTTTGTGATTCAGCACAAGTAGCAGAATCACTCCTTATAAATATATACAAGGCCACGTGCTATCATGTAATAGATGTAAGCTATTTGTATAATGTATTGTATTGTTATTGTGAAATGTTTCCGTAATAAAACCAAAGACTTGAATGAGATGCTTTATCTTGAAGTGTATTGCTTGTTATTAGAAAACAGCTGAATAACTGGTGTTTATATTTCCAGCATAGTTTGTTTACTTATTTGTTTCTGTCATTTTGTTATGCAGATGACTACCACCGGAAACAGAAAACTCTCATGGCCTTGCGTAAGAAGGCTATGGACAAAAACCCTGATGAATTTCATTTTAAAATGATACACAGCCAGTTAAAGGTTTGTTGTCACTTACTAAACTGATTTGTAAAATTAACAAATCAATAGTACACAGTGGGTTTTCTATGACTATAAGGTGTCTGCTTCACTGTTCATTTTGAATAGGATGGGGTTCATGTAATAAAACCAAAAGAGGAAGAAATGACAGAGGAACAGAAGAAGGTGATGAGGACCCAGGACATCAGATACATTGAAATGAAGAGGGTCTCTGAGATGAAGGTCGGTGGTTATTCTTGCACATGGTATCTGCCCGTGCAATGATTTTGATGTGGGAGTACTATGCAGACATCCTGCTATACCTTTGAAGCTGAGAATCATTGCATATTATGTAACAAAAGTGTTTTCATATTTTAGAAAGTGGAAAGGTTGAAGTCAGAGCTCCATCTCCTTGATAATGATGAGGACGATGATGAAAAAAAGAATAAGCATGTATTTTTTGTTGACTCAAAAAAAGAAGGTAAAAATGACTTTTTGTTATTTATATTTTTACATTATTGTTCCTGATTTTTGTAGCTAAAAAGCTGTGGATTTGTGCGTAAACTACAGGTCTTCACATGTGCTTAAACTTTATCTTTGTATCTGTATTTAAAAAAAATCTTTTGCTTTTAACTTCTGCATATAAGGTTGCCTCTTATGCAAATTGCTTTGTTCCTCTTGCTTTGTTACCTTAAAGCATCTCAGTGACTATACTGTTATAATAATAATATTAAACCTGTTTTGCTGAATGAAAGTGGAGGACTTTGACCTGGCCACACACCTCAACACGGTGCCTGAATTGGTGAACCGAACATATAACAGACCTACAATACAGACCTTAGAAAGCAAGAGCATTGGGGGAGCAGTGGATCCACGACAGATAAAGGTTAACATGCAATACGTATACAATAACATGTTATATGTCTTTACTTGTGTCCAGTCTACTGCAACAGTTTTACTTTCCATTCTGACACAAAATGTATGCTTTTATTGTCTTCTTTTACAAATTTTCCATTTTATTTATTTCCTACTTTTATATTATATATATATATATGCCCATTTTCAGAAACTTGCTAAACAGAGGAAAAATCAGTATGAGGTGCTCTCACAGCGTATTGATAGAGAGAAGAAGATGTTTGTCATTAGTCAAAAGATCCAGACCAGAAAAGATCTACAAGTGAGTGCATTCATCTACACCTTGCTTTAACCCCCTCACCTCTGGATAAGATATTTCTAATAACATCTCAATTTATTAATGCATAAATATATTCATTAATTAATTTCTTTTTTTGATACTTATATCATCATAATTTACTTATCATGCATCTGGAGTTTGTTTGTGTTTTTGTATGACACATCTGCATCTCTTGACAGGATAAGGTTAGGAAAATAAAGGTTCGTAAAGAGACCGAAACTGCCCCTGCCATCTATAAATTTGAGGCCAAAAGGAAAAGATGATGTATTGTGTCTTCAGATCTACACACTTTTGCCACTGCCCAGTTCTGAACAACTCGAAGCTGTAATTGCTGTGAAATGGACTGAATCTGTGGATTTCTTTATAACAACTTTACAACAGACTGAGAGACCAACAATGCTGAGTCTTGTATTTAGAAAGAGCAGTATGTACATATTTATTATAAAGAAAAATTGTGAGATGGTTTAATGCTTTGAAATAAAACTGTTGATGTAATTTCTTGTCAGCATCAGTAGATGGCACTGGTACATCTTAACAAGTTGAGCAACTTTCTTAACAAAATGAGCAACTTTACATCTACTGCCATCACTTCTTAAAATTAAATTAATACCAGCAGCTTTATTCAGTATTCACAAACAACTAGAATTGTGGTTGAGTAGCGTGGTATGCTTACTGTCAGAGTTGCATTTAAAGTCTTTTTTTTTTTTTTTTTTACATCATTTTAAGATTTGTCGGTTTAATGACTTTTGCACATTTTCTCAGTCTAAATAAATAATACAATGTTTAAAAAAATAAACAAAATGTTAAACACCATCCTGCTATTCGCGCACGTGAAAGGTTGCGTGCTGTCTGCGCAGACTGAGCTTCGAGTCGTCTATGTACAGTGTGATTGATCATGCAGGTGGCAGCGGCTTCATAAACAGTCCTCATCCATTACTCTCTCCTGGGGAAAAGAGGAGGACAATGTCAGGGAGAGCTAAATGTCACCATGTCCAGGGTGAGCCAGTCCTGTTTTTGTGCCAACGCTGACCAAAAGACATGTATTTGATGTGAGGGTTGTATATTAGATGATGCTTGTGTCTGCGCTAAACGTCACATATTTCAGTTGCTTGCTTACGTGCTAATAGTGAGTGTGTGTTCATAGTGACATGGACAGGCACGTCTAAGCTTGGTGATATTTACAATTCTGCTCCGCGTGACCTATCAATATTGACCCTCTGTGTTTGCACAATTCTCAGCCAAAAGAAGCGACAGACAAAATTGCTGCCTCCGCGTGTGCGCGCATTCATGCGTCATGTAGACGAACATTCGTCACTGCGCTCGCCACAGTCGGTTATGGAGGGTACGCAGCCGTGTGCGCAGTTCCGCTGTTCTTCCGGTTGCCGTTACACAGAGAAGCACTGTTCTGACTGAAGCCTGTCTTTCATTCACGTCAGCTTTTGCACTGGGGTCACGGCTGCAGGTCGGGAGTGCGGGGTGTTGATCGTGACCCCTAGATTTTAAAGATATCGGTCAAAATCCTCTACATTGTTCCACAAGGTTTTTCACATTAGGAGATGTAAGAGGCCTCCCGTTGCCCTCGGGAAACTGGTCGTTTGTTAAGGGTTTGGGGTAAAACTTGAGTTGACGTTAGCGTTTGAATAGACTAGTTTTATAAGAGAGCCTACTATGTGAATTCAAGACTGACCCTTTGTGGTTTTGCTCTCTGTTTTATCTGCCGTTGCAAACTGTAATTTATTGTGTGCTAATGTGTTAAGTGTGATGTGGGACAGCTGGTCCATGACAACATTGTTCCTTTAAATGAATGGATTTTTGTCCCTAAAAAATCTGCTCAGAGAAAACTGGCCAGTTATAGAAGCCAAACCCTAGTCAAAATCCTAAATTACATAAAATTGGAACTTTAGGAAAGGAGTAGATTCAAAATACTCTCACAATAAGTAAAAATACTATATTTTACTATACCACAAAAGCAATAGCAAGATATCAAAGCTTGTTTCAGTCCATACAAATAGGGAAAACCACTAGGAAAGCCATACAGGTTTGTAATGGCATTTAAGCAAATGTGACGCTGTCTGTGAAAACCCAGCTATTTTCTACATTAAATCACCCTATAATATAAAGAACATTCTGTAAAAATATAACCATGATATCTTTAATATTGACCGAGTAAGGCCATGTCAAAGATTGAAATCAATGTGAAATCAATACCAAACTTTGATGCTCCTAATCTCATAATTACTTATTAGATTATAAAACTTTATCCTAGGTCACAGATTATGACAATTCTATTTTACATTTTTGTTTGAGCTAAGTTAAATATCTGGCAC
The DNA here is from genome assembly GCF_027580225.2 of Misgurnus anguillicaudatus. Classification (NCBI taxonomy): domain Eukaryota; kingdom Metazoa; phylum Chordata; class Actinopteri; order Cypriniformes; family Cobitidae; genus Misgurnus; species Misgurnus anguillicaudatus. Next base: position 27,672,742 of record NC_073346.2, on the reverse strand, counting down.
CTGGATCTAGTTGTCATATATAACACATAAACTGAAAGGTTCATTGAAACATTAATAGTAAATGTACCTCACATTGTACATAGTTTTTCTACAATCTAAAATCACTGGTACCACAGTGAAATCATTAAGATGCGTAATTGGGGTAATGCCTTAACCTGACAGCAGTAATTAATATTGAGTGATTCTGAATGGTGATAATAAAATGAGCTGTAAATCATTTTGTGGCACCTCAATATGTCAGTGGAACTCATAGCAGAGCAGTTTATTGGAGGTGGGTATCTCTTAAATTTAACAAGATATCTAAAAATTCAATTTTAAGAGATTTTTTTTGTAGTGGAAAGTGCAAAGTGTTTTACTAAAAAGTTAATCTCTGTCTTTTGCTTTGCTTTATACTGTGTCTCAAATTCTGAATATCCCCACATTGGTATATTCATTTAAATATAAATGCACTTATATAAATTTATAGGTCTCAAATGCTGAGTTATTTAGAATCTAAGGGAAAAATGTTATTGTTCTTACCTCACCTAAAACCAGTTTCAATTTTACACCTGAATTTATGGCATTTAAATGGACTTTCCTAAATGTTTTTCGCCCTTAATCCTGCATGCTTTAATACATTTTAATTTGCAACAGAAAACATATTGGAAACAAATATAGAACTACATCATGTGTAACAATTTCCTAAATATACGCCTTATTTATTCCACCACCATGTTGATTCCAAACCGAGGCTTTGAGAGATTTTATGATAACAACTACAAATACATCTCCAGTTTGTGTAGATCATCAGAGTATGTCACATGTATTGTCTCCGTTATGTTTTTTAAGACATGAACATTGATAGTCCGAGAGCTTGCTGACCCTTCCTTGAAAATCTATGTACGGTATACTGTCCATGTCCAGAAAGGTAATAAAAACATCAAAGTAGTCCATGTGACATCAGTGGGTCAGATAAAATGTGTTGAAGCATCGAAAATACATTTTAGTCCAAAAATAACAAAAATTATGACTTTATTCAGAATCGTCTTCTCTTCCAGTTCTGTTGTGAACCGTGTGCACGAGACTGACATGTTTGCAAAGTTTTTTTTCTTCAAACTTACAGCGTGCGTCTCCCTCAGACTGTAAACGAAGTTCGGGCACACAAAAAACAAAAAAAGCTAGGGCGCACCAGATAACACGTCAGCCGCGTCGTACATCAGCCACATCACTGCAGTCACGTGACTTTAGTCTGTGCACGCTGTTCACAACAGGACTGGAAGAGAAAACAATGTTGAATAAAGTTACTAAGTTACTAAAATGTATTTTCGATGCTTCAACACATTCTAATTGACCCACTGATGCCACATGGACTGCATTGATGATGTTTTTATTACCTTTCTGGACATGGACAGTAGTGTACATAGATTTTCAATGAAGGGTCGGCAAGCTCTCGGACTAAATATAAAACATCTTGAACTGTGTTCTGAGGATGAGCGGAGGTCTTGCGAGTTTGGAACGACATGAGGGTGAGTCATTAATGACAAAGTATTAAAGTATTGTTAGAGCTTACACTCCATATGAACCTCCACAGTTGTTAACAAATGTTATTTAGTTCGAAATGAATCCTGCTTCAGTTGATTCCACTCAATGTGCTTAAAAAACTTACTGGAGATAAGTTTTTTAAGTATCTATGTTTTTTTTTGTAATCTGTATTGGAGATATTTATAGGACTATATTAGTGTATTAAAAAAAGTAAGCATGTTAAGAACATTAGAAATTAGTGATTAGCCAACAGGCTAATAACAAAACAGATTTTATGTAACCATTGCGCTGCTCTTATCTCAAAGTTAGGTCATCTGTTCCTTCTCATTTTAACAATCCATGATGTCTGAGGTTCTTGCTCTGTAGAAAGTTGTAAAATTCTGTATTTTTTGTGTTTTGATGGCCGAATGACCAGCATCCCAGTAAAAAACAATAGGTTTAAAGCGCACATTCTCGACGTCCACGACGTTCACAGCCTTGTTTTCAACATTCCGGTAGGCTAAATAAGGTCTATAGGTTTTCACAAATATATAGTGAATTCACTTTTGTGAAACACAGTTCACTGTAAGTAAGGCCATTCCTTAATCAGTCTTTGTATGCCATAATATTTGTGTCTTTGGGTGGCTTTGACCAGAGAGGGGATGGCCTTGGCTGTTATTTAGCACCTGAGCCCACTGGATGTCGAGTCCTTAGCCATCTCTTCTCAAAGACTCCTTTCATGGGAGAGGTTAAGAACGCACTAATCGATTTGCCAATTATGGTGCAGGGTAACAAGGAGGGCAAACGGTGGAATCGGAGGGTCGTGCGGAGAAAAAAAATGGCTGAGGTTCTTACATCTGCCCCTTTGAGTTTCACTGTGGTTTGTCACCCAGCTTTGAAGTAGTAGGTTGTAGAGAGAGCTGGAGGCTGGGGGTTTGTGTCTGCGCTAGAGGGAAGGCGATTGAAGGAAAATCTTTATAACCCTCACTGTGTGCGTGTGTGTGAGGTGGGATCACAGAGACTCCTTTAAATTGTCACTAATTAGCCATGAGCCTGTTTGGAAAGAGGCACTCGAATTGATTAAATTTGCATGGGAGCCTAAATCACGTAAAGGCCTCCTCCCAAGCGGAGCTCATCTCCCCCTTCGCTCCCCAGACGTGGCGGGCCCATGGGGGGGACCCGCTGCGGGTGAGAGGATGGGACAAGGCGTGGCGTGCACCCATCTGCCTGGGTATTACCGTTAGTCCATCACTCTCCCACTGGCAGCCCTGTGCCTGGGGGATGTGTTCATTACACTTTAACTACTGGATCTGTCCTTGTCTGCAGGCAGCCTGGTGTCATTGTCTGTCTATCTCCGCGTATCCCTCCACACTCCGTTTCACTCATTCTTATAGAAAAACACGCTCGCTTTGTTTATTATGGCATGTTAACTAATGCGCCTTTTTGTTGGGTTTATTTAATATTATTAAAGTAAGCTGTAGTTTTCCTGCATTGCTCTTTATTTTCACAAAATTTGACATGATGTTATTTACAGTGTGTTTTTTTATTATAGGGTCATATTAAGCAATTTTAAAGGGACAATATGCTCATTTTCCAGCTCCCCTAGAGTTAAAGATTTGATTTTTAGCGTTTTGGAATCCATTGAGCTGATCTACGGGTCTGGCGCTACCACTTTTAGCATAGCTTAGCACAATCCATTGAATCTGATTAGACCATTAGCATCGCGCAAAAAAAAATTAAAACTTGACTCTTGTGTAGTAACATCATGTACTAAGACCGACGGAAAATTTAAAGTTGCGTTTTTCTAGGCCGATATGGCTAGGAACTATACTCTCATTCTGGCGTAATAATCAAGGACTTTGCTGCCGTAACATTGCTGCAGTGGGGGCAATAATATTATGCAGTGCCCGAAAGTTGTCCCCTTGGTAACTTTCAATAGCAGGGGACTATTTCTGGGGACTGCCTAATATTATTGCGCCTCCTGCAGCCATGGTACAGCAGCAAATTCTTTGATTATTATGCCAAAATGAGAGTATAGTTCCTAGCCATATCTGCCTAGAAAATTGCAACTTTTAATTTTCTGCCGGTCTTAGTACACGATATTACTACAGAAGAGTCAAGTTTAAATAGTAAAAATATAAACTCTTTGGTTATTTTTATACCCGCAATGCTAATCAGTCCCTCCAGAAAAATGCGATTGTGCGATCACGCGATATATTGCATAATCAGCCAAAGTCCGCATATTTATGCGGGGCTGCATTTTTTCCAAATACAACGCACTTTCGCCGCATTATTTACATATTTCCGCGCACAAAATATGCGGGGCTTGCATGATTTCATAATCTCCGCATTTTCGTAGCAAAAAGTCACATATATATTAGCAGAAAGATGAAAAATTTTGCATTTACTTCCCAAAAGCGCAGCCGTGTCCTCTATTGCCATGGGAACGTTATGAAGTGACGTGATTATGTGACATGAACATCATTGCAGCTTTTGCAAGTTTCCGCAGTTTTTGCAAGTTCCGCAATTTTCGATAAGTCCCGCAATTCCATCGCATAAAGTGCATAAAGATCCCGCATATTCCTTTGGATTTTTTAAGACAACGTGCCGCAAAATCGAGGATTTGTGCCTGCAACAATCTCACAAAAACTCTGCGTTTTTCTGGAAGGACTGGCTAATGGTCTTATCAGATTCAATGGATTATGCTAAGCTATGCTAAAAGTGGTACCGCCAGACCCGAAGATCGGCTGAATGGATTCCAAAACAGTAAAAATGAAATGTTTAACTCTAGGGGAGCTGGAAGATGAGCATATTAAAAAAAAGTGGAGTGTACGTTTAAGATTAATAGCAAAACTGACAACAAATATTTGTGGCTTTATACCAAACATCAACACACCTAAAAACAGGTCTCACCGTATCCCCTTGTCACAGAAAGTGGTAACAGCCGTATAAACTGACAGCGATATGGACTTTTTACACTGTCAATAAATGGTCCAAGCTGTCACTAGGGCAGTACCATTTAAAAGGTCAGAATAAGTACCATTAAGGTACATTTACATTTGGTGCCATTAGGCACCTTAAGGTAGTAATATTCATTAGTTGCTACTAATAAGCACATTTGATGTACTAAAACAAACTCTTTAGGTCCAAATGTTTACTTTTTGAAAGGGTGCTGCCCAAGTGACAGCTTTAGGGACATTTTTTGACCGTTTTTCTGACAGTGTAAAGTAATCACAAACTGAGCTGGAAACGATGCAGTATGTTTAATAAGGGATAAGGAAGTTTGCCGCACATAATTATTGCTTAAATATATTTATATTTACACACTTCCTTGCTTTCTAGATATGGGTATCAGCCATTAAATAATGACTATTCTGTCTTTTTATCTTCTATTATTTGCATTATTATAAGGGCAGAATGAATGAGCATTCCAATATACCTATCACACATTCCCAGTAATGCATTCTCTCTCTCTCTCGGGACTGGTCCTAAGGTCTGTGTGATTGCTGTAATCAGATCGTGCTGTTAATCAGAGTGTGTTCGTCAGTGTCCTGATGAGCGGCCCTGGCTGATTGTAATGTGATGCCTCTGTATCAGAAGGGCCCCTCCTTTCCGAGTTCAAACACTATGTCCTATGTCTGTTGCCGAACAAGGCAACCTTGTCACTTAGGGTATAATACAACGCAGAACAAAATAGCAGGTGGGCATGTTGCGGCTTTGGGGTCCAATCTAAAATGCTTTACGGTCCTGTTCTGTCAGCAGCGTGGCTGAACACAAACAAGTACACAAACATTCTGGGTATCTTTTCGTTTTTCTTGTATTTTAATGAGGTCCAAGCGCTGATACTCTTATGGCTGCCTCATCAGCCAAGTCCCTACAAGGGCTGATACAAATTAATTAACCTAATTAGAGGCTGTGATTGCAGGCGTGATTGTGGGAGCCGGGGGGAGCGGGGTCTGCGCTGGCAGGCAGGGCTCGGGCTGTAATAAGCCGTGAGGTGTGGAAGAGAAGCCAGATCACTGTGCATGGCTAATGAGCAGTAGAGAAATCCCCCATCTCTGATTTTTCTCTACCCTCAGCTTCTTTCGCTTTATCTTTCGTTCTGTCATGGGACCTTTTCATGTTTTTGCCTATTGTCTCTTTAAATCAATCCTGGCTTGACATGCTGTTTTTTTACTTTAACACTGTGTCTTGCATTGAAAGCAACACACACTGTGTATACCTTTAAAGGTGTAACTTAAATACATTGTACTTATTGTGTACATGCATGTCGTCATTGTATACAAATCTACTGTTTCCAGGTATATTTGGGGTTAGGGGTGGGTTTTAAGGTTAGGGTCAAGAGTGTAATTATAACATGAAGATACTTTATATGTAGCAACTTTGTTACATTGTTTACATTTTTGCTTATGTAGCAGTTAAAGACACCTAATTTCAAATATGAGCAATACTTTTGTCCAAACTAACATATATATTATGTTCATTTTTAATATGTAAATTCGCCAGTATTTAAGCCAACAATCTTGGTGTTGCTGTGCTCTATAAGTTTGTGTCGTGTATATACTGGGTAAGCAAAGTTCAGTTGCTTTACCTTATGCTATCAGTATTGTGATTTTCTTATTTCTCTTCTTTATCATGAATTCCTCTTTGTGAATTGTTCAGCTCTTTCTTTGCTTCTGCTCATCCTTTATTCTCTAATGTTAATACTGTAAACCATTCAGTCCACTGGGTGCTGTGATACTTATCTCAAATCTTACTATCTGTCTTTCTCTCTCTAACCCCCACCTCTCGCACCACAGAGCGATATTTAAATTTCTTGCTATTTGTTTTGGAAACCGAACAAGAACATTCTGGAAAATGAAGCAAAGTGCGTTTTCTTGCCTGGGTCAGCAATTCGGCAGGGTTTCTAATGAGTTGCAGGAGAGAAACTGGTTATCTCGAAAAATAGCAGTTTTTTAGGAGTGCACAGCTTCTCTGCCTCACGTACAGAACATGGTGCCTAGTGCTCACCACATATAAAATAGCTGTAGTTTACATTTAATATAAAGTCCAACCCATCCGGTGCTTCTTTAAAACAAATTTTCATGCAACTAGGACTAGCGTGATTGACACTGCTTTAAATTGCATTTCACTACTAGACTGACTAGACATTTTTTCTTATCCACACAACATGCAATGTTTATTTAACTTATTTGGCAAAAAGACCAAAGTATGTGTTTTCTTATGTGGTGCACTGTCAGAAAAAAAATTGTCAAAAAATTGTCCCTCGCTGCACTGGGGCAGTACCCTTTCAAAAAAGTACACCTTTGTACCTAAAGAGCTCATATTAGTTGGTATGTGGACAAAATTTTCAGAAACCCCAAAGCTCAAAATTCATCACATGACTAGGTAGAGCAGACATTTCCCTTTACAAAGTTAAGTTAATATTTTTAATATTAGAAATTGGAGGAAAAAATTATATATGGATGTCAATAGAATGTGTGTGTGACCAAAAAATGCTGCTTATCCACATGTTTTTGTTTGTAATTTTCTCATTTTATCAGATATTTGCATGAAATTTGAACAGAAGGTAGAATTTTGTTAGGTCTTAATTTAAATTCAAATTTAACATTTACTGTTTCAGTTGGAATGGGCATCAGACCCATGGTAACCATGATTTTTAGAACGATGCCTGCAGTTCTGGGTAGGGTTGCACCAGTCGTTCGTAAGTTCTTACTTAAACTGGGATGTAAAGTAAAAACTAGATGCTTAGGAACTAGTAGCTAGTTTATGACTAACTCATTACTTTATTCAGTTGCTCCATTTGTTCTTAAGGCAGAACGTAGCTAGTAGGTTGTAAGCTCTCCGTAAAGTAAGATGTTGTCGCATAGAGTGACGTTTGTTTTTCTTAACCCAATCACAAGCCTTTTAATACACCGTGAAAAATACTTTGCTGCCTTAAAATTTTTTGTTAATTCAACTCGGATTTACAAGTCAAGTCAACAATGATGAGTTAACTTAGTCAACTTAATTTTATAAGTTATAACAACTCGCCTTTAGTTATAACTCATCTCTAGTCAAGATAAATAATAGTAAGTTGAAATGACTTGTAAATCTGAGTTGATTCTACAAAAAATGTTAAGGCAGCAAAGTATTTTTTACAGTGTAAACTGGAAAAAGTCTGAACAGCACGAAATTTCAAACTCATTTTTGAGTGGCCTAAACTGAAAGTTAAAAATGACGTTAAAGCATACGTTATCAAACTCAAAAGATTACACTTTAATTGAAAATATCGATTCCCACACATGAAGGAGAAAATAGACAGGAAGAAAATTAAAATCTTACTTTAATTGATGGAGACACAGAAAACAAAACAGTTCATAAAAACTCGTTGACTTGCGGCATAACGAGCTCATCGATGTGATCTAATCTGGCTGACATCTTATTCCGACTGTTATTCATGGACAGAGGCTTCCGTAAATATTTAGTTACAACGTATTGTTACGCTTAAATAAGTAGGATTTACCACCATCTAGTGGTGAAATGTATTTTGCATTCAAACGAACAGTGCTTTCTAGCGCCTCGCCTTTCCAAATGCGGGTTGCAACTACGGTAGCCGTTATGTACTAACTGATCTCCTTGTCCGTGTCAGCTGGTTCATGTGCTCTGAACGAAAACGCGTTGTGGAAACACGTTGGTAGGCTAGTGCTTTTTGTCCCTCTCTGCTATTATAGTTTATCAGTATGGCGGAACGACATGGAAGCTTCCTTGGACTTACCCGTTCAATGTAAGTGTTCTAAGCTTACAAAGAAAAGTCAGATAACTGGAAGAGATCATTTGACACCAACGAGGACATATTTATGAATAAAGACATTGATTTTGATTAATAAAACACTTAAAACCCTACTTACTGTCCCTTTAATGGTGCAACGCAAAAACATTTATTAGTGCGTAAGTTGTAACTTAGTGCCCATTTACGTTGTACCTACAGTAGGCTACGTTGTAACTTACGCACAGCTGGTGCAACCGGCCCCAGATGTTTTGACAGGATGTTCATTATAGTCTATTACCAGAAATGTGACTACCAAATTTTCGCAATTTATTTAAATACCTTCTCCTCCATAGATTTAGAGTGCCATGTTTCAGTACAAAGATATATATTTTGGTCCACCTACCTTTCATTAGAGTCCAGAGTTTAGTGGAAGTACACCGACTGGTTGAAAGTGACAAAATTTTCAAACAGTTGCTGTGAACTTAGGGGCTGTCCACAAAGAGACGCGTATCACTGTATACGTATAAATTTGTTATCGTATTGGCGTTTCATCCACACGGATCCGGCGTTTTGGGAGACTGAATCTGCTATTTTTTGAAACCGGGTCCTAAAGTGGATAAATCTGAAACCGACACCCTTGCGGTTTCGTCTGTACAGCCAATCCGTATATTATGTGAAGCGAAAACGTCATCACATCACGTGTCGGAAACGTCACACGTAACAGCAACAACAATAACGGCGGACTACATGATTGTGTTCGTGCTACAGAAGCTACTAAAGCCTACTAGCTTTATTACAGCAAAATCTATTGCTTCTATGCACTTGTGGTGACCAACAAGCGATAATGGACAACACCATACGTTGGTTATGCGCATGCTCAAAGTCTTCTTCTCCGTGTATAGTGTATATTTGTGGCAGAATTACAACGCCCCATACTGGTCCGGCATATATACTACACCGCTTTCAGTCGGTTTCAGTGGTTTCGTGTTTACGGATTATTTTTTTTTGAGCAAGGAAAAAAAATGATCGGATAGGGAATGCACCGGCTTCGTGTGGACATAGCCTTAAAAAGACCTCAAAATATCAAACGCTTCGAGCGGTTGCACTTAACGTATTTATTGTCGTATTTAGTATACCATGCGGCGAGGAGTGGATATTGCATGACACGCGTTGTAAAAGTACCACACAGGCTGAAAAAGATTTTTCGACACAGAATTTCGATGCGCGTGCCTGCGATGTCAGCATTGCTAATATTATTAGCACCAAAGTGTGCATATTAATAGAAGATAAAAGGTTATTTACCCTGTGGGTCATTTTGTCCTGTAGTACCCTGTTGTACAAGCACAAAAATAATTGTTCTGAGGTGATGTTAAATTGTACAACGCAAATAAATATCTGCTTTAAATACATTTGAAGTTCAATTATCTACAGTAATTAATTTATAAATATGCAACCTAAAATTTTATGACTGTAAAGCACTTAAAATTACCACTGTGTATGAACCTTAATGAAACATTATAGCGTTGATCCTGAGGTACTAACCTTGAACTGTGTTTTGGTGAGATGAGGAACTGACAATTAACTGAAAGCTGTATAACCTTCCCATCTCTCTCTTTCTCTCTGTCTCTATCTTCGTTTTCCTCTGTCTCTCTTTCTTGAGATAAGCGGCATGCTGTCATGAGGAAGGCAAGTACAGCTCTTTTGGATTCTCTTCTCATTTAGCGATCACATTTAGTCTTTAATTAAGCCGAGAGCAGTACCCCGGCAATGAGCCGATGCTATCACAGCGCCGCCAGGGCGCAGTAGGCTGTGAGAGACCGAGATCGAGATCTGACCAGTAAGTGCTTACGCTAAAGCCTGTGTGTGTATCTGTGTGTATATGGGCTAAGCGTTGCTTTCAGAGCTAAACAGCTGTAGAGCGGCCGCTATCAGATATTTATAAGAGGCTCATGAATATGGATGGACGGCAAGATGGGGCTGATGTTTGTCCTCTAAAGAGGATGAAAGGAGAATGCGCTGTTCTCCCAGAGAGACACAGTCAGGGCCGCTTGGAGGGGGTGGAGGGTGGTGATATGCCTGGTGGAAAGATAGGGAGAGGTTGGTAAAGAAGAAACAGGACGGCACTTTCTCGTCTACTCTGAGTTGGTCACCTGAAAATGTTGGAAGAAAGAAGGCGTGATGCATTACATTATCTATATTTCTGGAGTCTTATCATCACAGTGACAAAAAACTCAACCCATAATATTACAAGACATTTTTGTCTTGATTCACTTTGTTGCCTTTATGAAAAATACGTAGTAATAAACAGAGGTGTATAATACTTAAGTATTTTAGTTACATTTTCCAGTCGTCTGTGCTATATCAGAGTGTTTGTCTTGGGAAAAAAGTTTCTTTTCTTTACTAAAAATGTTCACTACATTCTAAAGCATAGAATCTTGTATTCCTTTTATATTGCATATTCAAATTGATTTAATGCCTAAATACATAAAAATTGTGTACTTGTGTATATTTTTTTTTACTTGAGTAAAAGTACAAAAATTACTAGATATTTAATGTACTTAAATATTAAATATAAACCAAAAACTTGAAATTATGAAATGTAGTGGAGTAAAATTTATGATAATATGTTTTGGAATGTATGTTTTCCAAAGAAAAACACTAATAAAATACGAATTATTGAAAATTTACTTTTATGAAGAAAGTAAAAATACTTAAGTACTATACAACTCTGGTATTAAATACAGCTTAAACTATCTTAGCCTCCTAAGACCAGACATTGGTTTGTCTTTTTTCAGATTTCTTCCAGCTATTTTGTGGTTAGGAAGAACAAATATAATAATATAACCAAATATTTTTCTTTGAACATGAAGCAGTGTAACTGTCCACATTTGGTTGATTCTCGCGAAATTAGACTTATGAGGTGTCATGAAACATTTTGATAAAAAAGTAAATGCAAAGTAAGAGTATAAAAATAAGAAGCATACAGATACAAACATCTCTTCATGTAGTATTTTGCACATGATTTCAAATTACATCATACAAACCAATTTTGTTGTAAGGGGAAAATTTTCATTACCGCAATGTCTCCATGACTGGATTTGGGTTCTTTGACATGGAAATATTTATAATTAAGTAATCTAAAAAATAAAAAGCTTCAGTGCATGTTATACTATACACATTTACAGTAAAGAAACATGTGGTATTTGGTGATCATTGGTAAATGTAGAGACACTAATAAAGAATATAAATGTGTCCAAGAACAATTTTCTCATCCTCTGCAACAATTTTCAATCATTGTTTAAGCCCTCAAGGAACTAACTGTTGGAAGGGACATAATTGACTGTGACACTCAAGATGGCTACCAGGTACGCAGTTCTTATGTTGTCTCTCCAGATAAAAGTTGAAATTTTGTTTGTCATCGTACCTAGACAACTTTTTAGATCTCATTACCGAAACATGAGTTTGTAAATGCATATATTTAATGTAATATCATGTTGCGGTAATAATAATTTTTGAAAATGATCTAAAAAATTTAAATAATTCTATAGGAAATATTTTTTAAATCCTCTAAAAATAATGGTTATAGTAAGTTCAGACCTTAATCTTATATGTGCAAAAAAAAATTGGCTTCAAGGGCTTTTTAAAAATTCTGATGCTGGACATCTTCTAGATTTTGTGATAATCACCCATTTGTGTACAACAAATAAAAAAAATAAATCATGTTAGATTTTTACCTAATATCAATGTATACATAGGATATTAGGAGATAAGGTTGTATGTAATGAAACAGTACATATTCAGATACATTATCACATATCTCACCCTATTTTTCACTCAGGTGAAGATTATTTTTTTCATGGCCATGCCACTTTTATTCTTCCTCTTTGGTGTACACAGACGTGAGATGAAGTGAGTTATGTACTAAACAGGGAGCTGATCTGATAAGGTCTTCTTGCTATCTTACAATTCATTGTCAGTAAGAGGGGTTAGTAGAGAGGAAATCCCACTAAACTGAGAGCAATAAATACTATATGCATTTGATGTGTGCGGCCAATATGGCAAATCCATTTTACTTTTGAATTGATGTTACATGAGACTATTCTACACTATCAATTTCTTGACCAGACCAAAACACAATTAGCCATCCAGAGATGTTAAAGTGATGACAGAATACAGTCTATAATCTCCATCATTTTGCAAATTAGATGAGCACAATGAAGTTGAATAAGCTCATTGCAGTCAGGGTCAGGCTCTGACGAGTCGGATAGGCCTAAAGCATGTGACCCTGTACCTTCGTTCCCCCCACACGTTAGTGGCTAATCCATTATGATTAATTGCCTGGAGCGAAGCTACCTAAAGTTGCATTAGTAGTTGCCAATTACCATAATTGCGATGTTTTAATATGGTTAATAGGCTGACATGACCTTGCCCAAGCGCTTGGCAGGTACACGGCGTGCAAGAGTGGAGCCATGTGGAGCAGCCATATTTAGATTGTTATTGATGGCGAGCCGGCCCGATTGATTCACAGCGATGTAGGAAAGAAGAAGAGGCTTTTACGAAAAACGTAAAGATAAATACACAAAGATGTATTTAAGATACGATAGTTGCACGCAATCACCCAACAGAGTCTCTACTGTCTGGTTTCATGATGAGAGGACAGAAACAAATTGGCCTCTATGGTGGCGGCTTTGACCACACAACCTTTGAAATACCTTCATGGTGACTTTGGCTGCGTAGGAGCACAATTGGGATGGCGACGTAGGACGTCAGTGTGGGCACAAGATCGACGGGGAGGGGTTTTAGAATTTTAAAAATGCACCCCGAAAGTCCAAAAGGGTCAGTGTTTTGGTTTTTGATTCTTTTGTGGAGTGGACAAATGATCCCTGAAGCTGCACAATAATGTTTTTATGAGACTCAAAATTTTGAGATGAAGAGGTCCTTTGTGGGCGTGGAATAGCTAACACGTGTCCGGTTTTGAACAGTAGAGGTCTCGCAGCATGTCTGTGCAGAGATGGGTTGGTTTTGGAGCAATCCGCTCTAACAAGCAACCACTTTGTTCCCAAGAGACAAGAGCCACTCAGAGAATTAATTACCTAGAGGACAGGGCAAACCGTGCCATTGCAGCTTCTGAAACCAGTGCACTGGCTTTATTCGGAGAGATAATGTTTCTCTCTCATCCGGGGCTAACCGCCCACCGCTGGGATCCCTGGGAACAAAGAGGCTGCTTTGCAAAGAGCTGCGTACTGTCACAAACTCTCTCTCACTATTTTTTCTCTCTCTGTATATTCTCTCACATGTATAGCAATTCACTTACAAAATATATGTGACCCTATTTGTGAAACCAGTCAATATTAAAGATATGCGACCCTATATGTGAAACAAGTCAATATTAAAGATATCAAAGTTATATTTTCAAGTTTTTATGTAAAAAACACTAAATGATGACAAAAATGAGCATGGTTTTCACAGACTGGGTCATACATTTCTTTCACAAATACATTCATACAGAAAATCATGTCTTTTGGGTAGAAGCAAGCTGTCTACCCAAACAGATCTGTCTGTTTGATCAAAATTCATTGTTTTTCCATTCCTATTAATCTGTGTTATCTGAACCCCACTTGTTCCTTAGATGTCGAGATGATACGGCACTGATCTTTTCTAATATATTTTCAAAGAAGCTATGTGAGTAATTAGTTCCAGGATGGCTTTCAGGCTCACCACGACTGTGTTCTCCAGAGACCCTTTAGTTTTAAATTACTTTGCTTTAGACTAATTATTGTTTGCTAATTGTGGGAAAAGAGACCTCCAGTATATACTGTAGTCTGCTTTGCAAGTGTCAGTGATCCATTGCGAGCTCTCTGGATCATGCATTAATCCTTAGTTTTAACCTCATTGAGTATGATACAAACACGAGCGCTCATATGAGATTCATTCAAAAGAAGGATGAAAATCTGGCTGGGAAAAGAGTTTTTCTAATGCGAGTCTGTACTATACTTCCTCTATTTCACCTGCTGTGAGACTGAGGCTCGAGAGAGAGGTGCATTATGGGCATGCTTGCCTAATGTCCCTAGAGTGATGCCATATGTCTCCTGTTAACAGGACGAGGGCTGCCGGACACATAATCAATAGATCAATCATAGAGTGATCGTTCGCAATCAATCATCCCCTGCCACAGGGTGCGTTTACTTCCATATCGTTCCATTGAACGGGGGGCGGTTATGACACATTTATTTCAATCCTGCCACATTTCTCTCTGAAATATGAATACCGCGCTTGACAGTAAGCCAAAGCGCGCCAGGTGGCAAAAACGAGAGCATGGATCAGCACAGAGGAAGATCAGAGAAGGTACACCACCCTGTTCAGCCATTCTTCATTTCCTGAGTCTTACCCACTTCATCATAAAAAATCTATAAAACAGGCCTGTGATTTAACTCACATCTAAAGGCCCCTCCATAGTAATCAGCCCAAGTCTGCTGGGGGAAAGCCTGGTATCTTCGGTCTCCATCACAGCGAAAGTGCCGCTTGGGACTCCAGCGAGTAGAGAGAAGGGGATGAAAGAATAATGAAAAGCCACTGTGAGAGACTGAGAAAGTAAGGGAAGGAGAGAAAGAGAGGGGTATTGTTTGGTGTCTGCATGCTCAGCTCGTCAGAGTTGCCATCTTGAATTCCATCCATTCAGATGGTGGTCACTGTGTAGGCAAGGCCTCCGACGCGTTTCCCTGCCGCGTTCACAACAGATGCATTCAAACGACAGCGCTGCGGGACATCTGCGCCCGGGCGCACGCTTGCATGCTCACGCAAACACTGGGTTGCTTTTGTGTGCCCGCTATGACGCAGAAATTTTGTGACAAGCGCAGGGGTATCAGAGCACATGCTTAGGCGGTTATTGCTTAAAACGGACTCGGGGTAACGCAGGGCGGGCGAGGTTACAGGCCACTCATGGGGTTGTGACACGGCAGGGGCGTGTGTCCCGTGAGGTTTGGAGATATGCTCTCGCATGGCGATGACCTTTAGCATTCCTTGGTGTCTCCTCACCATGTTGTGACGTGGGTGGGCCTTTCACCCTTGAACCCTGAAAAGTGCTTGTGTAGGTTCATTGAGCTGGCCGTAAACAAATGAGTTTAGAAGATCGGCTGAACCCAAATACCATGAAACAAATTAGTGGCTTTCAGTAATTTGAACACCCTGTCTACACCATTGCATTGCATCCAAAGGAATTCTCCTAATTCTTTTGTACATTTTTACTCCTTTTTTTGGGGTAAACATGATGCAGAGTTCCCTTTAAACTGGTTTGTTTGTAATACATGCAATTATCATGTGTGTGTAAAGTTTTGGCCTTGAATTTTTTTTATGTAATTATGTAAAATCTTAAATCTGTTACATCAAGGCCAGCTTGTGATGTTTTTGCTTTTTTGGGTCTGCTAATTTAGGTATTTTTATATTCTTCATATTCATACGTATATGCAGATTGTAGCAGCACAAATATTATAATAATGATAGTAAGCTAAAATTTTATGGTTTTCCATTATTAATTTGGATATATTTACAATTTTTACTGTTGCATACACTGATTCGATGTACACTGTAAAAATTACTCTGGAGTGTGTTAAATACAACCCATGAAAATTAGTTATTGTTTACTTACTGTATTTTCCGGACTATAAGTCTCTCCGGAGTAAAAGTCGAATCAGTCAAAAATGCGTTTTGAAGAGGAAAAAAACATATATATAAGTCGCACTGGACTCTACGTCGTGTATGATTTCACAAAATCCAAGCCGAAGAACAGACATTTAATCTGGAAAGGCAAGTTATTTAACTAAACAATAGCACAGAACAGCAGGCTAAATAGGTGTCCGTACATGTTAATGTAACATAATCAGTTATTTACACGATACACGATAGGACGTACAGAACATACTTGGGTGGCTGAATAGGCTAAATTATCACGACAAGCCAAATCAAGTTCACCAAGCTCCCGAAGTCATTTCACATCACTGAATCCATTGAATTACATAAATAAAGGAGCAGCATATAGTGGGCTCTCGTGGCTGTAGATGGTAATGGTTTTTCTTCGTTCATATGCAATAATTTTGACGTATAATTCGCACCTGACTATAAGTTCCAGGACCCGCCAAACTATGAAAAAAGTGTGACTTATAGTCCGGAAAATATGGTAAATATATGAGCTAGCATGTAAAATACAAAAATAATGGGTACATTCTATAGTCTAATAACTGCAACACAAAAAAATTAAGTAAAATATACCCCAAAATATTAGCTTTGACACCACAAAGTGTGCATGCGTAAACATCCTGGTGGGACTCTGAACCACCATTTCCCATGCCGTTGGAGTGGCAAGGGAACTGTGACTTCATGAGATATAGGTAACTTGTTGATATCATCATGAATGGAAATATAAAGTTGTTTAATGCTAAAATCTAACAGAAGATTAGTCATTTGACTGGGAGCCAAAGTCCTGCAACGGGTTGGGTACCCGTGGATACCCGCATAAAAGTGTCTAAAACGTGTGGATTGTGACATTACTAAAATTCATGGGCGGAGATGCGGGCGGATAATTAACTCTGTGCCGGCGTGTAGTAGCGCAAATGAAAATATGGGCGATATTTGTATGTCTAAATTACAAATCACGTCACCACCACTGCGACAGTGCGCAACCTTGTTGATGCTTCTCGTAGCCTAGTTGGAGCGAGCATTGCAGGAGTTGCATTAAGTTTTGCCATTGATAGCCGAAAGCTGGGAACGTCTTCTCTTAGAAACCATTTCGAGACGAGACTTAGGAGCACAGCAGGGGTTGTGTAGGTAGGTTGTATTTTTTCTTGTTCTTTTATCATTAATAGGTCTATTTGTGTATAGTTATCAGGTTCTAGCCTATTTAGGGGCCGATGGTAGGCTACTTGAATGGCGCAAAACAAAGCGCACTTTTGCCTGTTTCATTAGCCCATTCATGATGTTGTTGTGATGTTGAGAGACGTACGAAATAAAAAATAAAGCACTTTAATTGGAATTATTTTAGCGTGTGTGATTTATGCGTGTGCGGGTACGGGTCGGATAACGGGCAAAATATTAACATGTCTGGGCGGGTGCGGATTTAGTTTAGATATTATCATGGGTGATGAGTCGGGTCTGGTGCTGAACTTTGCTGGAGCGGGTCTCCAAAAATGGATGGTGCAGGACCATTTTCCATGTCATTGGCGCCTATGGGGAACCGCGATTTGTTGAGCTAAAGGTAAGTTTAGTAGTTTGTGTGCTTCTCTTTTTTGTTGGGCGACAGATTGACAGGTTAGAAAAGGGGTGGGCTTTCCCTGGTCCTGGAGGGCAGCTGTCCTGCAAAGTTTAGCTCCAACCCTAATCAAAAACATTAATCATTATTAATAATAATTTACTAGAACTGTTGCTTACTTCCAATAGAGTGAATGTTACTAAATTTTTATAAGTAATTAGTTATGAGAAATATTAGGTAGACCTAATTGCTTGTCATAATTGTTAAAACCATTTTATTGAGTAAATCCTTTATTTTTATTTTTTTTACAGTGTATGGGTGTTTTTCTCACAAACTTTTGTACATGTACAGCCTACAAAACTGCAAACTCTGCATTGTATACAAAGCATTGAAGTTTAACCACAGCATCGTAGTTCAAATTGGGTTGGGTTGGGCCTTATTTGCATCCATTCTATTTGGACCAAACCCAGAGAGAAGGACTTGCAAACCAACAACGTGTAGGAGCGACAGTCAATGTTATTGTTACTGATAATGCCATGCACTTGTTTTGTTGTTGTCCGGCAATCGAAACATACATATTTAATAATGCTGGGTAGCAAATACAATTACGCCATTGTTAAAGCCTTCTCACTTTTCAAACCACTGGACTACATTGTGAATACGCCCGTTGCAGAGACTTCACAACAAATCCCCTTTTTTCATTATTAATGTTGAATAAATACTAAATCTTGACCGAAAAGAACACAGGACATCTTGCTCGATAGGCAACCTGCTCTTTCAAAAGGCCATCACAATTGTCACTCTCCTCCAATTGGTCCCTTTTGGGGCTTCCTGGCATTTTGTGCACAAGCCACTCATCTGTTGAGCGTGGCTGGATTGATGGATGGAGCTGGTGGAGGTCGGGGTTGGGGAGAGGAGGGGGTGTTGGGGTAGGACAGAAGCAGCCTGGACCTGCCCAAACAAGTGTGCTGGGTCTTAGAGGGTACGTTGATGTTCGTGTCAGGGTTGAGTTATAGCATTGGTGCCAGAGCAGGGAGTAAGGGGTGTGTGAAGCAGACAATGTGATGAATGAGGGCCAGTCGGAGACCTTCTCATTTGGCTTGTCTGAAGGTGGGCAAGTCTGCATCAGGGATGCATCTGTGGCCCTGTAGACAACAGCTGGGCATGATTGGACATCTGTGTTCTCTGGGATAAAACCCATGACCTTTGTGTTGCTGATGCAGTGCTGTACCAATTGAGCTACAGGAAAACTAGATAAATCGTAGCCTGAAAAAGACTAGACAAAATGTTTAACTAACCGTATGTTTTTCAAACTAGATATCTAATTTGGAAACATCAAGCATGTTGCGATCCTCTTCAGTCCAGTTTCCACAGCTGGACACTCCAGCATTCAATAGCTCTTTGAAGACAACTTGAAGCGCTTTGTGAGTGCACAAATACTGGCCGCAAGCCAAGCCACTCTTGTGTGCGAGCAGCCTGGTGTAGTTGAAAGGCCCTTTAGCCTGTTTCCTCAACACACTATTCATCCTGGGAGGCATAGACCAGCACCCCAGAGAGCACCCGTGGATAACCTGGACACTGTCTTATCTTAACCTTCAAACGTCTTGCTGTGGAGAGTGAGTCAATGTCATGGCAACAAAGGCACATGTGAGGAGAAACTTGGTCCTCAGAAGTTCTGGCTCTCTAATTGACGGCTGGAGGGATTGGAAATAACATAGATGGGGAGAGAAAGAAATATATGAAAGCTCCCACCCTACTAAACTATCCCTCTCGGCGTTTACAGACTTAAAATGCGAGCTGGCTTTTTATTTCGTTTTCTTTATTTTGACCTTCTTTCTTTCATGTCCTCAATGACTTCTGCATCTTCTCAACTTCTTTTTCTGTAAATAATAAACTCAACAAGCTTTTGAAATCCCTTATTTACTCTCTTCCCCGTTCCTTGCCAGCCTGGACCACAACAATTAATTACCCTCCAAACACTGAGATGAATTTTTCTCCAACAAACCTCTCAATGTTGTTGTGGCTCCACATGCCCACACATATAAGACCAGAGTGCCCCCCAGTTAACACAACATTGTACACTAATATCACAGAGGGCCCAGGGCCAATATTTAATTGCTGGGACCATACATACCAGAAAAGATGCTAAACCAATTAATCCTATCTGTTTCACCTCCCATGCGGGAGGTACTCAGCTCCGCTGTGTGGTGAGACATGGGGTGAGGCTTTTTCCTCCTGAGGGGCTGCCAGGCTCCTTCACATCCAGCTGTCATCTGTATCAGCATCTCATCATTCATGTTTCGGAAACAAAACAATGCCATTTGCAAAAGAAGAGGGGATGAATGGACAAAGCATATGCATGTCTACTGTAAATACATCAGACAGAAATACAAACTTAAACACTTATGATGCTAAAAGGTCGGTTTAAACTGCATTTTACATTTATGCATTTGGCAGAAGCTGTTATCTAATAAACTTTTAGTACATTTAAGATATAAGTTTATATCAGTGCCTTGGGAATTGAGCTTTTGCCCTCCTGAAGCAATACTCTACCAATTAAGTTATACTAACACATGATCTGAGAATAGGGGTCTATTTGTTGGTGCAAGCAGGAGCTACCTTCAAATCTACTGAATTGGTTAAATGAGTAGCTGGTCATTTAATAAAACCCCTCATTCTCCTAAGGTTGATTGTGTCATTTAGCGAATCATCTTATTTCCCTGAAGCCGATGTGGTTCAGACCTTATTGTGACCCAAACTTATAGATTATTCCAGAAGTATTTGGAGCTGTCACCTTTGACACCACCTGCCTCTCCTGACGAATGACTGCTTCCTGTTGGCTTTAAGCATGATTAGGAGTGTTAACTGTGTGAAAGTGTCACACGTGTGGTGCAAAGAGCAAGAGGACGATCTTCCTGACCTTTGTTTTGATTTAAAAATCAAACGAGTGCCAGCAGCGGGCCAAGGGAGCTCCTGGCACAGGGTTGACGGGATGACCTCTGACCCCCGGGGGCGTGTTGAGGGGAGATTGGCTAGGTTCTGCCCTAAATGTCAGGCCCCTGGGCAGCAGACCCTCACAGGCCCGGTAATGATTTATAGGGCAGGGGTGTCATTGATGGCCACACAGCCCTGGGGAGTCCCTAAATGGTAGTTTTGACAGTCGTGAAAGCAGAGGTTAAAGGTGATCAATAACATGGCTGGTGAGAATAAGAAGGATGGAAAGCAGAATAAGTGCTTTAAAACACCGGCAGTCATTATTTTCCTTTTTGTCTGTGTCTTTCTCTTTTTGTTTCTCTTGAACGAAGACATAAGCAGAGCTGTATTCTCGTGGACTGTGAGGGGTGGATGAGTGGGCACAATTCAGTGATGGATAGTGGAGATTTGCGTCTGTCTGATTGTGGTTTGTGCCTCTGCTGTTGTGATTATCCCGTACTGTTTGCTAGTTGTTGTATAGTGTCTCTTAGTCATGTCACCAATATATATATTAAAACTTCAAGTTATGCTGTAAAAGTGAAAACATGCAGCTTGATCTGACCCTTAACGTTAATTTAATGTAATTTCAACTGCAATGTTATCCACTCGCTTTGCATCAGACTGCAATATCAACAGCTGTTTATGAGTGCTATTTATCCATACATTTAAAGGTTCAGTATGTTTTTTGCTTGACTATTGATGTACATATTAAATAAGCAGCCAACCTCAATTTGAAACACGAAAAGTTACGGTAGCTGCCACAGGACAAACATGTGATCAGAGACAACAGAGAGACAAAACGCGCACTGTAGAGTAGTTTATCCATTTAGAGGTACTGTAGAAACATGACGGTGACTTACATGTTAGGGGACCCGCGGTGTATGTAGATAAAACAGGGATGTGATTTTTCCGTATAAATACGGATTTCTGTATTTTCTGACCTTGGTGGGATGACATAATAATATCTAAATAACGTAAATCCGATGAGTTTTATTTTTGCGATGGTGGGGGGGTATGCGTGCGTTGTTTGTCATCCAACATGTATCCCAGACATTAGGTCTGTTTGAGTTCATGCGATTCCGGAAAAACCGGCAGGCAGGTAACATCAAAGTACCACAAGTGTGATTCGAGAACTCATTAAGAAGTCTGCTTTCGGATCACTCTCACGCTATTTTGATGTCATCTGCCTTTTCTGTGTTCTTGTCATACACTTGCTTGTTGAGGATGCGCAGGATACGACTACATTCGGGACGTAAAGTCATCAGTCGAATATAAGACTGGTTTTGGGTTCCTTCCTTCTTTTTTGTCCTTGCCCAATCACATGCCTGATAAAAACGGCTCATTCTAAGTTAATAAAAACAATACAGTTCATTATGTAAGGCTTTATACAGTAATGGTAATATCGTTTTGTATATTATATTGCATTTCTGTGAAGAGATCCTTCCCACATAAAAACTTGTGGTGTATACATTTTCCAAGCTCACGGCGTCCCGGACACTATTACTTAAACAATAAATACATAAAAGATGAATTACTTTCTGGCCATTTTGGTATTTCGGGAAGGAGTTAAAGGTTAGGATTGTACTTTTAAGGTTTAAAACAAACTATGAATATATATTAGTGTAGATAGTTTTGCTTAAGGCATCAAGGGCTTGGACAGAGGTGTAAAGAGTAGCTGAAAGCCATACTTGAGTAAAAGTACAGATTCCTTACTGTAAAAATTACTCCACTACAAGTTACAAGTCACCAATTTAAATACAACTTGAGTAAAAGTATTAAAGTAACCCAATTTAAAAGTACTTAAGTATTTTTACTCGTACTGAATGTTGGCTCAAAGATGCACTAGTCCTCAACACAAAGAGACATTGTAGGTCAGTGAAAACCAAGAAAGTTTATTTATGAGGTTTTACTTTCTAATATAGAAAAGAAATCTAACACCTCAAAATTTTGACCTGGCGGAACAAACACAGATTAAACATAGTCATAGTCTTTTGATTAAAATTTAATTTAGTTTGAGTTATTTTTGTCATCTGAATTCATTTAGTTTTAGTCTAATTTTATTCAACTAAATGCCATGAGATTTTAGTCTACATTAAATTTAAACCCATATAATTTAAGTCTAGTGTCATTGTGGACTTGAATGTGCCAGGCTGACAAATATATAGCCTAACTGTTGTTGTAAAGTGTTACCAAATATTCTTATAGGCCAATCCTAAAAAAGTTATAATCTAAATATATCAAAAATTCCAGTATTAGAGTCCAGTAGGTTGTTACAGTTAATATACAGTAACAGAAATGTGCATATTAAAAACGTGAAGTTGTTCATTTGAAAGATTAATTGTAAACACATGTAGTAGACGTAACACCACTATCTCACATTAAGTGCACTACATTTCTTCAGTCATGCATTCCTCTTTACAGTAAATACATTACTGCATACTTGAGGACAGTGAAATTGTACACTAATTATCAATCTTAGGCAATCAGTACAGGACATCGCTGGTTTCTTTTCGCTTATATAGTCAGTTATATCAAGTTATGTAGCTGATAAACATCAGTATAAAACATTTGTGCTTGCCTTTGAGTTGCGGGATGACCCTCCTGCAATCGCGCATCACTTTTGTTTTGATTGCAGCATCACATGTTTAACAAAGGGTGCCTTGACAGAAGCAAATGTGATATGCATCCATATGTTTGCGCTTTATCTCTTCTCTCAGATAAGACGCTAACTTTTCTCTACAGTTTATGACATACGCAGCACGCAGATGTCCCGCTACGGTGGCTCAACGCAAGCCATTCAGCGTTTGACATCAAAGTACCGCGAGACCAGACTTCTCCATATGCATTTGATTCGCTCTCGCAGTACTTTGATTTCATACGATTGCCCTGCGTGGCGCCACATGAGGTCCCTCATGTTGTGTGTGTGCGTCTAACCTCGCGACCACAGACTCTATCCATCATCACCCTCTGACACTTTCGTCTCGTTTTTATTTGAAGAATAAACAATGTAGCGAGTAACGTTAAGTGTCATTTCAAATGTAGTGGAGTAAAGAGTACAAATACCCAATCAAAAATGTAATTGAGTAGAGAGTAAAAGTTGCTTATATTTTTGATATTCAGTACAAGTACAAAGTAGCCAAAAAATCGTTACTTAAGTACAGTAACGAAGTACATTTACTTGAGTACTTTACACCTCTGGGCTTGGACTAAGTTGTGGTGTGTGACGTCAGACTACAACAAGTGAATTGTCATTCCCAGCATATGGTAATATGATACCACTGTTGACCTTTCTAACATGATGTTTCACTCCCATCTTGCTTTCATTTTTTCATGACTCCATGTCTTTCATTAGCCCTCTGTCACAGATCTCAGTCTCTTTGTTGCTCAACAGTTCAGCCGTCTTCACTCCCATTTTACGCAGTTTATTATACTGGATGGTTTCAGTGAATACTCAGTGAAAAGTTTGTCCCCCTCCCGTCCATAAGAAACTCTAAGAAGTGAGCTGATTAAGATGAAGACCGGGCTGCTTTGCCTAATCACATCCCTGCATCTAAATCGTCTGTGTACATTTCTAATTACGCAGTCGCGCGCTGTGTCCTTGAGCTCAGCGGCAGGTCCCTATTTCATCTCGCCCCTTCTCGTGCTCCCTCCTTGTCTTGCCTCGTTTCATCTTTCCCATTTATTTATTTTTGTTGTTGTTGTTATTTTGGCAGTTGTGAGCCGAAGGGCTTGTTTGCGAGTTGCTCCTCTCTTGTGGCAGTGCTGTTAAGGGCAAGCAGGAATGGCCGTATCTCAAACCAGAACACACGTAAGTTTCAAAGTTCGCCGTCATCCCAAAACTTCATGTTGAGGTTTGTGGGCCTTGTTACGAAGAGTGTTTATCTTTATAGTTTTTGAAATCGCTAAATACAATACAGTACAACCTTGGTCTGAAAGACCCTGAAAATCCTATAACCTTCATGACCTTCCTATTGTTTAACATAGTTTTAATACAATCTGTGGCATTTCATGCTATTTATTTATTTATTGAGCAACAGTCAACCTTGTGATTTAAGTCATGAAAGAGCGGTCCTTTAGGATGGCCATCACACAAAGGCAAGGTTTTGAATGTGAAGTGCTACATAGCTAGCCTTACACCTTGGAGATGAAGGCCTCTGAGGTGAGTTATTAACTTGCAACCTTTGATTGAGAAGCTTTTTGTGTTTTGATAAAGAATAGCGGAGAATAGAAAAGTGGACATCTCTGCCAAAAGATGTATAAAGGGATAGTTAATAATTTTGTCACCATTTTCTGACTCTCATGTTGTTACAAACCTGTATAAATTTCTTTATTCTGATTAACACGAAGGAAGATATTTTGAGGAGTGTTTGTAACCAAACCGATCATGAGCCCTGTTTACTTCCATAGTAGGAAAAAGAACACTATGAAAGTGAATGGGCTCATAAATGGTTTGGTTACAAACATTTCTTAAAATATCTTCCTTTGTGTTGATCAGAATAAAGAAATGTATACAGGTTAATAACAACATGAGTGACACGATCCTGGCAGCTTTCATGTATTTTTGTGTCTTGTTCATTGTGACAGGATCGTGGCATTGCTACCTCTGTTATGATGTCTTGTGGGGGATCTATATTGACCTCAGTTGTGTGTGCTATGTGTTTCCAAGTTTTGAAATGTGGCCCCGACCCCTTGTTATCTAATTAGTGATTCATTATTAGTTTCTCCTCTTACCTGTTAACCTTGATTAGTTTCCCTATTTAATGTCCTGGTGTTTTCAGTCTTGTGCTCGTTCATTGTCTTCAATAGTTTGGTTATGTTTGTCATGTTAGGTTTTGTCATGTTTGCTCCCTCGAGGGCTTTCTGTTATTTATTAAAACTCATTTTTGTTAAAGAGCTGCCTGCGTTTGGGTTCTGTCTTTGAAAATCCTGACAATGAGAGTGTGTAAATGATGACAGAATTTCATTTTTGGGTAAACTATCCCTTTAAGAAGTATAGCACATGCAGAAGGAATTTAAGAAATGGGAGACATTGACTGCTATTGGCAAGTTTTGTTTAGTGCAACATTCAACCTGTTTTGTTTTGCATTAAAACACTTGATTTTATACAGACAAATGTACACAAATACCTTTTACCAGTGCTAGAGCAAACAATACAAAAACATTAAAGTGCACCTATAGACCCCTTAATCGCCCACCTCACTGTAACGTCACCGCTCTAGCTGGAGGCAAAAAATAAGTAGGAACTCATAGCCGGCACGCTAAAAGTTTGAGGTTTTGACTTTAAAATGTCATCTTGTTGTGTTTTTGGCTGCCAGATTAGAAGGGACAGCACTTTTGGTTAAAAAATAAAGTTTTACCGGATCCCGGCAGACATTTCTTCACAGAAATCAAGACGACAAATTTGGTTGAATGCAATACGGCGTACAGACTAGACGGAGACGATCATAAATAACGCTCGTGTTTGCATTGCACACTTCATATCAGATAAAATAATCTATGCATATGTACTGTTGTGTTGGTTTTATCTAGTACAAATCAGCAAGTTTCTGTTTTATAGGTGAAAAGTCGCCAACCGCGCTATTGTTTAGCTTAAATGTTAAACAAACATACAGCGATAGATGTGTATGCCATCGTTTGAATGGTCTCTTAAAATAATCCACATTGCTAATCATAGTTAGTCCAGCTATAGGTTACATAAGACGGTAAGCCTAGACAAAATGACCCAAACCACCTGAAAGTAATTCATATGTTGTCTAGGAAATATCTAAAACCTGGTTAAAATCGCAAGAGTTAATAAAAATAGCTGTAAAGCTAGGTACACACTAAACTGATGGTTGGGTTGAGAAGTTTTCTAGCATCATCTGACTTAATTTGTTTTCTGTGTTATGCACTGTACCTTTCTTGACCGTAGCACTCATCTGGGAGTTGACAAAGATGGTAACGAAACCTGAGTTCCTGATTGGTTCGGTGTGTCCTCACCCTTAAATGGATTAGGTAGAAAACACTTGAAGAGTTTGGTTCCAAAATGTGATAAACGCAATTTAAAAAAAAAATGAGTTACCGCCAAAATCAGTATTTGTCATGTCAATAAAAATTCTTAATTTTACGCAAAATCCAATATCCGGCGTGTTATTCTTTCATCTTTTCTTCCTTTTTCCCAAAACATGATAAACATCACCCGTCCTTCTCTGCAGAATGTAATAAATCCGCTCAACAAATCAAAGCACACCATTCCATGCATTGAAAACAACAATAACGGCACGTTGAATACACATGGAATCCTAATTTTCCTAATCTATTTCGTACTTCATGATTAACAAACAAACAAAAACAAAATAATACTTTGGTTGGCATTGCTAAACCTGTTGGAAACGTAAGCCATCAAAATCGAATAATTTATGTGAGAGGCAATCGGAAGACAGAAAAATGTCGGTTGTTGCTTGTTCTTCCGACAGCATCAAGATTCTTTCACGCTAACACATTGACCCCAGGGGATCTTATAAAAAACGTTCCATTATTTTACTCGAAGTCAACGAAAATCGAGCGGGACCAAAATTTTTTTACAGCTAATCACTGTCAAATAAGGTCAGCCACAACGTCCCAAGGATGACAGCAGCAATGACAGTGTTCTTAATATGACAAAGTAAGTGTTTTGATTAATGCCATTAATGTTTTTTTTTAATCAGGGTGTATCACTAGTCAACTAGATTAATATAACATGACAAAGAGTAATGCACATTAATATATTGATTCAATAGATTCATAGCATTTTGAAAAAAAAACTTTTTTTCATAAAAAAAATCATTGTAAATCAAATTATGGGTTTTTTCCGTTTTTACCGAAATTAATCAAAATGGATTTATTGCGTTTTGGAACCAAACTTTTCACTTTTAATTAACTTCTAATATTCTTTTTTAGTTCTTAATATTCATTACTGTACATCACCGTAGCATTAGCACCATGTCAGGTCATGTGCCCTACCTGAAACAGTGACTGCAAGAAATCATCATGACTTCACTAGAATCCTCTTTATATGGGTCTGTATTTAAGAATGAGATAGAAGGAGGGTCCATATAGAGGCGAGACCCTGACATCATAAATAACTCAGCATCTGACTCCTTCACTGCTCAGTCGAACCTTTTTATATGGTAAATAGCCGATCACTGTGTGGCCACATTGTTGCCCATCTTTCATGCACCTCTGTGGTAAAACCTTGAGATATGGAATAGAGAGAATTTTTGATTAAAAAGTACATTTTCCCCTCCTTCCACCTCTGATTCTCAACCACTCCGCCCTTCGCTGTCGGGGTCAGGTGTTTATTACATAAATGATAGAGAGAAGAGAGCATGAGGGGTCATGGGGTGTAGGTGCGAGAAAAGAGGGCAGAGAGAGAGAGAGTTAGAACAATGGGGTGAATTATAAGATAACTTGCTGGGTAACTTTGATTGTGCAAGAGCAGACTGCATATGTCGCGCTGTTTCTCTGCCCCTCTGTATTTCTCATCATCAGCTTTTGAAGGGGACAAACACAGCCTTGTGAGCTAAAACAGTTGTGGAAATTATATCACGCACCATGATGTGTGGCCATCGCTAAAGGGGAAAGGGAATGGGGGCCATTCCTCTTAATGGTGTCTTCTTATGGGGAATTAAATTTTCCTTGATCTGAAATAAAAGATTGCATTGTACTCTAAAGTACTGACTCTTACTTACATAACTGAAAACTTCCTTCCTCGAGAAAACAAAGACTCAAATCCTCAGCTTGTGTGTAAATGCTGAAACAGGAGTTCAGTTACATATTTCACATGTGAAAATAGGCATAGCATCACAAAACAACCTATTTAAAGGGGCAGAGAGAGGGTGAAAATGGTTACTTAAAACTAGAATATGTTTTTGGGGCAAAAAGATCGGTCCAAAAAGTGGTCTTTTTGGGATAAAATAAATATTAAATGACCCCTTTAACTACCTTAAGACGACATGCATTTTTAAAAAAAATTTTTTTAATTTTTTTTAAAATTAAAAATGAATTAAATTAAATGTTTATATTTGACCCAACAATGGGTTAAAACAACCCAACATTTTGGGTTAAAGCAACCCAGCATGTATTTAATTATGTCCCAGCGGGCTGGGCTCCTCCCTTTTTGACCCAAAATAACCCAGCATTTTTTAGGTGCATTGCTTGATGCTCATCTGTCAGAATTTTTACCAGGAAGCCTTGAAATACATTTCAGTGGTGTACTTCCGCTTGATCTCAGCTTGCAAAAATCTCTTCACACCCTCTGAAAAGAAGACACAATTAAAAAATAGCATTAAATGCATTATTCGGCCCATTTGTTATAATTACTGGCATTGTTGTGGTGCATGTAATGTCATTAATAACAGCTCGTGCCCAAATAATTCGCTTAATGTTATTTATCTGTTGGCAGATAGATGCAGCTAATCCTCATTCATTTGCTCTGGATCAATGCAAATCCGCTAGCGAGAGCGAAATCCCTCTCTGAGCCTGTGGCTCCTAATGTATTTTCCCACCATTAACCAGCTATAATCCCTGCTAATCATTGCTAATCCACATCTCCTGTGTTTGATGATACTCTCCTGATGAAGGAGGTGTTGGCGTGTCTCAAATGCCCAGACACAGCCCAGGTCTATGGTTCACCAAACGTTGGCATGAGTCTGGCTGTGTCTTGTGCAGTGATGTGGGATGAAACCTTTGCTTTTCAAGAGAGAGAGAGAGTGATGACGTTGTTCGTCCGAGAGTGCCTCTTTCTGTTGTTTAGGCAAAAATAGCAACAATTTATTTATCACACCTGCACAGACAATTCATGTTTAAATTTGGTTTATATATTGCTTATTTTTTCAAAGAAGTTTTACAGAAATGCACAAGTATATGTCATATATTTGTCTATAAACATCCAAACTCTTTAAAAGAGACCAGTTCTCTTCTGTGCCATGTTCTGTATTTAAAACTGTATAATTTATTTCCTTGTAAGAAACATGTCTGATAATCCACAGTGTTGATGATAATCCTCCAAATTGCCAGACAACAATATCATTAGCTATCATATCATACATTTTATTTATAAACAGACATTGCTTATTGTTATGGTTTGGTTTGCAACCGTGCCAGTGAGTTTTTATTGATTAGGGTTAATAAAGGGAAGCCAAAATAATAATATAGTCTTAAAACGCTGCATTTACTGTAAGGTATAATAGACTAGTATTTAATGATATCTGCTTTCTTACAGACGTGTGGTTAAATAAAGTGACATCTGTGACATTATAACATAAGTTGGTGTCAGGCTGAACTTATTTGTTTCCATTGCCTGAATCTTTGAAAATTCAGCCTGCTGTGGGCATGCTAGCTGCTTTACAGACCTGTGGTTCAAATACTGTATAGTGACATCTGGGCAAACCTTGGATACCTGAGACTCCATTTGTATGATGCCTGTTTAAAATCAAATAATTGTAAGTCATCTTAGATGCAAAGTAATGGGAATGTACTGTAAATATGTAGCAGATTTATTTAATATCTTTCTTATTCTAAATAAATTGCTTTTTTATTAGCGTGTGCATATACATATGGTATTTCTAAGAATTTTAGACACACCTAAAACTACTTTAAAAAATTTTTTTAGCCATTCACCTAATCTCAATTGAATCACATTTGCCCCATATTCATTTGACCAAAACCTGTAAGGTAACTGAGAAAAACCTTACATATCTCTTTTTTTTAATTTGGTAAAAAAACATAACTGGTTCAGTACTTTCAAACCAGTATAGGAACAGTTGAACTACCTGCTTCACTTCAAATAATGTTTCTGCTTGGAGAGTTTCAACTAAAGCAAGACACATGAGAAATATATAAAGTAATAAGTATTACTGCAAAAGTTGGACTGTGCACTCATTTATCTCACTTCAAACAGACAAAATGTGTTTTTAAACAAACTCTTTACATACATCTCTGCATAGAAATAAAAGAAGCTCGTCTTTTAAGAAACACGAGGCTCGGTTAATGGGGCTAACTTTTAAAAACGAATGTTAAAACGACGAACCCAATTCGCTCTTACTCATGTATTAACTTATTTGATCGTTAGGGGGCGCTTGGGAATCACTGTTTTGTCATTATTTCTCTTCTAATGCCATCCTCAACTGTGAGAAACACAGCTCGTACCACATTTCTCAAATTAAATCTGGAAAAATAAGAATGTAGGAGTTAAGAAATGTCTTACTTGTTTTTGTTTTACTTTAAACATTTCCTTGTAGGTACCTGAGCTTGGACTGCAGACAAAGTTTGTGCAGGATGCTGACCTTAACGTAACCATAGCCTACAAACAATGTTTCTCCAGCTTAAAATAAATCATTTTTGTTGTATAATTGTTTTGCATTTGCCAAACTTGATAAATAAATTATACTACATTTCCCAAATTTCCTTTAAAATAAAGCAAGAGTTTTTATAGGGTATGTTTTTCACAAAACACCACAGACACCGCGAACGGAAGAACTGGCGAAACTAACTGAAGAAAAATAATCTATAGCCTACTTTAATAATAACTTTTAAAATACTGCAAGAATTTTGCATGAATAAATCCCGACGTTTAATTTCTAATTAATAATACATTTTATTAGATTTACCATTTGACGATGCATTTTGCAAGAAACTTTATTAAATTACTTTTTACGCCAAAATAACATCTAAATTTCTTGTTCGGTGACACGACTGCTTTTTACAAGCATTATTTGTCTTCGCATCCTCAACGTACGTGCTTTGACCCTGACTATTGTCAAACTTCCTAAATCAGGATAATGCTATAAATTATATGGTTTCAAGAAAAGCAGCCATATAATTTCCATGAGACAAATAAGAATCTGATAAGATTATT
The DNA here is from genome assembly GCF_027580225.2 of Misgurnus anguillicaudatus. Classification (NCBI taxonomy): domain Eukaryota; kingdom Metazoa; phylum Chordata; class Actinopteri; order Cypriniformes; family Cobitidae; genus Misgurnus; species Misgurnus anguillicaudatus. Next base: position 27,641,401 of record NC_073346.2, on the reverse strand, counting down.
ATTAAGGATTGTATAATAAGACTAAACATATTATTAAGGATCATTTGGGACTAAAAATCACAACATAAATAAACATTTAAATAGAATCAAATAAAATCAGATTAAAATGTATTTGAATAGACATTGTTCTTAGAAATAACTCGAGAATACGTTTAATAATTGTCTTACACTGTTTTTAGTTGTAGTCATATGTTTAAGATATTCACACACTCATTATATTAATACATCATATTAAGTTTATATATTATACAGATTCTTCTTCGCAAAGTAGCATATTAAACGACTAGTTTCATAAACGACTAGTTTATGACAACGACAGTTTAAAAATTAATGAACGCATTTAAAAAGTGAAGATCTGTTGAATAGGACTTGGTGCCGGGATTGGGTTGCAAGACTTGTATTTGACAAACTCAGTAAATGCATTTTGTTGACCAAATGATTTGACGTTTGGAGTCTATTAAATGTTATTTTACACAAACTATATTAATTAATCAAACTAATTTAATAATGACGTTTCTAATTCGTATAATATCGTTTGGAATATTGCTTTATTTAACATGGTGCTTTTTATACACACATAAACCATTAATTTAAAAGATGAAACGGATGAAAATTGTTCCTTGTGTGCAGCTGACCGGGAGTAAATATTTTTTATTTAATAGTGCATATAAAGTATATGATCAAAGCGTTATTACTTTACATAACATATTGCTGTATAGACTTGAGGACTTCGACCGAACCAAAAGCATTTGTGGTAGGAATCGCATTAATGTACAATTCAGTATTTTATTAAGGTTGTTTGAACATACGTGTACCTCCTTCGCCATCGTATAAAAATGTGTCTGGAGTGATGCAAAGAAGACAAAAGTCGTTTTCTTGTATATATGTTTTATGTAAGTAATAAAATATTACTATAACATAAATATAAACGTGACTTTGCAGTCTACATTTCGCAATAAACATACAACCAATGTAGTAAACAAAACATTTGTAATCCACTGCAACATAATGAACAGAGCCGAACAAAAAAGCTCCAAACACACTTAGGAAATAAATATATAGATATATAAATGGTCATAAATGAAATATTAAAATATCTTCTTGGAATTAGTAAGTGTACAAAACTGCCCGGAAAACAAAACGAAACATAACAAAACGAACCCAGAACAAATACATATGTTTACATATTCGACATATTTACATATTGGAAATAATCCTGACAACTATTTATTTAAAATCTTTTCTCTCGTATTTTATTTGTATTTTTATTACTTTTTTGGAAAAGGTTGTATATTCACACTGTTTCAAATAACATTGCAGAAATTAACACCTGCTTTTCAATGAAAAATGCCAGACCTTGAGAAACAACACGAAACGTAGATCGTTTTCAGCCTCATTTTTTCCTAATCCTGGAAAGTCCCACATACATCCCTTATTCACTACAATATCTACTTTTGTCAGTGTCCAGGCTCATGAGAAGGATGCAAAATGTAATCAACATAAACTAACGGGCACAGCTGACATAGAGAGTGTCATGAGTTGGCCAATATTCAAGAGTAGAGTACAGCACGATATTTGGGCACTGAAAATTACCTGAGATATTTCTGTCTTTTTACTAATCACTCTCAATAAGTTTAGCCGGAGCAGACTTGCTGGAATAGTGCCGATTTAAAACAACACGAAATTGTAAAACTGTAAACAAGTAAAGCATTAATGGCGTACCTCGAACAAATACATTATAACAAACATAAAAAGGAAACAAAATAACAATATTAACCCAAAAATAAGTGCCTCATGCAAAGAGGAAAAATGCTAAACCAGTATAACTCAAAATGACTAAATATTGTTTCAGACAGTGTATTCCACGTTGCCGTTTTAACGTCTCTATATCTTTAGACGATATCAGGTGCTCATGAGCGATAATTGTAAACAGTTTCTCGTGCACTTGTTTGTATGGACTTTTAAATCAAGTGCCATTTCGTTTCATTGGGAATCCCATCTGTCTTTTTACTTGGAAATTAAAGTGAAACAGGCTACTCCATAGACAGAAAAAATAGTTTTACCCTAAATGTGAGATCTTAACGTTAAAACATCACAAATAAAGTAAACATCACAAATAATATCCGATAAATCACATTGTAATTATTAATCTGGTTAATCGCTTTCATAAAATCACTGTCCACTCTCCTTTGTTGATTTACTTTAGACAAACAGCAAGACGGGCGAACCCATCCTGGGAAACCAAAGCCTTTTGTGTCTTATAGCTTCCTCTGATCAGCGCGAATAATCGATCATTTTTTCCAGAATAGCACAAATGATAAAATTTTCGTAAACATGTGTAATGGTTTCACAAATGCACAGGAAGCTAACCCAGCAATGAATGCATTTTCATGTTATTCAGAATTATTGGCGTCCCATATGCTGTGACTGCTTCTCCGGTCACTGTCAGCGAACTCTTCCCAAACTTTCTGTCTCTGATCTCTTGGGATAACAAAGGTGATAAACAAAATCCATTGTCCTCATCCTAATTTCTTTATCAAGCAATGACACTGTTTATGTTATCAGTCACTGGACAGGACTCTGTAGTGTGTGATGAAGAGGGGGTGTCTCTGCTTGTGAGTATACGTCCTCCATGCTCGGGTGAGGGACCCCCACGGGCGTCATTCTTTTCTCTTTCTGTCTTCTGTTGCAAAACCATACACGCACAACCTCTTTTTCCAACTGCAGGCTGCCAGCTAAGCTTGTGATTTCGTGGGCAGACGGCTTTGGGCACTTTAAGAAATGGTTTTCCAATGCCCCTTTGACTCCCACTTCGATGGATGTCCTCTTCTTTCGTTTTCGTCCCTGTGCTGCAATCTTGTCCAAATTCGTGGGACTGCCAGTGTTTGAATCTGTCTCCTCGAGCCATTTGTTAAGCAGAGGCTTAAGTTTACACATGTTCTTGAAACTGAGTTGGAGAGCCTCAAATCTACATATAGTGGTCTGGGAAAAGACGTTTCCGTAAAGGGTGCCCAGCGCTAAGCCCACGTCCGCCTGCGTAAAACCAAGTTTGATGCGCCTCTGTTTGAACTGTTTGGCGAATTGCTCCAGGTCGTCGGAGCTGGGAGCGTCTTCATCCGAGTGGTCCTGGTGGTGGCTGAACGGCTGCTGAGGAGACTCCATCTGGTTGTCATGGCTACCCGCGTCGTCGTGGAGCGGGTCTCGCAAACCGTGGTGCAGCGAAGGCTGGGGGCTTAACATGGTGTAGCCTGTCTGAGAGTAGACCAGCGACTGGTGACCGTTTGAGGCGGGAGAAAGTGGGGATAAGTGGTGCGTCGTTGTCGGTGCCCATGATCCATGGTGGCTGTTTTGCGTTGGCTGGTGGACCAGATGCGATCTGTGATAGCCGTTTCCCAGGTCCTCTCTGCTCTGAACGCTGGCTTTGTTGTGCTCCGGTTGTCCGATGTGGGTGCCGCTGGTCCAGTCGGTGTTGGAGGTTGGCAGCCACTGATGGTGCGTTAGGCTCATCGGATGTCCCGTGTTGGTCGCTAGCCCTTGTAAGTACTCGTGGTGCATCATTTTCTGCACCTCTCTGTAAGTTGTCCCCTGGTGCATCCTGTCCGAATCCGGATGCATCAGTGGGTTCGAAGGCAATGAGTTATTCCGCGGAATATACTGAGCTGTTGTCGCCATGGCTCCGACTTAGAAAACTGACAAGCACTTCGGAGATCTTTGAGCTTTAGAGCCAAAACGCAACAACCTGCTCTGGGAGGTCTTAGGGAAGAGCTAAGACACGCCTCCCCTTCGCGTGCATTGGTTCCTCGCCGACTACAGCCCACCAGGTTTCCTTATTACCCTCTCGCGGGCCGCTTGGTTGGCTGTTGGGCGCCGTGATCCCAGTTACTCGCAATTGGCCGCTTTCACTATGCTTTCCCTTTTTTCCTTTCTTCTCTTCTCCCCGCTAGTCAAGACAGCGTGAGCAGCAAAACCGTAGGAAATTATTGGGCTTTGAGGGTTGTTTTGCAAATAACCACGTGGGGGAGTGTGGTACCCTTTTTGGTGGGGTGGAAGAATGCCCCTTAACCGTCTAGCATTACCTCTGATAGTAACTGTACTGTTCCTCTTTCAAGTAGATTAGTATTGTAAAGTATCTCAGGAACCACCCACGAGAAAACTAAAGAGCAGTACGCTATAGCCTAATAAAATATTTTATGAAGTCTAAATAATATTGTAGGTAACACCCAAATACAAAATTATTTATCATTTTAATGTTATTATAGCATCACACATGTAAACAATTCAACAATCACAGTACCATGATTACCATTAATAAAACATGTAGTAAAGAAATTCAGGCCATCCTCTATTTCAGAAAACAGTCCTCATCATAAAATATAAATGCATACACACAGCTACAGTCAACTATAATAATAAATTACTATCCATGTAATTTTATTTGTTTATGCAGTTGATATAAATTTAATTTGGACATGAATACGATTCCGAAAAGTTAAAGTTAATTATGATACTTGTCAGTTTTTATGTCTATGTCAAATTTTGCATATATTTTCGTTTTTTTTTTGGAAGTCATTACATTTTAACTACTACGCAAACATGCAAAGACCATATAAAGCGGCCGTGTGTTGATAATATCTCCACTCGAAGCATTTTTAAACAGCAACTCCGAGAGAAATCCTGTTTCTCCCTGCTGGCCTCCTCCGTACTTCCCGGCTGATCTGATTATTTTTCCCTTCACGTTTTGTCCCAATAGCAAATTACCAATTCTATGAATTGCAAAGCAGCCTGGAAGACGCTGAGGGGTAGAGAGGGGGAGATGCCGAGATTGAAAGGGATCTTTGCAAACACAATCACGTTCTTAAATGGAAATGTGGGGCTTTAAACAAATCTTACATCTCTCCTGTTCCAGTCGTCTAAAACTCCGCAATCAGGCACACGGTCGACTCCATCTAAAACCAAAGCTTTTAAAGAAGATTTTTTTGGTGTCAGTTCTATTTAAATTATTTACATCAGTGTATTTTTTTAGTTCACGTGCGTGTTTGTGTGTTTGTCTTGCTCTCATTGGGGTGTTTCCACAGGCTTTCAGAGGAAATGTGCTGTTACATTTGGGGAATTCAACCGTCAGACGAAAACGCTTCTCTTTGTGGTAAGTTTTACGCTTTTCCTATCTGTCCATCTGCACGAGCTCTGCGCGTTCATAGAAGTGTAACCTAAATGATGTTCTTGGGGTCAGACGAGCTCGTCACTACTCTGTCAAAGGCGTGGTTATGTAAAGTCACCATTTATTTATTTATCACAAATTCAATAATACTGGCACATACAGGTAATATTTCAACATTTTTAACGAATAGCTCATTGTACGTGCATTTATACAAATTAAATTTGTTGGCTATACTTTAATATCATTTGATCAAGTTTTGACACCTGCACTGTATTAATATTTATTGTTGATAAGAAACTATGATGCAAAGTTTTAAGAGTTATAAGAACGTTTTATTGTTTTAAATCTCTTCCAGTCGTATTTTTCCTCTTATTTTTTTCTTAACTTTATTAAGGTTTAACACCAATGATCCAAACTATAAAATGTGCTTTTCATCCGTATGATTTTTCTTACATCTTCTAAACTCTCCGAGCGGTCTATTACAGTTAATTCATTTTTGAATTTGTTGTATTTTTATTGTTTTATTTATTGTTCTTCATATTGTTTATTTTCTTCTATCTTAAACTGCTCGGGGTTTTTACACCGTTAGAAAGATGACTATATAAATATTCAGGTTAAAAATGAATCTGTGACCCACGCACAATTATGAAGTGACAGGCAAGCGGATGACAGGATTGTCTTTTAATGTGTGTAGTGTATAGCTGAATGCAACTCGCTTGTCGACACTGCCCCAGAGAGCTGCAGTTAATGAGGATGCTGTACACTTGCTCTCATTTGGAAGTCTATAAAAAGAGCGGTCATTTCTGCCCAGAGAGCTGCGTCACAGTAGCAGCACAGTCGAACTCTTGTGCTTCGTTTGCCAGCGCAGAAAAGTGTTTTAAAAAGCGCCCAGATGCTTCCTTTTTCCTTCGCGAAGAAAATGGCCTTGTGTGCAGCGAGGTGAATTTTTCCTGGGATGCACGAGGTTGCTATGGAGAGCGGTTTGAAAGGCTCACACTGATCCTGGAAATGAATGATTTGCTATACAGGAAAAAGACAAATAATGGCCCTTGTTTTGCGAGATGGCAATGAAAGACAGTAGGGAACAATTGTGGTCTTTGAGTATCCAGGATGTACTAAATTTGGTCACAGAATCTTGCTTGGAGTTTAAAAAATAGCATTTAATTTTTTGATGTCAAATTTGAAATAACTTTTTACGTTTTTAAGCGTTTCTGTTAGTTAACATTTAATAAGTACAATAATTCCCCACTTCATTAGTTTTATAACGAACCATTTTATAAAAATATATTTGGTATGAGAAACGTTTTACATGATGTACAGGTTTGTATAGTTTATCATTTAAACCAGACTATGTTATTTTTCTCTATAAGATGACAAGATGTTTAATTCGTTCACACATCATGTACTGAATCCACTGGCTTAGTTTAGAGGTCTATTTTTCGATTGCAGGCGTCACGTGGTTTAATCTGCAGAAGAGACCCCCTCCACTTGAATATAATTAAAGTCTGGTTGGTCAAACCCTCCATTAACCATAGGCCGTGAAAGTGCACAGGAGAAAGAGTTCAAAAACTCAAATATTACGGCTATTGTTATCTGCAGGTGCCAACTGCCGAAACAATTAATGTACATCAAATTCATTATCATATTAGAGGTTAAAATGTTTTAAAGTTTTGACTTTTTATCTTTATAAGCACGGTGTGGAAATTCAAATCTTGCATGGGTAAGACATTTATTTGCATTAATAAACAATTAATTAATTAATAAAAAAATGATATTGAAAATGTCTCCCTCATCAGGTAAAGAGGAAGTTCAGTTATGCATTCAGATTCAGAAACATCAGCTATTAAAATGTATTAAATAAATTTATTCAAGGGAGTGTGTAGCAACAATAAAATAAAATGTGGAACAATTTAGAAACAGAAAAGGGTTGTTTTGCATTTAAGTTTTAGCCTGCCTGACTTAAGAAGCTCTATAATATTCACATCCAGACTAAAACTTAAATAAGCGTTTTACAATTAAAGATTCACCTCTCATTTCATTCACCCGCTTGTTTTTCTCATTTCAGTTTGACAGACATGCGTAATGGTACCCGCAATTTACAGACAGGTCCTGCGCTGTTTTAGGTACCTCTTGCGCTCTTTTTGGTTAATGAACTCAGGCGATTTCGTAAGCATCCCGAGGGAACGGAAAGGGAATGTTTTCCTTTCAGTAAAAGGTATGGGCTATCTCTCCTCAACTCTTCACTTATCTTTGGGCTAATTAGGCGGGGCCCTGAAGACGCAAGCATGAATATTCATGTAAAAGCACCGGCGCGCAATTAGCCATGGAAAGACTTCCTAACTTCAATCACTGGCCAGCGTTAGGAGACAGGGATACTCTTCTGCACACCCAGACAAGGTGTCGCACTTAGCCGTGTTAAAACATAAAGTGTAAGAGAAACTTGACATTTTTAGCTAATTCTATGCGCAGCTGATACTTTTTAATGGATTGCAGAGTTTAGACTTTTTTCATTTTGATTAACAGCATTTCTGAGGATTTTGGATAGCCTGCATTAGAAAGAAAGTTTCAGAAGTCTAGCATTCCTATTGGATAAATTATATTATCTGAAAGCTTAACTTTATATACTACACTCTTAAAAATAAAATTTCTATAAAAAGATTCTTAGCAGACAACTATCTCTCTCTCACTCTCTCTCTCTCTCCGCCCTTTGCTCTCTTACTCTCACACACAAAGTTTGCTTTAACCCGTGTTGCTGTCCATACTGTGCACTAAGGCCTCAATCCTTTGCTTTGAATTCAAGCCGATCTTTATCCTGTCCCCTTCAGGGTGTGCACTTGCCACTTGCTGCCATGAAGATGCATTTATGTATGTATGTATGTGTGGAGGAGAACGGGGAGCTTTTTGGATGGGGGCTTGTAAGATAAGCAGTGGAATTTGTGCCGTCTGAATATGGATGGCAGCCAGACCGTTGGTAAGCAGCTGATAGAGTGGTAAACAGCTTGTGGGCTGAAGGGGTTAGAAGCATGCTGCTGAATACATTGGGCCTCTCTTCCACTGTCTGCCTGCACAATGGTCAATCAAACAGACGTCACTTTCCCCCATCATCCCTGTGATGCTGTGAGTCTGTAATGTTGGACAAGCTGCTACTACACCCATCCACTCGCTTATCAACCCCTTAAAAATTGATGTTCAGGCTTGGTAGATGATTGCATTTGCAAATATTTTTAGTCTAGTTTTTTGTATGATATCAAAATATTCCTCAAATATTAAGACTCGACCTGAAACATATAGTACTTATAGTAATTTTTAATAATCAAATCATTTCAATAGTCATACTCTATTTTTATATATTTTTTAATGATATTTGTAGCACTTTACAACAACTTTTAAGTCATTAACTATTTTAAACAAGTAATTTTGTGCACATCCCACCTTCTGGCAGGTGCAGGACAAAATAAACTACTAATGTGAAAAAATATAGGAGTTAAAAGCAGTGTTGCGGACAAGTCATTAACTAACCACATAATTTCCCACTGTAAAATTTAAAAGTTAATTCAACTCAAACCATTTAAGTAAACCGGTTGTATTAAACCATTTAAGTTTTAAAACACATACATTTTGGTTCTAACTTAAACAAATTGGGTCATGTGCAGTTATGCACTTGTTTATAAGTTCACACTACTTGGATATGGGTGCATAATTGCACATGACTCAAGTTCACAGCACTTAGATGTGTGTGTTTTGGAACTTGAATGGTTTAGGGCGGCCGGTTTACTTGAATGGTTTGAGTTGAGTTGACTGAGAATGTACACTGTAGGGAGTGCTTTGCTGCCTTGAAATTTTTTGTTGAATCAACTCGGATTTACAAGTCACTTCAACTTACTATTATTTATCTTGACTAGAGATGAGTTGTTTTAACTACAGGTTGTTATTACTTATAAAATTAAGTTGACTTTTCTCAACTATATTTTATAAGTTGTGACAACTAATCTCTGTTGACATGACCTGGAAATCTGAGTTGATTTAGCAGGGAATTTTGGGGTAGCAAAGTATTTTTTACAGTGTAGGCTACATTATCCAACAATTTGAAAAAAAAATTCTAAATGTTTGATGACTTATTTGTAACAGCAATTATTTAACTGAATTTATAATTACTCCACAATTTATTAAGTAGACAAAAACATAATTAAAGTTAATTGTTAAGAAAGTGTTAAAGTAATATCTAAAACAGACCCAAGGTTCATTTCTAATGCAGGCTGAACTGATTAAATCTGGAAAACTATTGTGTATGGTATAATCATAAATTGTGAATAACTATGCTCTTAAAAATAAAGCTGATATTTAGCAAATAAAGCAAATTTTAACATCTTTAACATCTGAAGAATCAAAAGTGGTTCTTTGTAGTGTAACAAGTTCTATAGGTAATAAAAATACATGAAAGAAATGGTTCTTCTAAGAACTTTTGACTAAATGGTTCTTTGAGGAACCAAAATGGTCCTTGTATGACATCACTATATTTAAGGACTTTTTTTAAGAACTTTATTTTTTGAAAAGTGTTTTTCTTTTACTTTCTATTTGTAAAAACTTTAAAGTTTTATATAAATATACTGTAATAATGTAAAATATATTGTATTTAAATTTAGATCATTTTAGATTTATTTTTTTACCTGTAAGTTGCAAAACAAACTAAAAACATAAACTCTTTAAAAAAATTGTGAGAAAGGTACGAATAATTCCATTCTCATCTTTTTATTATCTGCAGAACCTATTTTAACTACAAAGAACTTTTTGTGCAACAAAGTTCGCTAAGTTTTTATTAATTTCCAATTCACACCTATATGTACAATACTTTCTTTTGCAAAACTTATCCAAGGAACAGCATATCTGCTAAGAACCTTATGTAAAGCATTTAATCATTATTCAAGCACTTAAATATTTAATGATTGATTTGATGAACCTTTGTGGATTTCTTCATGTAAACTGACTGCTGCGCTGGAGTATTCTAAGAGCCATCGTTCTTCCCTAGTGGCATCCAGAATGAGGCTGATCCAGCACAAAGCTGCACACTTCCACATGTCACTGCTCACTCGAGAGAGCATCCAAAGGCCCTCGCCGAAGTTATTAATGAGTTGCTTTCTTTTAATTAGATAGTAATTCATGTTAATGCATGCCTAATGAACCCAAATCGTTCCCTTTGGTCATTCTGTGGAGTTCCACTGTGTTTACTTATTCTGTCTGTTTTTCCCGCTTTTGTGTTTTATTAGGCTCAAAGGGGCCTGAAAGGATTCAGCGACTTGCTTTAAAGACATCTGAAGAGTCCAGTTACATTTGCTTGAGGGCTCGTTTGGGTAGGAAATCCACCAAGAGGACTTTAAAGAGGTCGTGACCAGCCCAGGTTTAGAAACAGATGTATTGGGATCACTTCGGTATGTTTACGCTGAACTTTTAACCATAAGGTTATGTACCCATGAGGAGGTCAAAATCATCTTAATGGTTAGCGTTTTGTGTCTCCATACGGTTACTGTCTAAAAGAAAGCACGGGTGTATTTGACCCCACCATAAAATGACACCGTGATGGTAAAAGCCAGAATGTCCAGGGGTCACGACCAGACGGCAAGTGCTCCTGTCTCTGTGTCATCCATGGTAAAGGGTTCGTCAGACGACTGAATTAAATTACACTGCTTTTAATTGAAGATTGACCAGTCTGAGAGCAGCTGACGCTTGGGTCATTCAAGATAGCAAAGCTTGAATCCCTCAGGCCCCGACTGCAATTTCAGCCCTGCAGGTCCTAGAACGGGATGGGAGGGAGAGAATGCGAGAGCATGCTGGGAATGCATGGCTGATGATTAGCAAAGGAGTTTATTGGAAGGCTTAGATGAGATTTGGCTTGTTTGCTTGAGTGGAAAGTGTAGCAGCACAACAGGCCGGACATGGAGTGAACCGAGGCAAGGTGGTCTGTCCTGCCCAAAAGCTTGTGTGCAAATCGGCTTAAAGTTTGCACCTTGCTGAAAATCTCCCAGTCGACACAATTAATCGCTTCATTAATTAACAATCGTGCCAATATACCATGCACCCCGGCTGAGTTTTGGCAGTCGCGTGGTATATGGCTAACCCTCCATAATCTCGCCTTTTCTTCTTAATTTCACTCCTACTACCCTCCCTGATTCTAGCCTTTTCTTCTGTGCTGTTTTACGTTAAGCAGCATCGCAACAGCCGACTGTTTTAGCTCGAACAGATAGGAGTCTCTCCCAGCAAGCAGGTCAGAGCGCTAACATTTGTTATCTGTAATCCTGCAGGTCCCCACACAAAATGAGCGTAGTAAACTGTTGCAAAGACCTAATCCCTCCATTTCTTTCAGATGTCTCTTCTTTTCCATTTATGGATTGGGAAAGCATTTTATTTAGAGGAACCATCTTATTTTTGAGGTCTCCTGGATTACAAACGTATTTTTACCTTTTTACACTTCCATCATTTACAACTCTTTTCCAGGCAATTAAATAGCAGTAGTGCTCCGAGATTTATTTGTTTTCACTTAGTAATATTGCTGCAAAAGCCACCCATGCTTTTATGTCAAGACTGTTGATTTGCTTTTCAGTTTGCAATAGCCGCAATGCAAAATTCATACATTACACAGCGTTAGTGAATGTGTTTTTGATTCATCTTACTATTATACAGATAAAATTACGGTTTTCATTCTCCATCGGTCTCAGTTATCTATGCCCTGGTTTGATTGAGTTTGATACTATGTAAATGATGTATTCGAATGCTCCCATGCAGCTCTGGTGCATTTTGTCTTGGTCATGCACACCCACACATGTAGCCACACGCACACACGCGTGCAAACAATAACACAATTTGTGTGTGTCTCTGTGTGTGTAGTACGGTTAGTAATAGCAGAGCTCAGTGGAAGACTGTAGTGTTGACAGCATAGTAAACGATGCAGCCTGCCTACTGCAGCAGCATCCCTGCTAATCACACACACAACATGATAATGAGAGAAAACCCATCCTCACACACACACACACACTTGCACGACTAACCGCAACAAACGCACACAAATACCCTCTCACACACACTGACCCATACTTCTACAGACAAATGGAAGACATAATGGTAGCCGGAGGCAGTGCGCATTACTTCACTCTGTCTCTCTCAAACCAAGCACATCTCTATCTCTTAACCCTCCTCACATATATATAATAACAGCTCTCTTTCTCTCTCACTGGAATTCAGTCTGGAATTGACTGGAATTCCCTTGAAAGTCTTTTAAGAGCTAAAAAGTTTAAATGTGGATAATGCATGTTTTATACAACCATGCATATTAAATGTGACATATTAGACTTAGTTTACTGTTAAGGGGGAAGAAGAAGAGATCTTGAAAGAAATGAATAATGCAAACTCAGTTTGATGAGCCCATGGGTACAAGAGACCCCACAATATACTCAGGGTTCCCACGGGTCCTTGAAATCTTTGAAAGTTTGTAAATCTGGGCGAAAAAATTCAAGGCTCTTGGAAGTTTTTGAGAATATACATACAAAGATACAGGTCATTGAAAGTGCTTAAATCTATTTTATGCATGTTTTCTGGAAAAAAAATCAATCCACATTATTCCCTGTGTAGTGTAGGATAATATCATAATATTCTAGACTTTTAATCACACTTGCTAAAATGCTTTTTTGCATAGTTGTGTTTGACACATGAAAACGTCTCGGGTTATGTATGTAACTGTTGTTCCCTGAGAAGGGAACGAGACGCTGCGTCTCCCTTGCCATACTTCCTGCATCCCTGTAACACCGTCTTTGGGAATATTTCAGATAGCGTTATACTTCCTGGCTCCCGCGTCACCCTGTCTGTGTCGTTAAGCCTCACCATTGGTTGAATTTGATATACACATTCAGACGCACTTACCCCTGAAGACGTCCCTTAAGTGCCACCACAGTGACGCAACGCGAGTTCCCTCAAAAGGAAACTGTAACAATGTATCTTAAAAGGTAACACGATGTAACCTTGCTCTCACTTGAAATGTGTCCCCACATTTAGTCCTTGAATTTGAGGGTACTAGACCTGGAAAGTCCTTGAAAGGTCCTTGAATTTAAAGTTAAGTAAGGTGTGGGAACCCTGTATACTGTATTTTACTCACCATCATTTTGTTTTAAACCTGTGTTACTTAAAATCACCATGAGTGTCTCTGGTCCCTTGTGTTGTAGTCAAGACCACCTAAACCGAAACCAAGTCATGACCAAGACCAAGACAGGCTGAGACCGAGACAAGACCAAGACCAGTGCAAGTCACTGCATTAAAACACTTGTGATAAAATGTGGAATATGCATATGATTAGGTACTTCTTGTCTCTGTGTGTGTGTGCGTGCGTGCGTACGTGTGTGTGTGTGAGTATGCCATCAGAGAAGTTGATAAAATCATTAAAGGCATTGCAGATTTATCTTTGTCTATAAGCAAATAAAAGTGGCCAAACACTAAAGAGCTGAAATCAACTTAACCATTTATTCTGAACTGTCTTTCCATGGCTTGCCATCCACTTAACACAATGCGGTTTTTTTTTTGTAATACAATTAAAAAAATTGTCATTGGGAGAAACTTAAACAATGCTTAAACAATGCCAACATCATATGCCAAACCTGAATAAACTGCATAAAATGAATGATAAAAAAACATTTGTGATGTGCCATTAGTTAAAATTCCGAGTCCTCTTGTCTGAGACCGAGACGAGACCGAGTAAAAAAGCGGTCGATTCCGAGACCTGTCTAGAGAACTACAACACTACCTGGAAAGTCCTTGAAAGGTCCTTGAATTTGAAGTTGAGTAAGGTGTGGGAATCCTGTATACTGTAATTTACTCACCATCATGTTTCAAACCTGTGTTACTTAAAATCACCATGAGTGTCTCTGGTCCCCATTCACTGTATAAAAATAAAACATTCTGCTGAATATCTCTTCTTCTGTTCCATGTAGAAAGGAAAGACACACGGCCCCATCAGAATAGTTTGGAGGCAAACACAGTCAGTCTGTGACATACTAAATTTAAAGACTGTTGCAAGAAATGTAAGTCAGCGGAAAAATTACAGCACAATTGGTTTGGGGTCATGTGCAGATTTTTTTGCGCATTATCCTTGATTAATGCAGGTATAAATTAGGATATTGTTTCCTGGCAAACGTGCACTCGGAGGAATGGAGATGTGTAAATGGGTTAGTTCATTTTAAGAGATGTGACACTTCACACACTCTCACATTCACACTTCTTTGTATCTTGCAGGGCGGCATGTGTGCTTAGACAGCAGGATGTAGAGAGAACAGGTGTGGTGCCTGTAGGTCCTTTATGTACCATATGTACGCAGGTAAGGCCATGGGGCATGATGTCACCGAAAGTGTCACTTCCGAACAGCTAACTCTCTTTCTCTCCTCTCTTCTCTCTCAGTCACACACACATTAAACAGATTGTTTATTCAATCCCTGCAGCAATTTATTATTATTATTATTATGGTTATTATTATTATTGTTTATTTAAGATATTTGATGTTATATCATTTTTATTTGTTTTTAACATTATTGTCTTTTTAAAACTGTGTGTTGTATTATTCGGTTCTTCTTTACCAAAGAATTATTTGTTTTGTAACATTTTGGGTATGATTGATTTCTAGCCTCATGAGATTATTGTGATGTAATGCTGATGAAATAAAATTCTCTAGAAACAATAAAGATGTGCAAATGTGCTTTGTGGTGTTTTAAGTTACCTACAAAATAATTCTCATTCTCTGGCAAATATATAAGTTTTAGTCACTACCTGCAGGGACCCAGGATTAACCTGGCATTGTACACTAAAGGGCCTATGGCAATGGAGAAGCTCACTAACTTCTTACGGGTTTACTTGGTATTAAACCTGCACCGGAACTGTCAACCTAGATCCTTTTCCAGCTCCCCTGGAGTTAAACATTTGATTTTTACTGTTTTGGAATCCATTCAAGCGATCTCCGGGTCTGGCACTACCACTTTTAGCATAGCTTAGCATAGTCCATGGAATCTGGTTGGACCATTGGCATCGCGCTGAAAAATAACCAAAGAGTTATATACGCAGCAGCCGAAAATAGTCCCATTAGTAACTTTCAATGCCAGGGGCACTATTTTCGGGCAGTGCATAATATCACTACGCCTGCTGTAGCCATGTAACATCAGCAAAGTCATTGATTATTACGCCAGAATGAGAGTATAGTTTCTAACCATATCTGCCTAGAAAATCGCAACTTTTAATTTTTTGTCGGTCCTAGTACACGATGTAACTACAGAAAAGTCAAGTTTTAAATAAGTAAAATATCGAAACTCTTTGGTTATTTTTTTAGGCGCAATGCTAATGGTCTAATAAGATTCAATGGATTATGCTAAGCTAAGCAAAAAGTGGTAGCGCCAGACCCGGAGATCGGCTGAATGGATTCCAAAACGGTAAAAATCTAATGTTTAATTCGGGGAGCTGGAAAATGAGCATATTTTCAAAAAAAAGTGGAGTGTCCCTTTAACTCTGTATGTGTGTGCCTTGTAAAGTAGTAAAGCTTGACAAAGTGAGCAAGCAAGTGTATCTAAATGTAGCATGTAAAAGCCAGTAAATTCAATTCAATTTTATTTCTATAGCGCTTTTCACAATTTTTTTATTGTTTCAAAGCAGCTTTACATTAATAGATGCAGGAAAAAAGACGAAACAATCTTAAAACATAAACAGCAGAATACAGCGGTTAAGATTTACCATAATAGCGATTAAAATGTAGTAAAAATGTAACCTATGTAAGAGGGTGCTAAGTTAAGCCAATGTCAGCAGACTCCCTAGGAGTTGGAAAAAACCCCTAGGAGAAAAAGTCCTAGGAGGGGAAAAACCCTTGGGAGAGAGCCAGGCATAGCTGATTCAAAAATAAAGTCGCAATGAAAAAAAATGAAAATCAGTAATATGTTTTGTAATATTGTGGTAATATATGTGTAATATTTACAAATTACTTATCTGTGAGCTTAATTTTTTTAAATTGATATGCTCTCATAATCTTTAACCAAAAAACGCAAATCTCATCACCTTCTCAAAATGTTCTTTCTTTACTTTTGATCATATGGTATAGGTGGGCGGGGTCCGGGACAAAGGACGCAAAGATTAGCAATTAGCTACGACCCAACTTTAAATGATCCAATCAGTTCTCGATGGACAAATTCAAGTCTAGCCCTGCCTTATTTCATTTCGAAAGCCGGTTTCACTCGGATATACATCACCACGGGAAAAATAAGATAATCTCTACTTCTATTTTATGGCGACTGTAAAGATTTGGCATATGCCTCCTTGATCTGAATGAGCACAACACTTCCGCTTTAATCAATTAATTCTGCAACAATTAAAGTAACAGCACAGTCTCATTCTCAAACATACAAATGTCCAGTTATTTCAGAGATACTTTAAGAAATATCTTTTTTTCTACAGGCACACACAGCAGCGTCACATTTAAACTATAACAGAAGTTTGATCAGAGGCAAAAGTCCTTGAATGGTGATGTTTGAGGGTGCCCACCATCACCAAGTGCTTGCACGTGCAGACACTTTCACTCCCCCTTACCAAAACTGAGAGGAGTGGAAACGGTTCTCGCTCTGATGAAAGAGCCCCTCTGATCGAGATGACAACAAAGGGCTCGGCCGCCTGTGTTTGGAAAAGCTTCCCCTTTCTTCTCGCCTTCCTCCTCCTCCATCTCCTCTTCTCCCCTCTCTGATCTCTCTCTCCCTCTCTCTATCTCCTTCTGCCCGATGCCACTCTGTCTGGCAGGGCCCCGCTCGGCTCTTCGTTAAGGTGGCGATACAATCGGGGGACTGGATTAAAAATCAGTGTGCGTCCTTGTCGAAGGCGCCCAGGATGGTGCACTTTGATGTCTCTGCAAATTTGAAATTCATATGTTGTCACACTTCATTTTATTCTCCCTTATTTTCCCCCCTTATGCCACCCACCCCCCAGCCTGATTCGTTCTTTGGACGTACACATGTACTATGTAAAACATAAATGGGAAAACATGTAAAGAGCGATCTCGCTTATGCCTTTCTTTTATTTTTGATGGTTGAACATCTTCTGGAGTGTGGGAAGAAATAATGAATCATTTAATTTGCTTTGAATGAAGGAGGAGTGATGGGGCTGCTGAGGTTCGGAGGGATTTCAACGTGGAGGACAGAGAGAGTTCAGAGGAAACCGGCGTAGGAGTGTATACTTTGATGACACTTCAAAAAACTGGGTGCCAAGACCAAGCTATATGTGCGCCCTTTTATTTACAATCCACTGTGATACCAAAACAGCACGACAACAAACAATGCCTTTTAGTTATTCAACCAACAACAAAATATAAGGCAGGCTGTAGTAACCCTATTAGCCTGTGAGGATAAACAGCAATTAGCAACAATTCAATACACTGGACTTTAGATCAATGTGACTGATAATTATCCAGCTCAGTTGCATAAGGTTTCACATTCTTTCCCACTTCCCAGAAGCGTTACCTGGAAAATGGGACAACACATCCTCCAACTTCAATGACCTCCTCAGACAGTAACAAATAGGTCTGATGGTCAGGCTGATTTTTTGGTATGTGGTATGGAACAAGTCGTTTGTCTTACCAGTCGCACCAAACCAAGCCTTATCATCAACCTTCCAGAGACTCAATCCACCAACACATGGCCAGCCTCTCCTTTGTGCTCCTCAGAAACCCTCAGTCTTCTCTTCAGGATGAATGGGTTTTAATAACAGTTATGAAATTAAAAGTGCATCCCACTGTGTGTGTACAGTACAAATCTCAGGAGCCCCACTCTAGGGTAATACTGAGATTGGCTGACATCATCATTGCTATTTTATTGGATTCATCGTCCATAGACCAATGTCAAAGTCGTTGTTCCTAATAACATCCAAAAAGATGCATAGGGCCTGTGCTTTATCTCCTAACCTTATAAAATCTGCTTTACTTGACCTTCTTAGCTGGTATTATGTATTATTTTTCCCATGCTGCCTCATTATAGTGAGAAGCAAAGAAGTAGATGAAGACAATGTGTTTTTTTCTTCTTTTGAGAAATGTCCCATAAGTAGCAACCAAAATAGTTGCCTTGTCACCCTGGTCCGAAAAAGCATCCCAATTGTTACACTCTAAATAATGTTGGGTTATCTTCAACCCAGCGTTGGGTCTAAAAAGGAGGAACCCAATCCGTTGGGTTAAATTAACCCAGAAAATGATTTTTTTTTTTTGAATAAAACATCCCAGCATTTTGGGTTGAAATAACCCAGCATAGGTTAAATTACAAAACAAATTGTTGAGGTTGTCTCTTTTTGACCAAACGATGGGTTAAAAATAACTTTTTGAGCATTTTTGAGTGAAAGGGATCCTAGGGCCTTATTATAAAATGCTGCATAAGAAACGTCCTAAATTTGATTTCACGATCATTTTATTCAATTCAATTCAATTTTATTTATATAGCGCTTTTCACAATACTTAATTGTTTCAAAGCAGCTTTACATTAATAGAAGCAGTAAAAGCACAGAAAAACGACAGATAGCATAACATAATACACGATAGCATAAGCAGTCAAATTTGCTGCGGCTATGACTCGACATTATAAGCGAGCGTATTACTAATGTTACGTCTAGAAGAGGAAGCTAAGTTAAGCCCAAGAAGGCTGCCTCCTCAGGGTAAAAAACCCCCAGGAGAAAAAAACCCCGGGCTGTTTAGCCGAGAAAATAAAAAAAAGTCCTAGGAGGAAAAAACCCTTGGGAGATATATATGGATATACACACATATAAACGGATAAGGAGATTTTATCACACATGCGCACTTTATGTAGTTTTAAACGTAGGTTCAGGAGGAGCCTAAACATTCAGGCCAGTCAATCATCATCATGGGTGTATATAAGGCATCCTTTAGGCCTCCGCGTCCAGCTGCTTTTTTTTCCCCGCATCCCTCCTCCTCCCCATCTCCTCCCTCACTCTTTCTTTCTTCCTCTTTCGAGTTCTGTTGCAGGGGGTTGAACTTGGGGCTCGAGCCCCGGCCTCAGGTTCGCTCTCTCTGAAGGTTCAGAGCTCAGGTACAGAGCTCCCTTTCGAGGACAGCAAGCCAAGTTTGTTAACGATTAATCATTAAGACTTGAATGTGCAGGCGAACTAGTGAATGAGAAATGACCGTGAGATCAAATTTAGGACGTTTTCTATGATGCATTTAATAATGAGGAACACATATGGAAAGAAATTAGACTCAATATTATTAACAAATACATGCACATTTATCTGTGAACTGGATGCATGTTACAAATGTATTTACTATCTACGAACAAATGTCTTTAGATTTGAATATGTGAAATTCAGAATTTGAATGAACGTGTATCGATTTGTACAAATGTACAAATACACATGTTTTATTTTGTATTCAAATATCATAATTTGCACATGCAAAAAGGGAGATGTGCATTTGTGGATCAGGTGACACGCGTGCATTAATCCCGTTCTGTTCATTTGTATATTGAGACTTTCATTTAGCCGTTTAAAGCATTTTATGAGCCAAATACAAACAACTATCAATGAATGAACTAAAAAGATGTCTTTGATTTTGTGTCTGCGAATTTTAATATTTACGTGAATGTGCATCGATTTGTACAAACAGAGACATATTTGTGAATTCAGTTGCCATATTTCGTATCATTATTTCACAATTTGTGCACGCAAAAAAAGAGGATGTGCATTTGTGGGTCGGGCGACGCGCGTGCGTTGGTCCTGTTCTGTTCGTGCGGGTTTTGGGACTTGGGTTGCGTGGTTTGCGTTGGGGGATCCACGAGCACGGATGTGCTATGAAAAGAGTCAACACTAGGTGTCAGTCTAACGGAGTTTCACACATGGCGGTGAATTCTGTTTTCTGTGTTTCCCTTTAGTCTGGTGTTTTTATAGCATTACGTTTATTATCTATATATATATTAAATGTTTTAATGGCTTGGCTACTGAGATGTGTTTGTGTGCATGTATGTAATGTATCTTTATTGTCCTTTAATGGTAAGTCAATTATTTTTACAGTATAATTCACTTCATTTTAAAAAGTAATACTTTCATGTATTAAACTATACCATTTATTAAATATTTCATAATTTTCCTATTTTCTATTATTTCTTTTTACCTTATATATATAGCCTACGTGTTTGTTCTACAATTATTGTGTTACATGCATAAAAATTAATATGCCCCAGCCTGTTAAGAATGTCCACATAATAATTATTAAAACAATTTTATTAAAACAGGTTATAAAAAATACCAAAATAGAAAACTGGGGAAAGTATGAAATATTTAATAAACTGTATTATAGAATACGTTAAATTATTATTATTATTTTTGTATAAACCATTCAAATCTTTAGTCTTAAAACGCTTAAAAACGCTACACTAAAGGGAAGGGAACAGACTTTGACAGAACACAAGAAATCAGTTGCTTTGCTTAGGACCTATGCTGTTATCCCCAACGCCAAACAATGTATAATCTGATATAGGAGTCTAAATTTAATTAAGATCCTAGATCAGATTATACGTTATTTAAGGTTATGTGAATAATAGCCTATATTTAAGCACTTATAGAATCTTGTATTAACAAAGTACTTATACACACTTTGAAGTGCTGAACTGCTGATCGATTCATAAGTTATGAACGAAAACATGATTTATAAACGTACATAATTAGTATGATATAAATTGTAAAAAGTCTGTTGCCTGTTGTTAAAAGCGCTCCTCAGGCTTCGTCTTTGGGTCGTCAGAGGGATTACTCGCCCGAATATTAACATTTACTAAATTTCCCATCGGCCCGTACCTGAGACTGATTGCGCGCGTCGCCTGTTCTTCATTTGGTGGACTTTATTTATTTAATTTAGATCTTCATTTAGATCTCACCAAACCTGTTCGGTGCGAAGTCTTGCTTTGCCATGGTGAACGTTGCTGAGCGTTTCTTTGCCTATCTTTACTTGGATTTATATATCCCGACTGTTTATTGGATTAGTATAATCTAATAAAAATTTTATGTACTGTCACCCAGATCAGGAAAGGCAGTAAGGATCCTGATCTGAGTGACAGTACATTACACACACGGTAACGTTTTTTTATTAAGCTCCTAAATCAAATTACTGATTAAATTACAAATAATGTCACTGAACTAGTTTTGTAGCGGTGTCGGACTTTCCCTTGCGGTGATTTTGCGTGGCGCTGTATGCAATTTTACGGCCTTTATTTACTAAAAATATAATTTAAATCCAGAACAACGAGGTACACTAGAAGTTGGGTGCTATGTCTTAACCCTTATGAGAAGAAACATCATCAACACAAGCTATACTACAGCTACATTTAAACAAAAATACATAAATAAATTAAAGAACATGGTTTAGGCTTGTTAAGTGCAAATTTTCAGAGCATCGGTAAATACAGAACACTGCGCTGTAAATGTACAAAACGAATGCAATACACAAGCACTGCATATTAAATTAGGCCATTTTCAATAATATATTAGTATTCTCATGAAATGCGTACAATTAACACGCATTTTGATTATCGTGCAATACATAGGCTACATAAAATTACAATTTTGAGTGAATATGTTACGCAAGTCCTTCCTGTTCCCTTATGGCTCATCTATTCGTGTTTTTTAATAATTGGTTTCTCATTTGTTTTTTACCATTGTCTCTTGGGTTTGGGGTTAGAGTAAGTTTTTGTAAAATAAAATGATATCCAAACCCAATCGGCAATGGTTTAAAAAACAGACAAAAAAACAACGACACCAAACGATGCGCCATTTAAGTGAACGGGAAGGACTAGCATATGCACGCAAAATTGGAATTTGGTGTAGGCTATGTATTGCACGATAATCACACTGATTGCTATTAATACGCATTTGATGATAATAGGTTGATTAGATAAATTAATGTGTATCTATAAAGTATGAAAACGAATGAATCAGTATTTTGGCTAAATTAAGATGGATCATTTCATGATCATTTTCAGTCATTTAGATTTTGTCATCATTTCAGAACAAGCTTATTCTATCTATAACAACTTACATTATATCATGTGTGTTTCTTGAATATATGTTGAAAATATATGCAAGTAAAAAAGTACAAAATAAAATCGTTCAGCTCATGGGGAGTGAACAAAAAGACGTTAAAGTCTCTCCGCAAGGACGTGCTGAAACTGTCGAGTCGACAGATGATCATCATGCTTAAAATGTTTCACCCAGAAATTAATAATGAAAACTTGAATATCTAAATGCCCAGGTAAGAGTCAAGTGTTCAGTCAGTTCACAATAAAGAAAAATGCCAACGACATTGGCTGCAGCTTCCTCATCCACGGGCGGATGCTGCAGATACACAAAGAAAAAACTATAAAGGTTTAAATGCTGGTAAAAAACGTCAATTATATTATGGCATTTTGTATTTGTGTTGATCAGTTAAAGTTATTTTAATCTTTAATACTGCATCTGCAGGCAATCTGCAGACAATCTGCAGACGACGCTATCATTCTATTATCTCAGTTTCACTTTCTCACGCATTCACTGTAGCCAGGCCCGGATTAACACAGTGAAGTGCCCCCCCCCCAATATATTTTATTTATTTATTTATTATTTTAAACTAGTCATTCAGGGCTCCAGACTAACGTTTTTGTTATTAGGAGCAATGTAGCCCCTGACTGAAAATTTTAGGAGCGCTAGCAGAAAATTTAGGGCACACCTTAAATAAGCCTGCAATGCAATATTTTGACATTTTCCCAAAATAACTGCATTACTAAAAAATACTAAATAGACTTAACTATGCAGTTGCTGCACATGTCATCATTATGCACAATTAATGAAACTTTCAGAATGGGAAGTTATGAATCAAAGATTCATACAACCCCCTTAACTATAGGCATAAGATAGGCTACATATAGGCTACAATAAGTTATATCTAGATAGCATACTTTAATAAGATGAGTGGCAGGGCAGCAGTTTACATGCTTGTATCCTTTACACGTTTCTCATCTTTTATCTAGTTTTCCTTGGGCACTGATGTAGACCTTTATTCTCGTCTATAATGTATTTAGTGTTAATGTAGGCTAAATGTTGTCCCGCTCTCTTTATCTTTCATCGCTGTAATGTTTAACCGGCGCGGTTCTGAGTGCGATGTGTTAACTTTACCAGGGCTGCGTAGATCCATCGGTAAAATCAACCGAGCGCATGGTGACATAAAACGATATACGCGATTACGCGTCATGGAATTGAGCGGTTAAAACCCGATCGTGCATTCCATAGTGCCCGCACATGCTCGAGTACTTGTAAAAACATTTTGGCCGCAGTCTGGAGACCTTGGTGCCTGGGGCACTCGCCCAATATTGACAATCCAGCCCTGGCTGTAGCCTGTGATTTAACGAAATGACCTCTTACCAATTTATTTGGCCTTCATTATACATGTATGATGTGAAAAACAAGAAGGTCATAGCTAGTTTCATTAATTTAATGTAAAAAGCGCCGTGGTTGCATTCATTCGGTTGGCTTGTCAGTGCGGTAATACAGGATTGCGTTAATTAGTAGGTCCTAAGCAAAGCAACTGATTTCAGGTGTTCTGTCAAAGTCTGTTCCCTTCCCTTTAGTGTAGCGTTTTTATCACGGTATGTTTTTATATATTTATAAAGACTAAAGATTTGAATGGTTTATACAAAAAAAAACCAATAATTTAATGTATTCTATAATACAGTTTATTAAATATATTATACTTTCCCCAGTTTTCTATTGTGGTATTTTTATAACCTGTTTTAATAAAATTGTTTTAATAATTATTATGTGGACATTCTTAATAAATACATAAATATAGCACACACCCATGATGTGAAGTGTTATTTATATATAAACAGGCTGGGGCAAGGCAAGGCAAGGCAAGGCAAAGTTTATTTGTATAGCACATTTCATACACAAAGGTCATTCAAAGTGCTTTACATAGAAATGAGAAAACAAAAATCAAAGATACATGAATTTAAAATATCAATTAAAAGAAAATAAATGTGATTTTAATAAAAACTGTTTAAATGTGTGAAAAAGAATAAAACAGGAATACAAGTATAAAACAGTTAAAAATAAGAATAAAAACAAGAGAAATAGAAAATAATTAAAATAGTGCATATATAATATAGTGCCATCAGTTCGGACGCAGCATAGTGCTCATTCAGTAAATGCATAGCTAAACAGATGTGTTTTGAGTCTGGATTTGAATGTGGCTACTGTTGGAGCACATCTGATCTCTTCTGGAAGCTGGTTCCAGCTGCGACTGGCATAAAAGCTAAAAGCTGACTCTCCTTGCTTTGAGTGAACCCTTGGTATTTCTAGCTGATGTGATCCTAATGATCTGAGTGATCTGATAGGTTTGTATTCAATGAGCATATCAGCAATGTATTGAGGTCCTAGTCCACTGAGTGATTTATATACCATTAATAATACTTTAAAATCAATCCTAAATGTAACTGGTAGCCAGTGTAGCGACCTGAGGACTGGTGTGATATGTTCATATTTTCTGGTTCTGCTCAGAATCCTGGCAGCAGCGTTCTGAATGAGCTGGAGCTGTCTAATGGTCTTTTTGGGAAGGCCAGTGAGGAGGCCATTACAATAATCCACCCTGCTGGTGATGAAAGCATGCACAAGTTTCTCTAAGTCTTGTCTGGAAACAAAGCATCTAATTCTTGCGATATTTTTGAGATGATAGTATGCTGATTTAGTTATTGCTTTGACATGATTGCTGAAACTAAGGTCCGACTCCAGAATCACACCAAGATTCCTGACTTGATTTTTAGTTGCTTGACCCCTAGCGTCAAGGTATGCATTCACCTTGAGAACTTCATCTTTGTTTCCAAACGCAATGACTCCAGTTTTCTCTTTGTTTAACTGAAGAAAGTTTTGGCACATCCAACTGTTAACTTCATCAATGCATTTGCACAGGGAGTCAATGGGGCTATAGTCGTTAGGGGATAGAGCTAAGTAGATCTGAGTGTCGTCTGCATAACTGTGATAGGCAATTTTGTTCTCTCTCATTATTTGGCTTAGTGGGAGCATATACAGGTTGAACAGGAGTGGCGCAAGAATTGAGCCTTGCGGGACTCCGCATGTCATGGATGTCCACTCAGGCATATTAATTTCTATGCATGTAACAAAATAATTGTAGAACAAACACATAGGCTATATATATAAGGTAAAAAGAAATAATAGAAAATAGGAAAATTATGAGGTCTTTAGTGGATGGTATAGTTTGATGCATGAAAGTATTACTTTTTAAAATGAAGTGAATTATACTGTAAAAATAATTGACTTACCATTAAAGGACAATAAAGATGCATTACATACATGCACACAAACACATCTCAGTAGCCAAGCCATTAAAACATTTAATATATATAGATAATAAACGTAATGCTATAAAAACCTCAGACTAAAGGGAAACACAGAATTCACCGCCATGTGTGAAACTCCGTTAGACTGACACCTAGTGTTGACTGTTTTCATAGCACATCTGTGCTCGTGGATCTTTCAATGCAAACCACGCAACTTAAGTCTCAAAACTCGTATGAACAGAACAGGATTAATGCACGCGCGTCGCCTGGTCCACGGGTGCGCGTCCTCTTTTTTGCGTGCACAGATTGTGAAATAATGATACGAAATATGCCTACTGAATTCACAAATATGTCTCTGTTTGTACAAATCGATGCACATTCACGTAAATATTAAAATTCGCAGACACAAAATCAAAGACATCTTTTTAGTTCATTCATTGATAGTTGTTTGTATTTGGCTCATAAAATGCTTTAAACAGCGAAATGAAAGTCTCAATATACAAATGAACAGAACGGGATTAATGCACGCGTGTCACCTGATCCACAAATGCACATCTCCCTTTTTGCACGCGTGAATTGTGATGTTTGAGTGCACAGTGGAGCATGTGTGTTTGTGCATTTGTGCAGATCGATACACGTTCATTCAAATTCTGAATTTCACATATTCAAATCTAAAGACATTTGTTCGTGGATAGTAAAATACATTTGTAACATGCATCCAGTTCACAGATAACTGTGCATGTATTTGTTAACAATATTGAGTCTAATTTCTTTCCATAAACACACGCGTATAGATGTGAAATCTATAAATCACAAATGATCTTAAAATTGTGCGCAGCTATAGCTTCAAATCTCCCCATTTAAATGATGCCTAATTAAGTCATTGACACATAAAAAGCACCTGTCTCGTGTCCTTTACGAGAAGCAAGAAAGACTTATATTTCCAAAAGCCTCCTGCAATCGGACAAGCCAATGTGCGTACGTCTGCTCAGACACTTACGTTGTGTTAAGCACTTTTCCATGTCAAAAACAGTTTTTATAAATATAGACTTTGCTGTGGATTTTTGTGTACGCACACTTTACGATCAAATCTGTGCGTACGCATGCTTTATAAATGAGGCCCCTGGTGTCCATGTTTTAACGGAAAGTCGTGTTATAGTCACGCAAAATTTGATTAATTTATTTGTGTCCATGGCACGAAATTCAACGTTTTCAGTCTTTTTCGTGACACTTTCAATACATTTTTTTTTTGTGTGCATTGCACGACTTTCTTTGTTGTTTCATTTTATATATTGTTTTCTCATATTTTTTTCCTATTTTCTTATCACTGTCGCTTGGGGTTAGGGTTAGAATCACTTTCTGTTAAATTTTTAGACATCTTAACCCAAACACCAACTCTAACCCCAACTCCAGGTGAGAATAGTTTTAAAAGCGTAAGAAAAACATGTAGAAACCAATACATAAAATAGGGTGACCAAACTTGCCATTCTTCCAGGACGCGTCCTGGCCAGGATTTCGGGTTCATCTTCTGGAAGTCGTATTTGTTGACCGCATATGTCATAAAGGATTATTATTATTATTACAGAAAAGCAATCGTTACATTTAAGGTAAGAATGAGACTACGATTGTATGTCTTATGTTTTTAAATGAATGGTGTTTGCGGTCAACAAATACGACTTCTGGAAGATGCACCGAAATCCTGGCCAGGACATTTCTGGGAAGAATGGCACGTATGGTCACCCTAAAGTACATCCTATCCCCAACACCAAGCGATAATGATTTAAAAATAGGGGAAAAAGGAGAAAACAATACATAAAATGACCCGAAAAAGAAAGTCGTGACACAGACATGAAAAACTATTTATAGAAGTGCGGGTGTCACGAAAAAGACATTCGTGCTTAAAGTTGAGCATTTCGTGCCATGGATACAAATAAATTGATAACATTTTGAGTGAATGTAACACGACTTTCCATGAGATCATGTTTACCATAATACATATTGACGAGACAACAATATATAGCGAGAGTCTCGAATCAAAAATGTGAATTTTACCTACTACAGTAAATCGAAAACCCTGTAAAAAATGTAATGAATCAAAGTTGGACAAAAAATTACTTAAATTAGTAACTCCTAAAAAATAGATTTTTTTAAGTTGAAAAAACTTTCTTTTTTAGGTGTTGCCAATTTCAGTATTTTTCTATAAAAACATTTTCACCTTCAGTTTACAAAAGTGCTACCAAATAAAATATTTTTTAAGTGGATCAAACTTTTACTTTTTACAGTGCAAATGTCAACTTTGCTACCCATCTGGCACAATAGAAGTGTCTCTGCTCAAAACACGTGCATTTCAAATGCAATCTACTGTATAAGAAGCATTTTATGTATAATAATTAAATGAATACCGTACTGTGGAGCAACAGTGAGTCTAAAAGTGGATCTGTGAGACAAAAACTAATTATATTTACTCCACACCAGTAATTTGATAAGTGATTTAATTGCTTCGAGAAAACAAACAACACATAAATCAAAGTAATGCAGAATTAGGACGGTGTACTTTATCAAAGATTGTGTGAGGGAGAGATGGAGGTTGTATTTGTGTACTGTCAGGGGTCGAGGGAATTGGAAGGCACGGTGGCTATTGATGAAATAACCTTGGAGGGCTTCCAGTGTGACAGAATGAGTGGCAGAGACTTGGAGCCGATCCATGCTGGACCTTTTGTGCTCGTTTCTAGCACATTCCAATCAGACATGGACATAAATACCCTTTTGGTAATTGAAAGGTTGGCTTGGGAGCGATCTGTGTGAGCTGCTCTCTTGTTATACACTTCTCTGTTCAGATATTTAAAGGACTGTTAAGTTAAGGCATTTTCTATTTTTTTATGAATTATTAAATGACTTATTACATGAATAAACGGTTTCAGCAGTAAAAACAACATAAACAAACAGCTTTTGTGGACTAAATGCAACTTCCGGTAGACTTCCACATATCAATAACAACAGAGTCCTTTTACAGTAGTTATTTTATGATAACAACAAGGGAAATAAATGACAAGTAAATTCCCTTTGTACATATATCATACAGTATCTAACCCGTACCAACTATCACACTGATCTAACGTTACTGTGTAAAATGAATGTATACAATGTTAGCTAAAGGTCCTTGAATTCTTGCCTGGCTGCTAAATAGTGAACCATGCTGACTGTCTTCCTTCGTCTTGCAAAACATAAAATGTCTACCCACGTCTAGTTTAGCAAACCAAACCATTTTATAACCAAAACATATAATTTAGGAGGCAAAGTGAAAAAAATTCATCAAACTTTGTAAAAAAAAGTATGGGACATTAAACATTATTATCACAGTTATAAATGTACATATGCACTGAAAATGTGTAATATAAATGTTGCCACAGCCTAAACATTCTGAATATTGATGTTATAAAGCAATATATTAAAAACAAGTTATTAAAGCTGCTGATTTTGCATGATCAAGTGGTGGGTTTGATTTTCTACTGGATTGTGTGGGCCGTTTTCCAGCTTGGACCAGAAACTTGTTAGCATTTCTCTGCCAATTGGCACAGACACAGATTTCTCTGTTAATTCATGACCCACCTTAAACTTTCCAGCAGTTTTGTTTAATGGTCTCTGCTTGCATTTTTCTTAGCTGCTTTTTGTACATAGAGAAAAACTTTTGTTGAAGGGACAAAGCTACAGGTCAAACACAAAGTCAAAAAGGACAAATTAAACTTTTAAAGCTCAATTCTACCTTTCCAAATGTGTTCTGATGTATTAAATAAGAATAAAATCAGATTGTTAAAAATCTTAAAAATAAAGGGAATTAAAAGGTTATTTGCAGTGATGCCACAGAAGTACCATTTTTGGTTCCTCAAAGAACCAAACACTTTTAGTCATAAGAGCCATGCAGTGAGTGAGTATGTTCACTACTCACTGGGACGGGTCAAATTTTGAGTATGGGTTACTTGACAAAACATGTCATACTAATTTTGATTCTGAAGTGAATATACAGCCTGGTCTCACTGTTTATACGTAGTATTAATATGTATGTTTTGTGTTTTTACCTTTCAAAAACACAAAACATATTTTTTGTACATCTAAATAGATGCTGAAGAGTACAATGTAAATGTATTTGCAACATTTAATCTTTTTTTACAGCTACAAAACGTAAAACATGTACAAATCTTTCATACCATAAAGATTGCTGTATAATTTACCTTTAACCATTTTATCGATAATGTTACCACCCTAACTCTACCCCAAACCTTACCCTAAACCCAAACCCTTTTTATACCAAAAAATAATTTTTTAAACGTTTTCTTTATATATTATGCAAGGTAATAGACAGAATTTTTCGTAACAATATAGCATTTAAAAGATGTTTAATGCCGCTTATAGACGGTTTTAATCGGATGCACGTGCGGTGACGCGATGCTTGTCTGGTCCCAACTTTACTTCCAGTTTCAGTTTTTTTAATGGTCTGACTAGTTGCTAAACTGAACATTTGATAAAATACCTCATCGAAAAATAACAAATGTTTTCGTTTCCTACGTATGAGCTGAATTTTGATCTGCTCTTTGCAATCGTATAAATTTTAAAGATGTGGATTATAGCATCTGCGAATGAATAAAATAACATATTTTGTACATTTATGGTGTAATTGTTGTTGCATAGGAGAAAACACCTGTTGTGTGTCATGGGAAACAAACGAAATATTGCAAAATGGTTAAATAATTACAGAAATGTTATTCATTTTAAACTTTTAAAGTGTAGTCTTGTTTAATATCATGTACTTTTCTAAAATTCACAAACATTTAATTAGGTAAAAGAGTAAACTTAAATAAATAAGTCAAAACACACAACTGAAAACATGTCATTAATATGATTAAGAAACACCAATGGCCGCTATTTTAATAATATTGAATACGTAAAAATCTATAAGTCTGTATAGCTGTTAATACATAAATAATTAACATATTATAGTCCTGTCAACGCGTCAATATTATACGTTTTAGTGTGTATGAAAACGTAAGTAAATGTACGTGTGGTACAACCACACTTTACATAAAATACACATGTATTCTCATGAGATCACGTTGAAATATCACAATGTTATGCATGGTTCCTCCAGGGAATAATTTCTCCATGTTTTAATTGTTAAGAATATTTTTTGAGTTTGCCACTACTATTTATATACAGTATGCTACAGCAATTCACTGAACTGTCAGTCTCATAGAGCCTTCAGTACATGCTGTTCTGTTCTCACAGCATCTGGATAAGTGGAAAGTAATGCTTTATTGCAGCAGGTATAGGCGGCGGGACAACTAGTACAAGTGACTGTCTGAGAGATGGCGTCTCAATGCAGGAGGGAGGAGTAAAATAATACTCCTTCATCGCTCTATGCCCAGACATCCTTTGAAGCTTCGCCTTCACCTGAAAGCTACCGGACAATAGATTTTATTTGTATCGGGCGTTGGGGGCTATGCTGAAGATGCTAAAAGATTGAGTGGGTGGGATGAGAAAACTGAAAGAGAGACTATGAGAGAAAAAGAGAGAGAAGACAAACTATTAAGAGAAGTACAGGCCTCAATCTGGCAAGCACTTTACTGCCCTTTTAACAGAGGAACTAAAGGAACTAAAAGCTCAATGCACTTAGTATCTGTTTCATCTTCCGTTTTGTGAAGCCAAGTTTGTTTTGATGACTTCACTTCGAGGGCAGAGACACACAAGCACCGAGAATTGAGCTGCCCATCAAAACTCAAAAAAAGTTATTGGCACTGAGCTTCATGGCAATCCCAACAGAGGTAGGCCCGGCCGTGCAGGCGGTGGAGACAAATTGATATGTTGAGAAACACCGAAATCGCCTCCACCACCTGATGGGATGTAAACATAAACACTGTAAAAGACAGCTGAGCCCCTGAACCAAAAGTCCAGGGAGGATATACTCCCTTCTTCGAGTGAGAAAATGGGAGGGATCAGTTTAGGGTGTTTTCAATAATTAAGCTCGCTGTATTCGTGTGTTTTATCCTTCACTTGCATACCCCTGTGGCCTGCCGATGTCTTAAGTGGATTTGGTTGAGGATGTTTACCTCTGATTAGGTCACAAAATTTGTTGCTCCAAGCATAGGAAGTGCAAAAAAGCACATGGACCCCTGTCCACCTTACCTGCCTAAAAGCAGCATAACAGCCCTGAATATCAGCATAGGAGATGAATAATGAAATAACCAAATCTATGGACTTCCATTACTTATAAAAAAGTGAGCTTTATATTTTAACATAAGCAGAACCGCAGTGAACATTGTGTCTACAAATGTGGCATCGCTCGGGGGTGATGTGCTGTGTGTGTTAACGTGTGGTCCAGGCTCGCCGAAAGATCAAACCGCTGCTGAGACCCGAAAGGGATAAACGAATCAACACCCTGTACGCTCTCAATGGAGCTCGTAATGAGTTGGGCCATGATGAACAAAAGAAAACACACAGTTCCATCACACAAAGGCCTTGTGGGGATAAAAAGAGGAAAACGAGGAACAGCGAGATGGCAGGAGAGGCGCTGGAAAGCCAAAAAGAGAAGAATGGCAGAACAGAGGAGGCTTGATATGATTTCAATGGAATGTTTGTTGACACTGATTCATTGCCCGGGGCTTACAGATAAATGATTGAACAGCTCGGCTGTCAAAGCCAGAGGATTTTTTGGGGGGCTTGTTTTTTACTGTGCACTTTTAGCTTGAGGGATGGTAGCAGTCAACTAACTGACGCAGAATTAACCGTGAAACGCAGAAAGCGCTCTCCCTCCTCTATACAAGCACAGCGAAGCAGACGGGTCTCTACGACAGAGACTGATCTAGTTACGCCACACCTACACAAACAGCGACCTTGAATGCTGTGCTGGGAGAGCCCAACAGGCATATACATATATGTAATCAATTTGTACTTTAAGGATCCACACTGAACCGCGTGGCTCTAACCTCCTACTGTTGTGCTTTTCTCTGGGGCTCCACCTACAGTAACACAACCAGAAGATATACAGTGATGTTGAGGCATTTACAGAGTCACTTCTGGGTCAAAACACATTCTGATGCAAGACTAGAATTCATATATTCATGCCTTTGAATGTTTAAATACTGTTGTATGTGACAGTTTGCACAGTTTGATCTACTGTGGACCTTTCAAGAAAACTTCTAGCATCGTTTGTTTGAGAGACACAACATCAGGACGGGAGTACTGGGGGACACTTTCATCATAAAGCCGGAGTAGTCTGTTTTTACGTGTACCCGAACGTACTCGCACAGTCGAATGCAAGGCCTTGCAAAGATAGTTTATTTGCCTCGTACGTGTCCATAGACGTTCAATGCATGCGCTTTGCGACAAAATGTAGTGCATCTCCTGGGCTTCATACTACATTCTCCTGTACGTGCATCCGTGACAAACGCGTATAAAGTACGCACGGTTACAAAAAACAGTGGTGCGTTTACAGTATGCTCGTACTATTCTGATGACAAAATCTGCATCACACACACTGTATGCGGACCCTCGCGTATGCGTAAAAATGTAACTAAACTTCTATCTTAAGGTTCACCCTATATTAACATATGTATGGCTTTATGGATTGTATTGCCTAAAAACCGAACATTTTCTTACTGTTTGTTATAGTAATAGTACAATTTTGTGCATTTGTTTATAATAAAGAAAACAAAAACTATTACTTGTCATGTTTATTTATGTTTATTAATCACATTTAAAAATATATATATATTTTTTTTATAATAAAACACCACTGTTTATCACATTTATTCAAGTTTTATTTTTTTGGGTTTACCATCTTGACTCGAGTACACTCAAAATGTAAAATTTGAGCATACTTCAGATGAATACTCAAAATCAGAGTGCGTTGTGGGCCAAACAGAGAGAATGATTATAGGAAATTAGCTTAATGATACTTACATGACAGATCTATATAGTGTATTTGGTCAATGTATAAACAACCCGCCAACCGATGTTTTCAACTAACCCGCCTGCAACTCGGACCGCAAAAAAATTAAAAATAAATATTGTACCTGACCCGCTCCCTTGCCCGCAGTAATTGTTTAAAATAGTTAATTGGCATCTTTATTTCAAACGACCCGATCGACCACGACCCGAATATCATAAAAAATATTTTTGTATGACTCGTATTCGTGGGTGACCGCAGGCACCTGCTCATTTCGGATCAACCCGCGCATCACTGTGTAGTGATGCGGGGGTCATCTCATAACCCACGAGCCGGGTTGGGGGGGTAAAGAAATTTTGACTGTATTTTGGGGTGGGTCATTAAAAAAAATCTATGTTGCTTGGAATTCCCTATAGCCTATATTAAATATTTGGGAATATATGAAGAGTTTGGTTCCAAAACGCGATAAACGCCATTTTTGAAAAAAAAAATGAGTTACTGCCAAAATCAATATTATATCAGGTCATTAATTAAAAGTAAATTCTTAATTTTACGCAAAATCCAATACCCGCCGTGATATTCTGTCATACAGTATTTTCTCCCTTTTTTCCCAAAATGCGACAAACGCCACTCCTCCTTTTTTACAGAACGCAATAAATCCATTCCTGATATTACAGCCCACCAGTCACGCAATGTAAACAAACAATGGCGGCGCGCTGAGTACACGGAGTCCTAGTTTTCCTCATCTACTTTGTACTTCGTGATCAACAAACAAAACAAAATAATACTTTAATGGCATTGATAAACCTGCGATGGTTTTCTGTGACGGAAAAGAAACGTATACATCAACATCTAATAATTTCCGCGAGAGGCACTCGGTTGCTTGTTCTCCAGACAGCATCAAGCTTCTCATGCTAAAACATTGACCCCAGAGGATCTTATGAAAACTTTACATTATTTTACTCAAAGTCAACGAAAATCGAGCGGGACCTAAACATTTTACAGCTGATCGCAAGTATAACCGCAGCAATGTGTTCTTAATATAACAAAGTAAGTGTTTTGGTTAATGCCATTAATGTTTATTTTTTAATCATTGTATACCACTAGTCAACTAAATAAATATAAAATGGTAAAGATGAATGCACATTTATACATTGATTTAATAGATTTATAGCATTTTGAAATAAAAAACTGTCATGGATTTATTGAATTTTGAGGAAAAAATAATTAGTTTTTATAATAAATCTTTGAAAATCAAGTTATGGATTTGAATTTTTTATGTTTTTATATCCTAAGGATGCTATGTGAAAGTTTGTAACAGAAAATAGTGGTTTTCATCTTGTCACTTTCTTGGTATAGAAAACACGTTTTTACCGAAATTTGTCCAAATGGATTTATTGCGTTTTGGAACCAAACTCTTCATATATTTCATATTTTATTAGGTTCTTTGATAAGGTTAAATTACCTAGCAACGTAACTTGCGCAACGTAACTTGCCTAACGTAACTTGCACAACGTAACTTGCGAAACATAACTTGCACAACGTAATATGCGCAACTTGATATCCCCAAACCTTTGGCATCACAAAAGTGCCAAGCAGCTCCCGCTGCCAGCCACAACAACAAAACAAACTGAGAAATAAAAGTGAAGATGAAAGACGAGGTAGAACAGAAACTACAAACCTCACCTTTAACATAAGACACATGAAGTCCATTCACCAAACAGCACATTAAACTTACAACAAAGTGTGAACAGCATTACCTGCTGTAGTCCATCCACAAACACAGGTATGAACAAGATGTTCTCAGCAAATTAAGACTTGGATGGGTGACAACAAAAACAAATGACTAAGCAGTAGATAACTGTGTTGGAATATATGTGTGTGTGTTATAGGTGTGGGGGGCATGCGGGAGATGGAGAGACCACCACTAGTCTGGCCACCTCAGCTTCTGTATGTCCTTGTGAAGGAGCTGAGAAAGAGAAGAGGTGGGGGGGTGTTGGGTCAAAGGGCTGCCATTTAATGCTGACTACTAACCAATCAGAGGGTCCCAGACTGTCAAGGACTGTAGAGGAGAGGGGGTGGGCAGGTCTGTGGCAGACCCTGCAGGTCAATTATCTCTAGCAAGGAGACAGCGTCGGCAAAGCTCCAAATCTCATTTGCGCAGCTGCGGTCGAACTACGAACACCTGAGCATACGTCGCTGCCACCCTACGAAGGCAATTAATGTCTTCCCTCAATGACAGGCATATTTGGAGTGACAGCTCCTGTAGTCTAAAAACCCGGGAAAGGAACCACCCCACCATGTAAAGATAGAAACAAACCTTAACTTGTCTTCCCGAAGAGACTAATTTTGGGTGCTGCACGTTTTGCTCTGCCCTGCAGCCATGGATATGGTAAGAGAGCTTTGCACCTGTTGAGTGCACTACTGGCTTAAAGTGTTCAGCTGGAAGGTTTGACTGCCACTTTGGCGTAAGAGAGGAAAGGGGAGAAAGGGGTCTCGAAGTAGATTTAAATCAGAGCACACAGACTTGAGCATGCACATTTTTTTTAAGATTTCGTCTTTTATATGCACAAGTTGCCGGTCTGAATGTGGTTCCGGTCTGAACTTTTTTACAGGTCAGATCAATTGGAAAACAGTAAAACAAGTTTGTAATGGTTAAACTGAAGTCAATCTGATATACTTAATCCCTTAATTTAAATAAACAACTGGGCGATGAAATTGTACTGAAACATGTACAAACCAAATGAAATGAGCCTGTGCTTTTGCACTAGCTGCCATAGGTGGCACACATCCTTAAAGAGCACCTATTCACGTTTTTACATTTCCTTCGGCGTGTACGTGTGTATTAGGACATGTTAACGATATGCAAAAGGTACAAACCCCCAAAATAAACAATGACGTGAGGTAAATCTCTTTTCTTGGACTACAACAAACACACGGATTGTAGGCAACAGTTCACTTCCTGCGATTGGTGATGTAGACAAGACCGACATTATCATAATTCCTCCCGTTTCGGACTCATAGCCTGTAAGTTAACTCCTGTTAGCAACCAAATCTTTCAAACATGGTAAGTGACGTCAGAGGTGTTCAGGCCAATCACAACGTACAGATTAGCTAGCCAAACAAAGCTTTTCAAATTCGTGCGTTTCAGGAATATAGTAAAATCTGGAACTACAAAAACTACAAAACTACAAAAATGTATGGTATGTGGAAAACAATTAGTTTTTTAACCATAAACCATGCAAACACATTGGATTATACCAATATATAGGCCATACTTACAGGATATGGTTGGGTAAAACATGAACAAACCCAACAATTTGATTTAAATTAACCTATGGACATTTTAAGGTTAATTGGGCTTGTTCATATATATAATAAATAGCATTAGTGACATTAAAGTTCAAAAACTCTTTTATTATTACAGTATTTTCATTGTTCAAAGAATGGCCATAACAGTCAACAAAATGACCTACAGTTATATGCTAAGGAAATAAATTAAAAAGTGCTTCAGGACGATTATTTACCAAAAGTTTAACAGTGTATTATCAATTGCAGGGCTTTTTTGTGCAATTGAACATAAACCTTAAATAAAAAAATCAGCCCCTTTACCTTTGGTATGACGGGACGTGATAGGTCGTATCTCTGGATTAACATTAACTCCTGGATGCTTTGCATTGATGTGGTACTTTAGAGTGGACGAACTCCGGTTATATGCAAATTCCTTGCTGCAGACATTGCATACAACTTTATTTTTATCATCACTTCCATCAGGCAGTTTTTAGTAAATGTTCCCATCAATGTTCCAGTCACCGCCAGCGCATTCTAATCTCCCTCCTTCATTTTACAGTTGAATGTTGTCTAGAACGTTTCCAGGTTCAAAGGTCAATACGGAATGGATTAATCTGCGTAATTTTTTTTACGTGTTATTTTTTCTCAGATTAATTAATCTAAATTCGCTCGTTATTTGACAGCTCTATAATAAACTAAAACTATATTATGATACAAAATAATTGTCAAATGAAAATGTCTCTTATGTTCTCTGTATATACAGCAGTTCAGTTCACTGAGTCATGATGCTTTTCTCTACTGGGTTTGTGCCAAATCCATGAGTAAGCAGATGTGGGTTCAGAACAACATATAATGAAAAAAGCCATGCAGAGATATAGAAAGATAGATAGAGACTTCATCCATCCATTCAGTCCTCTACAGAACAGTAGACCATAGATGTCATTTTCAATTTTTACAATTTACAATTTAGGTTTACAAAAGGCATTCAGATGATCCTTAAGAGAAAACACAGTCATTCACCCTGCGGCACATACTCGTGATAACGCTGGTGTACCTCTCTCTCATTTGTTCTCTTTAGCCTTTCTTTATCTCTCTCTCAGTCGCTCCTCACACATGTGTGGGCCATAACAGGCTCTGTGTCAGAGAATTAAACAAATGTATCAGTGGAGCCGTACAACACAATGCCTCTGGGACTTCATTTACCTCCCGCGTTTTCTGGGGAGTCTATGTTTTACTGCCCCACATAATCTACAGTAGCTATTCTCTCAGCATCTCCTTCACTCCAGCATCCAGGATTCACACACAGCTTCTGTTTAAGAGTCATAAGAGATTTCTGCTAAATGTCCAAACCCTCATCTCTATGCTTTTAATTTTCATTCATTAATAAAGTAGGCAATCTGTTTATAGTAAGCTTTTGTCTGGATTTTTAGCTGATGTGTTGCTAAGAGCATCGAAAGGTCAGAGAGAAGAAGTCTCTTTTGTTGTTTTATTTGGAATTGCTCTCATCCCGTGTGTTAAGAAATCATTAAAAATTGAAGGACAGAAGACTGGGAGATTGAAAATGCATATGTTTGGCACATTATTAATATTAAATAATCATGTTTGTCTCCTAAATTGAGAGTGACTTGCACCACAATATCAGTAATTAGATGAATTATAGATGGAAGAGGGACGGGCAAGTGGCCGTCTGAGTAAATGTAATTGCCAAACCCAATTATGGCTCTTCTTTTTAAAGTGCAGCCCCATTAGGAGTGTCAATTCAACGTCCAAATGGCACCACTAATAAAACCGCAACTAGCACTTAACCGGTTTAATTAATAGTAAAATGATTAATATTAGAATCGCCGGGCATTAAACACCACTCATGCTGAGAAATGTGTGACAGAGGCAGGCGAGCGTGCTGGCGGGAACAGCAGTTTTAGATGAAGTGCTCCCGTAACTGCAGACTTTATAGATGTTTGACTGAAGTGTAACTGTATATACAGTAATGCAAAATCATTTCAATGCAGAAATGAATACAGACAGCAGATGATTTTGTATAGGGGAGACTCGGTCTAGTTAAACATCTCATTACACAAATATATGTTACTCTTAGCAGGGACACCTAGTTGTTATAAAATGTTGTAAATTACATTGGCGCATTTGGCAGACATTTTTATCCAAAACGACTTACAGCACATTACAAGGTACACATATTTTATTGGGTGTATGTGTTCACTGGGTTTGAACCCATGACCTTTTGTGCAGCTAGTAAAATGCTCTACCGCTGAGCTATACAGGAACACTATATAGGATATGTTATTTACTAATAAATTACTATTGAATTTAATTCATTACAATATTTGTAAACTAAAACATGTTTGCTATTATTAAAAATATATATTTTTAAAGAATAAAAAGTAAAACTTCCAAAACATTCAGACCCCCCCCCCCAGGTCAGTATAGACGGTTTCAGCAGTAACAACATAAACAAGCCGCTGTCGCGGCCCGCATGTAACTTCCGGTAAACTCCGCTAATAATGAATAACAACAAAGTACTTTAAACGTAGTTTATTTATATAACAAGGAACAAAAACAACACATAGATTACCTAGGAAACCAAAACATTTGTTATTTTCGACGAGGAATTTGTTCAAGAGTCCAGTTTAGCAACTAGTCAGACCATTAAAAAAAGGAAACCGGAGGTAAAGTTCGGATCCAGACGTGTATCACGTGCGTCTGATGAAACCGTCTATATTGGCAACTTTACAGACAAATATTTCCTGGATTGGTAAACACTTTACTGTGTCAATTATGATGTATTTATGCAGTGGCTATGACACACATAACACCTTTCCAGCAGTTGTGGCTCGTGACTACTCTTCCGAGGGGCGCAAATTCAAAATATGTGTTCGGAGTGTCATGTGTGTTGCTCGTGTGTTCAAAATATGTGTTTGTTGCGTCATGTGAACCATGTGCATCACGTGTTTTGTCATAATAAGTGCCTCCTGCACACGCGTCAAAACTGTTTATAATAAAAGAGACACTCACGTTTACAAAATACACGCAAGACACTCCCTTAACAGTAAACTCTGATTATGCATGAAATTATGTGATTATCTGGCAAACGCGAGCGTCTTTTTTATCATAAACCCTTTAGACACATCTACAGCAGGCACTTACTTTGACGCGCCGAACACATATTTTCAAATAACGAAACACACACATGATTGGCTACATGCATGTTGTGACGAACTTCGCATTGTGCGCCCTCGAAAAAAGAAGTGACCGGCCGCCGCTGCTTTCCTGTGTCTCTTCTGACCGTAAGAAACAATTTTATCATAGTACATCTTATCGAATCTGATAATAATCTGCAACTGCTCATGTGTTGTCAGAAAGCTACAGGGCGTGTAAACACATACTTTTCTCTAGGGTACACCTGAACATTCCCTTATATTGTATACACTCATGCCTATAGTGGTCAAGATATAGCCACAGTCTGCATTTTGTTGTTTTTGCCAAGGAACGGGAGATGAGCCTCTCTGAGACTGCCAGAGCCACTAACATGCACAGGTTAAAGTGGATGAACACACATTGCCAAACAAGTGGTGTGTACTTGTTCGTATGTGCAGTACACAGTGTACTCAAAGTCAAAAAAGTGGGAGTGTGTTCGAGTTATCACATATACAAAGGTCAAACCGATTTTCAAGAATTTCCTCACTTCCTTAAAGCCAACAGTACATTCTGTGGTATAAATCAAAAACATGCCAAGGCTAACAAGAGAAAAAGAGCATCATGGCCTAGAAGCACCACGTCTGAAAGGGTAAACGCATCCAAAGAAAGAGCAAGGCTGAGTGGAGTAAAACGGAGCAGAAAGCCGTGGACAAATTGAGAAATTAGGAACGCGTGGTGAGGATCCTCTTAGGACCAAGCAGTGAGGCGAGACCTATTACAACACATGGCACCAAACAGCTGTGCTGGTAATTATCATCTATATGTTTAGGAGGGTAACGTGTACGGCTTTTACCTCAACCATTTAGTAAACCTATTTTCAGCCCTGCAGGGGGCTGGAATGAAAGGACAGGACACCAAATCACATCTGATCTCCAAAGATCAACCTGGGATTCGAATCAAACACTATCTTGTATCTTATTGCCAAGAGACCTCTGGGCACAAGATAAATATTTTGCAGTGGATAATGGATTTTAGAAACACAACCCAGCACTGTTGTCACAATGGTGTTGTCTCCTTCTGTGTAACTTATTGTAATTGGGAACTTTAGATATACAGTAAATGGGTCTGTGTATCTCAGTTCTCCATTAAAGTCTGTGTTGTGACTTAAGCCCAGATGTGGCACTGATGCTCGGCTGCATCCAGAGGTGCTTCACCAGCCTGTCTGCCGAACAGCTGCACCCTACCATCTGCTTCACCTCTGTGCTCTCTCTCTCTTTCTCTTTATCTTTCTTTGTTGTTCTCTCTTTCTTAGAGAAACACACAAAACTCCCTTTCGCAGACTGCACCGTGGTTTCTTGACAAAGCTCAGAGCTCATTAGAGAAAGTAAGGCAAGTGGATCTTCACAGAAAGCGCTCAGTAAAAAGACAAAAATGGTCTGATGTAGATTTGCATGTATCAGTGACCTACACTAAACAATACAGAGTGTCTTTAATATAAATACCATAATGATAATAATAATAAAAATTGAATTATATCACTTACCTGATCTTTAAAGGGGTGTGTATTGTAAGTTTGAAGAATAGTCACAATAGCCAGACATATATTGACTGAATAAAATCTTGAAATATCACACCTGTCTCTGTAAAAAAACAATCAGAAAGATTTGTTGTTAGACAATCAGAAAACTTTTAGACTTTTGTCTGACTTTTTGTGATCACAGAGCAGCCACAATATGGAAAGCAGAAAGATGAAAACTTAATTGAAGTTATGCATCATGGCTGATCTTCATAAGTTGTTGTCAGTTGTTAGTCATACAATGACACAATACAACAACATCTTTGGCATGGATCCGGCGATGTGTCCAATTCAGTGGCAGTAGTTTAGGTCGTTTCAGGAAGGCTAACATAACTTACAGCATTTTAATTACTTGTGCAGTTCGAAATGAGAAATGTGAGAAAATAGAAAGAGAGTGAGACAGAAAGAGAGAGAGAGAGAGAGTATGAATGAATGCCTATGGCTAATCTCATTCGTTATTACATACGGGGATGACATCATGGGGGAGGAAGATGATGATGAAGAGGAAGAGTTGAGGGCAGAACACACAGCGAGTCGTGGACTTTTCACTCCAAATGTGGTTAGAGGTGCAGAACAAGGCTCTGGCCGTCGGCCCATTATTCCCTCTTCTCTCTCCCTTTTGAAGACAGGCGGGATTTTTTTTCTACATAAAAGTAAACAACATTGCCTGCAGGCACAATTTCCCTGGCAACACAATAAAATGTGCAGTGAATTTATGATGGTCATCCATTAGCTCTTACCAAGGAAACATCACCCATTTCTGTCGTCCATCATTCTAATAGAGGGTTAATGCACCAAATTTACATAAAAAAGTCATATTGTCTGCATGAATTATTTACACCCTCAGCTGTTTTTTCCATTCTCTCTTCCTCGCTT
Organism: Misgurnus anguillicaudatus; assembly: GCF_027580225.2. NCBI lineage: Eukaryota > Metazoa > Chordata > Actinopteri > Cypriniformes > Cobitidae > Misgurnus > Misgurnus anguillicaudatus. The sequence goes on along the minus strand of NC_073346.2, from coordinate 27,599,042 downwards.
TCTTTTTTCAGCAACTTGGGGTTTCGTATTGGATTCTTACAGAAAATTCTGACAGTAAGAAGGTGGCCTCGTCAACTCTCTCTCTCTCTTTCACTCTCCTTCGCTATTTGTCAGATATCAAACACATGAAAGTCAATTTCTTATCAATTAAGAGCAATTCATGTTGGAAACAAATTAGCTGAAAGCCTAATCTTAAATAGAAATTAGGTAAAATGTTTGTTTACACGATTTATAGACCGACGGAGTGCTTTGAAATGTCGCTTAATTTAATGCGTGACGTCATTTCCACCGCAAAATGGAAGTTAGGGCGGAGCATATTCAGCGTTTAATTTAATACTTATAAATGCAAATGTTTTGGAGCACAATAGTTTATATATTTAAGAATAACATATTCACACTGAATAAAAGTTGTTTAATTTCACATTGATCTGAAAAATCTTTATAATAACACCAGTACCAAATATCCTATTTAACAAGGAATCCCCTGAATGATGTAACTCATTTTATAAATTCTTGACGACATGAATTGTAATATTGCCACCAGGCCCTTAGGGATGAGCTTTGTGATTGAGCAATTATTATGAGCTCAATTACTATCATCACATTATCACTGCTAATCCATCGGTGTCAAAGACGTAGCGCGGGCTCATCTTATCTTCACGCGGCTTTTCTGCCACTCGATAAAAGACACTCAACCCCTGCCAACAGACTAAAATGAATACCTAGCTGCGACCGTGCCCTCCCCTCCCGACGCACTGTAAAGTTGTCTCTAGGATGAGTGCTTCCCTTTTTTCTAATTTCACCTGACAGCACTACAGGCGTTTCTAGCGAGTAGCGCTAATTTCTGACATGCCTCAGCAGACAGAGACTCGATCACTCTCTGCCATCTGACAGAAACGTGCAGGGGAGTCAGATTGACGAACGGAAATGATCAGATTGGTGCTGAGTTCAGAGAAGAAAATCGCTAAGAAAAGGATTTTCTTTTAACATTTAAAATATGTATTTTTAAATGTTATTAAACATTTTAAAGCTGGAACGTTTGCTGTGTTAATCACAATCAACATAATACGTATTGTATATTATTAATTATTATTATTATTATTATTATTACTAAATTAAAATATTTATATACTATTTATATTACAATATACTTCAAATATTGTCCAATTAAATTCAAATTATATATAAAAAATATCAAATTAATATCAGTTGTTTTATTTTTATCATTATAGCATACATAATATGATATAATAGTGTGTGGCTGTTACTCTTCTTTTTCTTTGTAATTTTATAATAAAGTAAGGTGAATCTTCAGACGATTTTGTATGTTCTTGCTTTAAACCATGGTTTCTCTAAGCTGGTTAAGATGATGGATCACAGTCTACATACATTGCTCCATTGATCGTCACTTCTGACTCTTTTAGTCAAAGGAGCTGCAGTGGTGAACTGGGAGCTGCCTGGTCTGATAGCAAGGTCAGGGTCATGACCTTCTGTGTAACACTATTGACCTCATCACCTCAAAAATCCCTTCATTTATGACCTCACTGCAAGTTCACTGCCTGAGGCAAATGCAAGGCATGCTTTCTCTCTCTCTCTCTCTCTCTCTCTCTCTCTCTCTCTCTCTCTCTCTCTCTCTCTCTCTCTCTCTCTTTATCTATCTATCTATTAATTTTACTCTCAACAATTTAATTTTACACATCTCACATGGACAAACCACTTGGTGGCCTCATAAAAACAATAAATGAATAAAACCCAAATAAATCACTCATCAAATGATAGCCCTATTGAAACCTTCTAAGCAGAACTGGTACTAAACAAATCTAAGACCTGACATCTTCTAATGATCCAGTTATGTAATAATATTGCCGTAATGACACTGTACATGCTTCATAAATTACAAAGCCACCAAAGCGGATTCTAAATGGTATTTGCATGCTCACCACCCATAACATAAATTTACATACAGAATGGTGACTGGAATTGAAAATCAACTTTGATCCACCCCACTAATGAACAATTACAAACCTGGTGCTCTCAGGCTCTGATTTGCATTCTAAGAGCCATGCAAAAATGTTACCGCAAAGCATTTATCTCCTTCGGCAGAGAGAACTTGTAATTCCTGACAGCTGGGTCAAAGTTTCGGTTTAATCTAGCTCGTAATTTTTAAAATCTGCTGATGAAGTGAATTTTAATCGAATAAAACAAGGTGTGTCTGAATGAAAAACTAAAATAAGACACATTAGATAGGAAACACATGTCTCCGATTTTGAGTTATGGCACGCTGGGCGGATCGAGGAATGCACGTAACGCCATGTTTGTTGGAAAACGGTGTGCGTGCGGTACCATCAAAGCCTTGCCATAAGACCAGGTGCTTCTGAGGTGTAATATAAGCCCCAGGGTATTATGTTTTACCCCTGCATATCAAAATGCCACACGCTGGGCCCAACTTATCTCACTTTTAACATGCAGCTTTTTCAAGTATTCGCACATCCACAGACAGTGCAGGGTGTCTGGACTGTATTGAAGTTTCTTAGAGATACTCTAACAGGTCTATTAGTCTTACAAAAATATGTAAATTTCTTAATATCATAAAATAACCATTTAACAGTGGTGATTAATTTATTGATTGTAAAAAACAAGTTTTTACATAAAAGTACTTTTTTTTGTCAATGATTTCAGTTATAACTTGCTTGCATTTGCCCTAATATAATAATAAAAAACTCAAACTTGTAAGGTTTTATATTACCAAAGTCATGGGTTTGATACTAGGGAACAAAAACATACTGCTTGATTGCGATGTAAAAAAGCTTCGGCATAAACATAAGTGTAAACCAAGTACAGTCGGCCGTATAATGTCTAAAGACAGGAGTTGCTGGCCGAGTGCTTTAAAAAAATATTACTACAAAAGTGAGACTTGTCTGAGTAACCTCTTTAAACAAAACGTTCCCACGAGGTGTCGAATCTGGCTTTCACTTACCTCTAGTGGCTCATGTGCTGCTAGGCGTCTTCCTTCCCTCATCGATCAATACCTACAAATGCCAGCATCCCCCTGACTAATGTGTTTGTGTAATAATATCTGTATCACACACAAAGCAGTATGTCACACACACGGACGCACGCGAACACACGTGAAGCAAAGCAATAAATTAATCAGGAGATTAAGAGGAAAAAAGCTATTGATTTTTTGTTGTGTGCAAATAGGCATGTGAAGAAAGGTGGGGTGGGGAGCACTGAGGTGGAACAAGCTACAGATGTGTATGTGTGTGTGTGTGTGTGTGTGTGCGTGGGGGGATTCAAATGTGTCTAACAGGATGTAATATGAAGTCCAGTTTATATACACCTGCAAAATCTGGAAAACATTTATTATTTAGAGAAAAAATAAGAGCAATCATAGTCATTTAGTACTGGAAGAAACTTTTTGCAAAAGAGTTTACATATAGCCCACTATACAGAATAATAACTGACTATCCCAAAAAAATCTAGTTTAAAATACTCTTGATTCTTAATGCTGTGTCATCAGTTATTATTATTCTGTGTTGTGGAATAGCTTGTTCACTTTAATTTTACAATGTATAGACCGCACATCCATTATACTTAGTCATGTAAACACTTCCTAATTATGCTAAAGGGTGACATCAGGACATCACAGTGAAATGTAAATTAAGCTTATTGCGGTTAATGAAGTTTGGTTAAGAGCTTCCATTCCCGCTGTAAAGGTCTCACCTTTCCTCTCCCAGAACTGCTGTTGAGAAAGGGAAGGATTTGATTTCTTTGCCAATTGGCTCTAGTTCCATGGGAAAGCCAGCCAGCATCATCCCAGCATGATACAGCCTGGTCTGGCAGTCCTCCATACATCCTGCAGACGCCCCACTGGCCTCTTTTACAACAGGAATCCACAGGTCCTCCTGTACAGTGAGGAGCCGGTCCAAAATATGAGCTCTGGAGGTATGTTAAACTTCAGTAAGCCATAATGAAAAGACAAGGTCTGCATAACTGAATCATGGCAAATATAAGTACTGTTATAGTTTTTTATAATGCAATAGAATACACAAACGCAAAGTCCCAAAATGCATGCAGGGGCATGAAACGGCACAATGTCGTTCAACCTCCACACCCACATGCATCTGAATGTGAAATGCTCGCTTTTTCAGGTATGGTTTACCCTCCACGTCCTGACGGCTGCCCTCGCAGTCACATCATGACTAGCTCCACGTATTGCTGCATACATTTCCATGCCTTTGTTGGCAAAAGCCACTGGGAAAGGAAAAGGGGAAAGGGGCAAAGTGGAGCAAATAAACGTAGAGGAGAGCGTGTCATTCCTAGACTTAAACAGCTCCTTCTGTACGCCATTCACCTTCACCGACCGCTACAGAAAACACACACACACTTGCTTCTGTTTTTGACCTTACAAAGCCATCACTGTTGAGGGCAAAGGTAAAGCAGATGCGATCGTCTCATTACTATTCTCTCAACAAAAGAGTGCGGATGAATAAACAGCGTCCATCAGGCGGCCGGACTGAAAGAGGTATTTCTGAAGGGGTCAGGAAAAGGTGAATGTAACCGTGTCAGAACCAGAAGCGAGGGTATTGGTAGTCAACAGTAAACAACAGGTGGACAGATGGTACAATTGGCCTGAGACCTTATGAGCAGAAACTTTTTGATGCCATCTTTACTGCAGACTTTTTGTTGCATCGATATGCGTCTAAATCCTTTTTGTATCGAACACAAAATGCTACTTTCAGGTTAGTCTATGACATTGTCTATAGCTGTCTTGCTCTCTTTCTTAAGCACACACACACACAAGTTCGCACACACCTGCGCACTTCCTTACCTCATGCCTTGAGCAATCCAGTCTTTCTGACAGGGGAGGAACGGAAACACAGAGCTTGAGACAGCAGATGGCTCCTCTTACCTTACTTGACTCAGGCACCTGCCTTATAAAATAATCATGGTAATCATTCGGTAAACGAGACATTTAATCATCCAACGTTTAAGAATCCACACACAGGCCATACGTAAAACTCCATTTATATGTGATACTGAAAAATTAAACGCGTTTATTTTGTTAACTAAAAGCCATCAATTATACAGTGAATGTTACGAGCAGAAGCTTGGCTCCGGCTCTGACATCTTTACGGAGCATGCAAGAGGGTCCAGAGTGTTTAAATAACAACGCGGTACATGTATGGCCCGGCTAAGTGAAAGGGAGACTTGGGTGGTGTGTTTTAGTGTCTCCCTCTCTGTGTATGTGTGTATGCAGCACCTGGGTCGTGGTGCTACCTGCAGTAGAATCCTGATTGGTTTTGTTAAATAATGCATGGCTCTAAGGACAGGCCTTTGATAAAGTGAAGCACAAGAGTACATGAATAAACAGCCACCCCCATATGCAGAGAAAATTGATGGAGGAGATAAACTCATCTTTGTGTGTGTGTTAGTGCCAGTCTATGCGAGTATTTAACAGTATCAAATCTTAAAAATACACACTGAAAACTAGATTTTCCTAAGTAAAATTATAAATAAATACACAATTAATTCATGTACAAAATAAACTATGTGGGAATAGTAAGTCATATAATATATTTTCTTGTATTATTTAAATGTTTTATAGTCACTGCACACAGTCCTAAAATAACTAAGTAAATTTTAATATAAACTTTTGCGTTTTTAAGTCTGCTTAAAAAGTCTGAGTTCATTTAACTTAAGCATATAAAATCCATTAAACTAAAACATTCAAGTGAAATTAACTTAAAATTATCAGGACATGTCGTAACAAATACCCACAATTCTTTGTGCCAAAATATTTTGATCACCTAAATGATTATTATAAATCTAACTTCTAAAATAAAAATAATTAAGTGTCGTTTATTTAATTATTTAACAAATGTTTCATGCATTAAGAAGATTTAGGTTGTAATTGAAAAAATCAGTAAAGTTTACTTACAAAAAGCTCGTGCAAAGTGTTACAAGGATTTTATTAAGTAATTTTATTTATTTACTTAAAAGGTTTTTTTTAGTGCAGGGAAAAAGGTTAATCACAACCATGCAATCTGAGAAACATTTTCAGAGAACCTTCATAGTCTGTATAATGTTTATCCTCTACAAAGACTCTTTTTGTGCAACAGAAAGGTTTGTGGATGTTAAAGGTTCTTTATTACACCGTTTGTTGGAATGCTTAAATCTGATTGGCCAGTCGCAACATTTGCAGGTTTGTTATTCCCAGATAACAACCACTCAAAACTAATAACACACGGTAACCCGGATGCTGCAACTCAGTTTAATAATACAAAACAATTAAATATAAATATGTCTGTACATACTATATATGGCATTATATTTAAAAATTATTCAGCCAAATAGTGTATTTGAACATCTTGTCTTGTCTTAAAAGGAAACAGGTTTTTCTCCACGGAAGGTCTGCATTTGCTTAAAATAAAATATTTAACATCAATATTTAATGTTCCTTAACTTACTTATGAGGTAAATAGCCGTGTAATAAGCAGGATAATGTACAGGGCTTATTTGTACAGGGCTTTTTTCTGCATTAACAATCGGCTGCCTATACATTATCCCTTACTTATGGAACCATACAGCCTGACAAAGATTGTAAGGATGTAATATGTATATGTGTGTGTGTGTGTGTGTGTGTGTGTGTGTGTAGAAGCACCAAACCTATGATTATTTTGGGGGTAGCATGGTACAAGTATTGATGTCATGTGGAAGTACCAGGTTACCTTGATATAGTACTGTATGAATAGTATTAGTACCTTGTTTATATGCTATGAGTACTTAAAATTACGTTTTTTTAAATTAGTGCAATACATGTCCCATTCCACACTGCACTCAAAAATCAGTTATGTAGCTTAAAATCATAGCAAAATAAATGATACTGCATATGATACCACTATGTTTGATTGTAATGACATGTATCTATAAAGCCATCTTTAATATATGTGTATGTTCTGTGACTGTCGGCTAATGCTATTCATGCACGGCATCTCTGCAGTATTCTCTGTAAATGTGTTTGTGTGTCTGTAGCTCTAGCTGCTCTGTGGAAGTAGGAAGGGTCAAGGAGCTGTCTCTGGGGTCAAGGACAGCTCTGTACATGCGGAGATGCAAGGCTTTCTGTGGATCAGAGTCGATATCATCATAAACAGTCTGTGTATGGAGATACATGCAAACTAGCTTCTATCTTAGTCCGCCCACCTCATCACTGAGCAGTGTCACCCTGATCCCCATCAGCACCAGCCATTCTTTTCTCTTTATTAATCTGTCCTTCTTTTATCTTTGTTTTCACCTATCTAGTCTAGGATTAGTTTTCCAAACAGTATTTGTAATCTGTCTATCCTGAGATACCGATTTAGACAGGATTAGGATCTCTTTTTTGGTTTTCTGTATGTGAGGGTTGAAAAAGGTCATGCGGTATTGCACATGTTTATCATAAAGAGGTATGTAGGGACATAAAGAAATTTAAATCATAAAATACAAATAAGCCCCATCCAAATTAAACTGTTGAGCACTTTCTCTCTTTATATTACACAACATTAAAGGGACACTCCACTTTTTTAAAAAAATATGCTCCTTTTCCAGCTCCCCTAGACTTAAACATTTGATTCTTACTGTTTTGGAATCAATTCAACTGATCTCCGGGTCTGGCGATACCACTTTTAGTATAGCTTAGCACAATCCATTCAATCTGATTAGACCATTAGCATCGCGCTTAAAAACAACCAAAGAGTTTCAATATTTTTCCTATTTAAAACTTGACTCTTGTAGTTACATCGTGTACTAAGACCGACAGAAAATTAAAAGTTGCGATATTCTAGGCAGATATGGCTAGGAACTATACTCTCATTCTGGCGTAGGACTTTGCTGCCGTAACATGGCTGCAGGAGGTGCAGTGATATTACGCATCAGCCGAAATAGTCCCCTTAGTAACTTTCAATGGCAGGGGACTATTTTCGGACAGTGCGTAATATCATTGCGCCTCCTGCAGCCATGTTAAAGCAGCAAAGTCCTTGTTTATTACACCAGAAAGAGAGTATAGTTCCTAGCCATATAGAAAATCGCAACTTTTAATTTTCGTCGGTCTTAGTACACAGTGTACCTACTCTGCAGAAGAGTCAAGTTTTAAATAGGAAAAATATCGAAACTCTTTGGTTATTTTTTAGGCGCAATGCTAATGGTCTGGTCGGATTCAGTGGATTGTGCTGGGCTATGCTGGGGGTGGTGCCGCCAGACCTGGAGATTAGCTGAATGGATTCCAAAATGGTAAATATCAAATGTTTAACTTTATGGTAGCTGGAAAAGGAGCATATTTAAAAAAATGTGGACTGTCCCTTTAAGTATCGAGGAGTGGGTCTAGCATCTCAAACACAAGCTTGTAATTTTAGTCTCTTTCCTCAGGCCTCTCTCATTACCCACAAAACCAAAAATAAAATATACTGGTGGGGGGGTGGTCATCTCTTGGTTCTGTTTGTTTTAGCTTTAATTTACCTAGACCATTAATATTTCAACTTTTGCTCTCTCTCCCTCATTTCTTTGGGTGGACACATTGGTGGTGGGTGTGCTGGACCGTTACTCCCTTGTTGCTTCAAAGGCATAAATATTTTAAACTGCTTTATTGGAGACCCTTGTTTACATCACAAAACCTCTGTAACACCCTCAGAATTTTTCTTTTTCCTTTATCTTAAGTTTGTTATAAAAATTATGATAATTTTTATAACCAACATTTCTTTCACTTTCAAACTTTATCACCGAGCTTGTTGTAGTGCATTATGGGATTGTCATCTCTGATAAACGGTATTGCTCTGATACATCTCTGGCATTGCTGTCTTACAATTTGTCCCAAATGCTACTCATATGGCCCTTCCCAAAATCCACATGAATCCAAAATGTTCATCTGTGTACCTATGTTTTGTTTCTGCATTTTATTTCGGGGCAGGTCATATCAAAGGACACAAGTGCGGCGTTCATCTGTGGATTCCCAGCAGAGCTTTTCCTATTTCAAATGTCCAATCTACTCTCCTCTCTGTTGAGTTTTTATTCTAATATACCTCAAATGAGGCGTTGGGAGCGAAGCATCAAACACAAGATCATTAACCTGCTGCTTTTCTCAAACATTCATTTTTTTACATCATCTCAGTAATGCGCTCTTCCAACATGCCTCAGTCATTATCTTTAGCTCTGTTGTGTCTGTCAGCGTGATTGGACGGTTGTCTGTATGCATGCGGATGTTTGTGTCTTAGTTACATCTTACTATCACGGTGGCTTTGCATGCATAAGCCCACACGTGGTGCACAAAAGCGAGGACGTTAAAGGTGATCTTCGGCAGGCAAATGGGACTTATGAAGGAGCCTTTGACTGGACTAATACACTGACTGTGTATGTGTGGCAAACTTACCACACATATACACACACACCCAGGAGGAGGGAAAACACAGAGCAATAAGCAATTTGAAAAGTTGGAATTGGATTTTACAGAGAAGGAGGTGGCAATGAAGGGCTTTTCTCACAGATGAGTGCTTGACACAGAGCATGCGCACATACGAACCTGACGGGGCAGTATGTTAAAATGCGGACAGTAATTTTTTTTAAACAGAAGGGGGGTTGTTTTTGCTCACTGACCCAATCGCCAAGGCCCAACATCGTTCTCAATTCAACCTAGCCCCGCCCTTCCCCGGACTCCCCCTCACCTCTTTGACGAGACTTCTCTTCTCATTTGCCTATTCATTTAAAAACACCAAATGCCCACTGAGATCCAATATGGGGCAGAGGCAGGGGGTTCGAGCAGGCCCGCAGCGGGGAAGAGCTGAGAAAACGAGGGGGAGAAAAGTACAGAACAACATGGCAGAGAGGGAAAGAAAATAAAGAAGAGAGGTAAAGGATGACCAGGCGTCAGGAGGAAACATCTTCCATCTCTCTCTTCTTCTTTTTTAGGCTGGTGGGTGGTGTGTTGATTGGGAAAAACTGCATGCTTTGCTTCATGTCCCGTACATGAATGGCCCACTCTCTCTCTCTGTGTGGATAGAAATGCTGTTAAAAGACACATTCTCACACACAAAACTGTCACACCAGGTCAGATAGAGTCCACTGTACATGCTGTTTTAAACACTTTTTGAAAGCCAAATGGATTTAAAAGGCATACTTCACCTAAACACTGAAATTCTGTGATCAATTTACCACCAAGGCCAAAAAGCAGGTTGCTTTTTTAGTGTAGTTACAATGAACTGGGACTGAAGCTTACAAACTTTCAAATTTTCATGAACATGCCAAGGAGAAACTGAAATAAATAGAATTTTATTTATTTATAATTATTTAAATGTTAGTTTTCTTCACACAAACTGTATGGAAAAGTTAGCGGTAATTTTTTTTGTTTCGTTTATATTTTGAATTAGCTTTTATTTTTAAGTTATTTCATGCTGTATCTTAACAAAACTTACTGTATATATCGACCAAGGGGCAACCTTCCGATCTCTCTGATGAAGCAATATGGAAGTGATTAAAACTGCAATTCATCGACTGGCCGCTAGAGACTGGTTCCAAAAGACCTCCCATAGACCTCCATGTTAAAATGCCCAACTTCAGAGTAGTAAAAATGTGTTTACAGCCTTGTCTATATAGCTAATATTGCCCTTCATGACAACTGTGAGGGGGTGATTTTTTGTAACTCATCCGTTTAGTTTATATTAAGCCTTAAAGTTCTGCATAATTAAGGGCGTGGTCACTTGAGTGATGGTTGAATAGCCTGTCACTAGAGTCAAGCTAGGCGGGCGTGGTTTCAGCAACCAGCCACCTTAGCTCCACCCACATCCTGCATCTTTACCCATTTTCGGATATCCGCGAGGGATGTGCAGCCAAGATGGCGACGCCTACTATGGGCTTCAAAAACGATCTTCAGAAACCTATGGGTGATGTCACTAACACTATGTCCATCTATTTTTGCAGTCTATGGTATCGACGCAAAACTTTGGTATATGTGATTACAGTCATTTCGTCTCAGCGCCACCTAGTGGTCACGAGATTTGAATTTTTTTTATTTTTGTTCATAACTACTGCAAACTTGAGTGTAAAATCATGATTCCTTAAGGGATGCCGAGTCAAAAGATCCAGATCACTTTATTGTATTTACACCAAATTTGGTGGGTGTCATCACAAGCATGACCTGAGGCAAAATCCATTGTTTTGGTACAGCGCCACCTAGTGTTCTCAAGATTTGAAAAATTTATATTTTGCTTTAATCTACTGAAAACTTAGATCTACATTGTAAAAAAACTTTGCTGCCTTAAAATTTTTTGTTGAATCAACTCGGATTTACAAGTCATTTCAACTTACTATTATTTATCTTGACTAGAGATGAGTTGTTATAACTACAGGTGAGTTGTTATAACTTATAAAATTAAGTTGGCTTTTCTCAACTATATTTTATAAGTTGTGACAACTCATCTCTGTACCCTGACTTGTAAATCTGAGTTGATTTAACAAAAAATTTTAAGGCAGCAAAGTTTTTTTACAGTGTACAATCATGACAGTCATCACCGACACTTCATTCTGTGCCCTTTTTGGCTTGACCCCGGTATCGCTGCTAGCAGGTATATTTTATTTTTATTTTTATTTCAGTTTTAGTTTTTATTTTGTTTCAGTTAATCAATTTAGTGCCTTAAATTTATTTTTAGTATTGTGCTTACCCAGGTAAAAATTTTACTTGAATGTAATTAAAATGTAGCCTACCTACTTTAATACCAACAAGTACATTTGTAGCAAATTGTTATTTTTTGTACCCAATAAAATTCAAAAGAGCGGATTCCAGACAGGGCTTATCTTAGTCCCAGATTAAAAGGCATGTTTGAGCTACCTTAATTTAAAAATACCTAGTACTAAAATACTAAATACAGTATTTATTTATTGTAAGGTTTGTTTGTAAAAACGACTTAAATATCCCAATATAACAAAGGCCTAGTCCTGGATTAATCTAAACCCTGTTCGGGAAACTACAAATGTTTAAGTTAAAACTACAAATATACTAATTACTGGTCCTGGTGGTGTTGTGGAGTATGAAGGGTGAATGCTGGTGTCAATGTCTGTGAATGCAAAATAGAGTAAGTACAGCTCTTATATATTTGGCTAGATCAAATAGTTAAGAATGCATTAGAGTCTTTCTAAAACACGCAAAGGTCCCATTTCAAGTTTAGTTCACAATAATAACCAAAATGCTTGCTACAGAAGACTTGGAAGTCAAAGAAACCATTGTTATAAAACTAGAATTCAAACTAAATGTGAAACAAACAAATAAAGAACAATTTTCTCTATTCAATATACACTTCTGACTACTCAATTCAACGTGGAGTCAAAAGCCTGAAGTACTTTAGTTATAACTAAACATATGTCTTTGTGTATTAGTTGAATGGGTAGCATAAAGCCAGAAAACAAATCCTTTTACATTCCACTAGCTTGATTTCATCACCTTAAATTCCTTAAAAAGACATGTGCAGCTCATATTTTCTCAACCTTGTTCTTTTTCGTGCACGCACACATATACAGGTTATTAGGGCTAATTGCAGAGGCGATGCAGCTTTCTTCCACAGCACAAACAAAATCAAAGTGAAGCTTTCACTCCTCTTCTCTCTCTCCCTTTATAAGCTGAAAAGATGTGCTTATTCCGAGACCTCTTGTTCTGAACGCTTCAAGCGCCCAGTGACAATGAGGCCGGTTGCGGAGCTCTTAAAATGCAATCATCTCCATATGAAACAGAAATATATTTGTAAAACGACTCGGGCCTATACATTAGAAGTGAGGTGTTTAAAGTAAGGAGGTAAAGAGGAGCTCTTTGAAGCCACACTTGCCCATAAACCCAGACGATTCAGTGAAAACAGACTCGTATGCCGACCAAGTCTCTGCAGCTAATCCATGCAGAAATGCAGGGGCAAGCACAAAAGGGCATCCCATAGTGAGGAGCATATGCAAAAATCGCTGCCACATAATAGCTTCTATATCCTTAGGATATTGAGAGTGAGCCACCAGTGAATACAAAAGGAGTAACCTTACTGCTGGCACACCTAGCGGTCATGCAGCCTCACTAATGCTAACATCGGGACTTATGGAGCGAGGTTTGGAATACCTGCACCTCAGGAGAGATAAGACAGAGTCGCGTTCAATCCGCCACTAAGCCGAGCGTCCCCAGCGAGCTGGCTCACCTATTGTCTATGCTCCTTATCATAATGTAGGCCATGTTGTGTTCCCGACCATTCAATTAGCCCCCATTTCCATAGTAATTGAGGGAAGCGTTGGAAGGGTCACCACCTGTGACAAGGGGATGAGAAGTGCCCGACAAGACTTTTATAAAGGGCTCTGTTTGAGCTGGCACACAGGCAGGGTTTTTAATAGTTTCTCTCTTTCTCTTTAGCACTTCCTGGTCTGATTCAGATCAGTAGTGGAGCGATTGTTGCATACGTTAGCTATTTTTAAGCACAGGATAACCTGATTTTACTCGTCAGGTTAGATTATTCTTGTGTGGTTGTATAGTTCAGGTGTTTAGAAGGAATATTTTTTGAATGTTAAAGTTAGATTAGAAGCTGCGGGAAAGGCAACATAAAAATGCAGTAGTAACCATTTCCGCTTTATTATCAGTATCATAAAGGGGTGAGAATCGCGTGGACCCTCATGATTCGATTCAGAATCTATTTAAAGAGTCCCAATTCAATTCAGAATTGATTCTCAACATACTAATTAGCATATCTGTGGCATTATTACATCACATTTGAGGCACTCAAAGCTCAGCGCCGCACCGTTCTAAAAAATGTAAAATTTTCTATGAGTATACGCACACCGCCCCCGACAGGTGGCGCCTGTCCGCGGCGCTCAGCTACGACACAGAAAGTTGCTCAAATCCCTGTCGCGCCACAGAGTGCCACTCACATAGTTTAAATAACATCATATTTGTCCCAAATCATTAACGATTAACATTGGCTGCTAACGTATATTTTGCATTTTGAAGTAGACGCTATCTGACTAAGCTCGCGCTATTTAATATGCACTTCCGGTTCTACGATACCTCCAAGTTGTCCTAGACGCGACTCGACTAGCTATCTTTTCTGGCGTGGTTTGAGACTTTTGGAGACTGACGTGAAAGCATGCATCGTTCTCTCTTTTCAACGAGCAGCAGGTCCTCGCGCTGCTGTACGTCCGAGTCGCACACACCCTCAACGACAGAGCGATGGCAAAACAATTAGCTCAAAGGTAGCGGTCGCAAACACAAAGTATAATAAACAACTAGTTCAAAATGCAGCTGCACGTCTTTTAACTGGAACTCGAAAATTTGACCATATTTTACCCATCCTTCAATCCCTCCACTGGTTTTTAAAGTTCTTTTATTTGTTTTTAAATGTTTGCATTGCCTGGCACCCCAGTACCTGTCTGATCTGCTCGTGCCTTACACCCCCTTTTGTTCGCTTCGGGCGTCTGACCAGGCACTGCTGGTCGTCCCTAAGACTAAACGTAAATCCAGTGGTGACCGTGTGCTTGCCGTGGCAGCTCCGAGACTCTGGAATGAGCTACCTTTGCACATCAGACGGACTGAGTCTCTTCCTCTTTTTAAATCCCGTCTTAAAACTCATTTTTACTTGCTTTGAACTCAGTTTGATGGTTGATTTTTTTCAGTTGTGTATTAATGCTGTCTCTATTTTTATTGTTTTTATTGTTTTACTGTGTGCTTTAATGTATGTTTTTGTTTATTTTATGGACGTGTTCAGCACTTTGGTCAACAGTGTTGTTTTTAAGGTGCTTTATAAATAAATGTGGATTGAATTGGATATTTAATATTGGGGGCATCCAAGTTATTTGAAATATTTCAAATAATATACTTTCCTTGGTAATTAGTTACTTTTATAATGATGTGACGCTGTGACTAACTTAGTTACTATTTGTGAGAAGTAACTAGTAACTATAACTAATTACTTTTTTAATGGAACGTTCCCAACACTGTCTCTGAACTGTCATATGTATTTTAATGCAACTAAGTGCTCAATAAAGTAATTTCAAGGTCTGCATTCGTTAAAAATTAGCAAATAAAATATTTCAAATCAATATTAAATGTTCCTTACATTACTTATGAGGTAAATAGCCGTGTAATAAGTTGGATAATGTACACTCAGCAGATTGTTATCGCAGAAATAAGCCTTGACAGTGTGATCAGGACTTGACGCGCAGTGGAGGGTTTTGGCATCACATTGAAGGTCTCATTTCGTCTATACATTAACTGGCAGTAACTTGTCACTCCACAAATGGACACGTCGTCTAATCATCATCATTATACACCTAAATTAAAGGGA
This sequence comes from Misgurnus anguillicaudatus, assembly GCF_027580225.2. Lineage (NCBI taxonomy): Eukaryota > Metazoa > Chordata > Actinopteri > Cypriniformes > Cobitidae > Misgurnus > Misgurnus anguillicaudatus. The sequence continues at coordinate 27,583,719 of NC_073346.2, read as the reverse complement.
TAGTTCACCCAAAATGAAAATTCTGTCATCCTTTACTCACTCTCATGTTATTACAAACTTGTATAAATTTCAAAATTGTATAAATTGTTTCTTTGAAGGAAGATATTTGAGAAATGTTTGTAACCAAACCATTTGTAGACCTCATTTACTTTCATAGTATTCTTTTTTCCTACTATTGAAGTTAATGGGGTCCACAAACAAACATTCCTTAAAATATCTTCATTTGTGTTTATCAGAGCAAAGAAATGTATACAGGTTTGTAACAACATGAGAGTGAATAAATGATGACACAATTTTCATTTTTGGGTGAACTATCCTTTTAAAGGTGCAGTGTGTCATTTTTAGAAGGATCTCTTGACAGAAATGCAAAATAATATACAAAACTATATTATCAGGGGTGTATAAAGACCTTTCATAATGAACCGTTATGTGTTTATTACCTTAGAATGAAACATTTTTATCTACATACACAGAGGGTCCCCTTACATCGAAGTCGCCATTTTGTGCTGTCATTTTTCTACAGAAGCCCTTAACGGACATTTTTTTTATTAAGTTGTCTCTGACGATGACATGCTTGTCGTTGGCGGCAAACGTAGCTTTTCTATGTGTTTCAAAAGCGAGGGGTGAGCAGTGGACTAAGCCGTTGGTTGCAATTCGCAACCTCACCACTAGATGCTGCTACAATTTACACACTGCACCTTTAAGGATCTGTTATTTTGGTAGTATATTACTGCATTTGTCTAATATTTTTCTTTTCTTTTTTCTTATGTTTAAACTATCAGTAACAGGTTTTGGGAAACACTATTTGCACTCATTTATTGACAAGTCAGATGCAGTACGGTGAATTAAAGGCACTGTTTCTCCATGCCATTCACTGAACAGAGAAAAAGACAGAGAACAGAGAAAGACCATCCCAAAAAGCTAAGTTTTTCTTGCAGTTTAGATGTATTCGTTTTTTTTTTCTTTCTTTACTGCTCATGCAAGCTCCACTGTAGATGCTCGTGCAGTGTGAGCTCTCTAAACTGTCAATGTGCTGCAGTGCCCCTGAATTTGACTTCCACCTTTTGTTTTTGATAATTTTACAAAGAAATAACATAAACTAATTTGACTACAAATTTATTTTTGACACCGATTCATAACGTCCACATCGCGAAGCATTTAAGAATGGATTTCGTCCGCCACCCCTTATCATAAGATGCACATTAGTCAACAAATGTTTTTAATATTTTTATTAAAATCGCTCACTTATATCAGCAATGGTGGTCCTTTAGCTCAACTGGTAGAGACGTTTGTTAGCAATGAAGAAGGTCATGAGTTGGATCCCCAGGGAACACACATACTGAATGCATACTTTGTAAGTAATTTTTTGAATAAAGCATTGCCAAATGTGGTCAGACTGTCATTTTCAGCATTTATTTTGTTGCAGTACGTAAATTTTTTAACCAACTGTTGAGTAATCGACAAAGATTATTTTACTTGCATTTGGTGTGGGATCATTTTGGGCCTTGGGTGTGTGATTGACAGATCAGTCAGTCAAAGTAACATTAAACACAAGCCTGCCACATGAGGTCTAGAATATTTTCTTTATCATTAACAATAATTCATTTAACCACCCCTGTCACTTTCTCAGCCTGTCTCCCTCGCTCTCTTTCACAGAAAGTGTCACACTGTTATTACTAGAAGTTTGTTTTGCTGTCTCTATCTACCCCACTGTCAGAGGCTGTGCCAGTATCACTGGCAGTCAGTGCCAAGCTCTTATGTAGTGTTGTGTACAGCACCCCTGTCTGGCACGATGTACAGCTGAAAGAGAGTGTCTGCGAGAGAGAGAGAAAGAGAGAGGGAGGAGGAGACAAACATGGAGAAAAGGAAACAGGGGATTGCATGCAGATGCAAGACCCTTCTCGTTTACAAATATGCAAATAGTGTTGCCTTTGTGATATGCAAATGAGAGATTACAGACCGCTAATTAGGGTCAAAAGAACTGTTCACGTCAATTAGGGGGAATAAAAAATGATACCCCGATCGGCTGGCCCGCTTCCCTCCCACCCCACCACCTCCTACCCTTGCCACTCACCCATGCCACAGATCTTCTTTCCTTTTGTCTTAAAAAAGGAACAAAAATTAGGACTAATAAAAGCGACATTAACATGGGGGGCGGGGGGCATATGCGTTCAATCAGGAATCTTTTGTAATGTCTGTCCAGCTGCACCTTTATGGAAAGTCTCCTCCACCTCTTCCCCCTCCTTTCTGCGATGTACCTGTCGGACGAGGCTGTAGGAAGAGTGAGGCCAGGATTTGCATTCTAATGACCCCCCCACCAGTTTCCACTCCCTTTGCCTGGCCCCTGAGACGAAGCCCCCTGCATCACCCGGAGATCAATTAGAGCAGTCCCACCGCCTGCCGAACCTTCCTTCTCCCCTCTCTCCTCGTGCACTTCGCTCTGCCTTCTTTTTCTCTTCTATTCTGCATTCTCATTCCCTTCCCAGAAATCCGTGCCCCTCTGGAACACCATGCTGTTGCTTCTCTCTTCAGCGTTACGCTTTCCAGTCATATTGCTTTTTAGTACACTATCCGCTCCTTTCTTTTCAGAGTTAAATTTTTGGTGAGCTACCCTGCAGTCTGTGACCTACATAGGGATTGTCTATCTTTAGGAAAGCATCCTAAGTTCTTCGTAAAAATAATTTACATAAATCTGAATTGTTTCTCCTCACAAACATTCAGGTCAAAACTACATGTGCATGAGGAAATCAGTCTAGTAAACTGACAACATTAAGTTACACCAATAAAAGTAGTCCTAAAACAAAGCACACATCTCAATACTTAACTGAACGTAAATTTCAAATCAAATTAACAATATCAAATATTGATTTCAAATAAAAAATTATATTGAACTATTTAGTGTTCCTGTAACTTAAGCATTGTGTTAGCACTACAAAATCTTTAGGAACGCACAAACTAATAAAATAAAATAAAATAAAATAAAATAAAATAAAATAAAATAAAATAAAATAAAATAAAATAAAATAAAATAAAATAAAATAAAATAAAATAAAATAAAAGTACTACAGATAAAAGTGCATAATGCATAAATTGGTTCATTTGATAGACACTTTTATCTGGTGTGTACCTTTAATAAAAAATTTTAATAAATTATATTTTACGGTGCATTAGGGGATTGTCTCATTCACAAAGAATACACACAATGCAATTTTGTCCAAATAAGATATTCACGCGGTTACTGTTGACGCTTCTTTACTTTGATTTACCTTTTAAAACATCCTGCATGCCATGCAGCTCATAGGTTTTGGGACAGACCATTGTCTTTCATATCTAAACTCTTTCACCATGGATCACTTTAAGCTGCATATTCTGTCAATACTCTCTCCTCTGATATCCTCTGGAGAGAGCTGAGCGCAGAACTGTAACCCTATTCAGAATCATCAGCAGGTCTGCAGAGCCACAGCTGGATCCTTCCTACAGCCCTCCAGACTGCAGATGGGCCACTGCTCATCCTCTGTCAATCACAGGACCAGCCAATCAGAGGATAAGAGACAAATCTGGACTTTACATAGATTTCTAGTGCCATTGATCCAACTGATCAGTTTAAAACCAAAAGCCTCTCTTTGTCCTGTTGTTCCGATGTGGAATACACAAATACACGTGTGTTGTGTCCTGATAGTCAATGCATTACATGTGCGAGTTTCTTTTTTCTATTAAAGGGACTCTCCACTTTTTTTAATATGCTCATTTTCCAGCTCCCCTAGAATTAAACATTTAATTTTTACCGTTTTGGAATCCATTCAGCTGATCTCTGGGTCTGGCGCTACCACTTTTAGCATATTATCTGATTAGACCATTAGCATAATGCTAAAAAAACCAACCAAAGAGTGTTGATATTTTTCCTATTTAAGACTTAACTCTTCTGTAGTTACATCGTGTACTAAGGCCGACGAAAAATTAAAAATTGTGATTTTCTAGGACGATATGGCTCTCATTCTGGCATAATAATCAAGGATTTTGCTGCCATACTATGGCTGCAGCAGGCGTAGTGATATTACACACTGCCCGAATTTATTTAAATTTTAAATAATATTAAATATATTAGGTGCTATGAATGGTCAGCATTTGCGTTTTTATCATTTTAAAATTACTTAACATTTATAATTACTCATTTTAATTAGTTTAAATGTGGAATGTGCAATTTACAATTATATTTAGTCATTATATTTATGCATTTTATCAGTAGGCCTATGTGTGTTCCCTGGGTTCAAACCCATTTTTTTTTTTTGCACTGCTAACGCAATTCTCTACCACTGAGCTATACAAAAGCACATAAGCTTTATCATTATCATACACTTTAATTTAAAGCAACTTGGATCTTGATAAGGAAAATCAAAATTATGTTCCATCCAAAATGCAGTTAAAATGGTTTCAGATGCAACAGAACATCACAACACATGACATGTCAAATGTATTTCAACTAGGGCTGTCAAAAGATTAATCGCGATTAATCGCATCCAAAATAAAAGTCTGTGTTTACATAACATATGTGTGTGTACTGTGTGTAAATATTATGTATATATAAATACACACACATTCAGGTAAATATTTAAGAAATATTTGCATTTAAATACTGTATATACATTTATATAATTTATATTATATATGAATATAAATAATTTATACATAAATATAACCATTTTTTCTTAAATATATTCATAATTGGGTGTGTTTTTATATACAAATAATAATAATACACCGTACACACACATATGTTATGTTAACACAAACTTTTATTTTGGATGCGATTAATCGCGATTAATCTTTTGACAGCCCTAATTTCAACTCATCCACAATTGTGATCACAATAGTTTACATCATAATAGATTGATCAATGAAAAGAACAGGTGGTACAGAAAGATGTGGGAAATGAGTGCAGGGAAACAGAGGAGGGAGAGAGGTAAATAACAGATTAAAAGGTCAGTATTTGCTGTCTCTGTCTCAGGTGTTATCATTATGGGGGTCTGGTTCAGGTGTGGAGGTCTACTGACTATGGAGCAACTCTCCATTAGGGGAGTCCCAACACTGAGTAGCTCTCAATTACTGTCTCTCTGCCTGAACTGACTCTAGACACACTGTCACTCTGGAGAAAGAGAGAGAGAAGGAGAGACCCAAAAGGCCGTTGGATCACAACTACTTGACAACCAATGTGGCTGCTCTCTTAATTGTAAATAACAAATATTTGAAATCTAAATAATTTAGAAAAATAAATGTAGCATAGCGACAAAAGGCATTTTTGGATATAATCCACACTTACAATAATGCATAAATGAATATCGGTTGGGATCAACAATTGTCCAATGAAAGGAAAGGGAGTTTTTTCTTTACATTTAAACACACATAAACACACACTGTGTCATAAACATAATATAACATTTTATGAGTACTTTACAGCACAATAGAATCAAACCAAAAATTATTGGGAGCACCTAAAAACTGGTTGCAAAAAATTCTGAGCTTGTGTGGCGGGCAAATTCGTTTTTCCAACTGTGATGGATCAGAAAGATTATCCAAGTTGTGAAATTTCCCCTTAGACTCAATGAACCCCACGGTTGAGGATTTGGGCCTTAATGGGGCCACAATGGGGGTGTTGGGGTGTCACTGTGAGGATTAATGCCACCCCACCCCAACGCACACGCACAGGCACAAAAACCCACAGATTTCTCCCTCCTCCTAATGATCTGTGAACCTCAGCCCTTCTCTTGCTTCCCAGCGCCTGTCAATCAACGTCCAGATGGAAAAAGGAGGTTTTGGGGTTAAGGAGGTGGAGTAGGGCAGGCCAGGAGGGTGAGGGAGGGGGGTGTGTGTGTCTGAGAGGGTGGTCATCATTCTCAGGCTGCGGGCAGTTCCCAGTCTATTGATATGGCCGGCCAGAGAACGGGAAAGGAATGGTGGAAACGGAAAGCTAAAAAATACATTTGCATAACAGAGCCTGTCTTGTTAAAATGAGCATACCTCCCCTTTCCTTGACACGTCTTCACGTCTGCGAGATCTTGAGGTGTTTCTACTTTCAATTTTAGGGTGTTAGTACTTCTGCACCTTACTTAAAAAATTTTAAAGCCGAAAGATATAAACAACAAAAGTTAGCAGATTTTGTTTACTAAATTTTTACAGATTTTATTCATTATTTGAGTTGCTGGGTACACTTTTAAAAAATAAAGGTGCTACATGATACCATATAAGAATTATTTTTGGCTGGCCATAAAGAATCTATTAAATAATATGTAAATAAACATCAGATAAACCTTTGTTTTACAAAAGGTAGTTAAAGGAAAACACCACTGTTTTTCAATATTTTACTATGTTCTTACCTCAACTTAGACGAATGAATACATACCTATCTTTTTTCAATGCATGCACTTTTAATCTTTGTACATTGCCTCATGAATGTGTTAGCATTTAGCCTAGCCCCATTCATTCCTATGGCTCCAAACAGGGATGAATTTAAAAGCCACCAAACGCTTCCATGTTTTCCCTATTTAAAGACTGTTACATGAGTAGATACACGAGTAAGTATGGTGGCACAAAAAAAAAACTTTTGTTTTGAGCCATAGGAATTAATGGTGCTAGGCTAAATGCTAACACATTCACGAAGCGCTGTACAAAGATCAAAAGTGTGATTTTTCTGGCACCACTGTAAAGAACCTTTTGTACCACCTTTTTATAAGAGTATAGTTGATAATGTTAAAATGCTAAATATAAATAAATGCAAGCTAACCTTTTCAGCACCCCTTTCACTTAGAGTCTGGTATTTTTGTTCACATTCAATCTGTTCACTGATTTCGTAACACAATGACATCAATCACATTCTTTATTACTCTTTTTTACATCTGGAGTATGTACTAACTGCATCAGTGAGTAAGGATTTTATGGAGCTCACCAGCAGGAACAGGTGTCATGCAGACCATAAGACGAGAGAGTTCAATAGAACTGCTGATCATCTCAATCGATCTGTGGGACCTCCAGCCGATAAGATCAATAAAGCATATGTATGCCTGCATGCCAAATGCTCTCTCTGCCTGAGATCTTGTCATGGATCACTTAAGCTCCAATACATCTGCTAGGAAGATGCTTGTTGGTTGTTTCCAAAAAAACACTGTGAAACTGTTTGCTTTATCTAAGCCTCTATATTGTTTTCAATCTAAGAGTATGAAGAATATGTACACAAACCTAATATAATACATAAGAAAACAACATTAAATTATACAATCCATGCTGATTGAAAAACTTTTAAATAGCTCATTGATATTTTGTTTTATATGTTGAATATTATGATCGAAAACGTCCTGTACACTCTTAAAAATAAAGGTGCTTCATGATTTCCGGCTGAATGGTTCCATAAAGAGCCTTGAACATTTGAACAATCTTTCTGATTCAAAAAATATTCTTTGTAGTGTAAAATGTTCTTTATCTTTTATAAAAAAAAACTTCGACTGAATGGTTCTTTGAGGAACCAAAAACGTTTTTTTTTCTATGACATCATTGCGATGAAACTTTAAAGCACCTTTATTTTTAAGAGTGGGGTTCTGGATGGATAAAGTGCAACACCTCTGCTTACCTTGGTCAGATCACTAAATATTTGTCTACTTTTGAAAATATTTAAAAATTTCTGTCAATGTTTATTTAATGGTGCATTCATGACAAACTTCACGATTTCTTTCTTCAATTTCCCATCTTTGTTTATGCAAATTATATTAACTATGGTGTACCTCAAACAGATAAATAATATTACAATGACAAATTATACAATTCTATACATACTTCTTAAAATAAAAATATATTGAAGATGAAATTACAATAGTATATAAATATATTAACTTTTCAACCTTTCTAACTTGTTTGGGCAAACAGCAGTCAAACACAAATGTTTCATATATGTGTGTTTCCACACTGTAAAAAAGATTTGTTGGTTCAACTTAAAAAAGTAAGTTACCTGGTTACCTGACTTCGGAAGTTTGAGTGAGGGAGGGAGTAGTCAGGAGTGATGATGTTACTGCGCATCGAGGTCGAAGTGCTGCACACTAAGTGCAAAAACAATATAGATCAAAATTTTTATCCGCTTAAAAATTTCATGTTTTATTTTGTCCCACTATACTTACTTGTGTAACTATGTAACAGTCTTTAAATAGGGAAAACATGGAACTGTTTGGTGGCTTCTAAATTCATCCCTGTTTGGATCCTAAGAAATGAATGGGGCTAGGCTAAATGCTAAGACATTCACGACGCGCTGTACAAAGATTAAGTGCACGCATTGAAAATAAGATAGGTATGTATTAATTCGTCTAAGTAGAGGTAAGAACATAGTAAATATTGTAAAACAGTGGTGTTTTCCTTTAAAATATTATTTGACTCTAAAAAGTTGTGTAACATTGTTGAGTCAACAAATATATTTTTAAATAGAAGTTGAATTAACCAGGTGAATTTTTTACAGTGAAAAAATAATGACAAATTTGTAACATATTTTTCTCATAACAGTTAGATATGATTCATAGAGTAATCTATTTTTTCACATTCATTGTTTGAAATCTACAGTAGAGATATATGGCAAAACATATATGAACCTATTAATTATATATTTTAAAATATTCACAAACATAGCAGTTAATGCATATTTTGGTTGAGATTCGCAAAATTGAAGCTACGCGTAATCCTAGTGTCCTCTAAACTCACTGAACCTTTACGGGTTAGCTCTTGTCAGCGGTAGACCGCAGGAACCCCAAAATTCCGCCCTGACCCTGGGAGTCTCTCACAGACTCTCTCTCTCTCCCCTGGCCATGGCTCTTTGTGAACTTTCACTCTTCTTTTAGCTAGCTCTGCTGGAGCGAGGAGTAAATGCTCAAGGTATTGTCTCTTCATCATGACCCTAGGTGACCTCATTCACAACCCTCAAAAACACCATCTGCATGATCCAACAGTCAGGGGTTAAAGGGGGTTGGGGGGGCTGGAAAGGTGGCAAACGCTGAATAAAGAAGAAACTAAAACCAATCAAAAGGGTGAAAGGAGACCTGATGTGTGATTTGTTTTAGAGAGACTGATACACATTTTCTTTGCTTGTTTTGCTTTTACTGATTCAGATATACTGCATTTACAATGTATATTTAAATGTATAGATTCTATATAACAAAAAACACTGCAAAGGGAGGTATGGTGGGATTTTTTTGTTTGCAAAGTGTATCTTTATACGTATTATATGAAGAGTTTGGTTCCAAAACGCGATAAACAGCATTTTTGAAAAAAATGAGTTACTGCCAAAATCAGTATTATATCAGGTCAGTAATAGTAAATTCTTAATTTTACGCAAAATCCAATATCCGCCGTGTCCTTCTGTCATATTTTCTCCCTTTTTTCCCAAAATGCGATAAACGCCAGTCCTCCTTTTTTACAGAACGCAATAAATCCATTCCTGAAATTACAGCCCACCAGTCACGCAATGTAAACAAACAATGGCGGCGCGCTGAGTACACGGAGTCCTAGTGTTCCTCATCTACTTTGTACTTCGTGATCAACAAACAAAACAAAATTATACTTTAATTGCATTGCTAAACCTGTGATGGTTTTCTGTGACGGGAAAGAAACGTAAGCCATCAACATCTAATAATTTCCACAAGAGGCACTCGGGTGCTTGTTCTCCACACAGCATCAAGCTTCTCATGCTAAAACATTGACCCCAGAGGATCTTATGAAAAACTTTACATTATTTTACTCAAAGTCAACGAAAATCGAGCAGGACCAAAACATTTTACAGCTGATCGCTGTGAAAATGTAAAGCGACGACGTCAAGTATAATCACAGCAATGACAGTGATCTTAATATAACAAAGTAAGTGTTTTGGTTAATGCCATTAATGTTTATTTTTAATCATTGTATACCACTAGTCAACTAAATAAATATAAAATGGTAAAGATGAATGCACATTTTTACATTGATTTAATAGATTTGTAGCATTTTGAAATAAAAAACTGTCATGGATTTATTGCATTTTGTGGAAAAAAGAAATCGTTTTTATAATAAATCTTTGAAAATCAAGTTATGGATTTGAATTTTTTATGTTTTTATAACCTAAAGATGTGAAAGTTTGTAACAGAAAATAGAGGTTTTCATCTTGTCACTTTCTTGGTATAGAAAACACGTTTTTACCGAAATTTGTCAAAATGGATTTATTGCGTTTTGGAACCAAACTCTTCGTATGTAGGGCTGCACAATATATGGTTTCAGCTCACAACTTCAATAGTCACATCGCACAACATGCAGATAATTTTTTTTTAAAGGAAAACTATTTTGGGTGCCTTTTCCAGTGATACACTATACAAGAATGGTTTTAAAACAGCAAAGGCAGAAGTTTATTCCTCTCAAACAGAGCTTTTTTTAAGTAATCTGGTGAAGTCATCCAGTTCTTCTCACATCGCAGAACACAGAAAAACTAAAAATTGTAATGTCAGCTTCCCCCAATATCACATACTTAATTATATATGCACTACATATATGTGTGTATACTCCTATATCCTTAATTTTGCAGTCATTCAATCCATTTTTAGGCTATTTTCCTCTCTCTGTCTTTCTCTATCTAAGGTGGAGCATTCCAAGACCCAGCCTGTAGCAGGCTGCATGTGCGCATGAGGCCGTTTTTTCCCATGGGGTTGCAGGTGAAAAACCAGGCCTCTCTCAGCCCCTGCGAGGGACGCCATCTGTCCCCACAGCTTCGTCTGCGGGGCCCATCACCCCCAGAGCTCCCCCCACCTCCCCTGACTCCTCCATTCCTACCCACTCTCTTTCTCACCTCATGCCAGCCCAGCGGGATGCATTACCCTGGAATGCAACGCAGCTCTCCTCTGCATAATATTTTACCCTTTGTAACATATAATATTATAATGATCAGGAAAGTGACAGTGTTACTTTGTTGGTTTCCGCTCTGTCAAAAGACTGCGTACACAATCTGGCCATGTACCCACTGTTGCTTAATACGCTTGTCACTCTTGTTGAGTGCTTAATCCTATTTTGTAGACACAGAGTTCGTTATTTATAGGAGTGACAACAGCATACGACAAACAAATCCAGTCCCAAAAATGCTGATGGGACAACTGAATTGACCTTAAATGCATTAAAAAAGAATACAATTAATAGACAGAAATCAGGTGATGTGTACAGAGAAAAACGAAATAGTTATTAACTGGTCACTAACATATATACTGTATCAGTGACGGCCGGTGACTTCTTTTTTCAAGGGCGCACGATGCGAAGTTCGTAACAACGTGTATGTAGCCGTCATGTGTGTGGTTTGTAATTTCAAAATATGTGTTCGGTGCATCAAGTGAACCTGTGTGGATCACGTGTCTTGTCAAAATAAGTGCCTGCTGCAGACGCGTCTAGGGTTTATAATAAAACAGACGCGCAGTCTCATGCGTAATCAAAGTTTACTGTTAAGGGAGTGTCTTGCATGTATTTTGTGAACGTGATCGTCTCTTTAATCATATACGGTTTTGACACATGTGCAGCAGGCACTTATTTTGACAAAACACATGATGCACATGGTTCACATGACGCAACAAACACATATTTTGAAAACACGAGCAACACACATGACATTTCGAACACATATTTTGAATTATATATATACATATATATATATTTTTTTTTTGGGGTGGGGGGCAAACGTTATCTCTGATTATGAGCTCATCTTAGTTGGACGTGGCTACGCTAACGGTCAGATGGTCCGAACCAAAGTGAGCGAGCACTTTCACGTGGGAACCCGGCCACGGCGTGCAGACAGACAACGCAGGGGCAACTAAGTGTGAAGCTTCCAAACTGTCACTTACGCAGACAGCCTCCCTCCCTCTGCCTGTCCCTCTCTCTCTCCTCTCGTCACACTTTATCTACGGTCCCTCAGAAAAACCAGACAGACACACAGGCACACACATTCACTCGCCCATATAAACACACACACTTACTTGCACACATAAAACACACAGCGTCAATCACCGCGTATTGCTGATGGAACAGGGGGAGGCAGAAAAGAAACAGGAAGGAAGAGAAAGAGAGATAGACGAATGAGTTTCTGACATCCAGCAACTTCTTCGTTTTATCTCCCTCCATCAGTTGAAATGCAAGAAAGGAGTCTGACGGGCAGATACTAAAAAGGAAGTCTACAATGAGAAGACAGTGAAGAAACGGCTCAGACATGAGGCTGAGAGAGATTTTTGTGGGACAGCGGCGAGCTGAAGTGCCCCCATTCTCTCAGTAACACGGCGTAACAAAGCAGCAGGCTGGCTAGCAGGACGGCGGAATGGGACGACAGTGGGTGGCGGTTCGCTGGGGCCCTTGTCCCCCGCGCCTCTTTGGGGTCACCCTGCCGGTGACCCCGCCCTGATTGTTTCCCTTGGCTCTGTCAGATCCCATTGTCGCAGACTGGTTTAATGGGGAGAAAATCGAGGAGGGGCCGGTTGGGCAGGGAGACGCCCACTGGTCTTCTCTGCTTGGAGAGTTGTGATATTTGACCTAAAAAAGGTCCAGATTTTGTGAATCTTAGAACTGAGGGTGGGATAAGGGGTTGGAGATGCACAGCGCCCTCTTTCGACAGGGGTGGCATAGCGCATTGGGTTGTTACACGAAAAAACATGCAGCACGAAGTTAAAGGGGCCATGTCACAATAATTTTTTAAGATGTCAAATAAATCTTTGGTGTCCCCAGAGTACACATGTGAAGTTTTAGCTCAAAATACCATATAAAAATGTGCCGTTTTGGGTGTGTCCTTTAAAATGCAAATGAGCTGATGAAATTCAAACACTGAGCGCAATGATGGTGGTTTAATGAAATTCAAACTCAATTGTGTTGTGAATTATTTTCTCTCTCTCTCTCTCTCTGCACTAAATGGCAGTGCTGTGGTTGGATAGTGCAGATTAAGGGGCAGTATTATTATAATTAGAGCTCCTTATAGAGACAGAACGCACGCGTCAAATATGTGTTTTTTATAAAAAAAAGAAACTGGCAATGTAGCTACTAACATATAACAAATTACTTAAGCACGGTACAAAACTCACTTGTTCGACTTCCGTCCAAAGTGTTTAAAAGTCTGTAATGTCTCCTTTGGATCAATGATGCAAGGCCATCTATTGAAGCATTTTCTATTGAGTCAAATACCTCAGCAGCACCTCCGGAATGGACAGTTGGCTTTTAATTGAACAAATGGCTTGCTTAATTGATCATTGATTTGTGATCAATAAGGTACATGTGTTTTGGATCTTTCCAAGCAAGTGATTGAGAGAGAGCAATAAAATCTGCAAGCTGGTTTGGGAGTTGCCAATAATCTTACTTTCTCTGGGTAAAACAGACAAGAGATGAGTTACTAAGGAATGTTCCAAGTTACAATAGCCATTTAAATAAACATTTAAAGTCCTTAAGACATTTGCTTAATCAGGCAAGCGGGCACATCGGACTGCTTCTGGTGCCCTGTGCTGCAAATGACACACACACGCAAACAAACAAACAAACAAACACAGGTGTTGGTTTCAGAGTGGCACCGGTCCACGTGGTGTGGAATATCACTTGGGTCCTCAATCCCCACTCCAAGGAAAACATCAATGGCTCTCTTTGATCTCCCACTCAAGGTCTGTCTTAAAAGGGCCATGGATGGATAGAGAGATGGGGGAGACACTCCACATCAGTGGGCACGGTCGGCAGCCTCAGGTACCGTCTCACCACACTCGTGCCATCCCATTAAATATGGAACACAAAGACAAAGGAGCAGGGATTGGGAGTGAGCACAGGGGAAGGGGGTAACGGGGGGAGCAGCACTCCATCCCTTTGAAGAGCAGAGCTGATGAGGAAACACACACACACACACACACACACATATACAGCTGACAAACAGGTTCATAGCAAAAGGTTTTAAACTGTCCTTTTCAGTAAGTGAAACTCTTCGGCTTGAAATGTGATTGGTAAGAAGTTATTGAAATGTATCCTTACATCAAAATACATTATGACTCAGCAGTTTGTGTTGAATAAACGGCTGAATCATAATGTTGAAGAGACCTTGCTCTCTTATGATGCCACTGGGGAAAGCAAGTTTTAAATGATTTAACACACCTCAACTGATTAAAAACAAACAGATAAACAAAATGTAAATAAAACAAATACAAATATACAGATACAAATAAACATTAGGTAAATGAATGAAAAATACATTTAAAAATTTATTTTTCTTTGCTCTGCCACCACTGTGTCACACTCCTCAACAACCTGTAAATCAAAACCAAGTCTTAAGGGCCACTTTCTATATCTCTCCTTTTCTCAGTTGTCTCTCTTTCTCTCTGTCTTTAAGTGTGTGAGTGTGTCGGGTGGTGTATGTGGTCAGTGTGGGCTGGCCAGTCGTTTCATCTCCATCTGTGGGTGATCCATCTCCTACAGCTCTTGCTCTTCCATTAAGCTCTGCCAAGCCGTGAAATATGCAGCCGTTGTGTGTGCAGGCATGTAGGGGAATGTGGGAATCATTGGCTTCCCAGTGGCTAGTTAGAGCTGGACAATACACAGTCAAGATTTGATTTGTTGCCAGATCATGACAGTGTGCAATGTTGCTTAGGCTTATTACCACATATGTGTACACAATGGATCAAGAGAACAGGCTACTTGTGTTAAGTGGACACATTTTAAATGCATACACAATTAATAAATTGTACAATAGCCCATATGGGGCGGCAGTGGCTCAGTGGTTCATGTAGGTTGTCTACAAACCGGAAGGTTGGTGGTTCAATCCCTGGCTCCACCGGACCAAGTGTCGAAGTGTCCTTGAGCAAGACACCTAACCCCAGATGCTCCCGACGAGCTGGATGGCGCCTTGCATGGCTGACACCGCCGTCGGTGTATGAATGTGCGCGTGAATGGGTGAATGTGAGGCTAATTGTAAAGCGCTTTGGATGGCCATAGGTCTGTTAAAAGCGCTATATAAATGCAGTCCATTTACCATTTACCATATGTTTGAATAGTGTCATAACCACACCCCATAAGAACTCCTGAGATCTCTTTAGTATCTCTATTATTTTTAATAGACATCAATGAGACTAAAATGACAGCAAATGGAAAATTTGCTTAAATCTCATTCATCTCAGATATTTCTCATGAGAAAAAGACCCAGAAATCTCACAAACGTCTCCAGTTTCAGGTGAGATCTCACCAGTGTCACAAACTTAGGTCATGTTTGTTTACAACCTGATCTCACGAATTTTTGGTGGGATAGTCACAGAATTTTTTGCAAATTTTTCCGTGGCATTCTCACGGATCTCCGCATTTTTCCGTGGCTCTCACACGGACTGTTTTTTTCCGTGGCATTCTCATGGATTGGTTACTCAAGTGTTTTGTCCTATTTTCTTACCATTGTCACTTCGGTAAAAGACAGTCCGTGTTTATGTTATTATATACAAATCCAGATAATTTTACCTAAACATTTACAAATTATTTTACAGCCCTATACTCTATTTTAACAATACCCCCCATTTTACTTCTTTTAACCAATTTTAGGAGCAGGGTTTCCATTTAAAGCCAAATGTCAAATTCCTTGACTTTTCCCTGACTGAAAAGCTTAATTTACACAACCATGTCTAAAATGCCGTGAGTCTGATAACCATGAGTTTATAATTTTGTTACTTAAATACGTGAAATAAATATATACAATGCCAATGGCTTTCCTTACTTCACAATGGATTACATTTAAATGTAATGTACCTAAAATTTAAAGCGACCAACAAAATCCCTGATTTTCCAATACTTCACTGGTGGCTTGTTGTGACTGCTCTTCCGAGGGGCGGAAATTCAAAGTATAGGCCCTATTTTATCGATCTAAGCACATTGATCTAAATGGGTGTGTCCGATTCCACTTTTGCTAATATAACGACGGGAAAAATGGTTTATGCGCCAAGCGCACGGCCTAAAAGGGTAGTTCCTAAACTTCTAATAAGTAATGGGTGTTTTTTGGGCATAATGTGCAATAAACCAATGGGAGTCTTAGCTCTCATCCCCTTTAAAAGCCAGTTGCGCCTAGCACCATGCCTAATCCCTATATAGAAAGCGGAAGGAAGAAGACCACTAAGTGGAGGAAGAAGACCACCAGTTTAAGAATAATGTTAAAAAATTGTGTTGTTTTCATTTCTATTAATTTTTTTTAAATTAAAAACTTTAAAAGCCGTTTTCTTTCAGTCATGGAAGTAAAAATAGCCGGCTTTTAATTGCTGTAAATGTATTGATTTCCTACATAATCATTGTAATCTCAATAATTTGCAAATATGCAAGAAAAGGTTTGTGCTCTAAAAATACTTTATTTGTAACAAACAGGAGATAAAGATTTTACAAACGTGCGGAGAGCCTTCAGCACTTGGACAGCGCCATGGTTTGTTTAGAAAGCATTTAGGCTACTTAAAAATGTTTCTCATCTCATCATATCCACAGGTACAGAGTCATCATATACAATAAATCCGTGAAAAAAACATTTAAAAACAGATGCATTTGTTTTAAAGCAAAGTGTTTATTTACTTACCAGGCTACAGGTGAAGCAGCTCTTTACGCCTTCTTACATCTCATAATCGGTCCTCATTTATATCCAAGAGACTTAATAATAACCTTTTACATTTTAATCCTTTAATCTTTCATATTTAAAAGCCTTTTTGTGCTGCTGCGCATCCATGTATGTGATAAGCAAGCCCGCGCTGTCGTCCTGTTTGTACAGTAGGCGCATATTACTAACACGCTTTTTAAATAACAAAAAACATATTGCACCATTGACTTTAGACCAGGTTTTAGTTGGTCAATCGCATAGTCTATTTTAGTTGCCTTAAAATAGCAAAGCGCCAACAATGCGCCTAAACACACCTTGTTTTCAGACCAGAACGCCCATGGGCGCAACATTGGCGCTATTTAAACAACCTGGCGCTAAATGTGAAAATTATCATTGCGCCGGGTTGAAACGAGCAAAAGACACTTGCGTCACACATTGCGCTGTATTGCGCCGGGTGTGTGATAGAGCCCTATGTTTTCGGAGTGTCCTATGTGTTGCTCGTGTTTTCAAAATATGTGTTTGTTGCGTCATGTGAACCATCTGCATCATGTGTTTTGTCAAAATGCTGCACAAAATACATGCAAGACACTCCCTTAACAGTAAACTCTGATTACTGTTGAGATTATGTGAGTATCTGGCAAACGCGAGCATCTTTTTTTCATAAACCCTTTGGAGGCGTCTGCAGCAGGCACTTATTTTGACAAAACACATGATGCACATAGGAACACTTGACGCACCAAACACATATTTTGAAATTACAAACCAGACACATGACGGGCTACATACATGTGACGAACTTCATGCGCCCTCGAAAAAAGGAGTCACCCGCCGCCACTGCATTACAATGTCTGAAATAGGCCTTTAAAAATTCCATGATATTCCAGAAATTGCATGACCAGTGGAAGAAACATCTGAGACTTTGGTAATACTTGACATATGACATAAAACTGAAAACTCCATCAGAGTTATGAAGAAGCAATCTCTGAACAATCTTCTCTGGGACAATATGGCATATGGACATATAACATAGAAAATTAACCACTTTTCTTTCAAGTCTTGAATATGAATACAATTATATTATTTTTTATAATTTTAATGAATGTAATTTAAATGTAATTTATCACAGTGCGTCACATCAGTTAAGGTAGATTTTAAAGCAACACTATGTAGTTTCCATGTAAAAATGACTTACAGCTCCCCCATGTGGTTGAAAAGCGCAACAGTGCCTGGTATCAGACACTCTTCTGCAGGCAGGGGGAGGGGCGGGGCTGTGTGCTCTACCCTCCACCGCCACTTTCAGAGTGTCCTTGTAGCAGCTAGGAGGCTGCTCAGGTTGCAGCAACAGTACAATTTGTCCAGTGAAAAGTTGTTCTATCACTGAAATAATTTTAGAGACATTATTTAAAGGTAAAAAAACTACATAGTGTTGCTTTAACATTGAAGACAAAATATGTGTATAAGTGTTTGCATACAATATCAGCTTTGACATTTAAATTTATTTTTACATTTATGCATGTGGCAGATGCTTTCATACTTATAGTCCAAGCTATACCATTTAATGGTTACATTAATTTAATGTGCACACACACACACACACGCACGCACGCACGCACGCACGCACGCGCACACACACACACACACAGACATTTAAACATTGCTACAAGAGAGCAGTTAGCCTCATGTGGCTGCAACCAGCAACTGCACACTGTGTCTTTGTGGACCTGCTCCCTGTTCTTCTAAAATAACAGTTCTGTTTCATGTCAGATTCTACTAAAAATCAGATTTTTTTCAAATACTTAATTACATTAACCATAAAACATTTATAAATTATAAAAAGAGATTTCTAAAAGAAAACAAAGCTGAAGCTAATTCAAAATTTGGCTGCGACGCAAGAACCACTGTGACCGCAGTAAATCTCAGCATCAACTTTTTCCACCAATCACACTTTCCCACCTCTTCCTCCTGACTCTTTATGCAGATCCGACACCCGACCATCCACGCAAACAGACAGACACACAAACACACGCAATGGCGTCTCCCCAGGGGCACAGGGGAAGGGCAGGGAGGATGGAAATGAATTCAGCGATGTTGCAAGTGGCAACACGCATCTGCATCTGTAATTAACCCCCTGAACAACACACTGAGCTCCCAACCATTCTCCTCCATTCCTCCCTCCCTTTATTTCTATCTCTCTCATCCTCTCTCAAAGGTTTTTTAAGAGATGCTTGGTGGGCCAATTAGTGTGGATGTCTTGTGTGTAAGTTGTGCATGTGTGTGAGTGCCTTGGCACATCTTGAGTGTGGAGGAGTGTATGTTTGCATGAATTGATCTTTAAGTGGGAGTGTGTGCGCGTGTGTGAAGGTGGGTAAAGTGGCTTTTCTTTGTGTCTGGGACTGGGCACATGTGTGTGTGTTTTAGTGTTCCCTCAGGCCAGAGCAGGTTGAGCTCTCTGCCCGGCTTGTATTTGATGACATTTCTATAGGGAATATGTGTGACATCAGAACGCTAGCCAACAGCACAAAGACACACAAGACTGCCACTGCCAGACGGTCATTCAAACAACATGCGAGACGGACTATCAAATCATAATAATAATCATCATCAAATTACAAATTATGTGAGGCGACAGCTATGATGATAGAAGAAACCCACTAAGTATCTATGCAGACATTTACTTTCACTATTATTACAGTTACAGCCAACCTAGAAGAAATTGCATTGCTCTGGTTGCTATTTGAAAGCTCAGGAGATTTAACGGAGAGCCCAGTTATAGTCATTTAACTGATCCACTAAAGTGACAGATGCTTCTAAAGATAGAAAAAGTAATAATAACAGACAAAAATGAGACAATTGCTGGTCTACAACAAGAGTAAAGATTGATTAAATACATTTTATCAGTGCAGTAAGTTTAAATAGTAGCACGTTAATAAAGTCTAATTTCATTGGTTCTTTGATATTCCAATAAGATTCTGTGTTATTGACATGCCGCAACTTTTTGAATTTACTGCGCTGATTAGTATGTTGTCCTGGATATCCAACGTTTTAAAAAATATTAAATAAGCAAATATTAATAAAATATTAACCGTTTCCTTTTACAAATGTATTGTTTAGGTTTAAAAGACAAATATTAACCTACTGGAATCATTTGAATTATTTTAATGATTAATGTGTGTGCTTTATAGAGTTTTCGCCATGGTTAGCCCATTTAAAAAAGTAAATTGACAGTGTTTAAATATAAAATTATTTGTATGGGTTCAAACTAAGGAAGAAATGATGTCCTACACATCTGAGATGGCATGAATGAGAGTAAATTATGAGAGAATTAAAAAAAATTTGACAAAAAACAATGCAGCATTTTTGTCACATCTTTTTATGTTTCTGTAACTTAAAGGAATAGTCTACTCATTTTCAATATTAAAATATGTTATTACCTTAACTAAGAATTGTTGATACATCCCTCTATCATCTGTGTGCGTGCACGTAAGCGCTGGTGCGCGCTGCGACGCTTCGATAGCATTTAGCTTAGCTTAGTACTTCGACTCGCCTGAAAAGTCCACTCCCCTTCTCACTCTCATAATGGGAGAGGGAGGGTGTTACTGCGCCAAGTCGAAGTACTCCCAAAAGTGCTATTACGCCATAAAATATAGTTCCTCTTTTAAATCCGCTTAGAAAAGCGCTACGTTTTATTTTGTACCACCAAACTTGCTCGTATAACTACTCGTCTTAAATAGAAAAAATGTTGATGTGTTGGGTCACTTCTAACTTTATCTCTAAATGGTACCATTAAATGAATGGGGCTAAGCTAAATGCTATCGAAGCGTCGCAGCGCGCTCCAGCACTTACGTGCACGCACACAGATGATAGAGGGATGTATCAACAATTCTTAGTTAAAGAAATAACATATTTTAATATTGAAAATGAGTAGACTATTCCTTTAACAAATTAAAAAGACAATAAGTAGGATTTACCCCATCTAGTGGTGAAATTGTATGTTGCATTCAAATAAATAGTGCTCTCTAGCGCCTTGCCTTTCCAAATGCATGTTGCAACTACGGTAGCCGTTATGTAATCACTGATCTCCTTGTCCGTTTCAGCTGGTTCACGTGTTCTGAATGAAAAGGCGTTGTGGAAACGCATTGGTAAGCTAGTGCTTTTTGTCCCTATCCGCTTTTATAGTTTATCAATATGGCGTAACGACATGTAAGCCTCCTTGGACTTACCCGTCCAATGTAAGTAAAGAGAAGAAATTCTAAGCTTACAAAGAAAAGTCAGATCACTGGCAGAGGTCATTTGACACCAACGAGGACATATTTACAGGGTTGGCGTCAAGGGGGGGGGCATTCGCGGGCCGTGCCCCCCCGAACAGGTTGTTGTGCCCCCCCTACAAAGTTTTTTTATTAATTTAATTTATATCAAGAATAATTAAAATAAATTAAACATTTAATGTTTCATGACTTTTAATGTAATCAAATGAGGAAAATATAGTGGATATATGTTTTTTTTTTTTATTAAAATAGACTTGATACTAGCAACGTGTTTTTTCGCGGCATTTTATGGATCCTGTAAAATATGGATATTAGAACAATTAGAACGAACCAGCACCACCTGCTCCACCTGACTTCATGCAAACACCGACTGGCTCAAACTCAGAGATTAGAGGTCGAGGTGGAATTTTCAAATCTACAGGACATTGTTTTAAGGAAGTTTAATGTTCTTACACGCCGGCTTTAGCTATTTTAAAGGTAAGTTAGCGTTGTTTTAATTTACGTAAGCTTTAATGTGAAGTGTGGCTATAGACCGTTAACAGACGTGATTATGGTAAAGCGGCTTTTAGGACGCGGTGTGCGCTGCGCTATGAAACCCATTCATTTCAATGGCTTGTGCCGCGCGAGGGCGGTTTGTTTTTTGCGTCGAGCAAAGCGCGAGCAAAGCGCGAGCGCAGCTCACGCTGCGGTCAAAGTTCAAAATAGTTTTGCGCATGGTTTGTGATCTTTTGGACTTTATCCGGGAAATGAGCTGACCGTCTGTAGTTGTATGAATGTGCGCTTGCACTGTATTTGTTGTTTTAATGTCATGTTTTTGCAAGTTATTGTTGCTATTGCGTGCCCCCGTTGGAAGCCACGTGCCCCGCTGTTAGTTATGGTTTATGAATAAAGACATTGCTTTTGATTAATAAAACACTTAAAACCCTATACTTACTGTCCCTTTAAGTTTATAATTTATGTCAACATATCACAAGTAAAAACTTAAAATAGTAAGTTATAGGACATTTAAAGGGGACATATCATGAAAATCTGACTTGTTTATGTGCTAAAACTAATTACCTTAGTTTTGGTAAACCATTCTCTGCAAACGTGTAAAAAATAGGTCATTAAAATTTTGGCTCCCCTTGTGATGTCAGAAGGGGATATTATTATGGTAATACTGCCCATTAATCCACACTTGTCAACCACGGCACTGCCATTTAGTGCAGGGATCAGCTCATTTGCATTTAAAAGGACACACCCCAAAACAGCACATTTTTGCTCACACCTACAAAGTGACCATTTTAACAAGCTATAATAAATGATCTATATGGTATTTTGACCTATAACTTCACAACTTTGGTGTACTCCGGGGACACCAAAGATTTATTTGACATCTTAACATCAAGTCTTTTAAAATGTCCCCTTTAAGTAGTTTTTACAAGCATGCCGTACATAAAACAATACTTGTGTGCATCTTGAGACAAAACAACAGCACTGATTTATGTTTAGATATGTCAGTGCAAGATGTTTTTAAATTAAGATAGCTCAAACATGCATTTCAGTCTGGGACTAGGATAAGCCTGTCTGCAAAACCACCCCATAAAAATTGTCTGTTTCTAGGAGAAACATTCAAGAATCAGGAGACTTCAGGAAACGTCTTAATTTGATCTCTGTTTAATCTCACTGCTGTCTAAGAGAAACAACTGATATATTAAAGAGATTTCACTTGTAATTTTTATTTCCTATGGGAACCCAAACAGCCTTTATTGCAGAATTTGGTGGTAGAGTTGAGTTTAGAAGCTGAAATCAGGAAAGGACCCACAGCCTCCCTCTCATCACGAAGTGCATGTGATGGGGGAGGTTGTTGTGGATCAAGAGAGACCTCCTGGGTGAAGAGAGGAGAAGAGAAAAGGGTAGAGAGGCCCTCCTTCTGTCTCTTTAGAGGGGTGCATCACTGTGTGGCCAATTAACAGCAGCCAAGACACCGGGGCTAAGCATACAAATATAACCTCTACAGAAACAATTTTTTTCCTAATGTTTTTCTCAACATTTAAAACATTTGAACTATAAAATACATGTTAACACTTAACTCCAGTAGCATCTAACTGATTTTAAAACTGAAATAGAGGTTCCTCAAGGGTTCTTTGATACACTTTAGGTGGAAATTTTTTGTTGAATCAACTCAGATTTACAAGTCATTTTAACTTACTATTATTTATCTTGACTAGATATGAGTTGTTACAACTACAGATGAGTTGTTATAACTTATAAAATGAAGTTTACTTTTTTCAACTATATTTTATAAGTTGTAGCGACGCATCTCTTGTTAAGATAAATAATAGTTAGTTGACATGACTTATAAATCTGAGTTGATTCAACAAAAATTTAAGGCAGCAAAGATTTTTTACAGTGCAGTAGTGGAGGACAAAAGTAACGCGAGACGAAAGTAACAAAGCAATTTTCTCCTAGCCCTGATAATATTTGCATCCCAAACTATGACAGCATCTTATACACAACCTCTGAGCTGACAAATATCGCGTTATTTATTCACCGTTTTCTGCGTGTAGATCCAGAAAGGTGTTTTCAACCATGATAAGTAAAATCCTAAAGCAGTCATTTTTTTCTTATAACGTGTTGTGTTTCTCATTTCATGTGTTAAAGTACTGATCAATCTACAGGTTATATAGTGCTCTAACACATCCTGAAGTTTCACCTCTTTGAGTTTTTCAAAATAAAAGTAAATTTTGTTTAAATGTGAGGAGATCCTGTCGGGACGAAAGTAACACTTGTTACTTTTGTCCCGCTGCTAATACTGTTGTTGAAAATTATATTATTTTAATTTGATTTAATTTAATTTAATTTAATTTTCATAGTGTTTAAACTGTTGAAATTTTTGTTTTATTCTCAACAATTTAACTTTGTTCTGTTGTTGGTTGCTTTTGAAACATTTGATAAAACTGAAATTTAAAATTAAATTGTAATATCATTATTTTTTACAAAGATAAATTACAAAATATGTTTGCAGTTACATATTAACGACGTCACAGTCATATATTTAATAAAAACACGTGTAACACAAAAATCGATCTTGTTTTGTTGTGTTTCTTTCGTCCCTGCAGGTGGGGTCGAAAGTAACTAAATTAAGTTAAGTATTGAGTAAATTAAATTTACTTAATAAAGTAAATTAAAGTAAATTCACTACTTATGTTTAAAGTGAAATTATACTGAAGTTGTTTTACATTTTTACAAAATTCCAACTGTTATTAATAGACTACACTTCTGAGTTATTGACCACAGCAAAATATATATCTCTGTCTAAAACATTATCTTTTAAAATTAAGTTTTTCAGAAAAATTGTACTTTCGCCCCCGCTCTCCCCTATTACAGCATTACATTTATAAATTTTTGCAGACACTTATCCAAAGCAACTTACACTGTATGACCTTTGTGCTTCACTATACCAAAGAAAAACTAGATATTTAAGATTTTACAATTTTTACTTTTCTAACAAAATAAAAGCATAAAAAGCAGTCAAGATGCTTTCAAAACTGGTAAAAGTGAAAGACAAATCTTACAGTATAAGAATGAGAAAAGATGTATCCTTGCTCACCTCTATACTTTACACATACACACAGCCCTGGACATGCATTATAAATGAATAGATAATTAACCTGTGCAGTATGATGGGAAATATTAGCACTATAAGGGAAGCATCTGCCATATGCACAAAAATAGAGCCACTGTGGGTAAACAGAGAGGACTGTGGGTAAACAGAGACGTGTGCGGGTGCTCCCATGCCCCTTCCCCTGATGGCGGGTGGTGTTGTGGTGTGGAATATGATCGAAAATGTGGGAGGTAAATAATGGATTACCCTGTTGGTCAACAGTTCCTGATCTGCATTAAACAGCAGAGGACTCTTTGCTATCATGAGATTAAAACCAACCTGCCTTTGTATGGTAAAAGCCACGGCATCATTGAACATGTCAACATTGTGAGCCTCACTCTCTACACATCAAAGTGCAGCTGCAGTTCAGGGTTCAGGCAGGCATTTTTTTATGACGTACACTTAAAAAAAAAGGTCCTTCATGATACCATAGAATAACTTTTTGGTCTAAATTGTTCTATAAAGAACCTTTAAAGGTGCCATGGCACAAGACTTTTTTAAGATGTCAAATAAATCTTTGGTGTCCCATATGTGAAGTTTTAGCTCAAAATACCATATAGATAATTTATTATAGCATGTTAAAATTGCCACTTTGTAGGTGTGTGCAAAAATTTGCTGTTTTGGGTGTGTCCTTTAAAATGCAAATGAGCTGATGAAATTCAAACACTGATCACAATGATGGTAGTTTGTTGCAATTAAAACTCAATTGTGTTTTTCTCTGCACTAAATGTCAGTGCTGTGATTGGATAGTGCAGATTAAGGGGTGGTATTATTATAATAAGAGCTCCTTATGACATCATAAGGAGAGCTAAATTTTAACGACCTATTTTTTCATGTGCTTGTAGAGAATGGTTTCCCAAAACTAAGTTACTGGGTTGATCTTTTTCACACTGGGGACCCAATCATAGCACTTAAACATGAAAAAAGTCAGATGTTCATGCCATGGCCCCTTTAACATCCAAAAAACCATTCTGTTTAAAAAGTAGCGGAAAAAGTTATTCTGATTATTAGAAAGATAAACCTTATTTTTAAGAGTTTATATGTATGTACCTGTTTATGTAGGAGTAGGGTATTAAAGCTTAAGTGAATGATAGTGATATACTTTTGTCATTTTGCACTGTAGTCAAGCCATAGATTAAGTTCAGAGGAAAATCCAACATGAATACATGAGTATTTAATAAAGGAAAAAACAATGATTGCATAGAGAAACTGCATAGAGATTCAGAAAAAAACAAGGGTTGAAGCCTGTATGAACCACAGAAATGTCAGTGACCTGCTGTGTTGTGTATCTCAATTAGATCATGCTAAAACCGAATGATCCTGCTCAAATTATGAGTCACTGACGTGAAAAGAACACAAATAAAATAAAATGGAGCGAGGAATATTGCTCTTAAGTGCTTCCGTTTTTCTACATGAGCAGCTTTAGTGTGACATAAAATCCCTGCTTTATTGAGTCCTCTCAGGTATGTGTATTTCTAAACGAGTGAGAGAGAGAGAGAGAGAGAGAGAGAGACCCAGCTAGCTCATTCTCAAGTAATCATTTCTCAACTTAATCTCTGCGTAACAACGTTAGCTCCGGTCTGCCAGCTAAAGTTAAATATTCACGATACAAGGCAATCTACTCAGTGTTCAAACAAAGAGCTTTGCCAAGTTCACCCATGTATGTAGAGGCTCGCTGAGGGGGAGAGAGAGAGAGAGAGAGAGAGAGAGAGAGAGAGAGAGAGAGAGAGAGAGAGACTAAGGGATCTATTTTATTATTCACACAAGGCATAATAAACCAGGGCTGCGCGGTTAGCACTTAAACTCCTGGTGCTTTAGTGGTTATCCTTAATGCGACAGCACTGATTTGAGGGTATCCTATTAATAGTACAAGGGTCTGTTCTTAATGCCAGGATCCATGTTAATAAGTGCTCGTAAAAAATACTATTAATAGATGCACATCTCTGTTTCTGAGCTGGTTGGTTAAGGCCTTGTGTATTTTAAGTGTGAGTATAGGAATCTGGGTATGGTGCACAGAGCAGCAGGAGTGGATGTGTGTGTATGTGTGTGTGTGTGTGTGCGCGCGTGCGTGCGTGTGTGTGTGTGTGTGTGTGTGTGTGTGGTTACAGCGCCCAGATGTGCCATGCAGGAGGGATGGAGACATGGATATTTAATGGCTAGGGACACAGATGCCCTTCACTAGAAATCCTCACAGCCTTTGATTTGTACATATCAGTGTGTAATAGAAACAGCATTGGCAATTGTGCTTGTCAAGTAAGAAAGTACAATTAAAACTGAATGGTTTGTCTAGGAGTCCAGGAGGAATTATACACATCAGTGTTTGAAAATGAAAAAAAATTTCACTGGATATTTAATTTGAAGAAAACATTTAATTTGTGTAATAATCAAATTATGGTGTGATCTTTGTAATAAGTTAAAAAGAATAAAAATTTAAATGTATTATAAAAAAAGAATATTAAATGTTCAAATAATGTTGGTAACATTTTACAATAAGGTTGTATTTGAAGAGTTTGGTTCCAAAACATGATAAACGGCATTTAAAAAAAAAAATACCAAAATCAGTATTGTATCTGTAAAATGTTCAGCGACGACGTCCCAAGTATAACAGCAGCAATGACAGTGTTATTAATGTGACAAAGTGTTTTGATTAATGCCACGAATGTTTATTTTTATAATCAGTGTATATTATTAGTCAACTAAATGAATATAACATGGCAAAGATGAATGCAGATTTATACATTGATTCATAGATTTATAGCATTTTGAAAAAAAAACTTGACATGAAACTTTTGCATTTTGCGTAAAAAATAATCATTTTTTATAATAAATCTTTGAAAATCAAATTATGGATTAGAATTTTTAATGTTATTATAACCTAAAGATGGAAAGATGTTATGTGAAAGTGTGTAACAGAAAATAATGGTTTTCATTTTGTCAAATTAGTAAAAATGGATTTATTGCGTTTTGGAACAAAACTCTTCATTTGTTAAATAGTTAATGCATTAGCTAAGATGAACTACCCTTGAACAAAACTTCTACAGCATTTATTAATCTTTGTTCACGTTAATTTCAGCATTTACTAATAAATTTATAAAACCAAGCGTTGCAACTGTTAAGTAAGCAATAAGGTACGAGAGGCTGTGCTGTATCGTGAATAAGTAACGGCTGAAGGGCGTTGTTAGGCACGACGCGAAGCGGAGTGCCTGCAACCCCTTCAGCCGTTACTTATTCACGATACAGCACTTGCCTCGAGTACCTTATTGCTTTTATAAAACGGTTACCACACAATATTAAAGTAAAAAAAATATTAGTGCAACTTTCATGAAGTTAAATCAATAAAAGCATTCCTGCCGCTAGAAAAAATAGTCCCTGACTGCGAACAACAACATGAAAGCGCAAATAAAAACAACAAACTGTTCTCAGACTTTAGCTGTGTCTGAAACCGCTCCCTATCAACTATATAGTGCACTATATCGGGTGTCGGCCATTTTGTAGTGGTGTCCGAAACCTGAGTGAACAACTTCAGTCCCTACATTCATTCACTACTTTTTACCCACAATGCACTCTAATTTTGAGGGTACATTCGATGTACACTCGTTCACTCATATTTCCCATGATGCAACGGGAGATGAACGCATAACTTGAATCAGCTGAAAGATACTGACAGTAAACACCAAACATTTTCTTGTTGTCAGTTATTTTCTACTTTTTGAAAATAAACAAATGAAAAATAATTGCGTTATCTTTTATTTAAACTCTAATACACATTTTTATTAAACAATAAATAAACAGCAGTAAATTAATATTATAAGCAGTTGTTTTGTTCTCTTTATTATCAACTAATACAATACACATGACAAATGTGAAAAACAGTAAGAAAGTAAACTTTACCATTTCACAGCACAATCAATAACGCCACACAGGTGTTTTTGATGAATCTCTGCGACAGCTCTCGGACGCATGATATTTGCGTCAGTGTCCGAAATCGCTCACTCATTTTCATTTGCTTCTTCCCCATATAGTGGACTCAACTGTCATTCCCCATATAGGGAATAGTGAATGAGGGAACGGTTTCAGACACAGCTTTTGTCTCATTATATGTTTATGTGTTGCTAAGGGCGCAGTGATATTAAATAGAACCGTTGGGTGAAGCAGTCATAGCAGTGTTTTATCGTGAATAAAGCCCACCTATTGACCAATCAGAATCAAGGATTGGAACTAACCGTTTTATAACATTAATTAATGCACCATGAACTAACACGAATAACTGTGTTGACATTAACAAGAATTAATACGTGTTGAAAAACAACATTGTTTATTATTTGTTAATGTTAGTAAATGCTATTACTAATGTATACTAATACAACCTTATTGTAAAGTGTTACTGTATTTTAGTCTGACTATAGTAAACTACAGTATATGTTGTTTAAGACCCTGTCTGTGAAAATCCAGGCTGAAGTCTCATAATCAAATTATGAGACGAGGAGCATCAAAGTTTGATTGATTTAAATCTCAGACATGACCTTACTCAGTCAATAATAAAGATATCCAAGTTATTTTTCACAAACAATTTTCATTATTTAGAAAGATTTTATGTAGAAAACGGTAAATCACAAAAAAAAGAATGACTCACAAAGCTTCAAAAGGACCAATAAATGAATAAACAAATCAGCAACCAGCTCAACCTGTGAATAAATGTACTTTATACCACATACACACAGTATACACTGTGTGTGTATAAGGCACCAAAGGCCAAACAAAGCATAAGTGAAGTGCTGTGATGACTGATGTATCCGTCTAAAATGTCCGTAATGCCACCAGTAACAATATTAGGGCCAATCCCATTTCTCTGTCTTACCCCTTCCCCTACCACTTCGTCTTACCCCTAGCCCTTGTCCCTCAAAACCAAGTGTTAAGCGCTAGGGGTGAAAACACACCCCTATGAAATGAGACACCGCTTGGTTACGGTTACGTCATCATACATTGTCGTTTGCTGGCTGCCAGTTAAAACTGTAGACAAGCATGCAGTCCATTCATGGCTAGTTAGAGAAATACGGGAATGTTGTGCAAATCAGCAAATACAGGAATGTTGTGCAAATCAGCAACGTAACGTTAGCGTAGCAAACTAGCGAAATTTTAAAACATTTAAATTAAGAACATAATTCAAATATATATGAACAGGACTGTGTAGAGCACAAAACAAGACGTTAGTAATTTTTAAATTAATTATTAAGCAGAAAATACTTACATTTATGGGACTCTCTGGACGCTCTGGCCGCCATTTTTGCCGGTTGCGCAGTGTATTCTGGGTACCCCTTGGTTTCAAGTAAGCTCGCGGAAATTCTTGGTTTTAAGGGGTATCTACCACTTGCCCTTAGCCCTACCCCTTGATCAAAACGAGAATTGGGATAGCCCTTACTCTCACGTGAACGTGCAAAACTAAGGGGTAGGGGTAAGGGGAAGGGGTAAGACAGAGAAATGGGATTGGCCCTTAGACACATCTCCTGATTTTCTGACCCCATCACCCAAACTCCACCTATAATATCACTATTGGCTCTGGTGATGAGCTTTGAACCTTTGTTGAGTCAAATGCCTGACAGCCTGTATCACAGATAGCATACATTGCCCCTTTCTGCCAATCTAATGACATATACCGTATGTGTGGAATTAAGGAACAAATATCTTTTGTGAAACATAAAAATTTATTTTTTAAATGGTTTATTTCAAATTTTTAATTTTGACAGCATATGAAGACATCTGGCTAGACTCCAAAGGTACAAACTGTCCCATTGTTTCAAAAACCTTCTGGATTTTTCTTTCAGTGCATGTGAGGAATGTGTGTGCATGCACACCTCTGTGTTGGGCAGGTGTGTTTAAAGAGGTGTGTGATTTCACTCTCCATATTTTGACACCTACATCTACATCTAAATAACATATATACAAGAACACATGCAGACATACGCACACGCAGTCACGCAAACAGCAAATATGAAACCCTTCATCTGCATTTGTTCTGAATCTCTTTTTGTCCCTTCCTACACCTCGCTAATGAGAACTTAACACTGACATACAACAGCAATCCACTGTCAGTAGCCAATAACTCCATAATCCCATGTAGGCAGTTTAATAGATGTGTTTATGTGAAGCAAGTGGGCCACACACACACATTGCATATGACACCTGAGTTGTTTTGGACTGCTGCGGTATTGTTTTGCCTGCTACTTATGATAAGGGTAATTTGTTTGGTAGGTTTAACAGGAGAGATAATGCAGCTATAATGAGAAACCTGACTGAGGAAATGTTCAATGTGGCAGAGTGGTAATTTATAAAGATGGACCACATTCTGTCACATATGAGAGGAGGAACTAAGCTAGTTGCTCTCTGAAATGAATGTATGATGTTGTGTATGCACACGCACAGTGCGTGCATGTAAAGCTCACCCGGGGTAATTGATTCTGTTGGCTTAGACTTTGGTGTGATGTCTTCACACATGCACTATAACAATGCATGGGAGAATTACACCTGCAACAGCACAGATGTATATGAGCATGTGTACGTGTGCTGCATGTTTATGGTTATATGCATTTTATCATCATCATCATCATTATCATGGCTCTTATATAGGAGACTGGATGTTACAGTATTCTTGTCAGGGACTAATAATGTTGAGACATCAAAACTGACTGCCTAACCCTAAACTGTTTCTGCAAAGAAAACTTTTGTATTTAACTTAAATACCCACTGAAGTGTTAAAATGTGCAGCTTTGTTTGATACAATGACATAGTTTTTACTAAAACAGGAAGTTATGGCGTGGCATATTAGGTGGCTCCTTCTTTTTTTAAAATTAGTCAATAGTATTTAGTTTACATCAGAGGCTGGAATCTGCTGAGAAGCTAAAGTGAAAAATTATGTCATAACATTTTTTATCAGTAATTGTCAAAAGTGAGAGACTGTAAGTTTTGAAAATGCTAATTTTGTCAATGTTTGAAGCACATGTCCTTAAAGGATTAGTCAATTTTCTTTAAAAAAAATCCAGATAATTTACTTACCACCATGTCATCCAAATTGTTGATGTCTTTCTTTGTTCAGTCGAGAAGAAATTATGTTTTTTGAGGAAGACATTTGAGGATTTTTCTCATTTTAATGGACTTTAATGGACCCCAACACTTAACACTTAACTCCACACCCAAAAAAATTTTAAACAGAGTTTTAAAGGACTCTAAATGGTCCCAAACAAGTCTTATCTAGCGAAACGATTGACATTTTTGACAAGAAAAATAAAAAATATGCACTTTTAAACCACAACTTATAGTCTATCTCCGGTCCTGTGATGCGCCAGCGCAACCTCACGCAATACGTCATCACGTCAAGAGGTCACGGATGACGAAAACTACGCCCCAGTGTTTACAAGTGTGGAGAAAGAGGACCGTTCCGACGTTGTTGTGAAATTATACTAATTAATGTCTTTATATGAGTTTATTGTTTTAAATTGTCTGCAAATGTGCATTTCATATATG
The DNA here is from genome assembly GCF_027580225.2 of Misgurnus anguillicaudatus. NCBI lineage: Eukaryota > Metazoa > Chordata > Actinopteri > Cypriniformes > Cobitidae > Misgurnus > Misgurnus anguillicaudatus. Next base: position 27,551,693 of record NC_073346.2, on the reverse strand, counting down.
TAACACGTGACCTTTCGACATCATTACGCAATTACGTGAGGTTGTGCTGGCGCGTCACAGGACCGGTGATAGACGAGAAGTTGTGGTTTAAAAGTGCACAATTGTTTCGCTAGATAAGACCCTTATGCCTCGTTTGGGATCGTTTAGAGTCCTTTCACTCTTAAAATTGATGTGTTAAAAATTAACACAAAATATGTGTAAAAGGATTCTAACACATTTTTGTGTTGGAACTGACACATAATGTGTAAATATTATGCTTTACTGCTTACACAATGAATGTGTAAAACACGTTAACCAGTACAAAATAAAATGAAATGCATAATTATTGTAGTTTAATGACGATTTATATTTAAACGAATTAACACAAAAAAATGTGATATAAAACACTATATCCTGTCGTTTTCATAAAAAAGTGATTTAGGCAGCGTGCACTGACACTGATTATCCTGTACTTTTGTTTGTTATAAAAACCAAATATCATATATAACACATTCCTTTATCAAGTATAAGATGTTTGTGCAACAGGAAATATACTGTTATAATAATATAATAATAATAAGTTAAATAAAAAATATAAAGTTTTACAATGCAACTTTGTCCTTAGTCAAAACGATTTGCCCAGGAACAGATAATATATTTATGAGACCAAAGATTGTCCATAAGACAGTACCGAAAATAAAATATATATAACACTGTTAACCACTACTAACACATAACACCCAGCGGCCAGCGGTGGTTTTCAGAAGGACTTGCCGAGATCAAGCTGCGTTGGGCGGGGTACATGAGCGCTAAGTACCCGTTGGTTGTCTGGATCAGAAATCCGAAAAAGTCGGGGCAGATTTTTTAATAAACGCTCTCTTTATAAACCGACCGCAAATTTGAACTTTTTATACATACATTCTCGCCTAAAAAGCTTTTGAACATACACTTTGTGACACAATAAGAGTAATATTTCAAACAGTATGCAGGCGTTCTCTTCCATTGGTGGCTGTCATAAGTTCACACGAATCTGCTGATGACGTTTCACATGGACAGACAACTACGCATTATTGTATTTTTAATTGTATTTTTTGCGTGTGTTATTTTTATTTAATTATTATGAAAATCATGGTCATTATTATTGAGCCTTGGCTGGCAGTCTGTTTTGAATTTGTTTTATTGAAAAAACAAACACACAACGCTTATTGTGGCTGCGTCCGAAAACTCTAAATTGCTGCCTTCTGAGGCAGCTTTCCAAGGCAGCAAGGCATCAAGGCATGTCCGAATTCAATGTTTGGTTTACTTCCTGTCTCCTGAGATACCTATGCGTGGACGTACATTAAGAATGTGATTGGTCGAGTCCGGTCGAGTTCGAAAAATAAATGGCGGCCAAGGACGCGACTGGACCACCAATTTAGTGTAAATAAAGGTATATTTTCACTTTTTACACCTTTTAATTGCATTTCTAGCGAGAAATTAGTATTGTAGTTTTCAAATATGTGATTAGTTATCACAAAGGCGCTCTCTGTTTAAATTTCAAACACGCTGCCTTAGAAGTGTGTCCGAAAGTCTTTCTCTGAGCTACCTTCATGCCTCCGAAGTCATTTCATCATGAGGCAGCGAGGCAGTCACTGCCTTGAGTTCCCTTTCAGTCGGTCACTACGACGTCACGTCGTGACCGACGAATTGGGAACTCGCTTAGAGAGACCAATCTGCTTCGTATACTACTAAAACGCCAATGAACTTGGCATTGAGATATTTGCATAATGCTGGCGCCGCCCCGCCAGGTGCGTATATAAGGCGCACGTGCAAATAGGGAAATCAGCTTTTTCGCTTCGAAAGCCGGCTTTATCTGACTGAGAAGCTACTATCTGCTCTTCTGGGAACGGTTGCTGAAGTTGATTGACAAGCAGTACTAACACAGCGGACGCTCGCAGTATTCCACTGCTCTGCATATTTTTTGTTTTGAGTTTAGTGTGTGCGTTGCCTTTCCCTGTGCGCATCATCAGCTGAGCACCTAAAGAGTGATTTCCCTAAAAGAGTGATACGTGAGAGCTCTGTGTCTTTTTAAAGACAGCCACTCTCTCGTATATTCGGAGATCAGCGTCCTTTTCAGGATTGCTTTTCGTCCGTGCGATCTTGGATGTGAGCGGTATGAGGGTTCCAGTTACGGTCACGAGCGCTGTCTTTATGCTTGGGCATCAAGCACTCTGAGGCTGCGCTCGTGGAGAGTTTTTGTTCTCTCTGTAAGAGCATAACCCTCTTGGATTGCGGAGACGACTGACGTTTCTACGGGAATGCTGTCCGCGTCTTTGCAGTGCTGACACCGCCATGGTGCGACTGTCAAGCGCTCGCATGACGCTCTTCGCATCACTACGCTGAGGAGGACGGAGGATGCGTCCTCCACCTCCCGGCCTTTCATCCTCAGCCGGTTGAGGTTCCGGTGGAGACGGCAGAGTCGTGTTCTACGATGTCTGCCGAATCCATTGGACCTCCTTCTGGTCCCGTTCACTTCTGCAGCATCAGAGGGGTGTCCAATTTTCCTCCGAAGTGGAGTCGTTCCGGAGACGGCGGCCGTGCCCGCTCGAGCGGCGGTAACGGTAGAGTTGGAGGGGTTAACCCCTCTCCGCCCGAACCGTACCGCCCACGTGATTGGTATTTCGGAGCTGCTCGGGCCTCTCGGTCCTCTGCTCCTGTGCCTTTCTTCCCGACGGCACGATCGAGCTGACGTGGTTTGCGGCCATCCGGCCGTTCAGCTTCAGCTTTCACCCCTCACCTCCCTCACCAATGGAGCCGCTAAGGGCAGGGACCCTTCAGTGGAGCGGGGGGTTGCGATGCAGCTGCGTTCCTGGAGGGACCACCCAACCCTTCCCTCCCGTCTTGTAGATAGTCGTCCGGTTACGGGCGCTGTCCGTCAGGCATGCGGAGAGGCGGCTTCAGCCCTGCACGCAATAACGTTGCTACGGGTTCACCAAGGATTTACGAGGGAGGCCGCGACCTTCAGTCGTGCGATGTTCACGACAGTGGTTCAAGATCGCCACCTTTGGCTGTGTCTGGCTGACGGACGCAGGCGAGAACAACTTCTTGAATGCTCCTGTCTCACAGACCGGCCTCTTCGGCGAGGCCGTGGAGTCGTACAGCTCCGCTGCGCAGACTGAGGCGATCTCTGTGGTCATGCCCCGGCGAAGGAGAGCTGCCCTTGGTAAAAACCACCACGCCGGTTCCTCAGTCTGCCTCTCGCCGTCGGCGTCCTGCGGCGACCACTTCCGTTCCCCTCTTCGGACCCCATCTCGGCAGCGCGGGGGAACCGGTTGTCAGCAGCTCGCCCCGCCCGCTTAGCCGCTTCCCGTGAGATCGGGAGTTTAAGTGGCCAGTAAGCGGGCGACCTGGATTGGCAGAGGATCACTCTTCAGGAGACGGTGATTCGCTCCTTCCCCCGATAGAGGGTCGGGTGGAAAATTCTTGGTTTGCATATATTCCTCTTCCCTCTTCAGGTCTCCAGAGGATCGAGAGAGCCGTGAGCGGGCACACACCAGCTCACCCTACCTCTCCTCTATCGCCAGCGGGTGTTCTGAGGAGTCCGAGCCCTCCACTCAGGAGACCGGACCACCAGCAAACCCGTCGGAGTCTGCGTCCTCAGCTGAGGAGACCGGACGACCGTTTCCCTCAGCGGGCTCAGGTCAGTGTCACACACACACATACTGTAGATGCTTATGCTGTCACGGCAGACGCACCGGCAGTCCCGCCTGTCCCGCCTCGCTGCCCCGCCGCGGGTACACCGGTAGTGTCGTTAATTCTCCTCGTACGGTGCCTGGGTGCTTGGCTTCAGTTCCCAGCCCGTTTCGTTGGGTTTTACGCACGATCCGCCTCGGTTACGAAATACAATTACCGGCACAACCCCAAAATTCTCGGGCTTTCGTTTCACTATAGTGAAAGTATCCGATGCACATGTACTGCGTGCATAAGTCGATGTCCTGCTGGCGAAGGATTATCGAGCCGGTCCCTCTTACCAAGATGATGATATGATGATAGGGTTTTCCAGCCTTTATCTCATAGTACCCAAAATACGCGGTGGGTTACGATCGATTTGATTTACGCCCGGCTCTACGAAGGTGGTCTTTTTTTGGATGATAACGCCGAGGCTCGTATTTCAATATTCAGATCGGTTGCAGCTGTAAGACGTGTACTTTTGTGTCCATCTCCCCTCGCCTTAGACCGTTTTTTCGCTCTGCGTCATGGGGTGGGCATATTAATATTAAGTACACCATTCGAGCTGTCTCTCTCTCTCCGTGTCTCCATGAAAGTGCTAGTAACGGCATTAAAATATCAGAGAGAGAGCGTTGTTCGCATTCTGCTTTATTTACGTTGACTTATAATAGCCCGTTCTTGGCAGACGTGCGCGAACACAAAGAGTTAATGCTTCGGCATCTCGCTCGTTTAAGTCATCAGGTCGACTGGGAAAGAGCAACTTTGCCCCGTGCAGAGGATCCTTTTTCTCAGTATGGAATTAGACTCGATCAACTAATTGGCGTGTTTTACAAGAGCGCGCAACTAGTCAGTTCTGACTTGCCTCGGTTTAATTCGAGGGAAGTACGCGGTCCCTCTGATACAATTTCAGAAGCTCCTGGACATATGACAGCATGCTGCAGCCGTGACACTGCTCGAGCTGCGTCATATGAGACCGCTTCAGCGTTGGCTTTACGATCGAGTCTCGAGGAGAGCGTGGCGCACCGGCATACATTGTGTAATCACTACACCTGCGTGTCATTTAAATTTCCCCGTATAGACCCAGCATTTCTGATAGCAAGATATGCCTCTGAGGGGTCTCCTGGCATTCTGTAGCATGCGATGCCCTAAGCACGGGATGTTCAGCCACGTATGACGGGCCTGCAGTCTGGGGGTGCATAGCACCCCAACTGCTGCGAGCGGTGCGCTGTATATCTGGGACTTGTACGCTCCGCTATGGAGATGCGAGGGAAGGATGTATTTGTCGACACCGATAACTTTGCGACTGTTGCGTTATTTACCGTTAAGGCGGTTTTGCGCTCTCGTCACCTGTCGCATCTCGCTCGTCATCTCCTCCTTTGGAGTCAGAAGCATCTGAGGTCCCTTCGTGCCATTTACATCCCGGGATCGCTCAATACAGCGGTACGCGCTTCCGAGCTGCGCCCCCGGCGAATGGCGACTCCACCCCCAGACGGTCCAGCTAATTTGGAAGAAGTTCGGTTGTGCGTAGATAGATCTGTTTGCGTCGCCGGACGATACCCACTGTCGCCTATTTTATTCACTAACCGAGGGCAGCCTAGGTCTGGATGCGTTGGCACACAGCTGACCGCGGGGGGTGCGTTAATACGCATTCCTTCCAGTGAGCTTTATTGCGCAGACACTGTGCAAAGTCAGGCAGGACGAGGAGAGCCTTTTATTAATCGTCCGTACTGGACGACCAAGAATTGGTTTTCATAGTTAATGCTCCTCGCGACAGCCCTCCCTGGCGGATTCCCCTGAGGAAGGACTTTCTTTCTTAGGAAGGGGCACATTTGGCACTCGCGCCCCGACCTGTGGATATCCATGTACGGTCGTTGAGCGCGCGCAAGGTTTAGGTGATTTATCGCAAGCGGTATCTAACACCATCGACGCGGTTCGAGCACCGTCCACAGGACGGGCTTACGCGCTTAATGAAACCTTTTCGTCACCCGGTGCTCTTCGCAACGCGAGGACCCAGAGAATGCCCTTTAACATTATGCTTTTATATCTTTAACATGGGTTAGATGGTAGGCTGTCCCTCCGCCATTAAAATTGATATCGCCGCTATCTCTGCTCATCACTCACTTATCTACGGCAGATCAGTTGGCCAGCATGATTTAATTATTACATTTTAAAGAGGCGCTCGCAGGCTAAACCCCTCGCGCCCTCCCTCTTTTTTCCTGAGACCTGTCCATGGTGCTGAAGCCTTCAGGTCTCCGATTTAGCCTTTGCAGTTTGCGAGTCTGAAGTTTTTATCAATGAAAACTCTGACCCTGCTAGCATTGGCCTCCATGAAGAGAGTAGGAGATTTACATGCATTCTCTGTTGACGATTCGTGCCTTTAGTTTGGTCCTGCTGTCTCACTGAAGACCCAGACCAGGCTACGTGCCCAAAGTTCCCACCACTCCCTTCAGAGATAAGGTGGTGAGCTTGCAAGCGTTGCCTTTGGAGCAGGCAAACCCAACCGAGGCTTTGTTGTGCCCCGTACGCGCACTGCGATTCTACGTGGTCCGCACGCAAAGCTTCAGGACCTCAGACCAGCTCTTTGTTTGTTATGGTGGCCAGCAGAAAGGGAAAGCTGTCACTAAGCAGAGGATGTCTCATTGGATAGTTGATACTATCGCCCTGGTTTATAATTTGCAGGGCATTCCTTGCCTCTTAACTTGAGAGCGCACTCCACTCGGAGTGTTGCCTCATCTTGGGCATTAGCTCGTGGTTCCTCGCTAACAGACATCTGTAGAGCTGCTGGTTGGGCGACACCTAATACGTTCATTAGATTTTACAATGTTCGTATCGAGCCTGTATCCTCTCGTGTTCTGTCCTCACCAGGGAGGACACGGAGGGCAGACTCGCAAGTCGGCTTGCAGCCTCCGACTGAGGCTCCAAATTGAGTTTCAGTATGGAAGGCTAACAGAGCAAAAATGCGTAATGGTTTGATTTGCTCTCTCCACTGCCTTGACAGCCTTTGTTGCGGAGCATTGGCTGTCAGCCTTTCACTAGCTGTATTCTTACGAACCTACGTGTTTGGCCAGGGCCCCACATTGTGTCCCAACGGGTTCCTTTGTGAGTATTATTTCGTGGGGTTAATCCTACCAGCCCACGTTTCCCTTAGCAGAGCACTGCTTTGCTTACACAGCCACGGCTGTCAGTTATACCTCAACTACGGTTGACTTTCGCCCACCAATAGCCCTTAACGGGGCGGTGGCTTCCGCAGCGTCCCTATACCGCTCAGATAGGGCGCTTCCCAGTCGCTGGCACTACTGTGGGTTAAAGGAACATCTAGTGCCCGGCCTTCTGCCTTAAAACCTAATTCTCCTTATCCTTAAGTGGAACTGGAGGGCTTTACGCAGACACTGGAAGAGGTCAGCCCCTAGTGGCGTTTTGGTAGGGATTCCCAATTCGTCGGTCACGACGTGACGTCGTAGTGACCGACTGAAAGGGAACGTCTCGGTTACGGATGTAACCCTCGTTCCCTGAAGGAGGGAACGGAGACGTCACGTCCCGTCGCCACAGGTGCTGCCACCTGCTGTTTAGGCCGGTCACCTTCCGGCTTTCTCAGCGAACAGAAGCTGATTTCCCTTTTTGCACGTGCGCCTTATATACGCACCTGGCGGGGCGGCGCCAGCATTATGCAAATATCTCAATGCCAAGTTCATTGGCGTTTTAGTAGTATACGAAGCAGATTGGTCTCTCTAAGCGAGTTCCCAATTCGTCGGTCACGACGTGACGTCTCCGTTCCCTCCTTCAGGGAACGAGGGTTACATCCGTAACCGAGACGTTTTCGGACGCAGCATGTGTTGCGCCTGCGCAGTGACTTTCTTTTCCAACCGCCTTTCCAGTCAAGAGGACGTGACGAATGTTCCTGTCTGCATCAGGTAAGAAATTAAATTAAAAATTACAGTTATAATATGATATCTATTTTTCATATAGTGTAAGAAACTTTCGTATTAATTGTGCAGGAGACTGTTAATTTAAACTTTATTATGGTAACGTTAAATGCTCGCTCGTTTTGCAAAGTTACGTTTGGAGATTCATGTTAACAGTCATTGTTGTTTAATGAAAGGCACATTGGACTACGTGTTAGTAATATGTGTGACACTTGCTTGCAGCACTGTAAAGTAAATCGTTAACACCGTGTCCTAAATAGACGTGACACGCGGTAACGGGTTTCTTTTCAGTTTATGTCCTTACGTTACAGGACGGGTCATTATAAATTATGCCTTTCGATTATCGCAACGCCTCGTCGCGTTTGGTTAAGCACATGGTGGAACAGTATGCACATCACTGTACCTAACATACTGTACACCTGTGAGCGGCATGACGAGACAAAAGACGGTAAAACTCATTATTAATCGGTGATGCTGTACATTCTGGATGATGCACAGCCACATTTTATAATACTGTTTTTTATTTTCGTGTCGCGCCGCTCGCGTTCAATATAAAGTTAGACAAGACGCAATTAATTACTGGGAGAGTAGTGGTCTAATGTCACGAACCTTTCACTGCAGTAAGGCTAAAGTGCTACGTGAATAAGATTAGTGTAGTTTTGTGCTACTAGCTGTAAAGTGTTTTTGCACTATTGAGTTATAAATACTGCCCAGTAATACTTAACTAGATGTAAATCACAATTCTTGTGTCAATGTTTGTTTGTAATCTTTTTCAGCTATCCACCTGAAAAAGAAAAGCTGGCACTCTCAAAGGAGATTGTGTTTTTGGATTATGGTCTCATTTGGTCAAAAAGAGGGACATGTACCGTAAGGATGCTTTTACATACTTCATTTATGTGTATGAAATTACTTACTTGACAATGTGTATAAAAACTGTACTTGACTCTAACTAAGTGCTATTTTTGCATTGATCATGATAGGAGCATTTTTTTTTTTTTTTTTTTTTTTTGATGGGCCATCACACAGTGGATTTATAAAAATGAGATTACAGAACATCAGACGGTAGCTTCAACAGAGTTGAAGTGGGAGGACATCATCAATTAAGAATGCCATTGACCAAACCTTCAGTCATCAAAGAAGATGGATACAGGTAATGACAAAATCACCAATTATTGGTGAAATCTTTAAGGAATATCCCCAATTTCTGGACATGCCAGTGTTTGTAATATACTTAAAGGCGGAGTGCACAATGTTTGAAAGCCAATGTTGATATTTGAAATCACTTAAACAAACACGCCCCTACCCCAATAGAATCCGGACCTTCTTTTAAAAGACCCGCCCCACACATAAGCAACCCGGCAAGGATGTCGGTTAGTAGACACGCTCCTTACTGCTGATTGGCTATAAATGTGTTTTGGTAGTCGGCCCGTCTCCTTTTCCAAAGCGTTTTTCAAACATTGTGCACTCCGCATTTAAATGGAGATAACTTTACACAAAGTGTTTCATAATTCCAATATTAATATTTCTTTTTAAATTCACTGAAGGGGGACATCCAGTTTTCCAGACTTACCGATGGGAAAGAAGAAATGGGAATGTGACAATTATTGAGAAACTCAGGGAAAAAGCATCTTTAGAGAAGAAAATGGACATCAGAGATTTATTGAAGAAAGCTGACAGTCAACATAATGGTATGATTTCCTATCTCTGTTCCAAATGTTTAATTTGGAAAATTACGTTTAAAATGTAACATTCAAAATACGATATAAAAGTAATCCTTTTTAAATAATTTTTTTCTCATTTATATTTTGCATGTGACCTGCATGTTTACTACACCCAGATGAGAGCTGTGTTATACAATGTTAAGGATACTCGTTCATCTTCTGCTGTGTGAATTCTGCTGTGTCAGTCCTTTGGGACTTGATGCCGGTAGGCTTTGTGACTCTAAACTTTATATAAAATAAGTAATTTTCATGCAACAACATTTTCTAATGATGTTCATTGTTTCATTTGTGTAGGCTGGTAGCAGTGTGACGTCTTTGCTTACTAAATGATCAAAGGGTGTCTGAAATCAGCTCAGCCACAGTTGGTTTCCAACGGTTCTTCAGGACATGGAGGCCACTACGTAACTGTTGCAATGAACGATTCTTTTGCCTTTCCACCTGATGTTGACAATCTGACCTGTGCGGTACTGAAAACCACTTGCACTGACATATCTTAAAATATATCAGTGTCCTTTGTTTTGCCTCAAAATGCACACCAGTAATGTTTTTTGTTGAAACCAGTTATATTTCCTAATTAAACTAAGGCCTAGTCCTGGATTAAGCTAATCCACTGTCCGGGAAACCGCCCCTTAATGTTTTGTGACGGAAATTTCTTTGAATACACTTGTCAAGTTCATTTTAAGTATTTTTCTAAATGTAAGATAACATGTTAATGTTTCAGGACAAGTTAAAAAATTTTGATAATTTGCATGTTGGAAACGATTTCAGACATTGTTCTATTCAACATGTTTAGCACAGTTGCTTTTAAATTCAATGAATTATTTTATAAATAGTGTTTTAAAACGTATCAATGTAATGTATGTTTGAAGTTATTATACTTGCACTTACATTTATTTAAATTAGTATACATCTAGCAACATAGAGTACTAGCATATTTTCATGCAAGCATTAATTGTCAAATATTTGTTATTTTACAAATAAATAGTTTGTGAACAATATTCAATAGTTGTCTGCTTGATTTCATAATTTAAAGTTTACAAATCATATGTTTTTTTTTTCTCTTTAATATTAAAACTAAACAATTACTCGGTAACACACAGTTGTGTTAGATTTATAGAAAGTTACACATTAATGTGTTTACTGAAGCAACACATTTTTGTGTTGCATTTTATAACACATATTCTGTGTTAAATTTAACTCAACATGTGTTGTCCCTGCGCACACTCAGAACATGTGTAAAAAATAACACATGTTGTGTTGTTTTTAACACATTTGTTTTAAGAGTGTTGAAACTCCGTTGAAAAAAAAATGTAAGTGTTGAATTAAGTGTTAAGTGTTTTTGTCCATTAAAGTCCATTTAAATGAGAAAAATCCTGGAATGTTTTCCTCAAAAAACATAATTTCTTCTAGACTGAACAAAGAAAGACATCAACATTTTTGAGGACATGGTGGTAAGTAAATTACCTGGATTTTTTTTTTAAGAAAATGGACTAAACATATTGATACTTAAAGCCCAAAAACTGCCATTTTGATTTCATGAAGACTTTAAATAATGATGAATAATATAAACAAAATAATAAAACAGTACTCAGGGGTATAATGACATGTGGGTGAATGGCATAATAGTTTATTCTGGTTGAAATATTCCTTTGAGTTACTGTAAATATTTTCATGTGTTTTTCACAGTTGTTGTTTTTTCTGTCCGCAGCAGATTTTGTGGTAAAATTCCCATTAGAGACAAAAGAGCCGTATACACGTACAGTAATGTGTGAGCAAGAGAGAAATGAGGTAAAAAGATCCATCTCAATGTGCGGATTCAAACACACAATTAATAATCGCTGTTACCACCATCCGCCTACCGCTGACCGCACTGGAGCAAAAACAAATGTTGCGAAAGGCGCATTGGCGCCCTCATTAATTTGAGAGTAGGGTCATTACTTGTATGAGGCAGAGTGCATTAGTCGTGTAGACAGGAAGGAGCAATGATGCAGGCCACCGCCGTCGGGGAATAAGGACGTTTTTCCCGTTTTTAAGCCTAGACAGGAAGCGGAGGGTTGCAGATTTTACAAGGAATGGTCAAGTATGACAATTACTAGACAAACCATTATATTTATATATACAATATCTATTGTATGGGTGTAATGGAGGAGTGAGGGGCAATTTCTTTATTGACACTATGTCCTGAATTTTATTTATTTATTTATAAAACAAGCATCGGAATATTGTCAGTTTTATCTTAATTGAATTTCCAGTATTAGCTATTGAAGGATAAACTAACCTCAATAAATGTATTGACAGGACAATAATACAGTAAATATCAAGGGACATGTGGGGAGAGTGTGTTAAGTCATACAATCTTTTAATTTTTAATAACATGTACTCATCAAAATAAGTCCATCTTCTTCTTCATCATAATCTCTCTCTCTTTCTTTCATTCTCTTCTAAGCAAATTGGGGCGGGGAATAATGTGAAAAAATGCTTAGCACATGAGAAAGCTAGCCCATGCAGACATGCAAGTGGGTCCCTTGAGGGTGTCACCAAGCCCTACATACATAAATCTAAAGCCAGATGCAAACAATCAATTTTCAATTTTAATTATTTACCATGCCCTGCCAGATAGAGGCATCCATTTTCCCTCCTCTCTGGATTAAAAATTAAAAATTAGAAGATTAATATTTGGCAGAACGGGCAGAAAAGGGTTTCCCCCTCTTTTTACCTTTATGACTGGCAAGCAGAAAAAAAAAAATCAATAACCTAATATATTCTTACTGACCCCAGTGTTGGCCCCACAATTTTACATTCACATAGACGTACCAACACCAGCGCATATTTAAGCAACTTTACACACACATACACACACACTCCATCTCTTACAGTTATTTGAATGTAATTAAACTAGTGGCAGGTTCAAACAACATTTAACTTAGAAACTACGAGTTTCAGCAGTTTTCCAGTGGCCTTTAGACCTGACTGCTGTCAGATATCCTGTCTCTAAATGTAATTACAACAGCTTATGCAGAATGCATGATCAGATGAAGTGATTCTATAGCTTCTATAGCATTTAACCCATCCAGTGATGGAAGTCATGAACACACACACACACACACTAAGAGCAGTGGGCACCTATCACTACAGCACCATGGGGGACAGGTACATTGCTCAAGGACACCTTGGTCGCAACCTGCCGTTTATGAGACTCGGATCGTCAACTCTCAGGTTACTTTGTGACATGCATTGATGAAGAAACAGCATAAGCATCAAAAGCAGAAAGTAGGATTAAGGGAAAAACTCACCTGTCTTCCAACAGTCTTGGCTCTCCAACAGTTCTCAAAAGTGAGTTGGGTCAAGTTTACAAGCTTCAGATAACTTTGTTTGCAGACAAAATCACAGTCATCAACACATATTTCCAGCCAGTCAGTAGATCAAGACAAGAAAACATATCAAAATGGTCAAAACAGGAAGCTACCTGAAAGTCAGCTTCCAGAAGCTACACCACCAAGGTCACAATCCTGGAAAAATGTAAACTATCCATAAATACATCAAACATATGCCCTCAATGACTAACATAATATATGAAATGAAGTGACTTCTTTTTCGAGGGCGCACAATGCGAAGCTCATCACAACATGTATGTAGCCCATCATCTGTGACACAATATGTAATATCAAAATATGTGTATGGCGCCATGTAAACTTATGTGCATCATGCATGAAGGTTACTTTTAAAAGTAATCCATTACAATAAGTTACTCCTCAAAAAAGTAACTAATTGCGTTACTAACTATGGCCTGCCATTTCAGTTTCTTGGACTCACAGCCTGTAAGTTAACTCCTGTTAGCATTGCATTGTGAGCGAATCTTTCAAACACGGTGAGGAGCATCACATTTCCAGCTGACTTTTGAGGTATTTAGGCCAATCACAACATACAGATTAGCTGGCCAATCAGGGACACAGCATTTTTAGATCGATGAGTTTTGTACAAAATCAGTACGTTTGAGAAAGGCAGGATATCTGAAGCTATGAAAATGTACAGTATGTGGAAAATAATCATTTTTTTTACCATAAACCATTAGAAGACTTTACGTTGTTTTTTTGCAATGAAATAGGTGCACTTTAAATATACAATATTGTGTAGCTTTGTACTTTTAGCAAAGTTTTGATGACCATCTGTATTTATAATGCAAACAAAAATACAGAAATTATGTACACAAAAAGTAAAAAAAAACTAAGGCTGTCAAAAGATTAATCGCGATTAATCGCATCCAAAATAAAAGTTGGTGTTTACATAACATGTGTGTGTACTGTGTGTAAATATTATGTTTATATAAATACACACACATTCATGTATATATTTAAGAAATATTTGCATTTATATACTGTATCTACATTTATATAATTGATATTATATAGAAATATCAATATTATATATATAAATATAAAAAAATGCTTAAATATATTCACGATTGTGTGTGTTTTTATATATAAATAATAATTACACAAAGTACATACACATATGTTCTGTAAACACAAACTTTTGTTTTGGATGTGATTATTCGCGATTAATCTTTTGACAGCCCTAAAAAAAACGTTCAGAACAAAATGGCTTCCCTTGGCAAATGTCAGTATTTAGTGTGATCTCTCTTGGTACTAAGCACATCTTTAACTCTTTTCAGAAGACTGAAGTCATTAGAAAAAAAAAATCCAGGTTTCATTTAGGTTTAAGAGATCCTGGAGTCATGGTATTGGTCAAGTATAAGAGGAGCTCACACTAAATATTTGACATTATAGCGTTTTTTTAATACTGCATACAAATTTCCTGTATTTTCTGAAAAAGAATTTAATATGGGCACTTTACAACACATCTAATGGTGGCAAAGTGGCCTCAAACTTTTGCATAGGACTGTATAGACAGAAGGAAATAAACAGTCAAGCTTATTGGCCAGAGCAGTGCCCTGGTAGCTGTATTTGACCTTTGACCTCAGCGAAAGCAAGGGCCATAGACACCTGTGCAGCTAGATGAAAAGGTCTGACCTTTCGTGAAGTCATTCTCTGAAGTCCACAACAGTACAGGTCAAGAGGTTGACCTCCGTTTCGGCAGGGTGACCCCCTGTGATAGGCCACTTGACCTCGCTTACTGTGGACTCCAGAGGGGCCCAGTAACCTCTCGGCCACATCGGAGTGCCACTGACAAATGAGGTCAGGTTAGAAGAAAGAGATTTATGTCTCTATACACATATAATAGGCTCCGGTAGACAGCAGAGTTATAGCCAACAGATACAGCAAACATGTGAATGTGAGAGTGATGACTCTGCTGTGACAAAAGTAAACAGAAGTAAACAAAACCTAAGGTGTCTGGAGCTCATTTCTCACAGCACAAAACTTGACGTCAACATCCACTTTAAGCTCCACCGCAGCCAAAGTTTTAACGTGTCTCTGTATGTGTGGAGGTAGAAATGGTGGAGCTCAAGGTCGGGGAGTCTGGAGCACCAGCGCTGGATGCAAATTCACAAACCTGCACTAACACCGCAAACACACACACACAAACACGGTAGCGTTTGCGAAATTAGGTAACAAATGAACAATAGCTGTCCGGCTCTCACCACGTCCGCTCCCTTATTTATTCTTTTAAGCCCGGCTCAGAAACATATAAATAAATAAATATACACACATATCAATCTATCTCTATCTTCCCAGCTCTCTTCTTCTCTTTAAAGCGATGCTGTGGGCTTTTACCGGAATGGTGCTCGGGCACGGGGATCATTTATAACCGAGCAGCGGTGCTAATGCAGCTTCTGCAGCTCGCCCGATGTTTTATTCATGGGCTTTTATTATTAGGGCCCCACTTAAAAAGGTGAGCCTCAGCTCGGGCCTAGCCGGTCCTTCTCACCCCACATATCTATCACCCTGACAAGAGCGTCTTCCTCTGGAAGTCTTTCAGAGAACTTCAAACGGAGATGCTATTGATTTTTCGGCCTTGCCCTCCTCCCCACACACATACCTTCGTCACTACCCTCCACCTGGGCACCAGCATACATCTTGTCTGAGAGTCTGAAGCAAGAAAGGAAGGGAATTCAAAAAAAGGTAGAAGGAAAAGAAGACGTGGAATAATGAAGGCTAAGATGGCAGGAAAGTTTCGGTGCTGTTTGTTGTTTGTTGTCTCTGACCTCAAGGGGAAGTGCAGAAGCTTGGATGCATGAATTTAAATTTGACAAATCGAGGAAGTGAACTGCATTCGAGAAATGATATCCGTCTGCTTAAAAGATATGCTCTCAAATAAATGAACTTTGAGGTTTCCTATGCTATACTGTAAACTGGCTAAAGTTAGGTCACATATTTTAATGTAGGTTGCAACTGTTTAGACATAAAAACACAACACAGAGAAAGAAAACCTGTCTTTTCATTTAACCCTAATAAGTCCCTTGGGGTCAATCTTACCCCCAAGCCACTTTTATTTAGCTAAAAAACATGGTTCCCTTCATCTCAGTGGAATAAGATTTTGTGACTTTTTCAGATCATCTTTTAAGATTTATATAAAAAACTGGGCTTGATTCGGTCGTTCTAAAGAGGTGTTAAAAAGACAGACACACACATGCGCGCGCGCACACACACACACACAGACAAACACCCTTACATTTAGTCAAATTTCTGTAGCACTTTGTAAAAACAGACATTTCAAAATGCATTAAAAACTACAAAAATTTATACTATTTGAAATAATTTTTATTTTTAATAACCTTTCTAATGTTTATATAAACATAAATTCACTAAATGTTTCACTAAAGTACTGATGTTGAGCAGTTGGCCACACACTGTAAAATGAATGGGTCTCTATGGGCATCTGCTGGTCAAAATGATTTATTTCCTAAACTGTAACCATAAAACTCAACACATAACATCTAGATCAATATCTAAAAACAATTTAAATCAAATTTAGATCATAATTTATGTGAATTTTTCATAAAAATTTGATATTTTACAGGCAAGCTAATGGTGTAGTTGAGGAATTGAGTGGTAAGCAGGTACAACAGTACTTCATATCTCGCAAAACACAGCATTAATGTATAGATGAAGTAAACAAAATATATATATATTATTTGTATCATTAAAAATGTATATATTTTTTGTAATCACCCTTTTAATTTCTGGGGTAATTTTTACCCCCAGGGAACTGCAACGTATACAGGAAAATGGGGGCTTTTGAGGGTTAAGAATATTTAAATTTGAAAAATTTGAAAATACCCAGATTTAAAGTCACTAAAATCACACATACTTTACAGAAGTTTGTTTCAAAAACATATTTTTGACCATATATGCATATAAATATAATAGCATTTGACAAATAATGCCAAGTGACATCATATCTTATACATGTCTAATCTTCTTTCCTTTCTGTCTGTGAAATTGTTTATTTTGGGTTCTACACCATTAACAGGTTTTAGCTTTTGCCAAATCAGTTTCACCTCTTTATCGTTACGATTACAGACAGACTCCATAACACAATAACACACAGACTCGCGAAATGTCTGCTAGAATATCTTTACCATAGAAAGCACACTTTTTTTTGTTGTTACAGCAGTGTTTGTGCTGTTATTCCCCTTCCAAAAACACTGCCTCCAGCACCAAACCTCTTTTAGTATTTGCACGCCGCATCTGGAGTTTTTTTCCCTGCATTTGTTTACTGGGACGACACGCTTTAGTCTCCCGTCTCTCACTTTGGACTGCAGAGGAAGTGTTTATAGAGCTGCGCTTCTCGCGACTTGCGGCAAGCACCCCTACAGGAGCATAAATTAGCGCCCGTGCCAGCAATGCAGCCGTCCCTGGGACCCCAGCGAGAGGTATCAATATGGGGCGTAAAGCAAGCTGCGACCCTGATTGTGGCAGGCCAAATGTTCCGACAGAGATGTAACCTTTTACAGCTGTTAGACTCTTCCACCCCTCCACCTTCCCACATTATCATGCCAACACAATCTTTTCCTCTCACACATTTTCTCTTCCTCGCCTTCACTTTCTTCAGACGTTTCTCTTCTTCTTCCAACTCATACGTAAGCCCTCTCGGCGTATGATTAATCGTATGAAAATTTGATGCAGAAAAGCATGAAAAAAACAAAGGTGAGATTGTAGACAAAAGAAAGAAAGCATGGTGGAGAGGGTGAACAAAACACACGCGACACCAAACAAACGCACACCGATTAATATTTCATTCTAATTGAAATATTCATATGTATTGCCGTGCAAAGACCTTTTATCAGTCCTTTGAGGGGTGGGGCACATGGGGTAAAGTGCCGGGGTATTCCAAAACAGTGGGTTTCAATTCTCAAATGTCAACTTGATGTGGCACGACAGAGTAGAAGACAAATACCCAGAAGCTCTGTAAAACAGCCATAACTAACACACACCTTGGGCCCTATTTTAACCATCTAAGTGCATGGTCTAAAGCGCACAGCGCACGGTCTAAACGGGCGTGTCCAAATCCACTTTTGCTGATTTAACGTCGAGAAAAATGGTTTTTGCCCTGAGCGCATGGTCGAAAGGGCTGTTCCTATTCTCGTAATGAGTAATGGGTGTGTTTTGGACATAACGTGAAATAAACCAATGAGAGTTTTATCTCTTATACACTTTAAAAGCCAGTTGCGCTGGTGCTATGTCTAATCCCTATTTAGATGCAGACTTTGTAAACTGAAAAACTAAGCAGAGAAAGAAGACCCCCAATTAAAGATTAATGTTAAATAATTGTGTTGATTTCATTTGTATTAAAATTGTTATTTTTTTATTAAAACCTTTAAATGCAGTTTTCTTTTAGTAATTTAGTTAATTGCTGTAAATGTATGGATATCCAACATCACCAGAAATAATTTACAAGTATGTAAGAAAAAGGTTTGTACTCTAAAAATACTTTATTTGTAACAAACAGGAGATAAAGAATTTACAAACGTGCGGAGAGCCGTTTCAGCACTTAGACAGCGCCGTGAGTATTTTTTTAAAGCATTACTTAAAAATGTTTCTCATCTCACCATATCCACAGGTACAGAGTCATCATATACAATAAATCCATGGGGTAGCATTTAAAAAAAAATAGATGCAATATTTGCATTTGTTTAAAGCAAAACATTTACTTACCAGGCTACAGGTTAAGCAGCTCTTTACGCCTTCTAATGTTTCATAATCGGTCCTCATTTATGTCCAAGAGACTCAATAATAATCTTTTACATTTTAATCCTTTAATTTTTCATATTATAAAAAGGGTTGTGTTCATGTGTGTGATAAGCAAAAGCGCATTGTCGTACTGTATTACTAACGCGCTCATTAAATAACAAAAACAATGTTGCGCCATTGACTTTTGACTTTTTAGTTGGTCAGTGGCGTAGTCTATTTTAGTTGGCTAAAAATAGCAACGCGCCAACAATGCGCCTGAACACACCTCGTTTTCAGACCAGAACCCAAAATTGGGAGCAAATGCATTTGCTATTAAAATAACGTGGCGCTAAACGTGAAAATGATCATTGCGCCGGATTGAAACTAGCAAAAGACACTTGTATTGTGCTGCAATGCACCGGGTGTATGATAGGGCCCCTTGAGCGGGCTATTTTTACTGACATGTAAAAGTTTATTTTTAATCCAAAGCATTTCAAACTATTTTTGGAAGTATACTAAAGGTAGATTCAATATAAATAGGACTGTGTGTGTGTGTGTTTCTGTTGGACTGGTTTGTCTAAATGGCAAGCCCACAGATCATCTACAGTCTATTCACTGACCACCAAATGCACATTACACACAAAATTGGAAACCACTTTCCCGATTTAATAAGCTCTAATGTGATTGGTTGCATCTTCCACAAGGTCCAGGAGTAAGAGCTCAAAGGTTTATATCTGTCCACCTGATACTTAACCTGGTTTACATGTTACTGTACAGTAAGCGCTTGAAAAAAACGAATCACTGAATTTCACAAATGATACTTCTGTGGTTGGTCACTTTACATGTCAATCAAATGGCTCTGGTGGCTCAATGGCTTTAAAATGACACTGAATAATGCTTTAAAAATAGATTAGAAAGAGTAACGGGTTTAGGTGTAAGGATAGGGATTGAGTTAGGGGACCAAAAACATCAACTACAGAAATAAATGGAAAGTGAGTTGGTGACATTCAGCATCAAGTGAATAACCATAACCACCCAACGCCTCACCTTGTTTCACTGCTACAACTAAATATTTCAGTTGAACATTTTGTTTTTGTTATTAATAGGAGGAGATGAGCAAGTAAAAGAATATGAATTGTGGAGTAGAGTGTAAGCTGTTAATCAAGTCCTACTTATGTGTTGTAGCTGGATATACACAAAGTTTATTAATGTTGAGCAGATGGAGGTTAAACAAGGAAGCGGGTTATATTATCATTTATAATATATGTGGCAGAATCTTTACGATGTGTCTGGATGCCTCAGCATTCCCCTTTGTGGTGATGTACCCTGCAACATACGACATATGTATCCATAATCCCTTGAGGTGGACTAACTGTATGAGGTAAATGCATCAAGAAAAATCAATGCTTCTTACTCCTTTAAGTGCTCAATATTTTTTGTTTCTCAGCAAGGGCGGCATGCCGTAGCTTTAATTCAATGCACCAATCAAAGATAGCGTCATGTCTAATTTTGGCCCCGGGACACTTGTTAGTGTTGTGACCTCATTCCAAAAGGGGGGGGGGGGCATCGCTCCCGTTTGACCTCCCCCTCCTTCAACCACCTCGACTCTCCCGCGAGTCAAGGACGAGAGTAATTGACATGAAACTTTCAAAAAACGAGTTTGGCCACGTGTGCCACTTACGGATGGGCTTCCCACCACTCCGCCGGGATCATTTGTTACTCAGCCCTGATTGGCCCTGACAAAACAATACCTTAAAAACTCACCAAAGTAAATTATGGGCTTGGTAAATGGCCAGGGGGAATGGCGGACAGGGCCCCAGAGCTTTGGCACACCGCCAGGTGCAAAACAAAGTAATGCGCTTTTGATATTAATAACTGAGATGATATTGATCCGTGCTGTGGCGGAGCCCTCGGCGAGCCATCCGAGAACGGCCCGAGGACGGATGCTCAAGGCACTTCGACTTTCCTGCTGAAAGCCACTTCTCCAGTGGGGCCATTTGATTTGAGTGTCTTTAATTACATGAAATGGATTCCATGGGAAAGGAAAAAATGGGAGGAACGAAGGGGTGGGGATGGAGATGCTGTTAGAGGAAGGCACATAACAGAGATAAGTGTGTTGGGGAAAGTAGCTTCAGCTCCCAACATCCCCGTCGGTCCCTGCACTGTCAACAGTTGTGCCCATTCAATCCGCTTTCTTTTTGTTTGAATAGATGTTTGCATCTGCACTCAATAATGCAATGCCCTGTGTTTACAAATGGACAGAAGAAAGAAGTAGAAAAGGCAACAAGCAGTAGAAATAACTCAACACATATGATGCAAAAGAAGAAACCACATCTAGATAATCATTCAAACATGTAACAGTTATGGGACATAGTATTTATACACTCTAAAAATAATGGGTTTTTTCAAGTAAAATATGGACAAACGCAACAATTATAAGTTTAAATGATCCTATGGAGGGGTTTTTCAACCAATATCATATGGACAAACCCAACTGCTGGTTGAAATCAATTAGAAAATGGACATATTTTACCCAACCATGGGATGAAACAACCTAGCATTTTGGGTTGAAACAATCTAGCATATAGGCTTATTTAAATCAAACCATTTGGTTTGTCCATATTTTACCCCGGTAGTGGGTCAAAAGGGACAAACCCAACCTGTTGTAATTTAGCTTATGCTGGGTTGTTTTAACCCAAAATGTTGGGCTGTTTTAATTCATTGTTGGGCCAAATATAAACATTAGCTGAGTTAATTTAACCCAACAGCTGGGTTTATCCCTTTTTGACACAACGTTGGGTTGCAAATAACCCAGCATTTTTTAGAGTATGGATATGATTTAGTCAGATGGCTAAAATCTCAAAAACAGAACTTGCACTGACATTTCCTTCTGCTGTACCTAAGTCACTGTCATTCATTAGTGTACAAAAACATAAATAAGGCTTGTTGTAGATTGAGCCTTATTTACAAATAACACTTGTAAATGTTTGGTGCATTTATCACCCTGAAAAACCAGACCGGAAATAAATAGAATTTTAAAATTCAGACGTTATCCAAGTGGACTTCCCTTAAAGGCAGGGTATCTCATTTGATCCAGAAACATTTTTAGTTATGCTGGTTAAAAGTCTCCTCAAATCCTGATAGCAATCACTATGTTTAGTTGTTTAATGTATTTGTAGAAATTTATGTCATCTGTGAAAGGCGTAGGACCAAAAAAATTTTCAACCAGTCATAGATCTTGGTCCGAAAGGACGTTGCCTTTTTTGTCCCTCATCCGTAAGCGTAATTTGAATGCCACCGCGCAGCTTCTTCACGCAGACACCATACGTCATCGGTGCGCTCACGTACCCTCACCTCCCGTCTGTAAACAGGGAGGAATGGCAAACTTTTCTGCTGAATTGACAACCTGCACAGGAGCCACAAAACGAAAGACATGTTTTATAACAATAACAGCAAAAACTGCCTGGATCAGCAAATAGCAAAAACCCAAATTAACATCGGTAACTTTACTGCTTTACCACGAGATGCAAACAGCTGTAGGAGGCAAAGGGTAGAAAAGGGTCGTTGCACTGTTTATTTGGTAAGGTAGGTACGCGATATGTTTGTATTGAGATGGATTCAGATATGATGAAACATTGTGTTGCTTATGAAATTTGTGTTCGTTTACGGATTAGCGTAACGATATAGTTACTACGTCTACACAACCGAAAGTGTGCTTTAACTAATTCTGATGTAAAACAATTGTTTATGTTGGTTATTTCGGTAATGTTATTTACTTTCTCACTGCATGGTGAATGAGACATGAGATGTGACCGTCTGATCTGTGCGTGTTCATGTGTTTTGAAAGAGGCGTGACTTTGGATGGCGTTTGGAATGGAGGGTGGGATCGTGATTTCATTGCTAGTCGGCTACCATTAGCATTTTTCAAAACGTGATACCCTACCTTTAAAGGTCATTGTGTAACTTTTAGAAGGATCTCTTAACAGAAATACAAAATAATATACATAACTATATTATCAGTGATGTATAAAAACCTGACATAATGAACTGTATTTTTTATTAACTTAAAATGAGACATTTTTATCTACATACACCACGGGTCTACTTACATAAAAGTCGCTGTCATTTTTCTACAGTAGCGTGTTTCTTCCCTATTGTCTGAGATGACATGATGTTTGTCCTGTGACAGCAACCGTAGTTTGTCATTGCGTTTCAAAATTGAGATTAATTGAATTCGCAATCTCACCCAAACTCATACTGTACCTTTAAAAACAAGAAAAACAAGATTATAAAAGGCACCATATACTTAATTTACCATGACATGAGAGAATGATGTCATGTTGGGATATAGATATATATAATAATAAAAAGTAAAATTAAATGACTCTATTAATGCTCCAATTCTTCATAATGTAAATAGACTGTGTTTGCATTAAATAATTAGCAAAGTCTTGTTAACTGTTTAACGGTGGTGGGAGAGAGAGTAAAAAGCTCTGACTCACTCAAAGCAGTGAAAGCCAAAGCCCTCTGTGCTCTTCTGTCTTTCATTGTATGTGACGAGGCTTTGTTCTGTAATTTATGTTTTCACATTAATCAGGTTTTTACTGTCCTAATGAAAGATAATAGATGTAACAGCACAACACTTTTTTTTATTTAATATTAGCATTGTTATTTCCAGACACAGACATAATAATACATTACAAGCGGAACAAAATGACCCGGAGTCTAAACAAACACAAACTAATGAGAGTTTGGGTCTAATGATGATGAAGGACTTTTTAATCATGATCAACCAATTCTTGGAAACTAACAGTGGGTTTTTGATCTCACCTCACTGTGAAGTTTATCATCTCCTTTAACAGAAGAACAGAAGGAAGTGGCAATGTACAAAATCATATATATTAGCCATGTTCAATGTATTTGCAAAATGCATAATGATGGCCATCCATCTATCCATTCAAACTCATTCAATCAACCCCCACCCAACTCTGCCCACACACAATCTGAAAGAACAAAAGAGAGATGGAGGTTGTGGGGGTCATCTTCTGTGTGGGCAAACTGCATTAGTGATCACTTTATGTATATACTGTATATGTGTGTGTGTGTGTTGGTAACTATAAGGGAGTGTAAGTGTGTGTAGACATTCAGTCTTTGCATGCTCACTCACTAGCACACACATTCATAAACACACCTTGTGATACATTTCTATATTTATGCAGAGAGAATTATTATGTGAAGCAACAGAATTCCTTCTGACCGAGAAAAAGCACAAATCAAAATAAATAAAGTAGGAAATCAAGGTGTTTTTCCTTGTGTCGACATTAAATATTGAGTTGCTGATGAGCTGGAAGGTGTGTGTAAATGTTAAATAATAGAGAGGCTGGATGCATCGGGGTGAGAGGCTATAGACGCCTGATTCCTACCTCCATCTAATGCATTATTAAGGGAAGGGTGGTACTGAACAGTAGGTAGGTAGGTGAGGATTCTGGGGGGGGGGGTCTGTTTGCACCCAGACAGACGACAGATGAAGCAGAAATGGGGTGGGCACACTGGGTCGGGTGATTGGCGGGAGGGGGGGTTCAGGGTCAAGGCGAGAGGTTCTCCCATCTGCCTCACTCATATAAGTCTTATATACATGTAGTAATCACATGAATCACCTCAATTATTAAGAGCGATGAGGAAAACATGTCAATACATCTCTAAGGCAAGAAAGCTCTACCTGTGGTGTATATCTCCAATTGGTTTTCATTTTTGGTCAACTTAAGGGGATAGTTCACCCAAAAATGAAAATAATGTTATTAATGACTCACCCTCAGGTCGTTCCAAACATCTTCAGAACACAGTTTAAGATGTTTTATATTTAGTCCAAGAGCTTTCTGACCCTCCATTGAAAATCTAGTAACGATATACTGTCCATGTCCAGAAAGGTAATAAAAACATCATCAAAGTAGTCCATGTGACATCAGTGGGTCAGTTAGAATGTGTTGAAGCATCGAAAATACATTTTGGTCCAAAATAATAAAAATGACAACTTTATTCAGCATTGTCTTCTCTTCCGAGTCTGTTGTGAAGCGCAGGTGCGAGACTTAAGTCACGTGACTGCAGTGACGCGGATGACGTGTTATCCTCAGACATGCTTGCAAAGTTTTTTTTTCAAACTTACAGCGTGCATCTCCCTCAGACTGTAAATGAAGCCTGGGCGCACAAAACAAAAAAAAAAACAGCTGGGGCGCACCAGATAACACGTCATCTGCATCACAGCAGTCACGTGACTTTAGTCTCGTGCATGCACTTCACAATAGACGCGAAAGAGAAGACAATGTTGAATAAAATCATAATTTTTCTTATTTTTGAACCAAAATTTATTTATGGTGCTTCAACACATTCTAACTGACCCACTGATGTCACATGGGCTACTTTGATGATGTTTTTATTACCTTTCTGGACATGGACAGTATACCGTACATAGATTTTCAATGAAGAGTCAAAACGCTCTCTGCCTAAATATAAAACATCTTAAACTGTGTTCCGAAGATGAACGGAGGTCTTACGAGTTTGAAATGACATGAGGGTAAGTCATTAATTACATTATTTTCATTTTTGGGTGAACTATCCCTTTAAAGAGGCCATTGCACTTTTGTTCAATCAGCATTAAAATGGTAAAGTGGCTGGCATGCAGTTACCAGTGTACAAAGATATTATTTTTCATCCTTTTTGTTGCTCATTTTTAAAGATGTAAATAAACAGGGTACAAGGACACCCATAGAATACACTAGTTATGTGTTAACATAGTTGGGCTTAAAACATAAAGCATGTGCTGGAGGGACTGTACTAGAAGATGGCTGTGACTGAAAAGAAAGCACATGGAGGAGGAAGTTGCAGTAAAGCTAAACACATTTAAAAAATGTTAAAAGTGTTGCATTTTATGTTGTCTTGTGCTTCCTTGGGCCTGCATGACACAGAAGAGCACGGAGGCGGGAGTTTAGGGGGAGCGTCCCCCTCTGAAGAGGTATGTTAAAACAGGACCCAGTATGCAGGAGGTGGGGCATTAGTGTTTACAGGGTGGCAATGGAGCTGTTGTTGTCCCCATGGTGGAGATGGCAGTCTAAACTGAAGGAGGGAGGAGCATTAAGAACTGTACAGTCCCCAAGCAGTTGGGGAAACTGCTTGAAGTTTCTAGTGAGGACACGGACAAGCAGACACAAATAAACACTGAGAGTCTCTTGTCACATCAAAACCTGTCACTGTAGTTTTGCAATTCATAGTGAAGTATCTATATCAAAAGGGCTTTCAGCTATGCTGAAGTCAATATATCATAAAACTCTATAAACTTTATTTTTTTAATTCTTGTTTAAGCTATTCACTTTATACATGTTAGTAATTTATTTCATTAATTGAACATTAAAGTTGACACAAAACTGCCAGTACTTGATCTCTTCATACAAAAAGTGTTTGCAAGGTTTTGGGATTGAGTCCCAGAAAATAACACACTGATAAAATGCACACCTTGAATGCACTTTATGTTGTTTGGATAAAAGCATCTGCCAAATGTGTAAATTTAAGTGTATGAATGGGAACCACTTTATGTTTTGATCTGTAATTGGTACAGCCATTGGGCAACCTCTGGGTACCTAGAGATCCATTATTACTGAGTGCTGTCGGCCTTTCTGTAAAGGCACAAAATGCTTATCTATTTAGCTGCTCTCCCTGGCCTGCAGAGGTATGCCAATGGGATCTGCCTCTTTGTTAATTTAACAAAACAATACTAACACAAATCATACTCATTTTATATGGATACAGTACAGAGTTATAGAGAATGTAAGTTGAGTTCAGTTTATAAAACATGAACATTTCCCAAATCAAAACAACTTTTATTATAAAGTATGGGAGTTCATTTATCAACCAGTTAACCTTTCATTTCCCCAGCAGCAGAATAATAGGAAAAAGACTACAAGCATCTTGGCACATATCTCTGTATCTTCACAGTAGCCTGCAATAGCTTTTAGCTGGAAGTCTGGTGTTAGTGGAGAGATGCTCTGGTGGAATATCTGCTGCATGAGGGGGATTTAATCTTTTCTTGCCTACAGCTTTGGGCTTCTCTGAATAATGAAAGACATATTTGGGTGGTGGAAAAGGTTTTATGAGGAGTAACTCTATGAATATTAGTCTAAAACTCTAATGCTAGCGCTACAGTAGTTGTCAGGCGCTTTGTTGGGTTGATAAATATAGTAAAAGCAGTATGGCATAAATTTAGAGTTTGTCGTTTCTGCACAAGTTTAGAGATACCAAACAGAATTTTAGAAATAATGACTGATTCCCAAACATTCTATTTGTTGGTCAAGTTTGGACAGACAGGTGGCCTAAAAGTAAAATTTACTTTTAGCAAATATACGTATTTGAAATGTATAACATATTTCTTAGACAATAAACAAAAAATATTCATGAATCCTGCACTTGGTTACGTCACAGTCAATAATTTACTATTTGGTTGCATTTGGTATTCAGGGGAGGAACATTCTAATTTTTGAGAGTATTTTACTTAAAATTATGTACACAAAAATGTTTTTCGAACTCAGCGTTGGAACAAAAAGGGAGGAACCCATTTGGTTGGAACTAGGCATGTCAATTTATGCAATTTCACATATTCGATGATCGTTAAAATTAATGATCAATCAATTGAATAATCGTTAACAGTTATAGTGCAATAAGCCTTTACTGCAGTGGCAGATAGTGAATGACATAAAAGAGTATCGTAAAAACGCCAGCTTCGTCATGCGAATTAAAATATTTAATTTTGTCTAAATAACATGCTAGTGGGATTGTAAAATGAATCAATGTAGATCCTCGTCTTGCATGAGGTTAAAAAGCCCAGGTGTGTGTTTGGCATCAAGCGTCATTGTGATCATGGCTAGTATAGCTTCTGCGCACTCACTTCATTTTTTCTCCGGCTGTATGTGTTTTGCACTGGTGCCGCACACACGTGCATGATCTTGCTCTATAGTTTTATCGATTTAATTCCTATCGAGAATTAACCAAAGATCGATGAATTGTTAACATCCCTAGTTGGAACTTATCCTATGATAGGTTGTTTTATCTCAAAATGCTGGTTGTTTTAACCCATCATTGGGTCAAATATAAACATGTTCTGCAATGTAAAAAAATCATGTTAACTTAATATTATTTATCTTGACAAGAGATGATTTGCTACAACAACTAAGTTGTTATAACTAAGCTATAACAACTCACCTGTAGTTATAACAACTCAAATGACTTGTAAATCCGAGTTGATTTAACAACAAAAAATGTAAGGCAGCAAAGAGTTTTTTACAGTGTGGGTTAATTTAACCCAACAGATGGATTCATCCCTTTTTGACCCAACAGTGGGTTGAAAATAACCCAACATTTTTGTCAAATGCTGTCTAGAAAGAGAACATTCCTCCCCTTAAGACCATATGCAACCAAATAGTAAATGATTGGCTGTGACCTAACCAAAACCTTTTGGCTGTTGGCCAATAAGAAATAAAAAAAGTCAAATGCAGTGGGAGTCAATTATCAAAA
The DNA here is from genome assembly GCF_027580225.2 of Misgurnus anguillicaudatus. Classification (NCBI taxonomy): domain Eukaryota; kingdom Metazoa; phylum Chordata; class Actinopteri; order Cypriniformes; family Cobitidae; genus Misgurnus; species Misgurnus anguillicaudatus. The sequence goes on along the minus strand of NC_073346.2, from coordinate 27,523,673 downwards.
ATAACTATTTAAAAAAGTTTCTCATACGGCATCTGTTTCAAAAGCCATCATGGCTCTTGCGGTACATTCACACCGGGCGTAAGCGTTGAAGCTTCCCATTCACTTTTAATGAGTGAAGTCATGCGTTGCTGAACTGAATTGTGGATCCGTCTGCGCCGTGTCACTGCCGTTGCTCGTCGCAGAAGTTGAACATTTCTTAACTTTTCAAGCGGCAACGCATGCATCAGCCAATCAGATCGCCTTATGCAAATAAACTAGGCAGAGCCAGCCAATTATGTTTATGGAAGACCGGAACATATGTTGCGGCCACTGTGATTGGCTGTTGGCTACGCTTCAGACAAGCATTCCATCAAGCGTTAATGCTTCTCTCCCATGTGAATGTATCGTAAGAATAGACAGTTAATGACTTAAAAACATTGCTTGGGTTTTGGCAGATACAGTGGCGTATTGCTTTAATATGTTTGTCTAGTAATGACCAAAGGCTTGCTGCAGCTTAAAACCGTTCCCCCCACCTGACCCTATGATGTTGTCATGTGGAATGGCCAATGAGACCAGCGTGTACCACTAACAAGTGCACATGGAGGTCAGGAAGGCTGAGAATATTTATAGGGTTATTACCAGCCTTCTCTCCCCTTTTCCAGAAGGTGAAATAAACCTTTGCATACAACCTTGCAGACCTCACACCTCCCTATCCCAGCTGCATCCCGTACCTCTCTTGCGTGTTATAAACAAGAGTTGCTTTGAATAATCCTCTTGTTTGTGTGTGTGTATGCTGAGGTGAGGTGTTGATGAGTAGACGAAAGCTGATGCAAGCAGATAGAAAGGAAAACATGTTTAAGTAAAAACACAAATCCAAATCGGCTCTGCGTGGTGCAGAGAAGAGGTCAGTTTAAATCAACTGTGCATTTGGTACACGTGTTTAACTTACTATACATTGCACTCAGAGTATACATTTTATCAGTGTGTGTGTTTGATGGGAATCAAACTCATGACCTTTGCTCTGCTAATGCAATGCTGAGCTACAGGACCACTAGTAACCCAACACTAAGAATATTTAGTTGGCTCAAATGACTAGCAAATACCCAGACTGGGTCATTTCACACTCGGTCAGGGGTAAGGAGGGAACCTCCCTAGTGTTCGGAGGAGTCACTACATATGAGTTAGGGGTCTGGATGGCACCGTAGCCCACATCGGCAGAGCTTCCCCAAGGGTGATTGAAGTTGCTGACATTTTAAAGCTATTGAAAACAAAAGCTAATAGGCAGAGTAGTGTGCTGAAATCATGTCTAGTTCATGTTTAACAAAACAAGGTCAGCAGAGTTGTCAGGCTGTGAATTCCATAAATAACTCGATAATGGGATTTTAAAACAAGCCGTCCGCCAACTAAACCCCCCCACCCGTCTCCCTAACAGGACTGCGCATGCATGTGTGCATGTGCGTCTTTCAAGAAAGGGGGAAATTAGAATGCAAATAGATTCCCACCACATCCTCATAAACAACAGTGTTCATTTAACCCCCGACCCCTGCATTTAACTGCCCATCAAGTCATTTTTGCATGGGGAGGCACGTGGAAGTGGACCAAGAATAGGCGAAGGAAAAGCGTGTGTGTTTGCATGAGATTTCTGGGTTCAGAGTTTGCCATTTGTAATGCTCAATTAATCTTGTCAGCATGCATTTACGGGGGAATTGAACACCTTTTAAAGTCCTCTTGATTTTGTCTCACGTCTGTACCATTTATCAAAGGAACAAGAGATAGAGCGGTACCTCCAAAAAAACAAGCACAGCAGACACATATGCACACGCGACACATTCATATGACACCTGCAATCATTGAATCAGTTACATTAGTCTTGCTGTAGCTTGTCAAAGGATTCTTACTGAAACAATTAAACAAAACAGATCAAGAGTGTGAATTATTTGGAAAGTAAGGTATAGATTCAGGCATATGAAGGGACGACCTAAGGTTAGCAGGTACACTGTGAGAGAAGCAAGGGTTCATTTGAATGCAACGTAACCCCTTCTCTTAATCCTGCGCCGCTTGTCGTGGCTAATTACAGCGGACAAGCCTCTTTATCGAACCCGCTCCCGCCATCGACATTAGGATGCATGAGCCGCCGCTGTTGTTTTAAATGCTCTCATTTAGCACACAAATCAGCGCTGTTGACAGAGTGCTTTTGAATTAAGCGTGCAGCGCCCTCCGCGCCACTGTTGCGCTACGGCGCGCTAGCAAGACCCAGGACAAGGAGCAATTTATAACGCCATTAGCCACACTCGCCGAGGTTACAGGCATCAAAATTGTTCCCGTCTAATTATTTCTAATGGATACAGGGAGGCGGAGGCACTCGGGACAGCTTTTTCATTAGCCCTCAATCAAGGAGGCATAGGGTGGGGGGGTGGCGGCGGTGAAGAAGAACGGCCAAATGCACCCACGTTGGCAAGCAGGAAATCCAAAAAAAAATCCGTTTTGCGTGGTTTTATTGTTGTTGTAAAAAGGACACACTGTTGTAAAGAGAGTGAGAGAGTTCAGAGATGCAGTGGTGTCAAAGTCTGAAAAAAAAAGTATTCTCTCTCTTGCTCTGCTGCATTGCCTTCAGTCTTAATGCTTGATTAAGAGACGAGATTTTTCTTTGCTTTTAAAGAGACGGATTAATGTGAGGGCTAAACTTAAAGAGGGGCACTTAAAAGTCGGCCCTACTCAGCCATTTGTTCATCAAGGACAAATGACATTTAGGTATGATTACTGCTCTCTATGGATGTGCGTTATTGATTGTTAATGCAGACTGTTTTAAAGGTCTCCAAAGTGCTTTGTCTGTATCCGTCCTCGGAAGAAATGAAACACAGTGGAAGAAGTTATAAAAGGGAGGAAAATTTACTTCCACAGAACGTTTACCAACTTAAAAGCTATTTTCTCTTTGAATATCCTAAATAAAAGGCTTGGGAAACAGCGGGGAGCTGGTAATACAATATATTATCAATATCTTGGTGAACATACAGTAAGATAATATTGCGAACGGTTATATACAGTTTGAATGTTTACTCTTTATTTTTCTTGTATTTCACAAAATGAAAAATGAATAATGTAAAATGTAATATTGATTCTTAGCATGAGAATACCAATACAACATTGTGAGGTAACGCACTGAAATGCATTCAAGTATCAATTTTCCTTTCAGCATAATAGGTCTGAAATGTCAATTATATTTAACTATGAGATACAAGAGGTCAAGCTTAAAGCGTCCATAACACAATCTGTTAATCTGGAGTACCTATAGAGTAGTATTACATCCTTCATATCTCCGAAAAGTCTTTCGTTTTATTAGATTTATAAAAGAAAGATTAGCTTTACCGATTCTTTCCGATAACGTACGAAAAAAATCAGAAGAAAGAGTTATGAACTGCGGGAGGAGCGAGTCACGAGTCAATACTTTATAACCAGACAATTTATGAGTCACTACATGTTCATGTCATTTACATAATATGCACTTACGGGCCTATTTCACACATAAGACAGAAGTCTTACCTACCGCATGCAACTCATGACCCGGTTTGGACTTTTCAATAAAATCCAGTGTTAAACAAACACACACGCAAAACTCCGCTGGTACCACGGATAATAAACTATGTCCAGTGTTTCCATAATGCTGGCTTTCTTCTTACATCCAAAAACACACATTTTCTTTTGTGCCATTGTTGAGTCTTGATATAAAACAAAGCTGTCGCGTGAAGTGATGCCTGTAACTTATCGTCCTCGGTTCTTGCTCTCCCGCTGATTGATGTGTGGGCGTGTTTTTTTTCAGAGGAAGTGCCCATCAAAAAGTGATACTTACTGTGCGTCTCATTTCTCTGTCTTACCCCTTCCCCTTACCCCTTCACCTCGGTTTTGCGCGTTCATGTGAGGCGAAGTGGTGTCTCAATTCTCAGTTTGATCAAGAGCTAGGGCCAAAGCATAGGGATACATAGCCCTTGAAACGAAGTGTGATAAGGGCCACACTTGAAAGAGAGGGGTAAACGCTATCTCAGGAGAGCCGGCATCAAGAAGTTTTATTGATGAACGTCGAACTGTCAAGGAGTCGCACAAATGAAAGTAACGTTATTTTCTGCAGTTTAATTGAGATTATATTATGACACTCATGTTTTATGATACTTTTAATAAAATGTTCAAGCGGTTTTAATTGTAATGTTTTTGTTTTGAATCGCTAGTTAAGGCGCTAGCTAGCAGCTAAGTTATGCGCTATTTGTTGAGCTCCGCTCAGGCAATCGATACCACAACCTGAGGCAACGGCATCTTCTTTGTTTGTCAACACTTGTCTGTTTACGTAGCAGCCAGTTAGCGGCAAGGGAAGGTCGACGCAAACGGTAATCAAGTGGTGTCTCATTTTTTAGACGAACAATCTGTCTTACCCCTTTCCCCTTTACTCGGTTTCGAGGGGCAAGGGCAAGACAAAGGGGAAGGGGTAAGACAGAGAAATGAGATTGGCCCTAGCTTACCCCAAAACGTCAGCTGGACCCATATTTAAAAAAAAACTTTCAGAAACTTGTTCCAACCCTGGCGAAGTGCATTCGGCACAGAAATACTCTGTAACAAGTCCAACTGCTTTTTTGACACTTTGCATTTGTTTAGCATGAGAAAACCAACTCTTAAACTGTGTTAATAATTCAGAATGCATGAAATACCGCTGAACCCCCATTTAAGTGTTGATCTAGGATCAGTTTTTAACACACTAGCCCAGCTAGTAATAGCTGCCATTTTAGCACCTATGTGAATTAAAAACCCGATATAGTCTGGGTATGATTAACCCACTTTTAGCCAAAATAACCTTGAATTTGGTTCCATGTTGTTTTTGCCAAAATAAGCTGTCAAATGTATGATAATTCATCATCTAAGCATAGTCAACGGTGATTAGAAGTTTTTTTATATAATTTTTTTTTTGTTGTTTAGATGTCTTTTAACCCTTATAGGTTGTAGAGGCCATTTTTAGCCATTTTGGGTTTTTTATGTCTTAATTTGGCCACAACTTTCTCTGTGTTTCAGCAAATTGAATGCTTTTTGGTGACAAATCTTATATTTACACATATTTTGAGAAAATGCTTGTGTATTCCATTCTATACTCCATATAACTCAATGTACAAGCCAGAAATTAAGCTCTGTTTTTTGCACAGGTCTACTAAAGGGTTAATGGTGCCACATGGTGATCAACAGTAAAAATGACAAATTTTACCTCTTAGCAAAAGGAAAAACCGCCAACAATCAAGAATGCATGATAATACAGTGTCATGGCTTTGCAATCAAAAAATGTTGATATAATGGAAGTTAATGGGGCAAAAACAGTAAATGAAGGAGGAAAAGAATAAAAACGGATGCTACACAAAAACTAAAAATGCATCAAAGCCAATGTTTTTACCTATCTTTGGCATGCCCAAAACTGTGAAAAAGGTAATAAAAATCTGGTTCACCATCACTTTTTATATTGAAAATCAGTCAATTTGTGCCCCCCCCCCCAAATCAGTGACACCACTTACGAACTTTATGTAAACATTTGGTAGGTTTGATCAGTATTGAGGTTGATTAACAGATTTATGAAAAAAAATTTTTACAGTCGTTTAATTCAGTGGCCTTTTTTTGTACACGAACAACCCGAAAGGGTATAGAATAGGAATAAACCACAAGGGTTAATATTTCACTTACAGACCAAAATTTGGTTTTAGCCTGGACATGTAGGCTTTATTTTGACAGCCATTAGACGTCTTTTAAACACAAAATTACTTGCTGGGAAGGCTCAGGATCAGATCCCATTCCAGTGCTCTTCCTCTAATACTCTCTACAGCACTAGCGCACACAGATACTGTAGATCTAGAAATCGCTTCGTAGAGGTGGAAGTAGCCGATTTCCGTGCTAAAGGTCTGTGTGATTTCCAACAGCGCAACCTCTGCTCTATCCCCATGCAATTATGTCCCCCCGTGGTGTCCTTCGTCATAGCTCGCGTGTCATCCTGCACAGACGAGAAACAGACGCCAAATTGTAAGTGTTAACCATCTTTTACAAGCCATTAAGTGAGAGGGCATTATCGCATAGCGGAGTCCCTTAACGAGGACTGACATATGTGAAGGAGGCAGTTAGCGCCTAACATTAAGACGTGCCAGCGTGCTGATGGAATGGGACGTTGTCCATGGGGAAGACATCAGTGTTAATTAGAGGATAATCGTTGGCTGGTGAGCTCTGTCTCTTTCTCACACTCTGGCTAGATACCTCTCTAATGCTATCTCTCTCCCTCTCTATCTCTCTTTGAGGCGATCACACCCACATTTTCTTCAAGCCCATACGAGAGACGTGTAGATTATTGCTCATTTGAGAACTGGTAATTTCGGCAGCTAAGCCTGCAATATAGTATCAAGGCACAAGGCACTGCAGCATTGAGGAAAACTTTGCGTTGTCTTCTGACCTCTGTGAGTTTATGAATGATTATGAGGGACTTTCGAATGCATTTTTAAATATCTAAGACAGATTTCCTCATATATTCTTTAGTCATTCTTAATAAAATACAGTTATAATCTGATGACTACAATTAGGGGCTGATGGTGATCACCCAATCTCCTGGGCACAGGGTACTGAATACAACAAATTGGCCTTAGAAATCAATTGTGTTATTGTAAATAATAGCTGCAAACATGGGCCTAAGACAGGCATCCACACAGATTACTGTTAAACAACTGTATAAACCAAGAACCGTTTCAACTGGACTTCATCCATTTACTAAATAACTACCGAACTATGCCTCATCAACCCCGCTTCTCTCTCTAGTCAGTGATTTACAGCAATGGACGGGTCAGAATAATGCCCTCCAGCCATCATGGCCAATCAACTTGAATTATGGCCCATACACGTTGAACAGGACACTGGCCATCGGGCTACAGGGCTAAACGCCACAGTGTACACATCAAGAGCAATTGCCCTTAGAGACTCAGTCCATCAATGAGACCGTGAGCCATGTGGTTTTCAGCAGCATGTAGTCTTGCCTGCTCAGTGTGCGAGTGTGTGTGTTTGTAAGACTAGAAAACTCACCCACATTGCTGTAGAAATAGAGTTTCAGTGCTGTCATCTGTATAAGGATAGTATGGCCACCTTTGTGAGCTAAGTGAAAAACTTTAAACACCTTCTATTGTATTTAGATTTTACCACCCGTATTTTCATTCAGAGAATTCATCTTTAAGACATACTGATTCATTGTTATATGGAAATTGTCTTTTGTTTAGTGCAAACGTGATAAATATGGCCGGCTAATATTAAAATAATAATATACTAGCATGCTTTGTGCATTCTAACACAGTGTTGCCTTTAAAAGACAATAAAAAGTCCAAATAAGGGGAAGAGACGTGCGATTAAGCATGACTAAAAGTCAACGATAGGCAGTAATTAATATTCGATTAATGCCCGAGAAATTCTTTTAAAATAATTAAGCGTTTATTAATGTGATTTGTAACCCCTGAAGTGTCACAGGATATGCAAAATGAAATGCTAATGTTAAATTGCTCAAACCCCCTCACCCCCACTGCCAAAGCGTTCCACTAGTCTCCTTATTGACGCCTAATTTAACAAAGCCTCAGTCTGAACTCCATCAAGTCTGATCAGAACTTTAATTGGTGCTACTGTTAGTCCAAACTTCATTTTTGACCTATATCTAAAGCATGTTTCTTTAGCTCAGATTGTCATTGTCTGGGTTCTATACCCGGGAAACACACATACTAATGACAAATATTTTAAAAGTTGGGGTGCACAAGGCAAAAACTAACGCGGGGTTAGTTGTAACACGGACCGTTTACATTGTTGCACAGGGTTGAGCAATTGTTTTTTTTAAGCTGCCAAAAGACGGTCTCACGCTATTTATGGAAATGTATAATGTTTTTTCAGAGAGTTATTGATGAACGAGAGTTTTGGTGGTGGGTATGTAAATATTTTCATTATGGTTTTTTTTCGGTTTTTAAGTTGGGTGTGTAAGATTCCAAAACCAATGTTATGTGATCTTAATCAGTGTCTTGTTGACTAAAACATAGCATCATTTTGAAATATGTCTGCAGCGCTTAGCAACATTTTTGGCAGGCTTGAAAATATTTTCACCCAGCGGGGTTAATTGTAACGCTGAGTTACAACTAACCCCTCAGCACTTACAATATGAAAACAGCTAACATTAGCGTAATTCTTGCCGTTGTTTTAAATAAGCTACACACAAATGATTGCTGGCTGCCAACAAAATAAATGTGCCTGTCATATCAAAAATTGTGTGTCAAAATGTATTTTTGTTCATATCTTTAATATTGATTGAATAAGGTAATGTCAAAGATTAAAATCATAATGAAATGAATGGCTAAAATCAGACTTGATTTTCATTATCTCAGAATTTGATATTGAGACTTACTTTACAGACTGGGTCACATATAAAAAATGTTTTTGTCATAATTGTGCTGCTTTTTCGCAAATATTTAGACATTTGTATACATTTATAATTGAACTACAGTTAGATGAGGGATGAATAGTGTAGATACCTGTCTATTATAGACCAATAAATAAACAATATCCACTTCAAGTATATAGACAAAATAGTATTGAAATATTTGCCTGCAAACTTAATTTTAAGCAAGTGTTACAACTAACACCCTGCCTGTTACCATTAACCCCACCTATGGGGTAAGTTGTAACGTTTGCACTTCTGTCACGTTTGATGTAATTGTCCAAGAATGGTAAGTACTAGAAACAAACTTCAAATGGTCATTTGTAGCAGAGATGTTTGCGTTGCTTGTGTAAAAATATAATTAATCAAACTCAAATATTTTTTAATGATTGAGCCAAAACCAAAAAGCGTTTCCCTACCGTTCCCCTCACCTTGGTTACAAATTTGACTTCCAATGTTTTTAAATTAATAAATAAACAGATCTATAAAGTTTATTACAACAAAATAAAGGCTAAAGAGAGCGAAACTGAAAGTTTGTGTGTACGCGAGAGAGCCTACCCATTGATTAATTTGAAGTTTTGCCTGGAGGTTGTAGACCTCTTGTTGGTCTGCATCTGTGTGATTGTACAAGTTAGGTTTGTGTATGTTTGGTGTATGTGGTCATGAGTGTTGACAGTAGGTTCTGGGGGGCTTTGGGTTGTGCCAGGTCTGCTCTTCAAGCAAGCTTGAGCGGTGTACAGAATGTTGACAGGGTCTCACATCCCCTCTTTCTGCCTAATTTAACCCTGTTCCTCCAGCACAACCAACTGCGGCCTCAACACACACCGACACCTTGACCCTCCCAGCTTCACTTCACTGTTTACAATCCTCCATCCTATGATCTCAATTTCACTGATCTGTCATCTCCAACTCACTTCACGCTTCTTCAATTCTCCTCTTAAAGGAAAACACCACAGTTTTTTAATATTTTAAAATGTACTTACCTCAATTTAGACAAATTAACACATACCAATCTTTTTTCAAAGGGTGCACTTAATCTTTGTACAGTGGGTCGTGAATGTGCTAGCATTTAGCTTAGCCCCATTCATTCCTTAGGATCCAAACAGGGACGAATATAGAAGCCATCAAACACTTCCATGTTTTCCCTATTTAAAGACTGTTACATGAGTAGTTACAAGAGTAAGTATGGTGACACAAAATAAAATGTGGTGATTTTTTAAGCAGATAAAAAAATGAGAACTATATTGTATGGAGGAAGAGCAGTTTGCAGCACTTTGACCTCGGGCAAAGTAATATTGTCGGAAGTATGAGCGAGAGGGGGAGTAGTTAGGAGTAATGATGTTAATGTGTGCCAAGATCACAATGCTGCAACCTAAGTGCTTTTCTGCCATACAAAATATTCATGTAACGGTCTTTATAAATGGAAAACATGGAAGTGTTTGGTGGCTTCTAAATTCATCCCTGTTTGGATCCTAAGGAATGAATGGGGCTAGGCTAAATGGTAACACATTCAAAACGCACTGTACAAAAATTAAGTGCACACATTAAAAAAAGATAGGTTTGTATTTATTTGTCTAAGTTGAGGTAAGAACGTAATAAAATATTGAAAAACTGTGGTGTTTTCCTTTAAATATTTACTTCACCCAAAAAGGAAAAGTCTGTCATTTACACACTTTCATGTCATTCCAACCGAATCATATACTCCTTAATGCATACAATAGATTTGTAAAATAAACTTTTAATAGTCACAGATAAGTTTCTCCCACACCAAAGCTGGTATAGTCAATGTCCTTGTGATTCAACATCACTGGTTGGCATTACTTTTCACTATGTTGTAAGCCAAACACAATTTATCATTTTAAAAAATCTGGACATGAATACAGGCTAGATTCAAAACATAGCACAGGAGAAGGTCTGAAAGTAAAACTGTTTGTCCTCACAAGCTTATGTGTGGCTTTTGAAGACTTGAAATACAGCACACGAGCCATGTGGATCATTTTTTCCAGGTTCTGTGTGTTTTTGTTCTTTTGAAACTTGACATTTGGGATCACTATAAAACCACTGTATGCCAAGATGTGTGTATTTAAAAAAATTGTTAAAAATCTCTTTTATGTTTCAAATAAAGAAATAACTTTAATTTAAATGTCCTTTTTGATTGAACCAAAGCTTTAATTGACTGAATATTCCCACATTTATATTCTTTTCAATTGTTCGTCCTCTCCAATTTGCTGCCCTTACATCCCTTCATCCCGGGTGAAAGCTCATCAGCCCCCAATCGCATCAACTGACCAAACAGATTAATGTCAGTTTGCTCTCTATCATTCTTTTTCTCACTTTCTATCTTTATCTGCCTATCTCACTGCAAATGGATAAATCTCAGCGCTCACAGTCTCTCTTCCACTTTGACTGCAGCACGTCACTGCCTGTCTTCCATTCCACCTCTCCATTTAGACGTCTCTGTGCTTTCCTCAATCCAGCCCACACGGGCAGCCAGACTTGATCCGCCTAAGCCTTGTCTCACCCCCACTTACTCCCTCTCTTCTCCATCTCCTACATTTGTCTGATAGACAGCAGATCTGGGCCTTTCTCATAGTTGACAGCAGTATCTGATCCTGGCCTGCAGGTATTCCACCTCCTCTTAGCTTATGTGGCCCCCCAAATCCCACTTTCAACCTCTTCTCTTAGTCTTCTCCCCTAACACTACGGCTGTACTTTACACTAAAGCATCTGTAAATCTATCAGAAGGGACATATCAGCGTTCAACTGTCTCACGATAGCTGAGAACTGCAAAGCCGCTGATCCCAGAACAGCTCAAGTGCAGCTTGTCACCTTGTGGCTGGAGAGCCGGGAAAAGGTCTTTTGCACACTCAATGCAAAAAATACAAATAAACAGATATAAATAAATATTTTAGGAATACAAATGTGAAATTGCATGTGTCAATATATTGTAAATATTTAACAGTTAAAATTACGTAATTCTAAATGAATGTCTTTAATTGATTTTGTCTTTGTTTCACTTACACTTAATTTATATATAGATAAATTAACATTTTATATATAAAAGACAAAAATGAAAGTAAGAGTGTGTGTGCACTTGTTTGTACAGTATACTGAAAAAAATGATTATGAAGCATAATTCAATTTAGCTAGTTTTAATTATTTTATTTAAGTTTTTGATTTTAATTAGTATATATTAATAGGTTTTAAGCGAATTACATGTGCTTTAAATCCAAGTCATTTTAATTAATTAAATTCAGTTTAAAAAATAGTTTGGTTCTTTGCGCATGCTCACAAACGCACATTTTCCCTGGCGCTAAAAGGAGTTACGCTGCATCAGAAACCACCTACTTCCATACTATAGGCAAAGTAGTGCTTTTTGCATACTATATACAGTAGTATGGTAGTAGGCGATTTCGGACGCAGCATACTGTAAGTGTGTTTGAGAACTTTTGATTATGAATATTAATCCCAATAAGAAAGAAAAATCGAAGATTAAAACTCTTTAACATTTCAATTATTTATAGGCAGCAATCATTAAATTTATAAAAAGTTAACCATGGCTTTACTACAGTTTAAACCAAAAAGCATGGTATAGTTAAACCATGGTTACTACAAAATTACTAAAGTTTTGCTGCAAACCCATGGTTAAAACATGGGTAGTAAAACGATGTTTTTTCCACTAATAATCAATTCATCAAAAAGCAACATGATCTCAAGGAAAGTCGTGTTATAGTCACGCAAAATTTGATTAATTTATTCATGTCCATGGCACGAAATTCAGCTTTTTTTGTGCCTTGAGCACGAATGTCTTTTTCGTGACACGAATTTCTATAAATAGTTTCTCGTGTCCGAGGCACGACTTTCTTTTTGTGTCATTTTATGTATTGTTTTCAATTTTTTCCCCAATTTTTAAATCATTGTCGGTTGGGGTTAGATTTTGGGTTTGGGTTAGGATGTCTAAAAATGTAACAGAAAGTGTTTCTAACCCCAAGCGACAATAGTAAGAAAATAGGAAAAAAAAACAATGGGAAAACAAAATATAAAATGAAATGAAAAAGAGAATCGTGCAATGGACACGAAAAACTATTTATAAAAAATTTGTGCAACGGACACGAAAAAGACATTTGTGCTCAAGGCACAAAAAGCTGAATTTCGTGCCATGGACAAGAATAAATGAATCAAATTTTGTGTGACTATAACATGACTTTCCGTGAGATTAGTCTGTAAAAAACATGGAAACTAACTTTTTTTTAACCATTGAGACTAAAAGTAAATGTAAACGTTTGCTTAAGTCTACTACAAGTCAGATATTTCTCCTGAGAAAAGATGAGAAATGTAATTAAAAGATTTTCATAAGTTCTCGAAAATATCATAAACTGAGCTCAGATTTGCCAAGTTTGCAATCAAAAGTCAATATTACAGTATGAACTTAAATATTTCTAATCAAATTTTCACAAATCTAAATTATTTTATAAAGACTTATATCATTTTACAGCTTCATACTCCTAATTTTAACAATTGTCTCTATTTCTATTTATTATTCTCCTATATGAAATGTTAGGGGAAACATATAAGGCTAAGTTGATACTTAAACGAAACACAATTAAGATCTTTAAAAAAATCGTCTGAGCTATGAAAAAGCAAACTTTCTGCAATAAAAAATAATTTTGGTCAGTATGAAAGAATTTTAAACATTTCTCTGTTACACATCACATACCGATAGCACAAGCTTGCATCATTTCCATGGCACAGCTTCACCAAATCCCAGTTTCTCTCTCTCTCTCTTTATACGTTATCAAACTAACGCCTTTCCCATGTCTCTCTGAAATCTCCTCTGCCTCCAGCTGTCATTTTGAATTCAATTTCTCCACTCTCGTGCCTAAAGGTCAAAGTTTAATAGGCAGCAAAACAATAGGCCTGCCATAGACACAACAAACAAAGACCCGTGGGATATGTTTGCTTATTCCGGCTTTCTAAAACTCCTTCGTATTCCCTCCTCCCATTTTTCGCGCTTCTCCCCCCCCCCTTCTGGGAGCTAACTGGGCCGAGCAAGGCCTTGTCAATATCCTGTCGCCTGATCACTGGTTTATACCTATTTGGGAGGTTAATTGGCGTTTCATGGGCTTGTATTTACATGAGAAAGGCTTGTTAAACAACTAATAAAGACTGGGAGGTGGCGAGCACAACAAATTAACAAGAGAAGCTGGAAGCGAAAGCTAATTACCACATCCAGTACACAATCATCTGTGTAAATAAACAAGCTACTTGTTTTCCTTCGATAGCTCTGCACCGCACTGTCCGTTCACAGACGCGCTAAGAATAGAAACAAAGAGAAACAGTTGAGTTGGGTCAAGTTGCTAGAATTCCCCACGTATGGGTGTGTTGACATTGTTTGGAGGTAGCTTCAGAAGGGTGGGAAGAGTACAGATTAAAAAAGGACAGGGAAAAAGAGAGACTGGTGAATAGGAGGGGGCTGGGAACGTAGGGACTGGGTCCGTTTGTTAGCTACAATGGGGGGTCTTGTCAGTTGGAGTATTACACGGCAGTCGAGTGGCGAATTCAGGTCATTGGCTGTTTGTGTATGTGTGAGAGCATGCACGGCTCCAAAATAGTGATGCACACACAAACTATGTTGGTAGAAACCTTATGTGTTACAAAGACTCCTTAAGGTCCTGTGGATGCTAAAGGTTCTTTATGGAACCACACAGCGTATCTTAATATTTTAGACCCTGTGTCCTCAAAAACGTTTAAAGGTAGCTGATACGACTGTGGGCGCTGGCCAGCATCTCTTCATCTAAGCACTTTGGTTGCTATGATACTTCTGTTTTGTTTGGTTGGTAAGGTATTTGCCCGCCCCTTCTAAACTGTGATTGGACGGCTGAGTGAAAAGTGACATTGCCGAGCTAAACATAATTCCCCAACTTGAACATTTTAAAACCCTTGGTGCACAGACAAACACACAGAGAGCCAGGGTTCACTGCTGGCGTTCTTGAAAATCACAGCGCTTCCTTTGGAAACAACTAAAAATGTACATCGGCCACAGGAGAAAACGCTTCAGTGGACATGGAGGCTAAGAGTCTAATTATTGGATAATATATGTTTAAATCTATTGATTATCTGGTCTTGCAGATTCTGTTTGGAAGAGGAAAGGTGGTGAAAGGACAGGAATAAGATAAACCCCCTTTTTTAGCCCTATTTTTTAGATGTTTGACATAAATTTTTTATGTGATGGATATGTGAAAATGTATAAACATGTCTGACATGATGTGTTCCTGGACCCCAGCCTTAAACCTGAACCGTAACCTGACTTGATATTTATACATTGTTAAGAATAGTAAAATCTGATTGGCTGAGTAGAATGATACTCTAGATCCAACAAAAGATGTTTATCCAGTAACACATCCTATGATTACATTTATGTAACCTGGTAGACACTTTCATCCAAATCAACTTTCATATTTAATTTCATTCAAGGTAAACATGTATTATTTGTTTTATGCGTGTTCCCTTGGAATCGAACCAATGACCTCAGCATTGCCAACGAAATGTGTTACCAACTGAGCTACAGCAACATTACAGCAGCCTACATGGCTGAAAATCACTATCACTAAAAGCACATCGTTCGTCATGCTTATGTTATTGCGGTCAGAACAGCTTTTAAAAGGATTCTGAACATGTAGCTATACCCTTTCAAATTTATTTATCTTTGTCTTTCACATCTTGAGAGCAATGATCAGAGGTCTTCTACCTCCCCCTCTCCCTAATTCAGCGTCACCGCTACATTTTGTCAGAGTCAGCAGCTAAAACGGATGGTTTAAAAAAATGAGAAGAAAAAAGAAAGTATTGATTAGCTTTCAGTGCTCCATGTGGGCCACTCTTATCGATTAGGAGAGCTGAGCTGCTGGCCTCTTCTTCCCTCCCTCTTTTTCTCTCTGGGGTCTTTGTTCAGGGAGTGAGTGATATAATGGTTCTTTGAGGAGTACGGAGAGTGGTGGCGAAGGGGGGCTGGCTGTCGCTGGCATCTGGGAAGAGGGGGAGGTAGAGCGAGAAACGAGTTAGACAGACACCAAGGAGAAGAAAAAAGTCTCAATGACAAAAGGTCAGGGCAGCCGGGCTTAGGGCGATGGGGACCAAAGAGAGTGAGAGGATAATCTGCTAAAGCCCTGAAAAAAGAGATTCAGCATGCACACCACCCTCGTAGGGCCTAAGAGCAAATTTGCACATAAATAAAGAGTCAGCGTCGCTTTGAACAAGCAGGTCTAAAAGGAGAAGGAGGGAATGAGAGAGAGAACTGCAGCTGTCTGACAGTCACCGACTGTCTGGACGCTCGGAAAAACTTTAGAAATCGTATGCCCCTGTTGGTTTAAGGGAGTCTGGAGAAGGGATGTTTATCATTTTTGCCCATCTCTTTTGTTATTTTGTTGTCATCTCTTTTATGCACCTTTTAAAATTCTCTTTGACTTATCAGAGTCTTATGCTGCATACAGACCAAACGCAAGGTATCACGTTCCTCACTCTAGATTACTTGCAGGATTTAACTTTATGTCATGCAAATTTTTTGCTTGAGCTGAATATTTTCAACTTGCGCAAAGATGTGCTTCAAGGTAATCATTCACACACCAAATGTTGCGTTAGACTTAATCTCTGTCATTTTTTTATCAACAGTGTTGTAAAGATTCCGTTATGTTCAATTATTATCCATCATTTCATGTTTTAATGATAATAATTGTTTTCGTTCATGATTATTTTTAATCATGAACTTACAAGACGAGCATACAAGCTAAAATGTGTTTATTTATTTGTGAAGACGAGAACCAATGAACAGAGACCATGCATCACTTTACATGTTTAACATCACATGAAGTAGATGAATGAATATCAGCGTATGACATCAAAGCATCGCGAGAGAGTTTAGAGACAGTGCTGTATCAGATCAACGCACTGCCACCAACTGGACATGACTAGGACAGTAAAGTTGTCCAATCACAGGCCAGTAAGTTTTTTTATTTTGCCCTTAATAGCGCAGCACAGGCACATGTTTTCCCTCACAACAGACAACATACAGTCCAACAGCTCGAAGTTCCATTAAACACAGTGGCATTCTCGTGGGTGCTCTTTTAAACTCCAAAAGCAACAAAGTTGACCAAGCCACCGAATATACCAGATTATCTAAGCTCTCGCTCTTATCATGCCCACCAAAGCCAGCTTAAATGCATCACAAAATTTCTCTCAGTCTATCAAATATTCAGAGTTTAAAACAGCAAACAGGAAAAACAATAAAAGTCATGACTTACATTGCATACTAGTGAGTCGTTCGTTTAAAATTCAAGACAGGAACAAATCATCTCCTAATACCTCACTTTTCCTACTAAACACTTTGAGCCCACGGCTAAAAAAATTTTGTTTAACAACCATCAAAAAATAACTTACCCACACACTTTTAACCATCTAAGAGAAATAACATTAAAAATAGATACCATGTTTTGATGACGATGATTGGTGCACCTCAGCCCTTGGAAATCCTCTATTAAAAATGACCTGCATAAATCAAACTGAACCACCCATTAAGCTGGTAAAAACTAGTGTTTTAGCAGGTGAACAGGGCATGAGAGGTGAACAGGGATTAAATGCAGCAGGTAGTATTGATCACCAAAAGATGTTATGAACTAACTGCCATTTCCCTTTCATAAGAGGCTCAATAGGTATCGACTAGCAAATGAAAAGCATGTCCAAGTACTCGATCTTTAGTGCATGACTTAAGCAAGGCAACAAAAGAAGAGTGTACGAGGAGCACGACGTTGCATGCACAAGCACATGCATGTGCTGAGCATCCTTCACATGAGAGCCTAAGCACAAACATGCATCACAATCAACCTTACCTATCAGCCGATTGCAAGCCAAAACTGTCACTCAACAGCTTCATGCTGTGATTATAGGACAAACATATTGGCAGGAGCTTCTTGCCTCAGCATTAGGAAAAGGAGGAAGGATCACAAAGGAAGAAAGAGAGAAACTAAGAGATTTAACAGAGGAGAGCATGCGGCCCATGCCGGGAAAGGGATTTGAGGCGTGTGGCTGGTGTAGGGCTGGACACAGGCGGGCCGACGATGGCCAGCAGAGCTTTATCAGATCACAGACATCCTGCCAGGACAAGCTAATCCCAGCTCATCCTTGCTTCAGGTCCTGGGCCTCCCCGCCACTCCATACGTGATTTCACGGCAGCATTTCTTTCTAAACAAGCTGCGGGCTAAAGGGATCAGACTGGCCTCTCTTACGTTTCTGTGCTCTTTATTTTTCATCTGTTTTCTTTTCTCTTGGTGTCTCATTTATCTAAACAAAACCTGTTTAGGTCTTTGGGTTATGCTGTGCAATTCTTTTGTTTTACTTTGTCCTGTTTTGGATTTTTTTGTTTATACTGACAGTGGGGGAATATGGAGATTTAAGGTGGGATTCTAAGCTATTAAAGCATTCTAATGTATCTAATTAATACTAAGTTTTTGTCATTGTTATTTTTCTTTTAGAGGGAGGAACCCAACCTGTTGGGTTGTAATTTAACCTATGCTGGGTTTTTTTTAACCCAAAATGCTGAGTTGTTTAAAACTTTTTTTCTGGGTTAATTTACCCTGGGTTCATCTTTTTTAACCCAATGCCAGATATGATAGTGTAGGATAATTTGTAAGGTTTTCACAGACAGGGTCAGATATACATTTACAACTATACAAATACATACAGGTTTTGAACATTGGTCAACCTAAATGTACCCAAAATATTCTATATAAGAATAACAATATCAACGCATGCTATAATTAAATACTAATATTGTGAAAATACTGGCACAGTAAAGAATTTTGGATGCCAAATATTGAATATTATAGTTAAAGTACTTTATTTTTTAGTATGATCTCACGGAAAGTCATGTTATTGTCACGCAAAATTTGATTAATTTATTTATTTCCATGGCATGAAATTCAACTTTTTTCGTGCCTTGAGCACGAATATTTTTTTCATGTCATGGGCACAAATTTCTATACCCTAAATAGTTTTTGTGTCTGTTGCATGAATTTCTTTTACGTTTCATTTTATGTATTGTTTTTTCCTATTTTCATACCATTGTCGCTTGGGGTTGGGGTTAGAATCACTTTCTGTTATATTTGTAACAGAACCTAAACCCTAACTCTAACCCCAACTCCAGGCGAGAATAGTTTTAAAAGCGGAAGAAAAACATGTAGAAACCAATACATAAAAGTTCATCAACCCAAACCCCAAATCTAAGCCCAACCCCAAGCGACGATTTAAAAATAGGAAGAAAAAAGAAAAGAAAACATTACATAAAATGACACGAAAAAGAAAGTCTTGCCACGGACACGAAAAACTATAGAAATTTGTGTGAGTTATACGAAAAAGACATTTGTGCTCAGGGCACAAAAAAAGCGGAATTTCGTGCCATGAACACAAATAAATTAATCAAATTTCTTGTGACTAAAACACAACTTTCCGTGAGATCATGTTGTTATTTTCCCCAGCTTGATAACCTGCTATAGGCCATGTCCCAGCAAACACTGTTATGTTCAAGTTTGTTTGTTTTGGTGGGTAAACTCAAAAAAAACTTTTTCTGGACTCTCTCACCCTCCTCTCTCGTCTTTGCGGCAGCTGGCCCCACTCACAGAAGGGTGCCCATCTGATCGCCTCTCGCTTCCGTCACACTCACTGGGAATTAGGCGGAAAGAAGTACACACCAGGGCAAAGGAGAAAACACACGAAAGACAGAAATGAGGGATGTACTGACACCCCAACACCCAACCTCACTAAGCCTTATGGATATACAATAAAACGCAGAAAGGCCCACAAAGAAAGAAACATGGTTGCAGTGTACCACAACCTGCCATTTCCCTCCTGAAAGTCTGTCAGAGTGCCGGAACACTCCGAAGGCCTTCCCCCCCCACACACACACTAAGCCCTCGTGAAGACTCCCCATACAAAAAGACATAACTTTAAGCATGTTAGCTTCGGTGCTACCCATGCAGATGTGTGAAAGCTATAGCCGATGAATGAAACCACGCTTGCTCCTAAAAGGCAAAGCGATTACACTGAAAGGCGCAGTATATCTGTCTGACACCCGGAGCACATCCCGCACAATCGCCACACCGCCGAGGGCCGCGAGTCCCCTCACGCCCCCGTCTGCCCCACAGATGCTGCAGCTTGAGTAAACCATGAAACATTTCAATAGACAGAAAACGAAAAAAAAACATGCAATGTCCCAATCCACAATTCAATGTACTGTCTGGACCTCTTTAAAAAGAGATTTGTACATCCTTGGTAATCCTTGGGAGCCTTAGTTCCCCTTTTTTCTTTGTTTTTAGTGGCTGCCTAGCATAATACCACCTGCTATAGCATTTTAGCATAACGCCACCTGCCTTAACTAGTATTTTTTTTAATTTCTGAACTTCTTGCCATGCGTTCCCCACCATCCTTCTTTCACCATCCTTCTTTCACCCATGTCCTGGACACCCGCCTAGAGCAGAAAGATGAGTTCTTCCTCACCTCCCTACCAATAATGTTAAGAGTAGTCAAGCATATAAATAAAGGTGATGTGAAACGAATTGCTGAACCACAAAGAATACCTTGAAGGGCATGTTTATGTCATTCTGCATAACCCTGCTATCCATTAACATAAAAGTAACCTTCAATTTCGTACCTCTTCTTCAGTACAGTGGCTTACATCATCGTGGCAACACGCCCATCATGTCACCTACACATGCACACGCATTGAGAACACATGCACCGAAATTAGGCTACTTGAATTTACACTGCATGTATATTCAAACCACACCCTTATGCTATCACCTCATACACCGAAACATGTGCACATACAAACAATCTAAGAACAAAACGCAAATACGTGACCAGACATTAAAAGGTTTGATGAACTGTTTTCAGCCAGCATGTGATGGGTAAGGAACGAATCTGATGCATATGTAAGGCCCATGCTCAGCACACTCAGTCATGGAGGCTATAACTGCGGTGTGTGTTGGTCTGCAGCACAGCTTTTATTCTCCAGTCCCAGCAGTGTGCTTTAGTACACAGGCGGCTCATATGGCCCCAAATGGGTTTGAACTATAATCAGCCTCTCTGAGGTAGATGCACATCCAGAACTTTGAGCATTTTGTATGGTTTCATGGGAACATTACTTGTGTGCCATGTAAGTTCTTTGGAGCATTGCCCCTGCTTAAAAATCCAGGTTAAGTCTGAGTTTCGGAACAGTTTAGTAGGCCTATGTTTAATTTAGGTTTGGCACTCCAAGTCCACTTAGATCTTAGGTATTGACCATCTTAAGCTGGTATATCCAGCTAGTAGATTGCTGGTCCAGCATGATATAATGACTTATGGTACATACACACCAAACGTGTAGCATCGCGTTGCTCCCTCTAGATTACTCGCGGGATTTAACTTGTGTCATGAAAATTTTTTGCTTAAGTTGAATATTTTGAGGATAATAGCACGTGTTTTAGTGGCAATCGCATCACCCAGCACGAGGACGCGTCTGATCGTGTCTTTGCATTGACTTTGTATGTAATCTACTCGCGCAAACAGTTGAACTCGCGTTTGGTGTGTAGGCCCCAATAGAGCTAGAAACCAGCTATCATGTTCCAAACATCTATTGGTTTAGCCTGGATTTTCCAGCAGGTGAAACAAATCATTATGTAGTTTAACAAGGATTTCTGATGCCTGAGTATGGAGTTTCAGTCACACTTATATATGAGGATAACGCTAAATAAGATTAATTCAGAAACTGCCTGGAAGCTACTCAATAGTTTTCTCCAGAGAACTGGTCCTTTCTTTAAATCTTTCTGCAATAATTGGTTTACCACCAGGTTCTCTTTGCTAATCAGTAATTAGCAAGTGATTAAATATTCAGAGGATATTGATGCACATTTAGCACGCACTGGTAAGTAAATGATTGTTCAGTGCGCTTCCTGTAGCCGCGTGCCTCTGACACTTGCCATCGCTCAAGAGGGTGGAAAATGTCTAAATGTACCAAAAAATGAAATTAGCATCAAATAACTACGGCTTTTAATCCACTCATTAAGGCCCATCACAACCACTGACAGAAGACAACATTGTAAAGATGGAAAAGATGATGTTACAAAAAAAAATTATACACAGTTTTTGTAACAGAAAGTTTCTTTAGATGTTAAAGGTTCTTTATGGAACCATACATCCAAAATTATTCTTCTGTAACACTTTTAATTTTAGGAGTGTAAACTCATAAAAACAGAAATCATTTTGTGTCTGGCTTAAGCATGAGCAAAAAAACTAGAAATTAAAGCTGAAAGACAAGTATACTATAGTGCTGAAGTATTTATACTGTTTACTATAAAATTTTCTGGGTTAATTTAACCCAATGACTGGATGCGTTCCTTCTTGACCCAACCCTGGGTTAAAAATTACCTAGCAGATTTTTGAGAGTATAAAGAATGCAGAACAAGAGTATGCCTTTACCTTAGTGGATTAGTCCATTTTCTTAAAATAAACCCTGATAATTTACTCACCACCATGTCATCCAAAATGTTGATGTCTTTCTTTGTTCAGTCGAGAAAAAAATTGTTTTTGGAGGAAAACATTCCAGGATTTTTCTCACTTTATTGGACTTTAATGGACCCCAACACTCAACAGTTTTAATGAAGTTTAACATTGCGGTTTCAAAAGACTCTAAACGATCCCAAACGGGCATAAAGTTCTTATCTAGCGAAACGATTGTTTATGCACTTTTAAACCACAACTTCTCGTCTTCCTCCGGTTCTGTGATGTGCCAGCGCGACCTCACATAATATGTCACCACGTCAAGAGGTCACAGATGACATATGCGAAACTAAGCCCCATTGTTTACAAGTGTGGAGAAAGAGGACTGTTTCAGCATTGTTGTATGTCAAATAATACTAATTAATGTCTTTTTGTCAGTTTTTTGTTTAAAATGTTCCGCAAATGTGCGTTTCATATATGTAACACGAGACCTTTCAACGTCATTACGCAATTATGTGAGGTCGCGATGGCACGTCAGACAGCCGAAGGAAGAAGAGAAGTTGTGGTTTAAAAGTGCATATTTTTTATTTTTCTTGTCAAAAATGACAATCGTTTCGCTAGATAAGACCCTTTTGGGATCGTTTAAAGTCCTTTGAAACTGCAATTTTAAAGTCCATTAAAGTCCATTAAAATGAGAAAAATCTGGAATGTTTTCCTTAAAAAACATAATTTCTTCTCGAATGAACAAAGAAAGATGTCAACATTTTGGATGACATGATGGTGAGTAAATTATCTGGATTTTTTTTAAAGAAAATGGACTAATCCATTAATGCTCAAAACTAGCTAAACAGAAAACATAAATCTATTCACATGCTTTCCTTGTGTCACCCAGAATCCCACTGTACATGGCGAATGCCATGAAAATCTCCTTTTGTGGGAAATCATAGAAAAACAAGCCAAAAACATTTGTAACAGCGTGAATTGTTGTTGCAATTGTTAGTTTTTTGGCAGGGGAAAACTATTAATTTAAATACAAATTAAAAAAATGTATATGGATGGTAATGTGGTTGCTAAAATGATTCACCTTTTGTTCTGCGCAGGGCACTTGATTGGTCGACTCCCAAGTGTTGACCAAAAGCTTCAACAAAGTATCCCCCATCATGCCAGCGAGCCTTCCTAATTTCTACCGAAGGACCATTCATCCAGCCACGCAGGTGATTTAACACTGTAACTCCACCTGCCAGCACCCCTCAGTTCAGCGCTTTTGATTAATCATGCTCTAGGGGGGATTTATTGCATGCAAGATATTTGCTTCAGCAGTTTAATAAGCATGGGGGAAGAACAGGGAACAAGATTAATCAGGGTGGGCCTACCACTGGGCATATAGCAGAAAAAAATTCATAATTAATGACTTTGAATATGTACATTTGTTTGTCTGCTACCGCAGTGTGGCGAGAGACTGCACCTTAGGCGTACGAGAGTGTAGGTGCGGGACTTTGGGGTGTAAATGGCTAAGATATACTGAAGTTTGCATGCGTGTAGACACCCTTAACTTTTCCCCACTTCCTCGCAAAGAGGGATGGACCGGCTCTGATCTCCATTCTAAATCGCTGACACACCATCTCCACCTCTCTCCTCCCTATAGCGTCGCTTTTTCCTGAATTAGATCGACACAGGTATGCTATTCTTCCCGTCCTGCAGCACCACCATGGCTCATAATCGTTCTAACAAGACCGGTGCATGGGGAGAAATAATGATGCACGATCGTGTTGGCCCATTTATCAGCGTGTTTTACAACGGCTGCCGCGTGGAAGTAATTAAACTCCGGCATCATTA
Organism: Misgurnus anguillicaudatus; assembly: GCF_027580225.2. Lineage (NCBI taxonomy): Eukaryota > Metazoa > Chordata > Actinopteri > Cypriniformes > Cobitidae > Misgurnus > Misgurnus anguillicaudatus. Next base: position 27,499,873 of record NC_073346.2, on the reverse strand, counting down.
CAATGAACGCGCCCCTTTAATAGAGACGCGATGAGACTCCGGAGGCCTCTGCCGTAATTGTATCTCCCAACTCTCCGATTGAGGAGGGGGTTTTAATTAGGGGAAAGACAGAGTGCCCAAGAGATAAGGTCCAACTAGCGAGAATGAAACTCTCTTTGGAGTTTCGCGTTTTTCCAATTCCATTTTACTTGCGTACATAGAGCAAGTGAAGGCTTTCTTAAGTTAGCCGGGCACCAAAGGAAATTTCTGGCATAGAGTTTAAAGGTGAGCATTATTAAACAAAACTGACTTTTAGTAAGATGTGGGGTGTATGCTATGCTTTTAAGGTGTACAGAGATATGTTTGGGATTAAGAGCAAACTGATCATAGATTAGGTTCAATATACATTTTTATAAACATTTAATGGAAGATGCACTCTCAGTTTAAGAAGATATATATGTGTGATAGTAATGGTAACACTTTACAATAAAGTTGTATTTGTTTTCATAAAATATAAAATAAAATATAATTTATTCAAACACCTGTAAGCACAATACAATCATCTACAATTGTAACCAAACTGCGTGTGTGAACATAACTACTATTTTGCCGCTGTGGCATACACATTCTTCTCATCTCCAAACCTTGGAAACCCTTTGCTCAATCTCCCTCTTCATTCATCTCCCCCCAAACAGAGTCACAAACCCAATCGTGCCACCAATTAAACGCCACACAGCGACTGTCGTCTGCAGTCTGGCGCCATCAAACGGTGTAGCCGGCAGGTGTTAGCTGTACTTTTAGCATTAGCATTAGCGATGTTAAAGAGCGAAAGTGGCTGTAAACATCCATTAGTTGTTAGCAGCCTCCTCATTATTCCTCCCAAAGCTCTCTCATTAACAAGGCACTAGCTGACAGGTAAACACGGCTAATGGCAATGGCCTATCAATAATGGCATTGTGTGTTAAAGGACTGGTCTGTGGGGAAAGATATAAATAGGGCTAAACAGTGACGGTTTATCATTAACGGGTCTGCTAGTAATTTGCCGCCAAGAAACGACGGCAGTCGCAAAGGTAGGAGCGCAAAGAGCTGTAATTGTCACCGTAGCATTGGCATAACAAGTATAATACCCGAAAACAAAGTGGCCCAGCATTTGAATGTTGAATGTTTAACGTTTTTGTAGGATCTGAACTTACTGAGCGCTATAGTAGTGAGTATGTGGGGTTGGTACGTGCATGCACCCCTGAGTGTTTATGACACGACAGCAGGGATGGGACAAACACAAAGGAGAGAAGGTGAGGAAAAGAGATGTTATTTATGTTTGCAGTGGGTTCATCCCAAGTTCGTTTTACCATGAGATGTCCCTGGGGCGGTAACAGCCATGTTGCTATGTTTGGGATATGAAGCCTGGACACAACTTGGCTGGTAATGGTCACGAGATGCATGGATTGAAGATTGGAGGGCTTGTCAGGAATCCATTACTAGAGTCACAAAGCACTAAATCAACCTTACGCCCTCCACCCGAAAAAAAAAAATACTTGTACAAGGATAACCAGTACACACACAAGCAGCACTTATCAAAAAGCCACTGAGAAAGTCAGAGATGTCAAAGCGACAGAAAGAAAGAGCGAGACAGTAAGGGAGAGAGTGCAGCCCATCCATAAAAACATCAGATGTAACACCACAAGGACTCAGCCATCATTTTTCCTTAACAGCTCACGAGTTTATATCATGCCTCTCACACGCAGCTGTAAAAATGACTGAATAAACCAGCACCTGGATTATATCAGGCACAAAACAACATGCTAAACCACCAAGCAAATCCTTTCTCTTGTATCAGCTGGCGTTCTGGGCGATTTCGTCCTTAAGTTGTTTTTCCCATCCCACAAATATATTCAAATCACTACGCACCAGAAAAGTCCGTAAAAGAAGGATAAGCACAAACAAACATGCCTATAGAAGCAAAGTTGCATTTCGAGTCGAAAAGAAGAGGTTTTGCCTTTGCACCACTCTAATTACACAGCCTGACCTCCCACTGGTCGCCCCGCACAGGCCCGTCTGAGATCAATATTCATTCTTTTAGATCTGTCATCCGCTTTTGACGCTATCGACCACACACTGTCTCTCCTCCCTTTCTGATTTATTCATTTATATAGCTCCCCCCGCACCCCCTTGACCCCTCAGGCTAGCTCCTGCACATTCACGAGGGTCAGTCTATATAGGATGGTTAACCTGACATTATCCCTGTTTTTCTACATCTGTGTCTCTGTAAATGTACTAAGGGGTAGGGAGAACTGCCCTTGGTCAATTTCAATGGCGGTCGTTTTCTATGGTAATATTTTGTAAGCTTCCACTCAGTGTAAAGCGAGTGTATTGGGTTTTGGCCGGAGTTATTGCGGATAAGAGCCCAGGAGCTAATGAACTAAGCGAGGGCTGAGCCAAGGTCAAAGCCTTCATTTAGGAATATCCAATGGGTACCTGCCAATCTGTATAGACACATGTATGGTAATTGCCTCGTGCGCTCTAGAAGTTCACTCTCAGAATGTTGTGTTTCTCTATTTTGACTGGTATTACTCATAATCTCTTTTCTGAGTTATGCTGATTTCCAAAAGAGGCTTGGAAATTATACATGCGATGGCCACTTTGAAATTGGCGTAATGATGAGGGTAGCACAGAGGTACAGGACACAATCAAAGATACAAAGTGTACAGAGTGCTGTGCTGTGCAAGGTCACATGCACTCAAAAAAGTTTGTAGTATAAGTACATGATTGTGTGTGTCTGTGTGTAAGATGTTGTGTCAGTGGGTAATTGTGAATATACATATGTGTAACTGATAAATGTGTCCTGATTGACAGATGATGTGTATTAATGTGTCTTAGCAACCACACAGCAACGCCCAGGTAACCCCTGACAAGATCCTAGCATTGGGATGTTTTATACACACAGAAATGTAAATATTATGGCTGGGCAAATAAATATTTTTTTTTTATTAATTTGGTTTTTTTTACATGGTCGATATAAAATCGATTCTCAAAAGCCACAAATCTTTTTTTTCATATTTATTTCCGCAAACATTGTAAGATTAACGTTAATCTAATTACTAGTTTTCTCCACTAGAAGTCACCCTCTGTTTTGACATGCGCGATGTTACCAAGGAGCGAAAGGCGAGCCTGTTATTCATTCAGTCTATATTCATCTAATATATTATAATCTATTATACAACAGTTCTTTCTGGTTCTCGAATCTGATTGGCTAAGAGCTATGCGATATTGTGCTGATAACGGCACTGTAACCGCTTCACCTTTCGTATCATTCCGCCACCTAGTGAATGGAGGTCCTAAGCAGGCTCATCTCTGAATGGAAAAACACAGACGCCCTTTTGAATCACTCTCCGTGTGTCTCATTATTTTACTAGCTCATAAATCAGTCTGTGAATCCCCAATCGGAAGTTATTATTCCGTCAAAGATCAGCGCTCTTGGATGTTATGTTAAAGTTAATGGGAGAAATGTCTTGTCACATCGTGTGGACGATTAACACTTGGAAAGAGGAATATAAACACTCGTTTTTTTCTGGAGCTATATCTCTTATCAGAACGCGAAAACACCGTGGAACTGCAGGTAAGCACGGCAGCTTTTAAATGTGGACATTGATCATTTACTTTATCATGACGTGACTATTAAAACATGTTATGAGATATCGCCACTGGTATATTTATAAGCAGCATGCAAAAACATCTCTCTGACACTTATAAAAAAACGTTTTATATAGTACTGACAAGAACGAAGTCTAATAATAATCGAGTGCTCGTGTCGCGTTAAGAATAAATGAGAAAGCAATAGTAACGTTATACAAGTATAGTTTTATTCACTTTTACCTCGCGCCAAAACAATAACAACACAAAAGACACTAAATATGAATAAAAAACAAGTTATAGTTTGATCATGACACCAAATACTGCTGATTTGATCTCATTTTGACGATCATAAACAAACAAGGCCAACATGAGAGCCAGGGGAACCCTTGTCAGAGATGTAGCCCAGAGAGGGCGGTGGTCAGCGGGGCGAGTGAACACTGATGTCCGCTCATGCTTTGGTTCTCATTCGTACCGAATCTCACTAAGCAAACGTTCAAACAGGCGCTATCTTTACTAATCGACTGCAGATTTTAATATAATACATATACATTCTCGACTGAACTAATCTTAAAACTACACTTTGTGACCAAGAAACGGTAATATAAAGAAACGGCTTTTCCGTCCATTGAGTTGTTATGAGATTCAAAGCAGCCGAAAGTGTTACCTGTCATTCTGGCCGCCCTCAAATCCCTGGCGGAAGAAGTAGTTCTCAAACAAAGAGCCTTTTAAAATAACTCCGTTGTTGTTTTCTAGTTTTCGTTTTTCAAACGTGTGCCGTCGAACTGTTGTATAAAAGCAATATCGCTCTCTGAGTCGTGTGATATAGCTCTATATCGTCACGGCTGTGATTGCCTCCGGCACTCGGCCTGCGGCCTCGTGCCTCTGGCCTAATCACAGCCGTGATGATACAGAGCCACACCACACTCCTACTCGAGCGACACTGCTTAAATATAATATATATATATAATAGTATAATATTCTAATATAATATAATATAATATTGAGTTAAATCGAGAATCAAGTATAAAAATCGATACCCAGCCCTAGTAAGTATCTTGTTTTAGATATTTAGGTGTGTTGTAATGCAGAATTTGTGATTCCCCCTTTGATACTTAACATGATAATACCCCCCCTCTCTTTCTCTCTCTCTCTCTCTCTCTCTCTCTCTCTCTACATTAGCTACATTACTGATGGAAATATATATTTTCTGTTAATATAAGAATTTGGTTTTGTTTTGTGTAATGGTGAATGTGAATTTGTGATTTTATGGTGTTTCATGTGAAAATTTGTAATAAAGTATTTTTTCAAAATTCAAAAATTCTCTCTCTCTCTCTCTCTCTCTCTCTCTCTCTCTCTCTCCCTCTCTCCTGATGATGGGCCTCCAGGTAAGCCAACATGTCAGGGTCATGACTGACAGCTGTCAATCAAACAGGTCTGCAAAATAAGAGACAGGACTTTAAAAAACAAAACACTAAAAATTATTTATAGGGCACCAGAACAGGCAATGTCCTTAAATGTATTTAAAATAGGTACACAAATAGGTAGATACTTTAAAGGCGGAGTCCACGATGTTTGAAAAACGCGTTGGAAAAGGAGACGGGCCGACTACCAAAACACACTTATAGCCAATCAAATCAAATCAAATGCCGGGTTGCGTATGTGTGGGGCGGGTCTATCAACAGAAGGTCCAGATTCTATTGGGGTAGGGGCGTGTTTGTTTAGGTGATTTCAAATATCAACATTGGCTTTCAAACATCATGGACTCCGCCTTTAAAATCTAGCAATTTATCATACAGGAGCCAACAATATCTGCAGTACTGCAATACAATGTTTTGAGAAGGAAAATCTAAAGCTAAAATTTAAATACAGACAAAATGTAGAAAATTGTATATGGGAAAACTGATTTACGATGAAGGTGTATCAGTGACTTAAATATTGTACTAATTATCTGTGAGTCTGGTCTAAATACCACATAAAGAGATACTTACATTTATTTTCCTTTCTCTCAGTAAGTGTTTAATAAAACCTCATTTTCTATTATTTATAACATCAGGTATATATCAGTAACATACAGTAAGACTGCAGGGCCCTACAGTGAACAATGAGACTTGGTCCCATCCACAAGCAGTGACTGTAAGCCTGAGAACTGTTTTTCCGGACTTTAAGTCACACTTTTTCATAGTTTGGCGGGTCCGGAAACTTATAGTCAGGTGCGATTTATACGTCAAAATTATTTCATATTAACCAAGAGAAACGATAATCATCTACAGCCACGAGAGTCTGCTATATATGCTGCTCCTGTATTTATGTAATTCAATGGATTCAGTGATGCTGAATGACTTTGGGACTTTGATTTGAACTTAATTTGGCTTGTCGTGTTAATTTCGCCTATTCAGCCTCCCATGTATGTTCTGTATGCTATTGTGTATCGTGTTTTTGTTACTTTAACATGTACGTACACCAATTCAGCTTGTTGTTCTGTGCTATTGTTTAGTTGAATAACTTGCCTTTCCAGATTCAATGTCTGTTCTTCTGACTAATATATGCTTTTCCTCATCAAAACGCATTTTTGACTGATGCGACTAATACTCCCGAGCAACTTATAGTCCGGAAAATAATGTTATTTGCATTTGGATTAAGGACTATTCTAAAGGAAAATATATAATTTTCAATTTGGCCAACAACTTTCCTTTATTTCACTTTCTTTGCTATTTTCTGCTCATCCTAATAGATGCAAGTCATGTAAGAAATCCTGTAAGAAATCCTGGTTGCTTTAAATCTTTAAGTATAATCAACTTATTTTTACAAATCACTTGTAACAAGCGCAAATGACTTCAAGTTATTTATAATTAAAGAGCACCTATTTTATTAAAAAAAAAAAAAACGTTATTTTGTGTATTTGGTATAATACAATGTGTTATGGGTTTATGGTTAAAAAACACATTATTTTTCACATACCGTACATTTTTGTAGCTCCAGATTTCACTCTCTTTCTGAAATACACGGATTTGATCCCTGATTGGCATGCTAATCTGTACGTTGGGATTGGCCTGAATATCTCTGATGTAAGCCAGAAATGTTACGCTCCTTACCATGTTTGAAAGATTCGGTCACAATGCAATGCTAACAGGAGTTAACAAAGCGGGAGGAATTATGATAATGTCGGTCTTGTCTACATCACCAATACCAGGGAGTAAACTGTTGCCTACAATCTGTGTGTTTGTTGTAGTCCAAGAAAACAGTTTTACGTTGGAGCTTATAACTTGCATCATTGTTTATTTCGGGGTATGTACCTATTGGAAATTGTTAACATGTACTAACATACACTTACACACCAAAGGAAATGTAAAAATGTGAATCGGACCATAGGTGCTCTTTAAAAATTGAAGGCAAACAGTATTGTTTTGCAGTGTACAGTAAATGTTTATACTCCCTGGGAATCAAACCCTATTTGTGCTGAAAATATGTTTTGAGCATACTGTATATCAAATATTTAAATGCAATGTTAAAGCAGGTGATTCAGCAGCAAGGTTTTAAACTTTAGAATCAAGAAGTGTGCACAAAAATAAACAATGTACATTTGAGTGTATGTTACCAGACGGCATATACTTTTATGCTGCCACAGTATATAAGCCAGTTAGATATACGGTTTCTGTCCCACTTTTTCTTTATATAAACTGAGAAGAGGTGCTAAAGACACAGGCAAAGATTTTGCACAGGAGAGCTATGTCAATCACTTAATTTACTGGGACCCTCATCTCATTCTGGCCCCTGGCATGTTTGATTGTTTTTTAGGAGCTGGGGGCTTATAAAAGCACGGAGGAGGAAAAGGTGTGGAGTGTTGAATTTCCAAAGTCAATACACCTTACAAATTACCTTGGCAAAAAAATAAAATAAATAAATCAATGTGTGTAGGGGGGTGGTCAGGGACGCAGAAGGGTGGAGGGATGGGACGAGCGCAGGGCTGGCTGGAGGGGTTTACAAAAATCAATAGACAAACAAGCAATAGAAAGGGAAGCAGGAAAAAAATAAGCATTTAAAGAAATCCTGCTTCTTTTGACGGCTACAAAGATGAGGCCGTACGTGTGTGTGGGAGGAGCTGTGGGTACGAAAGGCAAAATCGCTTGAGGGAGATTTGGTTGAGGCAGTCGACCCACAATGCCCTGCAGCCTGCTAGGGTTGAGTGACCATATTAACGTCAACAGGCAAACAAGGTAAACCAGGGGGGTTAACGCAAGGAATCATGGGATGGCCCTTTTTTCACCAGTTCGTTCCTAGGCATCAGACAGGTTGTGGTGGTCAATTGCTAAAGAGCAAGACCAAAGTATTACTAATAGTCTGGTTTAATGTTTCAAGTGGTAAACGGGAACGCAGGGTTGTGTGGTCGGCACTAAGGTAAACAGGTCAATAGTATTGATCTTGCTTCTCTCGCACTCCAGCCAGGGCCAGCAACATGTAATGCATTACAAGCTCCTGTTCTGCATTGCACCTCAACAGCAGTATAAGACTCAATGAGGGTGCGTATGTGTGGCTGTGTATGTGTGTGCTCCTATGTTGAGGTTGTAATTGCAAGACTCCTTGACTGGGAGCATTTGATTTTGAAAATCTATTGAACAAATTCACAATTCAGCAAACATGTAGACAGTATTTGTGTTCTAAGCACTACGATCACATCTGTCTTATGAGCGTTGCTTTTAAAGCTACATCTTGAAGAATTCAGACCTAAGCTACTTATACTGTTCCTCTTTATAAGCAATGAAAACACAGATACATTATATTATTCAAGTTATTTTTTAACTATGATCATATTTTGTAATTTATTGCATTTGGCTACTAACAATATTTAACACTTTGTCAATTTAAACGTATTTTACAAGGTGGCTAATTTGTATTTATTTGTATGACCACATTCGTAAATTTTTTTACCTATGTGTTTTTGTAAAATTTGCTTTCGCCCTTTTGCTTTTGACACTGGGGTTAAGGGGAGGGGGCTTCATTATTGATTTTTATGATTTTAGGGGTGTAAATTGGACAGTTCATTACGATTCGATACAAAATTCGACTATCTTCGCCGGCGATGCGATTTTTGCTGAAACATAAAGTGTTTCTTCGCTGCGATTACAATCCGATTAATTTATCAATATTTTATATTTTGTGTCTAGTTAAGCAGTTACATTTTTACAATCTCTGTTCCAACTGGAACATTTACAACAAACAAACTAAAAAAATTAAAGAAAAATTAATAATGAGGGGCAAAATGTCACAAAAAATCAGGCTTATGATGACAACAGTCTTTCGGTATTTTGTTCCAAAATTTGTCGCTTTGTTGCTGCATCGCAGTCACTTGCTGATGCTAGCAGATGAAAAAAGCATGCTTTGGTGGAAATGCATAAGTTACGTCACTGGAATGAGGGCGTGGAAAGTGTCAAAATAAAAGTAACTCAAATTGAATTTTTTACATGTGGCATCAATGCATCGGATCATTAGAAATAAAATCGATGTATCGATCCATATGGATGTATTGTTCTACCCAGTCTCACAAAATGATGTACCTATAGTCACGTACCTTTTCATTGTAACATTTTGGTTACTCAACTGCTTTTTCCTATTTTCAAACCATTTTCGCTTCGGTTTAGGGTTAGATTTGGTGTTTGCGTTAGGATGTCACTTTATGATTTGGTTTATACTTTTTTTCTGATTTTTAAAAAATATTTTATAAATTTTAAACCATTGTCGCCTGGCGTTAGGGTTAGAGTTGGGTTTGGGTAAGGATGTCATTTTATGTATATCTAACCCTAAACCGAAGCGAAAATGGTAAGAAAATAGGACAAAACAGTTAAGTAACCAATACGTGACAATGACACATAAACAGAAATTTGCGGGAATTCGTGACAGTATCACGAAAAAGAATCAAAAAATTACTTGACTATAGGTACGTAATTTTGTGTGGCTGTATTGTTACACCAATTTAAGACTATTTAGGTAATTTTGTTAAAGCTATATTTTTTATTCTAAATAAAAGTATGTATTGTAGTTTAAATTAAAATTGATATAAAATATTTTCACACAAATCTTAAAATAGATTATTTCACTCTTTGTTTATACTAATATAGTTTATTACATAATTCATTTTATGAGTAATTTTATGATGGATTTTTGTAGATAGGTATTTCGTTAAAAGCGTAGGTATGGGACAACAGTCAAACTAAATTTTACTTTCTACTACGACAAAATACTGTATAAATTATTATTAAATTATTTTTACAATTAATTCAACAAACTAAAATAAATATGTTGTCCAAAAAATGTCAATACATCTAGATACGTGTATATTACGCTAAGATTGTGAAATGACAAATTTTAATTTATATATAAAACAATATGAAAAATTATTAATGTATCTTCGGGCTGATGAATCTATTATATACCAGATCAGAAAAACAATGTTGCTTTAATAGCAGAAAATGTGATGTTAGTGGAATTTCATCAAAGTCCAGAAATTAGTAAGTGGACCTTAAAGTAAAAAGAAAGGTGCGTGGAGCAGGAGTTGTAATGAAATAATGAATCAAATCTCTGTGGCGTTCATAGCAGGGTCCGTGCCAAATCCACTGCATGTGAGAAATAGATTAACTCTCTATTTACACCCTCTCCTGGCAGCGGAGGCTATAGTGTGGCCAGCCAGCTGATGACAAGGGGAACCCCACCTCTCCAGAGCCCATTAAGACACTCAACAGAGTGTGTAACCCTCATTATTGCATCACAACACAGTGAACGCCTGGGCAAATTATGGCTGGCTGAGGAGATTGGGTATTTCCTTAATTTAAACAATAACTCACTGCCCTAGTGTTGGACCTCCCATTGACGTATGGCTCTTTTATTTAATGTGTTAATTATTTCAGCTTGATCTGTAATTCCCAGTGCAAGAATTTACTGAGGCAGAGATAGAAAGAGAGAGAGAGAGTGAGAAATAATATAACACAGAAACCTAGGGGAGAGATATGTTTAATTTGCTGCTCATCAAAAACATTGCCCCGCTCGGTCGTTTTATTGATTTACACCCCGACTCATCTTTCCATGGATTTACTTATTTTTTTATTCCAACTAATTCAATTAAAAACCTTTTTACACATGCAGTAGGTGATGTAAATCCCATGGCAATATTTCATGTTACTTTCTCGCACACTTACATTCTCGCTCTTGGAAACGAACACATGCCTGGACACGGTCTCGCATTTACACACATACACACACACATATATAAAACTGCAATGGTGATTTCACAAGTGAAAATGAATCTGCTTCTCATCCGAGTGCCACAAAAGCTGATTTGCTTATTATATTTCAGTCACACCCAAAAAGCGTTGCCCCGTAAAGTGATGCAAAACACTGTTCCAGCTAACCATATGCTACGCTTATACGCTCGCTGTTCAATCTCCAATCACGCTCGATGTCAACTCGTGCCCATTCAGCGAGGCATTTAAGCATTGCTAAGACCCGAACGAGAGCTTTAAATAAGTACTATCAGCGCTAAGGGGAAAGAAGTGCGGCAAACAGAGCATTGAGTCGGCTATGCCAGCACAAACATTCTGGCTAATACACATGAACATTCTTCGACACAAACACGGTCGAGAGAGCAAATGTGCTTTCTCCCTCTCCCACACATGAGGCACATCCTCACTTGTGTATATGTGTGTGTGTGTTTGGTGAGAAATAGACTGAAGTTAGCTGTGCTTGCCCTGGGGAGGACTTGTGGCCGTGGCTGTGTGACAGACTGTTGGCAGATCAGGATCCTGTCAGCCATGCAGGCCCCGGTTAAACAAGCCACACTTATGAGCCAGAAAAATAATTGGAGGCTGCCGCCCGCAATATGCTGCCCCTACTTCCTGTCCATCCGGGTGGCTTCAATAGTGTCAGCTCCGATTAGGGCGTGGAGGGCAGTGTAGTACACGCTCTTTTCACACTGTCTATCTAATTCTTTCTCTTCCTCTCCCGCTCTCTCTCTTTCTGGTTCATGAGAACTGCTGTAGGACGAAATGCTGGCCTATACTCACCCTGCCGCACGCCTCTTCCCGAGAGGCCTGCGAAAATTCAGAGACCGGAGGAAAAAGAGGAGGAGGAAGATGGGCTTTTTTCAGTTGTCAGTGTCTCATGTGAGCAAGGCAAAGTCTGGCTGATTCTGTTGATGTTGTCGTCATGTGTGTATGTGTGGGACAGTGAGCTGTGCTGAGAGGGACAGGGGTTGAGGATGTCACAGAAAAGCTTATAAGGACCACAGCCTCTGATCTGACAGGTCAGCGGGGGCCATGAGAGATACACCACCGACCGTACACACACCACACGGCCATTATCCCCCATGAGACTGCAGGATCACTGACCTGCTGACACTGGATCAGCCTAACTAACACACCGAGGGCTGTCTCCACTGCCCAGTGTACTGTCAGCAAGGCGTATCACGGACACATGAAGCACAACCGTGTAATCTCATCCTGCGGCAACACGTTACACGGCAAATATGTCATACTGTTTGGACAAGGTTTAAACATCAACACACATGGCACAGATAGCCACCAATGCCCACCCTAAAACAGCAAGACCACAGCGAGGACATGCAGCCCTAATATGTTTGAGGAATTCTGTGATTTTGTTCCTTGTCCAGTCAACAGTTCTTATAGTTCCCTCTTACAGGGATCTCGAAGTAGACCGAGAACTAATTATAAGTTCAATGCACCAAACATTTAGATTAAGACATAAAGGACTTTATTGCTGGTGGGATATGAGAGGAGGCAGGAGAGGTTAACGGTGCATTCACACAGAGCGTAAGCGTTAACGCTTCCCATTCACTTTTAATGGGTGACGTTATGCGTTGCCGAACTGAATTGTGGATCTGTCGGCGCCGCGTCAGTGCCGTTGCTAGCGGCAGAAGTTGAACATTTCTCAACTTTTCAAGCGGCAACACGTGTGTCAGCCAACCAGATCGCCTTATGCAAATAACCTAGGCAGAGCATGTGATGCGGCCACTGTGATTGGCTGTTGGCCACGCTTCAGACAAGCCTTCCGTCAAGCGTTAAAGCTTTCGTCCCGTGTGAATGTACCGTTAGCCTGATGGCATAGGCGTTAATAGGTACATGACATTTATGAGCGTGAAAGGAGCTTTGACGTAATCTTGTAAACTTTTGGAGCATTTGTGCTACAAGGGAGCTTTCGTGAGCATGAAGCCTACCTTTCACAGGAATGAACTAAAAACATTTTATGCTCGCTTCGCGTCAGTGCACACGCACCAATGTGTACTTGGACACTGGTGCGGAGCAGAGCAAGACGGCCAGCCTATGTGCTGGGACTAAGCCGTGGACGTCTCCGGCCCAGTTGAAACCCTGCCTGTTCTTTACGAATCTATAAAATGAGTCTATTGACCAAAAAGGTTCTGCAACCGTCACAAAGCACCCAAATCTGGTGCAATCCCTAACCATTTCTGTCTGGAGTGCAGCGGATACCCTAGATCAGTGAATGAGGCAACTTCTTCCTCCCCATACGCAGATCTCTAGCTCAGTATATCTCCGAGGAGCTCATGCAATGCTGGCTGGAGACGCCACACAAGGTGACATTGAGCGTACCTGCGGTCTCAGTGGACGCGGGGCATCCGTCCGTTCGTGGCCGGTGTGCAAATAAATAATGCAATGTACACCTAATGCAGTGGTCCCACACGCAGGATCCTGCCGTCGCCTGCAGCTGCCTTTGGGGTGGAAAATAATTACAATGCAGAGAGGGAGAACAGGCCTCCCATACACAGCGTAATGGGCCAAAATAAGGGGATGGAATGAGGCTGCCCTCTACGCTTCAGTGACTCTTAAACAACCACACACACACACACACACACACAACCCAGGTGAAAGTTACTACCAGCAAATTGCCTTTGCATATCACCATTCAACACTGAAAAGGTTTCCATTTAGGAGGAAGTATAGGAGTCACTTATAATGGAGGAATGAATACACAAACAAGTAAACAGAGATGGGGAATGAGTAAATAAACCTGCGGAGTGGAGAGATGGAACCATCTAGTTGTCAAATAACTTTGCTGTTTACATTGTTTGTTTCCTACTGGTAATTATGCATTGCATTATGAATCATGAAGCATTTATAACAAATACTTCTTTTAATGCGGTAAACAGTTCCACATGTTTTAATTATGCTTAAGAGGAAGATTCAACATTGCGGTATAAGTTTCAAGTACTTTACCGTTGTAATGCTAACAACTCTCTGAGTATTGACTGGACTAACAGGTTAATTGGAAATAGAGTACCAGACTCATTAATTAAGTCTTTACTTAATAAAGTTTGGTAATTATTATTTAATTTGCATATTTAGTGGGAACATTTTGGTGTCAGATTCAGTTATGCCTGGAGATTCTGTACACATTGTACACTTTGAAAAGCCTATTGTAATCCAATACACACAGTAAGAAATAAAGGCAGTCGATGCAGTACTGTTTGAAATGAGATCAAGGTGTTTACATAGGCTCTCTGAAACCTCGGTCTGGGCTGAAATGTAAGCCACTGTACCCATAACTCAGATAGATACAGAGTAGCAGACTTTGATGTGTACCATTTCATTTTTATTCATATGCTTGTCCCATGCTTCATATTTAAAAATTCCTCTTTAATATCTCAATTGTTTCTCTGGCAGCAATTATGTGGGGAACAAAAGTCAATAATATTCAAGATTTCAATACCAAAAACATTTCTTAACAAATTTATTTAAAACCAGGTCATTTTAGCTAACTGCTACACATCTACATTCATTTTATAGCTCCATGTTTAATGGATTTCGGTCCGTGTAACGATTTCGGTCTGTTTAACGCTTCACAATTCAATTTTCAGATCATACCATGTACATGCAAAAAAAGAATAATAATCATAATAATAAAACTAAACATTAATTGAAAAAATTTTAAACCTCGTTATTGGATTATTGTAATTATCTCTCCTTTTCTTAATTTTACTTGTACAAAATTGTAATTTAAGAAATGAAAATTTAATGATTTAAATACATTTTATAAATTGTTAAATAATTTGGAATATTTTTAGCCTGTATTTCACATCTGTGTTTCACATTAATATATACGTATTATACATTTGACGTGATACATGGCTTTTTATCTCACATTCTTTGGCCAAAATACCAAATAATAGCCAAGGTTCATTAAATACATCATAGAAAAATAATTGCTTATAATAAAATAATTGATTAGTTTTAACACTGTTAAACCTAATGCGGCTTTCACATAGGATGCGGTGTGCGCTGCGCTCGCCGCCGGGTTCATCGCAGCCAAGCGATTTGTGCTCTGATGGCCAGACCAAAGTAGGCAGGGTTTTCAATAAATTACTAAATAGGCGATGAGGAATAGAGAGACTGATGTTGCACGTCTCCATTTCACGTAACTTTAAGCTGCCTACCTACAACAAGCTACTTGACTTAAAACACACATGACATGCCAACTTGAATTGCTACGTGTTTCCATGACACGGCTTTCCTTCCGATGTCTCTGTAGGAGCATAAACTTGTATTAAAATTAAGCTCTGGGAATTCCGAGTATAAGCTTTCGTCCATTTTGCTTGTTTGGATACCCCATTTCTGTTGGCCGCACGGGTATTTCCTCAGCGCAACAAAAAAACGTCCTCGCGCGACGCAAGCCATTGAAATGAATGGGTTTCATAGCGCAGCGCACACCGCATCCTATGTGAAAGCCGCATAACACTGTTTTAAAAGAGTGATCCGGATCAATCACAATACTGACAGGCCGTGGACAATTCATACGTGCGCTTATTACTATCATTATGGTAAACTGTCACTGAAAGAGTGTGCGTCATACCCCCGCTAATGTAAGACCCACAGCAAAAAGAAAAACGAAAAATACAAAAAAAGAAAATCGTATATTTTTTTGTTTGTTTAAATTCTCATTTCTTAAATTACAATTTACTGTAGTAAAAGTAAAATTAATAAAAGGAGAGAAAATTACAATAATCTAATGACAAGGTTATCCAGAAAAATGTAAAAATTAACGTTTAGTTTCATTTTTTTATTTTTGCATTTACATCGTAGGGTCTGAAAATTGAATTGTGAAGCGTAACACGGACCCATTTCAGCTATAGTCTACTTAGAAATTTTAGAAAAAGCAAATGTGTAGGGGTGCACCGATATATCGGCCGATAATGCTTGCCATGCTTCTCAATGAATTACGGTGAAATGCTGCTACATCCAAAAGCCAGAGGGCGCTCTCGTACCGAAACGCAATATGCGTTGCAGACAAAGAAACATTACACATGCAGCTATGACACCCAGCTCCAGGAAATGTCTTAAAGATATGTTTATATTGCTGTTCTTCAAACATTTTCAGGTATTTTCATGATAATAAAGAATACGTATAATAATTATGTCTGACGAGTGTTGCTTTTTCAAATGCATGTTATAAACGACTTAAACTCACAGTGATTTCAGAACGATAAGGACTTCATTCTGATCAAAAGCCATAGTACATGAAATAGCTGTAAATAATATCGGCTGTGCGATTCAGAATAGTTATCAGCCATGGATTATTAGTGTATATCTGCATTTATCGGATAGTTAAAAGAAACACAACTACAAAATCCGGTAAATCTGCTAAACTGTGACAGAGCAACCTCATTGCAATTTTTCTCTTTACAATGGCTTCCAATGTGCATCCAATCAGACTTATTCAAAATGAACTGAATTATATCCATCTTGCAATTTTGCAAGCAAAATACTAATAAAAGCTTGTATTTGACCCACTTCATTCCAACATATGCAGTATTTAAACAAAGTTACTTCTATAGTACATCAAATGCAGAAGTTAGGAAATAAGATTTTTGACCTACAATGTCCCAGATATATTTTAAAAACCGTCACTACATTGTAAAGTTCAATTCTTCTCTCATTCTTTTCCTTAGTGGTTCCTCAAGGGCAAGAGAGAGAGTTTCTCGTCCCACAGGACGAATGCTTGAGCCCAGGCTGGCTCTTTAACTTCACACCACTCTTTCCATTGGGCTTCAGAGATCCAGACCGAGTTGTACTCATATTAGCTGCCAGCGTTGGCCTACCTCCCCCTGGGTGACCACTGCTCTGGGGTTCTGGCCACTTCCCTTTGAAGCTCTAAAGACTTTTGGCAGAGACATTGGATGCCCTTGAGGGGCCCCTCCCCATTGTGACCCTTACAGGGTTTACGGTCCCCAAAGTTATTTTCGGCTCTTATCACTGTCCTGGGCAATACTACGGGAAAGGATACACGAAGGTTAGAATACTCTTTAATATTACTTTTAAAATGTTTAAACATTTAAAATGGTACCATAGTGTGAGAATGAGCTCTGGATAAACCAGAGGACAGATATGTTGAGTGGATCTTTGATCTGCTGTTAAAAAAGCAAAGTGAATGCTTCAGAAACAAGCAAAGCTTTGCATGTACAAAGTCTTTACTGAAATGGAACATCTGAAGTGCATGTAAACCTAATTGCGAGTAATAATAACAACATTAACTCTACTGACAGTAGCATTTTATTCAACCTTCCCTTTTGATGAACATTCTCCTATGCTTTAGAATTAGCTTAATTTTCTTATTTGTACCCTAGATCAATATGATTTTATATTACACTTCACACTACACATCGCTTAAGAATTCATTAGCAGCTATTTTGTGAATAACAGCGTTACACATAAAACGCAAAAATAAATCATACATCATTAGGTTTTCAAGCTGCAAACCGCAGCATTCACACAAACACAGACACCGCTGTCAGAAACAAGCGTGGAAGTTGGAACACACATTTGACCTGGCAGTCTTTTCCACTGTCGTACCTCTATTTTCTTGTCATTATCAACTGATGAGGACTACAACTATGTGTGTGCGTGTTTGTGTAGAAACGTCACTGTCTTTCTGGCACTCGCAGAGTAGATTCATGCCCACAGGCAAGTGCCTTTGAATAACGCTAGGTTAAGACATAATCATCTACACGAAGGAGAAGATTCTCTTTGACCCTTGTCACCTTGCCACCTCATTCACCAGAGCTGGCGGGCCAGGAAAGAGGAAAAGCTAATTGCAGAGGGTGAACCTAGAGGCAATAGCAGAGAAAGAGAGAGGGGGGAGAGAGACCCGACTGCTTTGATGCTAAATGAGGAGGTCTTGTACAGCTCCAGATATCAGGAGACAGAGAAAAATGTTTTAGGCAGCTGACACATGAGTTATTGGGCCCTCTTACATCTTAGCGGAAGGTTCTTGAATAAAGTCGTAAGACGTATGCTGGATTCTTAGACATTTTTTGCACTTTTAAACATCTATCTCTGCTTCTCTATCACACACACAGAGAAGCTCAATACAATAAAAACTGAGTTTTGAATTTCCCCTGTGTGAGCTTTAAGTTCATCTTAATATACACTATATGGACAAAAGTTTTGGGATGCCAACTTTTAATGAACAGGTTTGACTACTTTAGTCATTTCATTAAGCTATAGCATATAAAGCAATTCTTTGTGTGCTTCTTATATTATAGCAATAGTTTGGGTAGAGCACCCTTTTACTTCCAACATGACAATGCCCCTATTTACAAAGCAAGGTTGTAAAATAAATAATTAATTCAGTCTGGTGTGGAAGAACTTGAATGGTCTGCATAAAGCCCAGACCTGAACCCACTGTTATGACTTGGTGGATCTGAACCAAACACTCGTCACCCAAACCCATCATTGATTTGTACACAGGGCTGCAGTCATTTCAGCACATAAAATGGAACCAACAAATATGGAAACAAAATTCTTTAAGATGGTATTGCATTATATAGCATTATTTATTTGGATTGTAATAACTGGGATAGATAAACATGTTTATTTATTCTTAACGCCATTTCAGCATCTATGGCCATATTCATAGCAAGAAGTGGTTAATCGGCAGGTTAACGATGCAGGTTATGTGAATTGGAGATGTCATATTGCCCTTCCTTCAGTGTGTGTGTTAACATGTGTATAGTTTTTGGAGTGGAAGGAAACCATATACTGCAGTGCCCAGAGTAAACCCATGCTGACAGAACATTTAAACCATACACAGGAAGACCTCCTGACCCAGCCAGGGCTTGAACCAGGGACCTTCTTGCCACCCTAAACATCTTTATTAGAAGGGGTGTCTCAATAGTTGATGTCTATATGAAAGTTTTTAACCTTTACTAAAATACACTTTTAAAATGGACCAAAAATAGTGTATTTATTACTCATCCTGCACTAAACAAATTTTTATTCAATCAAAATAAAGGATGAATTTAAGGTTTCCTAAAAACTCACCAAATGTGAGTACAAACTGGCCAGTTGGCTGTATACGGACAACCGGCACATCCGGGAACTTGACTGTAAATTTCGTCACCGCCCCTTTTCGGGGGATAAAAAAGCAGAGCTTCCATTGGCTTCCATTCAAAATAGCGGAACAAAGCAACGTTTTTACACAGCCGGCAGGCGTGAATGGCTTGTGAAGTCACTCAGATTAAACATGTTGAGTGTTTGTCTGTCCATCCTGCCTGCCGTGGAGCGCGAGAGATGCATTAGCACATTTAATTTGGTCAGTGTGGAAACATGTCCCTTTCATTCTCACAGCGTCAAATTTTGTGTAACAACGTCATCCAGTGATTGCTGGAATTATTGCTAAGCCAGTTAGTTGTATGGCTGGACGGAAAAGTGCACTCATTACTCTAAATATAAAGACATAATATATAAATACGAAGTAACTTTCAAATACGAAGTAAAATCATTCACTTGCTTCCCTGTTGACTCGATGAGGTATGAGTAAATGTCCGGGTAAGACACCTCTGGCCAATAGGGAGCGTTGTTACACAAATTTGATGCTGGGAGAATGAAAGAGACATGTTTTTATATTGACCAAATTAAATATGTTAATTTATCTTTCGCGCTCTATGGCAGGCAGGGTGGACAGATAATTACTCAACATGTTTAATCTGAGTGATTTCATAAGTTATTTACGCCTGCCGGCTGTGTACGAAGGTTGCTTTGTTCCGCTATTTTGAATGGAAGCCAATGGAACGTCTAGTGCGATTTCCCCCAAAAGTGGGCGTGAACCTGTTCAGAAACATTCTATGACGTTGCGCCGGTTGTGCGTATGGTTTTCAGGAACATCAGCATGGGTGTGGACAAATATAGAGCTTTATGCAAATTTATGTTTATTATCAGTGAAACCAAACTCAACATAAAGCATAAAGAAGACATGTTTCAAAGACAGTAAATATCTTTTTTAAAGAACTTGTTTGTCTATTAAACGCATACAAATTAAGGATAGAAAAAACACAGCTTTGCATTACTTCTCTTTCTTTGTATAGAGCAATTAACTTACACCAGCCTGTTTAGATTTTTGACAGAACCATCAGCCATTGTTTTGTATATAAATTTTCCATTCAGAACAGGGCCGGCGTCAAGCGTTTTTATTAATTTAATATATATCAAGAATAATTAAAATAAATTAAACATTGAATGTTTCATGACTTTTAATGTAATCTAATGAGGAAAATATAGTTGATATACAGTATGTTTTCTTTAATTGAAATAGACCAGTTCTCTGGTTGTATTGCGGTGTCTCATGCGTCTTTACGTCTTTAGCATATTTGTGACTTGATACTAGCAACGTGTTTTTTCACGGCATTTTATGGATTGTGTAAAATATGGATATTAGAACATTTAAAACGAACCAGCACCGCCTGCTTCATCTGACTTCATGCAAACACCGATTGGCTCAAACTCGGAGTTTCTGCAAGTTATTGTTGCTAATTTTCAAAAATGAGTTATTTATATTTTGACATTCTCTATTTAAAAAAATTCAAAACAATGCATGATTTCATTTGTTGGAATCTGACAAAACATGTCAGAGCTACACCTTTGAAGTTAACAGAGTCAGCAAAGTTAATTTTGATAAAATTTTTAAAAAGATAAAATATTTTTAAAGGTTCAAAAACAAAATTACCGCATCCATACACTGTAAAAAAATTCTGTACAAATTGCAGCTGGGTTGCCGGTAACTTACCGTAGATTTAAATGTATGTTTTTTACTTGGAACATTTTGTTCAAAGTTAAATGAACATTTAACATTTACAAGTCTGTCTTTACAGAGTAAAATTAAAAAAACAGCATCAAGCAAAACATTCTGGGAAACAAAATCTGAAGCAAAAAACAGAAAAAGGTTGATGATGATTTCTGGTTCCCAGAATGCTTTGCATGAGGCTGTTACACTGTAAAAAAATCAGTAGAAATTTGCAGCTGGGTTGGCAGTAACTTACCATAGATTTAAATTTATGCTATTATTGGCAACATTTTGTTCAAGGTTAAATGAACATTAAACATTTACAAGTCTTTGTCTTTACAGAATAAAACCAGGAAAACAGCATCAAGCTAAACATTCAACAATATCTGAAACAAAAAACAGAAATAGTTTGATGATGATTTCTGGTTCCCAGAATGCTTTGCATGAGGCTGTTATTGTATATTTTTACTCTGTAAAGATAGAGACTTTAAGATAAAATTTATACAAATTTGAACAAACTCTTGCCAGTAAATAACATAAATTTAAATCTACGGTAATTTACCGGCAACCCAGCTGCAATACCATTGTAATTTCTATGGATGTTTTTACAGTGTGTATATATATATATATATATATATATATATATATATACATACACACACTGCATTCAAGCAATACATACATACACACACTGCATTCAAGCAATACATTCAATCAATGTTTGTTACCTCAGTATCGAACCCATGACTTTTGCACTGCTGATGCAATGATCTAACAACTGAGCTTCATGAACATCCATACAGAAGAAATATCACATGCTTTCTAACAACGTTTACATTCCACACTTTATTAGCAGGTGTGGAAAAAGTCAATTTCAGCCCCTGCATACACACAAACTCACTATCACAAAGAATTCTTCCTAACCGCTGTCCCACTTTCAGAGTTCCTCCTAGAGTCTTTTTCTCCACACAGCCTGTGGTCCACTAACCTACTTTAGAACCACGTCAACACCTCTCAAGTGTTCCCGTCTCGACTGTCGTTTGAGGTAACTCAAGCTTTTAATGAGCTCTTAATCACAGAGTCCCCTAAAAAATTTCACCCCCCGCCCAGGCCACGAGCGAATCTCTCCAAAGAACGAGACGACTCGATGCGCCCCGTCTGTGAAAATTCATGAATTCAAAGGCTGAGCCGATTTGTCTAAACACAAAGGAGCAGAATCGGTTCAGGAGATCAAATCTACTGAGGAGTGTCAGCTGAGACATCTCATGCATCACAGTAACATGAAGTTCATTCATGAATATACACAAGCCAAATCACAGAGCGGATTCACATGGCTTGACTTGGCATTTCATCCTTCAACTGTCTCACTGAAAACCTTTTCCCTAAAAGCTAGCGCGTTATTTTTTCAGTGTCGTTCTTTTTTCTTTCCTCGTGCTGCGGAATGCATGATTGACCCCAGCTACAAAGACACAGAACAGAGCAAATTTCAATGCTGAAGGTTCGTCACTTACAGACACAAACAGATGTCAGATAGACACGCACATATTCAGGGTCCGACATTAATACCTGGGAAGCGCCAAATGCGACTATAAATTGCTTTTGATCAGATGGATGGTAAGTTTATTAGGAACCGCAACATACAAAGCACAGCAGCTCTCTGTAATAGGACACTTGAGACCCTACAGACCAACAAATGAGACTTTATCTCATGACAAACCAGCTAGAATATGGTCATGTTTACTTTTATATTGCTTGTGATAGAACAAGAAACATCAGTTAAAATGCACAATTCCCAATGTACCAGATTATCCTATTTTATCTTATATCTACATATTAGGGGTGCACCGATATATCGGCCGATGGTGCTTGCTATGCTTCTCAATGAATTATGGTGAAATGCTGCTACATCCAAAAGCCAGAGGGCGCTCTCGTGCAGAAACTCAATATGCGCTGCAGATGAAGAACCATACACACGCAGCTATAACACCCAGCTCCAGGAAATGGCTTAAGGATATATTTATATTGCTGTTCTATAAGAATATGTAAAATGATTATGTTTGACGAGTGTTGCTTTTTCAAATGCACATTATAAACAACTCAAACAGTGATTTAGTGATTTGATCAATAAGGACTTACTGATCAAAGCCGTAGTACATGAAAAGCTGTGAATATTATCGGCTGTGTGATTCATAATGGTTATCGGGCACATATTATTAGTGTATATCGGCATTTATCGGTGCACCCCTACTATATATGACTTAAATCAAACAGATTTTCACTTGGGGCACTAACAGGAAAATACAGAATCAGTCGCTAGTTAACAGCATTCTTCTTTATTGCATCTACTGCAAAGTCCATTGTTTTTACTCTCTAAACTACAGGTTTGCACTTTCCACCCTAAATAATGCACTAACTGCCACCTATTATTAGCATAGATATTTGAAACTATACTATTGTTTCTAACACATGTGACCCTGGACCAAGTCGCACGGGTATATTTGAAGAGTTTTTGGTTCCAAAATGCAATAAATCCATTTTGACTAATTTCCGTAAAAATGTGTTTTCTATACCAAGAAAGGATGAAAACCACTATTTTCTGTTACAAAATTTCACATAGAATCTTTTGGTTATAAAAAAATAAAAAATTCAAATCCATGACTTGATTTTCAAAGATTTATTATAAAAACAAAAAAATTTTTCCACAAAATGCAATAAATCCATGACAAGTTTTTTTTTCTCCAAATGCTAAATCTATTGAATCAATATATAAATGTGCATTCATCTTTGCCATGTTATATTCATTTAGTTGAACGGTGGTATAAACTGATTTATAAAACGGTTAGTTCCAATCCTTGATTCTGATTGGTCAATAGGTGTGCTTTATTCATGATAAAACACTGCTATGACCGCTTCACCTAACGGTTCTGTTTATCACTGCGCCCTTAGCAACACCCTTACGAACCACACATATCGGTTTGTTGTTTTTATTTGACCTTTCATGCATATTACACATTGGAACACATTTTTGTTCATGGTCAGGGACTATTTTTTCTAGCGGAAGGAATGCTTTTTATTGATTTTACTTCATGAAAGTTGCACTAATATTTTTTTTTTACTTTAATATTGTGTGGTAACCGTTTTATAAAAGCAATAAGGTACTTGAAGCAAGTGCTGTATCGTGAATAAGTAAAGGCTGAAGGGGTTAACAACGCCCTTCAGCCGTTACTTTTTCAGGATACAGCACAGCCTCTCGTACCTTATTGCTTATATAAATAAACATTAATGGAATTAATCAAAACACTTACTTTGTCATATTAAGAACACTGTCATTGCTGCAGTTATACTTGGGATGTCGTTTCTTAACATTTTTCACAAACAAAAATGTTTTGGTCCTGCTAGCTATAATTAGCTGAGCGGATTTATTGCATTCTGCAGAAAAGGAGGAGTGGCGTTTATTACGTTTTGAGAAAAAAGGGAGAAAAGGCGGATTTTGCGTATTGTATTTTGCGTAAAATTAAGAATTTACTTTTAAATACTGACCTGATATAATACTGATTAAGTAACTAGTTTTTTTTAAATGGCGTTTATCGTGTTTTGGAACCAGACCCTACATTTGTAGTAATTGTCAACAATACACTGGGTTAAAATTATACAATTCATGCCAAAAATCATAAGGATATTAAGTACAGATCATGTTACTAAAGAAATTTAGTAAGTTTTTTAACGTAAATATATAAAGATGTGTATCTAAGGTCCTTATTTGGACAACTTTAAAAATAAATTTTCCCAATATTTTGATTTTATTGCACCCTTTTTTGCTAAATTGATCCTCATGACTGATTTTGTGGTTCAGGATCACACATTCTGATGTTATTATTAGTGCCATGCTCTTATTTGTCAGCGGCGACTGCATTGTACGATGTTCTTCTTTCCGTCTTATGAACTTTGAAGGGCAAACAAACAGACTAAACAGACAGGTGTGCATGAAAGATAAGCTGGGTTTCCATCAAACATAAAGCTAATATTTTCTAAACTGAATGCTGTGCACAGAAAAAGAAATGCAGAATTTTTCATACAGAATGTTCGCTACGTCAGAATTTATTCGGCAAATGCGTTTCCATCTCCTATTATTCGCATTTACTTTTTATTCGCATATGTCAAAATCCACCTCAACATTTTTTTTGCGAGTTAAGAAATTTGGCCTTTCCATCACTCGTTTCTTGTGCGATACTTCAAAATGGACATAAAAGTGTGATGGAAAACAGCTAAAGTAAGCCTCAAAACACTTACTTGTGATTGACTTAAAGTATGATAAATCATACCAAACCAAAAATAATGGGTGGAAATGATGGCAATTATTAGAAAAAGTGTGGAGGACAAAATCATCTTTATTGAATAAAAAGGGACATGTCCCTAGCATCTCCCGCATATTCTACAGTGGGGCAAAAAAGCATTCAGTCAGCCACCAATTGTGCAAGCTCTCCCACCCAAAAAGACAAGAGAGGCCTGCAATCCCCATCAAAGGCACACGTCAACCACGAGAGACAAAATTAGGAAAAAAATCCAGAAAATCACATTGTCTGATCCTCCAAAGAATTCATTTGCAAATTATGGTGAAAAATAAGTATTTGGTCAATAACAAAAGTTCATGTCAATGCTTTGTTATATACCCTTTG
The DNA here is from genome assembly GCF_027580225.2 of Misgurnus anguillicaudatus. NCBI lineage: Eukaryota > Metazoa > Chordata > Actinopteri > Cypriniformes > Cobitidae > Misgurnus > Misgurnus anguillicaudatus. The sequence continues at coordinate 27,474,512 of NC_073346.2, read as the reverse complement.
TTGGCAATGACAGAGATCAAACGTTTTCTGTAAGTCTCCACAAGGTTTTTATACACTGTTGCTGGTAGTTTGGCCCATTCCTCCATGCAGATCTCCTTTAGAGCAGTGATGTTTTAGGGCTGTCGCTGGGCAACACGTATTTTCAACTCCCTCCAAAGATTTTCTATGTAGTTGAGATCTGGAGACTGGCTAGGCCACTCCAGGACCTTGAAATGGTTCTTACCAAACCACTCCTTCGTTGCCCGGGCGGTATGTTTGGGATCACTGTCATGCTGAAAGATCCAGCCACGTTTCATCTTTAATGCCCTTGCTGACGAAAGGAGGTTTTTAGTCAAAATCTCACGATACATGGCCCCATTCATTCTTTCCTTACGTGGAACAGTCGTCCTGGTCCCTTTGCAGAAAAACAGCCCCAAAGCATGATGTTTCCACCCCCATGGTTCACAGTAGGTATGGAGTTCTTTGGATGCAACTCAGCATCTTTCTCCTCCAAACACACGAAGTTGAGTTTCTACCAAAAAGTTATGTTTTGGTTTCATCTGACCACATGACATTCTCCCACTCTTCTTCTGGATCATCCAAATGCTCTCTAGCAAACTTCAGACGGGTTCGGACATGTACTGGCTTAAGCAGGGGGACACGTCTGGCACTGCAGGAATTGAGTCCCTGGATGCGTAGTGTGTTACTGATGGTAGCCTTTGTTACTTTGGTCCCGGCTTTCTGCAGGTCATTCACTAGGTCCCCCCATGTGGTTCTGGGATTTTTGCTCACCATTCTGGTGATAATTTTTACCCTACGGGATGAGATCTTGCGTGGAGCCCCAGATCGAGGGAGATTATCAGTGTTCTTGTATGTCTTCCCTTTTCTAATAATTGCTCTCACAGTGGATTTCTTCACACCAAGCTGCTTACCTATTGCAGATTCAGTCTTCCCAGTCTGGTGCAGGTCTACAATTTTGTTTCTGGTGTCCTTTGACAGCTCTTTGGTCTTGGCCATAGTTGAGTTTGGAGTCTGACTGTTTTAGGTTGTAGACAGGTGTCTTTTATACTGCTAACAAGTTCAAACAGGTGCCATTAATACAGGTAACAAGTGGATGACAGAGGATCCTCTAAAGAAGAAGTTACAGGTCTGTGAGAGCCAGAAATCTTGCTTTTTTGTTATTGACCAAATACTTATTTTCCATCATAAATTGCAAATAAATTCCTAAAAAATCAGACAATGTGATTCTCTGGATCCTCCTCTCATTTTGTCTCTCATAGTGGAAGTGTACCTATGATGAAAATTACAGGCCCCTCTCATCTTTTTAAGTGAGAGAACTTGCACAATTGGTGGCTGACTAAATACTTTTTTGCCCCACTGTATGCCCATGTTTCACTGATCTGATGTGAGTGATATAGACACCTACCATGAAATGTCTTAAAACTAGCAAGCCATCTAACAACTTACATTTAAGTGAAAACTCCAACTAAACTCCGGCTGTTTATATTAATTAATCCGCAAAATCAAAATATGTCTAAATTTTTCTGACAGGTGCCATTTGGTGTATCTCATATGATGATCACAGTGAAATTTTTACCTAAAATGCTTCCCTCAAATATGCAAGGCATTTACTAATAAAATAAATCCATTGTCATATAAAAACAAACTGAATAAGTAAAAATAAAAAAATGCATAATTAATTTTAAACATAAAAAAATAATTTGCAGCCCACATACATTTATGCACAGCATTAAAATGCATAACACACAACGAAAGCACACACAAACAACATAAATGATCCTAATTGAAACGGTGCAGCAGTACACACACAGTGCTAATTAAACACTAGTTTGAACCCACATGAATTTAGAAAGTGTTGGTCAATTTTGATGGCTTTTACTTGTCTACCTGGTGGAGCGGCATAGCCACGAGGAATCCTAACAAAAAATGTTGGTCATCCAGCATAGACTCTTTGCTTGAGCTGGCTGCCCGATTGCAGACTAAACCACTTAAAAAGCCTGTTACGAACACCAGCATCCCAGACTGGGGACCGGCATCTAAACACAACATATGCTGGTGACCAGCAAAACTTGTCTCTCTAACAGGGTACACACACACACACAGTCTGAGCCAGCCAGCGATGAGGGACAGCTTTAAAGGTAATTGATTTTATACCCGCCTAATTTCCTCGTCTCTCTCCCTTGAGCTTCATCAACAGTCTGTCAATAGGCTCGCCGGCCAAGCTCCATTCGTTAGTGCCAAAGAAACGCCTCAATCAGATCACCATCACTCACACGCACACATATATACATCCGGCATCCTTACGGAAATCCTGCAGCTGAGCTTAAACACTCACAAACACAGAAACGCTGTCATAAACACTCAAACAAAAAGCAAGCGCTCATTAGAACAGTTGTACATACAGAGTAAATCAATGCTTGTAGCTAATCACTGGTTTATTGGTGTGTGATAAGAGGACTGCAGTAAAAATAGGCAGTCATGAGCCTTCAGGCCTAAATGACCAACACAAGACCAGAGCAACTTCACTATGACACAGACCTGCAAAAACAGAATTCATATATATTGTAGCAGTGGCGGCCAGTGACTTCTTCTTTCGAGGGCGCTCAATGCAAAGTTTGTCACAACATGTATGTAGCCTGTCATGTGTGTGGTTCGTAATTTCAAAATATGGGTTCGGTGCGTCGAGTGAACTTATGTGCATCACGTGTCTTGTCAAAATAAGTGCCTGCTGCAGACGCGTCTAAAGTGTTTATGATAAAAGAGACGCTCGCGTTTGCCAGATACTCTCATAAACTCATGCGTAATCAAAGTTTACTGTTAAGGGAGTGTCTTGCATGTATTTTGTGAAAGTGAGCGTCCCTTTTATCATAAACCGTTATAACGGGTGTGCAGCAGGCACTTATTTTAACAAAACACGATGCACATGGTTCACATGACGCACAAACACATATTTTGAAAACACAAGCAACACATGACACTCCGAACACATATTTTGAATTTGCGCCCCTCAGAAGAGCAGTCTCGAGCCGCCACTGTACAGTAGTGTGAGTATTCCAATTTTATTCATTACATTCCTCATAAACACGATCATCTGTGGTTTTACTTAAAGGACAAGTTCGGTATTTTAAACTTAAAGCCCTGTTTTCAGATTGTTTATGATGAAATAGAACGGTTTTGACAGAAATTTCGACATATGCGGCTGCCCCGAAAAATTTCGTGTGTTTGTGTTTCACCTCCCACCTCTACAATGGGTTTATAGGTGCACTGGAACAATCCTTCCTAAAATGCATTAAACTTTCGTTTACAAAGACATGAAACTCGCCGAGTGGTCGGGGGTGTTCACTGGTATGCTCACACAAAAATCGCTGCAAAATACGCATTCCAACAGGTTTTATCGTAGTTTTTGCCAACTCCATTGACTTGTATTAGATGTGCTGTGAGGTACGGTATTACTCCGCGCCGGGAACTTTGTTTCTATTCTTGCAATTGGCAAAGGTGGATTATCGCCACCAACTGGGCTGGAGTGTCTATTATTCAAGCTCTCAGCGGAAGAATGTACGGGTGTGAGGCGTTTGGAAAAATAGGTCCACAAGTTTACAACGAATGCTAAAACACCTGTTGGAAAGCATCTTTTGCAGCAATTTTTGTGTGAGCGTGTCAGTGAACACCCCTGACCGCTCGGTGGGTTTCACGTCTTTGTAGACGAAAGTTGGATGCATTTTGGAGGGGATTGTTCCAGTGCACCTGTGCACCCATTGTAGAGGTGGGAGGTAAAACACAGGCACCCGAAGATTCTCGGGGCGGCCGCATATGTCGAAATTTCAGTCAAAACCGTTCTATTTCACCATAAACAATCTGAAAACATGGCTTTAAGTGTAAAATACCAAACTTGACCTTTAAAAGCTACAATCTTAAATGCTGCAACCTATAGAGGCTGGTTTCCCAGACAGGGTTTGGATTAAGCCAGGACAAGGCCTTAGTTATATAAGAACATTTAGTAGTCTGTAAACCACCCCAAGAACATGTAGATTGAAATCACATTTGTAATAGGGTGCACTATATGGGCTACAAGAGCCTGATAATGAAAAATTTTGTAAAAGAAAAAAGTTAACATACAAATCTATCAACTGATTCTTCTGGCTAATAAAGAATGTACACTACTGTAAGTAACTTTAACAAATAACACATTAGTAAACCTTTTGGTTTAATGTATCTTCATTATGTTAATGACTCCTACCTACACTCAAAAAAATGTATTTATTTTCAACCCAGCGTTGGGTCAAAAAGAGACAAACCCAAACCGATGGGTTGTATTTTAACCTATGCTAAATTATTTTAACCCATTGTTGGGTCAAATAAAAATAGTTATTTTTAAAGGCACACCATGAAACTTTTTGGCCACTAGGGGGTGCTGGACATGTATTTTTCACGCCTAGCGCCCCTAGAGGCCACAAGCGCCGCAGCACTGTCGCAAAGGAAAGAAACTAGCCAACCTTAAAACTAAACTAAAAACTAAACATTTAAAACGCTAAACGATCAACATTTTGAGACAACAGGGAGAAACGCAGTCATGTTACAACTTTCTGATGAGGAACTCGTCGTGGCAGAAGCCATTTCTCAATCTGAAGGTTGCAGCCTCCGAATGTCGTATTTCTAAGCTGCATACGTCATCAAGACTCTCTTATTTCACAATATTAACAATTATAAAGTTGACTATTGTACTTAGTAGATCGTAAATTGTTGCAGTATGCTTATGACTTGCGAATGTAATGCTCAGTTTACCTTAATAAACCAGGCTTGATGACGTATTCAGCCTCCATATTTGACCTCCGGAGGCTGCAGCCTTCAAATTGAGAAACGACCAGAAATATTTCCTTGCCCTTTTCCAAACAAATATTGTTGCATCATCTCTCCCTCCCTCGCCACCAGGATTTTCCGCAATGGCGCTCGTTTTTTCTCTCTTTTGTGTGAAAATTGTCGCTCCAAATCCAAGTAAACCGATGTGATCCAAGCAGACCTAAAGTCTGCCGCTTTGTAATACGTCACGCGAGTGACAGTGGAACGCAGCAAATGAGGAAGAGAGAAGAGAGAAACGCTCGGATCTGATTGGTGAATGAATAGGGTTTGGTTTTACAACTGTGAGCAAGTTTGACTGCTGTAGCATCCTGGATTGTAATGTAAATACCATAGACACAGTAAAAGAAAGGTAAATACGTGAACACAGCATTTGAATACAGCGAACTATAAGCAAGATAATCGCCGTCATTTATAAAGAAGATCGCATTTATGTATGAATCAAGAACGTGAGTTTATATTAAAAAATTGCCTTAAAGGGGAATCGAACCCGGGTCGCCCGTGTTATAGGTCCGTGACACTAAAACTGTGCCACGGAGTCACATAATATAAGTTGCTCTCTACACTCCTTAAGTAGCTTCCAGCAAAATTCACGTTAAAAACAAATTGTGTGGAGGAAGTGACGTATGCCGTAAAGCAGTCGAATTTTGTAGTTTTTTTTGGTGCTCTGGTTACTACCAGAAACCCTAAGTTTTAAAATACGAGTAAAAGTGATACAGACCCCGTCAGGCTATGGTAGACATGTCATTCAACCTATTTAAAGTCGATGTACTACCACAAGGGTCTTGAAAATTTATTATGAAGGTTGAAAAATGACATGGTGTCACTTTAACTCAATGGCTGGGCTTGTCCCTTTTTTACCCCAATTTTTTTTTTTATTGTACTGTATGCACCAATCTGCTTTTATTGTGTTCACTTGTTTACACCAAACATTTTGTTCTGGGGATTCCTGTATAAGTATTCCTAGCCTAATTGGTAGGTCACTGCATTAACAAAGCAGGGGTCATGGGTTCGATTCCCTGGGAATGCACACAGGCTACCGATTTACACTGGACAGTAAATTGCTTTAGATAAACGCATCTGCCAAATGCAGAAATGAAATGAATTTGGATTTAACATATAGGACCATTCTTTATTGGGGTGGCAAATGAGAGGCAGAAATTGTAAAAATACTTATTTGTTTTCTTTTGATAAAATGTATTGTTATGCATTTAAAATTAGTTTAATGTGCTACATTCATAAAAAAATTAATTTTAATAACATTTTTTAATTTTAAATATTAAAAAATAAACACTGGTGAAACATCCAATATTTTAAGTAAAAAAGACAGTAACACCATAGACAGATTAGCCTAAATCCAGTCTTTTCTAAAATGGAGGCTGCCATCATTATGATTTCAAGATCAGGGACATTTAGGAAGTATTAATATGTATGTATTCATCAAATTTTGATTAAAATATTTAAAATCTACAAGTAATAAGCATAAAACTACAGAATCTAATAAAGTGCGACACATGAAATTGTCAGAAATTTTGCTAACTTTAAGAAAATTTATAAGAATGCACTCACCATGCACCCCTCAGATCAACCAGCACCTGCAAGGACCTTTACACACAGGAAGGAATGCAAATAGATTTCCCCCTTTTCTTAAAGGGGCGACATCCATTGTCGTAACCCCACATACATGAATTTGGGGGACACAACTTTTTTCTTAAATACTACAATATATATATATATATATATATATATATATATATATATATATTATATAAAAATCTATCTACCACTTAATTTGTGTTAAAAAAAATTATTGTTGCAATTACAATCCATGATACCTCTCTGAGGTATGACAGGAACATGCCTATTTTGTTACAAATGCAATCTCTCAAACTCAAGTAAATGTGTGTTTTAAAACAATTTTTTTTAAATGCACCAATTGTGTTTATCCTACAGAATACAATAGGGGTGCACTGATAAATACCGATATACACTAATAATATGTGGACGATAACTATTCTGAATCGCACAGCCGATATTATTCACAGCTATTTTATGTACTACGGCTTTTGATCAGTAAGTCCTTATCGATCTGAAATCACTATTAGTTTAAGTCGTTTATAACAAGTATTTGAAAAAGCAACACTCGTCAAACATAATCATTATACTAGGGCTGTCAATTGATTAAAAAAATTAATCTAGATTAATCGCATGATTTCATGAGTTAACTCGCAATTAATCGCCAATTAATTGCACATTTTTATCTGTTCTAAATTTACCTAAATGTAACACTTTTCAAATTTTTAATGCTCTAATCAGCATGGATTTGGTCAATATATATGCTATATGCAAATGTTTGTTTACAACAGCCTGTTTACATTTTCAACAGAACCATCAACCATAGTTTTAAATAGGATTTTCCCTTTAGAAGACCTTGTTCTTTCTCCATTTCTGTTTGCTGCTGATCATTTGTGACCTGTGCTGGCAAATTGAGTTGGGATGAGCAAATTTTCAAAAATTAGTCATTTATATTTTAACATTCTCTATTAAAAAACTTTAAAACAATTGGAACAATTGTTGGAATCTGACAAAGCATGACAGAACTACACCTGTTTACGCAGAGCAAAAACAATATCAATATCTGTTAAATATGTTTTTCTTTTATTGTTTAATTATGACATTGAGACAGACCGCTTTAAGATACTGTAGGCTATTGCAAGGGTTTAATATAATGATACACAACAGATACTTTTACTCCAAACATTCACTTCAGATATAACAGATTATAGGTCATACCTGCGGGAATTCTTGTCAAAACAGATATTTTTAAAACTGTAATTTTGTGTTAGATGTCTATATATCGGGGTGTTTCACTCGCGCGTTTGTATGCATGCGTTTCAGACCTCTGCGTCAGACATCGCTTTTGAGTCTTGTCACTCTTAATAACTCTTTAAACATCAAACAGGTCCCGAACTTTATCTCTCTTAATAATTAATTATTTTAACTCAAGTCCTGCAGTCTATTTTTTATCATTTCTGAATGCTTTAAATACGAAACCAAAAAGTGAATGATGATGACGCATCTTTGCTTTAGATTATGGATTTGTGACGGTACACCTCTCAGCAAACGTGCTGATAATGATAATTTTAGATGTTTTTTGACCATTTACAGAATTGGATTTGCTAGACGATATCTTAATGTTATTATTTTTATTAAATACTCCGACTCTTCTAGACAGCGCGGGTCACTTGCTGCGCCTCAATTCATCCAGCTGTGGGACAAACAGAAATTATGTGTTGCGTTAATCGTTCGTTAATAAAATTAGTGCCGTTAAAATGAATTTGCGTTAACGCGTTATTAACGCGTTAATTTTGACAGCCCTACATTATACATATTCTTTATTATCATGAAAATACCTGAAAAGGTTTGAAGAACAGCAATATAAATATATCCTTAAGCCATTCTGAGTGTCATAGCTGTGTTTGTATGGTTCTTCGTCTAAAGCGCATATCGAGTTTCTGCACGAGAGCGCCCTCTGGCTTTTGGATGTAGCGGCATTTCACTGTAATTCACTGAGAAGCATAGCAAGCATCATCGGCTGATATATCGGTGCATCCCTAGAATACAAAAATGGAAACATTTGATAATTTATTGGTATTTACAGTTTATTTCAACTGTTGTAAAGTGCCACCACAAATAAAGATTAACTCTTTCCCCGCCATTGACAAGATATCTCGTCAATCAAGAGAAAACGCTTCCCCGCCAATGACGAGTATTTCCGTCTTTCCGCAATACCGCTATTATCTACCTTCCGCAACTTTTGAAACCCGGAAGTATTGCCCTATGGCAAGCTGCTGCATGTCCGTGTCTGTTTTAAAGATCGCTCTGAATGGGATCTCTATGAAAAGTCTATCACAAAAATGGAATTATCTCAGCTTTTTGCTCAAAATGTGGTGTTTTTGCAGAAACCTACCCATATTCAAAAGCTGATTACAAAAGAACTTCTCAAGGTAGGATGAAACGTTTTTTTTTGTCTGAAAGCAGAGGGTCTGTTCTTTTATTTTATATATTGTTTGTTTATATATTTAAAGAAGAACATTTTCTGGAAGGCATTAAATTTTGTGAAAATCATGAAAAACAGTGGCGCTGGCTGGCAACTTTTTTTAAAAACGCTGGCGGTGAAAGAGTTAAGCATTCCCTTGATTTTCATGTGTGCCATAGACTACCATAGTATTTCAAAGTATATGACATACCATTGTATTTGTTTACTACTGTACATATCAGATTGCCATCACTGTACACCAATTTTGGATGGCCGCAGAGCAGATACCCGTTCACCCCCACCTCAGGCACAGAATGGGTTAATCCCATTTGGACCTGGCGCGCCTGCGTGCACGCGTTCCACTGGAGCGGCTCGTATACGACCGCGTGTCTGTTTGTGTGTATGTGTGTCCGCGCGGCGCCCTGCCTCTGTGTGTATGTAAAGGAGAAATTTGCCTGTCCTTGCCTAAGTGAATGGCTAGGATTAAGCTGACAGCCCACCTTAGTGATGGCGAAATAATTGGTTGTTCAGCTCTGTCCTTGTCAGAGCGCTGACAGTTCTGCAGATGTCCTGCGCGGTTCTCCAAAGGTTAGGCTCAGCTGGGGCTGCCGTTCATTAATCATTCTGCTCTGACAGTGCTCTGAGCAGCCCACAGCTGCCACCCCGTCCCCCTCAATTTCTGTCACCGCCTACCACCCCACGCCAAGCATCCCTTATATGCACGGTCGCGCGTGTGTACATTTAAACACACATTTGCATCCAATAAGATCATATAGCCTACACAAACACACAGGCATAGCCGTGTGAAGGTGATGTATGAACCGACGGGGTTAAGGTGGCGGCGATGTAAATCGGGGAGCGCGGGCGTGCGCGCGCTGCTGTTCGGATGGTGGGTATGTAGATCGATTATGTTAAGATGTGGTGTGTACAGCCATTCCTGAGGTGGCGTGTCTTGTGTACCAAGCAAACTTTGTGTGGAGAAATGTGAACGCAAACTTTTGTCTTAAGAAAGCTATGCTGCTGCCTGATCTAGTATGTAATGCAGGAGTTGTGTGGTATTTCTGTCTGTTATAGTTGGGGAAACAGATATTATGTGGGCCTACATCATATTTTAGTCTAAATACAGCCTTTGTTAGAGAGTTGTACTGACTTAAAGGCGGAGTTCACGATGTTTGAAAGCCAATGTTGATATTTGAAATCACCTAAACAAACACGCCCCTACCCCAATAGAATCTGGACCTTCTGCTGATAGACCCGCCCCACACATACGCAACCCGGCAAGGATGTCGGGTAGACACGCTCCTTACTGCTGATTGGCTATAAGTGTGTTTTGGTAGTCGGCCCGTCTCCTTTTCCAAAGCGTTTTTCAAACATCGTGGACTCCACCTTTAAAGTACTTAAAGTAATATATTACCCACATGAAAGAAGTACTGTCGTATACTTTAATTTTTACTAGGCCTAAAAGGGCTGCATAACGATTAATCGCGACTAATCGTTTGCAGAATAAAAGTTTTTGTTTACATCATATATGTTTGTGTACTGTGTATAATAATTATGTACATATAAATACACACACACACACACACATGCATATAATTTTAAGGAAAAAAATTATAGATTAAATATTTATATATAATATACATTATATTTAAATAAAAACATGTATATAGTATACACATGTAAATATTTATTATGCATGTGTGTGTATTTATATATACTGAATTATTATACACAGTACACACACACACATAATTGATGTAAACACAAACTTTTATTCTGCAAATGATTAATCGCGATTAATCGTTATGCAACACTAGACTAAATTGTAGTATACTGTAGCATATTAGTCATCACCACATTTGTTAATGTAAACTATAGTATTCTGTAGTATTAACTATAGTGAAGTAATAAAACACTGTTTTAATGAGGAATTTTGACTAGTTTACTATAGTAAATAAGCCTACCCTATATTACTGTAGTGTGTTGTAATATGGTAGGCTATACTATGGTATTATTTTCAAGTGGTACGTTTTCACATACAATCGCAAATGTAACACTGCATTTTTCATAGCGATGCACAAAATTATCATATTTACATATTTGGCAAACATTTACTGTGGGCAGTGGCGGCGCCAGGGAGGAGCTAGGTGGTGCTGTAGCTCCGGCTATAATATCAATAGCACCCGCCCAGCACCCCCAAGAAATGTCTGTAATTTTTATATTTATATTTTAATGTCATGTTTGAATAGTGTTTTCGTGTTGTTAAAAAAGGGAGTTAAATAATAATTAAAAAATATATATTTAGCTAAAATATCATGACGCCAAAACATGTGCTCTTCTTTGGCCAATGGGTGCAGCGCCCGGTGAACTTTTGACCTTAATGCGCGGCAGTTTGTTTTTGATAGCGAGTTTAGAAATTTAGCCAAGTAAAATACACCAAAATGGATACACCAAAAACTACCCGAGGAACAGCAGTGGACACACTAGGACCAGTAATCTGGCACTTTTGGCTATAAATACGGAGAGAACGAGGACCCTTGACTGCGTCAACATCATTGATGATGCTGTTTTGATGTGAAGACGTCTATGATAAGTGCTTGATTTTCCCCTCTGTTGGCTATTACAAATTGAATTAATTTGGTGTTTAAAGAACAAATCTTGGCTCTGCATTGTTACATCAATAGGTTGCATTTACGTGTCATTCTTCCCGGACGCGTCCTATCCAGGATTTCGGTGCGTCTTCCGGAAGTCGTATTTGTTGACTGCATACGCCATTCAGTTAAAAACATAAGATATACAATCGTAGTTTCATTCTTACCTTAAAATGTAACGGTTGCTTTTCTTTAATAATAATAATAATCCTCTATGACGTATGCTGTCGATAAATACGAATGCACCCGAAATCCTGCACAGGACGCGTCCGGGTCACCCTATGATGCTCCAACAATAGAAACAATATTGCTGATTCATCACTAGTGTTGGTAACTGGCTGTGTGATTTCGTGATCTGAGCATTTTAAGCCGAAGCGTGCAGTGTGTCTGTTGCTGCGTTTGCTGCTCCGTTGTATTCAGGGCTAGACTGTGACAGATCTGTGAAATATTATTTTCAGAGGTTTACATTGGCAGGCTTATGTATATTGTAACTATTGCCCTTGTGTTGAATACTTTTACATAGTCGTGGAACGAGTATAGGCTAGTTAATGCAGGCGTGTACACGTGTATAAAGGGTGGTCTGATGCGACCTCCTTAATGAAATGCCCCAAAATTTAAAGCACCTTCTCTTAAGTGTTGAGCATCCCCATAGCACCTGCATCAGAAAATCTCTGGAGCCGCCACTGACTGTGGGTTCACACCAGACGCGAGTTCAACGATTTGCGTGAGTAGATTACATACAAAGTCAATGCAAAGACGCGATCAGACGCGTCCTCGCGTGGGCCCATGCGAATGACGTGATATAGGCGGCGTGTTTGTCGTGAAAACACGCACTATTCACCTCAAACGCGTATTTGCCCAAATTGAAAATATAAAAAATTCGCATGACCCGAACTTTAATCCCACGAGTAATCTAGAGCGAGTAACGCGATGCCCCGTGTTTGGTGTGTACGTAGAATTACATTTAAGTGCACTTGTATAGCTCAGTGGTTAGCAGCACAAAAGGCCATGGGTTCAAACACATACTTATAAAAATGCATTGCTAGTTGCTTTGGGTCTGCCAAATGCATAAATGTAAATAAATATAAATCTAATAAAGGGACATTTTTTAAGTATGGTTACCATGGAATCAAACCCATGATTGTTGCACTGCTAATGGAATTACAATAATTTTTAAACTGCTGTTTAAACCAGTAACCCTAGTAGTATAACTTTATTGCAAATATATGACACGAATGAATAGCTTCCCACAGCTTTGAAAAAACAACAGTCCTAGTCCTGGGTTCTCAGCCTCAGCACATACTGTAATCGTCCAATCAGCATCAAGATCCCCAAATACACAGTACAGATCCTACAGTAAGTAAATGAATCCACTAACTCTCCCTGAGTCCTGCTTCACTCGTCATGATTAGACACTGTGTCTCTCAAGCTCCTAAATCTAACCTCTCTCTTCTCTGTATTTTCCTCATTTTCCCTCTCTCAGCTGCTGCTCTGTCTCTCAGGGGGCCAAGCGTTCATTCCAGTGTCTGTGTGCTCCTGTCGATTGGGCACTAAGTGCTGTGAAGACCCCAGATAAATCCTCAATTACGGCCTATCAGCTTCTTACAGCCCCTGATTAACGGTCAGGTCCTGTGGCCGGCGCTCTCCTTTGCTCTTTCATACGGTCTCTCCCTCTCTCTGCCCCCTGGTTACAGTAGAGAACAAGCAGTAGATTTCCCCAGTGCCTGGTCAGTTCTCATGAGACTTACACATGCCAGATGACCAGTGGCCAGTTGGAACAGTGTAGGCTGACTGCGGTGCAGGCGAGTAACAGATGCTAATGTCCTGAAGCTGCTAGTGAAAATGTTGAAATCATTGTATGAATTATTAAAATAAAGTACTGTGGGGGTGATATGGTGAGGTGTGCCACAAAAACATAAAACACACTCATTATAACAGGATTCTAATCAAAAGGGAAAGGGAAAAGTTGGGACATTTTTTCTCCATCTGCCTTTGGTCAGACAATTCTGGATCTTCTTACATTATTGTCACCAATCTTTTGCAATGTTAAAATATGTTTTAAATGCTTCAGGCGAATTATGACACTGCATATTATCCTGAGATTTAAAAAAGGATTTTAACATTAAAAAAAAAACGTTTTAAATGTGAAAAAAATACATTAGATATTTTGGTAATTGGGTGTGGTACACCAATGCCACATCAATATTATCTCAGTTTGCGTGTTGCATGTTTGATGGATGTTATTTGAATGTTGGAAACTGAAGGTCAGATCAATACAAACGAGAGTGAAGGATTTTGAAAAAAAACTGTTAAAGCTGGTTTTGGGCTTCTCAGTATTAGAATTCCACATTTCCAATTCTTAATTCCTCGGAGTGTCGAGGTTTGTGTTGGTACCTTGGCTGTCGTGGATAGATATTATTGATCTTGTTATTTTAGTGTGGTTAAGGCTTACTGACCTCTCCCATCATGTGCAGCGTTTCGCTCATCTGACTTGCAAGATTTTGATTGATGATGTTACAGACATAACAGAAAAGTTCTGTCAGGATGCTAATGGCTTTCCATACTGGCTCAGATTACACGTTGATTTGTGTAGTATCTGCACAAAAAAAAACAACAACGCATGGACAAACTCTTTAACTCTGTTGTCAAGCCAAAAATGGTAGCTAAAAATACAATAATCATTAAAGATGCAGTGTGTAATTTTTAGAAGGATCTCTTAACAGAAATGCAAAATAATATACAAAACTATATTATCAGGGGTGTATAAAGGCCTTTTATAATGAACCATTATGTTTTTATTACCTTAGAATGAGACGTTTTTATCTCCATACTGAGGGTCCCCTTACATGGAAGTCGCCGTTTTGTGCAACCATGTTTCTACAGAAGCCATTAACGGACAAACTTTTTTTATTTAGTTGTCTCCGAAGATGACATACCGTAGCTTCTCTATGCGTTTCAAAAGCGAGGTGTGAGCAGTGAACTGAGCCATTGGTTACAATTCGCAACCTAAGCACTAGATGCAGCTAAAATGTACACACTGCACCTTTAAACAAAACGAAAAGAGCTATGAATGCATTTAACATTGCGGTAAACCATACATTTGCAAGAAAACACAAGATATTTCAATATAATTCAATAATATTAGGCCTATTTGGCATCACTCCTCAATTATTCAGGATAATAAACTAGAAAGGTGTCTTTAGTTTAAAGAGAACCAATGGTCCGATTCATTTCATGCAAAAGGTACATACCCCAAAGTGAACGATGACGCGAGTTATCGTCTTCAATGTAAATCTCTTTTCTTGGACTACAACAAACAGGCAACAGTTTACTTCCTGGGATTGATGATGTAGACAAGACCGACATTATCATAATTATTCCCACTTTGTCTCACAGCCTGTAAGTTAACTTCTGTTAGCATTGCATTTTGCGCGAATCTTTCAAACATGGTAAGGATTTCCGGCTGATGTCAGAGGTATTCAGGCCAATCACAACGTACAGATTAGCTGGCCAATCGGGACACAGAACTTTTCAAATCAGGAAGAGAAGGAAATACTGAGCGACAAAAATGTACGGTATGTGGAAAATAATGTTTTTTTAACCATAAACAACGCGAACACATTGTATTATACCAAATACACAAAATAACGTTGTTTTTTAGCAATGACATAGGTGCTCTTTAAAAAAAATATTTCCTTTTAAAATGCCATTTTCATGCATTTTCCAAATGTTACATCAGTACTAATGTCTAAAATATCAGACCAAAAGGGAAAAAGATACATAAAAAATTACAAAGCAGCAATCTAAAAAAAAATTATCTACTAAAATTTACAATTTCTCATGAAAAAGTTTTTTTTTATCAAATTGATTAACACTTTAAAATGTGACCACCATATTAAAACACATCAACTCAAACTTAAAAAAAAATCTTTGTAAATCCGCATCAAACTGCCTACAGTGTGTTGGGTTTCATCTATTGTGTGGCCAACACTAACCTGAGATATGTGCTTACATCAGCACGTGAGTAGATGAGTTATTAGGAGGGGTACGGGGGTGGGGGGACGTGACGACGAGCAGTGTATTGGGAAAATACCCCCCTTTTTCCTGTTAAGTCCAAACGACACTTTTCCCAAGAGGCATACTGTAAAAAAGTAGCATGTAAATAAAAGAAAAACAGCAGTAAACAAATATAAAAATAGCCAAGCGAGTAAAATCTGCAGATATGAAATTCACCAGCAAATGCTACCTGATCGGCTTCCAGAAATTCTTCACAAAAATCTAAATTTACTAATGCAGTCTCATTTTACCTAAAAGATGCAAAGCAATTGAAAAAAAAAAAAAACGTGAATGTTTGCAAAAAGTGATTGCTAATGTATGCCAAGGCAGTCAATTGGTACACAGAGACACACACACAAACATACTCCAGTCACACATCACACACCTTTATTAAATCCATCAGTCCAGTAAGCTCACAAACAGAATCATGTGACTGTGCGGTCATGTGACTGAGTCCTCGGCGGGGCTCATCAGCCTGTATGTAGATGTATGGTGAGTGAGTGATTGCCAAGGGCTGGAAATTGGTGTAGTGAGCTTCACAGGGGAATTGCAGCGCACACATACATACGAATATGCAGACATGATTATGGGCCTATGCAGAGCTGCCATACCATAGCTGCCATTACCTACCAAGTATTAATATATGTGCCTGTGTGCTCTTAAAGGAATGATATACACCGGCCTTCAGTCTGTCTGTCTTCAGGGTCCACTGGAGCATTGTGCATATTTGGATATGAATACTTTAATAAAAGTTAAAATTTTATAAGATTCAGATCAAGGTTTTTTGAGGTTGCATTACAGAAACAACAATATTTAAAAAGTAATTATGTAACAAAATGTTTTTTTCTTAAAGGGTTAAAGAAAATGTTCATAGTAATTACACTGTCTAAAAGCTGATACACACAATAAATTTACCTAAACCTACACAACAGGCTGATTCTCGCGAAATTAGACTTATGAGGTGTCATGAAACATTTTGATATGAAAAGTAAATGCAAAATAAGAAGCAGTTACAAACATCTCTTCACGTACTATTTTGCACATGATTTCAAATGACATCATACAAACCAATTTGGTTGTTTTTTCCACATTTAAGGGGAAATTTTTCATTATCGCAACGTGTCTGAGTGGATTTGGGTTCTTTGACATGGAAATATTTATAATTTTAAAATCTAAAAAATAAAAAGCTTCAGTGCATGTATACTATAAACATTTACAGTGAAGAAACATGTGGTATTTGGTGATGTAGAGACAATAATAAGAAATATAAATGTGTCCAAGAAAAATTTTCTCATCCTCCGTAATGTGTTTTCAATCATTGTTTAAGCCCTCAAGGAACTAACATTAAAAAAATTAAAAATAGTTGGAAGGGACATAATTGACGGTGACACTCAAGATGGTGGTAAGCAGTTCTTATTTTTTCTCTCCAGATAAAAGTTGAAATTTTGTTTGTCATAGTACCTAGACAACTTTTTAGTTCTCATTACCGAAACATGAGTTTGTAAATGCATATATTTAATGTAATATCATGTTGCAGTAATGATAATTATTGATAATAATAATCTAAAAAATGCAAATAATTCTATAGGAAATATTTTTAAATCCTCTAAAAATAATGGGACACCTTCTAAGTCTGGATTTCGTGAGAATCACCCAACAGTGAATGACAAAAAGTCTGCTCCCAGATCAGTTCAGCACTCTCTCTGTTTTTTAAGTGAGGTTTCTATGCACCCTGACTTCTCTGATCTAAAACCCGCAGCCAGGTCCTTCTGTGTATGGGAGTGAGGGATTTGGGGGGTGATTTGTTACCCGTCTTGGGCCACTCGTTTCCCATGCTGCACATTTCTCCCTCCGCCTCGGTGGCGTGATGAATAGCCAGATGCATGGAAAAGAGCAGCCACACCACCACCAAGGTTACAGTAACCTGGGCTCTTCTCTTAGGTTACCTGCCTCTAATTAGTAACCCATAAAGATGGTGAAAAAGAGAAACGGGATGAGAAAGGGAAGAAACAGATTTAAAGAAAGTAAAAAAAAGTAGAGAAAATGTAAGATAAAAAGAATGAAGAGAAAGACATTTACATTGTTATACTGTACATTATTTTTCCAAAGTGAATATTTATTTATTCATCAGTATTTGTGTTACCTAGGAATCAAAACCCTGCTAATGTTATCGCTCTACTAACTGAGCCACAGGAACATAAAAAATAGAAAGAGAGAAACAAGAAAAAGAAAGAAAGAAAAGCAAAAGAGAAAATGAAAGAAAGAGAGAAAACAAATATGGAGGTTGGGAGAATGGCTCCATCTTTATGGGTTCTAAATCTGCATGGCAATTTTCGCCCGTCTCTCAATCTCCCTCTGATTACCTGCAGCCCCCTCTGAAGGTGGTTTGTGTCGAGGCGCGTCTCTTCTGTCACTGATCACTTCTTCTGGCCTGCCTGAGGGAGATTACACACACACGGCCGTGATATATCAGAGGAAAGGATAGGATGGACTCTTCTCTCTCTGTCTCTAGCTGGAATCTAATGGATTTATGAGTTAGAGATGCTGAAACAGAGATAGAGACTAAGAATGAGAGAGACTCGCACAGCATTTGTTAGGTATTTATACTGTGGAGAGATACAGTGAATGTAGAAGGTCTAGTGTGTGTAACAAGAAACATAGGAGTCTAATGAGGTGATGAGACGGTAGTCATTAAATATTACATATTTTGAACTAACATTTATTAACATTTTGAACCTAGCAACATTGCAATGTATAAGCACATAAGAGTTGCATCACTTTTGCATGCTACATTTCAGACCTGTGTCTTATTCACCAATCCAATATAACTAGGTATTTCTTCACTGTATATATATTTACAAAGCCTAGCGATATTTACTTGGTGCAATCAATGTCGAGCAACTATTTCCCACATAAAACTGGCAATGTAAAACAAAAAACGTATTAAAAAGATATGTTTGTGTACTTTTTTTAGTGATCACAAGGTATTTATCGAGATACTTGCACTTTCGACAAATTGAATGGCTTAATAGTGGATTTTTGTGAAGCAATATTGTATCGTTCCAGTAAACTTTGCCAAATTGCAGTAGTTGGCTGCATTTCCCAAATCCCTTTACTTAGAACTTTGCTATTAGAGTGCGATTGAACAAAAACAAGGCCTAATTCTTACACTCCTTTTCACTGCCTCATTGTTTTTTGCTTTGGTGTCCACAAAACCTTGCCAGTTAAGTATGTGCCAAGATCAAGACGGATTGAGACAGAGGCATTAGAGTGGCACTTGACCCTGAGAAGACGACAGGAACAAGAAATATGTGCCAATCAGTTGTAGTGGTTGAGGGTGAGGAAATAAAGACTGGACATTAAAGACTTATCTGTTCCTGGGAAGTAAATTTGGACATGTATTGTGATAATCGAGAGCCTCAGTTTATAAACAATAAAACAACATAAAATTGATGTGTATGTACACCTGTTGTGAGTCGGAAAGAATTTTGGTGCAGTAAGGAAGATTGGTTGAATTATATAGGAGTCGTGTGTGTCGTGTTCTTTAACGGTGCATCTGGAAACAACACAAGGTTCACGTCATAAAGTCTATAAAAGACCTTCAAGAGTTTTGCTTGAAGCAAATATCGAAAAGAGCGATTTTAAAGGGGACATTTCATAAGACTTTTTTAAGATGAAAAATAAATCTTTCTTGTCCCCAGAGTACATATGTGAAGTTTTAGCTCAAAATACCATTTAAATAATTTATTATAGAATGTTATATTATATAGAATTATATTATATAGAAAGCCACTTTGTAGGCACTCGTGACTGTTCTTTCGAGGGGCGCAAATTCAAAATATGTGTTCGGAGTGTCTTGTGTGTTGCTCGTGTGTGTTTATTGCGTCATGTGAACCATGTGCATCACGTGTTTTGTCAAAATAAGTGCCTGCTGCACACCTGTCAAAACCGTTTATGATAAAAGAAATGCTCACATTCACAAAATACACGCAAGACACTTCCTTAGCGGCATCTAGTGGTGATGTTGTGAATTGCAACCAACGGCTCAGTACACTGCTGACCCCTCGCTTTTGAAACACATAGAGAAGCTACGGTAGCAGTCACCGGGCAAACATGTCATTGTCGGAGACAACTTAATAAAAAAAGTTTGTCCGTTAAGGGCTTCTGTAGAAACATCGTGGAACAAAATGGCGACTTCCACATAAGGGGAACCTTGTGTATGTAGATAAAAACATCTCATTCTAAGGTAATAAACACATAACGGTTCATTATGAAAGGTCTTTATACAACCCTGATAATATAGTTTTGTATATTATTTTGCATTTCTGTCAAGAGATCCTAAAAATTACACGCTGCAACTTTAACAGTAAAATCTTAGGGCTCTATCTTACACCCGGCGCAATGCAGCGCAATGCGCGACGCAAGTGTCTTTCGCTAGTTTCCACCCTAATTTTCACGTTTAGCGCCGCGTTGTTTAAATAGCAAATGCATTTGCGCCCCCTTTGCGCCCATGGGCGTTCTGGTCTGAAAAACGAGGTGTGTTCAGGCGCATTGTTGGCGCGTTGCTATTTTGAGGCAACTAAAATAGACTACGCCATTGACCAACAAAAACCTGGTCTAAAGTCTAAAGTCAATGGCGCAATATGTTTTATTTTATTTAAAGAGCGAATTAGTAATATGCGCCTATAAACGGGAGGACAACGCGTGTTTGCTTATCACAAAGTACATAAATTCGCAGCAACACAAAAATGCTTTTAAATATGAAAGATTAAAGGATTGAATTTAAGAGATTATTATTGAGTCTCTTGGACATATTTATAAATGAGGACTGATTATGAGACGTTAGAAGGCGCAAAGAGCTGCTTCACCTGCAGCCTGATAAGTAAATAAATGCTTTGCTTTAAACAAATGCGTCTGTTTTTAAATGTTTTTTTTTTAATGCTACCTCACGGATTTATTGTATATGATGTACCTGTGGATATGGCGAGATGAGAAACATTTGTAAGTAATGCTTAAAAAAACTCTTTGCTAAAAAAACGCTGTCCAAAGTGCTGAAACGTGAGGAGAGCCGTTTGTAATTTCTTTATCTCCTGTTTGTTACAAATAAAGTATTTTTAGAGTACAAACCTTATCTTACATACTTGTAAATTATTTTTTGATGATATTGGATAGCCATACATTTAAAGCAATTACAGGCCTGCTTTTTACTTCCATGAGTAAAAGAAAACGGGTTTTAAAGGTTTTAATAAAAAAATAACAATTTAAATATAAGGGAAAAACAACACAATTATTTAACATTAATCTTAAACTGGGGATCTTCTACCTCCGTTTAGTTTTTCAGTTTACAAAGTCCGTCATCTAAATAGGGATTAGACATAGCGCCAGCGCAACTTGCTTTTAAAGGGAATGAGAGCTGTAACTCTCATTGGTTTACTGCACGTTACGCCCAAAATACTCCCATTACAATAGGACCTACCCTTTTCGACCATGCGCTCGACGCAAAAACGATTTTTCCCGTCGTTAAATTAGCAAAAGTGGATTCGGACACGCCCATTTAGACGTTGCGCTGTGCGCTTTAGACAATGCGCTTAGATCGTTAAAATAGGGCCCTTAGTACGCATGAGATTATGCGAGTATCTGGCGAACGCGAGGGTCTCTTTTATCATAAACTCTTTAGACGCGTCTGCAGCAGGCACTTATTTTAACAAGACACGTGATGCACGTGAGTTCACTCGACGTGCAGAACACATATTTTGAAATTACAAACCACACAGATGACGGGCTACATACATGTTGTGACCAACTTCGCATCGTGCGCCCTCGAAAAAAGAAGTCACCGGCTGCCACTGCTTGTTGGTCATATGGCCTCTTGGGCTTTCCTTGGCCATTCAAAGTAGCCATAGTTCCCAGACCTTACTGTAGTTAAACAGTATGCTTGATTTGTCAGTAAAATAAGTGTCTAAATAAATGTAATGTGTACTATTCTCAGTTGGTGGTTTTCCACTGCATACAGTAGTATTGCTCCGTAGGGCTCACTTTTGGGGGGATTTCCACTGTGCAGTACCTAGTACCTGGCCCTTTATTTTGTACCACCTCGGTTGAATTTCCAAGTGAGCCCGACTGAGTCGATTAATCTGAAAAGTACCAAATGTGTATTATAGACATAAATTAGTCAGGTGAGCATCAAAAGTATGGATTCTAAATAAATGCTAATGATTTCTTTAACGGTTGGACTATAGCCATTATAATTGGTTTTAGATAAAAAAACAACATACGTTTAAGGGGCATCTTCATTTAGATAGTAGATTAGAAGTAAACGTGTTGTAGGCTTCGCTTGTTCACTCGTGGAAAGGCTTGCTGCCCAGTGCCAGTGCTAATTGCTTTTGACATTGTTTGGCCTCTTGCCGCCAAGTTTAGGACAAATCCTTCATTCATGTGACAAGGAACGCTCGCAAGACCCTCGACCCCATCCCCTCTCCACAGTCTCCCACCTCTTTAATTAACTGCTAAGAAACTGTGAGGACCATGGTGGGAAATTTGCACACAAAGGGTCGGTGCCCAGCCTCTCCTCCCCACATTTCACCATCCTTTGCTGTGGCATGCTCTTTCTCACCTCACACATCCCTTCATTTTGATCCACGTTCTTGTCCATTACAACAAAGAGAACTGACAGAGCATCTTTCTTCTTGACTTGTCCATTTTAACCACACATTCCCTTTAACACGACTCGTTGGGAAAAGGCCCACCAGCCCCTCGCTTTCATATTGTCCCATAGCTTTTTCGCTTTATTTTGCTTTGTCGTATCCCGTCCGTCACTTTTTTCTCCGACCGTTCCCTCTCTCTCTAGCGCTTCCCTCCTTTTCATGGCCCTGCTTGAGGGCCATGGAGCGCCTTTGTGCACTGGCGGATGCCGCTCTGAGGCGGTTAGCCGACTGAGTTGAGTGAGAGCCCTCCAGAGAGGCCTCAGAAGAATGTGGCCAGAGCAGAAGTGTAAACAGGTGGAGATCTCTATTGTAAAACTCTGCACAGTTTCCCGTACTGCGCACACACACACACACACTCAACATTCCTCTACTACCCACTGTCAGTTATTGTTTTGGGCTTTCTTTCTTTCTACCATTTTTTATTCAGTCCCCACCTTCCCAAAAGCAGTCTTTTGTGCTCTTGTTGGGCCACAGTCTCCCAGCGGACCCCCACACCATCAGCGGTAGGTCCTTTCCTCTGTGCTCTTTGAGATGTGGTCTGAGGGGAAAATGGGTCTTGACTGGATCCATGTCTTAGTGAGGCCTCCCACAGAACACAGCTGTATTCATATATCCCAGATATATACAGTACTGTGCAAAAGTATTAGGCCACCATGCCACTATTATAGTACATTTATTGTTTTAGCAACAGTGTAATAATGATGATCATATATACTGTAATTATTTTTTAAAGGGATAGTTCACCTAAAAAACTAAATTCTGTCATTATTATTTCATCCTCATGTTGTTCTGAACCTGTATGAATTTATTTTTTCTTGTGCTGGGCAATGATTAATCGCGATTAATCGCATACAAAATAAAAGTGGTTTTTTTTTGTGCATAATATATGTGTGTGTGTACTGTGTGTAATTATTATGTATATTTAACCACACACACATACATATATTAATTTCAGATTTTTTATTTATATATAATTTTTTTTATATATCATATAAAATATAAAATATTAAATAAATAAATAAATAAATAAATAAATAAATATTTATATTTATTTATTTATTTATTTATTTATTTATATTTTTATATATTCTATATGATATATAAATAAAAAAATTATATATAAATAAAAAAATCTGAAATTAATATATGTATGTGTGTGTGGTTAAATATACATAATAATTACATATATATATATATATATATATATATATACAGTCTTGTTCAAAATAATAGCAGTACAATGTGACTAACCAGAAAAATCAAGGTTTTTAGTATATTTTTTATTGCTACGTGGCAAACAAGTTACCAGTAGGTTCAGTAGATTCTCAGAAAACAAACAAGACCCAGCATTCATGATATGCACGCTCTTAAGGCTGTGCAATTGGGCATTTAGTTGAAAGGGGTGTGTTCAAAAAAATAGCAGTGTCTACCTTTGACTGTACAAACTCAAAACTATTTTGTACAAACATTTTTTTTCTGGGATTTAGCAATCCTGTGAATCACTAAACTAATATTTAGTTGTATAACCACAGTTTTTTAAAACTGCTTGACATCTGTGTGGGATGGAGTCAACCAACTTGTGGCACCTCTCAGCTGTTATTCCACTCCATGATTCTTTAACAACATTCCACAATTCATTCACATTTCTTGGTTTTGCTTCAGAAACAGCATTTTTGATATCACCCCACAACTTCTCAATTAGATTAAGGTCTGGAGATTGGGCTGGCCACTCCATAACATTAATTTTGTTGGTTTGGAACCAAGACTTTGCCCGTTTACTAGTGTGTTTTGGGTCATTGTCTTGTTGAAACAACCATTTCAAGGGCATGTCCTCTTCAGCATAGGGCAACATGACCTCTTCAAGTATTTTAACATATGCAAACGGATCCATGATCCCTGGTATGCGATAAATAGGCCCAACACCATAGTAGGAGAAACATGCCCATATCATGATGCTTGCACCTCCATGCTTCACTGTCTTCACTGTGTACTGTGGCTTGAATTCAGAGTTTGGGGGTCGTCTCACAAACTGCCTGTGGCCCTTGGACCCAAAAAGAACAATTTTACTCTCATCAGTCCACAAAATGTTCCTCCATTTCTCTTTAGGCCAGTTGATGTGTTCTTTGGCAAATTGTAACCTCTTCTGCACATGCCTTTTTTTAACAGAGGGACTTTGCGGGGGATTCTTGAAAATAGATTAGCTTCACACAGACGTCTACTAACTGTCACAGTACTTACAGGTAACTCCAGACTGTGTTTGATCATCCTGGAGGTGATCATTGGCTGAGCCTTTGCCATTCTGGTTATTCTTCTATCAATTTTGATGGTTGTCTTCCGTTTTCTTCCACGTCTCTCTGGATTTGCTTTCCATTTTAAGGCATCATTTTAGCTGAACAGCCTATCATTTTTTGCACCTCTTTATATGTTTTCCCCTCTCCAATCAACTTTTTAATCAAAGTACGCTGTTCTTCTGAACAATGTCTTGAACGACCCATTTTCCTCAGCTTTCAAATGCATGTTCAACAAGTGTTGGATTCATCCTTAAATAGGGGCCACCTGATTCACACCTGTTTCTTCACAAAATTGATGACCTCAGTGATTGAATGCCACACTGCTATTTTTTTGAACACACCCCTTTCAACTAATTGCCCAATTGCACAGCCTTAAGAGCTTGCATATCATGAATGCTGGGTCTCATTTGTTTTCTGAGAATCTACTGAACCTACTGGTAACTTGTTTGCCACGTAGCAATAAAAAATATACTAAAAACCTTGATTATTCTGGTTAGTCACATTGTACTGCTATTATTTTGAACAAGACTGTATACACACATGTAAATGTTTCTTAAAGGTATAGCGGAAGATTTTCCAGAATTATTTAAAAGAACCGCCCCTCCACATTTTCAAAAAATGCACACGCGCAACACCTCCTCCTCCTCCCGAGAGGGAACACCTGTTAAACGCGTGCACGAGACAGAGAGCATGCAGGAGCCTAGTTCTTCTCTTCGCTCTGTTTACAAGTTGCTGTCGGCATGTTTACCGTGTCTGCGGTTCGTGACTTGTGCCAGGGCTAGCATCGCTAATCATAGCTTACATCAACTTTTACTAGTCTCCCATAAACACTCTGGTCTTGTTTCTTTCTTCATAGTCCTTTCTCTTCTTGTCATACAATTCGTAGACACTTTTTCTCTTGCGACCCTCAGACATTTTGGAAAAAACACAGTGAGAATGCGAGCTTCAATGAATGGAACCGTAGCACAACACACATATACACGTGAAAGTGCGCATGTGCAGTAAGCAAACCTAGGGATGAGCACGTACGACGGTTATACGTCAACATATCATCAGAATGATTGACATTTGGGATGACCAATAATATAGATGAGCCACCCGGAAAATGGAAATCTTCCACTATACCTTTAAATACATACATGAATGTGTGTATATTTATATACATAATAATTACACACAGCACAAACTCATATATTATGCATAAATGATGGTAAGCACATAGTTGACGGTACCCATTGAATTCCATTGTATTTTTTACCATTATTTATCAAAATATCTTCTTTTGTGCTCATCAGAAAAATAAATTCATACAGGTTTAGAACAACATGAAGATGAGAAAAATTTTGGGTGAACTATCCCTTTAATGTCTTATGTATACAACCATCCAGGAAAACACAAGAAATCAGTATGCAGTATTAAAAAAACAGGGGAAAACATGCTTTTATATAGGCTGAAGTGTCAATGCTTTTATATAAGTGTCAAGTATTTAGTGTGACGTCCCCTTATACTTGAGCAATGGCAGGAACCTGCAGGAATCCCTTAAACTAAAATGAAATAAATCCCTAATTTCTAATTCTAATGTAACATATCCACAAAAAAGTTCAAGATGTGCTTAGTGTCAAGAGAGGTCACACTTTTTCCTAAAGAAGTTATTTTATTCTGAAAACTATTTATTCAGATTTTTGTTTGTATATAAATAGAGACCAGAAGATAAATATAGATGGTCATAAAAACCGCTAAAAACACCAACGCTGGCGGTAGACTAAGACTTTTGCACAGTACTGTACATTAAAAGGGTTGATTCTGGGATATATAAACAAACTAACAGACAGATAGAATGTATGCAACATTAACTGTACATCATAAAAGACATTTATCCTATATGTTTCGAAGGATACATGAATTTACGGTAATGAGACTCCCTACTGTTGTATGGCAACTGGTGTATTTGCTTTTATGGATATAACTTGTGCATTAATAAATCAATAGAGAGAAAATAAACACTATGGGGAAAAATAAAGAGAAATGCGACCTAGTTGGCTTTCAGAGTTACAGAACAAGAAAGACAGTGTTTTGTTGTACTTGCATGAACAAGTGTGTGCGTTCACACATGGATTAAAGTGAATGCTGTGACATTATAACAGACAATCCTACGGTCCATCTTCAGAAAGAAATGACGTGCAGAAATAGAGTAAAAACTTCTGTTCGCCTAGGGAACTGACGCTGACCCATCTGTTAAAAACGCTCCACATATTGTGACCTAGAAAATAGGGAATACTTGTGTTTCATACCGTAGGGTTGCTCCAGCGATGCGTCTAAGCATTGGACACATATCGATTTATATTTCTGAACTAGATGTCCTAAAATAGCAAATCCTTTTGCATAATTTGAGAGTGCAGGCCGTATACAATTCAACCTTAATGATGCTGGGGAGAGTTACAACGAATGCCTCAACAAGCACATTTATTTGATGTGAACATTCTCACCTCCCTCTACCGATGTTTTCATTTAGAAAAATCTTTGTCTTGTGAAAAGACAGAACGATGGCGACAACAAACTGACTCACCGCCACTCCATCGCCCACCCATCAGCCCACTGGTCCTCTTAGGCCCCACTTGCTCATTATTGAAAATGTTTCTTTTCTTTTACCCCCTTTTCTTTTGGTCGTTCCAAAAATGGAGGCTTTTGTGAAAGTCCAAAGGGTGAGGGGCTGAGGTGTATGGGAGAGAAAGTGATATATCTACTTCCTAATAAAGAAGCAGCTCTGTTTATGAAGGCACCTTTTCAGGCCCACCTGACCTCGGAGGCACCTAGGGAAAGTTCTAGTACACTGCAAGGGTAAGTGGGGAACGTGTGCATGTAAGGACGGGGGTTTAAGTACTGGGAGTTGAAAAAAGACCACCCCTTCAATCACTTTGTCTCGTAAATGCAAAGAAAAACCGAAGTGCCTGTTGGGGCTGCCAATGTTATGCTTGACACAGAAGAAAATTAATTTGGCTTTGTCTACAGAGAGCACTTCTTGTAGTGGAAAGGGCGTTTCATAAAGGGGGTGGTTTGGAGAGCCAAACCCTGGTCACATCTTTACAAACACAGACGAGGCATTCACACTCGATTTCTATATACAAGTAAGGGGTGAGTAGTACAGTGGTCACCAACCTTTTAATGCCCAAGATCCCTGACCTTAACCTTAATGAAAGGCAAGTGAGAGGTCAAAATATTTACAGCGGGGAAAATAAGTATTTGACACATCAGCATTTTTATCAGTAAGGGGATTTCTAAGTGGGCTATTGACACAAACTTTCCACCAGATGTAGCCATCAAGTCAAACATTGAATTCATACAAAGAAATCAGAACATTTAAGTATACAAGTTTAGTCATAATAAATAAAGTACCTGAGCTGTCACTGGGGCAAAAAGTACAGCATCTATAGAGTTCATATTTAGTTCCTTTAAATTGGTACTAAAAGAGCTTATTAGGATCAAAGATACATATTAGTATTTCAAAGAAATAATTTCATTTAATTTTCAATTTTGGCATATTTTGCATACAGTTTTCTATAAATAATAAAATGTAAATCTGGTTTTAATTTTCATTTTGGTCATTCATTAATTTAATTAAAATTGGCAGGAGAAAACTTTATAGTAATCTCCAAATGATTCATGTATTGCATGCACAAATAATTTTTCAATTTTTAGTCTTAGCCTGCTAGCCTGCTATTGCAAGATGACAAGGCTAAAGGTCAAAGGTCAGCCAAAGAATAACTCCTCTTAAACACTGCCCACGTTTTATGCCACATAATTAGTATGATTAGCAACCGACCCTTGGCACCCAATCACAGGTGGATTTTACAATGCAACTGTGCCCTATATTGCAGAATTGTCCAGAAGACACCAAGCAGCACTGTAATCACGACACCCGGCCCGCTTCTTTTTGTCAGCCGCACTGTAGTGGCATTAAATTTTAAGTGCGAATGTGATTATCGCGCCGCATTCATTTTTAATGGCCTTTGCCACTATGTGTTTTAACATGCAGCAAAGCACCACCATCAGCTGAGTCAGCCAAATTTTGTGCTGATGGCGCATATATTCGCATACATATATATACGGTGCTGCTTATTTCTGCTTCCCTCTTCTTCTAACTCTTCCCTTCTAACCATTCTTCCACCTCTTTTTCTTACAGTCTGGCAAGTTGTGGGCTGCAGGCCAAGGCAGCGGTTAGTGGTGCAATGAACCTACTGTTTAAGATCAAGCTGAAGGTTTAAATGCAGGATTGCTGAGCAATGCATTACTTGAATAAGGTGGAATGTGCCGTTTCTGTGCCACTACTGTCACTAAATTTCATACAGGTGTCCTCTCATCTGGTAAAACAGAAATCAATATCAGAAGGGCTTACACGGTACTTTCAGTACAGCCTTTGCATGTTAATCTGGGACAAAAATTTTAAGAAGGAAGAAGCTTTAAATTAATCATTTAAAGTAAATTTTTGACATAGATTTTTTGTGTCCTTAAGGCATTTGTCAGCATCTTTATTAAGCGCGATACAGAAGAAACAAACTAATCGTACCATTTCCAGTGCAAAAGAGAACAAAGATATAATTCAACATAAAAGAAAGAACCGTAATGTGATGCCTCATGGGAGGAAAGCAGACAGGAAGTCTGCCAAATCAATAACGCATTATTAGTTCAGGGGCGCGGAAAGAGATAGGTGAACCTTAATACACCTATGATATCTTCATAATAACAATATTAAGATTTATAAATAAGGGGGGAGATACTCGGGCGAGCGAATTCCAGCAGGCTTTATTAGCTGCCAGTCTCACTGCCAATATGTTCCTTGACTTTACTGCCCAAAATGGTAACTGTCCGTCGTCATATCAAATTAAATAGACTGACAGGCAATAAGACATTTGCGACATTAAATGGATTTTCCTTTGCTGCACATTCATGGGGTTTTACATACTGAATTGCGTGGGGGGGGTGCAGATAGGGATTTTATTAAAGTAGGTAGGTTTTTCTACCTCTAAAGCTTGATAAGCGCTGACAATGAAACAGAAAGCGCAAAACATGACACTGCTACGCTGTCCAAAAACAATGGTCAATAAATGGTCCCTAGATGTCACTAGCTGTAACAAAAATTACGCCTTTGCTCCTAGAGTTCATATTAGTACCTCAGAAGTACATATTGGTACCAAATGTATACATATCTGTACCAAAAAGTTACATATTAGGACATTTTTAAAGGGTACTGCAGTGACAGCTTGGGACCATTTTTGGACCATTTCTTCTGACGGTGCGCAATATTGTATAAAAAAAGCTTCCCAAGATGAGACCTCACAAAGCTTTGATGAATGCCAAGAGTAGGCTACAATTTTGCTAATTCTTTACAAAGGGTGGCTATATTGAAAATGCTTGACTATAACATAGTTTATTTTGGATGCTGTTAAACACAACAATTCCCATACATTTGTATTAGTTCAAAAGCATTGAGATTACAGTCTGCATGTTAATCACAACTACACAAAACAATTAGAATTTCAAGCAATTACCCAAAACATGAAAACTCAATTTAAAACAATGCCAAAAACACAGATCCGCCTCTATAAGAGACTCTTGGCCCTGCAGTTAAGTGCTAATTTTGCATTGCTATAGGCTGTACTTACTGAAGGCCTACAGAGACGAGTGTTTCATGCCAGAATGAATCCCTGTTTACATAGCTCTGCCAACTCAGAGGCCTTTTATAAGGCCGACTACATCTGGGTATATGTTTGTGCATGCCCTCTGCGCCCTGCCAGCATGTGGCATGTGTTCGGTCAGCCCTGTAGGTCAGAGGTATTGGGCACAGTGCCTGACACTGACACAGACTAGGCATCTGACTCTCTGTTCCCACTGCCAGGCAAGCAGCAACAGTCTGGCATAGGCCATCGACAACTGCTAATGTTGGCACAACGACCTAGATACATTCTTTTACATCCCATGGGTTTATTCAGCCCAGAGCCATTTGGCAGGCATTGGTTGCCTCTTTTCTCTGATTCATTCCCTAATCATTAAATGGTGGTTTGATTATATTCAGAGGTAAAATATGCTTTGTGCTTTTGTTAATATGAATAATATATATATATATATACAACCCCAAAACAGAAAAAGTTGGGACACAGTAGAAATTGTGAGTAAAAAAGGAATGGACTAATTTACAAATCTCATAAACTTATATTTTATTCACAATAGAGTATAGATAACAAATCAAATGTTGAAAGTGACACATTTTGAAATGTCATGCCAAATATTGGCTCATTTTGGATTTCATGAGAGCTACACATTCCAATAAAAGTTGGGACAGGTAGCAATAAGAGGCCAGAAAAGTTAAATGTACATATAAGGAACAGCTGGAGGAGGCCCAATGTTTAGGAATAGGAATGTTGTCCTATTCTTGTCTAATGCAGACTTCTAGTTGCTCAACTGTCTTAGGTCTTCTTTGTCGCATCTTCCTCTTTATGATGCACCAAATGTTTTCTGTGGGGGAAAGATCTGGACTGCAGGCTGGCCATTTCAGTGTCCGGATCCTTCTACCAAGCTGTCATGATGTTGTACTTGATGCAGTATGTGGTCTGGCATTGTCATGTTGGAAAATGCAAGGTCTTCCCTGAAAGAGACGACGTCTGAATGGGATCATATGTATCTAGAACTTGGATAAACCTTTCAGCATTGATGGTGCCTTTCCAGATGTGTAAGCTGCCCATGCCACACGCACTCATACAACCCCAAACCACCAGAGATGCAGGCTTCTGAACTGAGCGCTAATAACAAATTGGGTTGTCATTGTCCTCTTTAGTCCGGATGAAATGGCGTCCCAGTTTTCCAAAAAAGAACTTCAAATTTTGATTCGTTGGACCACAGAACAGTTTTTCACTTTCCCAAAGTCCATTTTAAATGAGCCTTGGCCCAGGGAAAACGCCTGTGCTTCTGGATCATGTTTAGATATGGCTTCTTTTTTGACCTATAGAGTTTTAGCTGGCAACAGCGAATGGCACGGTGGATTGTGTTCACTGACAATGTTTTCTGGAAGTATTCCAGAGCCCATGTTATGATTTCCATTACAGTAGCATTCCTGCATGTGATGCAGTGCCGTCTAAGGGGCCGAAGATCACCGGCATCCGGTATGGTTTTCGCTTCTTGACCCTTACGCACAGAGATTGTTCCAGATTCTCTGAATCTTTGGATGATATTATGCACTGTAGATGATGATAACTTCAATCTCTTTGCAATTTTTTTCTAAGAAACTCAGAAAACTCTTTTTCGCCGCAGCATGGGGCGAATTGGTGATTTTCTGCCCATCTTGACCTCTGAGAGAAACTGCCACTCTGAGAGGCTCTTTTTATACCCCATCATGTTGCCAATTGACCTAATAAGTTGCAAATTGGTCCTTCAGCTGTTCCTTATATGTACATTAAAATTTTCTGGCCTCTTATTGCTACCTGTCCCAACTTTTTTTGGAATGTGTAGCGCTCATGAAATCCAAAACAAGCCAATATTTGGCATGACATTTCAAAATATCTCACTTTCAACATTTGATATGTTATCTGTATTCTACTGTGAATAAAATATAAGTTTATGAGATTTGTAAATTATTCCATTACTTTTTTACTCACAATTTCTGCAGTATCCCAACTTTTTCTGTTTTGGGGTTGTATATATATATTAGGGCTGTCAAAAGATTAATCGCGATTAATCGCATCCAAAATAAAAGTTTGTGTTTACATAACGTATGTGTGTGTACTGTGTCTAAATATTATGTATATATAAATACCGACACATTCAGGTATATATTTAAGAAATATTTGCATTTAAATACTGTATATACATTTATATAATTTATATTATATATGAATATAAATATTTTATATATAAATATAATCAATTTTTCTTAAATATATACATAATTGGGTGTGTTTTTATATATGAATAATAATTATACACCGTACACACACATTTGTTATGTTAACACAAACTTTTATTTTGGATGCGATTAATCGCGATTAATCTTTTGACAGCCCTAATATATATATATATATATATATATATATAGAGAGAGAGAGAGAGAGAGAGAGAGAGAGAGAGAGATTTTTTTAAATGCTTAGGGAACTAAATTTTTCTGTAGCTTAATTGGTCGTGCATTATTTTAGTAGCACAAATGTCATGGGTTTGATTACCAGGGAACACATACACTCACCTAAAGGATTATTAGGAACACCTGTTCAATTTCTCATTAATGCAATTATCTAATCAACCAATTGCTTCAATGCATTTAGGGGTGTGGTCCTGGTCAAGACAATCTCCTGAACTCCAAACTGAATGTCAGAATGGGAAAGAAAGGTGATTTAAGCAGTTTTGAGCGTGGCATGGTTGTTGGTGCCAGACGGGCCGGTCTGAGTATTTCACAATCTGCTCAGTTACTGTGATTTTCACGCACAATCATTTCTAGTGTTTACAAAGAATGGTGTGAAAAGGGAAAAACATCCAGTATGCGGCAGTCCTGTGGGAGAAAATGCCTTGTTGATGCTAGAGGTTAGAGGAGAATGGGCTGACTGATTCAAGATGATAGAAGAGCAACTTTGACTGAAATAACCACTCGTTGCAACTGAGGTATGCAGCAAAGCATTTGTGAAGCCACAACACGCACAACCTTGAGGCGGATGGGCTACAACAACAGAAGACCCCACCGGGTACCACTCATCTCCACTACAAATAGGAAAAAGAGGTTAGAATTTGCACGAGCTCACCAAAATCGGACAGTTGAAGACTGGAAAAATGTTGCCTGGTCTGATGAGTCTTGATTTCTGTTGAGACATGAGTCAGATGGTAGAGCCAGAATTTGGCGTAAACAGAATGAGAACATGGATCCATCATGCCTTGTTACGACTGTGCAGGCTGGTGGTGGTGGTGGTGTAATGGTGTGGGGGATGTTTTCTTGGCACACTTTAGGCTCCTTAGTGCCAATTGAGCATCATTTAAATGCCCATCCCTTTATGACCACCATGTACCCATCCTCTGATGGCTACTTCAGCAAGATAATGCACCATGTCACAAAGCTAGAATCATTTTAAATTGGTTTCTTGAACATGACAATGAGTTCACTGTACTAAAATGGCCCTCACAGTCACCAGATCTCAACCCAATAGAGCATCTTTGGGATGTGGTGGAATGGGAGCTTTGTCCCCTGGATGTGCATCCCACAAATCTCCATCAACTGCAAGATGCTATCCTATCAATATGGGCCAACATATAAAGAATGCTTTCAGCACCTTTTTGACTCAATGCCATGTAGAATAAAAAAGCAGTTCTGAGGGCGAAAGGGGGTCAAACACAGTATTAGTATGATGTTCCTAATAATTCTTTAGGTGATTGTATATACACATGTATATACGTATGTATATACGGTATCTTTGTTCAATTAAACACAGAGATATTAACTCTCTTTGAGTGCCAAATGTGTGTTTAAATTTCAGGTGGTTTTATAAAGCCCACAAATTCTCACCACCACTTTGTGACATTTCAACCGCTTTGCATGAGCAAACACACAGATATCCCAGGAGGCTTTGTGGCTATGAAGCCTTGTAACATGGTGTCTAGTGTGTAAAATAAATAAACACGCATGCAAACACAATTGGGTGGGGGACCTTGTGTGTGTGTGTGTGTGTATACGTGTGTGTACAGAGATAGATCACCACTGCCTCTATCTTCTCCGTGGCCATGCCTAGCAGCGCGTCAGCAGCGGGCCGATTTACATTAGGGAGATTTAAGCTGTCTGAGCCAATGGTGACAAGTCAAGGTGTTTCACTTTAATTACAGCTGGCAAGGTCACCTCCCTCCCCGCCCGCCCTTTCTCTCTCACGAGAAGTGTAGAGAGAGCAAAAGAGAGAGAGAGAGAGAGAGAGAGAGAGAGAGAGAGGGAGTGTTTATGCATGTTTTTACATTTATGTTTAAAGACCCCATGTTTTTCAACAGAGAACAGCCATTATTACAAACACTGGCATACAACCAACCGTCACTCAGTGACAAAGCGGACGCATTCGTATACATGCGCACAGAAATAATACACGCGTCTGTTAGAAATAATCCCACATGACAAAATAAATGCTGAAGCATGGGAAGCTATTCCTTTAATGCCTCACATTGCATTGTGGACAATGTATTATGATACCATAATACAACATATTTAGCTTTTTTCAGCACTTTTTTATTACAATGGCTTGCCTCTTTCGCACACCCCCGGGCTGTTGTTTTCTAAAGTGGATATGACAGGCGCTGAGTGCAAACAGTAGCTTAAAGGTGTGATATTTCAGACCCTCAGTGGCCCTCTGCTGGATCCGAGATAGTACTCTGATGAGAGGTGTCAGACAGGTGTCTTTGGGGGTCTCTTTCTCTCCATCCCATGACAAGTGAGAGCAGACCCCTCTGGGCAAGCTGATAGTCTACCCTCACACATCTGTCATCGAATCACAAGTTGTAACGTATGAAAGTGAGCTAACTTAAAGGAATCGTTCTCTCAAAATAAAATTATGTCGTTTTTGATCATTTACTCATCCGTTATGTTGTTACAAATCTGTTTGGCTTTCTTTCTGTCAAGGAACACAAAAGGAAAAATTTTGATGACTGTGCTGGTCGTAGTTTTTTATACAATTACAGTAAATGGGGACTGGAGCTTTCAAGCTTCAAAAGGTACACAAAAGCACCATAAAAGTGCTCCATATGATTTGTGCACTATATTTAAGCTATTGTGAATTTATAGGCTTTGCTACTATCATATGCTTCAAATGTTTTGGGAAACGGCACACATATCTTATAAATGACTTTTATGGTACAAGTCATATGTGTCTAAAGCAATATGAGGATGAGTGAACAATCACAAAAAATGTCAAATTTGGGAGCACATTTTTTTTACTGAAAAACGGAGTATTGCTTTTTCGAGGTACCGTACAAAATTCACGTGGACTTATCGTGCATTCACGTTCACAGCTCAGCGTCTCGTTCTTTACGCAATATTACACACTGAACCCCCCACGGGATGCATTTCAGAGCAAAGCTCATTGAGTGAACGCTTTGAATTTAGATCTAAATGCACACAAATGCATTTGCACATGCACGCACAATCGGAGAGAAGACAAGCTGTCAGTTAAAGGCAACCATACCTTTCTTATCTGCATCACAGCTTTGCCAGAGAGAGCCATGGTCAAATTAAAAGGAAGGGCTGTGAAGAGAAGAGGAATAAAGAAGTAGTGCCTTCCGGGGAAGTTATTAAAAAAGAGGGAGAGGGAGAAAACGAAAGAGAGAGAGCAAAGCAAGCATAACTAGTTGGCTGCAGTTTAAAGGGGGCGGAGCCTTTGTCTCTTAAGAGTCCAAATGGCAGTTAGCTGGCACGGCCGCAAAACACACAATGCCTCGTGGCCAATCTCTAGAGTGAAAAGAAGTGTGTGTGTGTGGGGGGGGGGTGTTAAGGGGCAAGAGGTTAACTAAATTAGTACCCATTCCTTTTCTAGGCAAATGAAACAAACAGGGAATATGAGAAACCCGGTCCAATAGGAAGTATAAACGCATTGATCATTTTTATGACTGACTGTTATCGTAGATAGACCAGACTTCGTACAGGGTCATAGTTGGGGTCTCCAAATAGCTTATTATTATGATAGGCACCCTTTTAGCCTTAGTAACAGTAAATGCATAGAGGGTTATGTGAACACAATATCGCCCGGGATGTTAA
Source organism: Misgurnus anguillicaudatus (assembly GCF_027580225.2). Lineage (NCBI taxonomy): Eukaryota > Metazoa > Chordata > Actinopteri > Cypriniformes > Cobitidae > Misgurnus > Misgurnus anguillicaudatus. Next base: position 27,438,162 of record NC_073346.2, on the reverse strand, counting down.
GTCAGTGTTTGCAGCCGCCCAGTCGGTTAGAAATGTAAAAGATATGCAGGACAGATGAAGTACATAGCAGTGCAGAGGAAACTCAATTGCATGTATACACGCACACACAAACGTGTGCACCTATAACCACACAGCAAATTTAATGAGACACTATTTCATTGCATGTATGCAGCTAAGCAGATTTATGCACAGTCTTCCGCTTCCACCGCTGCTGTAGCCATGACCCCAGGTCAGTGGCAAGGCTGGATGGAGCAACGCAAGCTCACTGTTCATCATTACTGCACAATGCACAACCAACACTATGCGCCAACATCACACCCAATTCAATCTAATTCTGCATTACAGTATGGGATACAGCACATAGAGGATAATATCATCTATGGTGGCATAAAAACAGTTATTTATTTAAAAAAGCATCTTATTAGTTAAATTTAGTCTTGATTATTTTATGTTAAAATGTAAGTTAGCTTTTATGTTAGGTACTTAGTAACTCACAGTTGTTCATGTGTCTGCACAGATCATCTTTCTGTCTTTCAGACTATAGCAAGAGAGAGAGAGTCAGTGCTGCCATTCAGTTACATGCAAACACATACAATTATTAACATATACTCACATATTTGAATGCTACTCTAAAACACAAACTGTGACTTCTATAAAGCATAGAATTAAAGGTGCAGTGTGTAAATTTTAGTGGCATCCAGTGGTGAGGTTGCGAATTGCAATCAACAGCTCAGTCCACTGCTCACCCCTCGCTATTGAAATGCATGGAGAAGTTATGGTAGCCGCCACTGAAAAAACATGTAATTGACAGAGACAAATTGTCCGTTAAGGGCTTCTGTAGAAACATGGCGGCACAAAATGGTGACTTCCGTGTAAGGGGACCCTCTGTGTATGCAGATAAAAATGTCTCATTCTAAGGTAATAAAAACATATTGGTTCATTATAAAAAGGTCTTTATACACCCCTGATAATATAGTTTTGTATATTATTTTGCATGTCTGTTAAGAGATCCTTCTAAAAATTACACACTGCACCTTTAACTTTGAATTTTGAGTTTTTTGATGCCATATATGTTAGTGAACACCTAAATATTAAGAGTGTTCAATTTCAATTTTAAATCAAAATCCATAGAAATTAAGTCACAACCTCCAAAATGGAATCGGCTTGCCAAGCGGGAAAAAAACACGTGTTGAGTGCTGCGTGCACAGCAGAACGGCGTCTGTGCCAGGACCGGTCGTTTCTCTGAACTGAGATCTGTTTAAGTTTCACAACAACTTATTTCAGTTGCTTAAGAGTTATGAAAACAGCATTTAATTCAATTCAATTCAATTCAATTTTATTTATATAGCGCTTTTCACAAGTGTTAATTGTTGCAAAGCAGCTTTACATGAGAAGATGTAGAGGAGAACACAGAAAATCAATAGATAATATAAGAAGGAGAGAAAGCGGTTAAACCGTACAAGCGAGCATATTAATAAAGTAACGTATACTGTAAAGTGCTAAGTTAAGCCAAAGTTGGCTGACTCTCCCTGGGATTAAAAACCCTCTAGGAAAAAAAACCCAATGGGAAAAAGTCCTAGAAGGACAAAAACCCTTGGGAGGAATTAATATATATTTATATATATATATATATATATAGAAACGGTAGGGATAGGAGGCGGGTAAGCGAATTAAACTGGTTTAGCCGGTGGTCGTTGGTCGGGCATCGGCTGGTCATCACGTTGAAGGACAGCCAGTGGATCAGTGATGCAATGATCTTCACAGCAACCGGAACTGGGTCTGTTTGTCTCATGGTCCTCGTGGTTGAGGACGAGACAGGGAGAGAAAAACAGAATTCTATTAGCGTAGGGGCCGTTCGCATGCAATGCAAGTGTCAAACATTATAGTGGTTCAAGTCGGCTCGGTTCCAGACAGGCTAACTATTGCGGCATAAGTATATTACCCATATGAGGTATGTGAGTGCTTTGTTCTGGACAAACTAACTACTGCGGGAAATGTACATTTACTGGACATTTTATGTGAATGCTTTGTTAAAGAAGAATGTCTTAAGTTTAGATTTAAATTGATCGACTGTGTCTGATACTCGAACATTGTTTGGTAAATCATTCCAGAGCTTAGGGGCTAAGTAGGAAAAGGATCTACCACCTTTAGACACTTTTGATATTCTAGGGATAATTAAGTGAACAGAATTTTGTGAGCGCAGTTTACGTGATGGATTGTATTCTGATAGTAGTTCTTTAATATACGAAGGCGCTAGGCCATTTAAGGCTTTGTAGGTGATTAGTAATATTTTAAATTGTATACGATATTTAACTGGTAGCCAGTGTAAAGATGCCAGAATTGGACTGATGTGGTCATACTTTTTAGATCGAGTAAGCATGACTTTAAACATGACTTATTGGGGTATAGTCTTCCAATCTCGTCTGACGGTAATAAAAGCGTGTTTTTAAGGTGCAAAGTACTGACAGGAATGTTTATCTGACTGGAAGTTTCGTTTTATCAGGTATGTGCGTGTATCCACTGGCAGCACGACTAACATGGCAGGGTATCTCCGGGTTCAAGGTCAGATATAATGTTTCATAAATGCCTAGTCTAAAAATGGCATAGCATTTTTTGTGCTTTCAAAAAAAAAAAAAAAAATCGGCAATCGAATCGTGACATTAGAATCCAAAATGTTATCGACTCAAGGATTTGAAGAACCATGACACCCCTACTAAAAAAACAGATGTTTAGCAGACAAATGCATTTAACATGCTATTTGCCTAGAAGCAAAATAAAAAGTATTTTGCTTGTAGGCAAATAAACCAAAACTATTAATGGCTCATCTTACATGCCTCAAAATTAAATTATATTTTTTTCTGTAAACAAAGCAAGTGCAAAGTTTGAGAGATTAAGAGACGGCACAAAATGGTCATTCAAAAGAGAGGTTTTGGGTGAACGGGTTCAGATCAGAGTTCTGACTTGACAGCAACAGCTGCCGAGAGATGTACAAGCTAACAGCTGCTACTTTCGAAATGCCTTTATTTCTTTTTATTTTCAATTAAAAGCCTTTTCTCCTCTCTCGATCCACCTCTCTGCTAATAACATAATGGCGGGTGGAATGTCATTGCTGGGTGTAATGCAGCTAAGTCCTGGTTGCTGTTTTAATGCTTTTCTAATTGGAGCCCACTTTGTGCCACGGTGTGCGGAAGGCAAACAGAAATGATTTGTAAAATAACGACTGCGGAACTAATAACTAGCCCTCGTCCTAATGTAAGGCTTTTTGTGAGGTGGAAAAAACTGTGCGAGCCCTAATTGGGTTTGCCTCAAAAAGACGTTTTAAACTCATCATTTCATTTCGCGAGCTTTTTATGTCACATTTTGCTGGAGAAGAAAAATGTCAAGGAGAAAGCGTTCTCGCATTCATTTTGAGGTTAATGGTCAAGTTTCAAGCTTTTAAAACAGGATGAAACCACGCTGAAAGGATTTGGGTTAATTAACTAGAAAGGTGTTTTAGTTTTTGTTCGCATCTGCGCGGATGACTTTTCAAAGTGATTTTTGCACATATCTCACAAAAACAAACAACCATATAGTTTTTTTACTGAAAAGTTCTGTGTGTACAAAGATGGTGCATATAATAAAATATATCAGGTCTTCTAAAACAAGACGTTTTAAGCATAACAAATTGTACAAATTCAAAATCTGACCAAACTTCTTAGTCAAAATTTTGAATTTTATTTAGCAATGACTCCATGGCCCTGTTTACAACTTATTGAATTAAGATGCATTTGGACAACAGTAAAATACAGGAGTAAACAGGATGTAAAAAGTTTTGAGCTCACTTTCGTCTACATTTAGAGGTAGTCGGTAGTCAGTAAGTGGTATTAGTGCAAGTCCATTTAAAGCCGTTATTTCTTCCACTCGCGTTTAAACATAGACCACCCTAAAAATTTAATTAGGACCTAAGACGCATTATAGGTTTAAATGGGAATGTGTCTCTCTAAAGGAGCAACCTTCTAATCTCTATTGTGAAGCCAACATGGAAGTGACCTAAACTGCAATTCATGCCCAACTTTACAGCAGAAATAAATGTGTTTACAGCTTGGTACAAAAAGTGTTTTTGGTCTATATAGCTAATTTTGGCCTTCATGATAACTGTGACGGGATGATTTTTTAAAAACTCATCCGTTTAAATTATATTAAGCCTTAAATTTATGCATAATTAGTGGCTTGAATGACAGGTGAACTTCCACTGCTGTCACCGTTGAGTTATGCGGGCATGGTTTCAACAACCAGCCACTTCAGCTTCACCCACGTCCTGCCTCTTTACCCATTTTCGGTTATATGCGAGTGATGCGCGGTGACGTGATGCCAAGATGGCGATGGCAGGCCCTGCCAAATATTGGCTTCAAAAAAGCTCTTCACAAACCTATTGAACACGTCACGGACACTACGTGCATATTTTTTAAGTCTATGGTCTCTCTCATTCACTTGTGATCCAATCGACCAAAACGCATCTTAAAGGATAAGTCAATTTTCTTTAAAAAATCCAGATAATTTACTCACCACCATGTCATCTAAAATGTTGATGTCTTTCTTTGTTCAGACGAGAAGAAATTATGTTTTTTGAGGAAAACATTCCAGGATTTTTCTCATTTTAATGGACTTTAATGGACCCCAACACTTAACAGTTTTAATGCAGCTCAAAACTGTAGTTTCAAAGGACTCCAAACGATCTCAAACGAGGCATAAGGGTCTTATCCAGCGAAGCAATTGTCAATTTTTGGCAAGAAAATAAAAAATCTGCACTTTTAAACCACAATTTCTCGTCTTCCTCCGGCTATGTGTTAAACCAGTGTGACCACACGTAATACGTCATCATGTCAAGAGGTCACAGATGACGTATGCGAAACTACACCTCAGTGTTTAAAAGTGTGGAGAAAGAGGACTGTTCCGACGTTGTTGTATGTCGAATGATACTAATTTATGTCTTTGTGTCAGTTTATTGTTTAAAATGGTCTGCAAATGTGCGTTTCATATATGTGACACGTGACCTTTCAACGTCATTAGGTCACGCTGGCGCCAAGTTTTACATAAAATAAAAATCACTCAAGATCTATATAATTTCTCAATCGTTTCTTTCAGAGAGCAACAATATTAAATGGAGGTTTTGCTTAAGTCTCCTGCTTCTAATTTGTTTTTTTAATTAACATCAACTACTATGGAAGTGAATGGGGCTCATGATCGGATTGGTTACAAACATTCCTCAAAATATCTTCCTTCGTGTTTATCAGAACAAAGAAATGTATACATGTTTGTAACAACATGAGAGTAAATGATGGCAGAATTTACATTTTTGAGTGAAATATCCCTTTAAAGAATCATTTCTTTTTCTCCACAAAGAACCCTTTGTGAAACCAATGTTAAAGGTTCTTTATGGAACCATTTAGCCCAAAAGTTCTTTTATGGCATTGTGAAGAAGTGTTTTCAACAATGTTTGCTAAAATTCCAGAGATTTCATTCATTTTTCCAAAGCTATTAATATAACATTCATGTTACAGCTCTGCAATCTACTGTATGCAAACAATTGTCTAATTTAAGTTTATACTTAAACATAATTGAGGATTCTCAGTGTTTTTAGCTATGAAAGAGCAACCGCTGAGCTATAAAAATATCCTCAGGGTCATCTTTAAGGAAGCATTCAATCATCTGACAACAAACACTGAAATGATACATGAAACCTTCAGCTGGGTTTATTCAACTGGCTTTTATCTTCGTGTCATATAGTAAGTTCAGCTAAAACTGAATTCAGGGTCTCAGGTGGGTCTGAAAGTAGAGTACAGAAAACTTCAGTCTATAAACAGCCAAAACAGGGCTCTCTGTCTAGGCTGTATTAGTGTCCTGACCTGCAGGTCCCGTTGAATCTCTGTCACACAGTAATAACCCGTTTTTTTATCTAAAACACCTCCTCTTCCCTCAGGCCACGGTAAAGCACCTGCAAGTCTGACATATATCAAAAGATAATGGTAAAAGCTGGAAAATCTTTTTTAAAGGAATCTTCTTGCAGGCAAAATGTGGCAAGGTGTACAAATTAGCCTCGGTTCTCCGAAGCTGTTTTACTCGCAGATAAACAATGCCCTTAAAAAAGCTTCCTTCTACCTTCATAGTTGCTTTGTTTTAGAGTTTGAAATATCGTCTTTACAAAAATAGCAGAGGAAATAAGCCTGAGGGTCACAAAATAGAAAATCTGTCTGGTATTGCAAGCCACTTCAGGTATTTGTTTTATGAGAATGTTAAAAAGCGACAAACATTGTATTTGTATAACATTATTGATAAATATAGACCCTTTTACAGCCCACGTAATCAAATAGCCTCCACGCGCATTTTAGCAATGGAAGTGGTGTTGTTCCCCATGGATTCCCAGCACATCAAAACGTTTGGTTGCACTAATATAATATACTAATATACGTGTATATATAAAAAATATAAATATACAAAGATGCTCTATTGGTTTGATATCTGGTGACTGTGGGGGCCATTTTAATACAGGGAACTCATTGTCATGTTAAAAAAAACAATTTGAAATTATTTGTGCTTTGTGACATGGTGCATTATCCTGCTGGAAGTAGCCATCAGAAGATGGGTACATGGTGGTCATAAAGGGATGGACAAGGTCAGAAACAATGCTCAGGTAGGGCGTGGCATTTAAACAATGCCCAATTGGCACAAAAGGGCCTAAAGTGTGACAAGAAAACATCCCCCACACCATTACACCACCACCACCAGCCTGCACAGTGGTAACAAGGCATGATGGATCCATGTTCTCATTCTGTTTACGCTAAATTCTGACTCTACCATCTGAATGTCTCAACAGAAATCGAGACTCGTCAGACCAGGCAACATTTTCCAGTTTTCATCTGTCCAATTTTCGTGAGCTTGTGCAAATTGTAGCCCATTTTCCTATTTGTAGTGGAGATGAGTGGTACACGGTGGGGCCTCCTGCTGTTGTAGCCCATCCGCCTCAAGGTTGTGCGTGTTTTGGCTTCACAAATGCTTTGCTGCATACCTCGGTTGTAACGAGTGCTTATTTCAGTCTAAGTTGCTCTTCTATCAGCTTGAATCAGTCGGCCCATTCTCCTCTGACCTCTAGCATCAACAAGGCATTTTCGCCCACAGGACTGCCGCATACTGGAGGTGGATATGAGGTACCTTTATATTGACTTTCTCTCCGCGTCCTCGTTCCTTGATGTAATGTCCTTCTACGCATTTCCGCCAAAGTGCGCAATTTTTTTTCCGTGTCCTGGTGTCGACAAGTGGATCCAAGACATTGTGACTGCTATTGGGCGCAAATTGTGGGTTTGAAAATATTTAGAAAGAAAGACTAACTGTTGCCATCGTAAACTTGATTTTATGTGACATTTTTTCCCTTATTATTTATTTTTTCTTAGTTTGTTGTTGTAAATGTCCCAATTGGGACAGAGATTGTGCCTTTTCTAAAGAGTTTAATTAAAGGGGCCATGGCATGAAAATCTGACTTTTTCCATGTTTAAGTGGTATGATTGGGTCCTTAGTTCTTCTATCAACCTAGAAAATGTGAAAAAGATCAACCCAGTAACTTAGTTTTGGTAAACTATTCTCTGCAAGCATGTGAAAAAATAGGTTGTTGAAATTTGGCTCTCCTTATGATGTCATAAGGAGCTCTTGTTATAATACTGCCCCTTAATCTGCACTATCCAATCACAGCAATGCCATTTAGTGCAGAAAAAAAAGAGAGAGAGAAAATTATTGACAGCACAATTGAGTTTCAATTGCATCAAACCACCATCATTGTGATCAGTGGTTGCACTTCATCCGCTCATTTGCATTTTAAAGGACACACCCAAAATGCCACATTTTTGCACACACCTACAAAGTGGCAATTTTAACATGCTATAATAAATGATCTATATATTTTGATCTAAAACTTCACATATGTACTCTGGGGACACCAAAGATTTATTTGACATCCTTAAAAAGTCTTGTGACATGGCCCCTTTAAATGTTCATGTTATATATTTTGGTTGCATTCGTGAGTTAAATGTAGTAAAAATGCATGAGAAAAAATGTAACTGCTTAACTAGACACGTAATATTAAAGTATCGATAGATTAATCGAATCGCCTTGAAATTTTATTTAAGAAATGTTGGATGTATCTGCAAATATTGCACAGCTGGCGGAGATAATCGATAATGTATCGTATCACAATGAACGGTCCAATTTACACCCCTAGTGGATTTGCCTGAAAACTGGATTTCGTTGAAATGGGGCAGTCGCAGATGATAAGTAAAACTGCATTATATAAGTAAAACTGCTTTTATAAATCTTGTAAAATTAAAGACTTTTCAGAGATATAAAGGATGTAATACTACTCAATATTAACATGAGATTAGCAAAAACATTGTGTGTTATGTGACCTTTAATTTTAGTATTATTGTGTTTGTGTTTATGATCCTCTTCTATTCTAATCGTCTCATAACTCATAAAATGATCAGTACAGGAAACACAAGCACAGGTGTCATCTGTAACAGTCTGCATAATTCTGTATCATAACACAGGAAATTATGATATGTTATTATGATAATCAAGGCATGTTATGATATTACTAACAGTAGTACCAAACTAAAATGGGGTGAATTGGGCTGTCTGTAGCCTGTAGTTATAGGTGAAAGCCACGCCGTGGACAAGTGCCACATCCGAGTTCTCCACCTTTAAACACCTGCATAAACACACAGCTGCTACCAAACCCCCCTCCACCCCACTGGAACTCACTTTCACAGCTGTAAAGGCTTTTTCAAAAATGATCGGGATAAATCTGGGATCAGATTAATATTGACCAAATTTGCGTTGCTTACCAAATGCTATCTGTGAAACTGATCCGGAAACAGTAGTCCTATCCCTAGACTGTTAATGAGTTTAGCCTCGGGTCTATATCTTGGCTGCTTCACCTGGAAATACCTAGTTTATGTACCAGCGTCTATGTTTTCCTGCCAAACATCTGCTTCTAAGTTCTATAACAGCCTCTATTGTGGCTAATTACACATGAGATTTTATCACGAGCAACTCTTAACGTTCACTTACATCTTTCCTGAGCTCCATCCAATGAAGGGAGAAATCAAAGCATGTTAACTTGAGTCTTGTGTGACAGATGAGGCATAAGGGAACATTCAAATGGCAGCGATGCCCACTCCAGCTGGTAATAATGTCAGTGCCAAATGTTTTTCCATTCGAGCAGCTTGCTGAAACATGAAAGCAGATACCTGCAAGGCCTCCACTTTGACCAGCTCGGAGCTACCGGCCATCAGCTGCTAAACCCACATACTGTACTATTACTTCGCTGCACAGATGGATCCAAGCAGGCATAAAATACAGGAGGGAGAGAGACTTATGTCAAGAGGATGTGTCACAGGGATTACAGATTGAAACAGTACATGCTTTTTTTGAAAGGCAGCTTGAATTAAGGAAATTAAGACTTACAGTATGTTTATAATTTAAAAACACTTTTAAAACGTACAAATTCACGTAAGATCAGGCTGGATGTTTCCAAATTTTGTGGAGATTGTTCCCCTTACATTGCCACCAATATTAAAGTGAGAAAAACACAGACAGGTATTTGTATTTTTGATCTGGCCGTGGCATTTAAACGATGCCCAATTGGCAATAAGGGGCCTAAAGTGTGCCATTCTGTTAATGCCAAATTCTGACTCTACCATCTGAATGTCTCAACAGAAATCGAGACTCATCAGACCAGGAAATATTTTTCAAGTCTTCAACTGTCCAATTTTGGTGAGCTTGTGCAAATTGTAACCTCTTTTTCCTATTTGTATTGGAGATGAGTGGTACCCGGTGGGGTCTTCTGCTGTTGTAGCCCATCCGCCTCAAGGTTGTACGTGTTGTGGCTTCACAAATGCTTTGCTGCATACCTCGGTTGTAACGAGTGCTTATTTCAGTCAAAGTTGCTCTTCTAACAGCTTGAATCAGTCGGCCCATCCTCCTCTGACCTCTAGCATCAACAAGGCATTTTCGCCCACAGGATTATGGCATACTTGATGTTTTTCTCTTTTCACACCATTCTTTGTAAACCCTAGAAATGGCTGTGCGTGAAAATCCCAGTAACTGAGCAGATTGTGAAATACTCAGACCGAGCCGTCTGGCACCAACAACCATGCCACACTCAAAATTGCTTAAATCACCTTTCTTTCCCATTCTGACATTCAGTTTGGAGTTCAGGAGATTGTCTTGACCAGGACCACACCCCTAAATGCATTGAAGCAACTGTCATGTGATTAGTTGATTAGATAATTGCATTAATGAGAAATTGAACAGGTGTTCCTAATAATCCTTTAGGAGTGTATACTGATAGTAATAATTACCTTGAAAATCTACAAAAATATTTTACCTACAGTAGTCTAGGTGAAAAAAATCATTGTTACCCCCTCTTTATTTTTGATTCATGGTCAATATTAGAAATCTGTGGAAAAGATTTCTTCAAAGTTACTAAAAAGCGAACAGTCCAACTGTATGATTGAAAGAAGGTAAAAAATTCAGTATCAGCCAGACGTCTTGTTAGATCTTTTTGCTAATGGTGGCGTTCATTAAAGCAGAGCTGTTGTATTTGTTATACGCATAACTCATACGACTGCCTGTTGCGTCAGCAGGGCGGTTCGATCTCAAGTCTGTGGAAACAGCTGAGAGCGACGCATGAGAAATGACAGGACGGCGTCTGATAGCAGCGAAATCAAAGCGAATCTGCTGTAGTACTTCACCGAGCGCCGATTCCTGAGGTGAGTGATGTATGAATGTTTGATGAATCTACCACCATCTTTGTCGAATCCTCCCCACACACCCATAAGATTGAGTGCTCAAGCAGAGGTTTTGATAGGCATGCATAAGAGGGACGATGAAATACCCTCTTGTGCAGACGCATACACACACAGAGCGCTCACAGCCATGGAGGGGGGTAGGTGGAGGGCGTGAAGGTGGGAATGTAGAAGCATTCAGGCTGTCAGTTGCCAAGATGAGTCCTGACAATCAGTCAGTGGGAGAACAATGTTTCCTGTCAGTCGATTCTCTAATCATCTCACTACAGTTTTAGTTAAACTGCTTTCTGCGCCCGCGCCTCTGACACCCAAACCACTGTTCAAAGACTACCCTGAGGGTGGGGAGGTGCGGAGGGGTAGTCAACACTAAGACAGGTAGGATAAAGGAAACAAACAACTACATTTTCACCTCTTGCCGTTTTCAAAGCGTGCAGGGGGGTTGCGAACAGCGCAGAGAGAGAGAGAGTGAGAGAGAGAACACTGCAGCAGGTAGTGCCTGTCAGAACACATCGATGTCTACTAATTGGGTCATTTTTGATATGAGGACGGCATGCCAGCGTATTGATGCGGGAGCGATCTAGAAGCCAAGAGCCTGTGAGGGCCGCTCTGGCGTACAATCAAAGCACACAGAAACGCTGCCGCCCGCAGACAATCTGGCACAGGCCGGGCACTGCCAGGCACAAGAGCATCTGAATACAGGCCCAACGCACCCTGCTGCAGTTAGAGAAATGCAATTTGTAGCATGGGCATCTAGGAGCATTTTAAAAAGAAGAGACTTAATCCACACTTGTAGTATGAAATTGGCAGTTTTGTACCGGCTTACCCCCGCTAGACTTTTCCCCAAACAGCTTCCGTGTCTCTTTGTGAAGCGTTCCGGTGCCTCAGATCCCCTCAGGAATGACCACGCTCTTTGGGGTGTGAAGGCGGACGAGTAACTCTAATCTGCACTCATTGCTTGCTTTGACAAGATTTTGCTCTTTTGGTTGTGGATGGGTACATGTAAGTGTTGGTGTTTTTGAAGCGAAGGGGAGAAAGAAAGAAACCCTTAAGAAGTGCACGCTGTCATTCACTCAGCAAACCTCCAAACCCCCTGTAATGTTGAAAAAAGACTGAGAACATATATTAAGTTCAACTAATGATATACATAATATTTAGCCGTACACATATGTACATATACTTTGTATATACTGTATAAATCACACATATAAGGGTGTTTTTTTCAATTACAGACAATGTCGACGAGACTGATATTACTTAAAAATAACAAATTTACAAAAAACTTTTTTCTTTTTTATATGAAGGCCACATTAAATTATTACGTTATCATCATTTATCTTCTTGACTTTGAATATGATTTTTTACTTTTTTATTCTTAAACCATTAAATTCCACAATAAAAATAGGAATTTTTATATTTTAAAACTAAAAAGTGAAATAACAATTTAATACCTATTGCAAAATAGTTATGAATCTATAAAAATATATCTATATATATATTAAGTTGTATATTTTGCTTTTTAAACAGTGAGTTATTATACATTCATCTTCATTACAGTATCAGATCAGTGGACAGAACGCAGCATATGTATCATTAATCACAAACGTGTTCATTATAAAACCTAAATGAAAAAATCATGCTTATAAAAGGCCCGTTCTGGTTCTTCATTCTGATTGGTTGAAATGCATTCTAAGCCGTGATAAAATACCCCGGTAACTCCACGGTTCAGACCGCATTACATAAGTATCACTGCGCCACTTTTGCTGCGTACTGATTTATGAAAATAAACACCTTTAATCATATTTTTAATTTGTCTACAATTGCACAATTAATGGCAATATATCCAGATAAATGTCAATAAATATTGTTGAGTCATCTCGTCAATAAAGAGAAAACGTTCTCTGAGGAGTTTCTACCTCAAATTCTTATGTCTGCTATTATCCACTAGGTGGCGATCTTACCCAACTTAAACACTGACGCATTGACTCAATACTAAAAACACAGTGTTTTGAACAGGCTCTGAATCTGATCTCTTACTAATCACAACTTGTTTGTGTTTTATTTTATGAACCCTGCTAACGTAATGCATATAAAGTAACCATTTTATAAAAGCAATAAGCCCCGCAAAGCAGTGGGGTTACAGTGCACTTTATAACAGCTAAGGGGGTTTTAGGCACTCCGCTTCGCATCATGCCTAACAACTTCCCTTAGCTGTTATAAAATGCACTGATAACCCACTGCTTCTTGGGGCTTATTGCTTTATTTAAAGGTATAGCGGAGGTTTTTCTCGAATTTTCGAAAATAACCGCCTTCTTCACTTTTTAAAAAAATGCAATTGCGCAACAATCCTGATTGACAACTAGGAGGACCAATAGTCTTGATGATCAACCCAGAAAAAGAAAATTCTCCGAAATACCTTTAAGTAGCGTATGTGAATGCAATAATTTGCTGGTTTTGTAATTATGTTATGTTATACAGTATTGTTTTGTTTGTACAGTAAGCATTAACGAAAACATTTTAAAACATGGTTATACTAACATTTGATGCAACAATATAAAACCAACACCCAATTTCAATGCCGCTGTGCTTATAAAAAGCCGTAGAATATACGTTTTCATTCAGAAAAATAACACTGACCGTGTAGGCTTTCAATGTCATAAAGCTTTATTTACAGACACTCGCAAATGACATCAGAAGTAACAATTAATTTACGTACACATATCCTAAAACCTAATCTTGTGTGACTGATACGCTGTAAACCTGGTGAATTTAGATCATGATTTTGAATGTAAGTCAATGACGCATTTATATAGATCAGTGGCCTGAAATTAACTTACGGTCTGTATTTGTTTATCGGCCTGCCTAGTGTCCTAATTCGTTGTCGAAAATAAAAATGTTTCGGTTTCATAAAGACCAGTGGAGACGGCAAGCATGGATCACTGCTGTTTGAAGAAAGGTTTGGTATGACCAGGCAAGAATTCAGGGATCTGTAGCTAACATTGTATATGTTAATTTTACACAGAACATTAGCTCAGTGTAGTATTTGATACACTTTGACTATGATTTGAGATAAGATAATTTACTTGTTATTTATTTTCCTAGTTATAAGAAATAATCTACTCTGTGGTTATTGATTAAGTCTACTGAGAGTTAAGTTTGGGCCACAAAAGTCGTTTATGTATGTTGTTGTTGCTGAAAGCATCTATTCATAAATTTCACATATATCCATTAATAGTCATCAGACCAATAAAAGATTTTTCAAAGCATGCTATTAATTTAGGATTTCATGCTATTTTATTGTTTCAATTAACATCATCGTTTTAATTCCCATGTGTCATCCAAAAATCAAGTCTGGTTGGGACAAATCTGGTAACACTACTAGCTATATTTTTGGCATCAAAACAGTGTGATGTGAGACATCTCCAATTTTTTAGATTAGCTGATCTTTATATTTCCCATCAGGGTCTTGTTTAAGCCGTAATTAGATTAAGGCTTCTTGCTGCGTATCTGACAGTCTAGGGTTGTTTGTTTATTTGTTTGCATGGTGTCTCTCTCGCAATCTGGCTCTAGCATTCATACTGAAGCAGTTCCAGTTGGGTTATAACTGTGGGGCAGACTCCCACACCTCCACACACACACACACACACACACACACACACACACACACACACACACACACACACACACACACACACCTCCACACACACACACACTTCTGTTTTTAAGTCCAGCAGAACTTGGAACCCCTTTCTCCAGACCTCAGGAAACCTCTTACTGGCCAACAGAGCAGAAGACAAAGGACATCTTCTCTCCCCATGCCAAGATGAATCACGCCTCAACCTCATGCATAAATCATGAGATCCAGAGGAATCTTTAAGATAGAGAGAGAGAAAGAGGAAAAGAAAGACAGAGAGAGAACCCAGAGGATATTTTGCCTCTCCAATTCACCCACGCTGTTTCGGGTGAGTTAAATCCACTCATATATATTGAGGGGGTAAAAAAGGAAATAGGAACAAATAAACAGGTGCAAAAGAAAGTCCCTCTAAAAGAATCCCCAAAGCGTGTGTGTTTGTGCTTTTGCTTCCATGTGTGCTCATAAGTGCATGTGTGTGTCCACACACAAACAAGGGAAAGGGGGGTCCTAAATGTATAGGATATAGCAGCCCTTTGTGTTTGGAGATCCAAAGAAAAGCCAGCAGCTCTGGGAGAAAAGCACCTGTTCAAAGGGACCTAAAAAAGCCAGCGCAGTTCTCAATAGTCTCCATCAGGCCTGCTGAGACGCTGACTGAAACGTCCAGAGGATCTCAGAGAGCTCTCTCGCCTCTTTCATCACTTGCAGCCGTCTCCAACCGAAAAATGCACAGAAAATGCACCGAAACGTGCTGAGGTTACCACAAAGAGCTTAGACTGGCATATCCACAGTGGAAAGACTGACTGAAATTGCTGTTACAAGAACTCAGCCGATATTTGTTTGAAGAAAGGAGAAAGTTAAATAAAACGTTGAATGCATGGTATATATACATATTAGGACCGTTTTGAGCGCTACCATCCCAGTGGCAGCTTTTTACCTTCATAGAAATGCACTATAAGATGAGATTTGGGATGTTAACAGTAAATAATGCAGCTTTACCTGCATGCTGCATATGAACCATTTGCCAAAGTTAAGCACCTGTGTAGATGTCAACCATATCCTCCTTTGCTTTGTGTTTTTTACCATCTCACTGCTATGAATCAGAATGTGGCCGTCTGGAGGCAAGGTAGGCTGGACTGGGCCTCCTCTTGCATGGTGATTTAATGAGCATAGCAATAGGAAGACAGAGGTCAGTAATAGAGAGCTGTAGCAAAAGCGAGAAATACCAAGCAATGAGAGTAAAGAACCCTACACTGTTTCCTGAAGAATTGCATCATCACACGGCACTTCCTCACAATGAAGACATCACCTTCAAATCAAATCCTAAAATGTTCCTCTGGTTATGAGAATAAATATCACCCCATATTTTATAAGACATTACCGCGAGCATCTCAAAATTCCATCACGGTGAAATGAAAATGCCAGCGACATCATGGAGTTTATTACTTTGAATCATTTTCTATTATACGACACCAAAGTTTTTTGTTTTAGAAATGGAGGTCTGAATCTGAAGTTGCTAATTGCACTGTCAATCTGCTATCAGTATGTTCCCACATCATGGGAAATAAAGCGCAGTATCCTGAGGGATCCTCATAATAGGGAACGTGGTGCCATCACCCCGGGGCCTTAAGTGACAGGGTGTATGGATGTCAACGCGAGTTTGGTGTGAGGTGTCTGAGTGGGAGTACAGTTCACAGTGGGTCCATGACATCAACCCATCATCGCCGTCACTATTCTTACAGTTCGCAGCCTTTCATGTAGCGTAAGCGCCTGTTATGAGCATAATCATCACGCTCCATCCGCTAAGTCAAACTATCACACACTCCTGCCCAGCCAGGAGACATACTTGGGGAATCAAGGGACTCGGTTTTAGCTTAAAATAGCAGAGAGACTGGAAGCTGTCTGGAACACTAGCGTACTTATACTGATTGGGCCGGGGAGATCGGTACTGCACTCGTTTTAACTGCGGTTTTTATTTCCTCTTGCCATACAAAATCATGTAAGACATCTCTTCAATACTGTATGTCAGTTGCTTTTTCTATACACTTTAAAAAAAGCTGTAATTATGCAGCTGGTTGCCAGTAACTTACTGCAGAATAGCCTGGATGCCAGCAGATCTTAGCCCCGCCCACAACATTTTGAGAACGGGAAGATCGGTCTGGGGTTTCTGCGTTGAGGAGCTACTATGCTAGACCAAAAGCTGGTCGAACCAATCAAATTGTCAGGGCGGGCTTTATAAGATGAATCGATGATGGACAGATGATCAACAGTAACGTAATGAACCACGTCACCAAAGAGCGCGTGTGTTGAAATCTGTTTACAATGAAATGGCTGCCGCTGTAGAATTCAGATGTGTGGATTCTGACATTGAGTCTGTTCTAAAAGATATCGACAGAGCATTGATTTTAAAAGAGGAACAGAGAAACACGAGCAAGGCATTTGTTGATGTTTTTGTCGTCCTTCCTACGGGATTTGGCAAAAGTTGGTCGCAACTGAAACTGGTATCAAGGCGATGCAACTCGGCGTGCATGACGAGATGGATATAATTAGCGGTCGTTGCCAGCTTCTTTTCAGAAGCCCAGAATCGTGGTTGCTGATTAAGTGAAGGGACATGCTAGGCTCCAATATTTTCAAGCCAACGTAATGGGTATCGTCGTGGATGAAGTTCACCTAACGTACAAATGGTAAGAGATAGTCTTACTGTATGACTTAGTAAATACTTAATGTTGTGATATAAATGAAATGTTGTAAACATAGTAGGTGTTGATGTACGTTCTCTAACGCCGGTTTCACACCGCATGCGTGAGCAGCGCGTATGCGTAGCATCAGCAGCGCGTGAGGAGAGCGTTGCTGCGCGTGGCCATTGTGCTTTCATACCGGCTGCGTTTGCAGCGCATACTGTGCAGTTTAATAACAGTATAAAAATCTCAAAATCTCTTCACATTACTTTATTGTACATGCATTAATGAGCAAAACCTCTTCAAGACGTTTTTTGACAGTCATTGTTATTTATAAAACTGTGATTTGTTTAACCCACATTGTTTTCGTGCTGTTCTGGTCCGTGTAATGACAGATATAGACACAATACATAATTATAGACATAAAAAGCCCATGGCACATTATTAAATCTGTTTCTCTGAAGTTTTACAATAAAATAAAAAAATCACTCAGTGATTGACAGCATAAAGCAGTCGATCGTGTTTCCCTTCAACAGTTTAAGCATAGATTTATAGATGTATGTCTCTATTTCTCTGAAGATTATAGATGATGAGTCATTTAGTGCTGGGCAGACAGTGAATGACAGCGCAGTCTTCTGGTGTTTTTAAATATTTCATTGCTTTCTTTTAAATTGCTCAAAGTCATGACTGTTTTAAACACACTTGGCGTCACATTTATTATTTTATGGTTAAATTACACTTTTTCGCGTCAATCCACGACCATTTAAAGCATAAACAATGCACTGTCACTTTAATTGAGCGTGAGCAGCGCAGCAAAGATAGACCCGACGCCGAAATGATCACAGCACTGCTGCTTCAGCGACGCTTCGCCACGCGAGCACGCGCTGCTCACGCGTGCGGTGTACATGCTTTAACTTGTTAACATGGGCGCCGAAAAAAACACGCGCCGCTTACGCGCTGCTCACGCTTGCGGTGTGAAACCGGCGTAAGACTTAGTATAATCACAATCTTAGTGTCATGATTGTAGCGAAATAACTAGCAGTTCGGTCAGGCTGCAAAAGACGTAACGTACGTCACACACTCCAATGCTCTGATTGGTCGTAGGTCTATCCAATTGAGTGCAGAGGCATTTTTCGGTTGAGACACGCCTCATAATTATAGCTCAATGGAGCGGTATCAGACTCAAATTCTGACTAGAATTGAGTATGACAACGTCAGGCTAACTGCAGAAGATAAAGACTGAAAATGTTTCATGTTAATTTAACTTTGAACAAACTGTTGCCAGTAAATAACATAAATGTAAAATCTACAGTAAGTTACTGGCAGCTAGTTGCCGGTAATACCCAGTAATATTGTAATTTCTACAGAAACTTTTTTCAGTGTATAGGAATAAGATTAAATGAAAATTTTGGGTTCATCTCCTACTTTTTAGATTTTTCTCCTGAGCAACATCTCGCAGTAAATCACAATCTAATAAGAAACTCTTAATAATGTCTCAAAATATGCATAAATAGTTCCTCACACACATGCTGTCTGCAGTCAACAGATTGAGATTTTAATATTTAAAACCAAAACGAGATAACTTTGTTTTTTAATTTTTTCAAAAAAAAATTAAAAATCATTTATTGTGCATTCCAATTAATATCAATCAAACTGCAGTTGCTTTGTTTTGAAATAAGCACTATTCGGACCGGATTAGTTTTCCAAACGACGTTTGAGTTTCAACGTGTCCCCCAGGACGTCTGTGATTTTATGTACCGATTCGGACAGGATTAAAATGATGCATGCTATTCCAGAGATGGGAGTATCTGTTTCATGCATTTGGGCGTTGCAGTAGCATGTGCTCTGGATACGCGTGTTTGTAATGTTAAATATTTTGCTTTAAATGTAAAATTATGACATGTAATTTATTAATTTAATTTTAGCAGGATTTATATATTTTATTTTGATTTGTTAAAGTAACGTTAGCCTATGTGTTTTGTATAACTGTCTGCTTATAACAAACACAAAGAAATGAAGAAATAATGATTAATAAAATGTAATATCTTTATTAATTAACATTACCATTCCGAACGGAGTGTCTTTGAACGGAGTTTCTTATCATGTTAATGATATTACAGTGTTTAGTCTTAACAGTGTTTGATATTCAGCTCGTCTTGATTTAATTACTTTATTTTGCCGAATGCGAAAAAACATTCATATCTGAATGAATGGGACTCAGGAAATACAATATACGCGCATTAGTAAGACCTACGGCAGATCACGTTGGCCAAAACACGAAATGAACCGCGTTTTCAGAAGATATTGCAGGCAAACACAGACATTTCCATTCGGACGGGATTCAATTTATCAGAGGACCTCTGAGTTCGGCGAAAAACAGTAGGTAAATTGCTCTGGAATTCTTACGGAGGTCGTCAGAGAAAAACACAGACATGGCCGATTCGGAAGGGATTAAAAACACAGAGGACCTCTGAGAAGCACGATTTTCTCAGAGGTCCCCCTGTAAAACTAATCCCATCCGAATAGGGCTATAGTCTCATTTTGGAACCAAACTCTTCAAATTATCTAATGCATTTCGTAATATTTTTATTATTTTATGCATTTGTCCCAACTCCACAGTTGTCCCAACTCCACAAAGTCTCCTGAATAACAAACAAGATTACAATTTTAATGGTCCAGTGTGGGTTTTTTAGCGGTCTCTAGTGGTGAGACTGTGAATTGCAACCAAACTCAATATCGAAACGCAAATAAAAGCAACGGTAGCTGCCACAGAACAAACATATCGTAGGGATCAGTGGCGGCTCGTGACTGCTCATCCGAAGAGGCGCTAATTCAAAATAAGTGTTCGATTGTCACGTGTGTGGTTCCCATTTCCAAAATGTGTGTCCTGCGTATTGAGAGATCCTGTGTGCATCACGTGTTTTGTCAAAATAAGTGCCTGCTGCACACGCGTCAAAACCGTTTATGATAAAAGAGACCCTCACGTTCACAAGATACACGCTAGACACTCCCTTAACAGTAAACTCTGATTAGGCATGAGATTATGCGAGTATCTGGCAAACGCGAGCGTCTCCCTTATTAAAAACCCCTTAGACGCATCTGCAGTAGGCACTTATTTTGGCACGACACATGATGCACACACGATCTCTCAAAGAGCAGAACACACACCTTGAAATTACGAACCACACACATGATGGGCTACATACATGTTGTGACGAACTTCGCATCGTGCGCCCTCAAAAAAAGAAGTCAACAGCCGCCACTGGTAGGCAGGGCCGGTTTTGCTATGGGCAATGTGGGCGAACGCCCAGGGCGCAATCTATGTGAGGGCGCACGAGCGCACTCAAAAAAAAAAAAAATCCAAGCGGTTTTTTAGACAAACGCTCATTTCCATCTCAAGTTAGTGCTAAGAGTCATACACAGGTTGTGTGCGTGTCAGAAGAGGCACGGGAGAAAGGGGCGGGGCGGGGAAACAGCTTGCGACTGCAAAACGCTCGCTCGCCTTAAGGGGGGCGAGTGAGGGATAGACTGATCCCAGACCAGAGGCCATACAACACAAACTGCAGCGTCTGCTTCCAAAATCATTTTATTTTTCATTCCTAAAATTAACATAGACCCATATACCTACGAACATGTTATCAATTGGATTTTGTGAGAAAAAAAATCTGTAGAGTCAGTCATCTACGACTCGCGTCACGTGACACCGGTTGATTGACGGGCGAACGGACGTTGTTGTTGGCAAAATGTAATGCAAAGTTAATGATGTCGAGTCTTCATCATCATGGATCAAATTAAAAGACCAAAGAAGCCATAAGTTGCCCAGATCAGAAAAATAAGAAAAGAAGATAAGGAAAAATGGGCAAAAGATAAAGGTATGCAGATTTCTACGAGCTAATGTTATTTATATTAGCCTCGCTCTCTTGCTAATATGTTGCTATTAGCCACAGAACACGACTGTTTTTTTGTTTTGTTTTAGTTTTGCTGAACTAGCAACTATTAGAATTGAGGCACCATGTCATGCAACTAAATTCACCGATAGGCAACACACAGTCTAGTTTGTGTTTGCAACACAACAAGTGCAAACTCACACAGACCTCCTGACTGTGTCATTTTTTATTGCTATACGCTATATGTTAACTAACTTAAATAACTTCTAATATAAATTGACATGTCATTTTGTAAGCTACACAGTGATATAGCTTTTTAAATAATTTGTAGTGTATGCTTAGCATTTGTTAACATCCTATAAACTAATAAAATGTGTGTTATGGTCATTTTAATTGGGTAACTGATGCATGTGTGATGTAAGTGTATCTAACTTACATATTGGACCTTAATTGTAAATTCAGGGGCATTTCTGAAATATTTTGAAGTTAGAGCACCCACTGGCAAAAATGAGGAGTCAGATACTTCAACAGCAGCCACAGACATGGTTGTGGAGTCTGATGAGGAGTGTGTGTGTGTGTTTATATACTGTATTACATTTATTTATCTTGTTTTTCTCTGTTCTTGTTACCTTTTTGTATTTAAGATTATATATAATAAAATAATACATGTTGGTGGCGGGATTTGGGGTTAATTCTTTTTTTTCTGGGGGCGGCCAAGGGATGGTTCGCCCAGGGCGTAAATCTAGCCAGGACCGCCACTGCTGGTAGGGATGAAATGCTCTGTATGTAAAGCCCGGGATACACTGCACGGTTTTTGGCTGTCCTAGATAAAAGATGGCCATTGTGAAACAAATGCCGCGATTTCTGTGATTGCTCCGTTGCTCTTCATAGGTGGTCCTATGTCGTACAGTGAGAGAGGTTCAAAGACGGCCGTTTTCCCAGTCTTGCGTCCAAAGATAGCCTATGATAGTTTTCTGACAGTGTCAGAAATTCAGCATGATCACTGCACAGTGTGTTTGCTCCTATGTCCTGCATACTGGTATTTGTTTACCACTAGCGCATGCTGTGACGTTGCGCGCTAACCTGTGACGCAGCCGTCGAAGCTTCAGTGTCATCATTGTACAGTCTACATGCTTGTCGTACCCAAATTTAAACGATCCATGTCGCACAGTGTGATAAGGTAAAGATCTTATACAGTAGGAGTGCAAAAATCCTGCAGTGTATTCCAGGCTTAAGTTGTCCATTTAGGGCTACAGTAGAAACATGACAGGGACTTCCATGTAAGGGTACCTGCGGTGTATTTATATAAAACAATACAGTTTATTATATACATCACTGATAATATAGTGAGGTATATTATATTACATTTCTGTTAAGAGATCCTTCTAAAAGTCCCACATTGCCTCTTTAAATTAAAAATAAATAGTTTTTTTTGTGTGGCACATATGTTGCTAATATAAAATTTGTGCCAATATATGCCCGATGTTTGCCACAAGGGTTTCTCAAGCATCATTTTTTATAAAGAAGTGGCAATGCCAAACAAGTACTGTATACAGAATGGCGCAAGTGCAGTCCTGTCTATAGCCCTGATGTACTGCTGTCCACTGCCACCTCCAGCAGCAGAGCTGTGATGAATAAAGGGATTGGAGTGGAGGGCTGGAGTGGGGCCTGCAGACATGCTGGCAGTACAAGACTTTGCGGGTAATCAATCCGCTCCCCGATCCACCAAATCCAACAACCAGCTTTGTTGCACGGGACCATGCGGAGTCATGGAGGTAATCTGTGTTAATAAGATTCATTAGTCCTCTAACAAGCCATGGTGGTGACCAGGTGATGAAACACCAAATCATAAACATATGATTAGCATTATCACTGGCAGCATTGACAGTTCAGTTTGCATCCCTGTGCAGGTTTGTTTTGTTTTGGCAGCTTACATTACCGGGCAAAATAATGTACTGCAGGGCTATTCAACACCAGTCCTGGAGGGCCAATGAATTGCACAGCTTACTTTCTGCTTGTAATATTGAAGTAATCCTAGATTGGCTGTTTTACAGCATGTACATTGAGTTGAATTGCCCTAATGTACTGTATGCATATAATACAGTACGGTATGCTACAGTATGGTATTTATTTTTTATTATCTGCATAAAGGTTTGCATCATATGCCAGATTGTTATACTGTAGAGACAGTTTGCTTTGATAAGAATTAGGATTTATACTTTTACATTGGAATGTTCAAAGTTCGCAGTGATTTTATCATCATAATCATATTTCCCATATTTCAATATAAAGAGAAAGAACAAGAGGGAGAAGGAAAGAACAACTGAAATTAAAGGTAAAAGCCAAAAATATCCCCAAGGGCCTTTTTTACAGTTAAATGAAATAATTAGACTCAAATCCCCTGTGGAGGCACTATTTTAATTCATTTTCAGGGAAATAATTAGTTTTTTGTAATTATGTGTATGTCTTGCATTTTTAATCTTTAATCATTGGGAGGCAGCACCCTTTGGGCACGAAAGTGCTATGTTTCACCTCTTTGTGAAACACCGGCAGTTTCAACAACTGTCCAACAATAGGCTTGTATACTGGGCAGATATGAGGGATGCATACCAATGCTGGAGTTGACCAATCATCAGATATCTGTGCGCCAGGTTGTCCCACCTAATTGGGCCACAAAGTCCCTTTTGTAAAAAAAGAAACATTAATTATAAAAAGCTTCTCCGACTATTGACGCATCAAAACCCTCAACAGAGCAGAAATAAGAATAACCTCTTGAAGCCTCATGGATAAATGCAAATCTTATGCCAATAACGGGTCAATGGCTAAAATGGGATACATGAGAGAAAACCAAATCAGTAATATACTGTAAATAAATGGATAAATTAATAAATGTAATTAATAAATATTAATGACAGCTTTGTTTTAGTAACCAACAATACTTATTTTTGCTCTCGTTTTTAAGGTTCTGTACAAAGAAAAAAATAAATGAAATATGTACTAGGGATGTTAACAATTAATCGATCTTCGATTAATTGTCGATAAGAATTAAATCGATAAAAATTAACGATTGTCGACAAAGCAAGCACGTGTGTCCGGCGCCTGCGCAAAGCACATACACAGCTGGTGAACAAATTAAACAAGCGCGAAGAAGTTAAACTAGCCATGATCACAACGATGCTTGATGCCAAACGCTCACTTGGGCTTTATAACCTCATTCGAGACGAGGCTGGCTGCTAATGCAACAAAATGGCATCCGCAGTGGATCTGAGAGGTTCCGATGCCGAAAATCTAAACACAGTTAGGATACTGAAAGCAAAGACCCTCTTCAGGGAAGCCTGCAAGATTAGCATAGCAGCGCTGCTAACGCTGCTTTACACAGGGAAGGAGACCAGAAGTCGTTTTTAATGAACAGATTAAAATGTAAAACTTACATTCTGGCAAGAAACTGTTAAATGTAAACTGTAACTGACTGTCGTTACACTCTGAACGCCCACAACATATATCATTATTGATCATCATCATGACTGGCTGAGGCGCTACACGCTAAACGGATTTTCTAATGGAAGGTTGAAGTCTTCATAATAAGCATCTTTGCTGAAAGTACGCCGCAGGTCTAAAGCTGAGGTGACGACGGGAAAAGTGCCCTTCATGTGCTTCTTGGATATAATTACAACAAGTGATGTATCAACGACTCAGAAAGCAAGGTGAACAACTAGAAAAATAACACTTGATGATAATGAAAACTTATTTTGTCATGGACACACGGACTTTCATCCGACTGTGCGGAGTGCCCGTTATGAGGCGGAGTTTACTGTGTCTATTAGTCATTATATTTCATTACAAGATTTAATTGATGATTTTTATCAAAACACCAACTACATTGACTCATTTTACAATCCCACTAGCATGTTATTTAGACAAAATAAAAACTTTTAATTCGCGTGAGGAAGCTGGCATTTTTACGCACACTTTTATGTCATTGGCTATATGTCACTGCTGTAATGGCTTATTGCACTATTACTGTTAACGATTATTCGATTGATTGATCGTTAATTTAAATGATCATCGAATATGGGAAATTGCATATTTTGACATCCCTAATATGTACATAAGAGTTTTGCACAGTAGGGGTGCGCGAGGCAAAAACTAACGCGGCGTTAGTTGTAACACGGACTGTTTACATTGTTGCACAAGGTTGAGCATTTTGGTTTTCCGGTATTTGTTTTCACGCTGCCAAAAGACAATCTCCCGCTAATTTTTGGAAATGTATAATGTTTTTCCAGAGAGTTATTGATGAACGATTGTTTTGGTGGCATGTAAGTACATTTTTTCATCATATGTTTTTTTTTCGGTTTCTAAGTTGGGTGTGTAAGATACCAAATCCAATGCTATTTCATATTAATCTGTGTCTTGTTGACTAAAACATAGCATTGTTTTGAAATATGTCTGCAGCTCTTAGCAACTTTTTTGGTGGGTTTGAAAATATTTTGACCCAGCGGTTTTAATTGTAACGATGTGTTACAAGCACTTACGATATGAAAACAGCTAATGTAAGCGTAATTCTTGCTGTTGTTTTAAATTGGCTACATGAATGGTTGCTGGCTGCCAACAAAATAAATGTGCCTGTCTTAAAAAAAATCGTGTGTCAAATTTATTTTTGTTCATATCTTTAATATTGATTGAATAAGGTCACGTCAACGATTGAAATCATAATGAAATAAATGGCTAAAATCAGACTATGATGCTCATTATCTCAGAATTTGATATTGAAACTGTATGGTTATTACAGACTGGGTCACATATAAAAAATGTTTTTTCATAATTGTGGTGCTTTTTCTCACATATTTAGACATTTGTATACATTTATAATTGAACTATTGTTAGAAAAGGGCTGGATGAATGAATACAGTTTGGATACAGTCTATTATAGGCAGATATATAAACAATATCCACTTCCAGTATACTGTATAGACAAATAGTATTGAAATATTTGCCTGCAAACTTAATTTTTAGCAAGTGTTACAACTAACCCCCTGCCTGTTACAATGAACCCCACCTATAGACCCCTTCACAGTTCCCATCACAGGAGGTTCCCACTGCGCATGTCGGGGTCAGAAAAGTCATTACAGCAGATTGAGTTGCGTATTATTCGGTATCGTCAAAAATGCCTACTTGCGTCGTAGGCTTTGAAAATCGCACCAGGTCTGTCGTTAAGTTTTTCGGGATTCCTGCAGAATCTCAAAAACAAAAAATACAACATCTGTGGCTGCAAGCAATTAAACGTGCAGACTGGAACAATGCAAAGATCAAAGAGGCTTCTGTTTGTAGTGCTCACTTCATTTCAGGTAAGTCATCATTTTTCAGCCCTATAAGATTAAACCAGAAAGCCTAGATGGTATGAACAGTTTGACCCCGTGCTGCGCGCGCACCCGATAGTCATTCAATGTTTACAAACCTTGAAGGGGTCTATAAGGAAACCTATTCTGTCACGTTTTGTGTAATTGTCCAAGAATGGTAAGGACTAGAAACAAACTTCAAATGTTCATCTGAATCAGAGATGTGTGTGTTGCTTGTGTAAAAATATAATTAATCAAACTCAAATATTTTTTGAATGATTGAGCATTAGGTTATGCCCGGCTCTCCCCTACTGTATGTTTATGTAAACAGTACAAAAATCTTTGTTTTTCTCTGTTGTAGCCATATTGCATGTTGGACTCTAGTAGCTTTTGTTTATATGTTGGTAAAGCCCCGTTCATATACACAAGACACGGAATTAGCAGTTAAGCCCTGAGATTGAATGCGGGAATGCCATTGAAGCTTAAGTTTATGCTTGGCCACAACATCTAGTATGAAAAGCCTCGTCTCAAAGCTCCAAGCTCCCAGGCTCTTGTATTAATTGAGCTAGTAATTGAACAGTTGTCTTCATTAGTTCTGGTCCTCTGCACACGAGTCTTGGTTTTTCGGGATTACCAGCAATGCTTTCGCATGAAGAAGAGGGGGTTGAAGCCCTGAGGTGGATTTACAGAGCGTTTCCTGCTCGCACTGCTGGATAAGAGAAAACGAGAGATGACCAATGTTTTCACCCCAAGCAACCAGAGCTAATCCTAACAAAAATAAATGAGATCGGACAGTAGATGGATGAAGATGATTCTAAGTTTGTGATAAATCACCAAAGACCACAAAAACAGATCATATATTTTTAATACATACAGTATATATTTAGTTATCAAATTATTTCATTTAAAATTTGCATGTGACTTATTTAATGACTATAAAACAACATTATTTCTAAGAACGTTATGTATGGTGTAAAAACTAAAGAATTGCAAAAAGTTTTTTAAAAGCATTACTAAGAGCTTTCTGCCATCTTGTTCAATGAGAAGGAAAAAGATCACAAATAACCTAGCGAGAAACAAGCAGGTGCTTCCGCACACCAATCTGTTTGAGGTCAGGCAGAACAGAGGGGAAGATAAAACTAAATGAACAGAGGGGTCCCTGACCTCCTTTCGGATAGTTTTAAGTGGTTTGCAAAAGCTACAAATTCTCACAAGATGAATAAAAAGCTGGTGTCTGACCTCATCTCAAAGCCTGAAGGTGTTTATTGACAAAAAAAGAAGAGAAAGAGAGAGCGGGAGTGGGTAAGAAATTATTCTTTGACTTCTGAAGAGACATCTCCATCCCCTTTTAAGATGCATTTTACCATCAGCCGCAATTTGCATCCCACTCTGCCAACCAATTATTGTGGCACGCGATGTGGAGAGGCAACGGTTCCAGAAACTGTCAGAGAATGAAAACAAAATATACCAAATAAGAAAATAATAAATAAATAGGTACGACTTCGGGAATAGCACGCATCCTGATTTAACAGAGGATTTAAGGCGGTAGTTCTTTTCCGAGAGCAGCCTGTAGTAAAATAATTGCGGCTACAATAAGTGCCACCAGAGTCCCGCCGCCCCCTAAAACGAAAAACGGCGGTGGCCGCAGTTAAATAATGTTAATGACTAGAAAAATGTGACGCACTTTGCGACACGCGTCAAGATGCATAGCACATTGTTGACTTTAAACAACCGACTTCACACAATATGAAGAATTTTGACGGGGTTGGCTGGGGGGTGAAGATCAACCCACACTTTAAATATCATACGCAGCGTGTGGCAGACACCTAACAACACCTGTTTGCGAGGAGTTGAGACACCTTCCTCTTCTCGTTGATGCGGATTCGACGATTTCCTGGTAGCTAACAGCTTCTCAATATGGGAAGTGGTTGCACCAAACTGGAACAAACAACGGCAGAAAGCATCTAAAAGGAATATATTATGAATATTCAGTGAGGAGGAAAAACTGAATCCCTCATTTTCACCTTCCCTTCGTTCTCTACATTGCAGCTTTTTCTTAACTGCATAATTAATGAGCAAAAAAAAGGAGTGTGAATTTGTTTGTGTTGCCAAATAAAAAGTGGCAGAAAGATATGTTTTTTTAACTTTCTTTTTATGTTTTGTACTCTTTTGTTAAAACAACAGACCAATAAAATAGTAGATATTTTGCCTTTTGGTCTGTAAAACATGAAATTCAGTCATGCGTACACACAGAAAACTAGAGCTGCAGAAATAAATGGCCATTGAATAAAGAAAACAATAGATAAAAGCTCATATCTAAACCATAACATGCATGAAAAACTACACATGCTTCCATATTTCCATCAAATTTTTCTTAGCTACCCACATGGGGGCACATTAGACTTCAACTGTTTTAATATCAAAGCAAATGTAAGTACCTGTAACTCAAACCATAACTTTTCTCCAAAAAACTAAGTTAATTTTAGAAATAATAAAGCATTATTTACTTTTTAACAAAACGCCTTTTTAATAATGTCGCTAAATGCTCCTACAGGGATTTTAGACAGATTTAGCTCACTTTTGGTGACAGTTTTGACACTTGCACCTCTTGAGCAGACACATGTCAGCTAGCAAAAAATTCCCAGCATCACAATACACATTTGTTTCTCTGACATCAATTGTTTCTCCTGTAATTTTCTCGACCTTTCTGTGCAATTTTTATCTTCTAGCACATGATGCGCTTTTAAAATGCCTCCATGAAGACAACTGGGCATAAAATAGAAGAGAAAGTAGGAAAAATGAAGTAGCTGTATATATTCTGGCTAAAGGGAGGTGTATTTTTTATCCCTCCAAAGGTACACAGATACCCCTAGGATTAGATTAACCGGCCTAGAATCAGCTGTCAGAATTTGATACATACATACAAGTTATGCAGAGAGAAAGCTAGACAAATTCATGCATTTGTGATCCATCCCTGCTCCGGTGTGGAGAGGAGTAAGGGGGGACATTAGACGCGGTTTGGCTGCGGGCTGGAAAGACTGCAGCAGGTATATGAAATAGACGACGGAGGCTAATCACGTAACCGTAGCCTATACACAAACTTCCCTCAGTCCTGTAGCTCCATTATACTTTGTTACACTACTGATTTTTTATGGCCGAATGACAGAGTCAACCTCTTTCAATAGCAAACCTATACATGAAGAGTTTGGTTACAAAATGCGATAAACGCCATTTAAAAAAAAAATGAGTTACCGCCAAAATCAGTATTGTATCAGATCAGTATTAAAAAGTAAATTTTACACAAAATCCGATATCCACCGTGTTATTTTGTTATCTTTTCTTCATTTTTTCCCCAAAATGCAATAAACGACACTCCTTCTTCTCTGCAGAATGCAATAAATCCGCTTAACAAATCACAGCGCACCATTCCACGCTTGTAAACAATAATGGTGGAGCGTTAAATACACACAGAACTAATACTGTAACATCTATGACTAACAATTTCGTTTTAAACATCAAATATAACATTTTATATTGAAATAAAACGATGTCATCAAACGCAACATTTATAAGACTTAATTACCTTATCCGTCAATGTGATTTCTCGTTCGCGTCTGATTAATGGCCATCAGCGGTTGAGTTAAAGACTACAAATCCCATAATTCCACGCTGCTTCAGAGTGTCATTAATCAACGTCATTTGTAATATATAATGTCTTTAAAAGCAAAAACACACAGATATTTAATGTTCTGTCTGTAATATATGTGGTAAGCAAGCTTACATGGTTGTAAACTGGGTCCAAAATATTTTTTTTACAGCACCTGCCACTATTGGGTAAACAAAGAAAAATATTTAACCATAAACATTTTGAAGCTGCATTTTATTTATTTACTATATTTATCTTTCGCCAAATTAAGTAAATTTATGAAAAGCCGTAAGATGATGTTAGATGTTTTAGATGAATTGATTTAAAGTGCTCACACTACATTATCAATCTCATGGTTTCATTTAAAGCCTTGGTAGGAATTTCCTAAAAGTTCCCGTTAAAGCTATCAGCCAATTGGAATATTATTAACTCTCAGAAACAATTTTTTACATTTTGGACATTACTGTAAATGTACTTAAGCTTTTGATCATGTTCATTATTTTCATTAAGTTTGCTTTCTTTCTTTCTTTGTCAAATGTTCTGCATTAAAAGCCTGCATTTAAAAACAAGCATTGTGGGTAATGCCCCAGACCTAACCCGACGGACGGTTGTTTTCCATCTTCGCTGTCTCTCTCTCTCTCTCTCTGCTGGGTAACTGCTGACCGTGCTCTCCTTGTAAATATCTTTGATATGTATTGTGCTCATGTTTAAGCAAATATCAGAGGATGGCAGTGTAGCTGTTTGGTGGCCATTAGGATGCAGCTAGTGGCGCTCACTTGCAGACACTGTCTCTGCTTGCAAAGGTCAACTACCCCACCCCCCAATACGGACACACACACACACATGCGCGGGTAAATAAGGGCCCGTTTACAAATGTGATGAAGAGGGGAAACAGTTCACCTTAAAAAGCCATTAGGCGCTAGGCTTTTGAACTTTACAGCCTTCTTTTAATTTGCAATTGTCTGGCCTTCTGTTTTCTCCCTTCTTTAGAAATGGCAGTGTGCTACAAAACAATTAGAGATAGGCTGGTATAGCTCCTAACCACTGGACAGTGCTGAACAGCACATACATTTACATTCAAGATGCTTTTATCTAAAGCGACTTACAGTGCATTCAAGGTATGCAATTTTGTCTGTATGCGTCAGTATGGAATCAAACCCATGACCTTTGCGTCACTAATGCAATTGTGTAACATTGTATTTAACCAGTAAGCATCCCTTCATCAACCAATTTCAACAGCAAGACCATACTAACTAAAAATGCACAAATCGAAATAAACCATCCAAACTGAGGTAAACTTAAGTTTAACATTGAAATATCTCCCTTCATCTGTCAAATGCATGTACACCTGCATGTTCTCCAGCCTTATATTTATGGCAAAACATGAACTGACATGAACTGATTGAAAGGAGGACTGGAGATGTGACTCAGAGCTCATCACCCTTCCTTCTAGCGGTGGTCAGTGCGAAAGGTTCATTCTCTAGCTGGAAGCATTATCTGTCTCCCTGGGCTTGACAGGTATCTGCACTGTCAACATGGATCAGACCACCAGCCTAAACCCACAGTGGCAGCGTCTGACCCCGGCAGCAACACACCTCAACTCAGGCGCGGCCGGTGCTCCAGCTTCGGGCGCGGTCGGGCCTAATGGCGGCCTTGGATGGACTCAACGGCCGCAGGACTGTTCTGGCAGGCTCTGAATGTAAGGTAAATGAACTGAATCGTCTGATGTGTATTACTGTGTTTTTGTGACCCATGTGTTTTAGGCCGACGGTCTGAGGGAGTGTACACACTGAACGTGTTCTTGTGTTTGAAAATACCTTGACTTGAACATTTCTAAAATTAAAAGATTTGTCTATATTTGTTGTTACAACCCTGTAATTACACAACTTGTTGGTATGACCCCTTAAACTCTTTTGGTAACACTTTACAATAAGGTTGTATTTGTTAAAAATTGTTTAATGCATACATTTTTCCAAATCCAATACATTTATGAATCTTAGTTCATGTTAATTTCAGCATTAAGAGAGTCAAAACAGCATGTCTAATGAGACTGCTTTGGTTTAATGGGGATTTAAAAAGAAGGAGAGTGTTTTTTTTCATTGTAGGGTTGTTGTGTTCACACACTGCCAACACCTTTTATGTACAAACAAATATTTTAACAAAGACTAATAAATGCTAAAAAGCTATATTGCCAATTGCTAGTTCATGTTGGCTAATGGGTGATTCTCGCAAAATTAGACTTATGAGGTGTAATGAAACATTTTGATAAAAAAGTAAATGCTATCAAAATAAGAAGCATACAGTTACAAACATCTCTTCATGTACTATTTTCCACATTATTTCAAATGACATCACACAAACCAATTTTGTTGTTTTTTCCACATTTAAGGGGAAATTTTTCATTACTGCGACATGTCCATGACTGGATTTGGGTTCTTTAGAAATATTTATAATTAAAAAATCTAAAAAATAAAAAGCTTCAGTGCATGTTATGCCTCCGCATATTATCCTCCGCAAACAATATTCCATCATTGTTTAAGCCCTCAATGAACTAACTTTTTTTTTTTAATTGTTGGAAGGGACATAATTGACTGTGACACTCAAGATGGCTACCAGGTAAGCAGTTCTTATTTTTCTCTCCAGAAAAAAGTTGACATTTTTAGTCAACTTTTAGTTTTCATTACCGAAACATGAGTTTGTAAATGCATATATTTGATGTAATATCATGTTGCGGTAATGATAATTTTTGATAATGGTTAACTAAAATAAAATTATAATTCTATAGGAAATATTTTTTAATTCCTCTAAAAATAATGTTTATAGTAAGTTCAGACCTTATTCTTACATTTGCAAAAAAAATAGGCTTCAAGGGCTTTTTAAAAATTCTGATGCTGGACACCTTCTAAATCTGGATTTCGTAAGAATCACCCTAATGTGTTTAATAATGTTAACAATTACAACTTTGTATTGTAAAATGTTATCTTATTTTGTGATGTCTTCATTTACACATTCTAAACTGTCAATGAAACAACGAAAGCTTAAACTCCAAGCTAAATTCTCATTTTCAGACACCCCTTAGATGTACACATGTAAACTTTCCCACCCGCCACAATTTTCTCTTACCATCTTGGTGCTCCCCTGAGGGTCTATCTCAGTTGACTGGTGCCACTGGAGACTGGAAACATCTGTTAAGGATGTTGTGCTGTCTTATACAGTCCCACAGAGAGCTTACACCTGAAACAATGGACAGGTAATGAGTAAACAAATATGGCTTTTCTGCATTTAGAAAGCTGTGGTTGGGTAAAATCAAGTTAACAGAGAATATTAGGGGAATTGAATCCGGTACAAAAGCTGTCGCTGGGGTGGTACCCTTTAAAAAGTAGATCTTTGTACCTAAAGGGTATACAACAGTATCTCCAAAGTACACATTGGTACCTCAAAGATAATACCTGTATGTAAATGATTCATATTAGGACCCTTTAAACAGTATTGTCCCAGTGACAGCTTTATTATACCTTTATTCTGACAGTGTGTAGCCTAATAACAAACAGGACATAGAATGATCATTAAAAAAGCAAGATAAAGTTATCTTGCTGATGAAACCTATGATAGTCAGTGAACATCAATGAAATGAAAAACAAGCCGAATCTAAAGAAATACAATCCTAGACATCTTTATTGGAGCAAAAAATAATCCACAAAACAGAATACAAATCCGTGTCTACTGCGTCTAGTTTGCCGCTTAAACATTTTAAGTTTACTCGCTTCATTCCCGCGTGAAAGCCGCACGTGAAATTTTAGTCATCTGGAAATTTGCATAATGGGCTTCTGCGACTCCGCAGCTTCCTGTAATCACGTCCCTACTAGAGCAAGCTTTTGATCGGTTAATGTGACGCGTTTTTCTGCCCAAGTAAAAAAATTTGCGCAAATGAAGCGTAATTGCGTCTACCACTCCAAGCTCGCGCCGCGAGACTGTGAGAAATCACATTGACTTAACAGTGAAATCACTCGAGCTTGATGCCTCTACTGCAGCTGGTGTGAATGTAGCATAACTGTGGGTTCACACCAGCCAGGTTTGAGGTGTCAAATTCGCGTGTACCGCCTCTAGTTTGCCGCTTGAACATTTTGAGTTTACTCGCTTCATTCGCGGGTGAAAGCCACCCATCAAATTCTAATCATAGAGACATATTTAGGCGGAAAATTCGTTGTGGGAGGAGCTTCTGCGACACCACTCTCTTCCTGTAATCACGTCACTACTAGAGCAAGCTCCTGATTGATTAACGAGGCGCGTTTTTCCACCAAAGTTAAAAAAAATTTACTCGCGCGAATGAGCTGGAATCGCATCTACCACGCCGGGCTAAACGCCTCATTTGCGCCGCAAGACCTCCAGACGCGCATCAACGTGTCTTTTAGGGATGCTCATATCAGTTAATTTTCCCGACCGACAACCGTAGCTTCTAAACCGAACATTAACCGTTAACTTATAAGATTTTAATATGAAATTGTCATTGAGTAAAAATACAGTTGATGGTTGTCTGTGAACTAGTAAAAACAAAAGATTTAATTTGAACGTGCAAACAGCAGCGACAGATCAACAACAGAACCAGGATTCATACATTATCAGATATTCACGCAACATTACCTTATTAAAAAGCATGCGATCAGTCCAGAGGATTCATATCCAAAAAGGGCAGATTGTCTCCGTTTCATCTACCACAGTGGTCATCTCTAAAGCAGGATGCTTTTCAGAAAGTTTTGCTTTTGCGTCGTCTTTCTCCGTTTGTGCAAAAAGAGAGATGTTTATGGACAGGGTCAGAGGCCATCAGCGAACGTCTGTCCGGATGTGCGCGAGACGGACCGCGTCATCTTGCGCGGAGACGCTTCCAAACACGCATACAAATGATCTCATACAAATGATTACTTCATCAGAACGTCAGGGCAGCAATAATTTGTCATTTACAGGACATTCACAAATTAAAGATAGAAAAAGTGGCGAAATATCTGTCGGCTCATGACGACACGCACCATGTATTAACAAATATTTTTTTATTTTAACTGATAATGTTAATCGGTCATAAATTCTTACCTTCGGTTAACGGTTAAACGGTCAATGTGAGCATCCCTAGCGTCTTCACATTGACTTAACATTGAAATCACTTGACGCCTCTACCGCGGCTGGTGTGAACGCAGCATAAGACTTAAGTTTTGCACAGTATTGTATGTCCAGAGGTTTTTGGGAGAAATGTCTTATACTAATACAATACTAAACAACAGAGAATTTACTATAAATCTCATTATCTATAAAAGAGCAATGTTACAGGAGTGTTTGTGTGTGGTTTTAGTAAAATTTTTATCTAATTATTTAATTACCTAATCCAATTATTACTAATAAAACTATAGTATTTCACAACAATACACATTCAAGTTAAAACTGTTAAATGCGACACCATGCATCAAATATAAAGTTTTTAAAAAACAATTGTAAAAAATAAATACAAATCGTCTATTATTCTATGTGGGAACTAAAAGGGCCTTCCTCTGCATACCCTATTTTCTCTGTGTCAGGACAACCTTGCTTCTGAGAATTATTAATGGCTCCCTTGTAAGCTGTCATCCTTTTTCTCCCCTCATCTTGCATTTTTCTCTGGTCTCTACAAAGCAGCGGCAGCACTGAACAGTCCATGGATCAACCCATTCAAACTCTGTGGGACTACCCGACAGTCCCATTGGTTGAAATGGGCAACACAAAGCACACCCCAAAAACTGGAGCCCTGTTTTGGAAACGTGAGCAACAGTATTTGAAAACTGCACACCTCTAAATGTGTGTGTTGTTGTCTTGCTAGGAAGTCGAGATGAAGGGGGGACAAATCGCAGCATTGGGAGAGACATGTGGCCTTCGTTTAAACTGAGTCATAAATCAGAGGACTGACAGAGAAAGAGAGAGAGAGAGAGAGAGAGAGAGAGAGAGAGAGAGAGAGAGTACTCAAATGATAAATTCACATGATTCATTCATCAAATCAGAATAAAAAACTAAATAGACCACTTTTATATTATAAATCCATGATGTTCTTAAAAATGTCCCAGTTTGTGTTAAGGGGAAGCAAGGAAGTCACCTTTGCGTGTGAGTAAATGATGCAAGAATTTTAATTTTTGGGTGAAGTACTCCTTTAAAATTGCCTCGCCTCATTTTCTCTGTTTTTAGTTTTCCTCATTTTTGTTGAATCGCCTTCCGCTTCTCATTCTGGTACTTTGTTTACACTCCTTTTAAAATGCAATATCTCAGATGCATTAGCCTCCCTCCCTTCATTGCAAATGCTTTTCTCTGGTTTAAAAGTTAATAACTATAAGCTCTTTTTCACACATTCTATCTCTCTCTCTCGTCTCCCCCACCCTAAGTAAAGTACACAGTGCTTCCCCTGGGCTCGCATCCAAATGCCAGGGCAACGTTAACCCCCATCCGAATTCACACCACTGCCCCTCGCTTTCATTGGGCCATGCATACATTATACCCTCACATGTCCTATGAGCATCTCTCTGAGGAAACTGATTGGCCCAGCACCTCCCCAACAACCACAGTTCACCGCCCAGAGATGATGCCGGGTCAGCGTGGGGAAAACCAAGGGCAAACCAGCCTACAAAAGCAAATAACATCTTTGTATGTTTACTATATGTTTGTTTACTATACCCCAGCAAGCAAAATCAGTCATTTTTCCATTTAGGTTAACTATAGACCTGAAATGAGTAACCTATATCTAGCCAAATAAACTTGAATTTGGTTACATGCTGTTTTTGCCTAAATAAATGTATGATTCATCATCAAAGCAGTCGACAGTGTTTACAAGGTGTTTGGTTTCATTGATGTTTTTATTGCATTATCTTGGGGTTATTTATTTATGGTTAGACACCTAAATGCATAAATGTAAATAATTTGGAAGATTATTTTCAATTCAACATTGGGTTCAAAAGGGACGAACGCAGGCAAAACTGGGTGGAATATATGCATACACATACAAACACAAGCATAAAAACAGACTATGCTGTAGAGGTTGATATATTAATTAGTTTTTTAGTTAAATTTTATTTATATAGTGATTTTCACAATAGTTTAATTGTTTGCATATAGACTGTGTAAATATAGAAAAAGTCTATAGACTATGTACATCTATGTATGCAACATCTACTAGCATCGGCTGTGTATGTGCCAAAACAACAGTACAGTGGATGTGCAAATTAAGTGCAAATAATTACAATAGCAAAAGATGTGCAAAATGAGATGAGGCTACTTGATCATCAAGCAGCAGTAACAAAATGCAATAATACTTAAAAGAATAGTCAATTTTCTTAAAAGAAAAATCCAGATAATTTACTCACCACCATGTCATCCAAAATGTTGATGTCTTTCTTTGTTCAGTCGAGAAGAAATTATGTTTTTTGAGGAAAACATTGCAGGATTTTTCTCAATTTAATGGACTTTAATGGACACCAACACTTAACGCTTAACTCAACACGTAACAGTTTTTTTTCAACGGAGTATCAAAGGACTCTAAACGATCCCAAACAAAGCATAAGGGTCTTATCTAGCGAAACGATTGACATTTTTGACAAGAAAAATAAAAAATATGCACTTTTAAACAACTTCTCATATTCCTCCGGTCCTGAAAGCTTATGGTTTAAAAGTGCATATTTTTTATTTTTCTTGCCAAAAATGACAATCGTTTCGCTGGATGGGACCCTTGTGCCTCGTTTGGGATCGTTTATAGTCCTTTGAAACTCTGTTAAAAAAAACTGTTGCGTGTTGAGTTGAGTGTTGGGGGTTGGTGTCCATTGAAGTCCATTAAAATGAGAAAAATCCTGCAATGTTTTCCTCAAAAAACATAATTTCTTCTCAACTGAACAAAGAAAGACATCAACATTTTGGATGACATGGTGGTGAGTAAATTATCTGGATTTTTCTTTTAAGAAAATGGACTATTCCTTTAAATCCAGTTGGTAGTTTTCCATATCTTATCCGTCTGTTGTCTTTTCATCATTTACTGTAATAAATAAAAGTTCAATAAATAATTGTGTCTGATACAAGATTCAAATAAATACATTTGTGACACAGCGTTATACAGTAAGCAATTTTTGGCAATTACAGGTTTCCAAAAACTATGGATATCCTCCAAAACAGTGACTAAAGCTTATAATTCTTTGCAAGATTTTGTGAGGTTTCTGATCTGCTGAAAAGAAATAAGATACAGATCAATGCAGTGTTACAGTATATACTGTATGTTGCTATGTTGTGAAGCACTGTAAGTGGTTGATAAGGGTGTATGTGATTTGTTTTCCAAAATGCATATTACAAACAATTATCTCAATCTCTACTGCATTATGTAATTGTATTTAAGTTATTCAAACAGCACATGAGAGGAGTTTAGTATTTCCGTCTGGGCTAATCCCATTTGCATCAATTGCCACTTATCAGTATCATGCAAATGCATAAATGCTATATTGCCGTTTTTATGGATTTTCTGAATGAAGTGCTGAAGATGATTATAATTGCTCAATATTTAGCGGCTTGTGCATGTGGAAGAGCCTTAAAATAATGCTCATAGTTGTCATTTTTATCAGCTTTATAATAATCTACAGCCTTTTTAGGCCGGCCAAGGACCCCCAATGGATAGAGAAGAGGAGCAGGGACCCACACTACATTTATCAAAGTAAGACTGTATTTGTTATTATTTATAAGGCATACTTTGTTATGTTACAGATTAAAATAAGGTAATTTTTTTTATTATTAGCCGCTTAATTCATTTTTGTTCTAGTTTCACTTTTCCCAAAACATTATTTTGCATTCAAACAATATTTGGGGGACCCCCAGTAATACCACCACAGACCCAGATGGGTCACCGAACCCTCTATTGAAGACCTATAATCTCCAACCTTTTTGGGAGCAAGGGCAACCACAATGGATAAAACAATGTAGATGGCTACTTTTTTGGTATAGTCTATTCAAAACTTATATTGTTCTACTTGATTTTATTTTATTTTACTTGTTGATATGTTTTATCATTGTTTAAAATGTTAACATACATAAAAGAAGCCAAACAAATATAAAAATGTGATATAAATAAATATTACAATTGAGGCTATTAATAAAATGTGCTTTGGCGGGCAACTCACAGACTCTGTGCAGGCAACCTGGTGCCCGTGTTGGAGACCCCTGATCTACAGTGTTAATGCCAATCAGTACTTTTTATATCATAAAGAAAATGGGCTTGTATTTCAATTCTTTAGAGGGATGAAAACAATAATCCTAAATCCATCACAATTACATAATGTATGATTAGAAGTTAAATAAAATTTGAAAAGGATTAAAAAAGTGTAAAATAGACAAAAATGTTCAGATATAAAAAGCCACACAGCAGTTTCCAAGGAAGGTGGAGGGAAAGCTTGAGATTTTTTCCACCCTGTTGTTTGCTCTGTTTGTCTGCTTTTGCATGATTAATATTCTGGTCCACCCCATCCCATAGCACCCCTGCAGACACCCACAAGCCTAGAGCTCGGACATTGCACTTCCCTCCAAAATTCCACCCCGAAACTATACAAAGGCCCTTCAACGGTTAAAAGAAGGATCTGGTGATGATGGTCCTGGTGTAGAAGCTAATGATGATGATGATGGTCTGAAAGACAAGTGAAGGCCCTTCTGGGAAATGAGTTGTGGGGGTGATGGGGGATGCATGATGCCGAGGTGTGGAACGGCACCCCCACCCTCGGCAGCGCTGTGGGCTGCGGTGATATGCAGGGTTCATTGTGTAGCGATTATGTAGGACGAACACGTTGGGTGCTAATCTTACTGTGGGAGGGTACGTGCTTGTGAATGATTGAGCACGAGGAAAAACAGAGCAAGGAGGAGAAGAAATGAGGAAGAACAGAGAGGAAGAGAGAGAGAGAACCCCCTTAGCAGAGATTAAGAAATGGTCTGTCACAGATTAAAGCTGCGGGGAGGCAGAAGGGAGATGAGGCGCAGCCTCCCACAGATACGGGCTCATGAGGACGCTTTGCTGTGAATACCTGAGGTTATACGCAAGCAGCTGCTTGGGCGCACATAAACAGAAAAAAAGGTGAGAAAATGAGAGGAGAGACACTGAGAGCGATGAGAGGGGGTAAAACAAACCTAAACCAAATAGGCCTGCAATTTACAGAGGATGAGCAGACAAGGAGAAAGATAGAGCTTGAAAGAACGGTCCTGTATCCTCGCCATTTATATTTTGGTTTCAGAGAGAAACTGGAAAACTTGATTTTGCCGGATAATTATTCCCGGGTTCTCTTGTTTTCACACTCTACAGCTTTCTGAGGTGTACTGACAAAATTTCTTGACTTTCTCATTGGCTGATTGACACATCTGGGCAACTCACTTCTCACAATGCAGCTTGTCGGTCAAGAATTGTTTTAGCTTCAAACTGAGTGAAGAAAAAGCAGTTTATAACAATCTCCTGATTGACAGGTGAGACTTGGTTTGAACTGCTGGAGCAATTAATTGATCAGCCAATTGCAACTAGATAACCTGCGGCAGTGTGTCTCGGTACAGGAGACAAGGAGTAAGAATAGACTATAAAACTGGTTAAAACAAATGTGATAGACAGTGTTATAGTTTAAGTTAACCAATTCGGACTAAGAATGGCATTTTTTTCTGGATCAATGTAAGAAGTTCAATTAAGAAAATGTGTTGTTTTGTGGTTCTACGTGCTAGAATGTTATCCAACTAAAATGATAATTTATGTTAACCTAAATATATTATAAGGATAGATTGTAATCATTTGACATTCCTTATTTATTGTAACTTGGAAATGAAGCGAATGTGATGTGACTGCCCACACTTAAAATGTGACCTCTGCATTTACCCCATCGCAGGGAGTAGTATACACATACATACATCCGGAGCAATGGGCAGGTACAGTATCAC
The DNA here is from genome assembly GCF_027580225.2 of Misgurnus anguillicaudatus. Classification (NCBI taxonomy): domain Eukaryota; kingdom Metazoa; phylum Chordata; class Actinopteri; order Cypriniformes; family Cobitidae; genus Misgurnus; species Misgurnus anguillicaudatus. Next base: position 27,397,208 of record NC_073346.2, on the reverse strand, counting down.
TGCAATGCACAGGGAGCAATTGGGGAAACATGCATTGCTCAAGGGCACTTCAGTCCAAGCCTGTCGACCGTGAGACTCGAACAGCTGAAGCCCAACTCTCTAACCACTATGCCACAACTGTATCATTAAAACAAAAATATTTACAATACAGTAGTCACAAAAAAGTGTTCCTACAGTATAGCTCAGTTGGTAGCGCATTACATTAGCAGAACAAAAGTTCCAAAGGAACGGACACTGATTAAGAAATTTATATCTTAAAAGCATTGTGAGTCACTTTGGATAAAAATGTCTGCCAAATTCTTAAATATAAATGATTTAGGCATGTAGACACAACAAAAAATTTGTGCTGAGCAAAAATTAATCGTGATTAATCGCATACAAAATAAAAGTGTTTTTTGACATGATATATGAATGTGTGTTGTGTGTAATTATGTGTATATATATTTATTTATATTTTATCCATTCTATATTATATATAAAAAAATTTAATATATGTATGTGTGTGTGGTTAAATATACATAATGTTTACACACAGTACACACACACATATATTATGCAAAAAAGTACTCTTATTTTGTATGCGATTAATCGCGATAAATCTTTGCCCAGCACTACCAAAAATATACAAATGTTACTGTGTTAGAAAAAACCAAATAACATTTATTTTAAAAGGTAGCTCATGCACCTTACAGCAAATACTTAAACAAAAGTTTAAGCTGGTTTAAATTATTACGCATTGTTATCGATTAGAAACTTTCCATGGGAACTTAATCTGAGGAATTTTGGAAATATTCCAAATTGGAATGAAAATTTATGTGAATTATTTTGAGATTTTTGGAAATTTTTATAAACTATGTCATATACAAACATAAATAAACATTTTGTTTGATCATAAGCAGACATGCCTGCAAGGTAATACACATTTTAAAGAATCCATACGCTCATCAAGCCTGGATTTATTTGATCAAAAATCCTTCAAAATCATTCTAAAATGATTGATGTTGCAGCCCTTGGCTCAAATGCAGCAAGTGTGGCTTCTGTGGTAGTCAAGGCCTGGAAAATGGAGGAAAATTCCCCTTTAAGGGATATATGGAGGATTTTTTATTGTAGGGGGGAAATATATTTTTACTATATTTAAGTTCCCTGTTAAAGGCAACTGTGCAATTTTTTTTATTACTTTTTTTCCCATTAATTGCCATTTTTTCCCATTAATTCCCATATATTCCCATTAATTCCCATGGAAAGTTTCCAGCCTTGAAAATTCCCAGAATTCTGCAACCCTATTATCGATATATTATTATAAAAGTAGCGCTTTAAATGAAAACAGGATATGGAGAAAAGAAAGTGGATACAAATACTACACTTCGGCATAACTAGACAGATGTATATATTTTATTTGGTAGAAATTGTAAGTAGGGGTCCTCCAAATATTGTTGTGAATAAGGGGGGCATCAAATAAAAAAAGGTTGAGAACCCCTGGTCTAAATCCTTTTGGGGCCTCTGTATGCAATCTGACAATACAATGTTATAGTCATAAATCTGCTCTGGGATTTATAAAGTTAGAACATGCTAATAATTGTTGGGATTGCAGTAATATATGTTGCTCTCTTTGCATTAAAGCATCATATGCAATTCCTTCTCTTTCAAGAGCTCCATAGACCTCCATTGCAGGTCAAAGGCACAACAGAAGAGCTGTGAGATTTCAACCTGTTGACCTGCCAGTCCCTAGTCCATCTCCACAAGCACTAATAAAACGCTGCGAGTTGTGAATTATTACTGCATTTCTCCCGACATGTCTCTGACAGGCTACGGTAGGCGAAGATAATTGCCCTTGCACTTGCTGCCTAATGAACATAATTACACGTTATTTTCCATTCTCCCCGTGATTAATTGTTACAACGTTTCTTTGTTGGGTTCCCGACAAATTGCCACTTCATAATGACACTATTGCCTCTCTGCAGAGAGCACAATCAAAAATCCTCCTGGCACTTCAGCAGGCAGGCCTGAGGTCCTTAACAAGCAAAGTTAAATTGGTAAAGTAAACAGTCTTGACATCTCTTTGACCAATAAGCAGTTAAAGCTCTTTATTACCTGCTGGCTTATTCTTTTGAAGACGTTGGGGGCTTTAAACCACAGTGAGGTTCTTGAAACGTCAATGATGTTTTATATAAACATTAGTCATATTTCATGTATAGTACTAGATTGTAAGAGGCAATTCAAATAAATCGTTTAGACATTTCCAACAATCATTTGGTTAACCTGTGCAGGAAAAATACTGGCCGGTTGTTTGTCAATCCAAGTGCGTGTTTATCTAGTACACACTCTCTGCATGTCTATTTACTGAGTGTAGTCACTAAACACCTTTAAAATTGCATTTGATATTACTGCATATGCTGCCATTTAGTGACCGTTCCCTGGTTTACTTTAGCATCGGGCACCGCATGTAAAGGTAAAGATAAACCAAACCATCACCAACAAAGTAGAGCAAACGGACATGCTGGATATGTATGGGACAAAAGTTGTCATGACATACAAAATGGACGCCGACCAAGTAGCACGTTCGCTCTGCGCCTACGTAAGATGAGATAACTTTCCGTACCAGTAGGTGTCAGTAGTCTGTATTTATTACTCAAAAGAGAAACCGGAAGAGCTGATGACATCAGTGATACAAAACATAAACAAAGTAGTGCTTGCTCAGTTTCAAACAAATCTCACTTGCCACAGACGGATCCGTGATATACTGTATCTAATATCTTATGAGCCATATTTTTTTAATTATTTACATATTGGAATGAGAGATGCAGAAAAATGTGATTCTGAGAATTCTGTTCCCTCTTGACCTCATCATTTGCTTACTTCATCACGGCACAGCGAATCAGAATGATCCAACTCCCAGATTCTGATAGCAAGCAAAATAAGCAACAAGTAGACGACCTTAGTTCAAATCATAGCTAAAGCATATAAAAATGAGCTAGCGTTACTATGTAAAATGTGTACTATATAATGTATACAATGTTATACAGATTGGCTGCCAAACCTCCCTTCACAAACTAAAGACATATCTGTTTAACAAAGCATTCACATAATTTGTCTAGTAAACGTATTTATCGCTTGTATGGAACAAAGCATTCGCATAACTCGTCTGGGTAATATACTTATGCCGCAATAGTTAGCCTGTCTGGAACAGAGCAAATATTAAACCACAATACTGTATGACACTTTAATTACATGCGAACGGCCCCTAAGCTAATAGGATTTTTGTTTCTCTCTCTCCCTGTCTCATCCTCGATCCCGAACATTTCCTGCCAACGTAAAGGTCATCACATTGATTTTTCTGTGTTTTCTCCTGCATCTATTAATGTAAAGATGCTTTGAAACAATTAACAATTGTGAAAAGCGCTAAATAAATAAAAGTGAATTGAATTGAATAGCGGTGATCCATGATCACCGTCTCTCCTCGTCTTTAGGAAACCAAAAAATGTGTTATTTTCGATGAGGTAAGTTTAGCCACTAGTCAGACCATTAAACACACCGGAAGTTAAATCGTCTGTACAAACCAAACATTTAGCATAAAAGTGTTCCTGTAGCTGAACTTAATTAAAAAGGTCATGGGTTCGATCTCTTTGGGTTCGGAACACACACATGCTGATAAAAATGTATAGCTCAAATGTACTGTAAGTCGGTTTGGATGAAATCATCTGCCAAATTTGTGAACGTAATGTATTACTGTATGGTCATCTCACTTAATCATTCATTAGGAAAATATCATCAAACATTAATGCTCTTATTCGTTGACAAGGGCAATAAGTTTGGGATGTTTTGCACAGAGAAGACTTAATTGAGAGGTTGTCTCCCAGTTAAGCAAGGTCTTTCTTAAGAACATTTGCTTAATAAGGCGTGAGCTAATGCAATAGGGTGCTTATTTCAAATTAGCCATGACAAAGACTATTTGAGCAAAGAGAGCGTATGGTAATGACACGAGAGACATTGCAGCCACAACAGCCGGAAACTGTGACTTAGACTTGAGGAATGAACTTTACTCGGGAGGTAAAGTGAGGTACCGTTTCCCCAAAAATGTCTGCGGGCCAGACCTGAAGAAGATGAAGCGTTTGTCGCTACGAAGGCTCACGCTGAGAGGACGTGCGTCTCTCTGCCTCTGTTGGTGAACTCCTGCAGGTTGATTGATTCGCTTGAGTGGCAAATTGTTCACGCTGACAAATCATCCGATGACACCGCAACACAAAACCGGGGCCGTATTCTGACACCTAACCTGTGAGGAAAACCGGTGACACGGGAACGAGGGTGGGGGTGTAGGAAAGGGGAAGGTGGGGAGCGAGTTGAGAAGCGGTTGACCCAGAAGAAGCTGATGGTACGTCTCACTCTCTCTTTCTGGAGCAGGGAGTGATGAATTCCTTCTTAGTTCATTTATCCAGGAAGGCAAGGAGACGTGTGTGTGTGATGTGATCCATCTCTGGGCTATTCAGGAGAGCAGAGTGTCCCTGATCACAGACCTTATCAATCTCACTCATGGCCTGACATCACTACCGCTGTCATAGAAATCACCACTCCTACACATACCTGCTGTACCTGCTATACATGCTTGGTAGTTATATAGAGGCTGTGTTAACTGTATTGTGAAGTACACCAGCAGTCAGATGCTTAGATTTTGCTAAAATGTGACACTGCCCGTGAAGTCCAAGATGGAAAGCAAAAGCAATCTCATGGCAATTCGTGCATATTTTATGAAATGGCTAATTGTGATCCTGGACCACAAAACTGTGTCGCACGGGTATATTTGTAGAAAAACTATGGGTCAAAATTATAGATTTGTCTTTTATGCCAAAAATCATTAGTAGATTACAGATCATGTAACATGAAGATACATATTTCCTACCGTAAATATATCAAAACTTTATTTTTGTGAGTGGATGCAGCAAAATTGAGATCAAAATTGGCCAGAAACTTGCTTACAAACATCGCTTTGCAACCCGTTCCTTGGGGATTTTAGCTTTCTGGTGATGTAAAAATCTCAATTTCAAAAATATCACAATTGGTATCAGGCCTGGATTGGCCATAGGGAGGACCGGGAGAATTCCCAGGGGGGCAGTCTGTTTTTTTTGCCATGGGGGCCAGTGTTGTCATGCAACCAGGTTAAAGGTAGCTGTCTCTAGGTTGCCAGCACTTATCCAACCCCACTCGCTTAATCTGCGGGTCGTAGAGATGTCCCCACTGCTTAATGCACAAGTTGTTTCCTGAGTTCCGACCACTTATTGGAAGAATTCTTGCATTAGGGTCCATTAACATCTAAAACACATGGAAATGCAGGACGTGCCATTTTCTTCTGCTTTTGAAAGCACTCACCTGTAAACACGAGTTTTGTTTCAGACGCGTCTACTGTATATTTGAGTTCGCCTGGGCATCTATATTTAAAATAAACTTAAGCGCGAATTGATACGAACGGCCTCTACAAGGAAAAGGATCTTCAAGTCATATTTTTTACATCTAAGTCATAGATGCAACCATGAACAGTCATTATTCATCATCGTCTATTCCAAGAGTAAAAAACTCATCAGTTTATTGGAAGTTTCAAATTAATATGATGTTTCTCAAGTAAAACAACATTTTGAAAGTCCATTATATTTATTCTTTTTTGACACAAGGTAGACCTACCTTACGTTATTTGGCAATATACATGATCTAAGTACTAAAAAATGAAGATTTTCGACCCAACAGGTAATCTCAAGACCCACCATTATCAAGACCATCATTTGTTCCTTTTGAGTAGTTTTTGAATAAATTTAATTGCATAATATTAAAATACCTTACGGCAGGGCTGCATGATTATGGAAAAATCATAATTGTTTAGGCAACTGTACTTGCATTGAACCTGAATTTATATTTTTGAAAAATACATTTAATTACAAGGCTGCAGAGAACAATGCACTATTGCAGACTTATGTAGGCTACTAACGATTTAATGATATTACTTTAATATAGTCAGTCGTGAACTAAAGTGGGCCGGTCTAAGGCATGAAACTTTAGGGCTGAAAATTAGTTTTACTCCGGCCCTGATTGGTATTAAAGGAATATTCCATTTTCTTAAAAGAAAAATCCAGATAATTTACTCACCACCATGTCATGCAAAATGTTGATGTCTTTCTTTGTTCAGTCCAGAAGAAAATATGTTTTTTGAAGAAAACATTGCAGAATTTTTGGACTTTAATAGAACCCAACATTTAATACTTAACTCAACACTTAACAGTTTTTTCAACGGAGTTTCAAAGGACTATAAACAATCCCAAACGAGGCATAAGGGTCTTATCTAGCGAAACGATTGTCATTTTTGACAAGAAAAATAAAAAATATATACTTTTAAACCACAACTTTTCGTCAAGGTCCGGTCCAGCACGACCTAACGTAAATGCATAGTGACGTAGGGAAGTCAAGTGTTACATATATAAAACGCACATTAATTAGTATCAGTTGACATACAACAACGTAGGAACGGTCCTCTCTCAAGACGCTTGTAAACACTGGGGCGGAGTTTCGCGTTCGTCCTCTGTGACCTCATGATGTCATGACGTATTGCGGTGACGTAGTGGGGTCAGCTGGCGCATCACAACCGGATCTACACGACGAGAAGTTGTGCTTTTAAAGTGTATATTTGTTTTTTTATTGTCAAAAATGACAATCGTTTCGCTAGATAAGACCCTTATGCCTCGTTTGGGATTGTTTATAGTCCTTTGAAACTCCCTTGAAAAAAACTGTTAAGTGTTGAATTAATTATTAAATGTTGGGTTCTATTAAAGTCCATTAAAATTAGAAAAATTCTGCAATGTTTTGTTCAAAAAACATAATTTCTTCTCGACTGAACAAAGAAAGACATCAACATTTTGGATGACATGGTGGTGAGTAAATTATCTGGATTTTTCTTTTAAGAAAATGGACTAATCCTTTAATTCATATGATCACATTTTTGTTCGATTTGCTTTCATTCTTAGGGTTAGGGGTGGGGCTTCATTATTGTTTTTTATAATACCGTAAAACTTCAAATAATAGCAGAGTCCCAAATAGACACCTGTCTCTTTTAGACGCCTGGTGTGACGACAGGTTTGGGTAAATAAACACCTGTCTCAAATAAAGGCCTGGTCTGTTTTTTAGTTTCGGGTTGTATTTAATCTTCTAAAACCCGTCAGATAGTCTGTTTAAGACAGTTCTATGGTGCAGATTGAACACGCTAAAGTTTTTTTTGCTTACCGGTAGATGTCACGTGACAGACGCAGTCGTTCCTTTACTCATCACTATGACAACACAACAAGCTTCGTCGCCAGGATTGAGGTGATGATGACAGTAGCGAAGTGGCAATCGGGAGAGTCAGGACTTTTCCCGGTGGGCCGGTAGTGTTGTCGGGCCGCTGATAATAGCCGGGCTTTCAGTCTTTTGTCATGCATGCACTCCCGCCACACATTGTATTTCTCACGCGGAAACACTATTTATCATATTTAATATGCTGCAGCGCTTAAAATGTATCTGGCCGCACTGCTCTCTCTCTCTATCAAGCCCGTCTTCCCTAGAGTTCTAGTCGAGCGAGCCAATACAAAAAAAAAGAAAGAGGCTACACAATAGCCAATCAGAAAATAGCACTGTTGTATCTGGGTAAGATTTCACGCAACAACCAATAAAAAAACATATCATTGTTTGCTTTATTTATACTGCCAATAATTTAAGACTGTTCTTATTACACGAACTAATTTGTTAAACACATTCAAATTAAAAATAAAACGTAATATGTGGTAACCTCCTGCTGTCATGCTGGAACAATTAAATTAAAAGCCTGTCTCTTATAGACACCTGTCTCTTTTAGACGCCTGGTGTGATGATAGGTTTGGGAAAATAAAAGCCCGGGCTATTATTTGAAGTTTTACGGTAATCGTACATTTTGTTCAAATCGCTTCGTACAAATTCATACGAATTAGCCAACTTGTAAAATTAATTCTCAGGAGATTACGCTGGGAAAGCTTGTGCGATAATGTCCATTGTGAACAGAGCCGTAATCTAAGCAAAGGATAGCTACTTCAGAGAGAAAGTGACATTAGTTGGTCATTATGTTTATTCTTTCCGTTGTATTATTTCCTAGTTTCAATGACTTTACAATTTTAAATGTGCGATAAAATAATAACCAGTGGTGGCTCGTGACTGCTCTTCTGAGGGGCGCAAATTCAAAATAGGTGTTCGGAGTGTCATGCGTGTTGCTTGTGTTATCAAAATACAGTATGTGTTTGTTGCGTCATGTGAACCACGTGCATCACGTGTTTTGTCAAAATAAGTGCCTGCTGCAAATGCGTCAAAACCGTTTATGATAAAAGAGATGCTCACGTTAACAAAATATACGCAAGACACTCCCTTAACAGTAAACTCTGATTACGCATGAGATTATGCGAGTATCTGGCAAACGCAAGCGTCTCTTTAATCATAAACCCTTTAGACGCGTCTGCAGCAGGCACTTATTTTGACAAGACACGTGATGCACATAGGTTCACTCGATGCGCCGAACGTATATTCTGTAATTACGAACCACACACATGACGGGCTACATACATGTTGTGACGAACTTCGCATCGTGCGCCCTCAAAAAAAGAAGTCACCAGCCGCCACTGCTTATAACACAAAATGAACAAATGTGTCCAAACTTTTTGTTCTTGAAGTATTGTATAACACGTCCTTACAAAATAAAATATGCAGAGAAATAATACTTCTGTATGTTCACACTTTATGAGCAGACAGAAACAGCTCAAACTCATCCACAATGTACTTGTGAAATGCAAAAAAGCAGAGGACGATAATCTCACGTGGGAACTCACTCAAGTTTTAAATATCCTACCTATAGCTGCCCACACTCACACAGCCAATGTGCACAACAGAATCAGCAGGCCATAGAAGACCCGGTTTGTGTCCGACACTTTCGACTGATCAAATTAGGCTTGATCAAAACATGCCATTCAAGCAGTCCAGATCTGAGACACGCACACTCAGGTATATACACGCAGCTAAGACTCTGACCTTGGGAGCAATTAGCACGACTGCTGCGCCCTGAGCTGCATACTGAAATCGCAGTTCACATTCGTACGCAAACACATAATGTCTGTGTGGCCGGTCCGAAGGGTCTGGCATACAGACACTTTCCATTATCTGCACTTATAGGAGACAGAACTGTACCACTTACATTCTTTATTTAGCACTCTCTTTCTTCTAATGCAATTCTCTTTTTCTCATTACTAGTCTTATACAGTACAGTATATACACAATCTTTGACGTTATTTTTGAATGAAACGGCAAAAAACATACTAGCAATAAATATTAATTGATATTTATTTAAACAAAATCTAAAGAACATGAAAAAATATAATAAAATATTAAATACCAAATGAATGGCAATACCTAAAAGAAAATCTGTCTGGCTCAATTGCATTATGGGATTGCATACTGGTTCAAAAAGCCATTACTGCCGTCTGGGTCCATCTATCCTCATCTAACATATTCAAATCCACCCCAGTCTGGGCATCCATGTACACTTCAGCAGAAAATAAGCTTACGCTGCTTCCCGACGTAAAGTGATACACATCCCGGATTGAAGCCGTGAAGCATGAGCGTAGATTGACTTTTATGTGTAAGCTTATAGAGAATCCACTGTAATCCATGAAAATAGTGCATTCTACTTATAGATGGCTTCAGCAGTAACAACATAAACAAACGGCTTTCGTGGCCCAAACTTAACTCCCTCTAGAGTAGATTATTTATGATAACAAGGAAAATAATATCAAGTGAATTACCTTAGTTCAACTAGCTAAAACTAGCTACTTCGGGCAAGGCAGGTAATCTTGATAACGCGCATTTCCAATGAAACCGTCTATAGGCCTTTAGTATGACCTTTTCAGTTAGTGTATAACCAGCTAATCTTATTCATAATCTATGTGGGTTCTAATGAATTACAATAGGAAATAATACAAAACATTGGATCATAAATGCCATTCTGTATGCTTTGACTAAACCAGGAGTTACAAAATGCTTTGGGGCGGTTTTTCAGACAGGGCTTATTCTATAGTGCCAGACTAAAATGCATGTTATAAAACGGCCCGTTTTGGTTCTTCATTCTGATTGGTTGAAATGTGTTCTGAGCCGTGATAAAATACCCCGGTAAACCCACAGTTCAGACCACATTACATAAGTATCACTGCGCTACTGTTGCTGCATACTGATTTATGAAACTAAACACCACAGTCTTTAATCATATTTTTAATTTGTCTACAATTGCACAATTAATGGCGATATCCAGATAAATGTCAATAAATATTGTTGAGTCATCTCGTCAATAGAGAAAACGCTACCTGAGAAGTTTATAAATCAAATCCGTATTTACGATATCCACTGGGTGGCGATCTCACCCAGCTTAAACACTGACGCATTCACTCAACACTAAAAACACTGTGTGTAAGTTTTGATGGCTTTGAATCTGATATCTTACATAAGTTCTTCACAAAAATGGAATTATCTCTATTATCTTTAGCTGAAAATTTGAGAGGTGATAAGAGAACAAATGAAGGAAGGATGAAACTTTTTTTTTAAAGCAGAGCGTCTGTTCTTTCATTTGATATATTTTATGTTTATTTAAAGAAGATCATTTTTCTGGAAACCTTTAAACAAAACAAAAAAAACGCTGACAGGGAAAGAGTTAAGAATGCTTCCACGCATATTTGGTCATCACTTCAACAGTTGCACAGTATAAATGTTAATGTATAAATTAGATGAATGTTGATTTATAAAAATAAACACCACAGTCCTAAATCATATTTTCGTTGTGTCTTTGCTGCGTCTGTGTTGGTTGGGAACTGCGCTCTGTTGCAGCCAAACTTGATTCTGAGGAACTACTTTGTTTGGCGGAAGAGTAATATTTGTACTAATATAGTTACAACTTATTTGTGTTTTATTTTATGAAATCCTGCTGTGCATATGAAGTAACCGTTTTATAAACGCAATAAGCCCCGCAAAGCAGTGGGGTTACAGTGCACTTTATAACACTGCTTCTAGTGGCTTTTTGCTTTATTTGAGCTGGGTTAATTTAAGAACATCTTGCACTTACATATCTTAAGATATATCAGTACCATTGTTTTGTCTCAAGATGCACAACAGTATTGTTTTTTGGTATGTTTGCAAAAACTACTCAAATGTTCTGATATAACAAGGCCTAGTCTTTAATTAATCTAAACCCTGTCCCGGAAACTGCCATATAGGAGTGGTTTCCCGTACAGGGTTTAGATTAATTCAGGAATAGGCCTACATTTGGACATTTAACTCTTTCCCGCCATTAACAAGTTATTTCGTCAATTAAGAGAAAACATTTGCATAAAAAAACATACTCCTGATGAGTTTCTCTGGTTACAGTATCTGTAATACCGCGATTAGCCTATAAAAAACTGAATCATCCTGAATTATCAAATTTGATCATTCTTTTTGAAGAAAAATACAGTACCCATATTTAAGAGTTTATAAGCATAAGAAAAATATATAGAAAGGATGAATCTCTTCTTTCATTTGATATATTTGTATGTTTATATATTTTTATAAAAAATAGGTATTTTTCACACAATTTACTTATCTCTATACCGTTCTTTTCACTGTCCTAAAAACGGGCTGATGTCTTCCTTGATCTATGAAGTCCCTCCTTCAGAAATACGTATCGAGTTTTGATTGTGTAGTTTGTTTGAAGTGTTGTAATTAGATAGCAGCTTAGCTTGCCATTATCTTAGGTGATGTATTCCTGTGGGCGGAGCTTAGTCAAAAACTGTTCTACTGACGTCATTAAAGCAGGAAGTAGAGGGTTGTAGTCCAAACCCGGCCGTTAGCTGTAGGCTTTGAAAGGCGAATTCTGTTAAAGAAAATATATCGCCTGGCAGTGAACGTTGAGCTTTGTCATTTTACAGGTATTATTTATGCTATTATAGCAACATTACAGACTAACTAGGGTTTAAAAAATGTGATCAGTAAGTGACCTCTAAGGCAAATGTTTTGATTGATTGATGACAAAGATATAAAGTATAAGACATAGATTGTTCAATGTGAAAACCTTCTCTCTAAGAGACACCTTTCCCCAGAAGACACACTCTCCTAAAACACTTACATTAAATGTGTGTTCAGCCCTGGCGGCACACCAGCTCAGTGTGAACAACTCCTCACTGCCAGATTATAAACAAACCAGAACTATTCATTAATTCTTACTTTCTCCTCTCTCTCTCTCATTGGCACTAAACCTGCCTGGTGTTATGTTTAATAACCATCAAATACTGTATGTTTACATGCGCAAACAAATCTCTACATAATACCTCTCTCTTCTGTCATGATAGCACCTCAGTGTTATGCTAAATACTCCAGCTTCAATCTGTAGCAGTTGAAAGCAGAATCATTTATCAGTCTGTCTTCTCCTTCAACAAAAACAAAGAGCAAATATCTTGATAAGCGCTTTAGGTTTTCTTGGCTTATGTTCCTTATAGTCTGCCTCTTCATTTAATATTGTGCTGTAAATAAAACTGTTAGTTGCTTTTTGGATTTAATTACATTCAGATGTGGTGCATACCGTTTCTTGCTGCACTCAGCAGCGCCATGCATTAGACCTACAAAGCTTATAACAGCAATGCGTGTAAACACGCGGATGTTATAATGTGTGAATGCCATGGGAAGTAGTGTTCACACTGCAGATACTTTTTTTAAATTAGTGCCGTTCTTTATTGTGATGGAGTCTTGTTTTTGTTTGTTGATAGCGTCTTATTGTTTGTGCAGGGCTGTCATGCACTTATTTGTTATTTATATATTACGTGCGGATTTGAATCACAACCGTAAATACATCCAGGAAAAAATAGAAATCACTATATGTATTACACTGTATTTATACCAGGGGGCTGTTCAATGCTTTATTCTGATTTGTTAAGAAATGTTCCATGGGTATGCATTATTTTTGGATAAACGCATGCATGAATTGTCTCTGCATTACCACCTTGGGTGTGCATTATTTCCAAATAATTCAATCATTTATTCCTTACCAAATTCAGACAATTTTATTATAGCAATACTGTTTAACTCTTGATTTATCTTAGAGTTGATATTTAGTTTTGTGTATGTTTGTGTGTATGTGTTGAAAGCCTACTTAAAGTCATTAGTTGCTAATTAGTGTTAACATATAACCATGTCTGATGCATTTCAGGGGTCTTTGCGGGACTGGCAACACTTCTCTAGCAACAAATAAGAAGATCAGGAAACACAGTGGCCTTGAGTGGTCATGTCATGCCCCGCAGCAAGATTATTGAGCCTTGCCTTTATTCATTTAAACTAACTTTAACACAATTTTACCAACTTTACACACACACCTTTCCGTGACCGTCACACCTTCGAAATATCAAGCAGAACATATCTGCCTCTCTTTCGCAAGACTGTTTCGGCACTGGTTGCATGTGCTTGCGCGGATTTGAATAAACACATGAGAAAGGTGTTTAAAAAAGAAACGGCAGTAACTAGAATCACAACCCGTACAGAAGCACCGAGTCTATGCAAGCGCAGGAGTTTGCCACACACAAAGCTCTACTATACTGTTAATTGGTCATTAATGGTAGTAGTTTGCAGCCTCACTAAATCTTTAAACAGGCCATGAAAAACAGAAGAAAGCTTGGCCTGCAGGAAAGAGAGAGAGAGAGAGAGAACATAAATGCTTTTGATCATTAACTCCGAATTAGACTGTATGTTGATAATTGTTTATTTTTTCATTAAACAATTATAAAAAAACAAAAAATAAAAATTTATTAGAAATTTGTAGTTTGCAGATGCAACATTGAACATAATTTCATGACTAATAACCCTTACAAAAACACATGAATTTCACATGTTTTTCAGATTTGATAACATGTGAAATGTGTGTTTTTGGAACATTTTTGTGTGAAACCCATGTGATCACGTGTGCACGTTGTGATTGGTCGCCTCACTGATGACAACAATCACGTGCATCTCATGTTTAATCCAAACTTCAGTTCCACTAATAAACAGTATATGTTTTAAAAACAGGCAAAACTTAAAGCTGCCGTCGGCAACTCTGGAGGATTGAGCAGTTTCCAAATGTTTACAATGTCATGTCCCTCCCCCACTACCTCCGAGCAACCTCCCTCAGAGCTCGTTCTCGTCAGCGCGTGTGCAAAAGTATTATTGTGAACGCATACTTAGCAAGAATACTTAGATTACTTACATAACACTCCGAAATACAATCAATGGTTGATAAAGCACAATTACCTGTTGAGAAGAAATGTGGCAAGCTCTGCATCCAGCTTGAAATCTCGTAGATTCCTTTCAAATGCCGGTCCGATATTGATCCTAGTTTTATTACGGTCACAGTCGCTTTCTATCTTTGTTTCCTTCTTTTCATTGGTTGTTTTCCTAGCTCTAGTTGTTAACCGAGAAATCGGAAGTTTGTTACTGAAAGTTCTCTCTGCCATCACGCTGTTCAAACCAAAACAACTATGAATTCAGGCGGATGCACGTGATATTGTAACGCACGCGAGGGGGATGGGGATCTGTGGCTCGTGCAGGTACTGTGATTGACAGGCAGATTTTACACAACCCTGCGCTGATTGGACCAAATGAACCAGCCTGCGCTGATTGGACCAAATGAACCGGGAGCGGTGGATTTTTGCAAAACAAATAACAGGCTCCAGGTGGAGCTAGAAGCGCGGGGTTTTTTCTTAAACAGTCTAATTGATGTTGTTCTATCGGAGCATAGTGTTGGTTTCAGTGAATATGATCAAAAAATATGATCAAATAAGTTGCCGACCGCAGCTTTAATATACCCGAATATGTTATATTGTGTCATTAAAATTAAAATTAAAATGAAAAGAAGCAAAAGACCAAACTGATATTCTAATAATGTAGGTTTCCCATTATTTTCAAACATACAGTAAAAGCAGCGATTAAAATATTCAACATAGTGAAGTGTTTTTGGTTGCAACTTTTTATTAAAATGTTTGTTTTTTAACAAATTCACCATCTAATAACTTCATTTGTGATAAAAAAAAAAGGAAACACGTTGCACACGGCACTGCAGCAGGTGTCCGACTTGACAGCTGCATATTTAGCTCCTCCCTCGACTGCAAGCGGCAAACCTCACCGAACGGTCTGCGCAGCGCCGTTTCTTTACATGTGATCACATGTGGACAACATGTCACCACCTGACATAGGTTTTACATGTGAGGTGAAAAAAATGTTCCACAAACACACACATGAAATTCGTGTGACTTTTCTGTATGGGAATTTTAAATCACTTTTACATTAAATGATACCACAGACGACTCCGGGCCAGATCCACACTGGATCCACACCAAAGTCAGCTGCTCCGGTGCAGATCTGGTGCAGATCCGGCCTGGAGTCTTTTGCTGTCTATCATGTACATTACAGATTGGGTGGACCAAAATATAAATGCTACAGTCTGGAAGAGGCTGGTATTGTCCACAGCAATCTATATGTACATTATATGGATATGCCTATATTTATATGAAAAATTAAGATGCAAAACCCTCTTGAGCATTTTTTATCGGGTTCTTATGTTTAGGTTCAGGAGTTTTGTGCAGTGCAGAATAGCGCTTGTTGTTTGTCGTTTCTACGATTACAAATGCAGACATGGTTTTATGTTTTAGTATACTTAACTAATCTGGTACATTTGCTCAAGCCACACTGGTAAAGTTGATCGATCAGCTTGGTCATCAGCATTTTCTGGATCAGATTTGGTTCGTATTGATATGGTATTAAAGACAATATTAACTCCTGTCAGTATTGCATTGGAAGCTGATCTTCCAAATATGGTAAGGAAGGTCACATTTCGGTCTGAAGACACAGGTATTCAGGCCAATCACAACGTACTGGTTAGCTGAGCTTTGTACAAAATCAATGTGTTTCAGGGAGGCAGGACAAAGAGGAGCATCAATAATGTACGATATATGGAAAATAATGTTTGTTTGTTTTTTTACTTTAGTTGGTGTGTTGCAGTTAGAACATAAATAAAGCCTGCAAATTATAAAGCTCAAATTTCAATGCCAAGCGGATATATTTTCTTTGACTGAAATCACTTTTCAAAGACTACAGAGAATGGATGGTTTGGACTACAGCACTCTACTTCCCGGACATATGGCGTCAATATAAGAGTTTTTGACTAAACTCCGCCCACAGGAATACACAATTTTCCAGCTAAGCTAAGCTGCTGTCGAATCACAACATACTAAACCAGCTCCACAATTAGAATTTGTTACATATTTCTGAAGGAGGGACTTCACAGAACAAGGAAGACATCAGGCGGTTTTTGGGACAGTGAAAACAGCACTATACTACGGAGGCCCTAAGGGGACATGGAGCAAAAATTCAATAAAGTTTTGTCTGCTCACGTGAATCTATCGTGTGCGCACGTGAAACTATCGCGTTTAGTTTTGCATGCACACGTGAAACTTTCGCTTTCACATGCACGCGTTTAGTTTCATGTGAGCATGCAAAATTAAACTTTTTAAAAAAATCTGCACATGAACGTTTCGCGTGAGAACATGAAAGTTTCACGTGAGCACATGAAACTAAACTTTAGATTTTGGCCGGAAGTCATTAATTTTCAATGAGATCCGGCGGCGAGCAATGACACGGCGCGTCATTTACGGTACATTCACACGGGGCGTAGGCGTTAACACTTGTCAGAAGGCTTGTCTGAAGCGTGGCCAACGGCCAATCACAGTGACCGCAACACATGCTCCGGTCTTCTATAAACATAGTTGGCTGTATCTGTCTCGGTTATTTGCATAAGGCGATCTGATTGAAAAGTTGAGAAATGTTCAACTTCTGCCGCAAGCAACGGCACTGACGTGGCGGCGACGGATCCACAATTCAGTTCGGCAACGCATGACGTCACTCATTAAAAGTGAATGGGAAGCGTCAACGCTTACGCCCTGTGTGAATGCACCGTTACGGTGTGAGCGTCGAGGAGAGTTGAAATCAGCTCAACTTTATGGTAATGAGATATGACGCGGTTCGGCGGCAACCAATCGGAAGGTGGAAACATTCTGCAGCAACCAATCGGAAGGCGGAAACCTCTGCTTGAGAGGAGTTCAGAGAATGCATTCGAGCATCAGAGCGTCCACTACACCTTTTCTATAGCGTCGTTGGCAGGGCAGCCAGAGCTTTTATTGACGCTCTCGCTGGTGCCGGTGTGAAAGCACAGTAAAAGAGCATACGGTCAATATCATTACCACATTTTTGACGTAGTTGTTGTTTAGCGTTTGCCTCTGAGCTCTTCATATATATTCCTATACATGTTATTTATCACCTACTAGTTTCTACAGAAAGTAAAATCTTTAATGTCTTTTATAAAAGTGGTATCATTCTTAAGCAAGAACACACTGCAGTGGACAGGGAGCCATTTTTGAAGCTGCTGATCTCCAGAAAATGTCTGATGTCACATGTGCATTATGCGGATTTAACTCTCTAAAGAGCAGTACAACAGATTTAATCACTGATTTGTGCTCTCTGGCTTAAAAAGAACTTTGGACAATTACTACGAAATGTTTAATCCTTTAAAACTACTAAGATTTATAATTATTACTTTTTTGCTTACTTTTAAGTGAGCTGAACAATATGTTAACTTTGCTTGCATATTAAGGAATGCTACACTGCAATTTTATGTTTACATTTTATATTGGGTAGCCAATATTTAATATCAGGCATGTTTTAAAGAGCACTTCTCCTTTAATAGAGCATCAAGCACTGTCAGACCTCATTTCTGAATCAGTAAAAACATTGTTTCTTTCAAATTTCTCTCTTTTTAAGTCTAAAAACTAGAGGCGTTTGATGTCAAGGGCATCAATGGGGACAGAAAAGCAGATAAATGTAAAGATAACAGCTGTCTCCCTACGAGTGATGATTGTCACTGCATGACTTGTCTTTTATTGATTTCAGTCATGATATCACCCCCTGCGCTCCTGTGTGGGTACGCATATGTGCAAAATACCAGCAGTTGGTGTCCACGCAGTGTGTATGGAGAGGGAAAAAGGGAGAAACCCAGCGTTAGGGTGTGCGTGGGTAAATATGTCAGGGGGTCGCCTGGTCTCCGTGACATCTGTGGGAGCTGGGGCTCATTGTTGGGGTATCAGTTCAGGCCGTCAATAATGAGGCAGCAGAGTGTGAAAAGAAGGGCGTGACCGAGTCCTCTCGTGCGCACACCCGTACACAGACACACACGCAAAAACACACAAACTAACCCCAGACCGCTGACCCCTCTGTCAACCCCCCTGCTCGAGCTATACTGCCGTCTGTGTCCCTGCACCCCAGCCTCTATCCTTTTTGTCACTGGCTTTTCTCTCATTGTCTCGTCTCTCTATTGTCTCAGCTGGAGCTACACGGGACAGACTGAACCCTCACATGTGCCACAGACAGGGGGCCCCCTCTTTTTGTGCCAGGGTTTAAACTCACCTTGAACTGAATCACTTAAATGTAGTTGTTTAAATGGAGTCTAAAGAAAAACAGGAGTGCATTTATATAAAGACATGATGAGGTTCAAAAACATTTAATCTATAAGAGAACAAAATTTAGACATTTTTTTTTATTAAAGTTAAAATAACAAAGTAATTACCCTCATCACTTTTGAATGACTTTAAACTTGTTGTGCCTAACTTACCTTCTCCATGGTGAAAGACTCCTAAATCAAGTCTTTGCAATAAGTTTTTGCAAAAGTTATACATACTGAACGATGCCAATCCCAAAAATTCAGGGCTACGTCTGTCTCTGTAGCCTATGGAATAGAAATGTAAATTGAACCCATAAACGTTTATCCCGGCATTTTTTACTCGCTGCCAGTCAATAGATTTCAACACTGGCACTTTTTAAGGTTTTGACTGCCATCTACAGGATAGTCTTAAAATTGCAGCGTCTTTTTCGATTGAATACATGCAAGCGCAGCTGTAATCAAATAAAAAATAAAAAATATATATAGGCTATACATACGGAAAAAATAGCGTTTGTCGTATGAATACTGATAATCAATTATAATTATTTATTTATTTATTTATTGACATAAATGAATTAATTTGATCAAGCATAATAGTGAGTATTTAGCATAGTCGACCTATATTGCATGTAAAATAAGTGTGTTCATGTAAGGCAACTTTTTTTTATCTACATTTTTTAAGATACATTTATTGTTTCGTCATGCATCTTTAAAAAAGCCTCACAATAAAAGTTACAAAGAGACTTATGAGACTATGGGAAGCTCACAGAGTGTCCCTGATATTAAACACTAGTTATAAATATAATAAGCCGGGGTGAATTGAGTTAGACTAAAGCCCTGGGGGTTTGCTGCGATGGCTACTTAACAACTGCGAGAAGAGAATATGAAAACAATACAATTATTTCTCTCAATAACTACACACAGCAGACTGCACACACCAACTCCCAGAAGTATATTTAAGAAAAAAGGTAAATTTAATTCACAGCATACAAAGATGAGAAAAATGCATTTACCGCAGAAACACTGTAACCCGGGATTCAATTGAAAACAACATCATATTGAATTGCAGCGTGTTATAATAGCCTTGTGGTTTTAAAACGAAATATATATTTTGTTGTTTTTTTGGAGGTGAAAACCTTTACTTAATTATTGACATGCCCTGATTACTTATAAAATATTTCCCTTTCATTTTACATAAATGATAAAATGTCATAAAACGAGAGCTTTGTTTTTTTTAAGAGATAAAAACAATTGCACACTCTGGTGTTATTGCATTTGTTGCAGCCTATTGTATTACGAGCTCGTATGTAAATGTGTAAGACTGATTAGAGATTGTGAATTAAACAGCAGTATCACTCTCCGGATCAGCTCTCCCACCGTCTCGCTTGCCTAAAGTGATTTTTTTCAATAATGTATTAAAGCGCTTGTTTATTATTTACTGTTTACACAAGATGTGGAGTGACAAGCTCAAGCTGTATGCGTTGTATGAGTGAGGCTCGCGGAGACGCGCTGCTCGCTCCAGTGAAGCCAAAGCTGCTGGACTGCAACATGAAAGACATCTCGCGTCATACGAGTTGCTCTACACGCATCCTTAGCTTGTCAAAGACAAAAAACTGGGGGTAAACACGTGTATTGAGTATTGCTATTAATATTAATGGAATATTGTTGGAAGTGGCCATTGCGTTTTGATTATAAAAATGGTGAAAGATAAAATAAGTTAATAAAAAGAGAGTAAGAGAAAGCTTTGTAGATGTCTTCACAGGATTTTTTCATAATTTTGCAAGCATTTGGATTTGAAGTGCTATTAAAGGTGTATTGACCCCTTAACATGATGTTTTCATAATTTTGCAAGCATTTGGATTTGAAGTGCTATTAAAGGTGTATTGAAAACAACCCATATTGGGTGTATTGACCCATAATGCTTTTGCATTATGCAGGTCAATAAACATGTCTAACTGGTATTTTTGTAAAGAAATATAGCACAAGCACACGTTTTACTTTCTAAAAACTTGTTAGGTTTCAAATAATTAAACAATAGATGTCACTCAAAAGTATTTTGTCAGTTTCTGATTAATACCCCTTATATAAATAAAGTTTATTCAAGTGTGCAATGAGTATACTTCTTTTGAACTAAAAATAATAAAGTATACTTTCAGTTTACTTTTTATGTACTACTCTAATATGTACTTTAGATACTTCTCAGAAATATACTTAAAATTGTACTAAAGTATACTTGACCTATACTGACAGAAATGCCTATACTTGTTTACTGACATATACTTAAAAGTATAAAGTAAAAATTCAACAACAAAAGCCACAACAAGAAAGCTGCAAAAAAGCCATTTGAATAGCCCTGGTGAAAAATAAATATGCTTTATTGTATTTCAAGTATGTTTAAATTTGCAATAGTGCACTTAGAAAGAAATGTACCATCTTTAGATATATTGAAAGTATGTTTACAACATATTTGCTTACAATTAGAATTTAATTACAATTACAACTTCTATAATATACTTCAAAATAATTATAATTTAGTATATTTTCTAAAAGTATACTTTAAAAATATACTTGAGTAAAAGTTCTGTGCAATTTTTAAAGTATACTAATTTGAACTTATTTTAAAGTTTATTTTAGGTATACTTTATCTGTTTGCTTAAAGTTATCATTATAATAATGCACTGACAGCATATTTATAAAATACGTTATTTAGCATCCTTTAGAAACAGTATGTTTTAAGTAAATTTCGAAAGTATATGTAGTACAAATGTATATTATCTTTATGGAGAATCTTTAGTGTTAGTAAACTAGTAGGTTATTAATTTTGTGCTGCACTTGCAAGTATACCTGCAGCACACAATTAATAACCTACTAGTTTACTAAGAGTACACTAACAAAACATTTGCATGTATATTTGAAGTATAAGTCTAGCAAACTAGTATACTCATGAGTTCACTTGCAGTGCAAATGAAGAATGTACTTGTGCACTAGTTGTGCACTTAAAGTTGACTACTCTTACACTTATAGTAAACTTAGAAGTATACTTTTATATACTAAAAAGTGGGCCAATTTAGTCCCAAGCGGTATTCAATACACTTACAAGTATACTACTAGAACATAGATGTTAGTACAATTACTACATAAAGTATACTTAAACTATGCTCCAACATTACTTATGTATAAAACGAACTTGAAGTATACTTCTTTTTCGTAAGGGACACTTACATTCATAGTTTGTTTAATAAACTGCACTTGTGGTTGCTCTGACTGAAGCGCTGTGTGAAGTTAGTTTAGAAAATCTCTAGCATCATTTATTTGCAAATGCCACTCAAATTAATGATTTCTTATTTAATACAATGGCATTCAGACATTTTAAATGTGACATTAAGTGTCCAAATACCTTCTAATGTATAGTGTTTTTGTAGTTCAGTTGGTTTAGCATGCCGTCAACAGTGCATAAGGTATGCACTGTAATCGCTTTGAATTAAAGCGCCTGTCGAATGCATAATCCTAGATGCAAATGCACACATAAATGTATGAATAGACTTTATGCACATCAAACATAGCAAAACAACCACAATAATTATAGAATTTTCCAATTTTTATAATAATTAAACAACAATACCCAGTCCAACGTATAGACACACAGAATTTATCTCTATTTTTTAAATGATACTTAAAAAATAATTATACATAAAAATTCACTAAATTCAATCATGCTCCAATTTCATTGCTCCAAATGAACCCAAACAAAATACCCACAAAAAACATGCAATTTTCCAAACTCTAAAATGAGGGACATCAAATGCATGCAGCTATTTGTTTGAGGCCTGTTGTCAGGGGAATAGGCTACACGACTGCCTGGCTTCATTAGAATTCCTTTCAAGTTGTGAAGTGTGGCCTCCGAGTGTTTCTGTCTCTATATCCCCTGACCCTGACGATGCATCTCCATGGGGCTAAATAAAGGGCGGGGCATGCACGCACATGCACAAGCAGTAACATTCTCCTCCTTCCAAACACTGTCACCCCACTGCATCACCCTCCAAGGGATAGACAGAGTTTCACCTTCACTCATAGTCTGGGGAAAGTGGGATCGTGCATGAAAAGTATGCAGAGAAAGAAGTGAGGTTTGTTTGTGGCATGTAAAAGAGAAAAGATGTCTGTTGTTTTAAGGTAGACTTTTCTGATGCAGAAAGAGGTCAATAATGAATGTATCGTCTCAGTCAGGCTAATATGCAGGGGAGATTGGGGTTAGTATTCCCATTTTTAGGATATATTTTAAGTCAATTTCTCCACATGGCTACCTAAAAGTCTTTGAACATTTTCACCATTATTGCCCAAAAGGAACACACAACCTGACATTTTCTGTAATATGCCCCAAAAGCATGTTGTCGCACTATACTGTCACTGGGATGGTACCCTCAAAGGTTCCTTTTTGTTCCTTTATGGGTATACAACACATTGAAGTTTTTTACATTTTTGGGTACAATATTATACCCCAAGGACCTATGGTGTACCTTTAAGGACCTATTTTGTACCAGTTAAATGGTACAAAGCATTCATCTGTATCTTTACAATAGGTCTTTAAAGGGATTGTTCACCCAAAAATGAAACTTCTGTCATCATTTACTCACTCTTATGTTGTTATAAACCCGTATACATTGTTCTAATGAACACAAAGTAAGATATTTTGAGCAATGCTTGTACAGGTAACCAAACCGATTGTGTACCCCATTTACTTTCATGGTAGGAAAAATAATACTATGGAAGTAAATGGGGTCCATGGTTTGGTTACAAACATTTCTCAAAATATCTTCCTTGGTGTTCATCAGAACAAAGAAATCTATGTGGGTTTGTAACAACATGAGAGTCAGTAAATGATGACAGAAGTTTCATTTTTGAGTGAACTATCCCTTTAACAGCAATGTTCCCAAACAGGTACAATATTGTATTATGTTTTGTACACCTGTACAAAAAGTACAATAAAAGATACAAAACTGAACCTACCTCACCCAGTGACAGAAAAGATAAATTGCCATTATGAAACCTATTTAAACCCATTTGCTATTAAAGAGCCTATTATTAACTTTCAATCTGAATTAAATGGAAAAACAATTGTGAAACAATAGAAAAATTAAAATTAAAAATACCAAATCATTATTTCACAGTTGTTTGGTGTCCTAAATAACTCACTTACTTTTAATCTACCTTTATAAGTTGAACCTTGTTTAAATGCATATTGTTCATTTGTTAATTTTTACCACAAAGTTCCTAAAAAAAATGATTTAATGATAATGGGTTGTTTTGTTTGGTTTATAAAATCAATGATCAAAAAAAATGCAATGAATAATATTGATAGCTTTCTTTCTAAACTTTTTTCATAAATTGTCCCATTCTTTCCTATATTTTCACAAGGAATTTAGGATGTTTTTGATACTATTAAATAACAAAATAAAGAACCAGAAAAGTAGAGAGATGCTATAGGATCACACAATAATGCAGGGTAGATTTAAAAATGTGTCTCTATAAGCGCAACAGCATGTGCACTACCACGGCCCTGACCAATCTCACAAAAATTGCTTTTTACAAACACAGATTAAGGTATTTTTATAATGAATTCAATGTCACTCAGATCACCAGAATCAAGTCTTTCTCTTTCTACAACATGACAGAATTTTAAACACAGCACAAGGTCAGGATCAACAGCTGTTTTCCCAGCTACGTGTAAACATCTTATTTGTTCTGGATCTTTGCACAAAGGTCTCATCAGCTGAATGTTCTATAAAAAGATATTCAACATTTAAGACTGCCATCTACAATGAATCTATGGACTCAAGTCATTTTCTTAAGACACAATTTGGTGCAGAACATTCCTTATATTTTGTCAGTTTAAAGCTACAAGTTGGTCACAATTTAAAATTAAACTACAGTCATTCTGCTCTTTAAAACTACAGGATGATCCAAAAAATATGCAGCATTTTTATCAAATCAACATATATCTTTGTTAGTTTAAAGGTGCAGTGTGTAATTTTTAGAAGGATCTCTTGACAGAAATGCAAAATAATAAACAAAACTATATTATCAGGGGTGTATAAAGACCTTTCATAATGAACCGTTAAGTGTTTATTACCTTAGAATTATACGTTTTATCTACATACACAGAAGGTCCCCTTACATGGAAGTCGCCATTTTGTGCCACCATGTTTCTACAGAAGCCCTTAACGGACAAAGTGTTTTTACTAAGTTGTCTCCGACGATGGCATGTTTGTCCGGTGGCGCTACCGTAGCTTCTCTATGTGTTTCAAAAGCAAGCAGTGAACTGAGCCGTTGGTTGCAATTCGCAACCTCACCACTAGATGCCACTAAAATTTACACACTGTACCTTTAAAATGGGCATTTAAAGGTGCAGTGGGTAAATTTTAGAGGCATCTCGCTTTTGAAACACATAGAGAAGCTACGTAGCCGCCACTGGAAAAACATGTCATTGACCGAGACAACTTAGCAAAAAAGTTTCTCCGTTAAGAGCTTCTGTGGAAACACAGCGGCACAAAATGGCGACTTCCATGTAAGGGGACCCTCTGTGTATGCAGATAAAAACGTCTCATTCTAAGATAATAAAAAGAAAACGGGTCATTATTAAAAGGTCTTTATACACCCCTGATAATATAGTTTTGTATATTATTTGCAAAACCAAGTTGTTTTAACTTCATGCTGCATTTTTTTTTTACAATGTATGTGTTGTTTTTCGAATCAGTTCAATTACATAAATCTTTTATCGAAATATCACCAATGAACAAATGCAAATATTCAAACCATTCTAATGTTTGATACATTTCTTTTTTTTTGCTTGGCTGTATACACAAGAAAAATCACAAATTTCTTTAATATCTTAACTGTTTCTGCAAAACAGCAATGCGACTAAATGGAAAACACATAGAAGCAAAAGAAATTGGAATACAAAAAGTTACTTTAACTACCGTGTCAGAAAAAAAATGGTCAAAAATGGTCCCTAGCTGGGTATTATCCTTTCAAAATGTACACGTTTGCACCTAAAGAGTTAATATTAGTACCTTAGAGGTACATATTGGTACCAAAGTGTATACTCCATATACATACATACAATGCATAGTATACCTTGTAATGCACTGTAAGTTGCTTTAGATAAAAGCATCTGCCAAATGCATAAATATATATATATATATTTACGCATTTGGCAGACGCTTTAAAGGGCACATTTCACGAGACTTATTTTAAGATGTTAAATAAATATTTGGTGTCTCCAGAGTACGTATGTGAAGTTTTAGCTCATCAGAAGGGGAGGCAAATTTCAATGAGCCATTTTTTCACATGTTGCAGAGAATGGTTTACCAAAACTAAGTTACAGGGTTGATCTTTTTCACATTTTCTAGGTTGATAGAAGCACTGGAGACCCAAATATAGCCCTTAAACATGGAAAAGTCTGATTTTCATGGTATGTCCCCTTTAATATATAGAAAAAAAGGTATTACTGTTTATGGTGATATGAAACTAATCAAATCAGTATTTGTGAAACAGTTATGTATGTTGATTATATGTGAAATGTATACAATAAAAAAGTAAGAACTCGATCAAATCACCTGAACTATGAAAGCTTTTTTGGACCTTGTAAAGCTGATTTTTTTTAAAAAGCCTAAACTGCTGTCACACTTCTGAAAGATGTCCTTAAGTAAGCAGCTCTGGTACACTTTTTTAGTTTATTTAGACCTAATTTTAATTTTTCATTTCAGACTGATATTTCATCAAAATATTTATTAGCTAATGTAAATGGGTGGTGTATTACACACAGGATCTCCACAACAAATGTTTAACGGTAAATAATAGGAGGCCACAGTCGTTTAGGGCATCTGAGGAGGGGGCTCTGGATGGAGGCCTTTGGCAGGACTCGCCGGATGGCCAGTGGTGGGTGCCAGGCCACGTGGGGTGAGGAAGATAAAGAAGTGGTGGGGGTTGAGGAAGGAGCGTGGGCCGACCGTCACACCCCACTGCCTGTCTGACGGGCCAGAGACCAGACTGACACCCATAGAGAAAGGGAGGGGGAAGAGAGAAAGAGAGAGTGAGGGTGGAAATCTCGGTGCCCGACATTGTGTACAGTGCCAAAGTGTCCTGAGGGCAGCTGCTCAGTGAGTGTGTCAGTGACAGAACAGACCATGTGCAACACAACCAGACGAAGACGTGAAAATAGCCAGTTCAGAAAAGTGTTCCTGTAGCTCACATGGTAAAGAATTAGGTTATAGCAGCACAAGGTCATGGGTATGATAGAGAACATATCGATAATAAAAATGTATAGCTTACCTACTGTAAGTCACTTTAGATAAATGCATCTGCCAAATGCATACCTGTGAAATTGTGCTGTGTCAAAATTAACTGCAGATTTAACTCTGGAGTGAAGCTGGAGGGAATCATTACTGCTCAAATTTCATAGTTGAGGAGAGTTAATATAGTTCTCAGTTATGCGTCATTTAAGTAACAATTCTGTCTCAGATGTTTCCCCTAAAATTGCTCAAGAAAGATGACAAACGAGACTATTATTCGCAAGAGTGAGAGTACTGTATAGAGCAATTAAATCACTTAAAGCAATTACATTAAATCAACCAACTTGGATTGCACCCCAGACAATTTTACTTTGAAAATCTCTAAAAGTTCATAATTAAATAAATAGTTCACCCAAAATTGAAACTTTGTCATTAGTTCTTACTCTCATGTCATTTGAACCTTGTGTCTTTCGCTGTTCTTTAGAATCCATATGCCTTTTAAAGGGGTCATAATGTAAAAAAGTGTGACTTTTTCCATGATTAAGTGCTATAATTGGGTCCCCAGTGCTTCTATCAACCAATAAAATGTGAAAAAGATCAACCCAGTAACTTTGTTTGGGTATGCCATTTTCTGCAAGCATGTAAAAAACAAGGTCGTTCATATTTCACCTGTTTTGTGAGGTAGGTAGCAAGGCGAATTACAATAATACTGTCACTTAATCTGCACTATCCAACCATGGCACTGCCATTTAGTGCAGAGAAAGAGAGACAGAAAAAATAATTGACAGCACAATTGAGTTTCAACTGCAACAAACCACCATCATTGTGATCAGTGTTTGCACTTCATCCGCTCATTTGCATTTTAAATGACACACCCAAAAACGGCACACTTTTGCTCAGGCCTACAAGGTGGAAATTTTAACATGCTATAATTAATTATCTGTGGAGTATTTTGAGCTTAAACTTCACATACACACTCTAGGGATGTAAAATATTTATTTTACATCTTAAAAAAAATCTCATAATATGACCCCTTTAATATTTATTGGGGTTTTCTGGGAGTAAATTGTGACCCCCTCAGTGCACTCCCATATTAACCAGAAAATCCTTCAAGCTTCAAAATGGCCCAAAAGTGTTAAATAAATAACTAAATTTTTGTGATATATTTAAAGTGTCCTGAAGACATTCGAAGAGCACAGATGCAAAACCCTCTAAGTGCATCTGCATGTGAGATTCAGTTCAGCTTAAAAGATCAGAATAATGTTGTTTTCCGAGTTGAATTGCACTTCTAACACAAGCCGTAATGATGCTTGCTTTGATCTGTAAACACAATCCGTTCTAAACCGCTCGTTTAGACTATGCAAACTACCCTGTAATGTAAAAGCTTTGATTTACAACCGATTTACAAAGTTTGAGGGTACAAAGTTGCAAACAACGTGTGTACATGCATCTGTATGAAGAATAAAGTAAATAAAATGCTGACGCCCGGGGGGCAAATCCCTGACAGTGAGGAATGTGTTTGTATGTGTGTGTATTAACGTGCTGACATAATGCCTTTCAGTGTATTTGAGTGCCAATGTAAACATGACACCCTCACACAAAAACACTTACGTAGCGACAGCGGTGGCCGTGTGGATTCAGATGACTCTAATTCTCTCTCTCACTTCTTTCTCGCACATGGTCGGTCAACGTGAGCCATTAAGTCATTATTGTGAGTTGTGACTTTATTTCTGTATGTATATTGTGTTGTTTTGTTTTTGTTTGCGTAAGGGTAAGTATGTTTATTTACAGCACTACTGAAGTACGTATTACGTTTTGTATATATATGTGTGTGTGTGTGTAAATACAAAGGGTTGGGGGCCTCAGGGGCCCTTGCTAATGAGCTATCTGTGTGTATTTCTAACAAGAATGCACTACAGCGCTCACAGCACTGTCATCAGGGGCCGTGGCTGACCTTGCTCCGCTGCTAGGCTCTGTCATTTGCTATATTTATGGCACCGGCACCTATTTTGTGTGTGCGTGCCTTTATAAAAGTGGGGAGGGAAAGAAGGAGCCCGTTCAGGAAGCAAATACTGTGTATATCAGCATAATGAATCAAGTGCCTCAGCGAGAGAGAGAGCGAGGGAAAGAGAGAGAAAAAGAGTAGGAGGAAAGGAGATCCATTTTTCTCTGCTACTTTTTCCCCTTTTCCGCCACAAACCCCTGCGGTTAGTATTCCTTCAGTAAGTCTGTCCCCCTGTTTTATTTTCTCTCCCTCTAACTCAAACTCTCTGTGGTTGGAGCGAATGCTAATTTCGTCCATTTTTGTCACAGGCTTTCCCATGCGCTCGGCAATCACTCACTGGGGAAAGATCATCTGCGTATCACTCTCTTGATAGGTTGAGTTCTCCCGGTCTCTGATATTGCACTTCAAATCGTCATGAAACATCTTTGCAATGTTTACTTGACGTTTTGGCAGCATTACCAGAGTAGCGCCTGGCGTTGATAACAGCCAAAGACCTAGAACACGCATGCCTGCGCATGCATTTGCGCGCTTGCACATCTGTCAGTACCCAAAGCCCTGGGCGGCAGGTTAAAAGACAGCAGTGCTGCCTGGAATACTCATTCAATGTTGACGGACCAAAACGCCAAAAGGCACCTGCTACACGGGGACATCCACCTTAGCAGGACACATAAGTAGGAGATTAAAGCAGAAAAGAAACAGAAATGGGCCTGGCCAAAAGTAAACGTTTTTAATTCTGCCCTCAAGGTTCGAATGCTTACTCATCTCTCAATCCATACATCCTCACCCGAGGAAGTTCTCCGTCGGAAATCTATTCAAATCACATTTTCCCTAGCTTTTATTGCATTCCGCATCATCCCATCACCACATGACAAATCACCTGTAAGGCTGGAGACAGACTCGGTCCCGCTGCCCGCGTTCCAGCTCCAACCGCAGTGTACTTTATTTACGTCCTTCAGCCCTAAACAGATAAAACTCGAGAACACGGCCTCACCGCAAGGACCCGCTGTCTGTCTGAAAGTTCTTAAAAAGTGAAGAGATAAGGCAGAAAGGGTGTCAACAACTCCACACCTGATGGAGTCGCACAAACTGCTCAGTCGCACGCGCGAACACTCGCATACAGGATAGTCTTCTCCTAATAAAGTTGGCGATGAGAGTGTCGGAGAGGATAATTAGTTTATCCCGACACATGACAGCAGCGCCGGCTGAATTGTTATTATTTCCCCTCTACCGTTGCCGTGACACTAGCGACGCTTCCGCGCCCCAGCCGCCTCTCCCCGCATCCAGCTCTACGCCACTTGATATATTCCTAATGTTCCTTAATATTTTCATTTTGATGTAATTTGTGGCCCCGGTTCTTTAAATATCCGCTCTGTAATAATGTTTAATTTCAAGGGTCAGTCTGCCAAGGAGTATATTAAAGCAGATAAAACTCATTTTCCAAAGCTCCAATATCGCGCCCAGATCAGGTTAGGAGGCCAGCCGCCGCGAATATTTCATCTTTTATCACGCCGATAATGGGCCGATGACAGAGGCGCGTTATTACAATGAGAGAATTGCTCATTTTCCAGGAAAGGGACGGGGCTGTGGGAAGCTGGGGGGTCTAAGAGCGTGTGTGTGTGTGTGTGTGTTGCGTGTGTGTGTATATATCTGAGACTGAGTGCGTGTGCCGACTCACTCAATAAAAGGCAATTCTTCCAAAGAGGAGAGCAAAGAATGGAGAGAAGTGGAGTGAAGGGGGTGTGGGGAGGAAAGCAGCTTGCTCCAGCCCGCCTTTGCTCTTATTTGATTGGGATGAATAATAAATGCAGGCTGGGTGAGGCGGTCAGGAGGCTGAAGAGGGGAAGGTGATGAGAGCTGATTTGAGGAGGGCCGCTTTGGAATTAACCTCTTTAATTGAACCATTAGGAAGAAACAAAGGATGATGGGAAAGGTGTGGAGGAAAGAAGGAGAGGGAAGGAGAACGGGGATAAAGGGGGCAGAGCTCATCAGGACTTCAGGAATTGGACTTGAAAGTGGAATGACTATGCAAGCCATCTCCGGCCCTCTAGCCCATAATAAATAGACCCCATCAGAGGGGTCCTATGGGTCCTGTACAGGTCAGATCTATTAGAGTCAGATTAGCCTGCTGACAGACCCATCACATCACTCATTCTAAGCCATGGTGATCATCTTAACCCAATTGTGCTGCACTTATATAGCCCACACCTCGATGGTAATATGCAGTGGGCCAGAGAGGCACTGTTTTGAGGATAGGCTAAAATGCATGACCTACATCATCTGACTCAGGTAAGAAGGTAGAGGTGTTAGACAGTGCCGTTAGCCCTACTGAAAAATCCAGCAAAGACCAGCATAAGCTGGTAGCTGGTTTTAGCTGGTTTAAGGTTGCAGTAGCTGGTCTAAGCTGGTCCTCCCAGCCTGGCAAAGCTGGTCAAGCTGGTGGGTCAGCTGGTCTTTCAGCCTGACCAGCTAAGTCCAGCTAGACCAGCTTAAAAAGTGACGTGTACTTTATGTTGAAGGCACCAATCGTTTAAATCACACAGAAGGTTAGGTGTGCTTTTACTTTTGAAAGACAAAATACTATCATAACACCTAACAATTAATCAGAACACCATAGCAAAAATCTAAATGAACTAGAAACTAAAAAATGCTGGGTATGTTTTAACGTATGGTTGGGTAAATAGACAAACCCAACTGTTGGTTAAGCAACACAGCATGTTTGGCTTAAAGGAACAATAAGTAGGATTTACCCCCATCTAGTGGTGAAATTGTATTTTGCATTCAAACGAATAGTGCTCTCTAGCGCCTCGCTTTTCCAAATGCGTGTTGCATCTACGGTAGCCGTTATGTAATTACTGATCTCCTTGTCCGTTTCAGCTAGTTCACGTGTTCTGAATGGAAACGCGTTGTGGAAACGCGTTGGTAGGCTAGTGCTTTTTGTCCCTCTCTGCTATTATAGTTTATCAGTATGGCAAATGACATGGAAGCCTCCTTGGACTTACCCGTTCAATGTAACTAAAAAGAAGAAATTCTAAGCTTACAAAGAAAAGTCACTGACAGAGGTCATTTGACACCGATGAGGACATATTTATGAATAAAGACATTGATTTTGATTAATAAAACACTTAAAACCCTACTTACTGTTCCTTTATACAATTCAAGCATATGTTAATTTACACCAAACTAGTATGTTTGTCCAACACCATAGCAACTGCCATGTTAAGTATTACTAAAAACATCCCAATACACCTAATGCTGGGTACACACCAAGAGATAATCAGTCAATCCTTGCTATGTTCCGATTATCTTGATGGTTTTACAAATTATCTTATCGATTTTCTCTTGGTGTGAGGTGTGTTAAGAGTGTCTGGACCTGATCGGAAGAACTTCAGAGCCACCCCGATTGCGAATCGTAAATATTGAACATGTTTAAGATTTACGATCAGAAATCCTGTTATGTGGGGGCATCCCCGAGGACAATTGTGCGCACGCTCTTCAGATTATCACGTGAAACAAAACAATATCCAATTAGAAAGTGAGATGATCGAAGATGGAAGCAGTCATGGCACAGCACAAAGTGAAGTTGATGCAAAGTGAACTTGTAGAGACCATGTTCCCGCTGTCTCCACAACAAACCCATCACTTTTTTTCCTGGAATTTTTGTGAAAATCATTCCAAACACTATCATTGCCATGCTAATTCTGAAGTCTCGCGAGATTTAGCGAGATTTCCTGTGTTCACAGTCGAGACTTGGTTGGAAATCTCGGTTCATGTGTAGTGTGCTGTATTTGACACATCATGGCACACCACACACTATAGGAGCAAAACGGTTAAATCTAGGATTTTGTATCCTCATGTTTGTGGTCTATCACATTTTGAAAAACTTATAAGATGTAAAAAAAATCTTTTGGTGTGTACCCAGCATTAGCAACAGCGTTACAATTTCCTGGTTATCATACACAACAACACCATGTGAAAATGTAACAATCAAGTAACATTTCATGCATTAATTACATTTAAAGCCAATATCCACGTATTACGCAAGAACAGACAAGATATTAGATCAAATAAAGTTTTGTCTTAGGAGTCTGAAGAGTTGTTAAAGGTTTAAAGGGTGATGGGTGAGTCAAGATTATAGCAGCGGACTGAATGATTGTATTAAGACGGTGCCCCGGGTGGTAATGTTCAACTCAAATACCAGCCACTAACAGCAGGGGATACATGAACTACACTCATCAAATCATTTCTCTCTCTCTCTCTCTCTCTCTCTCTCTCTCTCTCTCTCTCTCTCTCTCTCTCTCTCTCTCTCTCTCTCTCTCTCTCTCTCTCTCTCTCTCTCTCTACTAATCAATGTACCAGAATTGTGCAACAGCACCAGGATAGTCTATCAACCCCCTCCGGTGTTCATGCAAATACCAGAGTGCTTCTTTTAAGCTTTAAGCTATGTTGCATGGAATATGTGTGACGTCATTAAATGTGAAGTACAGTAGGTAGATGACCCACAAGGCAATACTAGAGGAGCAGATGGTGAATATTTTCTTATTTGAAGCCGAACATTAAAAAATATGACATGGTTTACATCAGGTACACTCAAAGAAAGGATGTGTTAATTTTTAACACACTGTTTTGCTTTATGCATTAAATGTGTTGTCCTTCAGTAGACACAAAATGTGTTGTTTTAACACAACCATTTTATAAGTATATAGACCTTAAGCACTTTTTCTTCATCAGGTTTGAACCATCAATGTCACCGCATACTTAGAATGGGGGAGTCTAATAATTTTTTTCTCATGTAATAATTTAAGATTCAACCATTGAAAACCCATTTTCATAAAACGCTAATCTGGATTTTAGGACATGCTGGCCTGTTAAACACAGTAACTAAAACAGAGAAAAAATGCTTCAAAGTTGCTTTAGTGTGGATTATGCATTTTCCGCAGTGTTATAATCTGGATCAACTATGCTTAGATTCAAAACCCAAACAAATTGTATACTGTAATTCCTCCATTTTACCTTTTAATGAGATCAGGTTGAGCCTTGTGGTTACATCCCTCCAAAATCCATCTTGGGCAAGCAAATTGGCAAAGAGGTGACCCTTAAACTTTTCTATAAATACAACAAAGGCGGTTAAACACAAGAACACAACGTCAGATTATGACGGTGTTCAACAGATGAAGAAAATGAGAAGAGAAAGGAGGGCAGGGGAGGTGTGAAAGGTCTCCTTAACAGAGCTAACCATGAAAGAGGTGCCAACTTTGTCCCCAAAACCCCCAGGCCAGGGTGGAGAGAGAGGGGAAGATGGGCCAGCAGGCTGGGGCACCTTGGGGAGTTGAGGAGGAAGTGGCATGCACCATGTCTCTTGCTCCTGTTGTTCCCTCATTTGATTTTGATGAATAATGCATGGGGAGGGGGGCCCAGTCTTAAAGGGGCACCGCTGCCACAGTGGGAGTCATTACTGAGCACGCTGCACTGATGAGAAGAAAGAAAAAGAGAAAGAAAGAACGACAGAAAGAAAGAAAGAGGCAGGGGGATGGGGACAGAACGCAAAAACAAACAAGAAAATGAGGGAAGGAAAACAGTTCTTTGAATTTTCTTCAAACACCCCAGATAAACTTAATTTTACATTTGCTTCTTTACCCTGTGTGTTTTAATCTAAATATTTTTGTGTTAGTTATGTTTTGAGTTGGTTAAAACTTATATAGAGTCCCCTAATCCAGGGGTTTTCAAACGGGTGTCCAGGGCCCCCAAGGGGTTTTAGAGGGTCCACAGAAAATTTCTGAGAAAAAAGTCAAAGAAAATTATACAAATGTATCTCTCATTTCTTGCTACATTTCTTATTACAGTCCCCTTTATCTCACTTATTAGGATTTATAAAGCAGATTTCCTTATATATACAGCGGGGGAAATAAGTATTTGACACATCAGCATTTTTATCAGTAAGGGGATTTCTAAGTGGACTATTGACACAATATTGACAACAGATGTAGCAATCAAATATTGAATTCATACAAAGAAATCAGAACATTTAAGTAGACAAGTTGAGTCATAATAAATAAAGATAAATGACACAGGGAATAAGTATTGAACACATAAAGAGAACAAGCTGCAAAATGGCATTGAAAGCCAGGAGATCACCTGAAATCTGTCAGTATTGAGAGAGAAACTCTGCCCCCTATCATTACTAATTAATATCAGCTGCCTGGCCAAAATCACTCCTTAGCAATGCAGACGACTGGTTTCTTTTCTACAAAGTATTAAATAAAGTGTGTTCAATACTTATTCCCTGTGTCATTTCGCTTTATTTATTATGACTCAACTTGTATGCTTAAATGTTCTGATTTCTTTGTATGAGTTCAATATTTGGCTTGATGGCTACATCTGGTGGAGGTTTTGTGTCAATAGCCCACTTAGAAATCCCCTTACTGATAAAAATGCTGATGTGTCAAATACTTATTTTCCCCGCTGTAAAGCTGTTATGAAACAAGATTTATTGTCAAAGTTGCTGCAGTACAAATACATTTGAATTGAAAATGTATCTCCTCATGTTTATACATGCATAACTCTGTATAGCCAATTATATATTTGTTATACATAAAATATATAAATTGCAATATTAGGTTGCGGGTCCTTCACAGAAAGTTTAACATATTTTGGGGTCCATTGCATTATAAAGTTTGAAAAACCCTGCTCTAACCTGACTGGTCAAGTAGTATTTTAAGAGTGCTGATATGTAATATATCACTTCACTTGAATGTGTTTGAGGCATTATGAACAGGATGTCAGTGTCACTGCTTTGGCTTCATTTACAACTATTTTTGTAAATGGAGAAAAATAGACAAAATTTCTGCCCACATTGTGTCTAAAATTTCACATTATGTCAACTGAGGGTTTTAAAAATAGCAATACTGGGTTAAAAATAACCTCTCAAATGCAAGAACCAATGAGATTCGATGTTATTGGCGTGTCTGTATGTTGCAATGGATATGTGACATATCGATTGCTAAATACGCCTAAAATATTAATAATTTTCTTTCACAAACTATTGTTTAGTTACAAAAGACATATTCACATACTAGGGAATATTTTAATGACGGATGTATTTGCTTTTTACAGCTTCACTATTTTGATAACAAGATAGCATTTCAATATGTATCAAATTATTTGATAACGGAACAAAGAAAGTCATAGGCTACATGTGGGATGACATGAGGGTGAGTACATTTTTAGTAAATTTTCATGTTTGGGTACTATACTGTACCTTTATTTTATCATTACCCTTAACCAGATATTTTATAGCAAACACCAAATAGAAGGAGGAATAAAGCTTTGAAATGCCACTCGTTGATTCCTCATGGGCAAAATAAAAGTTCAGCAGGATATGAAAAGTATGACACTGCTGTTATGTCAGGTTGCGTTCTATATCATTTTGGTGTACGGCCATCTGTGCTCGCTTTAGACATTAGTCGGGTCACAGAACAGTCATACAACAACACTTGTCAGCATATACAGCACGCACACGTCTTTCAATGTTGCCATTACACCCCAGTAAGCCGATATCACATTGCAGAGTTGCTGACTCACGTATGGAAAACGTATTTCCACTTGGGACTAGACACTGACTTCCGAGTCGAAGAAAGTATCGTGTTCAAGCAGAACTGGAAGATAGAGAGAGGCAGGGTAATGCTACGGAAGGGGATGCGGCAGGCACAGCGCAAGGTGTCATCACTCATTGTGATTGGGTATTACAGCATGACGGATGAGACCCCGCGGGCCACTGCGCGTCTCCTCCGTGCTTATTACGGCTGTTCTTAAGTGGGAGTTGATTTAGCTTAAATAGGTTGTTTCATAAGGAGAAGACACCGGCGCTGTCACCGCATCTCTGTTCCCTCGCACTATATCCCGCCACTTTAATTGAATAATGCCTCCTCTACATACCTATTAGTGTGCTTAGCTACATACCATGCCCCTATAATTGCTTATACAACCGAGCTAATTCTACCGCTACCCCTCCTTTCCTCTCTTTTCATGCGATATTTCACGCGGTTAATATAGAGAGTGCGCCGGTGAGAATAAAGACTGCTTGTTTAAAGGGTTATCGGGTCCATGCAGTGCATGTTGCCTTTTCCCCCTACGTAATTATTCGTGTAATCATTAAGCTGCAGTTTATCAGGTTTTAGGGGCTTTATTAATTATAATACAGAACGATTTCATGCCACTTTTTACACGCATTATTAGGGTCACATAATTCACAAGCCATCGTCATGCTGCCAGTGCAAAAGAGATGAACAAGGTTTTCACAATTCAGTGTGACATTATTACAAAGATTTATCTGAAATCAAACAGCTCTGCTTTAATATTACTGAATTAAACAAAGACATCCTGTATTTTTGTAGTTATCCAAATTGCTTTGATTTTGTATTAAGACTATGCTCTGTGAGTCTCATAACTGGACCTCAGCACTCTTAAAAAGTGCTACAAAAGGCTCTTCAAAGAAACGCCACACAGGTTCTTAAAGGAACTGGTGTCAGACAAAAATGGCTGTCACTGGGTCAGTACCCTTTCAAAAAGTACAGCTTTGAACTTAAAGTGTACATATTGGTACCAAAGAGTGCATATTGTGCCTCAAAGGTTTTGGTACCAGATGTATACATAATCCGTACCTATTCATGAATATCAGCTGACGTCACTCACATCTCAAACTTGTCTTCAGCCATTTTGAGTACATGAAGTGGTCGCAAAAGAACTAGAAACTATGCCTTTAATATGTTGTCAGCATCAAAATCGCTATTTTTACAACACTAAGAAGGCTCGACACAACATGATACTTTGCTCGAAGTATCACCTGTGTCTCTACAAATGAACGCGAGCATTGAGGACATTGTTTGTGTACCAGAGTTTACTAAAAAGAAGGTTTTGAACAACTGACTTTTGTTGTTTTGGCGTCCGCTCGCCGCCATCTTGCCAGTCAAGATGTATCGTTCTCCGAATGCAACATAAGGATGTAAAAAAGTGTTCAAAGATGGATAGTTCCTAAAGCATAGTTCCATATAAATGCATGGACAATTTGTTGTTTTGTCATAAGTGAAAAACAATATTGACCTTCTAGTTGAAAAAGGAGCCTCATATGAGATTCATTCATTCGCATTCGGAAACCAATTCTTTATGTCTGGCAAAGATGGCGAGCGGACACCACAACAGCCAAAGTCAGCCGTTCAAAACCTTTCCTTTTAGTAAACTGTGTAGAGATGCAGGTGATACTTTGAGCAAAGTTTCATGTTGTGTCGCGCCTTCTTAGTGTTGTAAAAATAGTGGTAGTTCGGTACCACCGGACAGCGGCTGGAAGAACGCATCAGGGATCGAGTAGGCATCACACCGTAACCAAGATATTTTTTTAAAGTAGCGTTTCTTTTCATGGCAGTCGAGGTGCGAAATGTTGTCTTTCGTAGCCATTTCCCGTATCCGTAAGAATCATAGAAAGTAAAATATAAGAAATCCGTCAATTGTAGCAAGCTAGCCAATGCTTGTCAGTAGACTACTGATACTCGGTACTCAAGATGGCGGCAGGCAACTGGAATCACGTTAAAGGTCACATGATTGATATTCATCAATATGGTACATAATAGGAACTTTTAGGATACAGACCCAGTGACTGCTTGGAACCACATTTTACCTATAGACAGTGTACCTTTTATTGGTTAAATAACATTTTCCAATAAAAGAACAGAAAGGTGGGTGGTGAATGTTAAAGGTTCTTTATGGAAACATGCAGCCAAAAGTGGTTTTCCTATGGCAGTGGTTCCCAAACTTTTTCAGCGTGTGGCCCCCCTTGTGTATGGTGCATTTCTTTGCGGCCCCCCAAAGAAAATTTGTGACAAAAACTGTTCTAAAACTCAACATTTTAATAAAAAAACATTAAATTATACAAATAAAGTAGTGCTTTTGGTTAGTAGCCTTATTTTTTTAGGTTTAATTACACAGAATTCATGATAAATTAATGTATTTCACCAAATGTCATAAAACTGGGGCCCCCTGGCACCATCTCGCGGCCCCCAGTTTGAAAACCACTGTCCTACGGCATCATGAAGCACTTTTAAAAAAGTATATTCTAAATTACAAACTGTGTCATAAATGTGCATCAGTTTACACAAATATCAAGCTTTTTCAGATTTATTTCTATTTTTATTTCTTTTCATGTGTAACTTATCATATTACTGTTGTAGAAAGACTGCACAAAACTCACTCATTCAATCTATTACATTTCTTCAATCCTACCTTTTTCTATTTAACGAATTTGTCCAGAAAACCAGCTCAGTCATTTGACCAACAAAACAGTGTTTGTCCCTGAGATTTATTTGTGGATGTAGGAAAGTTTTTTGCCGTTCAGAGCTGTCCAGTCAGCACCATCCACAGAGGCCACTGGCATCAGCACCACGGACAGCTCCAAATAACAATTCCTGCAACCCCTCTGTTTTTAAAGCAAAAGTGAACTTTCTTTCTGTATTTACCCTAATAATCCTGTTTTTGTGGAAATAAATGCAATGCATTTCTTCACAAATATGTTATAAGTGTCTCTAAGAAAAAAAGTCATGTTATTGTGTTCAATTGCTGCATAGCTGTTATATTTGATTTGAGAGCTGTTGCAGAAAGGTAAATTAATATGTAAAAAAATTTCTGTAGAAATTACAGTATTACTGGGTATTACTGGCAACTAGCTGCCAGTAACTTACTCTAGATTTTACATTTATGTTATTTACTGGCAACAATTTGTTCAAAGTGAAATAAACATGAAACATTTTCAGTCTTTATCTTCTACAGTAAGTTACCGGCAACCAGCTGCATAATTACAGCTAATTTTTTTTTTACAGTTATGACTTAAATTTAAGTCTGTTCATCACACAAAAATATAAAATGGCTGCAGACAATTTTTGCAAAAAAAAGGTCAGAAGACTTTTCGGATTTTAGAGCATGGCATCCTTGCAAAGGTCCCTTCAAAGACTGTATAAAAAGAATTTTCTGTGTGCATTTTCTGTGTGCAATGACACATTGCCACAACTTTAGTTTCACCATGTCTACATGGCACAATATTGTTAGAATTTTCACAATAGCGTGTGACCAATTGGTGAACAACTATATTATCTAGATTTATTCACAGCTAAATTTATTGGTATTACAATAAAAAAGATTATATACAGATTTTTTTGAATGTTCATTTTTCTACAATATGCACAAAACTGCACATATGTATATGAATAGGACATAAGTAGTTTCACATAATTGACCAACCCTATATCACCAAATTATTACCTATAGTCGCGTAAATTTGTGAGTCTTTTCCGTGACACTGACACGTTTTTTTGCCTTTTTGCACGAACATGTCACATATTTCTGTTTACGTGTCATTGTCACGTATTTGTTACTCAACAGTTTTGTCCTATTTTCAAACCATTGACACTTTGGCTTAGGGTTAGATTTGGTGTTTGGGTTAGGATGTCACTTTAAGTATTGGTTTATACCTTTTTTCATAATTTTTTAATATTTTATGATTTTTAAACTATTGTCGCCTGGCATTATGTTTAGAGTTGGGTTTGGGTAAGGATGTCATTTTATGTAAATCTAACCCTAAACCGAAGCGACAATGGTAAGAAAATAGGACAAAACTGTTGAGTAACAAATACGTGACAATGACAAGTAAACAGAAAAACGTGACATATTCATGCAAAAAGGCGAAAAAATGTGTCAGTGTCATGGAAAAGACTCAAAAATGTATGTGACTATAGGTACGTAATTTCGTGATACTGGGTTGAACTGACAGTAAAACAAAGGATGTCCAAAAACAAATCTGTCAAACTTCAACTGTACACAAAGTTACAGTTCCCTATCAGGCATCATAGGAGTCTCGCAATAAGCCTTGGTCTATCTTATTGTTAAACCCGTGTTGCTCTTTGCTGGCACTGATTCAATGAATCACTTCTATTGCATTATCTATTAACTTACAGCATTGAACTGAGTAACAGTTGTATTGCTGATGAAGTCACAGGCTGTAAAATAAACTCCACAAGTATTTGAACTCCTTTTTACAAGGTGGGTTGGTATTAACCGCAATGACGCATTCGTTTCTAATCTGTGGGTTTTAAGGAAGAATGTCAACCCACAAATTAAGAACCAGGCGGAAGGTTGAGCTGTGCCAAACACAGTCTTAACATAAGTGATGCCAATTTTGCTGCCAGTCATTCCCCACAAACCTAAACATTCATATTTGTCATCAAACCCCTCAACTGCACAACCATATCTGTCCCACCCTACACAACGCCAGCATTGGCTGCCTGAGGTGCCCGCTGGTTCCGCATGATTGATGACGCCGATATAGAGGCAGATCATTTGGGTGCCCCTCTCTACCAAGGACGTAAATCACATCAGCCCACTCTAATGATTTCTCCCAGACCCATTTGGCAGAATCCACAATAACCTATTGAGCCTTGCATGGGGACAAAAAACATCAATAAAGTCAAATAATGATTTTATTTAACCACTTTATCAAGGATTGACACTCATTTCTTCCAAGGTTGGAGGGGGAGAGAATAAGCGTATGGAAACCGTCAAGGTGTCTTGGTATGTTAAAATGGCAGCATGACATAACTATTTGCAGGTGTTTTAATATGTAAAGTTGTCTATGGTGCACTACACCCCTCAGACGTTTGTTATCAGTGATAAATGACGATCCGGGGAGCAAATTTGGACTCTCAAGGCCTTGAGGGGTGACCCATTTCAACTTTTCATTAAAATGTCCAGCTCAGGCCAAGCCATGATTTGTTCCTAATTGATGAGGCCATTATGAACTAATTAACCACACATTTTCAAAGTGACACTTACTTTGGCTTCTTCATAATACTGAAATTGCCAGTAAATGTTCAGATACTTTTACAAAAAAGGGGTAAGAAGACACAACACAGGGCAATTAATTTTGTCTACTACTTCATTCAAAAAAATAGTTGCTTAGGTACAAAATAAAGTTGCTGTAACTCTATTATTTATACTAATGTAAATCCATATCTTGACTTACTGATCACATCATAATGTTAAGATATAGCTTATTTGCTAAATAATTGTGAAATGACGTGTGTACTTGAGCCGCTTTCTAACTTGTAAATTCTGCTGAAGTTAGGGTTTTGTCCGGTTGAGTTTGAATAAAGATCTGCATTATTTGACCTAACACTTGCCTCTTGAGTAATGTTACATAAGGTTAAAAGTTTTGGTTCACAGATTTGTCTTTTCACTCAATTTCAGCTGCCAAGTTTATGCCAGTATTCAGTAACTAAACCCTGTGATTGAAATGTAAAAGTTTGTTGTTGACGTGGCTGGCAATGGAATGGCTCATGAAACTGGCTGCCAAACACTTCCTTGCAGCCCATGCCAAAGATTTGTTCACTGAGTTGCAGAGATCAATATTAAAAATCTGTATGAATAGTTTAGGGCATTTTTTTTAGTATAGCTCCCCCATCCAGTCTCTTCTAAATCATTCAGAGAACAGACCAGCAGGAGGGTAATTTAAATAAAATGTATAATTGGTTACCAATTTTGTTATTGTTTAAAGAGCCCCTATGGTCCGATTCACGATTTTACATTTCCTTTGGTGTGCAAGTATGCATTAGTACATGTAACGATATGCAAAAGGTACAAACCCCAAAGTAAATGATGACGCAAGTTATCGTCTCCAACGTAAATCTCTTTTTTTGGACTATAACAAACACATAGATTGTAGGCAACAGTTTTCTTCCTGGGATTGGTGATGTGACAAGATCGACATTATCATAATTCCTCCCGTTTCGGACTCACAGGCTGTAAGATAACTTCTGTAAGCATTGCATTGTCACCGAATCTTTCAAACATGGTAAGGAGCACCGCATTTCTGGCTGACGTCAGAGGTATTCTGGCCAATCTCAACAAACAGGGGTGCGTTTCCCAAACGACGACGTAACTCGTTGCTGAACGATCATAGTCCGATGCATCGTTGGAGAAACGAACTACCTTGTCACGACTGTTTCCCGAAAGCATAGTAACTTTGTCGGACATTCGTCGTTTGAACGATGTTGGTTTAACAACATAGTTGATGATGTCACGTGGGAGGTGAAGTATTAATTAATCTGTGCAAATCGATTTAATGTCAGATAATTGCTGTAAATAACATATATTGCATC
The DNA here is from genome assembly GCF_027580225.2 of Misgurnus anguillicaudatus. NCBI lineage: Eukaryota > Metazoa > Chordata > Actinopteri > Cypriniformes > Cobitidae > Misgurnus > Misgurnus anguillicaudatus. The sequence goes on along the minus strand of NC_073346.2, from coordinate 27,354,161 downwards.
GAAAGACTGATTTTGTTATCATGATTTAGTTATCTGTTGTTTATTTTCAAGATATTTAATTCGCGCGCAATGTTCCTCTTACCTCACTCCTCCCAGGGATTCCCCAGGGTCTAAAAGCTCGTAGACTGCGCACATGCGCAGTTTTCAAATGCAGCACTTTCATTCTGTTTACAAATTTTAAGACGTAAAATAAAATTGTAATATATTTAGAATGATGGACATAGACTGTACATGTTTTTTGCTTATTTTGTTCAAAAGCATGATCAACGTAAATCTACATATGATAATAACAAGGAACGATGCTTCTAACGACAGGTCAAGGGCTGTCGTTCCAACGATACATGTTAGTGATGCAGTTTGCGAATGTTCGTTTGAACGATGGTTTCGGTAAAAAAACAAATCGTTAAACAATGTTAGTAACGATGGAACTTACGATGTTCGTTGGCTAACGATGCTTTTGGGAAACGCACCCCAGATTAGCCGGCCAATCAGGGACACAATGCTTTTCAAATCGAAGAGTTTGAACAAAATCAGTGCATTTCAGGAAGAAACCATAAACCACGCAAAAACATTGTAATATACCAAATACACAAAATAACGTTTTTAGCAATAAAATAGCTGCACTTTAACATTAAAGGTTGTTTAAATAATACAAATTCTGTCATTTACTGTTTTAAACATGTACATTTTTTGTTCTGCTAAACACCAAGGAAGATATCTGTAATCAAGCAGGAAGCAGGAGCACCATTGACTTCCATATAGGAAAGAAAAATACTATGGAAGTCAATGGTGCTTCAAAACTGTTAGGTCACAAACATTGCTCAAAATATCCTACTTTGTGTTCAAAGAATTTCTTACAGGTTTGAAGCTTGAGGGTGAATAAATAATGACAGAATTTTTATTTTTGGGTATACTTTGCCTTTAAGACTTTTAGCAAAAATGCACATGCTGATCATGCTGAACAATGGTTCCTTTAAGAAAATTATCCAAGTGGATAAACTGAAATAAACAGAAAAATAACTTATTTATCCAAATCTTTTTAAGTCGTAGTGGATTCTTTGTAAATCCTTATTTGATCCCTTTATGATACACAGAATTGACTGGATTGTGAAGGTCCTCTGTTGACGATACAGCCTATAAAAACCTGCAGTTGCAAGACTGATACTAAAGGTGCTTGCTATATACAATAAAACAAATCCCCCAGAAAATGATATATAGGCTAGTGTCTTATTGTAAAACATTGATGAAATGACTTACACTGTATCACATCATTCTACAACATTACAAAGACTTTTAAACAGCTTGCTTTGTAAAAGATCTGATTCAGTAAGTGGCATCCTTAAGTCAAATTTAGTAAATGTGTATGTGTGCATGCTTTATTTCCTTATTAGAGATACAACGCTGTATAAAAAGAAAGCTACAGTAAGATTCGAATAATCTTCCCGTCCCCAGGCCAGGATCTGTGTGTGGATAAAAAGAGCCGGGAAAGAACAAAAAGCAAAAATGGATGAATGGTTGAATAGAAAACTTTCTTTTAATTTGGAGTCTAGAGGGAAATGTGCATATACAATTACAGCACACACCAGTAGCGCTGCGAGAGCAGAGCGGCACTAAAGTAGAAATAAAAGAATGAAATCCAGAGAAATAAGATGATCTGAGGTCTTATCGTTTCTTTCTTCCGCCCGTGATCTAATAGCTTCCACACACACCGACACACACAAACAGTCTATCATGCAGGAAATGATAAATGTAAGTAATGCCACTGTAATCCATTATTAAGAACCGGCAGTTAGCACGAATAGGGCAAAGAAGTTGATAGGGGAGGGGCTGGGTTTCATCAAACTCAATTATCATCTTATTACAAGCACTAAGTGGCCTCATATTAGGGTCACTGCCCTTAATTTCAGAGGGGAAATAATTGGTAGCCCCCATAATAGCAATGCACAGACACCATTTAGCAAACCCCCGGAGGGATCCTTTGGGCTAATCAATGGGAAGTCGGATAACACAATGTGACCGCCGTCTGAAAAGTGCCCATCTCTGTTTGAATTTGGTGTCTATCAAACTTCAAATAAAGCAATATAGCTCACTATTTTAATATCTGCAAGTTTGCAATTAAGATTAGTGTTCTTTAATTTTCAAAAGATACGATTTTTTTTAGTATGGTTAGTTTACCCTCAAATTCTCTAAGAAATCTCAGGCACCTTTGGATATATATGGAAACCCAGACCTTGTGTGGCTCCTCAACTATTGCATTTAATTTCGAAGTAAATTGTATCCTCATGAGCCAACTGGAATGAAAGGCTTCTGAGAGGCAGATATGGGAAAATCATCTCTCTAAAGTGATATTGATATCAGATTTGACCAAACACTCATTCACAGCCCTATTTTTTATTCCCCAAAATATGCGCCTCAGGTCTCAGGAGGGATCGGTCAGAGATGAAATAATCCATCTGTATTGTAAAAGTAGTTTTCTTATTCAAAGAGCAGCCCCTCGGGTCCTCAGTTTTGTAGATTGAGAGTGACACTGCCCATAGGGCCCCACACACTGAATCGCTCTCTAAGTAAGTTACCCGAATTTGTGGATACTGCAGATTCAATATAACACTTTAGTGTCTGTTATGTTCTTTCCTCCACGTACCCACACTCCAGCCTATCTTCTCACCTTCACTGCTCTCTCTGTTTCATCACTGCTCGGTTAACCTGACTGGTTAAATTGGTAATGTACAAACAAGGTTTGTATCTTTCTTTAAAGTGGCTGTAGGCTTACTTGGTGCCCTAGTCAATAAAAGATAAAAAAAAACTTTTAATAACTTAGGAGCAAACAATTTCATAAATTATTTTTGGAAATTGTGACCAAATTTGAGTTTTCTGTGACCAACAAGCAACCGTTTAACTAAACAATCAAAGATGCAAACGAGTTATGAATTTAACTATACAGGTTCGTGGGATAGATGTGTCTCTCTCATTAAGCCATCGCTGCAGCTCTTATCAGCGTTACAATTGCATTTCCTTACCCCTGCTTTTCCTTTATTTCCCAAGAGTGTGAATTAAAGGAGTTGCCCAAGATGCCTGGGGACACATGACATCATTGTGCGAAACAATTAAGTTAAAGACTCTTATGGGATCTCTTAAAACTCTGTGTTATGATCCTTTCTGGCCCATAGGTTACTATATCTTATCTAGAGAATAGTCTTTTCCCAGAAGGCTCCTTAAAAATTAATACCATGCAATTATTACAATCGATGGGATAGATCACAATGGAATTGTTAAAGAAAAAATGACAACACTTAACAATAAGGTTGTATTTGTTAACAATTAGTTATTAGCTAACATGAACTAACAATGAATAATACGTCTACAGCATTTATTCATCTTAGTTTAAGCTAATTTTAACATTTACTTATATTTTATTAAAAATTAAATGTTTAAACTGTTAACATTAATGCACCATGAACTACCGTAACATGAATAACTGTATTGACATTAACTAACATTAAAGGGACACTCCACTTTTTTGGAAAATATGCTAATTTTGCAGCTCCACTAGAGTTAAACATTTAATTTGTACCTTTTTGGAATCCATTCAACCGATCTCCGGGTTTGGCGGTATCACTTTTAGCATAGCTTAGCATAATCCATCGAATCTTGCGTAATATCATTGCACCTCCTGCAGCCATGTTACGACAGCAAAGTCTTTGATTATTACGCTAGAATGAAAGTATAGATCCTAGCCATATCAACCTAGAAGATCGCAACTTTTAATTTTCTATCGGTCTAGTACACGATGTTACTATAGAAAAGTCAAGTTTTAAATAGGAAAAATATCAAAACTCTTTGGTTAATTTTTAGCGTGATGCTAATGGTCTAATCAGATTTAATGGATTATGCTACCGCCAGACCCGGAGATCAACTGAATGGATTCCAAAACGGTAAAAAATGTAATGTTTAACTCAAGGGGAGCTTAAAAATTAGCATATTTTCAAAAAAAAGTGGAGTCTCCCTTTGACACGAATTAATACATGCGTAAAAACATATTGTTTATTGTTTGTTCATGTTAGTTAAAGGCGGAGTGCACAATGTTTGAAAAACGCTTTGGAAAAGGAGACGGGCCGACTATCAAAACACACTAATCAGCAGTAAGGAGCGTGTCTACTAACCGACATCCTTGCCGGGTTGCGTATGTGTGGGGTGGGTCTTTTAAAAGAAGGTCCAGATTCTATTGGGGTAGGGGCGTGTTTGTTTAGGTGATTTCAAATATCAACATTGGCTTTCAAAACAATGTGCACTCCGCCTTTAATGTATAATAAATTACAAAAAAACTATTATTGCAGATTTTTTTAAAGAAACATTACTATGCTCTGACAAAAGAAATCTACTTTAAAAAATATCCTGCTCATATATTTACCATTAGCATCCCTACACTTTTCTAAAACTGTCTTTATTTATTAAAAGCTGACTTTGTAAAACTGAAAAAATATCAACTTTAGACTGAAACTGTAAATTGAAAAAAAAAGTGCTACACAATGCAATAAAGGAACCATTTTCTGCTGTCTGGTTAAATAAAACGGTTCTTTGTAGTGAAAAAAAGAAATCTTTTGTAACACCTTTATTATTCTTAAAACTGCACTGCACCAATAACCAATAATGAATAGATTGAAAAAGTTCAAATGTCACCAAAACCTTTAAACATGTTCATTTTGTCAGCATAGAAATGATTCTGCAGACCTTTAGACCAGTAAGCACAATGATAAAAATAAGTAAATTCATCTATGTTTAAAACAAAATTGTATTCTTAAAACACATGACTGCACAAACAGAATGTCAATGCATCTCTCTCAGCCACAACTCATTTATATTATCCATACCTAATCCTTAAACAGTGAAAGTAAGTCACAGTGCATTCTTCTAACCTGTGTTGCTCCTCCCCAAGAGACGATGCTGGTCAGAAGTCAAGATCATTTTAATTCCTCTCACCTCAGTTTCTAAGGCAGCGACGCAAAACAACTCAGCCTTCCTTCAGTGCTACACCAGGCAAAGTTTTCCTCTCTCTAAGGGAGATGCTAAACTATTTGATAAGGTAATTACTACAGTTTGGGGGATCCCATTGTAGAGGGGGAATGGAGAAAGTGACAGAGCCTGAAAAAGTGGAAAAATGGAAATCAAGAAGTTTAGAGAAGCTGAGTATGAGTGTGTGTATGGGTGATCTAATGTGCTGACCTGACCTGTGTGGTGAGTGTTTTGGTGATAAGGGTTGGGGATGAGGTGGGAGGTTCAGTGACAGTTCAGTAGTTGTAATTATTTTAAGGTTAGGTCACTCTCCCTGAGAGGGCAGAGGTGATGGAGGCTGGAGAAGCAGGGAGCGAGAGGTCAGGAGGTCACAGTGTTGTTAGCAGTACAGTTTATTCTGTCTCACCCTTGCACACACAGACACAGCTCTGTCCTGACACCTGATCTGAAACACCATAAATGCTTTACATTACAGCACCGTGAAATACTGAAAATGTACATGAAGGATATTTGGGATGTTGAGAATACTTAGGTTTTTACATTTTACTGCCTGACAATTAAGCGAATTTGCAGTTAAAAAAGTATTATTAAGGCAGCTTATCAAGGTGTTGTTTCATGCATTCTGACTTAAGGGCTCGTTATAGTTCTTTGTAGGTCCTACAGCATACTGTAGCCTCGACAAGTCGCTTTTCATTTATGCTTCTGCATCATAATCCACGTCAATGTGAATTTACACATGCAGACCACTAGTAGGCAGTATCCACGCGTGTAAACCACAGCAACAGTACAACAGCCAAAAAAGTAGCAGCTTGCCCGTAAACCCACAAACTAAGAAGCAGCAGCAGGTGAATGTTATTTAATGTGTTGAGAACATAGACTGTAAAAAAAGATGGAAGATGCGACGTCGCCTCCCACCATTGTAATGAATTGAAGCCAAAAATGTCCTACCATGGTTGCCACCATGTTGCCGCCAAAAACGTCGGTTTGGAGCCAAGGCATGCGCAGAAGGAATCGTCCGTGGAGCCAGAGGGGAGCCGCAGTATCAAACTTCCGCCCAAACGCTCGCGCGACCAATTCAACCACAGCAATCATAACAACATGCCCCGTTTCTATAGCATCAAATTACAAGCTAAAATGAAACTTACTACAATAATGAACACTTGAACATATATCAGCGTGATAACAACTTCTTGAAAGGACCAAAACCATCTTTCGGAAACTTTTATTGGAAGTGTAAATAATTTTTTATTTAGAGCAGAGTCCCATTCGTTTGAATGGAGAGGGCGGGGTTTATGACTTGTACTGCCGCCAGCCACCAGGGGGGCGATCAAAGAGCCAGAGGCTTCACTTTTCAAAGCTTTGAGGCACAACCGGTTGAGTAAGTCTGGAAAAGAGCCCATTCAAGCCCATTTCTAATCTGTCAAAATCGCGGCACCAATCAAAAAACGTTGGGGCGGGCTTTACACAATGACGACAGTGCAGCGACGGTGAAGCAGATTTTGTACATTACAAAGATGCATGCCGCCGTGGAACATCACTCAAATTGGCTATTGTGTCTGTTTAAAGCAATTTAAATTTTTATTTTTCGTTAAAACCTGACCAAAGAACAACACTCAAAGCCTTCCTATCTAAAAAAAAAAGATGTTATCACTGTCTTACCGAATAGATTCGGCAAAAGTCGCCAGAAGACATTGCAACATCTTCCTCGAAATCACAAACAGCGAATTGCTGTCAGAGTCTCAGATGTTTCTCTGTCGCTCTCCATATGTCATCTCCTTTATCGCTCTGATTGGTCTATCCAATTGCATCCAGAAGCATTTGAGCGACGTCCGTTGGTGACGCCCCTTTGAAAATGATTTGTCTATGAAGCTTTGCCAGACCATAACTCAGTTACTTCGGAGAATGGTCTGGTTTTAACCAGGCTAGTTAGAGAACAGATTCAGAGTGATCTTCAAAACATACAAGGACATGCAGATGCTTGAGGCGATACTTCCGGGTTTTATAAGTTGCGGAAGTTGGTGGATAAAAGGGGTGGGCGATATAGCGGTATGATAGTAATTACCGGTATTGTGTCACGCCATGATATGGATTTTGCAAAACCGTTGATACCGGCGTTACATATTTTAAATTCTATTTTTGCACTTATCAGGGTTCCTGCAGGGTGTTAAAAAACTAACCTTCAGAAATGTATATCTAAGGCCTTAAAACACCCAGATCTTCATCCTAGGACTTAAATTTAACTTTCTGAATGTTATTTTTTTAAGACCCCGCGGGAGTTACCCAAGTCATACCTCCATTCCTGAGATGCGCTGTCCACAGAAACACAAAACGAAAAGCTCCGATCGCACTTCAATCCATTTTAATCATAATTTTTTAAAGAGGATGCACATCATAGTGCACGCAAATCCTGCCAAAGACTATATTTCAGGTGTTGTGATCTGTATACAGTGAGTTTGGCGAGAAACAAGCCCGTGGCTTATGCATTGCCAGGTTCTGAAACGTAGATGACCCAAGTGAACAAAATCAACGCTGCTTTATTGAAAATCAATTTAAACAGTCGGGCCATCGAGTCCCAAAGCACCAACAGCGCGTCAATAGTGTTATACATTTAGGAGGCTTTTATACCTCACTGCTTCAAAGGCGTTTAACGGTGTTACTCGCTTTTCACTCAGATCTGCTCTATACTGCGCCCTGCACGCGCTCTGCAGACAACAGCAGCGAATTGAGGACGGAAAGCAAGAAATTACCGTAAAAAACCATAATTTACCAAAAAGTGGAATTTATCTCCTTTTAGGAACCATTCCTTTTTTGATAGTGCAAATGGTTGAGGAGTTACGGTTAAATGAATAGCGCTTTCAGAGTGCTTTAGCGGATAACGTAAGCAACGTACCAAACACATTAAAAACAGCCTTTAATGGTAAATTTCGTTTTCTTAATGCAGATTTATTAATTAGAGAGGCTATTAAACAATACATAGTGCATATTTACGCATAAAAACGTATGAGTGGAGTGTTTTTGGCAATGTGAATCTGCTGGTTAATTAAAATAAATGCAATAAATACATGTATTAATATAACTAACTTGTATTAATAAACTGCATTTATTAATGCGTTCAGGGATTAATAATAATTTAAAGTGAGATGGCATCTTCCATCAGATGTTCATATTAACAACAAAAAGAAAATCTTGTTCTTTGTATATTTATAAATCAAATTTTCTTTAAGTAATACTTTAAATATTACTTAAAGAAAATTTAAATTGAAAAAAACTATCCTTAGAATTTTTAGGTATTACCAATTAAAGTTTATTTTTAAGTTGATCCAACTGTTACTTTTACAGTGTATAGTAAGAAAACAAATATTATAAAAGTATTGTGATAAATGATGAAGAAGATATCCATAAATGATGGTAAGTACACAGTTGAAGGTACCCATTGAATTCCATTGTATTTGTTTTTCCTACTATGGAAGTCAAGGGTTACAATCAGCTGTGTGCTTACTATAATTTTGCAAAATATCTTCTTTTTTATTTATAAGAGAAACAAGGATGAGAATGTTGACAGAATTTTCATTTTTGGAAACTATCCCTTTAATGGTTAGTGATACAAATTCATAACAATATGAGAATATAAGTCAGTATAACAAAAGGTCATTGCTATAGACGGTTTCAACATAAACAAGCGGCTGTCGTGGTCAACACGTAAATTCCGGTAAACTCCTCTAAGAATAAATAATAACAAAGTACTTAAAACGTAGTTTATTTATATAACAAGCAAAATAAACCACACACAGATTACCTAGGAAACCAAAATATTTATTATTTTTGACGAGGCATTTGTTCAAGAGTTCGATTTAGCAACTAGTCAGACCATTAACAAAACAAAACAAGAAGTAAAGTTCGGACATGTATCGCGTCACGGCACGTGCGTCCGATGAAACATCTATACTGACATTGCTGCATGGGCTATCAGTATGTCAGTAAGATCTTAATTTCACGTGTGCTCTTCATATGTATTTTAATCCAAACATGTTACTATTGTAAAGATTATGACAACATTCCTCTCCAACCATCTTCATAGTAATCACACAACGTTACATCTTGCAAAAACATCGTGCCACAAGAGAGGTCATTTTCATGTACAATATGAACCTGGGCAAACAGTACAACAAGCCCCCCACTCATCACTATGGCCCTTCTCTTTTCTTTCCTTCTAAAAACACCCCACTCTTTATCAGTGCAATTACCACACAAACAGATCCATCACAGCTCCAACTGTCCTCTTGAATCGCCTCCCTTTCCACGGGCAACCTAATTAGTCTTAAAGAGAGAAAACTGATGCTAGAATAGAAAAAGAGAGAGAGAAACCGAGTGAGTGGACCTATCATGTCCTTCTCTGTGTGTTTGTGATTGTGACCGTGTTTATCTATTTCTCCCTCGCTTTCCCATTCTTTCTCTCTTTATCAGCAAAGAGAAAGCCTTCAAAGGAACGATTGTGCAGGCGGCAAGCTGAAGTGGCCTGTTGGTAACAGCAACAGAGAAGGCGGACAACACAACCTAACAAACATGGTTGCATCTAATCAGGGCCCTCGGTTAATGTAAACAATGTCATTTTTTGGCCTTAATGAGCCAATTTTCCCTGGACAAGAGAGGCTAACAATTGGGGCAGCGCCTTTGATGTTCTTCATTTGAAGGTTTGTTTGTGATTGCCGGCACTTTTGTTTGGAAGCCCCGTGCCGGGCGTCTTTCATCTTGCTGAAAAGGGAGAGTCACGTCTCACTTGGACGCAAAAAAGTGAGAGAGATAGGGAGAGAGACATGACATACCCCCTATTTACCAAAAACAATCTCTCATCAGCTGATCCTCCCTCCTTTCTTTCCCTAAAAACCTTCTTCCTCTTTTCACCCTCCTCTTCGAAACACACACACAAACACATGAAGGAATAAAACAAGCACATGGGTTTTGGTGTCTATAACTATCAAATGGCAGCCTCATTAAAAGGCGCCCCGGTGAGGGTGCACGTGTGTGTATGTGTGTGTGCCGCTGATGGGGCTTAATTAACATGAGCCTGACAAAAGGTGACGCAGACCAAAGAGGCAGCCGGTGAGCCAGGTGCGTGTGTGCGCGGTGCCTTTCAACATCACACTGCGCAGACATCCCACGCTGACCGATATCGTCCATGTTCTGGGACGAGAGAGAGAGAGAGGGGGAACTAGAGCGTCAAAGCACAGATCAGGATAATTAAGCATCTACTTTCCATAGATAAGACTACTTATAATGTGTTGAGAGTTGACTTAAGTATACTTTTGGGAGCCTGTAAAACTTGAAAAATGAAACAATATGGAGAATGATGGAGAAAAGATTTTACGCATTTCTCCCTCTGTAGAGAGACAAAATCGAACCCATAAAAGTGCGACTTTTAAAGATAAAGGAATTGTATATAAATTAACAACTTATGGGCTCAGGGTATATCAGTGAAGTAAAGTCTTTCAGGGACAAAACACAGGCACATGCACACAGGCACTGTGAGTCAGGGGCCTCTGGAGCCCTGTCACTGCACCTGCTGGGCCCTGCGGAAGCCAGCTGTCAGCTCACATGTGCACTGGACTCTATATGTTAGTATGTGTGTGTGTGTTTTCTAGAGGTGAGGGGTGATGGTGTCCAAGGGAGAGAGGGAAGGAGAGAAAGGAAAAAGATAAAAAGAAAAATGCAAATAAGAGTCCCTTAAAAGTTACACGCTTTAGTTGTAAAGGTAGAGGAACGAGCAGAAAATGTTTTTCCAAAGCTCTACTCCAATAGAAAAACAGTTGAAAATAAATTGCTAACTGTTTACATTACAGCATTAAAATTGGATATTTGATTGTACAGCTTGTTCACACCATTTGATTAATTTGGGTGTAACACGATGTGAAAGAAATTGTATTTAAATATTCAATTTTACAACAAAAGTTACCAAATAGCATTAAACTTTTTCATTAACCAAACACAATGTCAACTAAATTTGACAACGAATGAGCATCAAGCTTTATAATATGAGGTTTGATTAATAGGACACACTGAAAATGTTTAGAGCGACAGAAGAATCTTTGTTTAAGCAAATGACTGTAGAGTAAGAAATTTTGACACGTGAATGTTTGATTCCTGCACACAATGAAATGTTGGTTTAAATTAAAAATATTATGTCAACAGTTTCCACACAATTTGTTTAAGTAATCTTAACAAACAATAATATAGTTCATTTTACAAAAGAAATGTAAGTAAACTTAACAAACCTTAATAGAGTCAACAAATAAAAATTGAGTTAAATGTACATGAAAAATGTAATTAATGATGACACAATATTTGAATAATGCCATTTTATAAACGCCAACCCTTTTAATTCGAATTTAAGTCGACTTTTTTTTATTACAGTTTATCAAACATATCACAAACATATTTGAAATGCAATGTAACTTTCCAAACTGTTTGTTTGTTTGTTTGGTTGGTTTGTTCTAAAATATATCAAGTTCATTGACTCATATTTGGCCACTTATTACTCACGTACCTATCTAATAGTGCTACACTTCTGCAAGATAATAACAATTACCCATAATACACTGCAAAATCCTTAGCCAATGAGATGCAAGTCTGTATTGGTTTTATTAATCTGTTACTTTTATGCAACTGTGTTATGTTGGCTGAACAAATCATTTTTAAGTAAAGCTGACAAGACATACTTTTTGTTGAATGAACTAGATTAAATTAAGTTCATATTGTTAAATAGATTTTTTTAAGTTATTACAACATTAAAAAATTAAGTAAAATTGGCAAACGTGAAGGTTCATTTTTTTGACTGCAAGTCTACAAACACTTTTAAACTACAATTGTGCAACTTTATGCAAATTATGCAAATAACTTACACATGATTCTGCTAATAATACAACATTTGCCTACATATAACTTTTAAAAGGTACTGTATGATCAGCTAAACTGTTAAAGAGCACCTATTTCATTGCTAAAAAATGTTATTTTGTGTATTTGGTATAATACAATGTGTTTGCGTGGTTTATGGTTAAAAAACACATTATTTTCCACATACCGTACAGATTGGCCAGCTAATCTGTACGCTGTGATTGGTCCGAATACCTCTGACGTCAGCCGGAAATGTGACGCTCCTTACCATGTTTAAAAGATTTGCTCACAATGCAATGCTAACAGGAGTTAACTTTCAGGCTGTGAGTCCGAAGGGGGAGGAATTATGATAATGTTGGTCTTGTCTACATCACCAATCCCAGGAAGTAAACTGGTGCCTACAGTGTTTGCTGTAGTCCAAGAAAAGAGATTTACGTTGGAGACGGTAACTCGCGTCATCGTTTACTTTGGGGCATGTACCTTTTGCATATCATTAACATGTAGTTATACACACTTACACACCACTGGGAATGTAAAAACATTAATCGGACAATAGGTGCTCTTTAAAACATCTCTTCCGCATGACAATAAATGTGCTATCAATTCAGCATATTTTTTTCACTATTGTGTTACTTTCAGAAACATGAAACATGGAGATAGTTTCGGACAGGTGTTCTCTACATCTGACAGCAGAAACAACAGATGCGTAACCTACTGTGGATGAGAGAGGGAGAGAGAAGAAAATAGAAAGAGACACAACAAAGGCAGAAGAAAAAAATTACCGTTTTGGAAAAATCAATAATGTTCACTGATATGAATCATTTCCCAGCAGGACTATCTCTGCTGTGCAATCTGGTTTTGTTCCCCTGAGGTCAAGTGTGCATGAGTGTGTGTTTATGTGTAAGCCTTAGAGACCTCTTACCAGACTGAAGTTGTGCTGGAATGTATTAGAGCGGCCCATGTCAAAAAAGGCTAAAGCAAGCTTGGCATGCGCTAAAATCCACTGGGCTGTTCACTACAGAAACAGAGATACCCATTTAACTCTATAAGGGTGCAACAGGTCAGAGTTTATCTTTTTTTATATAGTAGTTATTCCTCTATAATAGCTTGCCTCTTGTGCATATATCCAGCAATGGTGTTAAAACTGTTTTAATCCTATGAGCCATTTGTATTTCATAACTAAGCCTCTGGGATGAATTTATACTGCACATGATGGAGACTGAAATAATATGTTAAAAACAAGTTTTTAAAGCGTTTACAATTTGTGGCACTAAGTGCACTATTTTGTGCAAAACTCAATTGCATACCTCCTTTTAAATAAATAAAATCACTTTCACTTGACGTTAAAGCCTGCTGTCATGTTATATTTTCTCATGGCAAAAACATTTATTGTAGTACTTATTATTATTGTTTTGAGTGTTTGTGTCATGAATAAACATACAATGTGCTTTAAAAGAGAGTTTGAACAGCTGAAACTCTGCAAAGCCTGCAGCTCTGTTCTCCAGCAAATGTAGCAAACGTGGAGACTCGTGCCTTAGTTTACATAAGACTCTGGTTAGGTCCGTCTACACTGCAGCACAACCCCAGAGATTTCAAACTACAATGGAGTCTGCAGCATTTAAAAAGACTCTGTTTACAAGGGCCAAAAACTGCAGCAACCTAAGTACATGCAAAAATCCCCACTTCTAAAAACATTTCTCCAGTCACTCTTTACTGTCCTTACTGAATAAAGATAAAAGGATAAGAAATTTGGTCAATATCCTAATATATTCTGTAAACCTCTTTAAATCAGGTAAAAAAAACTCCTTTACCATTGGCATACAAGCGCCGTCGTTCATCCTGTTTATCTTCCATGCACTTATGGACTTTGCGGCTTTTGCATCCGAGCTCTTCATATGTCACCTCATGCATTTTGAATTAGCTTTAAGCCTCCTTAAAACTGGTATTTATAGAGAAACAAAACTGATAAGGCACTAGATTTAAATGTATGCATTTGGCAGATGCTTTTATCCAAAGCTTACAGCAGTGGTGGCTCGTGACTGCTCATACGAGGGGCGCTAATTCAAAATAAGTGTTCAGAGTGTCATGTGTGTGGCATCCTGTGTGCATCACGTGTTTTGTCAAAATAAGTGCCTGCTGCACACACGTATCTGGCAAACGCGAGCCTCTCTTTTATCATAAACCATTTAGACGCGTCTGCAGCAGGCACTTATTTTGACAAAACACACACTGAAAAAAATGATTCATTCATGAATTTAATCAATTTTTTTAAGGTAAGTGGTTGCAATAAATTTATTTAAGCTACATTTAAACAAAAAAAAGTACAAATAAAATATAAAACTTTTGTTTAAATGTAGCTTAAATAAATTGATTGCAACCACTTACCTTAAAAAATTTTATTAAATTCAATTAATCATTTTTTTCAGTGCATGATGCACAGGATCTGTCAAAGCACAGAACACATATTTTGAAAAAAGGAACCACACACATGATGGGCTACATACATGTTGTGACGAACTTCGCATTGAGCACCCTCGATAAAATAAGTAACCGGCCACCACTGGCTTACAGTGCATTTATGGCAACTGTTTTAAATTTCAACTTTTTTTATAAAAAATAAAGTTAAATCAGCTTAAGTTATTTCAACTTTGTTTGTTTAATGTATAGCAACTCCTAGTTCTGTAAAATTAATCAAAAAACTAATCTAGATTACAATTACATAATCGCCAAAAGCCTCAATTAAAGCTGTCATTTTTATGCTCATTTCTGTGCATTTCAGCAGTATGTTTGGGCACCAAATACAGTGGTGAAACAGAAATTTTAAAATTGACAAGTTGATATGTCCTTTAGTCAATCATTTTGGATTTTTTACTCACAACATAACTCTCATAATTATTTGTTATTTACAATACAATTATATTATTTAGTTTTGGATGTTTAGGGGCACATGCACACCAAAGCTTTTACACTGACGGCTAACATATGTTTTCAATTGCTTCCAATAGAACCGCAGAGTTTTTCAAAAAAAGCCAGCAGCTGACATTTTTTTCATGCTGAATGCCGCCGTCCAGCGGTTTTTCCACGCTCAGCACCGAGAGTGGAAAAATATTCAACTTTGGGTGAAAAGCTCAGCTCATAAATGTCAGTTCTCACACGGCCATCCAATCACAGTGGAGGAGGGGTGGGACAAATATCACATCAACCAACCGGCGCATCGTACAACGACTGATAAACAAAGCAGAAGTATCGCAGCAGAGAAAAGCGCTCAGCTAAAGAAAGATGGCAGTCGGCAGAAAAAAGCTGGCATTCGGCGTCCGCCGGGCGTTTTTTTAACCGCATTTAAAAGCTTTAGTTTGCCCTTAGAATTTACCATGCAGCTGCTTCACAAAAAGTTATAAAACCTTTTAAAACTTAAATGTAAAGTCTATTAATCAACAATAATAATCGCATTAAAATATTATTGTGAATAATGCTATAAACATTTCCTGTACAGCACAAAAAAAAAAGAAATGAAGAGTTTCGTTGCAAAACGAGATAAATCCATTTTTTTACATTTTTTTCAAAACATGTTTATTATTATGTTATCATGTTATTATTTTGTTTTATGGTGCTACTTAGCTGTATTTTTTAAGTTTTGAAGGTTTAAATCAAAACAAACCAACTGCAGTTGCACTGAAATGAATTGGAATGCACAACCAAAAAACGAGATTTCTGAACAATTAAAAAAACGGTGGTTATCTCGTTTTGCAACGAAACTCTTCAAATAAACAAAATAACCTTAAAACACAGGAAACTACAGCACTGTGCAAAAGTCTTAGGCCACCATGCCACAATTAGATTTGTTGTTTTTGCAATGTTATAGTGATCATATATAATTGTTTCTCAATCTCTTTAATAGAATACAACCAGAAAATACAGGAAATTAGTATTAAAAACTGTATAAAAATGTAAACTGATGTGTCAAGTTTTTAGGGTAAACTCCCCTTCTACTTGAGCAATAGCAGGAAACGGCAGGATCTATTAAACCTAAATGAAATTAAACCTAATTTCTAATTTTAAAGAAATTTGAGTTTTTACTTCATTCTGCTCAAAAACGCTCAAAATGTGTTTAGTGCCAAGAGAGGTCACACTAAACACCGACGATGCCTAAAGAAGAAAATTATTATTTTTTTTTGTACATATTTCCTGCATTTTCTGTTTGTATCTTAATAAAATAGATTGAAAAATAAATATGAATGGGGATTAAAACTTCTAAAACAAGAAGTCTAGTGGTGGTGGCCTAAGACTTTCGGACAGTACTGTACATTATAATAACATACAGTTATCTGCTTATATCTAAACTATATCATGTTCACATGAATAAGAAACTGTGTTAATGCCTGTAATTGAAAGCTTTACTCTCTCACGCTTTGTACAATTACCATAATTAGAGATAAGCTAGAGGCAAATAATTGCACAATAATACCCAATAATGAGAGAGAATAAAGAGAGCTCTAAGAGACAAATCCATCAAAGAGGGAAAACAGTATCAGACAGCTGGCTAATTATAAATGACCATTCCCTATTACACAAATCACTTTCCTTTTTGTCTCCCCTTATCTCTCCTCTCTGGAGAAAGTCTGAGTTCTTTGCATATCGGCCATGTGTTGTTTTGTGGGTCTGGGAGGTGAGTCGAGTCGGACCTCCACTGGGGTAACGTATCTTTACTTCCATCGTGACCAAACCGTATACTCTCCTCCCTACACATTTCCTCACGCCTCCCAAACCTACCCTCCTCCCGTTCCACGTCACCCCTATACACTGGCTGTCCCCATCTCTCCAGGAGGCAGTTGTCAATCATCAGCGTCTCTCAGAATCCCGCTGGAGCTCATTGTGCCCGCGGTCGCCGGCGGAGGCAAGCGCTCGGAGGCAGCGGCGGGCCGCAGATGGAGAGTGCGCTGTCAATCATTGTCACTAATTATTAATTTCTGTCACTCAGCCCCGTGGCAACCACGCTCTCTGGCTCTCCCTCCCTCATTCTCTCTCTCTCAGTCTCTCTGTGGCTTCTCTCTCTCAGGCTGAGTTGATTTGGTATGCCATCTCTGTGACGGAAGGTTCAACCTTTCATTATGTGTCACACACACACATAAGATTCTCACCTAGGTCACTCCCCTTGACTCTCTGCTTAGTTTTAATTGTATTTTACCTTCCTTGCTCAGCTGAACCCTTCATACCCTTTGACCTCCAGCATATACCAAAACCCCCTACCCGGACTTTTTCTAGTCCTATCTCCATTGCTGTCAACCGAGAAGGTTGGAGGAGAGGGAAGGTGGATGTTGTGTTTACTCCATTAAATAACATCTCATTTGATTACAATTTTAGTTAGATTTAAAGATCCTGGGTTGAACTTTGGGCAGTTTTTCTCAACCTATCAAATCTTTAACTGAGCATTTTTCATGCCAACTTCCTTACCTGCTTACATCCGTTTGCTCTATCGGTTCCCCTTCCAAACTTGAAGTCACCATCGTCCATGCCTGCTCCGCTCATTCCCCCCTCTTCATCATGCTGTCTCACTTTACATATTTCTGTTCATATCTCCCTGTCTTCTCATGTTTTTCAGCCCTGTAAAGAAAAGGCAGAGATGAAGCAGCATTTATCCGAAGACTTTAGCATATCCTCAGCTCAGTCTGTGAGTAATAAAAGCAGGATCTTTACTGACATCAACCACTCACGATCTCCAAGATCCAGCAGCACCCAACCAGAACGTCAGCGAACAAATCAGACATCACTGTAAAGCAAGCAACTACTGTAAGCATTCTTCAAAAACAACTGTCAGGTCCACAAAGAACACCATTTAACTGTGTGACACATGAGAAATCCTCATATGGCCTACATTAACACAGCAATTCGGCTTGATTATGTTTCCTTTGTAGTCAAAGAGGCATGTCAGAGAAATAATCTGTTGAGCTGAGGTGAAAACAGAAATGTCTGTTTTTTAATACATTAACAGAAAAAAAAAAACAAATGCAAGGTGAACACTTTTTAGGTGTACACATCATGTCCTACTCTGACTTAAAAGCCCACTGTATCCGGTAATAAGCAAATAATTGATTTCATTTTGTCTTGTCCTTTTTTGACACTGTGACTTGAAGAGTTATGGATTTAATTGCGAGAGGAGCTGAAAAGCAAATTGCCCGTTAATTAAAGTTTAGTGGCGGTAAAAAAATCATATCTGAGGATTTGAGGAGCGATTCTGAAAGGAAGAGACTGAAATGTTCTAGTGAGCTGTCTATCAAGTATTTAAGGACCGTGCTGGTGCTGTACTGAATTAGAAATGGTTTTGGAGATTTGATTGAGTAGCAGGTTATTAAAGAAGCATAATGTTTCCTTCACCTTAACTTTATGGAGTCAGAAAGAGTCCCCAAATGTAAATGTTCACACACTTTTAGAATGGATGTGTAATAAACATTAGTGTTTGTTTAGGGATAACACACTAAATGTGTTGGGGTGATTCTCACGACATTAGACTTATGAGGTGTCATGAAACATTTTGATAAAAAAAAGTAATTGCAAAGTAAGAGTATCAAAATAAGAAGCATACACTCTAAAAAAACAAACGGTGCTATATAGAACCAAAACTGTTGCTTTGGATCGTAATCATAGAAGAACCGTTTTTAGTGCCATATAGCACCGGTGAAGCACCAGTGAAGCACCTGGTAGAACCGTATAGGTGCCATATAGAACCACTATAGCACCAAATATGGTTCTACATAGCACTATATGGTTCTACACAGGTGCTTCACTGGTGCTTCACCGGTGCTATATGGCACTAAAAACGGTTCTTCTATGATTACGAGCAAAGAACCACTTTTGGTGCTATATAGCACCGTTTGTTTTTAGAGTGTACAGTTACAAACATCTCTTCATGTACTATTTTGCACATGATTTCAAATGACATCATACAAACCAATTTTGTTGATTTTTCCACATTTAAGGGTAACTTTTTCATTACCGCAGTGTGACTGGATTTGGGTTCTTTGACATGGAAATATTTATGATTAAAAAATCTAAAAAATAAAAAGCTTCAGTTCATGTTATACTATAAACACTTACAATAAAGAAACATGTGGTATTTGGTGATCATTGGTAAATGTAGAGGCAAAAATAAGGAATATAAATGTGTCCAAGACTAATTTTCTCATTCTCCACAACAATTTTCAATCATTGTTTAATTAAACCCTCAATGAACTAACATTTTCAACAACAAAAAAATGTTGGAAGGGACATAATTTACTGTGACACTCAAGATGGCTACCAGGTAAGCAGTTCTTATTTTTTCTCTCCAGATAAAAGTTGAAATTTTGTTTGTCATAATACCTAGACAACCTTTTAGTTCTCATTACCGAAACATGAGTTTGTAAATGCATATATTTAATGTAATGATAATTTTTGATAATGATAATTTAAAAAAGTAAATAATTCTATAGAAAATATTTTTTAAATCCTCTAAAAATAATGGTTATAGTAACTTCAGACCTTAATCTTATATGTGCAAAAAAATGGCTTTAAGGGCTTTTTAAAAATTCTGATGCTGGACACCTTCCTAAATCTGGATTTTGTGAGAATCACCTGTTGTCCCAGAATCTACACATCTCTGTGTTATTATTAAAACAACACATTTTGTTACTTTTAACACAACTTGTGCTTTAAATAGTCTTTTTAAGTAATTTAATTACAGTTACTTCTGATGTAATTGAACTAAATATTGTGCGTTTGGACTGTAAAACAATTATATATAATACAATTGTGGCTTTAACATCAAAATTCAAAGGTTAAAAGTCTAAGGTTAAATGCGTGTTTTTTATGTATCCTATTTACTTTAAATACTTTAGTGAGTTAATAAGAATAATGGCAACCCTCTAGTGTAGTTTCCAATTCTTACTATTAACTGGTTGGTTATAAGCATTAATATTACTGAGATATAAGCTGTTTATTAATACTTAAAAAGCAAATAATAATGCCTGATTCTGCAAAACCTTATTCTACATCCTTAATCCTACCCAATTCCAACCAATAATTAAACTTAATAACTACTTTACCAAGTATTAATAAGCAAAGTATATTGAGGCAAAATTGGTTAATAGTTAATAATGAGAATTGGACTTTAAATGTGACCAGAATAATTTATGTAAGTGTTATATGATTTATTTGAACCGTTTAAAGTCTATCTTTGTATCATTTACAAAATAGGATTTAGAAAGTAATTAGTAAGTAATTAAATATTTTTTGAAGAGAGTCATTTGTACAGTAATCTAATTACATGACTGAAGATGTAATTAATAAATAGTAATTAATTACTTTTTTGAGTAACTTACCCAACATTGGTCAGTACAAGGTGTCTTTAAAGTCGCAATGAAATTTAAATGAAAAACTATATATATATATTTTTAATATTGTGGTATTATTAACAAATGACTTATCTGTGAGCTTCATTATTTTTTTAAAAATCGTGTGTGCTCATAATCTTTAATCAAAAATGCAAATCTCAAAACTATCTCTCTTCACTTCCGGTCATAAGTATGGCAGGTGGGCGGGGTCCGGGAGAAGATCGCAGCGATTAGCAATTAGCAACACGCCCCATCTTCAAATGATCCAATCAGATCTCGATGGACAAATTCAAATCCAGCCCTGCCTTATTTAATCTCAAAAGCCGTTTCATTCGGATATACGTCACCACGGGGAAAATAAATCGCTACTTCCGTTTCATGGGGACTTTAAAATTAAGGCAACTTAAACATGCATTTTAGTCTGGGACTAGGATAAGCCTTGCCTGGGCAACCACCCCTAAATGTTTTTTTTAAACAGATAAACAACATACCAGCATAAATTAACAGCAGATCTGGCCAAGGTGTAAAGCACTATATTATAATAAAGTAAACAAAATAAAAAGGTCATGCACATTACTTTTTTTAATATAAGGTGTATTTATTGTGCATTTAATGTTTAATGTGTTATACAATGTGAATTTTAACTATAATTTGATATGGCCTGAATTACAATGTGACAGAAATATTCAGTCCAATGGTTCCAAGCTGTTACTTGGGCAGTGTCCTTTATAAAGGTCGCTAGTCCTAATATGTAGCATTCAGTTACATACGTATATATGAATACATTTGATACCGATATGTACTTTTATGAACTATTTAGGTGCAAATGTATACTTTTTGAAAGGATATCACCCAAGTGATAGCTAGGGACCTTTCTTTGACAGAGTAATACAGAGCACAAAATAAACCGAATATCATCAGCTAAAGAAAATCTTTGCATATCATAGTACAACCTGACTCTAAAGAATAAGTGAAAGTAAGTTACAAAGGAACTAGAAAACAAAGAGAGAAAGCAAGAAGGCCATAGGATTAAAAGCCTATAGCCGGAGGTGGTTGTCCTGTCTGATTTGTTCTTAGTTCAAAATGTTTTCACACGGTAAAATCACCCCATCACCACAGGTGTTGGCACAATGCTGTGATTGCCCTTGACAAGAGAAAACAGCAGAAAGCCTCCAAAACCAGGAAACTTTGAAAGACAAGGTCACAACTTTGCTTGACATCAAAGGTTAACAATTTTAACATAGAAATAAAAGAAAAACAATAAACAACCAAGTTTATTCAACGTCCTTGAGGCATCACCTTCACCTGAAAGAAAAAAGGCTCTTTTGTGTTTTAAATTTGTCTATTTTATGTTTTTTGGACAATGGTGAAGATTTAAATGAGAAATTAAGCAAGGGAATTACTGGTATAGATCCAAACCTCAAATAAAGGGTGGGCTACACAAGATTTGATTTACACAGAGAGAGAGAAAGAGCGGGCGAACAAACAAGAGAGAGAGACACACGTTTGGAGTTTGTACTGTGCCTTTCTCCATCTCTCTATTTTTTTGTCTTTTCAAAAGATACCACATGCGCCCCTTTTCATCGCCTTATCTTGTTTGTATTGTTTGTTGTCTATGATATACAAAATATTCCATGCATGCAGTTTGTCTTTGCTTTAATTCTCTCTCTCTCTCTCTCTCGCTTCGCAGCCTCACTGCTACGTAAGCACTCTCATGTGCACACTGTACCCACAGCAGCGGATCTTTAGCTGTCACTTCTCTTCCTCCACACTTGTTCACACTCTCTATCCATCACCCTGCGAAGGTCCTGATTCTGACAGTCACAGCAAACACTATCTCGCGCGAAAATCTGAGGCAGTCATCACTTTTAAATATTGCAAAAGAGCATCAATGAGAAGTGTCTGTTTGCCAGAGATCTGACACGCACTTGCCGAACTGGCTGCTCAATTATAACCTTTGGGCTGATATATAAAATTCTGCTGATGGCCTAGCTGGAGTCAAAGTGTCACATGTGGTAAAGTAACACTAGTGTTTCTGTCATTCACAGCTTAAGAGAACCTATGCAGTAGTTAGCGCACATTCACATGATATGTTTAGCTGTGGTAGATGCAGAGCAGACACAGTTTAAAAAAATAATCTACGTTGAACTTTTTTAATAAAAAATCTTTTATTTTATTTAGATAAACAATTCATATGAATTTTAGTACTTAGTACTTTCAACGTTTGGATACATAAAAGACCTGATTCTGACTGTTCAGTGTATGTGCCTTTAAATAGGTTTTCCTTTACTATCGCTTTCATTCCAAATAATAAGAAACTTAAACCAGTATTCTATATTCAATTATTGATTTGGCACATAGCAGATAATATACAGTTAACCTAACATTATTGCAAGATGAAATCAGACAGGGTGATCAGGATCTTTTATCTTCAACATTATTCCTTATTTAACCAAGCCACAGTAACTGCAATAAGTGGTCTGAATCAAACTGACTAACTGTGTACACCAGACGCGAGTTCAACAATTTGCGCAAGTAGATTACTTACAAAGTCAATGCAAAGACACGATAAGATGCATCCTCATGTGGGGCGATGCACATGACACGATATGGGCGGTGCATTTGCCACAAAAACACGCGCTATTCGCCTCAAACGCGTCTTCCGCCAAGTTGAAAATATTCAATTCGAGTGGAAAATTAGCATGAGACGAAGTTAAATCCCGCGAGTAATCTAGAGCAAGTAACACGATGACCCGCGTTTGGTGTTTACATAACATAATGCTGCGTTCAGACCAGCGGCGGTAGAGGCGTCAAGCGTGAGTGATTTCAATGTTAAGTCAATGTAAAGACGTGTTGACGCGCGTCTGGAGGTCTTGCGCCGCAAATGAGGCATTTAGTGCGGCGCTGTAGACGCGATTACGCCTCATTAGTGCGAATGGCGCAAATTGAGAGTTCTTGCGGGAAATGCTCAAGTTAAAAAAATTTGCAGAAAAACGCGCCGCGTTAACCAATCAGGAGCTTGCTCTAATAGTGACGTGATTACAGAAAGTGAGCGGAGTCGCAGAAGCCCCTCCTATGACACGAATTTCCGCGTGAATGTCACGATGACTAGAATTTCAAGTGGCACGGTAGACGCTAATTTGACGCCTCAAATTAAAATTTACAATTTTTTGTTGAATCAACTCGGATTTACAAGTCATTTCAACTTACTATTATTTATCTTGACTAGAGATGAGTTGTTATAACTACAGGTGAGTTGTTATAACTTATAAAATTAAGTTGGCTTTTCTCAACTATATTTTATAAGTTGTGACAACTCATGTGTTGACATCACTTGTAAATCTGAGTTAATTTAACAATTATGGTAAAGGTTCATCACAGCGATGTCAATGAAGAACCCAAAAAAAAAACATTCAGTCAAAGGTTCTTTAATGAACAATTGTGACCTGGACCACAAAACCAGTAATAAGGGTCAAATTTTTTGGCCAAAATTCCATGCCGATATTTTTTTCGAGTGCTTCCGTTTCTACATATTGTTATGAAGTAATTAATTTGCTGAACAGATGCTGCATTAGCAGAGAGACAACAGCAGGAACCTAAGTTTATCGTCAAGGCTAACAATAAGACAATAATATTAGTAGTAATTTAAACAGTTACACAAAAATAAACGCAGATAAATCCAACCCAAATGTTTAATGTCATCATGATTATCGATTTGCATTTGTTTATTTCCAGCTGGTTACTTTTATCCATATTTTAAGTTAATAACGAGAGAAAGCGAACTATATAAAGCTGTCGGCTACATTAACATATCCAACAAATCAAAATGTGATTTCGGTTCTTTTTTATCATCACTGCAATACATTCTTGCGTTTTTTAAATTAGATAATCATTAAATGTTTAAACAGAACCAAATAAAACTATAAGAAAATCGCCTTAAAGTTGTCCAAATGTATATGGTATATATGGTAGGAAATAATCTAAAAACCTTTTTCCACTTTTGTAAAACATAAAAGCTATTTTGATGTTGAAGGTTCTTTATGGAACTATACAGCCAAAAATCATTCTTCTATGGCAACGTTGTAGAAACTTTACTTTATAAGTGTAGGCATTTATATATTTGAGGAATATCACAGAGTGCTGCTATATTAAACATCACTTACTGGATATTGCTAACTGGTGAGGGAAACACTGTTATAAACTAACCTGGTGAAAGAGAAAGCACATATGCACAGACTTTTTTTAAACTGCTTCTTACCTCAGGCCAAATCCCTCCACTGCACAACATTTACATACTGTGCTCTGGAACGCCAGGAACACAAGCAAATGCAGTGATACGTAAATATCTGTACTATTGAAAACTGTTATTATTATGTTATAATTTGCTGTATTCATATAACATTGTACTATGCACAGCACCATGGCAAACATGAGGCATTATGTTATAATACAACAAACACGAGTTTGAATGATAATTGCAAATGCTACATGAAATATGTGACCTATGTTGGTTGAATCCCAGCCAAAGTGTTTTTTTATTTACTGTTTTCATCTTACATAATGTAAAGAACATTTTGGGAAAATATAACATCTTTAAAGGAAAACACCACTGTTTTTCAATATTTGACTACGTTCTTACCTCAACTTAGACAAATGAATACATACCTATATTTTTTCAATGCTTACACTTAAACTTTGTACAGCGTGTTGTGAATGTGTTAGCATTTAGCCTAGCCCCATTCATTCCTTAGGATCCAAACAGGGATGAATTTAGAACCCACCAAACAATTCCATGTTTTCTCTATTTAAAGCCTGATACATGAGTAGTTACACTTAGTTTGCAGCACTTTGACCGCGGCACGCAGTAACATCATCACTCCTGACTACTCCCCCTCTCGCTCAAACTTCCGTCAATATTACTGCGCCCGAGGTTGAAGTGCTGCAAACTAAGTGCTCTTCTGCCATACAATACAGTTCTCATTTTTTATCCGCTTAAAAAAATCGCCACGTTTTATATTGTGCCACCATATACTGGTATAACTTATCAGGTAACAGTCTTTAAATAGGCAAAACATGGAAGTTTCGAGAGTAATAACTTTATTCGGAAATGATTCATTGCTAGACAGCAAACACAAAACGCTTTGGTTGGTCGCAAAACAAGTTTGGCCGTTCAGCGCAGTGTTATGCTCGCAGCATTTCTTTAACCAGAGTGCTTTTCTGAGCAAAAACAAAAAAAATAAAATACATTAATATAAACATAATAACCACATATCCACATGCAAAGTTGAGTGTTTGTGTACATGTTGCACGTTAACATCTGCATTATTCGCTTTGTCTGAGGTAAAATGTGCTTGTTTTGTACTTTTTAACCTCTTAAACCCTAAGGACCCAGTCCCGGGGACAAAATTTCGTATTTTGACTCAAATAAAATATTCTTTTAATCTTTAATGGTCCATCATGGACCCCAGTAACACATATGAGATACTGTTTGAAAGCTTAGACTCTCTACTTTCTCCAGATATGCATCACTTTGAGAAATCTTTTACTGTAAGAAAGTTATTTACACTTAATTTACACTATCACCCCCCCCCATAATTTTGTATATAATTTAATATTCACATATTTCATATTTTTCAAATATGACAAACATGGGCAAGTCTTATATCAAATGAAAGCTCTCATTCTCAGGAATAAGGCTACAGCGTTATTTTTGCTCTATTATCAACACATATCCAACAATAGTTGAATGAATAATGATGTAAAAAATCGTCTTTTGTAAACGTATGTGAAACTTGAGTGTGGACTGCCTCAGATAGCACATATAGCCACAAATGATACACCATCTTTTCTCTTAGGTCCTACTCTAAAAAATGAGTCCATTCACAGCATTTTCTTAAGTTGTGTGCATGAATAATCCCTTGTTATTTATTATATGTCCAAAACAAAAAATTAATATTTATATGAAAAATGTATTTTCGGACACTTCAGTAAAATGAAAATAACTTTTGAATGCGACATGCTAAAGAGATCATTCTTTTTTTGGGTGTTTACTGTCTGCTGCTGGTAACAACCAGAACTGTCTGCAGTCTGCTAGAGCACCCAGAACCAGAGTTATACACTATCAAAGGCAGTATTTACAACATATAAAAAGAAAATTTGGTGTTTCATCATATGGAAAACAACATAAATAACACTATTTGTCACAAACAGCAGCTTTTTATGTAACTTCAAAGGGTTTTCTTTAAAATGATATAAAGAAATTGCATTTATTCCACTGTATGTGGTTAATGGAGCACTTTAAATGTTTTTAGGCAGAAATTGTATACAAAAAGGGTATTATTCCTCCAATCAGTTGGAGTAAAATAACTTTTGCATACATTATGATAGAGAAAAAAATCTTTTTTCCTCTGTAAGCTGGCAATTGCTGGAATCAAACAAAACTGTCTGCAGGGAGCTGAGGCACCCAGGGCCAGAGTTATACACTTTTAAATAAAAACTTTAGAAAAAAAACATCAAAAAGCGCCTATTTATTTTTGTGTTTATTAGAGGACTGACATCACATACAACCATGTTTAGCACTTTCAACAGTGTTTTATGTAATTTCAAAGGGTTTCCTGTAAAATGATACCAAACATTTGTATGTAAACCTCTGCATGTGGGTATGGGAAGCTTTTGAAATTGGGTAGGCCAAATCCAGGGGAAAATCCCCAAAATAGCTTCAGGGTGGAAGAAGTTAAGTGGATCGCATAAATTGTGATCTCTTCTACAGTCAATCATGGACGTCTTAAAGATCAATCATGATATGAAATCGTCAGATCACACACCCCTACTTTGATACTCCTAATCTCCTAATTAGATTATGAGACTTTACTCTGGCTTTCACAGGCAGGGTCACATATATCAAACTGTATGCTTATCAGTACATACAGGTTTGGGTTTCTCAAACAAATTTTGAAGTCTACACACTCCAGTAATGATCCTCGGTATAGCACAAGGCAGAATGTAAATAGCACAGACCATGTCAGAGGGATGGCGTGAAACAAGGATCGTTCCAGAGAGGCTGAGAGCAGAAACATTCATGCCATTAGAGGCATCCTGAGCAAGCCACATTTCTGAGGGAATCAGTTGACTGCTCTGGCAGTGACCACGCTGTTCCTGACCGTTGGAGAGGTGATACAGCCTGAGATGTGGTTTCTGTGGGATTTATTACCACCTCGCTGTGCTGTCCTCAACTTTTTCACTGCAGCAAAACACACTCTTCACACCCGTCTACACTCTTCTCCACTCTATGTAAAACTTTAAAAGAACGTGAGATCTTTGCAACCTTCTTGTTGGCTTGTTGGTCCGTGAATTGTCACCAACCCCCTTAGCCTGTCGAAGTTACTAGCGCGGGTAGTACAGCGCATGCAATGTGCTGGAGAGACTCTGTAAATAGGACAGCCTGAAAGGCTGGAAGAAGAGATGGGTAGCGAAGTTTCAGGAGTCTTTGATTAGTTCGGCAGTGTCAGTATAACCAACGGGACTGATGGAAAGAAACAGATACAGAATAACACATGAGAAAGAATGAAGACAAGCCCCCAAAACGAGAGAGTGACAGGTGGAACTGAGGACGTAAAAAAACAACATGGTCACTTAATCTGTCATTGCAATGGAGGAAAAAGGAAATAGAAGAAGAAAAGGGGTAAGAGGAACCGTACATTCAAACGAACAGGCTCGTTTAGCTCCTTCCCGCTTCCGTCTCTCTTAACGCTAAGATAGCCTCGGCAGCTTCACATCTGACGGGAGGAAGCAAATGACTTGAGGGGTGCCAATCCACTGTCAACAGCCATTGCCACAGAGCATATCACTCTTTCAGACCACTGCACCTAGCTGAGCATGGATCACATTTGTTATACCCCCCAAAAATGTTTCCTAATGACTCCCACGCTCAAACTGATCCCTATTTCTGCCCCATCGCCAACCTTCCGATAACTAGAACATCCCTAGCGATGCGAGAAGAACATGTTTTAAAGCCGAGTCTGATGAGGGTGGAAGGACGGCAATATGTTTTTCATGATGCCTGTGAATAGGCAATGAGAATTGGCGATGGGTCATGCTGGATATGTGTGTGCACTCCGACAGCCTTGGACAGATTAGAAGAATAGGCCATCCAGTGATTACCCCATCCATCGAGTTTCATTAAGTTTAAACAAGTACGGAGGCACAACTTCTGCGCTGGGCTGAGATGTCCAGGCCATTGTATCTACATGAGGATGAGATAATGGCATCTGTCGCTGTTCCTTTAGTCACAGTCGACCCAGCGCTGCCCATTAGCCGGCTACTGGCTGACTGCCCTGGCTCGACACGCTCTGATGGCCCAACACAAAAAAATACAGGATCCGACCAGCACTCCTGTCTCGCTCCTTACTTTGCTCTTCTCCCTCCCCCTCCCTGTCTCCCGTTCTCCTACTGTCATGACTAGAGGCTGTCTGGTGTTGGATTTTGTTGGCAAAGCAGCGCTCTAATAAAAGGAGACCCTGACAGTGCTGAGGTTTGACTACTGCTTTCCTCTGATCCTTACCAGAGTAGGACAGGCCACAGAATCAGGTCCCTAATTCACAATCAGAGTCCTGCTCCTGGAAGACAGATCTCTCCTCACAGGACAGCTTGCAAAGTAAAAATGGATCGCAGACCTGACAGAACTATCCTGATGTAAAAAATAACCAGCATAAGGCACCTGGCAAAATGGCAACCAGAGCAGTTTTTTCAAGTCACATCGCTTTGTTTTGAGAAAATCCGGCGTTGTTTCATCTATTGCAACGTTGTGTGTTTTCTTTCGACTCCTACAGTGAGAAAAGTTGGAAGCTTGTGCACAGCTGACAAATGTCTATCAGCGCCGCACGGTTCAATCTCAAGTGTTCGTTGTACTTTTTAAACTTAGCGAGACAGAATCACGCAAGGTATTTTGTAGTAGTTGCAAAAGTTGAAAATACTTTAGGATGGTAACAGCATTGTATGTCAGATTGTGCAGTTGGGTAGAGATGTGGAGCAGTAAGTGTTCCCAATTATTAGCCAAGTTTTGTCATTAACGTCTGGGAGCGGAGGGGGGTACGAGTCGCGTCAGTTTTGATAAAGCAAAGCAATTTCAGTGGCTGCTATTCAGCCAAATTACAGTTGTACATCATGCTGGTTTCTCTCTCATTGTACAAGTGCGTGATGTTAACATTTCATTAGCATGTTGGTCGCCACTGAAAGGGTGAAAGAGACAAGACAAACAATAACTATGCGTCGAGGGAGAGAGAGAGAGATTAAGGGCTAAATTATAAGCACTGGCGCCATCTAGGTGATCTTTATAGCAGTACAGAGGGATGCGCTTCTCTCACTGGGAAACAAAGTGACACTAAAAATAATCTGTGCTTTATTTCTCTGGGTTGTATGTAGTCCCAAAACGCAAACATAGTCCTGTTTCAATAAATAATTGAAATAAACACTTATAATGCTTAGTTAATTGTATCTAAAAATATAAGAAGGTAATTTGAAGACACCGATTATTATTTTTACATTGTAATTTATTCAAATATGTTAAATTCCTGTACAGAAGTACAGCGTTCCTGTATAGCTCAGCGGTAGAGCATTGCATTAGCAGTGCAAAAAGGTCATGGGTTCGAACCCAGGGAACACACATACTGATAAAAAAATGTATAGCTTGTAATGCACTGTAAGTCGCTTTGGATAAAAGCGTCTGCCAAATGCATAAATATAAGTTATCCATTTATTTATCTCATACAAAAAAATTATTGTAAACCCCATCCAGAAAATAACTTTATGTCTTTATCAGGCTGTATGGTTCCACAAAAAACATTTAACATGCACAGAACCTTTCTATTGCACAAAAGGTTCTTTGTAGGGCTGTGCGATAAACCGAAAAGTCATACGGTAATATTGTGCATGTGCATATTGCGATGGTTTGCAATAATGAGCAATTTAATTTTAATACTTCAAATACTACGTATGGTTTTACTTTTAAGTTGATGCAGATAATAGTATATGGCATGCGTATGCTAGTTGGGATTTGCGTGCATGTGCAATTGTGCATGTTAGCAATAATATTCATTTTATAAATTTTTTGTTTGGTTGTTTGTTTACATGGTTAAAATGTCTGATTTGTTTATGCAACAGTAAAACATGACAGCTCACTTTCAGAAGTTGTTGTGTTTTCTTTTCCCAGAAATATGAAACATATATTGGATATATAGATCGTTTCATCGGATGCACGCGCGTTGTCACGTTACGCGCCTGAACCAAAGTGATCTTCCAGTCTGCATTTATTTATCGTTCTGGCTAGTGGCTAAACTGATCACTGAAACAAATACCTTGGCAAAAATAAAATGTTTTGGTTTACTAAAAATCAGGGGAGACGACGAGCATGGATCGCAATGGTGCGGAGAATTCAAGGATAGCTATAGCTAACATTGTATACTTTAATTTTGCACATTGACGTTAGCTCAGAGTGATATTTGATAACGGTGAGATATGATATATGAACAAAGGTAATTTACTTGTCATTTATTTCTCCTGTTATCAGAAATAAACTGCAAAATGATGTTGTTATTGATTCTATATGGATGTCTACTGGAAGTTGCGTTTAGCCCACAAAAGCTGTTTGTTTATGTTGTTGTTGCTGCTGCTAAATCCATCTAAAAACAATTTAAATATGTTGATTCAAAATATGTATTACTGTTAATGTATCATAAAAATAAACTACCCAAGAAAAGAAAGGTCTAAAGATAATTTAAATTTAAAGGTAAACTAAATATAGTTTTACAGTAGTAACAGCTATGAGGCAATTACTATAATAAATTTGTACATGCCATGCCTTATAGATAAAGCTGCAATTTCCAATGGTAGAAAATAGTGGATAGGCTTGATTGAACTTTTCCTTTTATCAACTGTAAAACATTCCTTAAATATCTAAATCCCAAAAGAATTATGCACTTAAAAGTTTGTGACGGTATAGTTGCTTGTTTAACATATATTTCTACATTGCAGCAGGCCAATAGCCATTTAAAGGATTAATGCAACATTTTTACAAGAAATTAGAAGCTTAATGAAGTGTACAGAATTCTGTCAGTGTTTTATTGCCTGTAAATTGTGTTGATGTGGGGCTCTCATAATGAGTCGTGACAGTTGCTGCGAGGCGTATCTGTTTTTATTGGCGTCCTACACGTTCATATTTAACAAGACTGCTCGAGTAATGGGTGCCATAATAGTGCAACTCATAAAATTGAATTACGCCCTCAACACTTAAAAGAATGAAAAATAGAAAGATCTCCTCAATTATTATTAGAGCGGTATTTAAAGTGCTGTAGACAGTGATCGCCTAAATTGTTTAATGAGGCTTTTAGCCCTTGTTCATAAAGGACCTACAATGGAGAAAACAAAGTATAAGGAATAAACCAACAAGGTAAAATGTTTCAAATGCCTTCGACTTTGCTCAAAGTATGACTTACCTCACCGACATGAGGATGTGATTTTATTGGATATTTTATCTTTTGTAAGAGTTTATAGTACTTTGGCGCCCCCTGCAGTTAAAAGTAAATGTGTCGTTTCGCTTAGACATAAATACGCTTAGCTGTCCACTCTCTTTAGCACAGTTTATCTTCATCTACTTTACATAAGAATGGCATCATTACATACAGTGCTTAGATTAAGCTAGGCCTTAAAAAAAGTATGGCATTAAAAAAGCTTTATGCCTCAAACATGCCTTAAAAACATTTCAACAAGACAAAATAATGACACACTGGTATGTTTTAAGATGCCATTAAGTTTCATTTAATTAAGACTCATTAAATTATTTATTTAAGATTAAACTTTTAGTCTGAAACTAGTCCCATAGGCCATGCTTAATCACACACATCCCTTACTAAAATTAACCATGTTTTTGTGGTAAATGTGTAGTAAACATGTTTTTTTTGGGGGGGGGGGTTGATTACTCTTATCAAAACCATGGTTTTACTACAGTTACCATGTTTCTGTTTTTTAACTGTAGTAAAACCTTGGATAATTTTTGCAAGGGATGGACTTACGGTAAGTAGCTGACGTATTTAAAGAGTTTCCTTCGAAACTGATATATCAGGTAACAAGATAACTTAAAACCGCAATCTTACATTTTTTACACAACAATCGAGCAAGAACATTTAAAAAATCTGTGTTTAAAATCATCTATCTCCTTACCTTACCACAGTTCATAACGGCAAAGTTTGCAATAATGATTCATACATTGAGATGTCCGGTCGGATTTCGCGGGAAAAATGTCCGTGCCGCATGGATGACGTATTTTTGTAGACCAACCACTGATGTTTGCTAGACACTGGTTCTCGCCCTAAAAAGCCGATTAATTTTCCTATAGACTTTTGGATTCATCCAAAAATAAATAATCTCTGTGTTTAACATTAGTTTATGACCCGTTTTGTCCAACAATAGATTATCTTCAAAGATGAACAAAACTTTTATGAATTTGGGAGTCTAAATGCACTTACTAGAAATAAAACAAAAACTAATTAAGACTACAAGATTAAAATTCAAGTTAATAAAAGTTTCATATTGTGTAGATAATTGAACACCTTGAAGGTGAGTAAATGCTGATGACAGACTTTCATGGCACAACGCCAAAGTTCGCCAGAGTTCACGGGGGCGCGGAATCACACATCCTCACATATGAAGTAAAATTTGATGCAATAATGCGTTCCTCTAATAGTTTTATCTACAAATTTGAACATTAAAATCAATCACGTGGCTAGCTTATGTCATTTTTGTAGTTTATATACTTAATGGATTTAAAATTACATTAATTTCATAGGATAATGCAGTTGTTGTGCAAAATGCATTAATGACACATTTATTAAAACATAAATAAATAAAACATGCCGTTTCAGATGTAAATATGATACCAATATGTCATTAATCCGATTAAATTGTATTTGATATGAAAGTTAGTCAACACTTTTATTTTGGATTTTTTTGCATGAAAGCAGGGGTGTTCAGATTGTTAGAAATGTAAGTGCCATGGAAAAGACTGAAAGCTCTATAATATTTCGTTTGATGTATGCACAAATTTCTGTGAGTTGTGCACACTGTGTCCCCCTTAAAAAAATTGGGGCATGACGCCACTCGTTTCAAACATACATAAATATACATATATAGTTATGTTCTCTACATCTCCAGTGTGTAAACAAATCAAATGACACAAAAACAAGTTTCCTTTGTTTGTACACATTTTATTTTTTGTGAATGGTAACACTTTGGCAAAATGCAACATATTTTCCCCTACATGTAGTCTGAGAAACAAGAATCACGAGCAAACTTGATTTGCTTGCGTTTTCTTGTTTAGGTAGTGCATATCCCATTAAACAAAACTAGAAAGGTTGAGCTGATTGCAAGACAACATGAAGCATCTCTATAGACATGCTTGGAATGGAATTAACTGATTTAATGTCATTTCAGCCATCTTTACCTTTAATTTACAGCAGACTTTCTCCAAAACATGCTGATTGGTGAATGGAACAGTGAAGGCGACGATTAGCGAGTTATAATGCAAGTTAATGTGAGTCTTGGCACCTTAAAACCGGAATGTAAGTAATAGGTTAATCTCACAATGTCCTTTAATCGCATGAGCTACATGCCACAGAAGATAGCCTACTATATAACCAGAGGGCAACGGTACTGAACAGCATAGCAGGTTGAGTTTAGTTAGGATCCCTCACATCCACTGAGGTAAATGCGATCACAGTGTTCCAGGAGGTCAAATGGAACGGTACAACCTTCTCAGTCTCCATGTGGACCCTAAACCTGTAGACACGTACACCACTCTCTCCAACACACACCCACATCACACGCAGTCTCCACAAACTCAAATCCCTTTTTTCTCTCTAGTAAACCTGGGGCAGTATGGGTGACCGCGTGTGCATGTATGCGCAAGAGATTTGCATCAGACAGGCCTCCTCTACATAAGGCTTGAGAAGTTAATGGGTACACTCAACCAAAGCTTCCTTCAGTTGGGTGTACCACAAATTTCACAGACATCTGCCACATTCACTTGTTGAGGACTAAACAGGTATGCATTTTTAAACGTGGCTACTTTGTTAGCAGCATATCATACAGCATTAGTCCAGCCTGACAGGGTGAGGGGGTTTCTTGCTGTGCTTTATTTCCAGTGACTTGCACTGCTGCGTTACTTGTTTACAGTCTTTTATTTTCTTCTTGAGGAACAGTTTGTTAATGCCTTTAAGTAACACAAACAATGATCCACATTTTTGTGACTATTCCCTTCAATCCCTCTGTTGCTTTGCATTTGCTTATCCATGTTATATTTCAGCATCAGCCCTGCCCACTGCAGCAAGTTTTTTTCCAGTGAATTTCAGGACTTCTGCTTTGCTTTTGAAGCTTTTGGGAGCAGTAATTGCGGTCACCCGCCTCAGTATGCGTCCCATCCTGTAGTCTCTCTCTCTTTGTTTTTTAACCTTACCCATCGACTCTACACTCTCATTTACTTTATCTCCATCCATCTACACAGTGCTCCTAGGGGGTGCCATTTAAGGCAACAGTCTTCAGAGGAGTGCCATCTGGCTGGTTGCTTGTTCTTGGGGTGGACACACCCACTTCGAACACCTCGTGAATGGCTTTCCGGAAACAGTGGAAATTGTAGTCTATCAGTCCTGTGGCACAAAAATTGTATATAACAAGTAAGAAAACAAAACGGCATCTGGCAATGAAGAAATAATTCTCCTAAAAGTGATACTTTTTGTTGATTATTTTTGGACGCAAAGCATTTTTTAAAACCTAACCATAACAAAATACTGTCGTCTACCTTTCCGTTCAAAGCTCTCCTCTCTCAGTATGCAGACTAGAGCGAGGAACTTTGTGACCTCTTTCAGGTAGAGCACTGTGGTGTTATTGAGTTTGATGATGGCCAAAGACTCCTTGTCATACGCACTGCCGCTGCCATCCTCCTTTAAACTGCAGTCAAAACACACACAATTTAAGAAACTGCATAATAGATTCATGCCAACAGAGCAAAAAAAAAACATTTACTATGTAAATGGACCTCACTTTGTTTGTACACAAACATACACTCACCTAAAGGATTATTAGGAACCATACTAATACGGTGTTTGAACCCCTTTCGTCTTCAGAACTGCCTTAATTCTACGTGGCATTCTTTAGAAATGTTGGCCCATATTGATAAGATAGTATCTTGTAGTTGATGGAGATTTGTGGGATGCACATCCAGGGCACGAAGCTCCCGTTCCACCATTTTAGTACAGTGAACTCATTGTCATGTTCAAGAAACCAATTTGAAATGATTTGAGCTTTGTGACATGCTGCAATATCATGCTGGAAGTGGCCATCAGATGATGGGTACATGGTGGTCATAAAGGGATGGACATGGTCAGAAACAATGCTCAGGTAGGCCGTGGCATTTAAACAATGCTAATTGGCACTAAGGGGCCTAAAGTGTGCCAAGAAAACATCCCCCACACCATTACACCACCACCAGCAGCCTGCACAGTGGTAACAAGGCATGATAGATCCATGTTCTCATTCCGTTTACGCCAAATTCTGACTCAACCATCTGAATGTCTCAACAGAAATCGAGACTCATCAGACCGGGCAACATTTTTCCAGTCTTCAATTGTCCAATTTTGGTGAACTCGTGCAAATTGTAGCCTCTTTTTCCTATTTGTAGTGGAGATTAGTGGTACCCGGTACCTTTTGCTGTTGTAGCCCATCCGCCTCAAGGTTGTGCATGTTGTGGCTTCACCAAAGCTTTGCTGCATACCTCGGTTGTAACGAGTGGTTATTTCAGATTGTGAAATACTCAAACCGGCCCATCTGGCACCAACAACCATGCCGCGCTCAAAATTGCTTAAATCACATTTCTTTCCCATTCTGACATTCAGTTTGGAGTTCAGGAGATTGTCTTGACAGAACCACACCTCTAAATGCATTGAAGCAACTGCCATGTGATTGGTTGATTAGATAATTGCATTAATGAGAATTTGAACAGGTGTTCCTAATAATCCTTTAGGTGAGTGTATTATCACGATGAAACATAAAACGCCTGCCTCCCAATGAGGGCACACTTACATTATGCCAACCAAACTGCGCCCAAGCCTGGTTCATTTGACAAGTGTGATCATTCTGTACCATGCACTGGGCACGTTTTGGTAAATCACAGAGGTGGGCTCGGGTGCGGTTCAGAAAGAGTGACGTCAATTGCGTGACCACTCAAGTTTATCTGGCTTCGTAAAAACCTTCAGGATTACGTGAATATCTGAGCTGCACATGTGACAGATCAACTAAGCAACATGATTACATTATGATGGGCTCCAGTGTTAAAGGAACAGTATGTAAGAAATGTATATCAATTAATCATAAAATGGCCCTGATATGTCACTAGACATTAAGAAATCATTTTCATTTCAAATACTTATATCATTGACAACAGTGGTCCGGCCAGCCCTCAACTGATGTTTATGTTGTCATGTTGTGTATTGGCCACCAGTTGTGTGATTGTAGTACCAGTTTTAGCCACAATCCTACATACTGTTCCTTTAAGAGAGTGCTTTACTTCCTTTTATTTTTTCAAAACAATCGCATCCTAATGACAAAAGCATGCCCTGATCGGTCAAAGTACAGTGTGAGTGCGTGCTTCTGGGGGAGTAGGGAGGGGGACAAACGCACTCGGGCACTGTTCGGGTGGTTTAGGTATAATATGAAAATGCTCGTCTAATGAGATTGCCTCGCTGTATGCTTGAGTTGTTTCAGTACCTTATATTCTTTGGGCCATATAGTGTATGCGCTCCAATATGAACAGCTATACCATACAAAACCTCACCCGTAAATACAGGAGACGTCAATGACCACATCGATCATGTCACAGCAGAGCTCGTAGGACTGCATGTCCACCGGTGAGCTGTCGGTGGCGATGTAAATCTTACTGACGACGTCAAACAGGAAGGCCTTTTCAATCCCTGAATTCTATTTGCAGAGAAACACACATAGAGGAAGGCATAACAAAATGCCCTGCAGGGTTCGATACAGGATCTTACAGTACTAAGAGCGTAATAAAACATGCATGAGCATGGCTGCATGGTAGATGGAGAGGGGAAAAGCCATTTCCCATACACAATGAACCAGCTGATGAAAAACACATTTTTATAATGATGGTTAAAGTAAAAAAATACACTTACAGATATGAAGATGTTGAGAAGGTTCTCCAGTGTGGGAAGCTGAGGGATGAGCTTCTGCACCACTTTACTGAACGCCTCGAAAATGGAGTGATCATAGATACTTGTCAGATAGAAACTGTGGAAGACAAAAACCCCATAAGAACAAAATAGAGAACTGATCACATTTAATACATCTAAAATCATCCTAATGTTTTTGTTTTACAAGTGTTTTAGTAAAGAAAAGGTCTGTCTATGAGAAAGTATCTCATGGCATGACTTAGAGACACTCCACTGCTCATTTTTCAGCTCCCCTAGAGTTAAACATTTGATTCTTACAGTTTTGGAATCCATTCAGCCGATCTCCAGGTCTGGAGCTACGATTTTTAGCATA
This sequence comes from Misgurnus anguillicaudatus, assembly GCF_027580225.2. Classification (NCBI taxonomy): domain Eukaryota; kingdom Metazoa; phylum Chordata; class Actinopteri; order Cypriniformes; family Cobitidae; genus Misgurnus; species Misgurnus anguillicaudatus. The sequence goes on along the minus strand of NC_073346.2, from coordinate 27,316,296 downwards.
GCTTAGCACAATCCATTGAATCTGATTAGACCATTTAGCATTGCGCTCAAAAATAACAAAAGAGTGATATCACGCAGTGCCCAAAAAGAGTCCCCTTAGTATTTTTTAATAGCAGGGGACTATTTTCGGCTGCTGCATAATATCATTGCGCCTCCTGCAGCCATGTTATGGCAGCAAAGTCCTTGATTATTACACCAGAATGAGAGTTTAGTTCGCCATATCTGCCTAAAAAAAACCCGCAACTTTTTATTTTCCGTCAATCTTAGTACACGATGTAACTATATAAGTTTTAAATAGGAAAAATATCGAATCTCTTTGCTTATATTTGAGCGCTATGCTAATGGTCTAATCAGATTCAATGGACTGTGCTAAGCTATGCTAAAAGTGATAGCGACAGACCCGGAGATCGGCTGAATAGATTAAAAAATAAATTTAAAAAATAAAGAATCAATTGTTTAACTCTATGGGAGCTGGATAATGAGTATATTTTCAAAAAAAGTGAAGTGTCCCTTTAACATTCAACAAAACAAATGTAATGTAACCTCACATGCGTGCGTGCGTGCGTGCGTGCGTGCGTGCTTGTGAACTAGGTCAAGAGCTAGTACTGCATTGCATTTGTACATAAAATAAACACATACAGTATATACAAAAAAATTCTCTCTATATACATCCCTACATAAGATGTCAATGTCATTGAACCCGAGCATCAGGCACTGCCCATTATTTGTGATCACGTTTATGTAGACAAATTTGCTGCCAAACAAACACAATGTCATTGAGTTCACAGAATTTCCCAGAACATAAGTGGCAGAAATAACCCTGCAGCGTTGGACAGAAGCCTCTGCCTTACTAAAATATCCACCTTTATTAAACTAATATCATCTATTAATATCTTCATGCAACTTCTCTACCTGCAAAACGTCTTCTTTGTAAATATAATGAGCTATTAAAGAAGGTTTAAGAAACTGTATTCAATTTCCTTGTTTATTTGAGATTTTTTTATCTATGCATGTTAATTCTGAATAATATCAAAACAACATAAAACAACATCTGAAGCGTTGAAAAACACAACTGATATTATCAGGTTTGTGTTGCAATGAAGGTCACAGAGGAATCTGACAGTATGCAGAACATGCTAGAATTCACCCTTGGCTGTTGTTCACGAGGTATTGACCACTCAAACCTCCATCCACCTAAACTTACTGTCCTTCCCTCCCTAGCATGGCTTCAGCATGCATTATAGAGTCCTGAAGTACTGAATTAACAAAAAGTTTTTGTTATCGCTTGATGGTGTGGACGCAAATACAGTTATTGGTATAGTTAACATTATGGTTACCACTAGTCTAAACAGCCCTGTAATACTAGACTTGGCTTTCTAGTGATGCCATTGTTTTTTCATTGAGGTGACCTTACTCAACATATCCTAAGCCCAAGTAATTTTTTAGTAAAATAATCTTCATTCAGCTATTAGCTGTTTGGTGAAGCATGACTAATATAAATGCAAATTGTTTTTTAATAATGCCTTAAATGTTCACTTACATTTAAACCAGCCAGCAGAATGACTTGCAACAGTGTTTTATTATCAGATACAGTAGAGAGGACTAGGTAATTATTCATCTTAAGTGAAAAAACGCAGTAAAACTATCTAATGTCTTGTTCTCCACCACACTTAAAGGGCTTTAAATTAAAAGCTCTTTAAATATTAATAAGCCAATTGATATTGAAAATGCCTACAATTTTACATACTTAACTCCACTCATGAAATACTAACATGACCTTTTCCAGAAAAAAAAAAAGTAACCACCATTTATCCTATTATTTTATACGAGTGACTCTTATATCTTTCTCTAGTAGAATAAAATATAATAGTTAAAAGAAAGGGCTTTTCTCTGGAACATTACCTGGCATGAAAAACTAATAATCTCAACATAATCTTGTTCTTTTAAAAAAAAATAATAATAATACTTATACATCTTTGTACCAAGTAATGTTGACATTACATAGATGTTCTGCAAAATGAAAACAAAAGAAACGAATGCAATCCCAGCTAAAGTCTTTATTTGTAACTTACTGTTTTCTACGTAATGTTTAGAAAATTCTGTGAAAATATAACCTTGATATTTTTAATATTGACTTGAGTAACTGTGCGTTCACACCAGATGCGGAAGAGGCATCAAAAACGCACTATTCACTCGTAGTTGGATGCTTAAACCTTGAGTTTACTCGCTTCATTTGCGCGTGAAATTCTAGTCATTCGAGACATTCACGCATAAATTTATGTCATGGGAGGGCCTTATACAGCTCAAATTGAGTAAACTTACCAGGCTGACCGAACTCCTTACTCACTTTCTCAAACAAGATCCTTTTAATCCCTGTAAAAGTACGAATGTGTCGTGTAGCGATGATGATTGGCCCCCATTGTTGTTTTGTTTTTCTGCCTCCGCTCGCTTCCTGTAATCACGTCACTGCTAGAGCAAGCTCCTGATTGGTTAACGCGGCGTGAAAATCCGCAGAAGTTCCAATTTTTAGACTCGTTGCAATGCTCAATTCGGGCACGTTCCACGCCGCACCATCCACGCGTTTCATGCTTACCAAGCCGCAGGATGCCTATTCACGTCTTTGCATTGACTTAACATGTAAATCACTCGCACTTGACGCCTCTTCGGCGTCTGGTGTGAAGGCACCATTAGGCCATCAAAGATGGAAATCAATATGAAATCACCGATTTAAACCAAACTTTGATGTTTTTAAACTCCTGATTTTACAGACAGAGATACAAATATACCATGCACCTATACATCCATTGTATATTGTCTGTACTATCAGTATTATACATGCATTAATATTCATTATTTCCAAGTCAATAAACAGAATCTGATTTAAAAATGCAAATATGCCATGTGATGTTTACCTGAGATGTAGTTTCTCCAAACTGGCATCTGCAAGGTCATCATTAGCCCTCTGGTGTATGTCCCTCTGGGTCTCAATTTTATGGTCATCAGACAAGCCATCGACTTTATGGATGAACACTTCAAAGTTGATTTCTGGGTTAACCCTATACGCCCGTGACACTGTTAGGTGGAGCCGACCAAGGGCCTCTACATAGTCATCCTGTGACACAGAGGAAAACATGAAGCGTTGCATAAGATGGCATAGGACTGTGATGCACAATTTTAGCTACCGAAATGAGCAGAAATAAGCAATGTTTTAGAATCACTGCAGTGCTGAGAAAAACTTTTGAGAAGCAAGATAGATAGATAAAAGAAAGCCCTACTGTAACTATTCCACAAATAGCACAGCTGACAAACAATTTGAATGTTTCATAAAACAATTAGGTGTTTTCAAATGAGGTGTGTACAAAAATTGGGTGTATACAGCAATTAATGCCAAGATTATTCCTGTTTCACCTGCGCATCGATGACAAATATCAATGCCCCGGTTCCTCTAAAAATCATCTCATAATCAAAGGTCGGGTCAAAGAAGTCGACTTGTCCAGGGAAGTCCCAGATCTGAAAGTTGACAAAAGAGCTGCTGGAGATGTCATCTTTGTAGATCTTGTTGGTGCTCTCCAAAAACAGGGTCTCATTGGGGGACATCTTATGAAACACCACCTAATCGTAAAGATAGAGCATTTAAAAGCATTTCATTTCACAAAACAACAGCAAATGGTTGCGAAATCCAAAAGCTTAATCATATTGCCTATGAGGGGCTTACTGGTGGCAAGGATTAAATCTCAGCGGGGGATTAAACAATTGTTTTGTGGTGACATTTTATAGCTTCACCTTTAATATTGGCTATAATTTGTTAATTCACCTAATAATGTACTTTGATTATTAAATCAAAACTGAAACATGCTGAGTACATGACCTACTTCTAAATATTAGAACTGTCACTTATAAAGTAAAGCTTGGATATAAACAACGTTGTCTTGTATGAAAGGGTGTGGTGGATGCCTATGAATAAGTTAAGCACTTCAGTTTAACTTATATGAAAAAGACATCAAGGGCCACATCAATGTCAAGCGAGCTTACACAACCTCAACACAGGACGTGTCTTTTTTTTGGCTAATAAGCATCTTAGGCCTGCATGGTATCATAGCATCTCTGAGTTAGTAATGGCTGTGTTTGGAGATCTATCATACGCAGCCTGAAGCGAGGAGCGTGATGTTGTCCGGTTGCTACGGGACTTTGCACCGGTGCTAACTTGCTCGGCTAGTCAGCTGTCCTAATCACATTTCCTACACCTAACGTTACCTTCTGAATAGACGACTTTCCGCTCCTGCGCAACCCCATCAGCAGGATCCTCGGTTTGCTGTCGGAAGATGTAGAGCCGTCCTCGATGTCGCCCTCCTCTTCTCCATACCCGAAGTGTTTGGGGAACGAGTCCGCTACCCCGTAACTGTCAGCCAGCGGTGCCTCGTACTGAATCGACATGTTAACCCCCCTCCCCAACCCCTTTAAAATGTAACCTGACCGATTTTAGCGCACAGTTGTCGCGCTATTATCAAACACGAAAAAAATATTGAGTGAACAAATATAAAATCCGGTTAGACTATAAATGCAGGACTGCAAACTTAGTACTGTTTCTCCTTTAAATCTACGATCTCTTGTGTTTCCCTTCTCGATGAAACGCCCACTTGAGATCTATACGTTTGTGTGATTGGGCCGTCGTCAGGTAACTCGCATGCTGATTGGCCAAATGAAGTGTCTGTCTGCTAAACTATTAAAATGCCGAAAATGAGGGCGGCTCGTTCCAAGTCATGTGCTTAGTGGTCACCTGACAAACAGAGGGCTGAATGGGTAGGCGTGTTTAACTTTTGGCGTCGCTTCGCAGACTAGTCGTCATATGACATGGAAGTACCGCGAGAGCTTTTCAAAAGCTCAACTATCGCGGGACTTCATGGTCATATTCCGACTGGTTTGCGCAGCGCCGTATGAAGTTGAACACGTCTGCTGTTTTTAGCGACCTTTCACCTGAAACTACATTTTATCCTGATAAAGATTATTGGTAAGTGTAAAATGTAGCGTAAGATCAAGAAAGCTTGTGAAACACCAAATATTAAACGTGTCGTTTGAACATTTTAATATGAAAATTAGGACACACTTATGTTTTTATTATTATAAAGCAGCTATAACATTTAGGTTTTGTAGTTAATCTAACTATTGGAGTCTTAAAAAGGCATAGAACTGCCAAACGAAGTGTGTTGTTCTTGCCAAATATTTGGTACTTTAGATGACATGTGTTAAATTGTTCATTCTTATTATGTTAAACAAATAGCCTACATTTTTTAGGCACTGCAAAATATATCCTGTACCTTTCGGTTTTAGTCCACTAGATGGTGCTGTATACACAAGCAGTAGACAGTACCAAAATTAGGAAGTACCAAAATCATAAAGACAAAGTTCATATTCTTCTTAATTGCATTATAGAATGTACAGGAAATAATAAAGATGACAATTAAATAAATTCCAAATATTTTTGACCAGTTTTAATATCTCAAAAAAATATCATTTATTACAATCAAATTTAAGACAAGAAAGCATAACAATACAATAAATGTATATAATATACAATTTATATTCATACATTTTTTACGGTGCACCAGATACATTTTGTTTAGAATTGTTCTTTTACACCATGATACTGTTTTGTTTTTGGTTTTGGGTTATTTTAACTCACATTTGACTTTAACCAAGTGAGAAATGTCCATGTCAGAACTTACAATCCATTGAACAGATATGCATGATGTTTGCATTTATATAAAAGGATTTCATAAATTTACAAAAAGTGTAAACAATCTATTTACAAAGTAACTTTTCACTCCCCACACTGAGTATAGAGGGTATGCACGTGACGCCACCTTCGGCGAAAGTGACTGCGGTTACGCCCACTGAGTGGCAAAAGACAGAACGGCAGCATTTGTGTACAGTGTGAAATCAGCGAAAACGCGTCTAAATTGGAAAAGGCTGTTGTGCGATAGACTGTACTAAAAGATTTAACAAGAATTCGGAGCTATCGTTTTACAGACTGCCAAAAAACACCGAAAGGAGAAGTTATAGGCCTAGTTGATCGTTCATGCCAACGTCCACAGTCCAAAGGTGGTTTGACAAGTTGCTAGGATCACTATCAAGGAGAGGTTTTACTTTCTACTTAAAAGTATTTGTTTTTTCAAGTATTTGTACTATTTTGTCAGTGTTTTTCTTTGGAAACATGCATTCCAAAGCATATTATCATAAGTTTTACTCTATTACATTTCATAAATACATGTTTTTGTTTTACATTTAATATTAAAGTACATTAACGTACTTTTACTCAAGTAAAAGTACACAATTTTAATGTAATAAGGTACTAAATAAATGTTAATATGCAATATTAAAGAATCCACAGTATGATTCTATGCTTTAGAACAATTAGGACAAACATTCTAATAAAGCACAGATGCTTGGAAAATGTACTTAATGTAACTAAGTATTGTCCACCTCTGCTATCAAGTCCAAATAATTTAAATTTAAGCAGATAATAGTCAGTTTTACCGGCATTTTCGCAGCACCCGCTATGAAAACCAGCCATTTTGTTGAACGTTTGCCACTCAACAGGGCGTGGTCATGTGGAAAAGTGACGTCAATGCATACCCTCTATAAAACCTTCAAGTTTGAGATTGCTTGCTTTTATTGCTGTATAGCTGCAAAAAGACATGCTGGAGCCAACAGAAATGAAGCCAAAACTATATTTACCAAAACAAATTATAGAATATTTCAGGTGTCCTGACAAATCAAAAAACATTTCAATATGCTTAATAACATTAATCATTCTAAGGACAATAAATAATTCAAAAGTAAATCCATGTCAAAATATCCTTTTGGCGATCTTCAATAGTTCTCTAGTAGTGACTATACTGGATAGACTTAACATTTTTGTCATATCTGTAAGTCTGTAGGAGCTGCACGTCTACTACTGGCACTGCTGGCCAATGAGGTGCGACGGCTTGGTGACGTTCGTTGCGGACTGTGCCGCGACTCTGAGCTGGATTCTTCTACTGAATCAGGAGTGGCGGGTCTACTCCTTTTGGAGTCGGACCTCAATGATGTACGTGCCCGCACAGTTGCATAGGGACAGGGGGTCTTTCCTCCTTCTAAAGAATCAGAGTCTGAAACATTACCTTCTACAACTGTTGAACAATTCCAGGGTGCACTGACTTTCCATGGCTTTTTTCCCACACCAGATGATGTGTGAGATGAGTCTCTGTGATGGCTTAATGGGTCTGAAGTCTTGAGCTCCTGCTTTTTATTGTGTGTAGGTGATGGGAGTGAATCCTCCAAATCCTCTTGCTTTGGTGGCGTGACAGAGTCGCAAGGTGGCGAGCGCGTGTCACTGCTTGTGTTGTTGGAGTTGCTGTTGTGCTCCGTTGGATCAGATCCAACTTTGTTCGGGATATCACTCTGAACGGGCAAGAAAGCCAAGGACGAGTTAATCAAAGGAGGGTAGGCAGGTCCATCAGACGGTCTATCAAGCATTAGGTTGTATCTGCTGGGTGCAGATGCAATGGTGGCCTTGCGCCCAGTAGAGGTGCCAATGCACATCTGATGCACCATAGAGTCTTTCTTTAGCTTGTTAGGATAGAAGCTGTCATCTACATCATCCTTCAGCTGTGGGTAGAACTTCAAGATGGCCTTTTTAAGTTTCTTGTAACCAAGGTGCATGATCTCCAAAATATTGAGGAACAGTGAGATGGCAGCTATGGATTGCATGAACACCATGAAGACACTCTTCTCAGTGGGTCGAGATACAAAGCAATCCACCGCATTGGGGCAGGGTTCCCTCTCACATTTGTAAAGCGGATCTAGTTGAAAACCATAAAGTAGATATTGTCCGGTCATGAACCCCACTTCTACGGCCGAGCGGGTGACTATGTGAGCCACATAGGTGCGCAGCAGTGACCCCCTCAGTGGAGCTTTGTTCAACTTTCCTTGGTCAATCTGCCGAAGCTCCCGTTCGATGTTGCGCCGTACCTCTGCCATCTCCACATCCACGGCTTCGAGTTCCCGCCTCAGTGCGATCTTTCTACGCTGGCGCTCTTTCTCCAGAGCACGGAGGCGGTAGAGGGCATGGCCCATATACACCAGCGAGGGTGAGGACACAAAAATGACCTGCAGCACCCAGTAGCGGATGAGAGAAATGGGGAAGGCTTTGTCGTAGCAAACGTTGCGGCAGCCAGGCTGCTCAGTGTTGCAGATGAAGTCAGCTTGCTCATCGTTCCACACGTCCTCCGCTGCCACTCCAAGAACCAGCATGCGAAAGATGAAGAGGATGGTCAGCCAGATCTTTCCCACCATGGTGGAGTGGATATGCACCTCCTCCAAAATCCCACCAAGAAAGTTCCAGTCTCCCATCTTCACTCGGACATCTTTGTGTCTGAGAGAAGGATCGTGAAAAAGAATTGTGGTTTGCCATTAAATAAAAGGATTACTGAAGTACATAAAAGTAAATACTAATTGAATACTAACAATTTTCCTATTTAAAGGAAAACACCACTGCTTTTCAATATTTTACTATATTCTTACTTCAACTTAGACGAATTAATACATACCTATCTTTTTTCAATGTGAATGTTTTAGTCTTAAGTCTAGCCCTGTTCATTCCTTAGGATCCAAACAGGGATGAATTTAGGAGCCACCAAACACTTCCATGTTTTCCCTATTTTAAGACTGTTACATGAGTAGTTACACCAGTAAGTATGTTGGCACAAAATAAAAAGTGGACATTGTTTAAGTGGATAAAAAATGAAAACTGTATTGTATGGCGGAAGAGCACTTGGTTTGCAGCACTTCTACCTCAGTAATTTTGACTGAAGTTTGAGCGAGAGGGGGAGTAGTCAGGAGTGATGATGTTACTGCGTGCTGAGGTCGAAATGCTCTTCCACCATACAATATTGTCCTCATTTTTTATCCGCTTAAAAAATCACCACGTTTTATTTTGTGCCACCATATTTACTTGTGTAACTACTCATGTTACAGTCTTTAAATAGGGAAAACATGGAAGTGTTCTAAATTCATCCCTATTTGGATCCTAAGGAATGAATGGGGCTAGGCTAAATGCTAACACATTCACAACGTGCTGTACAAAGAATAAGTGCATGCATTGAAAAAAGACAGGCATGTATTAATGTATTAAAGTTGAGGTAAGAACATAGTAAAAAATTGAAAAATGGTGATGTTTTCCTTTAAACAGATCTTAGATTCATTCATTTTAAAATGTCCATTTTCTAAAAGAAACTAAAAACATCATAATGCAAATCAAAATATTTTTAGTAATGCCACAAATGTGTTAAGGTTTTTTCCAAAAGTTAGCAGGAAAGATTACAATTACAGGAAATATCATTATTACTAAATCATCTAAACAGCAAAACTGTTCCACAAAAATGCATTTTTGTATTTATAAACTGTAAGTTGTTTCATATACATTAAAACGTATTACTGTAAAAAGTTGGATCAACTTAAAAATTATTTTGATTGGCAAATGGCAACACATAAAAATGTAAGTTAAAATTTTTACATAAAGTATTTTTCACCTAAACATTTAAGTTGATCCAACTTTTTACAGTGTAGTAACACTTTGCAGTAAGGTTGTACTTGATAACATTATTTAGCTAACATGAACTAACAATAAACAATATGTCTGCATAATTTATTAGTTCATGTTATTTCATCATTTACTAATACTGCACATTTTAAAAATCAAAAGTTTTAACATAGTTTGTGCACAATGATTTAACACAAACAATTATTGTGGCATCAATTAATTAAAACATGCTGATAAACTATATGGCTAATGTGAGCTAATGCATTTACTAATGTTAACAAATAAAACCTTAATGTGATGTGTTACCCAAAATATACCATGAAATAACAACGTACCTTACAAAAATGAGCACAAAACAAAGTAAATTAAAATCTTCATTGTAATGCAAAACCTACACATTGTTAAAAACAAGTTGATATAAACTCATCCTGGTCTTGTTCACGACTACACACAAAACAAGCAAGCAGAATAGGTGCCAACTTATACTCATGCAGGAGAAATCAATTATGTCAGTCCATGTCATTACCTTAAAGCAGTATGGATAGACTGCCGGTGCTTTAAATTCCCGCGGGTCATACAGGCGCGACAAGGCCACCAAAATAGTTTAAAATCGTTGGTGCCCTGCACATCTGACACAGCACATCACCTAAACTCGTGTGAACCCCATTATTTTCTCTGCTGGCACCAAGAGGAGGTTTCAGAATAAGCGAAGCTCTGCTGGCAAGTGCCCTGCTTTTGACTGTCAGCATCATACAGGGCGTCAATAAACAACTACCCCATAAAAACATGAAATGAACTCTGAATTGATTCAGTGCGCCTGCTCTTCCAATGCATGCCATGCGTAAATAAAAGATGTTACAGTAAAGTCTGTAAATAAGAGACCTATATGTGCTCACTTCATGGGCATCAAGTAGACAGCATCCATGCATGTTTGCCCTGCTGAAAAAAACTAATTCTAACAGTACTCTCTAAAAATGCTGGGTTATTTTCAACCCAGTGTTGGGTCAAAAAGGGACAAGCCATTTGGCTAAATTTACCCAGAAAATGTTTATATTTGACCCAACAATGGGTTAAAATCATCCAGTATTTTGGGTAGAAGCAACCCAGTGATTTATAACTCAATGGGTTGTGGTTGTACTTTTTTGTCCCAATGCTGGGTTGAAAATAAACCAGCATTTTTTTTTTAGTTTAACCATTGCAAATACCATCGTGAACCATCAGCTGTTTAACATTAAAAATATGTGTGTTTTGGGCCTCATTTTAATAGGATTAAATGTGTTTAATGGTTCCCAAGTGTGATAACATCCCACAAATAAACCCCTTACACATTACGAGACCCACAGAGACCATTATGGCTTCCATTAAAAACAATACAATTCTCATTATGACCATTAAATCTATTATATGCATTTCCATTTATTAAGGAATGATTGTTTAAGTGCAAAAATAGCTGAGCTGCATGTACTTCCACAATTTTATCTGTTTACTCAATTATGCACAGAAAACAAAATGACGGATATTATTGGTGTAAGCAGCAGAAAGCTAAGGAGATGTTGTGTTTATTGTCATCCACTGCTAAACACCTCTTTCCAATGGTGCTTTGTCACATAGTATGTTGGCACTACTTTTATTAGTCAATACATTTAATCAATCGGTCATGTCCGATTTCATACTCTGCTGGGTTCTGCCCAATGTAATTAAGTTGGCTGCTAGTTGTGGTGATATTTTATTCCATTTAAATGTAGTCAATGGTACAACCCCATTACACTCAATAATATGGTTTTGGTTGGATTCATTTCAGCCTTGTCTTATAGGGGCATATCTTGACATTACTCATAATCTGATTCAGATCAGGCATTTTCATAATTTACTAAATTGAGAGTTTAATAAGGACTGCACCCAAATTTGGAGGTTTGCTTAAATACATTTCATGCTCAATATAAAAAATTAAACATCCTAATGTTTTGTAACTGTATTTGACAATAAATGTTATTTTATTCCATACAATAACTATATACACTTATGCATTTAGATGCTTTTATCCAAAGCGTTGTATAGTTTATTTGTCCTATTTTTAAACCTAGTCCTGTACAAAATGTAGGTTGAAAGATTGACCATTGGTGCATAAACAGAATAGAAATAATTGACATTATTATTATAACAAATAATGAAGCCCTTTTTATTATAATTGCATGGCTTGTTTAATGACTGTACACCCTCAATGCCTGTTGGGTCAAAAAGGGACAAACCCAACCGCTGGGCTGGATTGTTTTAACCCATGTTCGGGTCAAGACATTTTCTGGGTGAATTTAACAAACCAGTTGGGTTTGTCTTTTTGACTCAACCGTAGGCAAAAATAACCCAGCATTTTTTGTGTTAAATTAAATATAAATTCAGCTTACTCTTGTACTCTAATAAAATTTTACATCTAAAATCTCCTTGTGTATAGTTGTAGAGCATTACATTAGCAGTGAAAGAGGTCATGGGTTTTGAACCCAGGAAACACACATACAAAATGAAAAGTATACCTTGTTGTAAGAGGTTGTGGGATATTTCTGTTTTGAAAATGTTGTAAAATCTTAATAAAGACATGTTCTACAAAACAGTATAATGCCATTAGAGCAATGTTTCTCAAGAGGGGCTTAAGATGACTTAAAATGATTAAAAAAAAATTAAAATAACATAAAACAACCAGAAATGTACTTCTTTTTGTTTTTTCATTCTTTTTGTAATGAATATACATCTGTCTCATGCCAAGCAATAAAATATTATTTTGGGTAGAAGCAGAGTAAGGCCTTCAAATATTGTTGTGGGCAATGGGGGGGTTTGAAGTAAAAAAGCATTGAATGACATTTCTGTATGTAAGTCTGTGTCTAATAATGAAACTTTTGATGTTGGTCACTGTTTCTAAAACCAGTTCAGAATTAAACTAATACATATAATTGTAGGGGTGAGTGATTCGCACATAATTGATTTCCTCCCTGTTGTTCTCGGTCTACTGGTTTGTTGTCTGTGTTGGTTCTGCTTGTCATAAAGTTACCTAATTGATGTGATTGGCCTTGTTTAGCACGAATCCCTCTTCTCATCCTCAAATAACCTTTAAGGACTCTGAGGTCATAGCAGATGTGCAAATAATGTTAATTTCAGAATCACACATTGAACGCCGAATGGCAAAATTAAATTCAAGTAGAATATAAAACAACACTGTAAGCTTTCTAAAACAAACTACTTCATTAAACACCATGCCATTAATATTGCACACAAGTACTGCTTATAAACGGTTTCATCGGACGCACGTGATACACATCTGGATCCGAACTTCACTTCCGGTTTCCTTTTTTTAATGGTCTGACTAGTTTCTAAACTGATCTCTTGAACAAATGCCTCGTCGAAAATAACACATGTTTTGGTTTCCTAGGTAATCCATGTGTTGTTGTTTTGCTTGTTATATAAATAAAATACGTTTAAAGTACTTTGTTGTTATTTATTATTAGCGGAGTTTACCGGAAGTTACGTGCGTACCGCGACATCCGCTTGTTTATGTTGTTACTGCTGAAACTGTCTATAGATGGACACACGCGCTTTGTTGCTTTTACCTGGCTGTAACTTAAAGGAACAGTATGTAAGAAATTTATATCAATTAATCATAAAATGGCCCTGATATGTCACTAGACATTAAGAAATAATTTTCATTTTAAATACTTATATCACTGACAACAGTGGTGTGGCCAGGATATTGTCATTTAAAAAGTGGAGTTGCGGCCCTCAACTGATGTTTATGTTGTCATGTTGTGTATTGGCCACCAGTTGTGTGATTGCAGTACCAGTTTTAGCCACAAGTTTTGTGATTACAGTACCAGTTTTGGCCACAATCTTACATACTGTTCCTTTAACTTACGGTCTCTCCTGCTTGTTTAATGTTTTAGCTAGTGGCTAAAATTAACTCTGGCACAAATACCTAATCGAAAATAACAAAAGTTTTGGTTTCTTAAAGAGAAGGGGAGATGACGATCATTGATTACCGCTATGTGAAAGGAGGTTTGGCAGCCGATCTGTATAACATTGTATGGTACACATTTAAAGGGGTCATAGCATGAAAATCTGACTTTTTACATGTTTAAGTGCTATAATTGTGTCCACAATGCTTCTATCAACCTAGAAAAAGTGAAAAAGATCAACCCAGTAACTTTGTTTGGGCCATTTTCTGCAAGTATGTGAACAATTAGGTCGTTCAGATTTCGCCTGCTTTGTGAGGTAGGTAGCAAGGCGAATTACAATAATACCACCCCTTTAATCTGCACTATCCAACCACAGCACTGCCATTTAATGCAGAAAGAAAGAGGGAGAGAAAATTAACAGCACAATTGAGGTTTAATTACAAAAACCACCATCATTGTGATCAGTGTTTGCATTTCTTCCACTCATTTGCATTTTAAAGGACACACCCAAAAATGGCTCACTTTCGCTAAGGCCTACAAAGTGGCAATTTTAACATGCTATAATCAATTATCTGTGGAGTATTTTGAGCTAAAACTTCACATACGCACTCTGGGGACACCAAAGATTTATTTTACATCTTAAAAATATCTCATAATATGACCCCTTTAACCAGTGGCGGCCGGTGGCTTGATGCAAAGTTCGTCACATGTATGTAGCCCATCATGTGTGTGGTTCCTTTTTTCAAAATATGTGTTCTGTGCATCGAGAGATCCTGTGTGCATCACGTGTTTTGTCAAAAACGGCCTTTTGTTTATGTTGTTACTGCTGTAACCGTCTATACGCATCAATATTTCTAAGAAACATCAAAACTATGCATATTGATTTTATTTCAGATTGTTGACTAAAAACATGGAAAGTTCTGTTTGGGCTTGCAAGAACATTGTGTTGTATTATGCAGCAACCCATCACCGTTTTTGCCAAACTAGCTTAATAGAACCAATGGCAGAGAATTAAATAGGCAAGTATGGCTTTAAAAATATTTAATACATTATAAAAAAATGAACTTAAGAATTGTCCAATTAGCATTTAAAAAAATTGGAAACAATTAAAAAAACTAAAAAATCAAATCGCTATGCTACCATTTATCATTCCAAACTTAAACCCATCTCTGAAATTGAATTTGATAACTAGAGGTAAATATGCAAGATAACTGTACATGCATTTCATTAGCATTGATTTGACACAATTTCATATTGATCACAATCAATAGCTTATGCAACACCACATTTAAAATACATTGTGTCAAGGAGAGGTCTGCCACATATTTAGTAGTGCTGCCATCTACAGGTAGTTTTTGTAAACACATCAAAATTTGGTGAAATAGCTGAAACCACAAACTTCAAACTCTTTGAGTAATTTGACAACACATGATAAGCATTTAAATAAACACTTAAAAATTAAACACTTAAAGCTAAGGGCTTAATGTTATTGTTGCAAAAAAAGACAAATATATCTAAATTATTTACTAAGTGTTTAGTGTTTTAGCACCCAGCCTTAAGAGTCAAAACAGGATTGAAAATGATCCAATGTGAACAGTGGCATGGCTTTAACCATACACTACACACACTCACATTCCGGATGCAGGAGATAAAAAGATGTTAAAAACGACAGCGAACAAAATAAAGACAATGTATCCCACGATGCACATCCAGAAGCGTGGGTCTTTCAGGAGCTGTTTATTGTAGTTGGTAAAAAACACATAACCAATGGTCATGCCTGCTACTCCACCCCCAATGTGGGCCACGAAAGAGACCTGACAAAAAAGAAAAAGATTACAGGACCTTCTGCATTTAAATGAAAGATTATAAGTGAAAATAACACATTGATTTTATAATAAGAGACCTGTTTTCACAACTTTTACAATAGCATGTAATGATTAAAGGGACACTCCAATTTTTTAAAAATATGCCCATTTTCCAGCTCCCATTGAGTTAAGCATTTGATTTTTACCCTTTTGGAATCCATTCAGCTGATCTCCAGGTCTGGCTGTACCACTTTTAGCATAGCTTTGCATAATCCATTAAATCTGATTAGACCATTAGCATTGCGCTAAAAAATAACCAAATAGTTTCAATATTTTTCCTATTTAAAACTTGACTGCCCGAAAATAGACCCCTTGGTTACTTCAATAGCAGGGGACTATTTTCAGATGCTGCGTAATATCACTACACCTGCTGCAGCCATGTTACAGCAGTAAAGTCTTTATTTATTATGCCAGAATGAGAGTATAGTTAAATTTTCCGTCTATCTTAGTACGCAATGTAACTACAGAAATGTCAAGTTTTAAATAGGAAAAATATCAAAACTCTTTGGTTATTTTTTTGTGCGATGCTAATGGTCTTATCAGATTCAATGGATTATGCTAAGCTATGCTAAAAGTGGTACAGCCAGACCCGGAGATCAGCTGAATGGATTCCAAAACAGTAAAAAATCAAATGTTTAACTATAGGAGAGCTGCCTGGAAAATGACCATATTTTCAAAAAAAAAGTGGAGTGTCCCTTTAAGAGTGTATTCGCATGCAAAAAAATTTTTAAAGACTTATTTTGAAGCCTGTAGCTTGTTACATGATAAAACCAGGTATTCCAGTTTCCTGTTCCCAGAGGGAACCAACACAGCTAAAGGTAAATCTCTTAACTTAAAAGCAAGAACCACATTTAATTTTACATAATTTTCCCTAATGTAAGTGTTCCCTAGTAAAGGTGGCTTAACATCATAAAAGTACATAATAAAAGAGGTAAAACAGGGTCTCACCTTCATGGCGGTATCATGGACAATAAATCTTCTGTAAAGAGCAAATCCAACATCTGTCCCAACTGGAAGATAAAACACTTTATCAATAACTAAAGATGATACAGTAGGTCAGGACTAAATTCTTAGTTTATACAGTAAATAATATAGATGTTGATGCAAATAGTGGAGTGGAAATTGGAAATACATGGACGTACCGATCAAAACGATTACTAGAATGCGAAATATTCCTATAAGCGGAATCATCTCCCTGAAATTCTATAGGAAAAGAAAAAGTTTGGATGTCTGCATATATAATCTGAATCAGAATTGCATGTACCACATTAAAAAACCTTTAAAAATCAACTCACCACCACAGCGTTCATAAAGTAACCGCCCATGAGGGCATACACACCACCCGAGGCTCCCACGAGGGCACTGCGTGGATCAAAAATGGAACTGGCCAGAGAGCCTGAAAATGTATTTATATATTTAAGTGTTAAATAAGAATATAAAATAAATAAAACAAATATATAGCATGGACAAAGAAATAGGCATCTGCTTGATTGGAAAAGTAAAATCCTTAAAGGGGTCATATTACGAGATTTTTTTTTAAGATGCAAAATAAATCTTTGGTGTCCCCAGAGTAAGTATGTAAAGTTTTAGATCAAAATACTCCACAGATAATTAATTATAGCATGTTAAAATTCCCACTTTGTTGGTGTGAGCAAAAGCGTGTCGTTTTTGGGTGTGTCCTTTAAAATGCAAATGAGCTGATGAAATGCAAACACTTATCGCACTGATGGTGGTTTGTTGCAATTGAAACTCAATTGTGCTGTCAATTGTTTTCTCTCTCTCTCTCTCTCTCTCTCTCTCTCTCTCTCTCTCTCTCTCTCTCTCTCTGCACTAAGAGGCTGTTTACACTTGGCATTAACATGTGTTTTCGTCGATCGTATCACAAGTGGACGACGTTAATGCCAGGTGTAAACGGTGTTCAAAACGTTTTGAGCTCGTCCACTTTCGACCACTTTCAACCACATCCAGAGGTGGTCGAAACCACTTTCGATCAGATCGCTTTGGAGTTGCGGAACGCACATGTGGTTGAATCCGTTCGAACAGCCACACGCGACCGCCTTCTCTCCGCCCATTTATCTAATCTGTGGTATTAAATACAAGTTTTACGTCTTTTTTTACTTCTGGCGTGAACATTCGGTGAACAGCGCTATTTTTTGCCTTTCATTGATAAAACTAAGCGGCTGATCTCCGTAGTTTCGTTTTGAAAGCGTGTGAAAGTTGCGCGATCCTATTTCATCAATTGCGCTGAAAATTCAAAGAAAGCTCTTACATACTCATGTACAAAACACTGTGCAGCATGTTTACTTGCTAAACAAGCAGTGCACTCCGACATAATATTAGTTTGCGTCCATATAAACTCATAATTACTCCCGCTCGGGTTTGAATGACAGCGGAGAGACTCGCCCACCGTCTCACAGACCACCCCCTCATAGTATTCAGCACAGAAGCGGTCGAAAGTGGACAAAAGACACGGATTTAAATACCAGGTGTAAACGTAATGTGTCTCTCTCGTCCACTTGTGATCCGATCGATGAAAACACATCTTAATACCAAGTGTAAACAGCCCCTAAATGGCAGTGCTGTGGTTGGATAGTGCAGATTAAGGGGCGGTATTATTGTAATTCGCCTTTCTGCCTACCTCACAAAACAGGCAAAATCTGAACGACCCAATTTTTCACATGCTTGAAAAGAATGCCTTACCCAAACTAAGTTACTGGGTTGCTCTTTTTCACATTTTCTAGGTTGATAGAAGCACTAGGGACCCAATTATAGCAGTTAAACATGAAAATAATTAAGATTTTCACGCTATGACCCCTTTAAACGTGTATTATTTGTAAATGGCACATAGTACGTTCTAAACAGAAAACAACATACTGCCCATTCAAAATTATTAGAATATACTGCATACTATTTAGTAAAAGTCCAATGTGTAATAAAGTACATCATAACAACATTTCTGGTCGTATACTGAACATTTCTCAAATGCTGTGTCATCTGGGTATTCAATGCATACAGAAACTTTAGTTCATGCAAAAGGCTACCTGCAAGAACACCAGACATATAGACCATTCCCACTTCAAAGCCCTTATGTACCAGCTCCAGGGGGATGCCCAAAAGCAGTTGCATTAACAGATTGCCCAAGATGTGCTCCACCCTAAATGATGAAAGATAGTCAAATGCACATTAAGCACCAATAAGGTATTCATATGTATGTCTGATCTAGAAACCAATCTGATCTGTTACTTTACATAGACCAAGTGAAAACATGTCACTGAAAGGTATAACACTCATTCATTTAGGGTTGCTTCCCATCATGCATTGTAAATAGAAAAGCAAACTGTGCTTTTCAGTGAGAGTCTTTATGCATGTTATAAAGGTCAAGCTAAAATTGAGGCAACTCAAGGAAAGCAGCGTAATTCCTTACCCAGCATGCACAAACATGTAGGACAAAAACCGCCATGCCTGCTCACGAAGTTCAGGTTTATAGGTAAGAGGACTCTCCCAGATTCCCACACCTATGGTTATCCACTGCTTCTGGGGCTTCCATACAGCATAGTAGATAAACACTCCAAGCTGTCAAAAGTAAAAAAAAGACTTGACACTAGAAAATATACACACTGACCCCATTCCCCATAGTACAATTAATAATACTCCACTTATGTTGAAGTCTTGCATATTTGAAGGAAACATGACTCACTAAAACATTGGGCAACAGTCGTGGCAACAGAAGAAACAAAGATCAAAATGTCACGGAAATGACATAATTTACTCTTTCAAAAAGTACAGTGGTGTTTAAAAAGATAGCAGTGCAACACCAGTAACCATGCACATGGAAGAATACAAGCAACTTCCGTTAAAACCAATGGAAGAATAGTCAGGATGGAAAATATTTATCCCTTTCATCACCACTAGAAAGATCAAAGGTGATCTACGATGATCTGTAAGTCTGATTGAAGCTAAGTTGTTTGCAAGAATTCCCTGTAAAGCACCATTGTTGAAAAAAGGCATGTGCAGAATCACATCAACACATTAACTGGCCCAAAGAAAAATAGCGTTATATTTTGTGGACTGAAGAGAGTAAAACTGTTCTTTTTGGGACTAGTGGTTATCGACATTTTGAGAACCATTGCATCAGAATACTTGAAGAGATTATGTTACCTTGCGCAGAAGAGGAAATGCCCTTAAAAAGGGTGTTTTAAAAAGACAACAATCCCAAATACACAAGCAAGAGGGCAAAATCTTGGTCAGAGACTAGAAGGATTGAAGCAATGAAGTGGCCAGCTCAATCCCTGATCTTAATCCCCTCACTTGTGGAGTAGTATTAAAATGCCGTTTCTGACGCAAAATCTTAAAATCGCACAATGGTTATGCAACTAAATATTAATTCAAGAGTTTAAAGAGAAGCGAAATCTTAAGAAATTTCCCTAGTTTTAAATGTCTACAGGGAAAACTGTTGACACTGCTATTTTTTTAACAGCTTAATATAGTTTTATCTTTACTTCCCCTTGAAGGCACACTCCACTTTTTAAAAAAAAATATGCCCATTTTTCAGCTCCCTTAAAGTTAAACATTTGATTTTTACCGTTTTGGAATCCATTCAGCCAATCTCCGGGTCTGGCTGTACCACTTTTAGCATAGCTTAGCATAATCCATTGAATCTGATTAGACCATTAGCATCGCGCTCAAAAATAACCGAAGAGTTTCAATATTTCACTCTTCTGTAGTTACATTGTGTACAAAGACTGACGGAAAATTAAAAGTTGAGATTTTCTAGGCAGATATGGCTAGGAACTATACTCTAATTCTGCCGTAATTATCAAGGACTTTGCTCCCGTACCATATCTGCAGAAGGGCGCAATGATATTACGCAGTGCCTGAACATAGTCCCCATGCCATTGAAAGTTACGAAGGGGACTATTTTCAGGCGCTGCACAACATAATTGTTATTTTTTTAGTGCAATGCCAATGGTCCAACCGGACTCAATGGACCGCGCCAAGCCACGCCAAAAGCGGTAGCGCCAGACCCGGAGATCAGCCGAATGGACCCCAAAACGGCAAGAATCGAACGCCCAACTCCAGGGGAGCTGGAAAAAGAGCACACTTACAAAAAGTGGAGTTTCCCTTCAAAAGAACAAGACAAACTTGATGAATTTTGATAAAGCTTTGATACGGAATTAAATGTGTAATGTTTTCAAAACACTTAAAATAAGAAAATAAACTTTATTCACCTTTATTAGTACACTGCTATTTTTAACACCACTGTACACCTCAGAGGAACTTACTGGTACTAAAGAGTGCATATCAGTAACTTCAAGGTACATACTGGTACCAAATGTATACACATCCCTACCTAAAGTGTATTGGGACCTTTTTAAATAGTACTGCCCCAGCAACAGCTTGGGACAATTTTTTCTGACAGTGTAAAAACACATCTTTTCTATAAAACTTGACAGAAACATGCTGAATACTAAAAAAAACTTAGATTTTTTTCTCTCTTCCATATGGTCTCTAGCCATATTTAAAGGTGCAGTGTGTAAATTTTAGTGGCATCTAGTGGTGAGGTAGCGAATTGCAACCAATGGCTCAGTTAACTGCTCACCCATTGCATTTAAAACGGATAAAGAAGCTACGGTAGCCACCACCAGACAAACATGTCATCTTCGGAGACAACTTGGTAAAAAAAGTTTGTCCGTTAAGGGCTTCTGTAGAAACATGGCGGCACAAAATGGCGGCTTCCATGTAAGGGGACCCTCGGTGTATGTAGATAAAAACATCTCATTCTAAGGTAATAAAAACATAACGGTTCATTATAAAAGGTCTTTATACACCCCTGATAATATAGTTTTGTATATTATTTTGCATTTCTGCCAAGAGATCCTTCTAAAAATACACACTGCACCTTTAAAACTTTTTAAGTAACTTTGCATTGCACTTCTTATAATACTTCCTCCATACTATGAATTGCTTCAATGTTTCCTCATTTTAGTGAATCTATTTGAATACAAGTATCTGCTAAAATGTCTAAATGTAAATGTCATATCCTTATGCCAGTTCAGTTGCCATAAGTTTTTGCCAAAAACGTCACCCCATGTTTTTCAGTATCTTACAAGCAGAGTGAAACTGAAAATATAAAACAATATTAACAAAAATGGACTTTGGTATTTCTAGTGTAATATCTACAAACACATGAATAAATCTGGCTTTTCAAACACTGTGGCTAACGCTTGCCATCATGAATGGGAAAGTGGAAAGTTTTGCTCAAAGAATTTCTGTTCTGTAAAAAAGCCACGTCCCAATTTAAACATGCTAACATTAATGGAAATCTACTGGATGGCATAACAGTTACTCAAAATGAACTAAACTTAAAAAAAGTACAAATAAAACTAGCTGTGTTTTTAGTTTTAGTATTTTGTTTACTTTTTCAAATCACAAGAAAAATGTAATTTCAGACACAAAAAAGTTTTTTTTTTTTTTAAATACCTCCACTAAACTGACGAGGATGATGAAGATAGGAGGTGGACAGCAGTTGGCTCTTTCTAAATAAGTCTCTCGTATCTCCTCGGGCAGCATCCATTTAGACACATTCTGGTGCAATTTCTCCACCCTGCGTACTTTTCTCTTTTCTTTTGGTGGATTCCAACCATCGTCTTCTTCTTCTTCTTCTCTCTCCACTGGAAGGTTGCCTTGCTCTTCGATGTCATTCTCCATTTCTCTGTATCAAACGGTCGTGTCGGCATTATGACTGAGAAATAATAAGCCACAATCTCCACTACACAAAAAACTACCGTTCTTGATAAACAATATGAAGAGCTTAAGTAAAACTTCAATAAAGCAGTCACACAATGAACAAAAACATGTAAGATCCATATTTTAATTACATATAACCGTTAACCATGTACGGCTGTTTGTGTTTATTTTTAGGAAAGTTTGTAGGTTACTCTCTCTCTCTTCCGGAGTTGATAGCTCTTTCCTGCATAAACAAATTCATCCTGTCTCGATTATTTACTTAGTTACTACAGACTGTACAATGAGTTTTTTTTATATGTGTGGAATTGCGTGAGAATTGGTTACAATCACTTAAAAAGTTTAATTACAGACGTTCTTAAAATGCGGTGTATAACACGTTTTAAATAGCGTAGATTAAAAAGCAAACAAGACAACGTTACAATGTATTCACGTATTTGCAAACATACCTCTCTTTTGATCGTCACCTCTCACGCGTGTACAGGAGATTTCTCAATAATCCCACGCCGCCCTGCGCTCATTAATGTTGACTCGACAAAGAAAAGCCAACGGAAAAACTTTTAATTTAAACTTTCAGTTCATTCATAGATAGCTGTGAAACATCCACGGATCTAAAGACGCTCTCTCTGGACAATAATTGTGGCTTCCATCCAGCTTTTCCGGTTCCAGTCTTCCTCTTTGTTTCTAAATGGAGGGTCTGCAGAATCGTTTCGTTTGGTTTATTTAAACAAAACAACAACCTCTGACCCGCCAAAGTTTAGTTGACTACACTCTATACCTGCGTTTCCGCAAACTACCACACCTGAAGTCACGTGATTCCATACCTGCTTTAAGCGGTTTATGCGCCAACATGTGTGCAGAGCAATGTTGGCCTATTATATTATTTATTTTTTGCACAAATACATTAGTATCTTATTTTTCATTATTAAAAAGTATTTGCAAAAACCTAGATGCGCAACACTTTTAAAGCATTTAAACCACAAGATGGCGACATATAATCAGCAGTCATTCATGCTCAACATGGACTCATACAAATTCATTAATGAATAAATGCAAACATTCAGAATTTTGACTTATCACAGATCTTTAATTTGTCAAAAAAAGGAAAAAAAATATGGAGAGTTAAAAACAGACTGAAGAAAGAGGGAGAGTTCGGTATATCTGCTGCAGGTCAGTCACATTACATTATACAGAGATGATCACATCAGCCAAGCTTTATACAGCGGTAATCTTTTCCCACAGATTTTTTCAAGAGATTAAACTTCTTTAGAAGGCATCTAGATATGCGTGTTTGGTGTTGGGCCATCAGTAACAAGTTCAGCAATAAAAATGAGTTAAATGTGGATAGACCATGGCACCCAAGCATTGGGAAAAAGAAAACGTAGAAGGAAATTGTAAATGAAACAAAGGGGGCTGGTTCTACTGCAACCAGTTTCTGAAGGGTGACTAGTACCATCAATAACATTCTTCAAGACACGTCTGTAAATAAAAACAGGGAGAGATAAATACAACAAAAATTTTATACAAAGGAACAAATGATGGGAATGTTAATCGACTAACAGGCTCCAGCAGGGAAGGTTAAAATACTTACAGCTTGCAGGCCTGGCGCCATATCTTCGCATAATCTGATCCTGTGTGAATTTCACGAAGGACTCGTATTGTTCTGGGAAAATGAGGGAAAATTAATTATGTTAAAGAGACATTCCACTTTTTTAAAAAAAATAGGCTCATTTTCCAGCTCCCCTAGAGTTAAACATTTGATTTTTACCATTTTGGAATCCATTCAAGCTGATCTCCGGGTCTGGCGCTAGCACTTTTAGCATAGCTTAGCACAATCCATTAAATCCGATTAGACCATTAGCATCGCGCTAAAATATACCAAAGAGTTTCGATATTTTTCCGATTTAAAACTTGACTCTTCTGTAGTGACATTGTGTACTAAGACTGACGGAAAATTAAAAGTTGCGATCTTTATTTACATGGCTGCCGCAGACGTAGTGATATTACGCACTGCCCGAAAATAGTCCCCTGCTATTGAAAGTAACCAAGGGGACTATTTTCGAGCAGTGCGTAATATTACTATTCCCGCTGCAGTTACATCAGCAAAGTCACTGATTCGCCAGAATGAGAGTATAGTTCCTAGCCATATCTGCCTAGAAAATCACAACTTTTAATTTTCTGACGGTCTTAGTTCATGATGTAACTCAAAACTCTTTGGGGTTTTTTAGCGCGACGCTAATGGTCTAATCAGATTCAATGGATTATGCTAAGCTATGCTAAAAGTGCTAGCACCAGACCCGGAGATCAGCTGAATGGATTCCAAAATGGTAAGAATCAAATGTTTAACTCTAGGGGAGCTGGAAAGTGAGCATATTTTCAAAAAAAGTGTAATGTCCCTTTAAACCAAAAACTGTGTTTATTTTACATTAAAATAACAGAGGACAGCTGCCATACCAACATATGGGGAAAGATTACTCTTACATTTATATGACTAATTTTATACCAAATTCTTATACTTTAAATTGGTTATTATCAAAATAAGGGTGTGGTTCTCAAATTTTACTTTTACCTGCCAACTTTGTGTTTAGTATCTGTTCGTACTCTTCACGGATCGTCTCCTCGTGGTCTTTGATAAGGCGCTCACACAAATAGCCAACCTGCCTCAGTGTGAAGAGTGGCTGATCCTTCTTCAAGGAAGAGGCACCTAAAAACACACAAGCCTGAATTAAATAGAGAGTACTATGGACAAAGATGATTAAGTGTACATGTTTGATATGATTATTATAAATTTGGGCTTTACAAAATTATGACAAAGACCTCTTGTCACTGGCTAATTAAGGTGTTTCCCATTATCAAACAGTATGCATTCTTGCACACATACACAAGACTAAATCAACATACTGCGGCCGTGATGGTGCCAGGGGCCCCCTGTTTTATGACTTTTAAAAAAATCAATTCTGTGCAATTAAGCCTCAGTAAAAATAAGTCTACTAACCAACAACACTACATTGTATATTTTATATTTTGGTTAACTCGAATTCTAAGTTCTAAGATTGTTTTATGTCATTCATTTTTTTGGGGGGTGGGAGGGGTTGTGGCAGATACCAATGTGTTTTAGAACCACTGCTATAGAACAACAAACACCTTTTACAAATAGCATTAACTTGACAACTTTTTAAATTTTGTTCTTACTCTGTCAGTGTTAAAGATATCAAATGTTATATTTTTCAAAGAAAGTTCTTTATGTGTATTTAAAAATGTATTTGGGTTTTCACAGGCAGAGTCACATATCTTGCACCTGCATTTGCTTAAATAATTTTATCAGTAAACACAAACCAGAGATGGAAAAAGCTATTTCAAGGACTACAGATTGTTTTAGATCATAAAGTTCTCATGTCCCTTTGATATTACAATGTTGCTTTTGGCTAATCTTGTATTTCTTGGCTAATTTATCAGGAGCATACATAATATCAAAATGTTCAGATGAAATGGCAAAATTAGAGATATTGCAATATCAATCTGCACTTTTAAAAGGTAATACATTAGTCAATGTCGCAGGACCCTGGTGGGCAGCACAATGAATAATAGCACACAAGGTGTGTTAGTATAGGGACAACACATTAAGGGCGTTTTCAAATTAGCACTTTTGGTGCTCACCCGGGTTCGATTGGCGTCAGAGTTCGGTACATTTGGATGATGCGAACACTGTCTTCCGAACTCGGGTGCGCACCCGCGAAACGAACTTGAGTCCGCTTAAAAAGGTTGTTCTGGGGTCCGGTTCATGTGAACTCCAGTACGGTTCGCTGCTGATGTGAGCGCAATCGTACCAAATCGCGGAAGTGAACCACTGTTAATTACGTATTATGTAGAATGTCCCCACTAATAACAGCTGTGTGTGTGTGTGTGCGTGCACTTACCTTGACAACAAAATTCATAGAATGCTTGCTTGACTTTTGTTCTTATTTTTTTCAAATAAATAATACAGAAACACACTTGCGTCTGTCTGCCGCAAATATACTAAAGTCGTTTCGACAACAACGGGCTGTCCACCGACGTCAATTTTTGCGAAGCCATTCAGAAATCATATTTCTGCTTGCAGTTCGTCAATCACGCTTGTCGTCTTCTCGTTTACAGCGGTTGCCAAGCAACATGAGTATGCGCCGGCTGCAGCTTGATGATGCAAGCGTCCCGCGGTTCGAATAAAAAAATAATATGTGAACACAGTCCATGGGGGGCATGGGGATCAATCGAACTCGGGTTCGGACCAGGCAATCGCACCAAATGTGAAACCGCCCTAAATGTGTTGTCCCTATACTAACACACCTTCTGTGTTATTTATTGTGTCGCCCACCACAGTCCTGCGATGTTAAATCAGAAATGTCTTGTCTGCAAGTGTTCATTTATCACAAAATAGAGTAACCAACTCATTTAAATTTCAGTAATTGTAACTGCGTTACTTGATTTATAAAAATACTTTGTTACATGTTAATTACAGCTAAAAGTAGTGGAATTACAGTAATGGAATTACTTTGTAACCCGTTACTCCCAACTTGTGTTGGCCCTTTCATTTACTTTAACATGAAATAATGCCTTAAATGGCATGACACACACAATGTGTTAAAAATTAACACATCATTTTTTGCAGTGCATGTTGTTGGGAGAAATGTTTGTAGCCAAACCATTTGTGGACCCTATTCATTTCCATAGTAGGAAAAAATAATACTATGGAAGTAAATGGGGTCCACGAACGGTTTGGATACAAACACTTCTCAAAACATCGTCCCTTGTGTTCATCAGAACAAAAATGTATACAGGTTTGTAAAATAATGAGAGTTAGTAAATGACAGAATTTTCATTTTCGGGTGAACTATTCCTTTAAAGCACCCAAGTGGGAATAAGACTTTTGGGTGGACTGACCTGTGGGAGAGTTTGGTGAGGTGAGAGCGGGGCTCGAGCTCTGGGCATCATTAGAACCGCAGGCCTCACTTTGGTTGAAGGCTCCTTCCAACTGCCGTCGCCTCTGATAGCGGCTGTACTCCTGACGAATGTTCTGAAAGATTTGCTCTATTGAGCCAAACAATAACAAATAAAAGAAAGTTATTTTTTTTAAATTATTTTGGCCCAAACCTTTTGGAGCATACAGGTGTTTAGCAATGCATAAACCAGTCAATGTTTAAACACCTTTGATTGATATTACAGAGGTGGAGTAAAAAAACAACTTGACGTGCCTTCAATAATCACTGGCATTACATCAATAGCCACACACAAAGCACAGAGGATATCCTGCTTTCAGAACAGTCTCATGACAAATGAGCACAGAGGGTGTTGTATAAAGTTTCACTTCACTTTTACATTCAGCCACAATAAAAACCAATAAATGATTCATTAGTGAATCACGTTATAAGTCAATTCCAACATACTAGAAAAATGGATGCCAGACAGTTTCACATGACTTTTTAATGGGGGCATGCTTTTCTGGAAACTGAATCTAGGTGACTAGACTGCAATGCGGAGGGGCTGGGGGGCAATATAACCAGGAATGGCTTGAGCCTCTTTTTTTTTTTTTTTTTTGAGAAAACTGGGTTGGTCCCTGTCCTAATCTTCAACACCAGCAGATGGCTCAGAACAGAGCAGCAATGTGGCTACCATGAGTAAATGATTAAAATTGTGTTTTCTTGTCTTATTTTATCAAGTAGGAAAAATATTGAGAAACAAGTAAAGTAGGTCATTAAAGGTTAGGTGGAGAGAAACATCGATTCCTTCAATCCCACCAAGCAAACAAGACGACACCACATATCTATTGGAGACCGAATCTCTTATCTTGGGTGGAGAGCTCAAGGTTTTCCCTCTGTTAGTGTTTGCCATCAACTAGAGGTAGAAATGGGGAAAAACTCGAAGGGTGCCAGCTACTTGATGCTAATGCATTCCAGCAAACCAGGCAGTGTGGCAACAACAGAACAGAGCGCCTCAATGCAGAAGAGACTTCCTGTATTTACAATGCAGCTCTCATTTGATTGGGTTTTATTTATTTAAACACAGGAAGGCTTTTGTGTACAATAAAAGGGGTGTTATGGGGGCTCAATCATAACCACAGACTAGTGATCACTTGGGACATTATTTTAAGTAGCTAACATTCACGAAGGAATTTTAAACAAATTTGTAATAAGTGTCTCTTACAGTAAACGCACTTCATTCAAACAACCACTTTCTAAAGGTTTTGTTAACCCAATAGCTTTCCTCCAGACAGACAAAAAGCTTTTTAAAAGCATCAGAGTATATAAATATTTTAAACACAAACAAAGACAATATAGCTAAACTAACGCAATAGTTTGTAATAACTGAATGTTTTTAATACTTTAAAGTGGTCATAGTGTGAAAATCTGACTTCTTCCATGTTTAAGTGCTGTAAATGGATCCCCAGTGCGTCTATCAACCTAGAAAATGTGAAAAAGATCAATCCAGAAACTTTGTTTGGGTAAGACATTCTCTGCAAGCATGTGAAAACGTAGGTCCTTCAGAATTCGCCTGTTTTGTGAGGTAGGTAGCAAGGCGAATTACAATAATACCGCCCCCTTAATCTGCACTATCCAACCACAGCACTGCCATTTAGTGCAGAGAGAAAGAGGGAGAAAAAAAAATGGAATTGACAGCACAATTGAGTTTCAATTACAACAAACCACCATCATTGCATTTCATCCCACCCATCGCACCCAAGAACCAAAGTGTCAATTTTAACAAGCTATAACTAGTTATCTGTGGGGTATTTTGAGCTAAAACCTCACTTACGCACTCTGAGGGCACCAAATATTTATTTTACATCTTTAAAAAAAATCTCATAATATGACCCCTTTAAAAGGTGAAGTCAACGTTTAAGCAAAGTGCACACGATTGTTAATGCTTGTGTGTGTTCTGACAAGTGAAAGATGATCAACGATAAGGAAGAATGCATTTTTTTAATAAATGTATATATTTTAATGAAGTTCAAACTTATTTGTGCATTAGGATAATGCTTTGTTTGTACATCATATTATTCAGCAAGTCATTGCATATTGCATTTTTCTTCGATATCTTTCAGCCCCAAGACACACTGCTCATGACAGATGCGAAGGTTTTGACAGTCTATGGGCAACACTAGCCCCTGTGAATGACAGGTGAACTCCCTCTCCCACTGCTTGCAATATCAAATGCTGCCAAATGCTGAGACTGGGTCCAACAGGTTACTTAGCAACTGTAACCTTATATGGTCAAACCAAGCAATCAATCACAGTTGCTTCCTGAGAAGTGATTCAAGGCCCAGAACCGCAGAACAGGAATACGACTACAATAGAGGTGTGGGATGAACTGGACTTGGGGGAGGGGAGTGTTAAGGGTGTGTAGGGATGGGGTGTCTAATTCACTCCAGCGCTTACGCTTGGAGGAGGGAATTTAAAAATCCCCATGCTGCTAGGAAGTGCCCCCAAGCTCTCATGCCTAGGGTGTGTGTGACTGCAGGGAGCGGGTATTGCTTTGTTTGGAATTGGTGTGTATTAGATTAATAAGCAGTTCTGATTCAATAGCGTTGAAATAAGTAAAGGAGACGGGGAAATTTAAAAGAATGAAAGATATTCAAACTCGAAATAACAGATGCTCGTAAAGAGAAACCAATACTTCCCAAGGGGTGGCTAACGGTCGAGACGCAAGTATATGGATGTTAATGAGCGTTTTTCCTTTTTTAAACAAGATAGTTGTTGGTTTTACAAAGACATAACTATACAGTACACACTTAAAAATAAAAGTTCTAAAAAGGGTTTTTCTTCGCAGTGGTGCCATAGAAGGAACACTTTTGGCACCCTAAGGAACCTTTTAGTCAGAGATCCTTTTATAGTCGCAAATACCCTTTTCATCACAAAGAACATTTTGAGCAACAAAATTGTTTTGTGGATGTTTAAGGGTTATTTATGCATTTTAGGAACCTTTATTTTTAAGGGTGTACCGAGCTTGACTAACTGGAGTTAGTCACTCCTGCAGCATTCGTCATATTTCAATCAGGCTCTGGTTTGACAGGCAAACACTGCACTTCAATTCATGATGTACCAAAAGGCAAGATTTTGCTCTCATGTTACATATTTATTCTTAACGTATTTTGCACAAATCTATTTAGAGTGACGTCGCGAAGTCCATCAGTTTAATAAGCGGAAAAAAGCGGCATTTGGGCGGGTTCGTCAAAAGTTCATAAAATTCTTATTAAATCAGTAAAGCGATTACAGACTTGGTATAAATTATGCAAATGCATTTGAAATTATCAATACTGAAGATTACATGCTTGGCAGCTTTTGTTTTAGGAAATGCTTGCGCCTTATCAAATGCATAGCCCAAATATGTATACAATGTTTTCATCTCCCAGGTCTTTAGTTTTAAATCATGCCAATGCATGAATCTGGTACCGTCCACATACCAACCTTTCCTCTTTGTTTGGAAATACTGGTTCAATCCTGCTTGTAAACTATCCCCCCTAAAAAAAAACGACTCCGTTCAGAGTCAAGCATTTTTACAAAGGCATTTTCGTGTGTATTGTTTTTCAACAATAATGGTCCATGAGTGCGTTTACACTAAGCCACGGGAGTTAAATGAAGCTCTGTGTCAGCTAGTCTGTATTTGCGGCCGCTTTCAGACTAACGTTAGCTAGCCGAGCTCAAAACAACTAACGTTATTCATCCACACTGCATAATTATCTATAGTCCAAAGCGACCACTAACACTACCGTATAATCTAGTCGTAACTAAAACCCGGTTACAAATGTTAATGATCGCTCGGGAAAGCTTGGTAAAACGAACTGGCTGTCGAAATTTAAATCTACTAGCTGGTTAGCCGAGACTAAACAACCCACATCCCCGTCCCTTCCTTCTCCATGTCAACCATACCAACCCGAGTATCGAGTCTTTTACCTGGGGTTAGCCTGTGTTCCCCTCCCATGGACTGAGGCGACATTGAGCGTGCCGGGCTTTCTGTTGGCGGACGAAGGCTGCATCTCTGCGGGGAAGGAGTAGCAGGAGTCCCCGGTAGAGGATTGCACCTCCTCCGCTTGGGGGACTGCGGACTGAGAAGGGCCTCAAACTCCATAGATCGCTTTAACGTCGCGCCACAAGCCATGGTCGCTGAATCAACGAAACGATTAACAAAATAAACGACAATATGAAACGTTTCAGGCCACAAAATGTCGTCGAATCCCCTTTCAATTTCGCCTTTTTGTTGTTGAGCTTTGTACTCTGTCGGTGGCTCCCCCTGCGTTCGCAGTCGCACACCGGTTTAAACGCCAAGTGCCTGATTTGTAGCAAAAAATGCTAAAACGACGCAGCCGAGGACTGTACCATTCCCGAAAAGGTGGGTACGAAAAAACAGGTTTGTTTTTATGAAAATATGACGGATTTCTATGTTGAATAGTTACTAAGCAACCATCCACGTGTACGCGGCGCAAAGTACCGTGCATTAATTTAAGTCACATTTAAAATATTTGTATACTTTAAAAGTGAGACTGCTAACAGTTGTACGCGTCCCAACCAGTGTTTGGAGGTTTGTATTAAAGCCCTTTCAGTTTCCAGTGAAGTGTTATTACAAATCATAACGATTAATAAAAGTGAAATTTACTTACTTTAGGTTTATGTTTGCCATTGTTTAGCTTAACTTCTTGCTAACAGGCATCTTGCATCGACTTTATATGCAAGCTGTAACTTATTTGACTAGAAAATAACTATATATTTTAATTAAAAACGTACTTTTTAAAGATTATTATACGTAGAGATCGTTTTAGGTAAACACATAACATAAAAATATGATGTAATTTTTTTTTTTTTTTCATTACAATCTTTTCTACAATGAACTACTGTAGCATTATTGACTCTTTCTTAACTGCATATATAAATCATAAAATCTATTATTCTTTCTTAACTTTATACTTGTAATTCTTCAATGATGACCTAGTAGGCTTAGTTAATAATTTATAATGTTATGAAAAATACAATAATCCAAAAATGAGACAATTTTTTCTTAATTTGGCCACAACTTTCTCTGTGTTTTAGCAAATGTAATGATTTTTAGTGACAAATCTTATATTTACACATATTTTAAGAAAATGCTTTGAAATATTTCAAAAACTCAACAATATACCATGGGCAAATTTACTAACCAGAAATTAAGCTCTGTATTTTGCACACGCCTACTAAAGGGTTAATGGTGCCACATCAAAAGTAAAAATGACAAATTTTACCTCTTTGCAAAAGGAAAAACCACCAACAATCAATAATGCATGATTATATGGTGTCATGGGTTTGCAATCAAAAACATTGTTAAAGGGGCCATGGCATGAAAATCTGGCTTTTTCCATGTTTAAGTGCTATAATTGGGTCCCCAGTGCTTCTATCAACCTAGAAAATGTGAAAAAGATCAACCCAGTAACTTAGTTTTAGTAAACCATTCTCTACAAGCATATGAAAAAATAGGTAGTTGAAATTTGGCTCTCCTTATGATGTCATAAGGAGCTCTTATTATAATAATATTGCCCCTTAATCTGCACTGTACAACCACAGCACTGCCATTTAGTGCAGAGAAAAGCACAATTGAGTTTTAATTGCAAAAAACCACCATCATTGTGATCAGTGTTTGAATTTCATCAGCTCATTTGCATTTTAAAGGACACACCCAAAACGGCACATTTTTGAACATACCTACAAAGTGGCAATTTTAACATGCTATAGGAAATTATTTATATGGTATTTTGAGCTAAAACTTCACATATGTGCTCTTGTGACACCAAAGATTTATTTGACATGTTAAAAATGTCTTGTGCCATGGCCCCTTTAAAATAGAAGTCAATGGGGCAAAAAATGGCCACAAACCATAAATGAGGGAGAAAAAAATAAAATCTGATGCTGCACAAAAACTAAAAATGCATCAAAGCTAATGTTTTTACTAATCTTTGGCATGCCCAAGACTGTGAAAAAGGTGAAAAAAGTCCACAATCACTTTTGATATTGAAAATCAGTCATTTTGTGTTTTTTTCCCCCTCAAATCAGTGACATCACTTATAAACTTGGCTATTAAAGAGTTAAAATCATGAAATTTTTGTAAACATTTGGTAGTTTTGATCAGTACTGAGGTCGACTAATAGATTTATGCAAAAAGTTTGAAAAAAATATTCATCTGATACATTTTACCCGAAATAGTGAATTTAAACAATGCACAAGGGTTAAATGATTGTTTCATTGAATTTGTTGAAAACCAAACAATTGCTTAGCTTTATTTAGAGCTTAAAGCAAAACATACAATAATGCAGAATATCTTTAGTTAAAACTGTTTTACATCAACTACTAAACAATTTGCATTCTTTAACTCTTGACTCCTTGCAATGTTTAATAGGCCTATTTTTATAATGTATTGTTGTCTTCCTAATAGTAAAAAAAATAAAAGAAGAACAGTGAAGCCAGAAAGTGATGACAAGATTGCAGTATCACAATACTTAAAGTATAATCTATCAAGAAATTTAAGTTTTTGTTAGTGGTCATCGTTAAAGCTGTAGGTATTTTGTTTCACAATGTAAACTACTTACATTTTGGCAAAGGTGTTTTTACGCTTGTTTCACAACATGGTAGCTGATGAGTTCAGCTGTTTTGAATCTGTTAGGTCATTTAAGCCCACAGTTCATCTAAGTTCATCTCAACATATGCACAGACCTATTACATGTTTATTTAAACAAAATATCTAGCATTTTTATTATTAATGACAGAATCCAAACACATACAGCGCTTACAAAACATACATACATAAAATAAAAATTTCAAGGCATCTACTTCAGTTTATAAACAAACCAACCTCTCCCCTATAGGTTTAGGATGTAAATAATATAATAGATGACAGAAGTCTTTATTGTGTTACATATTGCTTACCTTATTGCTATAGAAAAACATTGTGGTCAACATTAAATACAATGTTAACATATTTTACATATTATAAACAAAAAACACAAATCATCACATAACTCATAATCATAACTGCCTGTCTACACTCTCAGAAACAGTTTCTTGGTTGCTTTGGTCAGGTGTCTGATCCTTGTTCCTTCTGGAAAGCCCAAAGTCATTTTCCAACATACGTTCCCTCCATGCCTTGCAACATCCCAGCAATGCTAATAGTTCTCGCCTCAAGTCTCGGCATCGCAGGGCGTACAGGAGTGGGTTTACAGATGAGTTCACCAGACATAGTGTGCTACAGAAAGCAAACATTCGCTGCTGTTTAGTTGTAAGGGTCACCGAGACGTCTACCATCATAAAGGAGAGGACTGGTAGCCAACACACTGCGAGTATTAAGAAGATTATACCAAAGGTCCGTGCAAGGTGTATGTCCATGCGTATCTTAGCTTGTCCTTTGAAACTCTGTCTCCCCAGCTGAGATCCACCCATTGCTGTAACATGCCGATTTGCTTTCCACAGAATAAGGGCATAAGCCACCGTGATGAAAAAGAGCACCGCGAATTGCAGGCCCGTCCAACAGGCCAGGTAGTGGCGATCAACATAAGGGAAAATACGAGAGCAAGGAGGGTCCAACAAGGTTGGGCACCTCCAACCAATCAATGGCAGAAAGGAAATGAGAATTGTCAGACACCATAAAAACAAAATAGCCAGAATGGCCCTTGTGCGTGTGAGTAGCACTTTGTAATTGGAGGCCTGGTAGATGCAGAGATAGCGATCTAACGCTGTCAGCAACAGGCTTCCCACAGAGCCCGTGAATGCCATTGTAACACCTCCCAGCTTAAACAGAAACATATTAGGGCCATCATCACGATTATAAAGATGGAAATCTAGAAAACTGATGGTAAAGAAACAGCTAGCAAAGGTGTCGGCCAGTGCCAAGCTGCTGATGAACAGGTACGTTGGACGCCTTCGCAGAGTTGCAGAACTGGCTATGACCCCCAGGACCAGAACATTCTCCAAGAAAGTCACAGGGCCAGCAAGGAAACAGATTACACCGATACCTTCCTTCTCCCGGTCAGTCAGGACCATGTAGCACTTCAAACTGTTGCAAACTGTTAAGTTTTCACCTGCAACAGTTATGGATTGAGATTAGCAACATTATATGATTATATTAGGGCTGCGAAACGATTAATCGCGACTAATCGTTTGCAGAATACAAGTTTTTGTTTACATCATCATATATGTGTGTGTACTGTGTATAATAATTATGTATATAAATGCGCACACATGTATAATTCTGAGAAAAAATAAATGAATATATTTATTTATAAATTATATATAACTGTTAATATAAATTAAATTAATATAAAGTATATAAATTAAATATTTATTTATAATATAATATATTATAAATTATACAGTCATGGCCAAAAGTGTTGGCCCCCTTGCTAAATATGAGCAAAAAAATGCTATAATAATAATCTATAGTGTTACTTCTTTTAAAAGACAATTTAGGGGGGGGGGTTACATTATGAAATAAATGTTTTTCTCTAATACACACTGGTCACAATTATTGGCACCCTTTTATTTAATCCTCTTTGCCACTTTTATTTGCAAGGATGTCTGATTGGCAGGTGATCTTAGATTATTACTCCCTACAATTTTTTCCAGACCCTTTAAATGTTCATGCTCTACTCCAGTGGTTGCCAGGGCCCCCAGGGGGGGCGCGAGATAGTGCCAGGGGGGCCCCAGTTTTATGGCATTTTATAAATAATTTATCATGAATTCTGCATTCAAAAAAAAAAAAAGATTCAGAAATGACACATTAAAATTGTGTTCAATTAATTTAAAATATCACATTAAGAGCAAATATAGCTGCAAGCAGCGATACCGGGGTCAAGCCAAACATGGCAAAAAATTATTCATACGTGATGACTGTCATGATTTAAGATCTAAGTTTGCATTAGTTTTATGAAAAAATAGCAATTTTTTGTATCTTGAGACCACTAGGTGGCGCGGTGCAGAAACAATAGATGGTGCCTCAGGTCATGACTGTGATGACACATACCAAATTTAGTGTAAATACGATAAAGCAATACAGAGATATAGCCTTAAATGACTTGACCACTAGGGGGCACTAACCAAACAATAAATTGTGACTCAGGTCTTGATTGTGATGACACCCACCAAATTTGGTGTAAATACAATAAAGAGATGCAGAGATATAGCCTTAAATGACTTGACCACTAGGGGGCACTAACCAAACAATAAATTGTGACTCAGGTCTTGATTGTGATGACACCCACCAAATTTGGTGTAAATACAATAAAGAGATGCAGAAATATAGCCTTAAATGACTTGACCACTAGGGGGCACTGACCAAAAAATAAATTGTGACTCAGGTCTTGATTGTGATGACACCCACCAAATTTGGTGTAAATACGATAAAGAGATGCAGAGATATAGCTTCAAATCTCTTGACCACTAGGGGGCACCGAAAAGTTTACAAGTCCTCCCAGAACATGTAGGTAATGAACCATACCAAGTTTCATAACAATACACAGTTGCGTTTCTGAAATACTTGAACTTAAAGAAAAATTCAAAATGGCCGACACACAAAATGGCCGACCAAAAACCATGTGGTATCGTTTGACTCTGCATGCCTCACGAAATCTAACAAGACCAGTCTCATAATTTTACATTCAAATTTGCAGTAGTTATAAGCAAAAATAGACATTTTTTATATCTCGTGACCAGTAGGGGGCAGTGTGACGAAATGGTGCATGCACCCTCAGGTCATCACTGTTATGACATATACCAAGTCTCATATTAATACGCAAAAGTTTTGCGAAGATACAGGCTCAAACACATTTTGGCGTGCTCGCCCTCGCATTCTTTGATGCGTTATAGGACAACGGATAGGTCTACCGAAAATCTTTTGATAACTTTTTGTCTAGAGTGTCTCTAGATGATGCATACCAAAAATCAAGCCAATCACACGAGCGCTCTAGGAGGAGTTCGAAAAAGTAGGTGTTCAATATAATTCAAAATGGCCGACAGGAAGTAGGTTTGACTCAGACATATTTTATACCGTCGGACTCAGCATGAGCCAAGGAATCAATTGAGTGAAGTCTTATGTCATAGTGGCAATTTAATCAAATGATATAAAGATTTTAAACAATTTATTTACATATCCTGACCACTAGGTGGCGCCGTCCTAAAGATTTATAGGTGCGCTCAGAACATGTCACCGATGAACCATGCCAAATTTCGTAGCGATACGCCATTCGGTTTGTGAAATACTGAACTTAATGAGAAAATTCAAAATGGCCGACACCCAAAATGGCCGACCGAAAATGGTTTGGTATCGTTTGACTCGGCATGCCTCAAGGAATCTAACAAGACCTCCTTCATGATTTTAGACTCAAGTTTGAAGTAGTTATAAGCGAAAATAGGCATTTTTCGAATCTCGTGACCACTAGGTGGCGCTGTGACGAAACGTTGCAGGCACCCTCAGGTCATGACTGTTATGACATATACCAAGTTTCGTGTCGATACAATAAAGTTTTGCGAAGATACGGCCTCACGTCCGTTTTGGCGTTCTCGCCTTCATATATGTTGTCAATTTATATGAGAACGCATTGGTCTATCAAAAAGCTTTTGATAACTTTTTGTCTTGGGTGTCTCTAGATGCTACATACCAAAGGACATGCAAATCGGACAAACGGTCTAGGAGGAGTTCGAAAAAGTAGGTTTTACGAAAAATTCAAAATGGCGGAAAGATGTGCATGACACAAATGACATCAATGTGTGCAATTGAATCATCATGAGCCAAAGATTCAGAGGAAACAAGAATTTAGTTTCTAGGACTCACGGGCCAGAAGTTATAAGCATGAACATAAGTGGATTTTTGGACTGTTGGTGGCGCTAGAGGGTTTGAGTCAGACACACCAATGTTGCTATAGTAACTTCTTAGACTGTCCTCTACATGTGTGCCAAATTACATAACTTTCCTACGTACGGTTCTATGGGCTGCCATTGACTTCAATGGAGGAAGAAGGAAGAAGAATAATAATAAGAAAACTAACAGATACAATAGGTGTCTACGCCACTTCGTGGCTTGACCCCTAATAAGTAATTAGTCTAACACAAAATGAATATATATAATTTATTGATTTCTTTTTAATTGCGTTAACACAATTAGTTTGAGTTTGTGTTCTGGAAAAAGAATTTCCCAGCATGCTTTGCATGCAACTGGTTTTGGAGAGAATTTTTTTTAATTAAGTGTTATTTTATGCATTTTTAGGTAAAGAGAAAGACTTCACTGAAAAAAATGATTCATTGAATTTACTCAATTTTTTAAGGTAAGTGGTTGCAATCAATTTATTTAAGCTACATCTAAACAAAAGTTTTATATTTCATTTTACTTTACTAATCTTTTTTGTTTAAATGTAGCTTAAATAAATTGATTGCAACCACTTACCTTAAAAAATTGAGTAAATTCAATGAATAATTTTTTTTAGTGATAGTGTTTAATGTCATTTATCTTATTGATTTAGAAGCGTTTGTGTTACATTTTTTAAAATTGTTTGGTTACCATCGTGCAGAAGAGTGGCGCTTGTGGTTAGGTTGTGGATGTGACGTATTTCTCTCAATGAGCACTGTTAATGCCTGTTTGGAGATCAGTCTCTTCTCACATGCTCATCCAAAGTATCATGTGTTATTTTCATTAGCATGCTAATGCTTATGCTAATTAGTATGATATAAAAACGTTTTATATAAAATAACAGAATTGAGTTAGTCAGAGTACACTACATTGAGTTATTCTAACTACGCTAAATCGAGTTATTCAGACTACACTAATTTGAGTTAATGCAACTAATTTCCTTTAAATTGAGTTGGACTAACTCAATATATTTTTATTGTGTAAAGCAGTTTTTATGAGTTAGGGGTACACATTCATATTGGATGGAAATCCTTCCCACAATTTTATTGAGTTAATCTAATGAATCATTTTTTTGAGTGTGTGTAATTAAACATATAAAAATAAGGCTTACCAAAAGCACTACTTTTTAGTATAATTAGATATGTGTTTTAGTAAAATGTTGAGTTTTATTTTCTTTGGGAGGCCGCAAAGGAATGCACCGTACACAAGGGGGGCCGCCCGCTGAAAAAGTTTGAGAACCACTGCTCTACTCTTCAGTTCGGTCCAGTCATTTTATGTATGGTTTAGGTCAGGGAGCTGGGATGGCTTGTGACCCATTTTTGTTGATTTTGATGCAGTGGCGGCCAGTGACTTCTTTTTTCGAGGGCGCCCGATGCGAAGTTCGCCACAACATGTTTGTATGTAGCCCGTCATGTGTGTGGTTCGTAATTTCAAAATATGTGTTCGGCGCATCGAGCGATCATATGTGCATCACATGTCCTGTCAAAACAAGCGCCTGCTGCAGACGCGTCTAAAGGGTTTACGATAAAAGAGACGTGTGCGTTTGCCAGATACTCGCATAATCTCAATCGTAATCAGAGTTTACTGTTAAGGGAGTGTCTTGCGTGTATTTTGGGAACGTGAGCGTCTCTTTTCATAAACGGTTTAGACGCGGGTGCAGCGGCACTTATTTTGACAAAACACTTGATGCACATGGTTCACATGATGAAACAAACACATATTTTGAAAACACAAGCAACACACGACACTCTCGGAAGAGCAGTCACGAGCCGCCACTGTTTTGATGTTTGTTTTGAACAAATGTCTTGAAGAAAGATTTAATCACGACCCATTATAAGATTTCTAGCACAAGTCAGGTTTTGAATTTCTATGGTATTTGATATAATCAATGATGCAATGCATCTTAATGTCCAGATGTCCAGGACCTCTGTTACAAAATTAGGTTCAAAACAATTAGGGTCCGGTGGTATATTTAATTGTAGACATAGATTTGTAGCACTTTTTAATCTTTTTAAGCCATCGTGTTCCTGCTGCCAAAAAACCTCTTCTGTTTCATATGGCCGCAGAACCCAGTTCTGTTCAAAGTTCCAGTTTGGTAAATGAATATACTGGAGTTTGTTTTTTGCATGAGAGCAGAGGATTTCTTAAACTTTCCCAAAAAAACTTCCTTTTTTATTATTTTTAAAGCTTTCTAACCTCAAGATTTAACTGCTTTCTAAAGTTCTCTATCTGTGGTCCTTGGAGAGTCTTTTATTCTCCATGCTGAGCATTAAGATGATATAGACACACATCCTCTTTTTAAGGCAGATTTGCAACATCCATAGTCGATTAAAATTTTTTCATTATTTCCCTGATTGTGGAAATAGATGTTTTTATGGTTTAACTATTTCCTTAAAGCCACTTTCTATTCTGCGTAGCTCAACGATCTTTTGCTGCACATCAGAACTATTCTTTGGTTTTATCCACCGTGATGATTAAGGGGACTTGGGGCTTGTGTTACTTAATATTTATTCTCTTGTGAAACAGGAAGCCATGACTGGACAACATCATGTTTTGCTAAGACAATCACCATGGTTTGCTAAGAAAATCTTAAAGGTCACGTTCTTTCTGATCCCATTTTTAATGTTGCTATAATAGCATAAGTAATAGATGTAAAATGATAAAGCTCAAAGTTCACTGCCAGGAGATATATTTTCTTGAACAGAATTCGCATTTCAAAGCCTACAGTGAACGGCCGGTTTGGACTACAGCCCTCTACTTCCTGCTTTTATGACGTCAGTAGAACAGTTTTTTTGACTAAACTCCGCCCACAGGAATATGTCAGTCGCCAGCTAAGCTAACGGCAAGCTAAGCTGCTATTGAATCAAAACACACTAAACAAGCTACAAAACTCGATACGTATTTTCTGTAGGAGGGACTTCATAGAACAAGGTAGACATCAGCCCGTTTTGAGGACACTGAAAACAGCACTATACAGATAAGTAAATTGTGTGAAAAATACCGCTTTTTACACGTGAGCACATGTTATATTGTGCACTGAAAACACAATCAAAGCTTCAAAAACACAGAAAGAACGGGACCTTTATTATCAATGTTAATAGACTTCAGAGATATTTTACTCTAGTCTAGATTTTATATCATCCTTTAGCATTATTTCTAGACTTTAACCTAAATAGCGAAATTTTCAGACCCTGCCTGTGAAAACCAGCACAATCAAATTCTGAGAACGAGTATCAAAGTTTGATTTCAGCCATTAATTTCACTATGATTTTAATCTTAGTAATGGTCTTACTCGGTCAATATTAAAGATTTCAACAAGGTTATATTTTCACAGAATGTTCTTTTACTCCGCTTTTCTTAGGATGATTTTGATGTAGAAAACAGTAAATACAAAAATGACACTAGCTGGGTTTTCACAAGACCACAAAACCCAGCTGTAAAAAGTAGAAGTTGGATCAACTTAAAAAAAATTACTTCAATTGGTAACACCTTAAAGGGATAGTTCACCCAAAAATGAAAATTCTGTCATCTACCACCCTCATATTGTTACAAACCTGTATAAATTTCTTTGT
Organism: Misgurnus anguillicaudatus; assembly: GCF_027580225.2. NCBI lineage: Eukaryota > Metazoa > Chordata > Actinopteri > Cypriniformes > Cobitidae > Misgurnus > Misgurnus anguillicaudatus. Next base: position 27,274,713 of record NC_073346.2, on the reverse strand, counting down.
TTTGATGAACACAAAGAAAGATATTTTGATAAATAAAATGTATACAGATTTGTAACAGCATGTAAGTGAGTAAATGATGACAGCATTCATTTTTGGGTGAACTATCCCTTTAAAATATTTTAACATTTTCAAAACGTTTCAAAATTTAGGTTGAAAAAAGTACATTTTTAGGCGTTACCAAATTAAGTAATTTTCTAAGTTTATCCAACTTTTACTTTTAACAGTGCATTCATTAAAGTATTTTTTTATTGAGATTTATACATCATTTGAAAGCTGATTTTTTAGATTTCCATTTATGTATGGTTTGTTATGATAGGACAATATTTGGCCGAGATACAACTATTTAAAAACCTGGAATCTGAGGGTGTAAACAAATAAAAAAAAATGTGTCCAAATGAAATCCTTAGCGACACATCTTACAAATGATTAATACATTTTGATAGATTTACGGTAGAACATTTTACAAAATATCTTCATGGAACATAAATCTTTACCTAATATCCTAATGATTTGGCATAAAAATAAATAATTTTGTCCCATATATATTTTTGGCTATTGCTACATACTTGTACTATTTATGGCTGGTTTTGTGGGACAGTGTCACATGTGAAAATAGAGTGACAAAACTTGACAGGCTGTATTTCTTCACAGAGTCAGACCACAAAAAGTCTAAGTGAAAAACTACCTGCTTTTGAAAGTGTAGTTTCATTTGAGTAAAGCAAAGTGGTTGCTTCGTGAGATTGTTCTGTTTGGCCCTCCATTTTAAACCAAATGATCTGTAAAAAAATATATAAAATTATTCACATTTCATTACATTCATAAAATTCACGAACCAATTGTTCCAACTTCCGTTCCAGCTTGCTTTGGACACTGTTTGTACACTGTACGATTTCACCAACAGGAAATAAGCAATGTTATACTTTTTCATTCAGATTATGTAGGCCAAATCAACATGGGCATCGTTTTAAAATAGTGAATTCTAAATTGGACATGATGAAGAGGGATAAAATACACACACAAAATTCATATAAAGTGAAACATGTCTCCAAGCAATATTTTTATTAGGCTAATGCATTCTATAAATAAAACCGCACATTATTCAGGCAACATGGCTTTGATTGGGAACAGAAGTGATCCGCCTGGCTCATATTGTCAATTTGTATAAGGTTTAAAGTGATAACTTGCATTATTATATAGTCATAAAGAGTTTATAAACATTTTTCACATTCTCATTACTTAAAAATGTATTAAATACTTTACACAACTCCTAAAGCTTTTCAATTAGCCTGTAGATATGGATATTGCCCTCTGCTGGCTCAAAGACCAAATAGGTTAAAGCAAAGGCGAGGATGGTTAAATTATCATTTAAAGCAGGGCTATATGTTGTTGTTTTTTATTTGCACATTATTACACCAAAACAGTATTTTTTAAATGCTTAGTCAGTGGTTCTCAAATTGGGGCGACATGTTGTCAGGGGGGTGCAAGATGCTGCTAGGGGAGCCCAGTTTTGTGACATTTAAAAAATAAAGTACATTAAGTTATTATCAATTCTGTGCAGTCTAATCTTAGAAAAATATAGCTACCAGCTACCAACCAACAGCAGTACATTAATTTAATATGCGCGAAAGGATGCACCCTACACAAGCACGTTGCAAAGTGTAAGAACCAAGGTGCCAAGTTACAAGTGCCAAGTGTTATTTATACAAACATAATACTGTAAACAATTCTTTTGCATAGTTTAATAAAATAGTTTTCTTCTACTTTCTAAAAACTACTTAAAAAAAAAAAATTATATCAATAAGTCACTTTTATTTAATAACTTGTTAACGTTGTTTCACTCTTTTTCAAGTGAAATGTAAGAACAGTCCTTAAATGGATAGTTTACCCAAAAATAAAAATTCTGTCATCATTTACTCACCCTCATGTTGTTACAAACCTGTATAAATGTATTTGTACTGATGAACACGAAGGAAGATATTTTAAGGAATGTTTGTACATAAACCAATCATGAGCCCCATTTACTAATAACATACATTTTACTTGTATTCAGTGATGTAAATTTCTCATTAAACAAGAAAAAAACAACTTCAAATGTCAGTTTTGGCATAGACTACGCTTTGAACAAATGAAGTGGTTTCCTACCTTCGTGTTTGTCCGTTGGTGGATTTTCACAGGAAACCAATATTGTTTCACTATCTTTCACAAATAAGATCTTTCTGCTTTCTTCTTCTGGTTACAACACCATATAACACACCCCCAATGAAAGAGAGAGAGAGAGAGGGAGTAAAAGAACCACAATACATTTAGCTTCCGTATCAAGTTGGTCTAGTCAGATAATATTATGTTAATCGTGATGTATTCACTCTAAATTCTGCTGGGTTATTTTCAACCCAATGTTGGGTAAATTTTAGACCAAACACATTGGGTTATAATAAATCAACCTATGCTGGGTTGTTGTTAACCATGAGTTATTAATTCAACATGTGTTTGTCCAATATTTACACAGCATTGAGTTCAAAATAACCCAGCTGAATTTACAGTGTTCATTCACATATTCACAAGTGGTGGTGTTTATAATCATTAATACACTAGACTGTAGAGATACAAGACATAGTTTACAAATCCAATGAAAAGTCACAATCCTTCATTTTCTGAGCATCACATTATAGCATCCAAAGAGGAATTTTGGTGTCATCATAAAATAGCAAATGAATATTAACCCTCATAAGCCCCGATTTTCCTGTATATGTTATAGTTCTGTGGGGGCAAAAATGACCCCAGAAATGAAAAGGGTGATTACAAAAAAAATATGTTATAGTTAGTTCTGTGGGGGTAAAAATGACCCCAGAAATTAAAAGAGTGATTACAAAAAAATATATAAATTTTTAATGATACAAATAATATACTATTATTTTAATTAATTAATTAATTAATTAATTAATTAATTAACTTGCCTGTAAAATATAAAATTGTTATGAACAATGCACATACATTATAATCTAAATTTGATTTAAATTGTTTTTAGATATTGATCTAGATGTAATGTATTGAATTCGGCCATCTGGTGTTTAGAAAAAAAGAAAAAAAGAATTACATTTTAGGAAATATCATTTCGACCAGCAGAGGGACATAGAGACCCATTTATTTCACTGGATGTGGACAACTGCTCACATCACTACTTTAGTGATACATTTTGTGAATTTATGTATATATAGACATTAGAAAGAACATTAAAAATAAATAATTTCAAATAGTAGAATTTTTGGTAGTTTTTGATGGATTTTGAAATCTTTGTTTTTACAAAATGCCACAGAAGTTTGACTGAATGTAAGTGTGTGTGTGTGCGTGCGTGTGTTTGAGCATGTATTTTCTATATTGCATTTGTGTTCTAGTAGCAGGCCTTCTTTTCTGTGTGGAAATTTTCAGATTTATTCTGGATGCATTGATTTTTTTGTTGTTTTTTTTACAAAAAAAGGGGGAAAAGGGATTTTTTGCAATTCCCAATCATTTTCAATTCATTTTTACCCCAGTACTATGGGCTTTTGGTAAATTTTTTTAAACATCTTTAGAACGACCGAATCAAGCCCAGGTTTTTTATATGAATATTGACAGATAGTCTAGAAAAGTCACAAAATCTTATTTCTCTGGAATGAAGGGAACCATGTTTTTTAACTAAAGAAAAGTGGCTTGGGGGTAAGATTGACCCCAAGGGACTTATAAGGGTTAAATGTTGAAAGTTTCTATCTTTGCCACAGCTTCTCATTTACTGATTCCAGCATTTACTGACCCATTTTACCAATTTACCTTATGTAATAAAGAATAGTGGAAAAATATGGTTACATGCACTGCCACTTAAACCTTATACATTTCTGTCCTTAGGAATACTTATTATAGCTTATTAAGCTAAAGACTTCATAATAACTCAATTTGCTTGCATTTATAAATAATGAATGCACAAATACACCGACAGACAGACAGAGACAGACAGATATTTAGTGTAGTTTTCTTTTTAATCAACAGGTGTCGCCTATCTATAGATCACTTATTTATCTGTGCTCACCTTGCAGAATCTGTAAGCCTATTTTTGAAAACATGACACATCATACAATTATGTTTACTGACCATGCAATATATATTTGTATAGAAAAGTATACAGTTTTTATTAACCCCTTGTGCACAGCTATCACAAAATACAACAATGTTCAAGGGTTAACACACAGCTATTAAAAAGCCTATTAAGTATTACATTTATGCTTTTGGCAGATACCTTTGTCCAAAGTGACTCACTTACAGTGAGATCAAGGTACATTAGTCTGTTCCCTGGAAACTAAACCATGCTTGGCACCATACTTTACCAGCTAAGCAACAAGCAGTAATCCAAAGAATCTATCTATTCAATACCTTTAGTGGCCCTGATTTTCAAATAAGAATTTTATATTTTAATGGAACAGTGTAGTGTTTTGTGTATTTTTACATTTATGACTATGTTTACGTAGATGTTTCTCTTCCAACATAGTCAAATTTGGTCATTTGACCTCTTTTCAAATCACATGACAGATAAAAGCCTCCCAGCTGACCTACTTTTAAAACTTGGCCAGGCCTCTGGAAACTTCAATCCAAGGTTAAAGAAGGTGTGTACTTCCGTCATCGTCACAGATTTTGAATAAACAGGCAGGCGAGCGATCTGTTATGCAACAGGTTTGTTTGTGGGACAATCAGAATAAATTACAACTAATAAGTGGATTTTAACATAATAAAATATTTACATTTCATGCACACGGAAATAAGTTATGTTTGACATAAAAAATACAAGTCAAGATCGGGCCTAAAGTTTGTATTTTAACAGCTGTTCAATTTACAGCACCATAAACAATCTTTGTAAAACACCAAATGGCCCATATGCCTCCGCTAAGCACTCACTGATTTACGAATATCCTGCTACCCTGAAATCACACCTTTGTCAGTAAATTCTGTAAAAAATAAAAACACCTTTTCCTCCCTTTGTCATTGATATAACACAGACTAGACACTTCACAGTTTGATCTACCTGTTGTTACATGCCAGCAGGTGGTGTGATACTTAAAAGGTGGTTTCGAAGAGGAATTCGGTACAGTCACACCTTTTAAACGACTATGCTAATGCATGCTAAGTCTAAATTACCGATTCAAACGGCTTTTACTACATGTTGAACTCTTAACAACATCTTGAATTAATCTTTATTCTCTTTTTTTGTCTCATATGATAATTTATAACAAAATCAGTGGTTTGCTTGAGTTGTATACACAAGATCTGCTTTGGCTAGTTATTTCTGGCCAACTGAAGGCTGATCGTGTTCTCATAGTAAAGCTGAGTTTATTTGGACATGTAACGTTAAAGGTATTAAAATGACCGTCGTTTGTTGTTCTATGTTCACATCGGGTTATAATGATGCTGTACTGCACACGCACAAGAGTGCTGTGTCTTTTGTTGATCACACCGATATTATACATTGGTACAATTCACAGTTCATATTTGGGGATGAAACCAACCGGAAAACATCATGTGACATCTTTTCTTTCAAAGATTACAGTAACGCGGAAAAACCAAAATTCCCCAAACACGTATAACAATACGTGACGCAGAAAGCGTGGCAACAGGCGTGTCAACAGCTCCTATTGGTCCGACGACAGCAATGCTGCCGGCTGATTGGTCAGGGCCTCACACGGCAGAACTACTTATGCTTTGTTGAGGATCCATTTTGTTGGTAGACGAGGAGAGACTAACAGGACGAGAGATATACCACTCTGCTGTAGCCTCAGATTTCACAAAGGAGAATATTTCGGGAAAATATTTTTCCTTTTACAGCTACAAATTACGGATTAAATCTAGTGACGACGAAAGGCTTATTCCACCAAAGCCTGAGGAAGTCGGTAAGTTGATTTGACGTTATTTTAAGCAGAGAGTCGTCGACCGATCTGACGCCATGTTGCGTTCAGGATTCTTTGTTTTGGTGTGGGACCAAAAACATGACCTAATCCAGTATTGTTTGAGATAAATCTATAGTTGTACGTTTGCTTAACATTACAGTGTTATAAATGCATATGTTATTTCCAAAAAACTTTAAAATTAAGATTTTTTTCGATAATTTTCTGGAAAAAAAACATGACGTCGAGCTGACCTGAGGAAGACTGGTGTTTATGTTATTACCTTTTAGATGAAATAACTATTTTCGTCTGGCTTTATTATGTCATACTCTAAATTGTAATTTATTGGAATATATTGTTTTATTTTTTTACCAGTTGTTTACTTGTGATATATTAAATATAATTAAAACTATAAAAATACTTAAATATGTGATATAATTGTAGATAACGTGGGAAGCCGTCTTATAAAGACTTATTTTTTCTTTAGAAATACGGCTTCTAGAGTACCGTGCGCCGAGGTGAATTCATGTTCAGCTCGGTTTCACGACAAAACAACGCTCATTGGCACATGAAAACCTCAGATCCTGCTGGACATAGATGTGCAGCGAGAAGTAGATCAACTACTTCGAGGACCTGGAGCCCGATTGGCGAAGAGAAATTAAAAAGTAAAGAACGCAACGCACTCAACTTTTTCACAACAGAAAGGTAAGTGGAGGAAGTGACTGGGGGATGGGCGGAAACGGGACGGCTGTCTCGTTCTGCACGTAGCCCTTTGTTATTGGTACGCTGAAACACCACAACTTTGATATTTGATACAGTTGTTTTTTTACTGTTTGCCCACTTTTCTGTTGTCTAATGTTTTGCATGTCTAAATGTTTATTGTTTTAAATTAAACATTTACCGTTTGTTTTTTGTTGTTTGCTTTGCTGATTAGGTGACATCCAATTAAAGCAGTATGGGAGGTGGCGAGAGATACAACATTCCAGATCGTCCAGCGCCCAAAAAGAGCCACCAGATTGGCCGGGGGAAGCAGAGAAGCCGAGACCAGAATGGGGTGATGCATTCTGCCGCCTCAGGAGCCTTAGGGGTGCCTCTTCACCGCAGGGTTGAGAAGGGCACCAACTATTCATGGTCTCCTGAGACTGTAGACAAGAAGAATGCCTCGGTTCGTTTTGTCACACAATTTGATCAGAATTGGGAGGGTACTATGTCTCATTTGAACAAACTGTTGTCAGCTCAGTGTGGTCAGAACTACGCTGGAGCCAAGTTTAGTGAACCACCATCCCCAAGTGTGCTACCTAAGCCCCCGAGCCACTGGGTGTCTCTTCCTATGGGTCCTTGCGATCACCGTGAGAAAATGACCTTTCAGTTGAAGAGCCTCCTGAAGGTTCAGGCCTAAGGTGGTTTCTCACTGCTGCTCTTTTTAAGCCAATCTTCGAACGAAAGCTCTGTTTTGGTCTCCTTCCTTCACCTTGAATGCTCCAACGATGTAATATATTTTTATAGCTATTTTTAGATTTTGGTGTTCAGGTGATGACCATTCGATTGACAGTCTGATGCCCATCACCTTAGTTTTTTTTTAAAGTTTACTTAACTATTTATTACGTCGTTGTGGCCTTAAGGGGGTGGTTGAGAATTCTTAACATGAGTTTTATGCCATGACAAACGATGAACTGGATGTCCTCCTTTATTACTCATTGCTCTGTTATGCTCTTTTGTTTTGTTTTGTTGTTTTTTTGATGGCTGTTTGTGACAGTCAGTGTGTTTTTCTTCTCAACCCAGCCTAATAGATGTCAGAATATTCGGTTTTATGTTTAGTTTTCAGCTTGCTGAGTATGTATGCACACTCTCTGCTTGAGTTTTAATCATGTATGGAGTGTCAGAAACTTCTTGGTGCTAAGCACAGCAGCATTTGTAGCGTTGTTATAGTGCATACTGCATTCCCAGGTATCTTTTTGTTTAGCTTTTTCGGGAAGTAAAAGCCACTTGACTTCGTTCTGCAGGGAGACCTTCGCGAACAGATTATGAAGGGGGAACAAGCTTAAGTGAACATAGGTCATACGACTAACCTCAAGCCTAATGAGGTGGCACAATGGACCATGTGATTTCAACACCTGTACTTTTTTATAGCGCTGCGCGCATTGCACTATAGGTGTTGAAATTCACTAAGGTTCATAAGCTCGTTTGCAGCGATAAACTTTTTATGCATCCCTTACGTTATAGCTTAGAAGACTAAGTGTAATTTTTAATGTTTACCAAAGCTATCTTATCTGCTACTTTCTAGTGAAATCCCCCTTGATGACCAAATCTGGTTACAAGTGCCATAAATCATTTGGGTAAGGCATTGGCAGGCGTGTATATCAAGGTTTTGTTTCTTTGACAAATCGCTTTTGGAATTCAGTTTTCCTTTTTTTAAGCTTTGCAATATTTTTAGAACGATCGCACAGCAAATTTGCGGAGGGAGTTGTGACTGCGAGACCACAGGATGGATTTTTCTCTGGTCTCGTTTCATGGCCTTTTTTGCTTTGCGATGCGTTTTGATGTTATGAACGTTGTGTACGTTATGTTATGAAAGTGTGTATCATGATGTGGGGGAACTGAGACTTTGGGCATCCAATATGGATTAAGTCCAGCGTGGACGTTTACAGTGTTTAAAAGAAAGTAGTCAGCATTTTACACACGCACACTGCCCTTTCTCACTTGTTGTTATTCTTGCACTGCTGTTCGTTTGTGTTCAAAAATTTCAGACAATGTTGGTCTTTCAACTGTGGGTTTGTGATGAAGCACCCCTTCCCACTTATGAGTGTGGTAAACTACCTCTCTGGCAGAACGTGATATTAATAGCTATCTTAAAGATGACAAAACAAAGCTGATGAGTTTCGATGTGTGTAATAGAGCCATGTAAATAATGAAATGTATAAAATGTTGTAGCATATTGTACATTTTGCAGGAATTTGAAACCTGCTGATAAAGTATTTTTAGTAATAACACTGAATGTATAAGTCGTGCTAAGGACATGGCTTGTTTTCAAATGCTGAAGAATATTTTGTTTAAAAAAAAAGAAAATAAATTGCCTATAGTGCGTCAAAACCCCTGCACTGTGCAATTGTTGCCCAGTGACCTTGCACATATTTTTTGTATAATGCACTAAGTAGGGGCAAAGCGAACTTGAAGTGCAACATAAAAAAATAAAGAAAAACCAACATTTTGAACTCGAAAGGGACTTTTATACTTTTTTGTTTTCTCCCCACCCTATGCAAGTGAAAAAAGTATTTTAATTTTGCTTTGTTACAAAAGTTATTTGGCCCCTGATTTAAAGTTATTAAGCTAAAGACCAAGCAGCATACATTTGCTTCCAGACATTGGTTTTTCCTCCGCAAACTAATGTTTAAAGCAAATGGTGATGCAGTTTGATTCTAAGAGTTACAAATTATGTTTTAACCTTTTTAAAAGTAAGTTATTTTTCTGGAATTTGTTAAAGTCCTTTTCCTAAATTTGACGATGTCCTGAATAATTGGCTTTGAATTTGTCCCAACCTTTATAATGTCACAAAAGAAATGGAAACAAAGCCCATCTAGAAATAATTGGTATATAATAAAATATTGTAATAATTGGTTGTCTAAAAAATAAAAACCCTTCCCTCCCCCCAATTTTCTTGGTGTGTGCTTTTTCTTGACTGTCAGTTTAACTTTGTGAAGACTAAAAAGTTATCATTTTAGTATAAATTATAGGTGACAGTTTTAAATGTCAATTTTGTTAGACTTGTAATTTAAATAGTATTTTGTATCTTGTTGATAAAACAAATGTTTTAAATTGATGTAGACGAGAGTATGTATAAACCAAGATGATTAAAAAATGGTGCAAATAAACCTTGTGAATAACAAAAATTTGTATATATATATATATGTATATATATATAAAAAATGTGACTACAATAATGAGAAGCAATAGCAGGGCTATTTGATCATTTACTGTCCTGTTGTGGCATGCACATACAAATCTATACATTTTTATAATAACTATACCAGTATGAGTCTCAAATTTGGGCTGTATTGGTTACATTTAATGATAACACTTCTGGATTTGTGTATTTTGTGCTTTTTGATGTAAAGTGCAGCTCTTCGTTCAAATGAGAAGCAGGGAAGAACAACAGGCCGTGTTTTAACCCAACAGTGACAAAAACTCTTTGTTTCAGAACATGATTGTACATTGACTTGAAATAAAAATAGTAAGTAAAGCAAAACGTATAGAAATTAAATTGTGTTATAGGGTCAATGGAAACTATGACGCGCGTGCTGGTATGAACAATTGAATGACGTTGTGTGTAATGGTTTCTTTTTTGCACAGCACCGTCAGATGGCAAATTCGTTTGTCTCTCTAAATTCGACGTAAATGAGTATAAAAAACAAACTTTCAAACGTTTCAATTCGAGCTACACGTCTCTGTGTTATTATTGCGAGGTAGACGTAGTCGAAGATGACGATATTACAAATTTAAAGACCGCCCGGAAATAAATATCAGGGTAACTTTTATTATGAAAAGGTGACGTATTTTTTTGTTTAACGAGGAACTGCTCGCGCATGCGCAGAATAGATCATCTCACCTGTCAACCTTTCATCAAAAATGGATCTATCCGCAGAGTATCGCGCCAATTTAGACTGATGTCAACACTGATACATTGGTATAACTCATGTTTTAATGAAAGCCGATATGTAATTTCGCCAGCGCTATCCGGGAACCGTTTATTGCTGTCACTGGGTCCACCGACGACGGTGACCGTACATCGCTTACAACCTGTCTGTGTCCATCCATCTATTCATCCGTCCATACACCCATAAGACAAAACAGAAACAGACAACCCCTCATAGTTCAAACCTCAGACCAAGTCGTCCGATAACGGTAAGCACTTATTTAATGGAGACTGTTATACAGCAGAGCATACTGCAGCTAAGCGGGTTAGCGTTTGTTTATGACATTTGATTATGTTTCGATGTGGACGTTATTCTCACTGATGTTGTGGGTTATTGTAACGAGTGATTGGGGAGATACTGGGTATGATACGTTGTGGTCACACTGGCTAACTGCTGTTGAGGACATTAGGGGGGCCTACTCATCACATAATAGTCCCTTGTTTCACTCTCAGCAGCAGATCATGGGAAATCACATTCACAATGGCAAATGCAAATTGCTGACATATACACTGTTAAAATCTGTATGTTTATTGGTTGTATTTAATCATACAGTGCAAGATTCGCAGCTTGACTGATTTTATTTGGTCACCATAACAAAACTATTCAGTTGTGTTCAAATACACCATGTATATGTTGTCATACAGACAGTAAAGCTTGATGCCTGGTTGATTTGTGCTGTTTCTGTCAAGAATGTCATAGGCTATTCCCTAAATTTTCACTTATTATATTTTTTAAATATATATAAATGTCATATGTTGGTCATCTTTTCTTAGCTTCAGTCCTATTTCTACATGTAAACATAGGCTTGTAGACCAGCAGCTGTTTAAACTGTGGGTTGGAACAAAGATGTTAATATGATATTCATAAACCATAAGGGGTTTTATTATTGCAACTTGTATTTAGCTCAGTAGTACAGATTTGCGTTAGCAGCACAAAAGGTAATGGGTTCTACATTGGTTATACATTTAGCCCAATGTAAATTTTCAAAAACATTGTGAATCACACAAATACTAGGGCTGTACAATGTACCGAAACAAACAGAATATCGCAAATCTGCACACAGTGATTTCCATATCGCAATGGCTTGCGATAAATGAGCAATTTAAACCTATGGTAAAAGTTTTAGGTCAAAGCAGATAATATAGTATCTGTCATGCGGATGTTAGTTTGGATATACATCCGTGTGCAACTGTGCATGATAGTTGTGATATTTATTTTATTTATGCTAATTTACATTGTTATAATGTCTGATATATTTTATGGTTCAAATTCAATTTTTGTTATCCCTGACATATGAAACATAAGTTGGTTATATATTTTTTCAAATGTATTTTAATACAATTTAAATTAATTTAAATACCACATTATTTTGCAAGGTATGAGTTTTTTCAACATCGCATGATGCACAGCAATAAAATTGTGTGGCTGTTTTTATTATTTTTTACCTTTTAGGTTACAGCTTAAGATGCAGGGTTCCCACAGGTCTTTGAAATCCTTGAAAGTTTGTGAATCTGGGGGAAAAATTCAAGGCCCTGGGAAGTTTTTGAAAATATACATACATAGATACAGGTCATTGAAAGTGCTTGAATCTATTTTATGCCAGAAGGTTTCTGGAAAAAAAAAACATAATTTCCTGTGTAGTGTAGGATAATATCATAAACATTCTAGAGTTTTTAAGCACACGTGCCAAACTTTTCATTTTAAATGCTAATATCTTCTGTATGCGAATCTTGATTCATACCAAAATGCTTTTTTGCATAGTTGTGTTTGACACATGAAAACGTCTCGGGTTACGTATGTAACTGTTGTTCAATGAGAAGGGAATAAGACGCTGCGTCTCCCTTGCCATACTTCCTGTGTCCCTGTAACGCCGTCTTTGGCAATATTTCACATAGTGATATACTTCCTGGTTCTCGCATCACCCTGTCTTTGTCGTTAAGCCTCATCATTGGTTGAATTTGATATACACATTCAGACGCACTTACCCCTGAAAGTGTCACCGCTGTGACGCAGCGCAATTCCCTCAAAAGGGAACTGTAATAATGTATCTTAAAAGGTAACACGATGTAACCTTCCTCTCACTTGAAATTTCCACATTTAGTCTTTGAATTTTAGGGTATTGGACCTGGAAAGTCCTTGAAAGGTCCTTGAATTTGAAGTTAACTAAGGTGTGGGAACCCTGAAGATGACTCGCTTACATTCAGTCGCAAATGTTAATAATTCACCCACACTGACTCCACCATTTCCAGATCAATAAAGGGCTGCTGTGTGTTTGGTTATGTCTAAAATGTACCATACAGTGAAGCCTAAGGTTAAATATGCTGGAATCTGGGTGTGAGCTGATAATCACTAACCATGTGATCAACATTGTGCCATTACTCACTTAGTAGTACAGTCTAATTTTATTGTGTTTAACCTTTGTGCAATGTTATCTGTTTTTCTAACCAAAGGTGTGATGCTCGTACATGACCTCGGATTTTAGTCCCATTGTGCAGGACGATGAATGCAGAGGAGTTGGAACTCCTGGGTGACTCGAAGTACAGGAATTATGTGGCGGCAGTAGACAAGGCCCTAAAAAACTTTGAGTACTCAAGCGAATGGGCCGATCTGATCTCAGCGCTCGGAAAGCTCAATAAGGTGCTCGCCACAAAACCATAGTCACTTGTAAACAGAGATGTAGGTTTACTGATCTTTTATTCTCCATATTGTAGGTATTGCAAAACAATGGCAAATACCAGGTTGTCCCCAAGAAACTGACAATTGGAAAGCGTCTGGCCCAATGCCTCCACCCGGCGCTGCCCAGCGGGGTTCACCGCAAGGCCCTGGAGACCTACGAGATCATCTTCAAGATCATTGGACCAAAGCGCCTGGCAAAAGATCTTTTTCTTTATAGGTAGAGGTTGTGTAAAATGGGATATTTATGATCCTGCCTGTGCCTGTGAAATCTAGGTTAAAGTCTCACAATGTTACTATTAGATAGGAGCATAAAAGTTTGATTTCAATCATTGATTTCAATCTGTGACAGTCAGTGTTATATTTTCACTGAATATAAACAGGCAGGGTTACATTTAATCTTAATTAATCGGCTACAGTTGTTTTTATAGGCTAATATGTAACTTCATCACCCTCTTCCACAGTTCTGGGCTCTTCCCTTTACTATCAAATGCTGCTATGTCTGTAAAGCCAGTATTACTTGGGTTGTATGAGATATACTACCTGCCCTTGGGGAAGACTCTCAAACCAGGCCTACAGGGGCTCCTGACTGGTGTACTGCCTGGTTTAGAGGAGGGCTCTGAGTACTATGACAGGTAAAATTGCTTATAATTTACAATAGAGAAATGATACAAAAATTATTATTTTCTGACATTCAGGCCCCACAGTTATACCCAATTATACACAATCAAAAATTTAAATCTCATTTTATCTTTCCTGGAAAGGACCAATACCCTTCTGGAAAAAGTGGCAGCAGCTGTCGAACAGCCTGCTTTCTACAGTGCCCTGTGGGGCAGTATTCTGACCAGCCCTGCTGTGCGCTTGCCTGGAGTCACTTTTGTTCTCCTGCACCTTAACCGAAAACTTTCCATGGAGGACCAGCTTTACATCATCGGCAGTGACATCGAACTGATGGTACGCTTATCACTGACTTAAGCAAAGCTTACTCAACAAAGCAGCTTTTAATTAAGAATAGAATTAATAACATTATAGGCATTAAAATCTTGTTTATAATATAATCCGTTTTCTCAGGTGGAGGCAGTTAGCACATCAGTTCAGGACTCCAGTGTGTTAGTGCAGAGGAGCACCCTGGACCTCATTTTGTTCTGCTTTCCCTTTCACATGAGCCAGGTAACAGCCTACATGTTCTGCATTTAAACCTCTCATTGTGCCCTGCGAAACAAGTTTTACTTGAATTTTCTCATAATTCTATTTGAGGTTTTCACTTGTGCTATTTTAAAGACAAATATTTTATAGGGCTGAGCAGTACAGAACGTAAAGAGACACTCCACCTTTTTTGAAGGTAGGCTCATTTTCCAGCTCCCCTGGAGGTTAGCGTAGGATTTTTGCCGTTTTGGGGTCCATTCGGTTGATCTCCGGGTCTGGCGGTGCCACTTTTGGCATGGCTTGGCGTAGTCTATTGGATCTGATTAGACCATTGGCATCGCGCTAATAAATAACCAAAGAGTTTCAATATTTTTCCTATTTAAAACTTGACTCTTTCGTAGTTACATTGTGTACTAAGAGTGACAGAAAATTAAAAGTTGGGATTTTCTAGGCGATATGGCTAGGCACTATACTCTCATTCTGGCGTAATAATTAAGTGATATTACGCACTGTCCGAAAATAGTCCTCTTTGTTACTTTTAATAGCGGACTATTTTCATGCTCTGCGTAATATCACTACGCCTGCTGCAGCCATGTTATGCCAGCAAAGTCCTTGATTATTACGCCAGAATGAGAGTATAGTTCCTAGCCATATCTGCCTAGAAAATTGCAACTTTTAATTTTCCGTCGGTCTTAGTACACAACGTAACTACAGAAAAGTCAAGTTTTAAATAGGAAAAATATTGGAACCATTTTAGGTTATTTTTGAGCGCGATGCTAATGGTCTAATCAGATTCAATGGATTGTGCTAAGCTATGCTAAAAGTGGTACCGCCAGACCCGGAGATCGGCTGAATGGATTCCAAAACTGTAAAAGTCAAATATTAAACTCTAGGGGAGCTGGAAAATTAGAATATTTTAACATAAGTGGAGTGTTTCTTTAAATGTCTCAATATAACCAAGGCCTAGTCCTGGATTAATCTAAACCCTGTTCAGGAAACTGATTCTATATTGTATTAATCACTGTCTTGTGGCTTAAAACATAGCACCATTTTAAAAGATGTCAGCAACAAGATGTCAGTAACAACTCTTAGCTAGGATTGAAAACATTTTCACACGACAGGGTTAGTTGTAACGCTGTGTTACTAAGCTAACAGGACTACAACAGTATTTTAATGAAAACAATGCAAATTAATTTGTTGAAATTGGTTGTTCTCTCCCCTATTTGGCTTAATATGAGATATTTTATGTCATTATCTGATATATTCTAACACTTCATTACAACATTTTGCAGAAATGAAATTTTACTATATATACATAATATGACTGCTATAATAATAACATCAATCCCGTTATTTTAGGCGACACGTCCAGATATGATCAGGATTCTGTCAGCCGCACTTCATGTTGTTCTGAGGAGAGATATGTCTTTGAACCGTAGACTTTATGCTTGGTTACTGGGTGAGACATCCACATCTCACATTTCTCACACTTTTCTATTTTATGTTTGTCCCATATTTACAATGATTCTTGACAATTGCTAATGGTCTGTATATGCAACATTTTATAATTTAGAGGCCTACCCTACTTGTAAGTCGTCCTATTTCTAAGACATTTTAAAGTATATTGTACTGGTAAAAACTTACCTGCATAATTACTATTAGTGCATGTCAACAAGCAAATACGTTTACAACAACAGTTAACGGTTTTAACAGTATTTTGGAAATATGCCCTAAGGGTTGTTAAACCAGTTAAAAAAACAACCTTTCTGACCTCTCATGTGTTTATGCAAACATGTCATGTATTTGACAGCTTGCTCTCCTATTTATAAACTGGTAATATAAATCTTATATGGTTAGCATTAGCATATATATTATTTTGTTGGTTTGACTTTTTGACTATTTTGTGTTTTACTCGCCACCTCTTTGCCGTGGATAAACTTTGTGGTAAGTTTGAATGCCCTGAAAGCTGTAGCCTATTAATCACATTTTCATATACGCTTTCTTTCTTATTTTCTTATATTTCTATTGGGGCTGGGCATAGATTAATCGCGATTAATCTCATACAAAAAAAAGTTTTTGCATAATATATGAGTTTGTGATGTGTGTAAATATTATGTATATTTAAACACACACACACATACTTATATATACATTTAATATATGTTTTATTTAAATATCGGTTTTTAATTTATATAAAATTTTAAATATATAAAAATATATATACACATGTAAATGTTTCTTAAATACATACATGAATGTGTGTGTGTGTATTTGTATATGCGTGGTAATTGCACACAGCTCAGACTCGTATGTTGTGCAAAAAATTACTTTTATTTTGTATGAGATTAATCTATGCCCAGCTCTAATTTCTATTTAGAGGGATTGTTCGCCCCAAAATGATGTCATTGTTTACTCACCTTCATGTTGTTCTAAACCTGAATGCATTTCTTTGTTCTGCTCAAGCAGAAAACGGAAGCACTGTTGACTTCCATAGTAGGTAAACAAACTACTGTGGAAGTCAATGGTATTCAAAAACGGTAACAAACATTGCTCGAAATATTTTCCTTTTGTAACAACATGAGGGTGAGTAAATGATGTCAGAATTTTCATTTTTGGGTGAACTATCCCTTTAACTGTAAATCATTTAAATTCTGCAGGTAAATTGAATATCTTTACTCATTTTTGTTTGCTGTTTGCGCGTGTGGTGGTGTTTCAGGTTTCGATAACAACGGTGTGAAAGCAGGCCCTCGCAGCACCCGACTGAGTAATCCAGAAGAGCATGTCACACACTACTTCAATACTTACTCCAAGGACATGCTTGTTCAGGTATGCTGAATGGTCATTCGAAAAAAAGAGGACTCATCTGATCAAATAGTATAGTTGCCAGAAAGAACTATATCAAAAGACCATTTTAGGTTAATCCAAAATTACCTTATTGTCATCTTCAGAGGAATCCATTTTTAGTTTTTTGATCTGTGTGTTCTGAAGAGCTGGCATTAAAAATCTGTGCAATGCACAGGGGTTTAAAACATTATCAGAACTACAGAGAAAGAGCAACATTAAATGCATCAAAATTTGAGTTAGTTTGGAAGATCAAACCAATTTTGTTTGGCCTGCGCTGACACACAGGTGCATTTCATCAATAAGTCACTATGTGAGTCTTTAGTTCTCTTGGTGTTTTCTGTATGCATGGCTTAGCTTGAGACACTAGGCACCGACATTTCAGGGACCTGCATTTACACTTGGGCTTAAGTTTTGGGTCTTTATGGGGGAGTTTTGGCTTTTTTTAATAAAGAGGGAATTTGTTTGATTGGATGCCATCTGGTTTGAACTTGTAGATTCTCGCTTATTACTACAGGGACCATCTGTTTCTATAGCAATCATGCATTAAGTATGGACATTTAAAGAGTTGAAGCATACGCAGTTGTACACATTTTATTGCAAAGTCAAACTTTTAATTTCAGTGGTAGTGCATTTCAGGGGTATGTCTTAAAAGGACACTCCACTTTTAATTAAAATATGCTCATTTTCCAGCTCCCCTAGAGTTAAACATTTAATTTTTACCGTTTTGGAATCCATTCAGCTGATCTCCGGGTCTGTCTGTACCATTTTTAGCATAACTTAGCACAATCCATTAAATCTGATTAGACCGTTAGCATCGGGCTAAAAATAACCAAAGAGTTTTGATTCTCTCTCATTACTACTCTAATTCTGGCATAATTATCAAGGACTTTGCTGCCGTAACATGGCTGCAGGAGGCGCAGGGATATTACGTAGTGCCCAGAAATAGTCCCTGCCATTAAAAGGTACTGAGTGAACTATTTTCGGTTGTTTCGTAATATCATTTTATCATTGTTACAACAGCAAAGTCCTTGATTATTACACCGGAATGTGAGTTAAGTTCCTAGCCATATCTACCTAGAAAATCGCAACTTTAAATTTTCCGTCGGTCTTTAGTGCGATGCTAATGGTCTAATCAGATTCAATGGATTATGCTAAGCTATGCTAAAAGTGGTACCGCCAGACCCAGAGATCAGCTGAATGGATTCTAAAAAGGTAAAAATCAAATGTTTAACTCTAGGGGAGCTGGAAAATTACCGTATTTTGAAATAAAGTGGAGTGTCTATTTAAGCCTGTCACCCATTCTTTATTATATGTTTAGGTAACTTGTAAGTTTAGATAACATAATTACAAAACCAGCAAATTATTGCATGCACATACAGTACAACCCATGATTATTTATTTAGATTTCAGAATGATCACGTTTGTCATTAATACTAAATATGCTGCGGTTGGCCGCTGATCTGATACTGTAATGAAGATCAATGTATAATAACTGATTAAAAAGCAAAATGTACAACTTTCAGTAAATAACTATGTTCATGCTTAAGACGTTTGTGTTGTAATAATGTACAGGGTAACTTCAGATATAAAAACGAAGACTTGTAAAGTTATCATTATAATCTGATAACATCCATTGATTTAATAGAACGTTTGAGTTAGGCTTGCCGCGATGGTCGGTGAAACGGTGATAACCGGTGCTGCAGCCTCTCACCGGTTAGATCACTTGCCCACCGCGACACCGTCTTTTACCGTCGTTTTGATATTTTCGTGTAATTAAATCCTTTAGTTTCGTTAGAGAGAGCAAACACTTACAACTGAATGTGTCTGCTCACTGAATTTAGCGGAGCTGAACGCGCGTCACGTCACAGAGCATCAGGTGTCAGATTTCATTTATTCCTGTCAGAGTGTGCGAGGCAAGCTGACTGACCAGAGGAAGACAGAAGCCGCGCCCGCGTGCTTACTCGTTTTTGTTATAATATACATATATGATGTTTAATATAACCG
This sequence comes from Misgurnus anguillicaudatus, assembly GCF_027580225.2. Lineage (NCBI taxonomy): Eukaryota > Metazoa > Chordata > Actinopteri > Cypriniformes > Cobitidae > Misgurnus > Misgurnus anguillicaudatus. The sequence continues at coordinate 27,255,452 of NC_073346.2, read as the reverse complement.
AGATCGTTTTGTTCTTGTGTTTTTCATCAAGAAAAATAATAAACCCATCATTCAAGCAGCGCTTTATGAAGAAGAAGCCGGTTGCTCTGCTTGGGACTGGTTGGTTCTGTGAGAACTACCTGGACACATTGACTCAAGCACTTAATTAAACCAGCTGTTGCACTCGCATTGCACGCAAATTCATACGCGATTTAACGCAGCGTACGCAAGCACTGCATTTAAACAGTTGCGTAATTTAAAAGTGAAAGTAAAATGTGCACGTCTGCATGCGCATTTATAAGCCCCTCCCACCCGGTGAAACCGGGATCACCGGGTTTGTGACGCGCCGATTAACCGGTGAGAAAATTCTGTCACCGCGGCAACCCTAGTTTGAGTATACCAACATGGCGGCGCGTTGGCTTCACAATCGTGACGTCATGCGCAATCCAGTCATTTATATAGATCAGTGGTCGCGACGCAACTCCAGTGGGTGACCCCTTTAGCCATTCAAACTAAGGTCGATAATTATAACAATATGATAAAGTTATATTGTTTTAAGAGAGTAGCAAAGTCCACACCACATGACAACCACTACTATACAGAGGAACAATAAAGTGTGGCTATTCTTGTTCAGGCCATGGTGGGGATCCTGCAGGGGAAGGCCAGAGGAGGGGAGGAGGAGAGCGTCCTGATGCATGACTTAAAGCCATTTCGCATCCTCATCAGCTTGCTCGACAAGCCTGAGCTGGGTATAACATTTACTACACTACTCAGCACAACATTATTGACCCAGTTTTTGGTATATATGCTTAAAGGGATAGTTCACCCAAAAATGAAAATTCTGTCATTCTTTTCATTTTTGGGTATACTATCTCTTTAAACTCATGGTTGTCCCTTACCTTTAAATGTTTTGTCCACTAAGGCCCAGCAATCTTGGAGGATGTCCTGATTGAAGTGTTTCGCACCCTGCACACTCAATGCCGTGCTGAGTTAGACCTTCAGAACCAAAACCCCTTCAGCAAGGACCAAACTCAGCTTAGCAGGTCTGAAATCCATTGGTTTCACTTATTCTTGAGGCTTTAATTAAACAGTTTATTTGAAACGGACTTAACATTTGTCTGTTGATTGCTCTTTCAGCAAACTTCGAGAAAACAAGAAGACGGCAGAACTCATTAAAACAGCCAACCTTTTGTTTAACTCCTTTGAGCCGTACTACATGTGGGATTATATTGCACAATGGTTTGAGGAGTGCTGCAGGTGGGTGTTCATTTGATTTAAAGACGTATATATTTTTTAATCAGATGGTTTCGTTTTTGCTCAATGTTTCTCTTTTTTTTTAGATGGACTCAGAGCAGTCAAGTCCCAGGGAAGAATGTGAAGTCTGAAACTTCAGCACGTTCATTGGTTGAATTCTGTGAGCTTGTGGACTTCCTGTTGGACATTGTTTCTTTGGTTGGTATTGTTTGTTTTGATGTTCACACAAATAATTTTGTTATTGAAACAAAATTATGCATTTTTAGTCCCACTATTAACCTTTCTCTGCTGTACAAAAAATGACTACTACTGCAGAAACACAAAAAGAGAATTGAGGAGCTCGGATGCAAAGCTGCTAAATGCCACATGCATCAAAAATAGGAAAATATATTAAACAAACTGTCTTATACGAACGCACATATTATACGTTCATCAAATACTTTAGCTTCAAATCTACCTCGGGTTCATTCAGAAATTCTCCTTTGTTGGCTAAACCCATTAAAGGGGACATTTCACAACACTTTTTTAATATGTAAAATAAATCTTTGGTGTGCCCAGAGTACATTCAGTATGTAAAGTTTTAGCTCAAAATACCATATAGATAATTTATTATAGCACACAAACGTGCCACTTTGTATGTGTGAGCAAAAATGTGCCGTTTTTGGGTGTTTCCTTTAAAATGCTAAGATCCCCTTCTGACATCACAAGGGGAGCCAAATTTCAATGATCTATTTTTTCACATGCTTGCAGAGAATGGTTTACCAAAACTTGAGGTACTGGGTTGTGCTTTTTCACATTTTTTAGGTTTATAGAAGCACTGGGGACCCAGTTATAGCACTTAAACATGAAAAATGCCATTTTCCAGCTCCCCTAGAGTTAAACATTTAATTTTTACCGTTTTGGAATCAATTCAGCTGATCTCCGGGTCTGTCTGTACCATTTTTACCATAGCTTAGCACAATCCATTAAAATCTAATTAGACCGCTAGCATCGCGCTAAAAAATAACCAAAGAGTTTTGATTCTCTCTCATTACTACTCCTATTCTGGCATAATAATCAAGGACTTTGCTGCTGTAACATGGCTGCAGGAGGCGTAAGGATATTACGTAGTGCCCAGAAATAGTCCCTGCCATTAAAAGGTACTAAGCGAACTATTTTCGGTTGCTTCGTAATATCTTGTATCATTGTTACAACAGCAAAGTCCTTGATTATTACACCAGAATGTGAGTGTATTTCTTCTGTATTCAATGAAATTCTTCTTTGTTGGCTGAATCCATTAAAGGGGACATTTCACAACACTTTTTTAATATGTAAAATAAATCTTTGGTGTGCCCAGAGTACATTCAGTATGTAAAGTTTTAGCTCAAAATACCATATAGATAATTTATTATAGCATCTTAAAATTGCCACTTTGTGTGTGTGAGCAAAAATGTGCCGTTTTTGGGTGTTTCCTTTAAAATGCTAAGATCCCCTTCTGACATCACAAGGGGAGCCAAATTTCAATGATCCATTTTTTCACATGCTTGCAGAGAATGGTTTACCAAAACTGAGTTACTGGGTTGTGCTTTTTCACATTTTCTAGGTTGATAGAAGCACTGGGGACCCAGTTATAGCACTTAAACATGAAAAATGCCATTTTCCAGCTCCCCTAGAGTTAAACATTTAATTTTTACCGTTTTGGAATCAATTCAGCTGATCTCCGGGTCTGTCTGTACCATTTTTAGCATAGCTTAGCACAATCCATTAAAATCTAATTAGACCGCTAGCATCGCGCTAAAAAATAACCAAAGAGTTTTGATTCTCTCTCATTACTACTCCTATTCTGGCATAATAATCAAGGACTTTGCTGCTGTAACATGGCTGCAGGAGGCGTAAGGATATTACGTAGTGCCCAGAAATAGTCCCTGCCATTAAAAGGTACTAAGCGAACTATTTTCGGTTGCTTCGTAATATCTTGTATCATTGTTACAACAGCAAAGTCCTTGATTATTACACCAGAATGTGAGTGTATTTCTTCTGTATTCAATGAAATTCTTCTTTGTTGGCTGAATCCATTAAAGGGGACATTTCACAACACTTTTTTAATATGTAAAATAAATCTTTGGTGTGCCCAGAGTACATTCAGTATGTAAAGTTTTAGCTCAAAATACCATATAGATAATTTATTATAGCATCTTAAAATTGCCACTTTGTGTGTGTGAGCAAAAATGTGCCGTTTTTGGGTGTTTCCTTTAAAATGCTAAGATCCCCTTCTGACATCACAAGGGGAGCCAAATTTCAATGATCCATTTTTTCACATGCTTGCAGAGAATGGTTTACCAAAACTGAGTTACTGGGTTGTGCTTTTTCACATTTTCTAGGTTGATAGAAGCACTGGGGACCCAGTTATAGCACTTAAACATGAAAAATGTCATTTTCCAGCTCCCCTAGAGTTAAACATTTAATTTTTACCGTTTTGGAATCAATTCAGCTGATCTCCGGGTCTGTCTGTACCATTTTTAGCATAGCTTAGCACAATCCATTAAATCTAATTAGACCGCTAGCATCGCGCTAAAAAATAACAAAAGAGTTTTGATTCTCTTTCATTACTACTCTAATTCTGGCGTGGTGATCAAGGACTTTGCTGCTGTAACATGGCTGCAGGAGGCGCAGGGATATTGCGTAGTGCCCAGAAATGGTCCCTGCCATTAAAAGGTACTAAGCGAACTATTTTCGGTTGCTTCGTAATATCTTGTATCATTGTTACAACAGCAAAGTCCTTGATTATTACACCAGAATGTGAGTGTATTTCTTCTGTATTCAATGAAATTCTTCTTTGTTGGCTGAATCCATTAAAGGGGACATTTCACAACACTTTTTTAATATGTAAAATAAATCTTTGGTGTGCCCAGAGTACATTCAGTATGTAAAGTTTTAGCTCAAAATACCATATAGATAATTTATTATAGCATCTTAAAATTGCCACTTTGTGTGTGTGAGCAAAAATGTGCCGTTTTTGGGTGTTTCCTTTAAAATGCTAAGATCCCCTTCTGACATCACAAGGGGAGCCAAATTTCAATGATCCATTTTTTCACATGCTTGCAGAGAATGGTTTACCAAAACTGAGTTACTGGGTTGTGCTTTTTCACATTTTCTAGGTTGATAGAAGCACTGGGGACCCAGTTATAGCACTTAAACATGAAAAAATTTAAGATTTTCATGATATGCCACCTTTAAGAGTCTGATAAAAAAAAAACATGACAGACACACTTAGAGGGTTTTGCATCTTCAATTGTTCACATGTATTATCTATATCAGTGGTTCTCAAACTTTTTACAGTATGACACAGATCCTTTCCTTATAGTGACATCGGGCTGTCAAGATAAAAGAAGGACAATTGAAGAAATTTATATTACATTTGTGACCCTGGACCACAAAACCAGTTTTGAGTATCACGGGTATATGATTTATGATTTATTCATTTATTTCAAACCTGCATTCAAAATTGTCTCACAAAACAACATAACAGGCAACATAACCAACATATTACAACATATTACAAGTGCAAATAATTGTATATTTGTAGCAATATCCAGCAATTCATTAAATGGGTCAAAATTATATTTTTTATGCCAAAAATCATTAGGATATTAAGTAAAGATCATGTTCCATAAAGATGGGAAGATTTTCCCAATATTTTTTTGCACCCTCAGATTCCAAATTTTCAAATAATTGTATCTCGGCATGATATTGTCCCATCCTAACAAACCATACATCACTGGAAAGCTTATTTATTCATAATGATTTCGGATAATCACTGATCCAGGGTCTTGTATAGTACACTGGGTGTCCAACGTGCATTGTAGGATCAAATTTGATTTGAGAGTAAATTTTTTGATAAATTACTCCTTTAACTGTATTTAAAAAATTTCCACTCAGTCATTTTTGCCACACTTGTGGATTATGTGGTTATCAATAGCTTCAAAATATTCTGCATATGCCCCACTTAGTATGTGTGTGTTATTGTCATGTGGAAAGCTTGTGAGAGTTTCAGATCCTCAGGACTTAGTGAGAGTTTGTCTAACACTACTTGTAAACCAATTTCTAAAGTTTCCTAAAAGGTTTACAACGTGTGTTTTCTGTCCTCTTCTCTGCTTGCTTTTGTCTTTTGAAAATCTTTGCTCTTTCTTTCTTTTCCTTAAAGCCTACTAGAAGCATGAGGGTTATCTGCCAGGTACAGTACTGCTCTTTCTTGCTTCTTTACTTCACTGCACTCGGGTTTGGCAACCTTTCCAGAAACATCCATATTACTTCTGTTTTACGTCATTATATAGCACATAATAATGCTTGTACAATGTAAAATTGTTATAAATGTGGTAAAAAGTTTTATTACCTGGTTATTGAACCACACATGTTTATCTATGGATGTTGGGGAAGGTAGAACTGTAATTTTGCATGCTTTCTACATTTTCTAAATTGCTTACCAGTTAAAAATCCTAAACTTGTTAGAGTTGCAAATTATTTTATTCCCACACACAACATTTAAACAGTTCAATTTTTTAATTTCTGCTTTTTTAACCATAACTGTCAATGTTACGGGCTCTTACTGACTGCAATGCTGTGCATGTATTCTTTTCTCACTTCTCTCTCACTCGGTGTCTGTTGGTCTTTCCAGGAGACATACATAGAGATCCAGACCGAACATTTACCTCAACTGCTCCTGCGAATGGTTTCTGCTCTTACCACACACCTGCAGGCTCTGGGCCTCGGAGAGCTCACCTACTGTCTTCGCCTCTGCTCAAAGATCCTCAGCAAAGTTCAGCCCCCATTGGTGTCACCCCTTGCACTGCCTCCTGGATCGTCCACAGCGGCCACTACCCCTTCAGCAAGAGACAGAGAGGAGAAAATGGTGAGTCATTTACTGTTCAGACTATCATAAAAAATCAGACAAGGGTCACATTTGGGCAAAAAATTCAAATTCGGGCCACTTTTGCCTGCAGTGTGAACGTAGCCTTAGTTGTCCAAGTTTATTACTGAAATGTTTTTTCTATGACTTTATCCTATTGCCAAAATCAGCAGTTCTGTGTCAACCTAAAATGCAGTTTCGTTGTTAAAGGACAAGTTTGGTATTTTACACTTAAAGCCCTGTTTTCAGATTGTTTGTGATGAAATAGAACGGTTTTGACTGAAATTTCGACATATGTTGCTGCCCCGAGAATTTTCGTGTGAGCATATCAGTGAACACCTCTGACCACTCAGTGAGTTTCACGTTTTTGTAAATGAAAGTTTAATGTATTTTAGGAAGGATTGTTCCAGTGCACCTATAAACCCATTATAGAGGTGGGAGGTGATACAAGAAACACCCGAAAATTCTCGGGCCAGCATCATATGTCCAAATTTCAGTCAAAACCGTTCTTTCTCATCATAAACAATCTGAAAACAGGGCTTTAAGTGTAAAATACCGAACTTGTCCTTTAAGTCTATGGAGGCAGGAGTGTCCACAGTTTTAGTTTGTTTAAAGGTATAGCGGAAGATTTTCTTTTTCTGGGTGGATCATCCCAGTTGTCAATCATTCTGATGATATGTTAACGTAAGGCCATCGTACGTGCTCGTCCCTAGGTTTGCTTTCTGCACATGCGCACTTTCAGGTGTATATGTGTGGTGGTCTGCGGTTTCAGCCATTCATTAAAGCTCGCATTCTCGTGTTTTTTCAAAATGTTTGAGGGTCGCAAGAGAAAAAGTGTTTACGAATTGTATGACAAGAAGAGAAAGCCCTATGAAGAAAGAAACAAGACCAAAGTGTTTTTGGGAGATGCTGGCGAACACTACTCGATAGGGCTGTGTATCGCCAACAGTTTCCCGATTCGATACGTATCCCGATACAAGACTATTACATTTTTGTTCAGAATTAAGTAACATTATTACTATTATTGTTTAATGTACATTGAATAAGCAGTGTTGTAACAGTTGTCTTTTTGCCATTCATTTATTAGCTTTTGGTGTAACTCATAGAAATTCTTAAAATCTCAGAGTTAATACTTAACTTATGTTTTTTTAAACAGTTTTACAAAGAAAAAGTGTCTTACTCTAGGCATTATATTTGTCTCTCATTTCATTATTCTATATCTATTTATATATGTGTAAACATGCAGTCAGACTTAATACTATTTAATAGAAATCAGATTATTAATGTGACAGCTACAGTTTGAAGTAGCCCTGTATCTCTTCTCTAGATGTACACTTTTCACATGCAAATCTTTGTCGTGTTTCTTCACTAATGCGTTAGTACTGTTTTATAAGAGAGTGACTAATAAGTATAGGCTAAGATATCTTCGCTTTCATACTGAACTCATTGATTTTAAATACGCGTGAGAGAGAGAGAGAGAGAGAGCGGCACGCAGGCACGTGCGCCAGCGAGACAGACACGTAAAGTGAAAGTATACCCCGCTACCTTTAACTCTACGTACTCCGCAGGACACATGCGTCCTTTCCATATAGATCACGCATCAGCAGCGATTGGTCACGTTACTTTAAAAAGTGCATCCGAATCGATATTGAAGATGCTGTATCGATGCGCGCATCGTCAGGCGTCCATGACGATGTATCGTCGTATCGATATTTTGAACACAGCACTACTACTCGACAGATACAGTTTGGCATGCTATTTGGAGAAATCCATTTAAAATCACTGCTAATAAAAGTTGATGTAAGCTATGATTAGCGATGCTAGCCCTGGCGTAAGTCACGAACCGCGCAGACACGGTAAACATGCCGACAGGAACTTGTAAACAGAGCGAAGAGAAGAACTAGGCTCGGGCATGCTCTCTCTCGTGCACACATTTAATAGGCGTTCCCTCTTGGGAGCAGGTAGAGTGTTGCGCATGTGCATTTTTTTTTAAAGTGGAAAGGCGGTTCTTTTCAAAATTCAGGAAAATCTTCCGCTATACCTTTAAGACAAGCCAATGTCCTGTTTGCTGTACAAGCATTGACCTAAAAACAACCATTCCCCGGTTTTATGGTCTGTATTTTCCTCTGTGAATGCCTTCAGACACCCTGTTTGGAGTTTGGACAGGATGGTCCAATGTCTACACTCATTAGCCCTGACAGAAGTTTGTGAGGGCATGCATGCCATGGCCTGTTTACTACCTGACTGGGACTATGTGTCTCTTCAGTGGGTGTAGCATGATTGAAATAATTCCAGACTTGCTGGATGGAGAGGGAATACGCATGACACGTTCATGCTTAGCTGAGTTCCTGTCGCTCTAGTGGGAGCCAAGTGTGGCCTTTGAGACCAAAAAATCAGTAATTTCAACTCAGGTGAAAATAGCTTTTAACCTTGAAAGCCTCTCCGTTTCCCCCTCTGGGGGGCATGTATCACATTGCTCACCACCTGAGTCTGGCTCGGGGGTGCTTTAGGGTTTTGTTATTCTGTAGCCAGTCTACATTATTACAGAAAAGGTGTGATTTGAGAGTGAATGACATGACTGCCAAAACTGTTATGGGCAACAAATGGCCTCTGTTTCACAGGCATGGAATTGCTGTCCATATTAAATCTAACAATATGACAATATACAACGTGGTGCAATAAAATTAGTTGAAGTAATGAACTTACTTGACTGTTATACAGAATTGTTGAATATCCAATCACATTGTCATATTGATTGACAATGCAGCTTAGTTGGTAGAGTGCAAAGCCCATAGATTTGAGTCCCAGGAAACATAAATTTACTGCAAGTTACTTTGGATAAAACCATCTACCAAATGCAAAAATTTAAATGTGATGTTCTGCACAGTTGAAAGAAATTTATTTTTCTAATCTTTTAATCTTGGTCAGGCGCTGCCAATTGCACTAGAAGTTCCCAATGTATTTGAGGATGGTGAGAACCCTTCAAGCAGCAGTGGATTCACAGACTTCATCCAGTACCGGGGTGAACGTGGGACGCCACCTGATAGTGTGCCGCACCTTGAGGATGACTCATCCAGCCCTGAAGAAGCACCCAAACCGAAACCCAAATCTGGGATCAGTAGTTCTGCCCACAGCAAACCCCAGGGCAAGCCAGTGATGCAGTGCTGCCTCGAGCATTTCCAGCAGTTCCTTTGTCTCCTCGTGAAGCTTTACATCATTCCTGGAGGTCACACAGAGACTGGGAAGGCCTGCAGTGCTGAGATGGACACTCTTGCAGTGGTAGCCGATAAAAGAAGGTATGATGTTTATGCAGAGCAGACGTCTTCTGAGCAGAAAGAGTGTCTGGATGCATTTACGGCTGCTTGCCAGCTGTTCCTGGAGTGCTCCAGTTTTCCAGTCTACATTGCTGAGGGCAACCTGAAGTCCTCACCCACCAGAGAAGAGCAGTCAGGTAAACAATACCAATGCTACTTGTATTTAATCACTATTGGGTGATTCTCACAAAATACAGATTTAGGTGGTGTTTTTTTTTGCACATATAAGATTAAGGTCTGAACTAACTATAACCATTTTTTAGAGGATTTTAAAAATATTTCCTATAGAATTATTTAAATTTTTTTTAGATTATCATTATAAAAAAATTTCATAACCGCAACATAATATTTCATTAAATATATGCATTTACAAACTCATGTTTCGGTAATGAGAACTAAAAAGTTGTCTAGCTACTACGACAAGCCAAATTTCAACTTTTATCTGGAGAGAAAAAGAACCTGGTAGTCATCTTGAGTGTCACAGTCAATTATGTCCCTTCCAACATTTTTTTTTTGAAAATGTCAGTTCCTTGAGGGCTTAAACAATGATTGAAAATTGTTGCGGAGGATGAGAAAATTGGTCTTGGACACATTTATATTCCTTATTATTGTCACTACATTTACCAATGATCGCCAAACACCACATGTTTTTTTACTGTAAATGTTTATAGTATAACATGCACTGAAGCTTTTTATTTTTTAGATTTTTTTATTATAAATATTTCCATGTCTAAGAACCCAAATTCAGTCATGGACACGTTGTGGTAATGACAATTTTACCCCTAAAATGTGGAAAAAAAACAACAAAATTGGTTTGTATGATGTCATTTGGAATCATGTGCAAAATAAGAGAATCACCATATTGCTTAGTGACTCTTCCCACGTTTAAGTGCTATAATTTGGTCCCCAGTGCCTCTATCAGCATAGAAAATGTGAAAAAGATCAAGTATCGTAGTTTTGGTAAAAACAATTGCAAGCATTTGAAAAAATAGGTCATTGAAATTTGGCTCCCCTTGTGATCTCAGAAGGGGATAATACCGCCTCTTAGTCTACACTATCCAACCACGGCACTGCCATTTGGTGCAGAGATCAGCAAAAAGTCCCCTTTAATGTTTCGAGTCCCGTAAAAGCCAATAAAGTGACAGCATTTGTTTGTGTTCAGCTGAAGAAAGGAAATCATTTATCTTTATCTGTTTTAAACATGATTCAAATTTTCTTCCAGGTGAAAGTGTTCAGCCAGCATCTTGGCTTCAGACTCTGATGGACGCTTGCTGTTCAGCTGCTGATTTCACTATTCAGGCAGTGGCTATCTCTCTTGTCATGGACCTTGTCGGTCTGACACAATCAGTAGCTATGGTGACTGCTGAGCGTGTGGCTAGTCCAGAATCGGACCAACCAATGAGTCCTAGCCAAGGACGCGTTGCGGTAGTGATTCGGCCCCCACTCACACCAGGGATCTTGAAGTACATTGCAGAGAAAACAGATTTCTTTAAGGTTTGGGTTATTTCCTTTTACATTTCATTTTTTCTTTCAGTTTCTTCTTTTATTCTGATCACCATCTCACTTCTCTGCTGTAGAATGTAGCCCTTATATTATGGGATCAGTTAGGAGAAGCGACCCCCCAGCATCACAAGCGCAGTGTGGAGCTCTTTTACCAGATTCACAACTTGGCTCCCTCCCCCGGCATTTGTGAAGATGTCATTAGCCAGCAGCTCATGCATCGGGACAAGGTTGGTCATGTATGCGTGTACATGCATGTCGTAGAAATGGAAACCAATAAACACAAATGTTCACATCTTCTTTTACCAAACTCTTTTTTTTAGAGAATACGCTTGGAGGCCCATGTAAAGTTCTCTGTCCTCTGGCACTTGACCAGAGACCTGAACATTACCAAGTCCTCCTCTTTCAATCGCACCTTTGACAGGTCACAGCAGTTCATATTAATGATGCAAATATTACTTTGAGAAACAGTGTTTATTCTTTCAAAAACTGTACCTTTTTCTACACCCTCGCCTCTTTTAGGTCTCTCTTTATCATGTTGGACAGCCTTAGTTTTTGGGATGGCTCTGTGAGCGCTGTTGGCCGGGCCTGGCTGAACCAAGTTTTGCAGAGACATGATATCGCTCGTGTTCTTGAGCCTCTGCTGCTTTTGCTTCTTCACCCTAAAACCCATCGCGTGTCCATCCAGCGTGTTCAAGCGCAGCGTCACCTTGCACAGGCATTTCCCAACCCGTCAGAACAAGAGCCCTCTGACCCCATTTACATGAGGGATGTGAACTGCACTGATAGTAAGATGCCTTTATTTTAGTATTAAAATGTATTTCTTAGCTGCCACCACAAATATATGCCAATGAACATTTACTTGTCCCCTTTGCAGATAATGGCCAGATCAGTAGCCACAGAGGTGTCCACATGTCCAGCAGAGGCCTCCTATTGGATGACATGGAACCATTCAGCCTGACGGTTAACCCCTTAAGTGACAGTCTTTCACTTTTGAGCCTTAGCAGTGAGAACCTGCAGCTCTGTGGTGAATATCAACCTCCTGATCAGCAGGGAGAGGCCCAGAGCTCAGATTCAAGTGGGTCCCAGTCGTCCACTTTGGACAATGGGAGCTTTGATGAACCGGAGGGAGGTGGTAACACTATTAATATATGTGGTCATGAGCTTTGTCGGTCCTCTTCGATGGAGGAAATGTGCTTGCACAAGACCGTTTCTGCTGTTCTCGCTGAGGTAGTGGACAGGGTGGTGGAAATAGTGGAGAAAGGGTCTACCGACACACCATCATCTCCTGAGGCATGGGCTCAGACAGACTCTGATAGCTCCAACTCCTCCACGGATATGTCCACTGAGCCATGCATCGCCCTGACCTCCTTCCCCAATACCCAAGCCAGGACGCTCCCAGAACTGGTTGCAGGAGGGACTTTGGAGTTCCTGGCTGTTGCCTCAATTGAAGCTTCGGGGGAAGAGGCGCATCGGGAAGGCATAGCTCGCCATAGCTCCTCCCCTTCGATCGTTACTCTTCCAGACGGCGGCGGTAATGGAATCACTGAACAGAGCCTCCAGGTCGATGACCCACAACGCAAGCGCAGCCACAGCAGCACCCAGCTCAGCCTAAAGGGTAAGATTATGGAGCGACTAGTGGATAAATCGCCAGGGGCCAAGCCCAAAATCAAGAAGTCCAAAAGGAAAGAAGATGAAAGGCGTAAGGCCAACCAGGCAGAGAAGAGCCGCCCACCCAGCATCTTCTTCGGGGACAGTCTCGACTTGGAGAATTGGTACAGCTGTGGGGAGGGCGAAGTGTCTGAGATTGAGAGCGATATAGGCTCTCCAAGCTATGGGGCTGCTGGTGGGGCAGGAGGACCTCGCACATCTGGGTCATCTGCTCGGTTTAACATCCATCCTCTGTACCAGCATGTTTTGCTTTATCTTCAGCTGTATGATTCCTCTCGTACTCTTCATGCGCTCACTGCCATTGCAGCCATGCTTCGTGCCTTACCAGCAGGATTTGTAAGCGCCATCTCCACAACAAGCATAAATAACACATACACACCACAGCTGTCTCTTCTGCAGAACCTGTTAGCACGCCATCGCGTCTCTGTCATGGGCAAGGATTTCTACTGCCCCATCCCACAGGACTCTCACTCGCACTCATTCCGAAGTGCGATGTTCCTGGAGATCATAATTTCCCTTTGCCTCTATTTTTTGCGGAGCTATTACGCGGCCCATGTCGACGCCACAGCACAGGACCTGGCTGGCAATCATTCCATGCAGCTGACCAGCGTGGAGGTCTTAACGCTTCTTTTCAACGAGCTTTCCAAGGTGACCGGTGGCTCAGCCAAGGGCTTTGCCAGCTTCATTTGTGACGTGCTATCCAAATGCAAGGTGCAGAAGGTAGTGCTGCATTGTTTGCTCTCCACCATCTTTAGCGTGCAAAAATGGCATGAACATCGTGTCCGTGGCACCAATGTGGCGGCAGTTGAGGAGGGCCTTTCAGAGGACAGTGTCATCAATCTGTCAGAGGACCAGCTGGATAACTGCAGCGCCATACAGTCCCAGCTCCTGCGCTTGTTACAGAGCCTGGTGGTGTTAGAGCACCGTGTGCTAATCCCAGCGGATGAAGTTGGGGAAGGTGGTCCAGGGACTACTGGGTCTATTGGAGGAGCTAACGGCCCCGGGTTTGGGTTCGAGCTGATCGGTGGCGAGGTAGAGCATGTCAACCCCCAACAACCGATGACTTCACTCCAGTACTTGCATGGGCAGCCTATCACGGCACAAGGGATGTTTCTGTGTGCAGTAATCCGGGCCCTGCATCAGCACCACGCCTGCAAGATGCACCCACAGTGGATCGGCCTCATTACAGCCACTCTGCCTTACATGGGAAAAGTGCTTCGGCGAGTGGTCGCTTCTGTTACGCTTCAGCTGTGCAAAAACCTTGACAACTTTATACAGCAATACCGCTATGAGACAGGCTTGACAGACACCAGGTACTGGTCAACTTTTGCTGGGTAGAACAGGAATAGGGACATCATTTGTTTATAAAAATCTTAAAGATACAAATACAAATCTATTATGCACTCTTGAAACAATACAATGCCTTGTGATAGTTAATGTTTGTGTGTGCAATTTTTCTAGGCCTCAGTGGATGGCATTGGGTATTCCTCCTGACCTGATTCTGACTTTACTAGAAGGAATGACAGCCATAATCCATTATTGCCTGCTAGACCCAACCTCACAATATTACCAGGTGAGGGCGCTAGTTGACCTGTTTTGTGTTGCAGTTAGCTGTAATCTCTTGTTAAGTGCTTTGCTTTAATATATGTGACCCTGTCTGTAAAATCAAGGAGAATAAAAGCATCAAAGTTTAATTTTAATAATTGGCATGACCTAACTCCGTTAATATTAAAGAAATCAAGGTTATATTTGTACAAAGAGTTAGTTGGGGTTTCACAGGCAAGGTCACATATTGTCTAATTCCTAAATGATTAACTTGTAAGATCAATTCAGTGTCAAGTTTATGTGCATGTATCTATTAGCTCCAGGCAAATGTAGATCAGAAGCATCTTGCAGAGGCCCGTGCCGGCATTCTCTCCATCTTGCACACCATCATGTCCTCTGTAACCCTGCTGTGGGGAGTCCTTTATCTGGTTGACAGCTCCGACAGGCCAGCTGCAGCCTCTGCCTGCTCCTCCTCCAACATCAACTTAGGATCTACAAAGGTACCACAGTAACACTAGAGTTAAGATGGCCTGTTTAAAGGAAAACGCCACTGTTTTTCAATATTTTACTATATTTTTACCTCAACTTAGACTAATTAATACATACCTATTTTTTTTCAATGCATGCTCTTAATCTTTGTACAGTGTGTCGTGAATGTGTTAGCATTTAGCCTAGCCCCATTCATTTCTTAGGATCCAAACAGGGATGAATTTAGAAGCCACCAAACACTTCCATGTTTTCCCTATTTAAAGACTGTTACATGAGTAGTTACACAAGTAAGTAGGGTGGCACAAAATCAAACGTGACGATTTTTAAGCGGATAAAAAATGTATATTGTACGGTGAAAGAGCACTTAGTTTGCAACTCTTCGACCTTGGCGCGCAGTATCACTCCTGAGAACTCCCCCTCTTGCTTTAACTTTCGTCAATATTACTGCGCCTGAGGTCGAAGTTTTATTTTGAGCCACCATACTTACTTGTGTAACTACTCATGTAACAGTCTTTTAATTGGGAAAATGTATTAATTTGTCTAAGTTGAATATTGAAAAACGGTGGTGTTATCCTTTATGCATGTGTTTTGATCTTGTCCCTGGTCCTTATTCTGCATTTACAATCTAATCATTTTACTGGTTGTTCACAGAATCTCCGGCAGCAAATTCTGGAGCTTCTGGGCCCAATCTCAATGAATCATGGTGCTCACTTCATGGCAGCTATTGCATATGTGTGGAATGAAAGGAAGCAGACCAAAGCTCCAACTAGGAACAAGGTATGACTATGAACAACTCTAAAAGCATGAATTTATTTTATACTCATGCATTTGGTAGATGCTTCTTTCCAAAGCGTCTTACAGAGCACACAAGGTATTTTATTCATATGTGTGTCTTCTGGGAATCAAACCCACAACCTTTGCGGTGCCACTGCTAATGCAATGTTCTACTAATGCAAGTTTGGCTATAGAAAAACTTGTAGCATCATGAATCTTGAGACTTTTAAGAATGTGTCTGTATTTTAGGTAATACCCACAGCCAGCGAGGAACAGCTTCTCCTTGTAGAACTTGTTCGTTCAGTAAGCGCTATGAGAACTGAGACGGTGATCCAGACAGTGAAGGATGTCCTTAAACAACCACCAGCCATCGCCAAAGAAAAGGTATTGTTAAGGAAAAACAAACTATTCATATAGTAATTATGAATGTTGGATTGTCAGTGGTAAAAATGTTGCAGATTTAATGTTCAGTTTGGTATTTCTTTATTTCACAGAAGCATCTTTCCCTGGAAGTCTGCATGCTTCAGTTTTTTTATGCTTATGTGCAGAGGTGTGTGACTCACATTTATAATAATATTAGTATATCTTTAACATCAATATGTATATGTATTTGTATGCAAGTAAGCTTTTATCTCCTGCAGGATTGCAGTGTCTAGTCTGGTTGATAGCTGGCCTTCGCTCTTGGCCTTGCTGAAAGAGTCTGTACAGCTCAGCTTACCCGCTCCTGGACAATTTTTGATACTTGGGTATGTGCTTTCTCACAGATCTAAACATGGTTATTCTTTTATTTGGAGACACTTGAGGAGTTCAGATGCAAAACCCTTTAGGTGCGTCTGACATTTTAATGTTTAAAGCCCCCCTAACCTAGAAATGCACTTTTAAATGTCTTTCTAGCAGAAAATGAGTCGCTAGTGTGTGTGCAGAAACATCCTATTATTATACGAATCCATCTATTCTTCTTTGGAATCACACAACAGTCACACAAAACAAGCTGTTGGGGATCCCCTATCAATGTGATGTCACATTGATTACGCCCCAACTAAAACCGCTCACTGACTCCGCCTTATGAGCGCATAGTTCAACCATCTGCCAGAGATACATGTTTTAATGTAGGCCAAAGCACGTGTGTAAATGCTCTTCCCCTTTACTTTGCATATGGGAAGGGAACAAAAGCTTTCTTTGCATTTAAAGAAACACACACAAAAACAGCGTGTTTTTCATTGCAGCCACAAATGGCCATGTTCAACATTGTGTAATGAAATATATGTTGTGTATTTTGAGCTGAAACTTTACAGACACATTCTGGGGATACCAGAGACTATTTTGTATTGCTGAAAACACCTAGGTTAGGGGCCCTTTAAGTTCAGTAATTTCACTTTAAAGCAACACTATGTAGTTTTTTTACCTTTAAATAATGTCTCTAAAATTATTTCAGTGATAGAACAACTTTTAACTAGACAAATTGTACTGTTGCTGCAACCTGAGCAGCCTCCTAGCTGCTACAAGCACACTCTGAAAGTGGCGGTGGAGGGTAGAGCACACAGCCCCGCCCCTCCCCCTGCCTGTAGAAGAGTGTCTGATACCAGGCACTGTTGCGCTTTTCAACCACATGGAGGAGCTGTAAGTCATTTTTACATTGAAACTACATAGTGATGCTTTAATAGCAATGTAAAGGTTATTAGTCAATAATTGAAATACCTTACAAATTTTTACAAATTTTACTTTAGTCATTTCATTGGTATCTTTTGCAGCAAAACACTCTAACTGCATGCAAGCTTTTCTAGCAAAAATCTACTTCTAAAAATAAATTCACTTTTTTGGACAAGACCGTAAACAGTTGCAAAAATCACTAAAGATTAAAAATAGAAACATTGCAAATTATGAAAGTCACAAACAAGGTACACAAGTTTAAATGTTATCCACGGTCGTTTTGCATGCCATTGTTTATCCAATTAATCTTGCATGCACTTTGAGGTTTTTGCTAAAATAAAATCGTACGTGGCCTTTAGCAGATTCTGCAAACAAAGCAGTATTTCTGAATGGCCTGAGGTCGAGATTAAGCAAATTTGAAGCGAAGGAATTGATGAAGGCATAATACGTGCCGAGAGCATTCAGTCAATATCATTATCTCATTTTTGACGGTGTTGTTTGTTTAGGGGCTTTTGCATCTGAGCTCCTCGTATGTTGTTTATTTCTAAGGTTACATTAAGCATTTCTTTATTCTGTAGTGTTCTGAATGAGTTTATCCTCAAGAATCCCACCCTGGAGAGCAAGAAGGACCAACGAGAGCTACAGGTGACTTTTCTTACCAATTACTCTCACCCCCCAGTCACATTAGCTACAAGAGACAGAGCTACAGGCTACCATTCATTTTCAATTGGAGTGGCCGTTTGCCAGTGACAAGCGACGAGCTCGCCACTGCGCGAGCAAGGTGTGGCTAAAATAGACAAGCAGGCTATTTTATGCAAATGCTGAGAGATGCGACAAAGAGACTGCCAATCGGAGTGAAGGGGCAGCGTGAAGTAGATCTGTGGCAAAGTCGAAGAAAATAATTCAAGATGGCGGAAAATGCATATTTCTGTATATATCTTTTATCTCATATATTTTTTACTTTTAACGAGAAATAAATACTTTTAAATCCAAAAACATCGTTCTTGTAACTTAACAATACCTCTGAAGTGACTTTTGATACCACTTTTAGATACTAGCTAAGGAACGGCCATCAAGCGGGTGCGTGTCACTCGGAGTCGCTCACTTTTGTAGCTAATGTGACTGGAGGGACTGCACATGCTTACAAAGCATTTTTCAACATTATTCTGTGATATCACTTTTTTTTAACCATAGTAATACCAATGTTTTTGACACTACCGTATGGAAATATCAAATGTTATATGTATATAACAATCATTCAGTTTGGTGGCGCTGGCATTACCATCTGACAACATCACTATGTCATGTATGGAACTACCAAAGTGCTTTTTGTAAAGATACCTGTGAAAGTACTTACAGGATAATCTTGGCGATTTTCCATTGCATAGTGCCCCACGGTTTGGTTTGGGTCAGCTTATCTCACTTTGGCTTGGTTAGCTTTTCCATCGAGTTTAGTAACACTTTGGAGTGGGAGGGATTATAGGGGTGTCTTATATTTGCGCTCTATACTGCTGTGACATCATACAAGTGAGAGCGTCGTTGGAATACATTCACATACATTCATTTAACGTTATTTCTCAGTCCGCCACAGAATTAAAATTGGCCACCACAAATAGATGTTTGCGCATCGCGTTTATCACTACCTCTGTCTCACGTGACAGTTTTACAAACACCAGTGGCGTCAGTCGACGCGCTCCGCTGAGCCTCATTTAAGTTGTATTTAAGCATATATGCAGACGTGCGCGTCGTGAATGTGCCACCACAAACTGCAAATCTGGAAAAAAACTGTTATGGTGTTTCTGATTCTTAAACTGTAGATGTTTTTCATTGCTAAAATGGAGTTTAGGAACTTATAGTAGAGCACAGATGACAACATGTTTGCTCGAGACAGCGCAAGCTAGCATGAAGGCAAAGCTAATCTTTTACATTATAGCAATGACGCTGGTAGTGACGATTCTCTCTGACCAATCAGTGATCTACAGTGTTTCCGCGTCACGTTTTGGTATCAGCTCGAGTTGCTTGGAACCCCAAGGGAGGTGGTACTAAAAAAATTAGCGGGTACTACATACTGCACCCAGTGCCAGTGGAAAAGCCCCCAAATGTAAGCTGACCCGACCCAAACCAAACCGTGGGGTACTATGCAATGGAAAAGCGCCATTTTAGCTGAAATTGTGTTTCAATGTCTGCTATTTCACTTCACAAATTTTACATTTAAATGACAAATATCATGATTTTCCAGGATGTAACCCATAAGATCGTAGAGGCCATTGGCACGATTGCTGGCTCATCTTTAGAGCAAACCACATGGCTGAGAAGAAACCTGGAGGTCAAACCTTCTCCTCAGATTATGGTGGAGGGTGCCAGTCTGGAGGCGGATGTAGAAGGTGAGTGTGGATATAGTCTCATGTGTCATGCACAGCTGCATGGAGAGTCGCTAACCAACAGTATGTGCTTTTCAGACCTAATGCTTACAGTGATGGAGGCATCCAGCTTCACTCCATCTGTTTACAGCGTTCATGCCCTCACACTGTTGGCAGAGGTAAACACAAACATCTGCACAACCAAAACCTGGTGGTTTGAAGCTTAAGATTTGGACTTTGATAGGAAGTTGTATATACTATATAATGTGCAGGAGTGCATTATGAAGCATGCTTTTAACCCAATTTGTCTGTTTTTGTGCTGATGTCTTTGCGTTTGTGTGGTTTGGTGTAATGCATGGATTAAAGTGTGCTCATGTTTGCATGGATGCTTAAATACATCTGGCTTTGTTGTAGGTACTTGCTCATCTATTAGATATGGTCTTCTATAGTGATGAAAAGGAGAGAGTTATCCCTCTGCTGGTCAACCTCATGCATTATGTGGTGCCCTACCTGCGCAACCACAGGTACTTTCCTTTAAATCTACCAAGTTGACATTTCATCAAATGTGTAGTGTTGTGAATTTTCACTACAATGAATTTGAAGCTATTAGGAACTGACTCTCAGTTTCTTTCCACCAGCGCTCACAACGCCCCCAGCTACCGTGCATGCATACAGCTGCTGAGCAGCCTTAGCGGATATCAGTACACACGGAGAGCCTGGAAGAAAGAAGCTTTTGACTTGTTTATGGACCACACGTTTTTCCAGATGGACTCCTCGTGTGTTAGCCAGTGAGTGACATCATGTACAGGACATTTCCTTTGTGGTTGGGACAGCATTGTGAACATCAGTTCACCACATTTCTCTCTCTCCCTTTTAGCTGGAGAGCGATTATAGACCATCTGATGACTCATGATAAAACCACATTCAGAGACCTGATGAGTAAGTCTTCCCTTTGTACTAAATGTGGCTTCCTTAAAGGGACACTCCACTTTTTTTGAAAATATAATAATTTTAGCATCGTGCTAAAAAATAATCAGAGTTTCGAAAATAGTCCCCTGCTATTGAAAGTAACCAAGGGCACTATTTTCGGCTGCTGCGTAATATCATTGCGCCTCCTGCAGGCATGTTAAGGCAGCAAAGTCCTTGATTATTACGCCAGAATGAGAGTATAGTTCCTAGCCATATCTGCCTAGAAAATTGCAACTTTTCATTTTTTGTCGGTCTTAGTACACGATGTAGCTACAGAAGAGTCAAGTTTTAAATAGGAAAAATATAGAAACTCTTTGGTTAATTTTTAGCGCAATGCTAATGGTCTAATCAGATTTAATGGATTATGCTAAGCTATGCTAAAAGTGGTACCGCCAGACCCGGAGATCGGCTGAATGGATTCCAAAATGGTAAAAATCAAATGTTCAACTCTAGGGGAGCTGGAAAATGAGCATATTTTCAAAAAAAGGGGAGTGTCCCTTTAATGTCCATGTGTCTGAGTGTTGTTAAAGCACATTTGTGTGCAGCCCGAGTTGCCGTGGCCCAGAGCAGCTCCCTGAGTCTTTTCACCAATCGAGATGCAGAGCTTGAACAGAGAGCCATGCTACTCAAAAGACTGGCCTTCACCATATACAGCAGTGAGGTAGACCAGTATCAGAAGTACTTGCCGGACATCCAAGGTACATGCCAACAAACATACCAGTACCTGATCTTTAAATAAACTTTAAATAATGCTCAATATGCGTCGATGTGACTTCAGAGCGTCTTGTGGAGAGCCTGCGACTTCCTCAGGTGCCCATCCTCCATGCTCAGGTCTTCCTCTTCTTCCGAGTGTTGCTGCTTCGCATGTCACCCCAACACTTGACCTCACTCTGGCCCACTATGATCACAGAGCTGGTGAGGACATGATCGAAATTTCACCAATAATATTATGCTTATTTTAAACAATCAGCAGTAACATCTTGAGACAAATGGAATAACAGAAGGTAGTATATATATGTATAGTTTTTTATAGACCTGTGTGGAGGGTAATGTCAATTTTTGTCTTTTCTTAGGTTCAGGTGTTTTTACTCATGGAGCAGGAGGTCACTGCAGACGAGGACATCACCAGGTTTTATCATTATTAAAAATATCTGATTGATCATTTTCAACTGCTTATCTTAAAGGTGCAGTGTGTAATTTTTAGAAGGGTCTCTTGACAGAAATGCAAAATAATATACAAAACTATATTATCAGGGGTGTATAAAGACCTTTTATAATGAACCGTTATGTGTTTATTATCTTAGAATGAGATGTTTTTATCTACATACAAAGAGGGTCCCCTTACATGGAAGTCGCCATTTTGTGCCGCCATTTTTCTACAGAAGCCCTTAACGGACCATTTTTTTTACTAAGTTGTCTCCGACGATGACATGTTTGTCAGGTGGCAGCTACCGTAGCTTCTCTATGTGTTTCAAAAGCAAGGGTTGAGCAGTGGACTACGCCGTTGGTTGCAATTCGCAACCTCACCACTAGACGCCGCTAAAATTTACACACTGCACCTTTAAGTATAATATATTTGCTCAATATGGGTGACTGTAAATGTTAAGTACTGATGGTTGTGGTCGTTTTTCAGAACCTCGGGCCCCTCAGTAGCAGGGCTTGAAACGACCTACTCAGGGGGCAACGGCTTCTCTACCTCCTACAATAGCCAGCGCTGGCTCAACCTCTACCTGTCTGCCTGCAAGCTGCTGGATCTAGCCCTCGCTCTGCCTTCTGAGAGCCTGCCTCAGTTCCAGATGTAGGTGTCCACATTCATTTTAGTCGGTGAAATTGTCCTTTATGTTATCTTAATTTAAATAATAATAATAAATGCACTACGTCACAGGTATCGTTGGGCATTCGTCCCTGAGGCCTCGGATGACTCTGGTATGGAGGTCCGCAGACAGGGGACCCATCAGAGAGAGTTCAAGCCCTATGTTGTTAGATTGGCGAAGCTTTTGAGAAAAAGGGCCAAGGTAACACAACCACACAGCAGTAGCCTTCAAAGAGATGTATGCTTGCATTTGAGAAATGCCTTAAAGGGATAGTTTAGCAAATAATTCTAGGTACCCATGATTTACCAATCATCAAGCCATCCAAGATATGTATGTCAGACGAACACATTTTCAGTTTTTTTAGAAAATGTCCTGGCTTTTCCAAGCTTTAACCATACACATCGTATGCTAAATATTACGCTGAATCTACTACCGGATGCTACTGGAAGCTAGTTATTATAGTTTATAAAGTTTTAAATATGGATATTTTTATTACAAAAGACCATAGATTACCCTCAGAAGGCCGTTATTAACCCCGGAGCCGTGTGGATTACTTCTGTGAAGGATGGATGCACTTTTTTTGTGCTTGAAAGTCATGGACCGCATTTTTTACTGTTATAATTTTCGGAAGAAACAGGACATTTTCTAAAATAACTCAAATTGTGTGTGTTCGAAAGATGATGGACATATGTATCTTGGATGGTTTGAGGGTGGGCAAATAATTTTTTCCTGAATTATCGCTTTAAGAATTGGACTCACATGAGATAAATATTCTAGCCCTATCAGTATTCTAATAAAAACAGTTTAATATTATACTGAGTGGGTCACCTAACAGGAGCAGACATGTTGGGATCCCATAGCCAGCTGAATATTACTCTTTATCTTGACAACCCCCGTGATATTTCACTCACTGAATAAATTAATTATGGCTGCCTAGTATTAGTGCATTTCTACTAAGGCATCGATAATTGAAAGCCATTCGAATGCTATACATATGCCACTAGGTGTCAGTGTGACGTAAAAGAACCATTACAGAGCACACCCTTATGGAAATCACTTGTTAAAGGATTAGTTAATTTACTTTAAAAAAAAAAAATCAGATAATTTACTCACCACCATGTCATCCAAAATGGTGATGTCTTTCTTTGTTCAATCGAGAAGAAATGATGTTTTTTGAGGAAAACATTCCAGCATTTTCTCATTTTAATGGACTTTTACGGACCCCAACACTTGGCAGTTTTGATGCAGTTTGGGGTTGCAGTTTCAAGGGACTCTAAACGATCCCGGGCGAGACATAGGGGTCTTATCTAGCGAAACAATTACTATTTTGGCAAGAAAAAAAAATGCACTTTTAAACCACAACTTTTCGTCTTCCTCCGGCTGTGTGACGCGCTAGCGCGACCTCACGTAAAATGTAATCACGTCAAGAGGTCATGACGTATGCAAAACTACACCCCAGTGTTTACAAGTGTGGAGAAAGAGGACCGTTCCGACGTTGTTGTATGTCGAAGGATACTAATTAATGGCAAGTTTATTGTTTAAAATGGTCCACTAATGTGCATTTCATATATATTTAACACGTGACCTCTCGACGTCATTACGCAATTATGTAAGGTCGCGCTGGCACGTCACACAGCCGGAGGAAGACGAGAAGTTGTTTTTTAAAAGTGCATTTTTTATGTTTCTTGCCAAAAATGACAATCATTTCGCTAGATAAGACCCTTATGCCTCATTTGGGATCGTTTAGAGTCCTTTGATACTGCAATTTTAAACTGCATTAAAACTGTGTTGGGGTCCATTAAAATGAGAAAAATCCCGGAATGTCCTCCTCAAAAAACATAATTTCTTCTCGACTGAACAAAGAAAGACGTCAACATTTTGGATGACATGGTGGTGAGTAAATTATCTGGAGTTTTTTTTTTTTAAGAAAACTGACTAATCCTTTAAAGTGATTTACTGTTTTATACATAAAAAATTATTCTAAATAATCTAAAGAACATTTTGTGAAAATATAACCATGATATCTTTAATTTGACTTAGTAAGGCCATATCAAAAATTGAAATTAATGTGAAATCAATGGTTAAAATCAAACTTTAAAGCGTAACTAAACCCCTGGTCAGAGCCTGACTCCACCCACTGGCAATATTTGAAAAATGCAAGAAAAGTGGGCAGATCCCAACGGAGATAGAGGGGACGAACTAAGCTTGTACCGAGTGTGTGGTGAGATCGTAACAAGGGTGTGGTGAGCTTGAACCTGCTTACGTCACGAGTTCTTTTTTGGACCCAACATCCACTAGGAAAATTCAACTGCAGTAGCCACCGTTCAACCTGAAGAGGGCAGCACTCAGACGTTTTACACCATATACTATAGTATTGAAACACTTTATATCCAAATGTCAAAAAACTTACTAAAATCAGTGAACAGCACTAATAAAGCATAATTCTTACAGATCATTAACTAAAAAATGTTGGTTTAGGGTGTAGTTACTCTTTAATGCTCCTAATCTCATAATTCGATTATGAGACTTTGCCTTGGATTTCACAGACAGGGTCACATTTATGGACTACTCCGCATAGATTTCCAAATGTTATTCTATGTGTAACACATTTTATTAGCCTCATGAGAATGTCTGTATTAATTCTAGAAAAATCCAGAGGAGGATTGCTCCACTCGCACTTTGTCCTGGGAGCCTGGACAGCTCCTGCTTACCCTATATGTGATCCGCAGCATGGAACAGCTCCTTCCCTTCTTTAACCTTCTCAGCCAGGTTTTTAGCAGTAAGGGCAGCAGCCGCTCAGGATCATACCACAGCCCAACTTCCATAGACGGCCCATTCCCTGGAAAGGACGGCAAACTGGAAAGCCAGAAAGTGTTCTGGAGCCGGGCCAGGCAGAACATTGAGGAGATGGTTGAGAAGGACTTTTTAGAGGGACTCATTAAAACGTGACCTGAGATGAACAAAAATTGAAACTAACACCATCTTTTAAAAAAACACCATCTTTTCTGAAAAAAAGAAAAAGAAAAGTTTGTACATTTTTTTGTTTTTCTAATTAATGTATTTTCCCCAAAATTATACTATTTAATTTAATGTCTTTTACTTGTAAATATAGACACCTGTATTCAATTTTTTCATTTGTTTGAGCCCATAGGATAATATGAAGATACTGTGCCATTGCATATTGTGGTGACTTGTTTAATAAAGAGACATATCAGTTGAATTTAAACCATTTTTGAATTTCTCCTCCACAGAGACAGGCTTGTAGCTGACCTCATGTCCCTGTCTTACTAACCAAACTTGCACTAATCTTTTTTAATTAGATTTCAAGGATGTCATCATTTTTTTGTGTAAGAAAAATAAATATAAATAGACCGTTTTAAATGGTTTTGCTTTGAAATGTATCAAAGCCATAATAGATAAGCTATTGTTGCATAGCAGAGGATGTCGGGGACTAAATTGAATTCATCTGCATGTGTCTACAACAGTTTTTCCTTCATTAAATACAGGACTGCTTTGTTACCAACCAAACGTGCACTTATTTTTTTCACTTCACTTAAGAAATAGAACAATGTGGTATTATGTTGAATGTAGATGTAAATCATAGATCACCCAAAATGTAAAGTTCTTTTCAAAATAATTTACTCACCTGATGTTACCATAGCAACACAAAGTGTTATGGTGCACATATAAAGGAGTTTCTGATGGGGCCAATAGATTTTTATTGTTAAAGAGCACCTATTTCATTGCTAAATAACAATGTTATTTTGTGTATTTGGTATAATATAATGTGTTCGCATGGTTTATGGTTAAAAAACACATTATTTTCCACATACCGTATATTTTTGTAGCTCCAGATTTCACTCTCTTCCTGAAACACACAGATTTGAAAAGCACTGTGTCCCTGATTGGCCAGCTAATCTGTACGTTTGATTGGCCTGAATACCTCTGACATCAGCTGGAAATGTGACGCTCCTTACCATGTTTGAAAGATTCGGTTTCTAACAGGAGTTAACTTACAGGCTGTGAATCCGAAGCGGAGGAATTATGATAATGTCGGTCTTCTCTACATCACCAATCCCAGGAAGTAAACGGTTGCCTACAATCCGTGTGTTGTTGTAGTCCAAGTAAAGAGATTTACATTGGAGACGATGACTATACTTTGGGGTTTGTACCTTTTGCATATAGTTAACATGTACTAATACACACTTACACACCAAAGGAAATTTAAAAACGTGAATCAGACAATAGGTGCTCTTTAAATAATGTGCATATGCAATATAAACAGTATTACCAAAATTTAAAAATTTAAATTTGCTAGAGGTAACAAGCAATGTTACATTAAAAAAATATGAGAAAAGTCTTCAGAGGTTTTATGTTTTTCTTTCTTTTTTGGAGGGGAGGTGAAATATTAATTCATATATATTATTAAATCATTGATAATTTAATTATTTTACCAAAACCATTGTTTTCCATGAACATTTATGGGCGCAGTTTTTTGTTGAAATTTTTTTTAATAGCAACGTTTACTGAAATAAGATATATGGGAATATAAGAATAGGGAATACATATTTTTCACTAAGCCTTAACTCATAAATAAGTGTACAACTAGATTTTTATGTAAGAATCAATAAACTAAAGATTTATATGAGATTTATTGGGTGCAGATAGTAAAACGCGATATGGGTTTGAAATGACGTGTGACCTGACTCGTGCGTGGGGGCGGAGTGATACCACAAATAAATAAATATTGAGTCCAGCAGGGACCTCGGCTTCCGTTGCGTTTCATCCTCCTTGTTCAGCAATTGTCCAATACTGGACAGAGCTACGGGGTGAAGGCGAAGGCAGGAGAGAGTTTTTAGAGATGAGGAGAACAACGCAAGCCATTTGAAGGTTTTGGGTGACTGTACATCCAGCGGTGTTTGTCGGAAAGCCTAATCCTTCATCCGGAGGAGAGAGGACGACTGCTCGAGCCGAGCATCATCGTAAAAACGCCTCTTTCAGGACAACGCGCAAACACAAGGAATATCTTTCAAGACGTAATATAAACAATCTTTAATTATTAGAAAACTCCAGGGTTACGCTGAAAGACTCATTTGCGGATGAAATAATCGTTACGCGTCACCTATGTGATCCCGCATCCCCACGAGGCGAATATACAGCGCTGTGATGCGCATGCGTTGAATCGATATTTTTTACTATAGTAAATGCAGACATCTTCTTATACCTTATTAATCCGCATGGTTTAGTTTTGTTTCACATATGTCTGCTTAAATTTTGGGGGTGTAACTTAAATGAAACACTTCAGAGACTTCGTCTCAGATTGGCATTAATATCACAGTATATTAATATCGTAAATTGTGCTCAAGAGTCTATTTTAAACGCCTCACAATTGAGGTTTTTGGGTGACCGCAAGTCGACAAATCTCTTTCATACGGAAATACAGTTCACAGCGAGAGAAGGAAGATGTCGGGTCAGACTTTGACGGATCGAATCGCCGCGGCGCAGTACAGCCTCACGGGCTCCGAGGTGTCGCGTGCTGTGTGTAAAGCGACCACGCACGAGGTGATGGCACCCAAGAAGAAACATCTAGAATGTAAGTGGATTCAGACTCTGATATGCCTCTGGCCTTGTTTATGCCTATTAAAGATGTTATCAATAATTTAAACACCACCCTTCCATAGGTACACATACTGTACGGTTACCCACTTTGTCATGTTCGTGCCCATCAAAGGGCATCAAATGCCACTTGGTGAAGTGGAAATGCCTATGGTGCTGTTATGGTACCAGTGGCAATGAGATGCAATAGATCTGTGACAAGTGGGCCCTCATTTCACAATGTGTCTGTCACTGAGCAGAGAGACACAAGAATGAGTAGAGAACATGGCTACCTCACTGTGTGGCTTTGAATCACAGACTGTCACTGGTAGAGGTTTGCAAAATACATTATACATACACATGGCCTCTAGATATTAAAGGAAAAGTTCACATTTGCTCATAATTTACTCATTCTTATGCCATCCCAGATGTATACAAATTCCTTTCTTCAGTTGAACACAATGAATACTTTTATGCCACTGCGTTATTTTAAGTGGGGGTCAACACATTGAAAGTCCAGAAAGCACATACATCCTTTATTTAAGTAATTCAGATGGGTTAATATATGTCTTCTAAAGCAAAATGATATGTTTATGAGAGAAAACTTACTATTTTGCGATTATTTACTGATCAGTGCATTGTATTATTGTAATAATATCGTAAACATACATATTAGCATGATAAGTAGGCAGCATGTGCTGTGTTGTTGATGGCTCCCATGTACACTCACCTAAAGGATTATTAGGAACACCTGTTCAATTTCTTATTTATGCAATTATCTAATCAACCAATCACATGGCAGTTGCTGCAGTGCATTTAGGGATGTGGTCCTGGTCAAGACAATCTCCTGAACTCCAAACTGAATGTCAGAATGGGAAAGAAAGGTGATTGAAGCAATTTTGAGCGTGGCATGGTTGTTGGTGCCAGACGGGCCGGTCTGAGTATTTTGCAGTCTGCTCAGTTACTGGGATTTTCACGCACAACCATTTCTAGGGTTTACAAAGAATGGTGTGAAAAGGGAAAAACATCCAGTATGCGGCTGTGGGCGAAAATGCCTTGTTGATTCTAAAGATCAGAGGAGAATGGGCCGACTGATTCAAGCTGATAGAAAAGCAACTTTGACTGAAATAACCACTCTTTACAACCGAGGTATGCAGCAAAGCATTTGTGAAGCCACAACACGCACAGCCTTGAGGTGGATGGGCTACAACAGCAGAAGATCCCACCGGGTACCACTCATCTCCACTACAAATTGGAAAAAGAGGCTACAGTTTGCAATTTGGGGGATGTTTTCTTGGCACACTTTAGGCCCCTTAGTGCCAATTGGTCATCGTTTAAATGTCATGGCCTACCTGAGCATTGTTTCTAACCATGTCCATCCCTTTATGACCACCATGTACCCATCTTCTGATGGCTACTTAGGATAATGCACCAAGTCACAAAGCTCGAATCATTTCAAATTGGTTTCTTGAACATGACAATGAGTTCACTGTATTAAAATGGCCCCCACAGTTACCAGATCTCAACCCAATTGAGCATCTTTAGGATGTGGTGAAATGGGAGCTTCGTGCCCTGGATGTGCATCCCACAAATCTCCATCAACTGCAATCCTATCAATATGGGCCAACATTTCTAAATAATGCTTTCAGCACCTTGTTGAATCAATGCAATGTAGAATTAAGGCAGTTCTGAAGGTGAAAGGGGGGTCAAACACAGTATTAGTATGGTGTTCCTTATAATCCTTTAGGTGAGTGTAAGTAAATTTTTTGTATTAAACTAAGGAAAGACGTCATATACATCTAGGATAGCACATCATTTAAATTGTGAGAGAATTGTAATTTTCCATGTAACTTTTCTTTTAAGAATAATTCAGTATAATTTGCGCAACATTGTCGCAATCGATTGCAGACTTTTACTTAAAATAGTTTATATGTCTAGTATTAATAAAAATACAATAATATTGTCTGGCCTTTTCCTTTAATGGAAGCATTTACTGAAGTAACTGTAAGTTCAGTGTAAGTGCACTCGAAAACAGAGGTAATCAACCGCACAGATGAGGTCAAGCAGCAGGTGGAATTGTTTTCGGCAATCCCAAGTTCTTTCACTGGCTCTCAGATTCACCCCTGCTAAATAATAAGTCCAAGGCAGGATGTAACAATTGGCATTAACAGGTACCAAGCAGGGTTTGCTTTGATATTTTATAATAGTTCACAACATGTAGAATCTTGAATTTAACTTCCCACAGTTAAACAAATTTGGATAATTTTGTATCCAGACCTCTTGTTGTCAAAGAACACATTGATGGGTCTTAAAAGGCATTTAATATGCATTGAATGTGAGCATATTTGCAATACGGCTTTTCAAATGGTCTTGTGTTGAAATCTGAGCACAGTGTCTTTGAAATCTGAGTCATTGTGTTTCTGTCGGTAGGCCCTTAAATCAATAGCTTCTAAACAGTCCTGATCAGCATCACAAAAAAGCTCTCCATTTGTGGCAGGTGTCCCAGTCTCCCAAGCACTAGGACACGCCCACATTTCTCTTAGAGGAGCGGGGGTAATCACAACACCTCAATTAAACCAGAGCTAGGCATTTGAATTGTATGGCTTAGAATCACATGTGATGTACATTTTTATCTTTGGTTTTGTGTAATTTATGTTCAGTTTATTTATGTGTTGTTTTGTGTGCAACGTTCAGTACTCAGTACTGTATGTATTCTTGTGAATACACTATGTGCAGCAATCTCTTTAATGTCTCTGTATGTGCTGACTCATTAATTTCCCTGCCATTTTGTGTCGTGCACATTTTAATAGCACAATGTCAGTCCTAAGAACTGAGAAGGTTGCTGATCTTAATATTTGATATTTTAAGAATATGAGGAAATGAACATAACTATTAAATTAACATGACTTGCATTTTCTATAAAGAGAAACAGAATAGTATGAACAGCAGAATAGTCCCAGATTGGGAGGATTGTGTTAAATTTGTGCATGTAGAGGCTGTTGATAAAAATGTTTTTAGTTTTTATTTTATAACGCTGTCTTTATGATAGAACCATATTTATTTACAAAAGCATATTTTGGGCATGCGTCAATCATGTCTCTATACTGTCTGCCTCATTAGAAGCAATAGAATCTTTAGTACAGTGGCCTCAAGGAGTATTTGGAGATTTAAATGACACTTAACTATGTATGAATATCATTGCATTATATAGCAAACTAGTCCAAGTGACATCTACCGATGAATGAGATAAATGAGAGTAATTTCACTTTGATGCCCTTCTTCACAGGCCATGGAACATGCAGTGGGCAATACGCAATACATTAAAAATTAGCCATATCGGACATTTCTTTTTCAGCAAATTGTAGTAATGAATCAATCAAATGTGAGCATTAGGTTGTTTGCATTGGCTACTGAGTTGGTATTTCGTTTGTCCTGCTTTGTAATATATTTTGATCGCGTGCTACCAAAGATATTGAATATTACAAAATTGAGCACTGCTAGATGGACAATGCAACAGTTAAAATGGCTGTTTTGGCGAGGGAGGAGCCCATTTTTAGCGCAATTTGAGCTTAAAGCGGCTGTTTTTTGTGATCCCATTTTTCAAACTTTAGTGGGTGTGTAAGGTTGCTGTTAGAGCATAAATAATGGCTGCAAAATTAAGTTCAATGCCAAGCGATATATTTTCTTTAACACAGAAAGTTTTTTAAGGACTACAGAGAACGTTCAGTTTAGACTACAACCCTCTACTTCCCGGATATATGACGTTAATATAAGAGTTTTTGACTAGGCTCCGCCCACAGGAATACGGCAGTTGCCAGCTAAGCTAAGCTGCTGTCAAATCACAACACACTACACAAGCCCTGCGTTCCAGTTCGTTTTTTTATGACCTTCCCTCGCTAACTTCACTCAGTCACGTTCACTCGGAAATCCGTCATTTCTTACGTTGTACGAGAACCCACTTCTGCTGAAACATTTGAAGTAGGTTCAAATGGATCACCCTAAGCCCTTGATCACATGAAAAGTGAAGACCGCCCCCTCCATGTGCAAAGCGCGAGTTGCTGATGTGACGTCACAATCGTGATGTGTTGTGGGATATGGAGCTGCCTGAAGTGTACATATGAAGTAGACTCGGTCAAAATCGAGGGAGCGAGGGTCTGTCCATACAAACTTCCCTCGTCCACTTGACAAAGTGGAACGCACTTCAAAATGGCAACAGGGATTCCCCCGAGGGGAAGTGTTTAGGGAAGCTTGCGAGTGCATGTCTAAAACTGGAGTGGAACGCACCCCAGGGGTTTTCAAACCTGTCCTGGAGGACCACTAGTACTGCACATTTTGCATGTTTTCCTTTTGTGACACACCTCATTCAGTTACCTTGCACATCCAGTTCAGGTCTTGCAGTCTCTACTAATGAGCTGAAGATTTAAACCAGGTGTGTCTAATGAGGGAGACATACAAATTGTGCAGTACTAGTGGTCCTCCAGGACAGGTTTGAAAACCTCTGCACTACACCAGCTACACAATCAGAATTCGTTACGTATTTCTGAAGGAGGGACTTCACAGAACAAGGAAATTTTTGAAACATACTGCGTTTTTTCTATATTGCGCACCGTAAACACAATCAAAGCTTTGAAAACACAGGAAAAACGTCCGCTTTTAGGGTGTTTTCACATCTTTAGTTCGGTTCATGTGGTCGGGACAAAAGCACAAATTGTAGCTTTTTTAGCAGTTTTGGTTCCATTTCATACCACACTGATCACTCTGGTCCGCACCAGTTAAAACGAACCAAAAATCCAGTCATGTGCTAAGATCCACATCACTCATTGGCCACATGTCTTTAAACGTATTTCCTAAACTGTTTCTTGATTGGTCAGAATCAACGTGCGGGAAATTCCAACGGAATACCGGAAGTAAACAAAAAGGAGGAAAATACAGCAGACACCATGGACAGACGACTGTGCGCTGTAATTATGTCCGTGGTTGTTATACATAGTTTGTATACAGCGCTGTAAACAAACTGTTCATTTCCAGAATAAAGCGCAGATGGGGCTTGAAAACAACGCTTTAATGCACTGCAAACGGCGATGCCACCAAATTTCGGAGGCTCTGCACCTCCTCGCAACTCCAGGCTTGTCCACGACCTGCCATTGTGTAGGCCTGGGGCGGTAACCGGATTACCGCCATACCGCGGTCACGTGACCCATGCCGCGGGTCTGAGCTCCTCACGGTCATAACCGCAAAAAAAAAAAAATTGAAACATTGGCCTGCACTTGTGTGTATATGTGGGGATGTTATACACGCAGCTTTCAAACAACCGCAGCTTATAATGAACATTAAATGTTAACTGATATGATTTTAATATTAAATTGTCATTGAGTAGAAATACAGGTGACGTGTCTGTGACTCGGTAAAAGCAATACAAACATTTTATTTAATTTGAACTTGCAAACAGCTGCAACAGATCAACAACAGAATCAGGTTTCATACATTATTAAATTGTCACGCAACATAAAGAGCACGCGATCAGTCCGAGGATTAATATCCAAAGAGGTTAGATTGTCTCTTTTTCATCCAGCCTACCACAGTGGCCATTTCTACAGCAGTACACATTTCAAAAAGTTTTGCTTTTGCGTCTTCTTTCTCCTTTTGTGGAAAAAGACAGATGTTTATGGTAAGTGTCTAGAACAGAAGCGGTCCCGAGCACGCGAGACAGACGCGGACCGCCCTGACGCGCGCGAGACAGACCGTGTGACTTTGCGCACACACAGGCGTCTCCGTGCAGCTTCCAATCTATACTCAAGCACGGACACATATGCAGTACAAGTGATTTCTCATACAAATGGTTATTTTATCAGACCATCAGGGCAGCAATAATTTGCATCATTTACAGGCCATTCATAAATTAAGGATAGAAAAGTGGAGAAATGTCTGTAGGCACGGACACGCACAATGCGTTAAAATTTTTTTTTAACGGATAATATTATTTGTTCAAGTTGTTGAATGTTGAAATTGAAGAAATGTGGAAGGAAATAATATTCACTTAACATGTTCCTTAAGTAATTTGCACATGTTGTTTATTGAACATAAATAAGTCATGCATGTTATTTAACTCGTTATCTTGCCAATAAACCGCAAAACCGCGGGAATTTGTTGTTTTGCCGACCACGGTAAGAAAAACTCCAAACCGGCCCAGCCCTACAATTGTGGCAATATTGCTAATAGAAACTGTCAACAAACACTTCCTCATCCCATAATGCACAGCGCAGCTGACTACGGCAGCTGGTTTAGTCCAAAAATGTGCAGTACTTTTGCAGTTAGGTCGGTTCAATCTCGGATTGTGTTCTCACCACAAACGAACCGCTCCAGAGTTCGTTTGAAAGCGTACCGAGACCACCCTTTAAGGAGGTCTCAGTTTGCTTGTGTGGTCTGCTTTTGGTGCGCACCTGAGTTCGATTGCTGGATTCTCACCTGCCCAAACGAACCGCACCAAGTGTGCTATCGAACTCTAGACCTCCTTGCAACTCCAGGCTTGTCCACGACCTGCCATTGTGGCAATATTGCTAATAGAAACTGTCAATAAACACTTCCTCATCCCATAATGCACAGCGCAGCTGACTACGGCAGCTGGTTTAGTCCAAAAATGTGCAGTACTTTTGCAGTTAGGTCGGTTCAATCTCGGATTGTGTTCTCACCACAAACGAACCGCTCCAGAGTTCGTTTGAAAGCGTACCGAGACCACCCTTTAAGGAGGTCTCAGTTTGCTTGTTTGGTCTGCTTTTGGTGCGCACCCGAGTTCGATTGCTGGATTCTCACCTGCCCAAACGAACCGCAGCAAGTGAGCTATCGAACTCTGGACCTCCTTGCAACTCCAGGCTTGTCCACGACCTGCCATTGTGGCAATATTGCTAATAGAAACTGTCAACAAACACTTCCTCATCCCATAATGCACAGCGCAGCTGACTAAGGCAGCTGGTTTAATCCAAAAATGTGCAGTACTTTTGCAGTTAGGTCGGTTCAATCTCCGATTGTGTTCTCACCACAAACGAACCGCTCCAGAGTTCGTTTGAAAGCGTACCAAGACCACCCTTTAAGGAGGTCTCAGTTTGCTTGTTTGGTCTGCTTTTGGTGCGCACCCGAGTTCGATTGCTGGATTCTCACCTGCCCAAACGAACAGCACCAAGTGAGCTATCGAACTCTGGAACGATTCAACCAAACTAAACAAAACACCCTAAGAAACAAAAGTTTTTGTATCCTTAGGACTGGTTTCACAGACAAGGCTTAGCTAAAGCCAGGACTAGGCCTTAGTTAACTTAAAATGTTCAAGCATCTTTTATATATATGCCTTACAAAAAAACGTTACTGGTGTGTATCTTGAGACAAATCCATACGCTGGCATATTTTAAGTTATTATTAAGTTATATATGTGTTTTAGTCTAGGACTAGCCTTAAGCCATCTGTGAGACCAGGGGCTAATATCAGGTTTAATTGTTTGTCTCAAATATGTTGTTTAATTGTGATTTTAGCACACCCAGAGGCATTGCAAACATGGCCACCACTTCCGGACTTTGGTGCTACTCTGTACTGTGTTTATATTATGAATCAATCAACCAATAATGATCAAATTAATCTAATGAAAAATATTCATCAGCATCCAATTCTCCTAACCCTACTTTATAATTGTAACCTAATCTATACATTAATGGGTTTGTCCCTATAAATCTTGCCCTCTTTGTTTCTCATCAGCCTTTGTCTCTCAATAGCTTTCTCTTTTCACGTATCTTTTTCGCACAGCTGCAAATCAAACACCACACATTATCAAGGATGCAGTGCATGAAAGCAGGAAAGTGAACGCTTGTGCTGCACTGATGTCAGTCAGCGTGAGAAATCAGCAGTGATGTGATGTCACAGTGTGAAAATGCAGGCCTCAGCCAATCACAATAAAGTGGAGCATTAGCAAGCCGAGTGCTTTCAGCACCTTGGACAGAGACACCCCTACAGCAACCCGAAACAACACCTTCCTCCACCGTGGCCACCAATTCCCATTTTCCAGTGTCCCTCCCCCACACATAGAGGTCACTGTGTCCTTGAAACCCTGTTCATTGTGTATTAGTCATTGTGTGTTGAGTCAAAATTTTAGTCATTTACGCTGCTTTATTTTGTAATCACCCACCCGCACAAGCTTATACGCATATTTACGCTCAAGTGTAGCCATAGATGCTTTTCTGTCTATTCATTGCACAGATGTTCGTAGCGCTGCCTGCATAGTGGTTAAAGTGCCAAATTTGACTCTCGGTTAATCAGGAAACATCCACACTGGCAGCCGTGTACATGGCAGCAATGGGTGCTGTTAATACTCCGCGGTGCCATGAATAATGCAAGCAGAGATGTGTTTCTTGTGTAATCTGTTAACCACACGGCTGGGTCCACAAGAGCCCTGATCTCAGGAGGAAAAGAGTGCATGTCACAGACCTGGAAATGGTCTGGCGTGTGAGATTAGGCCACACATGATTTTCACACCGGTTAAACAGATTGAGATTATACATTTCATGCAGAAGCAATAGGTTTCAATGGGGGAAGGGTGTGTGTGTGTTGGATTTGTTTGGAGAGGTAAAACACTGGGATTATAATACCACAGTTATTTTTATCTGATGTAGATGTGTTCAGATAAAGGCTTTTGTTTTTATTAATGCATAAATCTTTTGAAAGCAAATACACATGTTCGAGAATAATAAGCAGAATTGTAAATAGTGGGATTGGAGAGCAACGCTGTCTCAAGGGCCATTAAAGGAAATCTTTACTCTGTTCATTTGGTAATCAATTTTAAACTTTAAATTATTAAACTGTTGTTCTTTAAATGCAACATTGTTGTAAATTGTTTTGTAACCGAAGTCGGCTAAGTTTTGTTTGGTGAGCTGCATACATTATACAGCTCTGAATCTGAGAATAAATACAGGCTAAGGCCTAATTTGTATTTATTTACAAACTGATGTTGTATGACAGGGCTGCATAATGAAATTTTTTTATTTTGTTTCACTGAAAACATAAAACTGGGCATGAGTTTTGAACAGCATGAGAGTGAATAAATAAAAGTAAATGGTGTAAATAAAAAAATCTTTTATTTTTAGGAAACCTCTTTAGCTATTTATTGTATTATTTTGTTACATAATTGGCAGAATTTTTAATGATTGTTTTAATAATAGCTGCTGGATATTAACTCTTTCCCCGACATTGACGAGTTATCTCGTCAATTAAGAGAAAACATTTGCATAAAAAAAGTGTTCCTAATGAGGTTTTATGTTAATCTGTAATACCGCAATTATCCACTAGATTGGGCGCACTTACCCAATTTATAAAAAATACAAGTTTATTTTTTTTACAAATTTTAAACTCTGTGTATGTTTTGATAATCTTTCTGAATCTGATCTCTAACAAAATTCCTTCAAAACATGCAATTATTTCAGCTTTCTGCTAAAAAAAGTATTTTAAAGGTCACGTTTTTTCTGTGTTTTTGAGGCTTTGGTTGTGTTCACAGTGCGCAATATAAAATGTGTTCATGTTTCACGTGTAAAAAAACACATTACTTTTTTCATAATTTACTTAACTGTATAGCCCTGTTTTCACTGTCCTAAAAACAACCTGATCTCACGAATTTCCGTGGCATGGTCGCGGAGTTTTTTGCTCGTTTTTCCGTGACATTCTCACGGATCTCCGCATGTTTCCGTGGCCCTGCCACGGACTTTCTTTTCCGTGGCATTCTCACGGATTGGTTACTCAACTGTTTTGTCCTATTTTCTTGCCATTTTCGCTTCGGTTTAGGGTTAGATTTACATAAAATGACATCCCTACCCAAACCCAACTCTAACCCCAATGCCAGGTGACAATTGACTAAAGTTTAGAAAATATAAAAGAATACATCAGAAAAAATTGTATAAACCAATATTTACAGTGACAAAGTAATGCAAGCACCAAATCTAACCCTAAACCGAAGCGACAATGGTTTGAAAACAGGAAAAAGCAGCCGAGCAACCAATCCGCGAGAACGCCACGGAAAAGAAAGTCCGCGGCAGGGCCACGGAAACACGCGGAGATCCGTGAGAACGTCACGGAAAAACGAGCAAAAAATTCCGTGACTATCCCACGGAACTTTGTGAGATCATGTTGCCTAAAAATGTGCTGATGTCTTCCTTGTTCTATGAAGTCCCTCCTTCAGAAATACATATCGAGTTCTGATTGTGTAGCTTGTTTAATGTGTTGTGATCCGATAGCAGCTTAGCTTGCCGTTAGCTTTGCTGGTGACTGATGTATTCCTGTGGGCGGAGTTTAGTCAAAAAACTGTTCTACTGACTTCATTAAACCAGGAAGTAGAGGGCTGTAGTCCAAACCGGACGTTCGCTGTAGGCTTTGAAAGGCGAAGTCTGTTAAAGAAAATATACCGCCTGGCAGTGAACTTTGAGCTTTATCATTTTACAGGTATTATTTATGCTATTATAGCCACATTACACACTAACTAAAAAATGGGATCAGGAAGAACGTGGCTTTTATAGAAAAATACTCATATTTAAGAGTTTATAAGTAGGGTTGCCGCGGTGACAGAATTTTCTCACCGGTTAATCGGCGCGTCACAAACCCGGTGATCCCGGTTTCACCGGGTGGGAGGGGCTTATAAATGCGCATGCAGACGTGCACATTTTACTTTCACTTTTGAATTACGCAACTGTTTAAATGCAGTGCTTGCTTACGCTGCGTTAAATCGCGTATGAATTTGCGTGCAATGCGAGTTCAACAGCTGGTTTAATGAAGTGCTTAAGTCAATGTGCCCAGGTAATTCGCACAAAACCCGCCAGTCCCAAGCAGAGCAACCGGCTACTTCTCCATAAAGCACTGCTTGAATGATGGGTTTATTATTTTTCTTGATGAAAAACACAAGAACAAAACGATCTCTGTTATATTAAACATCATATATGTATATTATAACAAAAACGAGTAACCACGCGGCTTCTGCCTTCGTCTGGTCAGTCAGCTTGCCTCGCACACTCTGACAGGAATAAATGAAATCTGACACCTGCGGCTCTGTGACGTGACGCGCGTTCAGCTCCGCTAAATTCAGTCTGCAGACACATAAAGTTATAAGTGTTTGCTCTCTCTCTAACGAAACTAAATGATTTAATTAATTACACGAAAATATCAAAACGACGGTGTCGCGGTGGGCAAGTGATCTAACCGGTGAGAGGCTGAAGCACCGGTTATCACCGTTTCACCGACCATCGCGGCAAGCCTATTTATAAGCAGAGAAAAAATGTAGATAGAATGAAATGTTTTTTCGCATTTTGTGTTTGTTTATTGTTTGTTTGAAAGCAGAGGGTCTGTTCTTTTATTTGATATATTTGTATGTATATATATTTTTACAAGAATTTTTTTGAATGCATTTTGTGAAATTTTTGTGAAAATTAAAAAAAATGCTGGCGGGCAACTTTTAAAAAAAGGCTGGCGGCGAAATAGTTAAATGTTTTAGCTCACATCTGCAGTACAGAAGGAAATATCTTCTATTTCTGATCTTGTATCTCCTGTATTGGCTGGTTTACTCTGGTTTCTTGGATGCTACAACGCTTCTTGCCAGTAAGGGCACATGAGCGATCTCTCAGTTTTTGCTCCAGGGAGAGGACTATAAATAAAAAGAGCTTTTCATGCTTCATTCATGTGCACATGGAATATGGCTGTTTTTGCAAATTCCCATACTAGTGTTTAAAGAAACATTGTTTATTACAGCACACTCATCAGTTTGGGTATAAAGCTTGACCATCACAAAATTGTTAGTTTAGTAAAAGCAGAAATTTTGCAGGAAAGTTGCACAGCATCTTGGCAACCTGAGAAAACAGATGTAAACATACTGTATAAGAAGAGAAAATACATTATGGTATGTAGCTTTATAGCAAGTTGTTAGCTTGTTGTGTGGATCTTAGTTTGCTGTCATTGCATTTTTAAGAAACCAATTTGAAATGATTTGAGCTTTGTGATATGGTGCATTATCCTGCTGGAAGTAGCCATCAGAGGATGTGTTCATGGTGGTCATAAAGGGATGGACATTGTCAGAAACAATGCTCAGGTAGGCCGTGGCATTTAAACAATGCCCAATTGGCACTAATGGGCCTAAAGTGTGCCAAGAAAACATCCCCCACACCATTACACTACCACCACCAGCCTGCACAGTGGTAACAAGGCATGATGGATCCATGCTCTCAATTTGTTTATGCCAAATTCTGACTCTACCATCTGAATAGCCTCTTTTTCCTATTTGTAGTGGAGATGAGTGGTGCCCGGTGGGGTCTTCTGCTGTTGTAGCCCATGCACCTCAAGATTGTGCGTGTTGTGGCTTCACAAATGCTTTGCTGCATACCTCGGTTTTACCGAGTGGTTATTTTAGTCAAAGTTGCTCTTCTATCAGCTTGAATCAGTCGGCCCATTCTCCTCTGACCTCTAGCATCAACAAGGCATTTTGGCCCACAGGACTGCCGCATGCTGGATGTTTTCCCTTTTCACACCATTCTTTGTAAACCCTAGAAGTGGTTGTGCGTGAAAATCCCAGTAACTGAGCAGATTGTGAAATACTCAGACCGGCCCGTCTGGCACCAACAACCATGCCAAGCTCAAAATTGCACATTTCACCTTTCTTTCCCATTCTGACATTCAGTTTGGAGTTCAGGATGTCTTGACCAGGACCACACCCCTAAATGCATTGAAGCAACTGCCATGTGATTGGTTGATTAGATAATTGCATTAATGAGAAATTGAACAGGTGTTCCTAATAATCCTCTTGGTGAGTGTATAATAAATGTGAAATAGTTGTTAATATTTATTCAAAATCAAAGCCTCGTGTGAGATGTCCCTTTATTACAAAAGCATATGATGAAAATAAATGTCAAAGAAAGGATTGGTTGGAAAGTTTTCTTCTGACCTCAATGTACATTTCTGGCTCTTGATGACTCCTGTTGCAATGGATGGTCATATCAGACCATAACAATACAGATATATATCCAAAACTGCTTTGCTCTTCAAACTTAAGTGTATGGAATTGCTTTTTTGAAGCTGTTTGTGCACACGTCATGTCCAGTGTGTAGATTTCAGTTTACAGTTATAGTGGGACATTCTGTATTAAGTGGCTTTTAACTGGCCTTTGGTTTCACTTCATGCTTGTATACATCCCTTAATTAAATGCTTTTATGTCCTTAAATACTACAAAGGAGACCTGCTTTCCTGACACCAAGTGCTGTGAACCTGTTGTCAAGGAAACAAGCTTTTTTAGCATGTCTGTCTCTCCTCCTACTCATGTCTTTAGTGGAGTGAAAATTACTGGTTTAACAACTGACGGTTCTGCACTTATAACACATTGCATAATATCTAATGTTGGTGTTAGTTTGTAACAGAGCTCTATGAATGTAATTGAGGGACATTTAGATTATATTTGGCAGATGCTTTTATCCAAAGCGATTAACAGTACATTCAGCTTAAAGTTTTTGTATCAGTATTAGGCCTGGCAAACTCGACTCCTTTTAGGATCCGGGTTATTGTGAGTCACTCACTAAAGTGATCCGGGTTGTGTGAGTCACTTGAATCACTTGAGTCAGTATTGCTAAATCGCCAAGGAAACTCAGTACAGACCCACTTGTAACCGGCTGATCCACGCGACTCGAGATTCTCAGAGCCGGAAACATTGCAGACTCGCAGACCATGGGACTCGCTCTACAGATCCACTAACCGGCTGATTCACGTGGATCAGCCGGAGCTAGTTAGTGGATCTATAGAGCGACTGAAGTCTCCTCAAAAGCAAGTCCACAACAAAAGCCTTTCACTTCTGAGATAACATGCTTATAGGCTTTAGGTTTGGTGTGTGTATTGTCGACCACTTAAAAAATAGGCCTAATAATAGCATAATATAGAAAAAACTGTGTCCTGCTTATGCAGCCCCCAGAGGCGGAGAGACAGTTCGCGCTGATCAGCCGGTTACGGATCAGCCGGTTACGAGTTGAAAGATTCTCGAGTCAGAACAGATCTCTCGAGTTTGCAATGTTTCCGGCTCTGAGTGAGAATCTCGGGTCAATTCGCGGATCCGCGGGTCTCTCGAGTTTGCAATGTTTCCGGCTCTGAGTGAGAATCTCGGGTCAGTTCTCGCACAGATCAGCCGGTTACGAAGCGAAGTCTCATCAATAATGTTGAAAGAGGTTTGTGTGTGTGGTGGCGCTGTTTATGGTTTTACAATGAATTGTAGTAGGACTCAACTGATCCGGGTAAATGACACTAGAGACTCGCGACTCATGAGTTAATTTAAAGATCCGGGTTAAAGATCCGAGAGTCGCGACTCAAACAGGTCTAATCAGTATGTGTGCGCCTTGTGTGTTGAACCCATGATCTTTGTATTGCCAATGCAATACTCTGATAGTTGAGCTACATGATACAACTGGGTTATTTGAATGTCTATTACCTCTATACAGCCAAGTGGGAAATATTCTTGTTTTTTTATCACTGAAGACAGTAATAGTCTCTTTCTATCCACGTGTCTTACAAATTGCCCATTATGCTTTGCTTGTCCGCAGGATGCTTGAAGCAACAAGCCGACTTTTTGGGACTTTAGCTTATTCATTGTATCCCATAGAGTTAGATAAGTCTATACATACCCTATTCATCTCTGTGCGTCCTGTAAATCTGTCTGATGCACCCACCGCTAGCCTAGCTTAGCACAAAGAGTGGAAGTAAATGGCTCCAGCTAGCATACTGCTCCCAATAAGTGATAAACTAATGCCAACATTTTCCTATTGATATGTTGTGATTTGTATAGTCACATTGTGTACAAATAACAAGGTCATATCACACAGCCATCTTTTAACCGTATACACAGTACTGGGAACTATTTGAGAGGTGATAAAAAGAGAACTAAGATAGGATGAAACTTTTTGTGTTTGAAAGCAGAGGTTCTGATCTTTCATTTTATATATCGTATGTTTTCATTGTAACATTTTCTGGAAGGCATTAAACTTTGTGAAAATTATGAAAAATGCTGGTGTTGGCCTGCAACTTTAAAAAAAAAAAAAACAGTGGCGGGGAAATAGTTAGACATTATAATTTCATTAACGTTTTTATTAAACAAACAATACAAAAATCTTATATTTTATTCCTTAACCAGCAGTACATTCAATACAAATATAAGCCAATAATAGTGAATCCTATGTAAAAACTTAATGTACTTTACTATAAGAGTGTCAGATAAGGAATCTATGCTTTGTTTTGCATGGACTGCTCATCAAGAATGTCCTCAAGGTCAATCATTATCAGATGGAGAGCCGGCCGCACAGTAAAAAAAGGCATGTGAAATGGGGTCTTGTACATGCATGACTGCCTACTCCGCAATGATGTAATTTTCACCATACGCACCAAGGCGCTCATGCGGATGGGTCAAGTATAAACAAAGCATAATTATTGAAGTGCGAGTTTCGATGTACAGTATTTCTGAGCAAGATAATGCATCTCATGTTACTTTAATTCTTTTAAAAAATTGCCAC
The DNA here is from genome assembly GCF_027580225.2 of Misgurnus anguillicaudatus. Lineage (NCBI taxonomy): Eukaryota > Metazoa > Chordata > Actinopteri > Cypriniformes > Cobitidae > Misgurnus > Misgurnus anguillicaudatus. The sequence continues at coordinate 27,212,105 of NC_073346.2, read as the reverse complement.
AAACCCCAATAGTCCCCTCTCATACCCCTGTTAGGGAACCACTGCTGTAGACAATAGCTGACCTAGCTTGCTAAATTATTTAGCAAAAGTGATTGGAAGATAACTTGGCGATAACCTCAAGGTTCTTGAATAACACAGCAGCAGGAATGCTTGCACACACACACACACACACACACACACACACACACACACACACACACACACACACACACAAAGTACTGAAATGAAAATAAACACAGAATCTGTATTCACACAGACCTTGAAAAAGGCATTCTGCAATCATGAAGCCCCATTCAGACCACCAGTAACTCATTCATTTCAATGAAAGCTTGGCGACTTCCGGCGACACAAGCAAAAGTGACTGTTGGCGACCGCAAAGAAAGTTAAGAAAAGTTTAACTTTATGCAAGTGATAAGGGATTTTTGGGAGCGACTACCAATGGGAGTGAAGCAGTGGAGTTCACGGTGTGACACACAGCACACACACAGAAGTTCGCTGGCGGTCTGAACGACGGGTGAGTATGTACAGCTGCACCACCATCTCATATGAGCCTGAAAAACTACCCTGCAGCCTTGTGGCCTATTATCGACCATAAGCTTGGCCCGCATGCCACTTTCCCTGTTCAATATCTGGAGCTGATTACAATATCAGTGGCAGGTCATGAGCTGATGTGGGGAGAATTTCCAATGACTTCTCTTTTTAAACATACCTCTATACACTACCCAAAGCCTTACAATCACAGAAAACATTCTGTGTAGATTATTAAAGTGTTAAACAGGAAACAATTTAGACTGAATAATTTTTCTCTGCTCTCTAAAAGACAGATAAATACTGTACTCCATTTACATTTCAACTGACAATTCAGTACTTTTCCAATCCTTATTCCATATCCAGACTTGTATAATTTATCCTATCTACCTTTTTCCTGACTTCTCCATGGACGGTGCCTTTACAGCAAATTACGTCCTGTTGGATGCTCCCCACTTCTGTGTTGTGTTTGTTATCAGCTAGACAGCATTACTGAAGATAGCTTAAAGTGGTATTTGCACTATTAAAGGTGCAGTTAGCGATTTCTGAAATAAGTCTGCACCACAACACTCTCTTAGCCAATCAGCAATAGGGGGTAATGTGGATGTTATTTTGAAGGTGAAGCACTGCTACTTGGGTGGAGTGATTTGCTACCAGCACCTGAGAAGCCCCGTGGTGAGGAGCATAGAGTTGTGTTGCGCTAATCACTCCGCACAAGTAGCAGTGCTTCGCCTTCTGGGATTATGGGTAGGTTTCTTTAACAACACCAAATTTTGAGCAAAATGCTGAGATAATTTCATTTTTGTGAAGGTTAGAGATCAGATTCGGAGCGATTCTCAAATCATACACGGACATACAGCTGTTTGCCCTGGGGCGATACTTCTGGGTTTTATAAGTTGCGGAAGTCTCCACCTGGAGGATTAATGCGGTATAATGGCAGGGAAGCGTTTTTTTCTTAATTGACGAGTTAATCTTTAGGAATAAAATATAAACCTTAAGATTTTTGTATAATAAAAATGTCAAAGGGACAGTAAGTAGGATTTTCCCCTATCTAGTGGTGAGATTGTATTTTGCATTCAAACGAATAGTGCTCTCTATTGCCTCGTTTTTTCCAAATGCGTGTTGCAACTATGATAGCCATTATGTACTCATTGATCTCCTTGTCCGTTTCAGCTGGTTCACGTGTTCTGAACGAAAACGCGTTGTAGAAACTTGTAGCGCTTTTTGTCCCTCTCTGCTATTATAGTTTTTCAATATGGTGGAACGACATAGAAGCCTCCTTGGACTTGCCCGTTCAATGTAAAGAGAAGAAATTCTAAGCTTACAAAAAAGTCAGATCACTGGTTATTTGACACCAATGAGGACATATTTATAGCCTGGGTGCCAGCCGATCTTAGCCCCGCCCACAACATTTTAAAAGACAGGAAGATCGGTCTGAGGTTTCTCCGTTGAGGAGCTACTATGCGAGACCCAAAGCTGGTCGACCAATCAAATTGTCGGGGCGGGCTTTATACGATGATGGACAGATGATCAACAGTAACGTAATCAACCACGTCACCAAAGAGCGCGTGTGTTGAATCTATTTACAATGAAATGGCTGCGCTGTAGAATTCAGATGTGTGGATTCTGACATTCAGTCTGTGTTTAAAAGATATCGACAGAGCATGGCAATGCAACTCGGCGTGCACGACGAGATGGATATAATTAGCAGTCGTTGCCAGCTTCTTTTCGGAACCCCGGAATCGTGTCTTCTGAATAAGTAGAGGGACATGCTAGACTCCGATATGTTTCAAGCAAACGTAATGGGTATCGTCGTGGATGAAGTTCACCAAATGGTAAGAGATAGTCTTACTGTATGACTTAGTAAAAACGTAATGTTGTGAAATAAATGAAATGTTGTAAACATAGTAGTACGTTCGCTAACTTAGACTTAGTATAATCACAATGTTAGTGTCATTGTAGCGAAATAACTAGCAGTTCGGTCACTCAGGCTGCAAAAGACGTCATTTCAACATACTTCACACACTCCGTTGCTCTGATTGGTCGAAGGTCTATCCAATTGAGTGTAAAGGCATTTTTCGGTTGAGACACGCCTCATAATCATAGCCCAATGGAGCGGTATCAGACTCAAATTATGACTAGAATTGAGTATGACAACATTGCTAACATATTTATGAATAAAGACGATATTGATTTTTAATAAAATACTTTAAAAAAAAATGACACATTGTCCATTTAATGAAATGTTTAATGTTTACTGCCTTCCAGAAAATTTCGCTATAAAAATATTTTCGCATTTTACAACTACCTTTGTCAATGTTTCAATACTTATTTAATGCAGACATAGACTGTGTGTAGAAGTCACTGTGTGACTAGGTAATGTGTGAGTCTAAAGAGAGAGGAATGGCTTTGAAAATATAACACTGGACTACATATCCTGCTGTAACACAATACACAGACTCATTCTTCTATTAGTGTGATTCAAACAGGAGTGTAATTCATTTTCCAGGTGCCTCAACAACTGTGAATAATGTAATTTTTGGCCAGATGGCACTTCAGTAACAGTTTTGCCTCGTGGCAACGATTAGTCAAAGATATATTCCAAACGATTCATTTGAGACAGGACAACAATCCTAATGTCTTACAGAGAAGTTTATGAGGCTGAACAAATCTGCTTTCTTACCAGCTCTTATTATGCAGTGCAGAGACTCAATTATTTTAACAATTAACTTACTACTTAGATTGGGACAAAACAAAGTGACACTGACCTCCAAGAACACAGTTAGATATTATTGTCTCTTGAAAAGAGGTTTGAGATTTTGTACTAGCATGTTGTTATAATGGTAATCCCGTTGCTGCTACCAAAACCCTTAGAGAGAGACTTTGTAAGGACTTGTGGTTATGTAATTTCATCTTGTTTGTAACCTTCCTCTGTCAGTCAAGGTGACTTCATCGCATTACACCCCTGGCATATTTCAGCCTCATTTAACCCCTACAAAAATGCAGACTTTTTCATGTGATGAGGGCAAACTGCTGCAATACAGCTTCTGTTTTGGGCTGTTTATTTGTCTGTATTGCTCTTTATTTTTTACCGCATTGTCAGATGTCACACTGAATGACAAAATGATAAATCCGTTTTGCACTGGTGCACCACAGAGTTCCCATCATGCAGTATCTTTAAGGTTATGACAACGCTGTAGTTTTACACACCTGTTTCTTTCATATCCCTTTATATCTGCATTATCAAAACTTACACTATTTTACATACATAATTGGTTGAATTTCACTGAAACTGAGAGGCTTGTCCGATCCACTATTCATTGTACTGTATGTAAAATTTTAGTAGTGCAAAGCCAATTTAAATGTACCTTTTTAAAATACTGAAGCAAAGCTGCTCACCCTTTGTTTGAAAAATATACATATGCTAGATTTGATGCAGAAAGCGCTGTATTTTTAGGGGTCAAGCCCAGAATGGGCGAGACCCCTATTGGGATTGTTAGTTTTCTTCTTCTTATTATTATTATTATTATCTATTATTCTTCTTCTTCCGCCATTGCGTCTATGGCAGCCCATAGAACCGTACGTAGGAAAGTTATGAAATTTGGAACACTCATAGAGGACATTCCAAATAGTCACCACACCAAATTTGGAGTGTCTATGTCAAACCCAATAGCGCCACCAACAGTCCAAATTTTCACTTACATTTTTGGTTATAACTGCTGACCTGTACGTCATAGAAACGCAATTCTTGTTTCTTCTGATTCCTTGGCTCATCCCGATTCGATTGCACCATATGACGTCATTTCCGTTATGCTAATTATTTCGATATTTTGAATTGTTTGTAAAACCTACTTTTTCGAACTCGTCCTAGAGCTTTTGTCCAATTTGCTTAAAGAATGTGTGTGTAGGATCTATAGACACTCATGGCAAAAAGTTATGGAATTCGTGTTGATTCACCAATCCGTTACCGTATAACGCGTCAATGAATTTTACGTAGAGTGCGAAAAAACGGATTTGAGGCTGTATCTTCACGAAAGTTAAGAGTATTCATACGAAACTTGGTAGTTTTTATGGCAGTCACGACCTGAGGGTGCGTGCCCAGTTTCGTCACAGCGCCACCTAGTGTTCACGAGATTTGAAAAATGGCTATTTTTGCTTATAACTACTGCAAACTTGAGTCTAAAATTATAAAAGTGCTATTGTTAGATTCCTTGAGGCATGCCGAGTCAAACGATACCAAAAGGTTTTCGGTCGGCCATTTTGGGGGTCGGCCATTTTGAATTTTAACTTTTTTTGTAGGAAAGTTATGAAATTTGGCACACTCAAAGAGGACATTCCAAATAGTCCCCACACCAAATTTGGAGTGTCTATGTCAAACCCGATAGCGCCACCAACAGTCCAAATTTTCATTTACATTTTTGGTTATAACTGCTGACCCGTACGTCATAGAAACACAATTCTTGTTTCTTCTGATTCCTTGGCTCATGCCAATTCGATTGCACCATATGACATCATTTCCGTCATGCTAATTATTTCGATATTTTGAATTGTTTGTAAAACCTACTTTTTCGAACTCGTCCTAGAGCTTTTGTCCAATTTGCGTAAAGAATGGGTGTGTAGCATCTAGAGACACTCATGGCAAAAAGTTATGGAATTCGTGTCGATTCGCCAATCCGTTTCCGTACACCGCGTCAACAAATTTTACGCAGAGTGGGAACAAACAGATTTGAGGCAGTATCTTCGCCAAAGTTAAACATATTCACATGAGATTTGGTAGTTTTGATGGCAGTCATGACCTGAGGGTGCGTGCACAGTTTCGGTACAGCGCCACCTAGTTTGAGCATGTTGATGAGCATGCCGCAATGGATTTGCGGCTATATCTTCGCAAAAGTTTTGCACATTGGCAGTGGTTCAGTGGTTCAGGGGTTAGTGGTGGTTGTCTACAAAACGGAAGGTTGGTGGTTCAAACCCCAGCTCCACCTGACCAAGTGTCAAGATGTCCATGAGTTATAAGTCATAACAGTCATTGAAAAGTGATTTTTTTTGCTTATAACTACTGCAAAATTGAGTCTAAATTCATGAAAGTGCTATTGTTAGATTCCTTGAGGCATGACGAGTCAAATGATATCAAAACGTTTTCTGTCTGCCATTTTCAATAACAAAGCATACCAACTTTTTCAATACTCCTCCTACAGTGTTCGTTTGATTGGCTTGGATTTGGTACACACAATCTAGACTCTAGAGAAAAAGTTTTTGTCAGTTGTTGTATAGCACATCAACAAATATAATGGCGAGCACGAAAATGGATTTGAGGCTATATCTTCGCAAAGGTTTTGCACATTGATGTGTGTATTGGCAGTGGTTCAGTGGTTAGTGTAGGTTGTCCACAAATCGGAAGGTTGGTGGTTCAAACCCCAGCTCCACCTGACCAAGTGATGAGGTGTCCATGAGTGAGACATCTAAGCCCAAATGCTCCCGATGAGCTGGATGGCTCTTGTGTGGCTGACACTGTATGAATATGTGAATGTTTCACAACTTGTAAATGTCATGAACTGAGGGTGTATGGAATGTTTTGTTACAGCACCACCTAGTTCATCAGTGACATTTTTTGAAAGCCCTTGTAAATTTTTCAGTGCCCCTACTGGTTAAGAGTTTTGAGGCTTTATCTCCAGATCACTTTATCATATGTACACCAAATTTGGATTTGTCATCACAATCATGACCTAAGGCACCATATTGTTTCGGTGCAGTGCCCCCAGTGGTCAAGTCATTTGAGGCTATATTTCAACATTGCATAATCATATGTATATCAAATTTTGTGGGTGTCATCAGAATCATGACCCAAGGCATCATCTATTGTTTCGGTGCAGTGCCACCTAGTGGTCAAGTCATTTGAGGCAATATCTCCACATTGCTTAATCATATGTACACCAAATTTGGTGGGTGTCATCACAATCATGACCTGATGCACTATCTATTGTATCGGTGCAGTGCCTCCTAGTGGTCAAGTCATTTGAGGCTATATCTCAACATTGCTTAATCGTATGTATATCAAATTTGGTGGATGTCATCACAATCATGACCTGAGGAACCATCTATTGTTTCGATGCAGTGCCCCCTTGTGGTCAAGTCATTTGAGGCTATATCTCCACATTGCTTAATCGTATGTACACCAAATTTGGTGGGTGTCTTCACAATCGTGACCTGAGGCACCATCTATTGTTTTAGTGCAGTGCCCCCTAGTGGTCAAGTCATTTGAGGCTATATTTCAACATTGCTTAATCATATGTATATTAAATTTGGTGGGTGTCATCACAAACGTGACCTGAGGCAAAACCCATTGTTTCTACACAGCACTCAAGATTTGAAAAATGGCTATATTTGCCTTAATCTACTGAAAACTTCTTAAATCTTAAATCATGACGGTCATCAACCAATACTTCATTCGGTGCCCTTTTCGGCTTGACCCCGGCATCGCTGCTTGCAGCTATATTATACATTAATATTTTATACATTAATCAGCCAAAAATGCACAAATCTCAACATTCAGCATTTTTCAGAGCTGCTTTTGTGTGTTGTGTCTTTTGAAGGTTTGAACAGGCTTTGTTGAAAGCTAAACAATATTTGATTTGAATGTATTTCTCATAATTGATAATGATGACTGATTGTTTTGTGCTTAATAAAAAATTGAGTTTGCCAGCATTATGGTGTTGTTTTTGTGTGCCTGTTAGTTTAATTTGTCTATGCAATTTTATATTTCATTGCAGATTTGATCCAGGCAACCCAGGAGTCAAATGTCAATATCCCTCAGATGGCTGATACCCTGTTTGAGAGAGCAGGAAATGCCAGCTGGATTGTGGTCTTCAAGGCTTTGGTCGCTACTCATCATCTGATGGTCCATGGCAATGAGGTGAGGTGCTATTTATTGTTCGCTCTGCAGAAGCAAGTATTTGATAACTGCAGGATTATACACAATACTTTTGAGCTAATCTTAAGCGCATCTTGGCAACAGAAGTGGTGTCATTCCCCAGTGGTTCGAACGTGTTAGCAACTCAGAAAGTTTATTAAAACGGTTTCCCAGCATTAAAATGTCTGGTTGTTGCGTTTGGTTGCACTAATATAATATACGTATATATGTATCTGGCCACTTTATATTTGGCCATCTGCTAACGTCTTCTATCCACTCCACTATAGTACACGGATCTGGTATCAGTGTTGAAAAAGTTGATAAAGTCATTTTTTTAAATAACTTTTCTCTGTCTGTGTTGCTTCACTGCTGATTCTTGCCATACTTCCATTGCCAAGATGCGCGAGCATACGTTGTCACGTCATCATTGTGTACAAACAGTAAAAGGGTCTATAGGCAGTTTTTTCCCCATTATTTGCACTGATTTTGAAGGAGATGTATAGATTTCTGTAGATTTAAATACGATACTGTGTTAAACATATCTGACAGTACAGGAGTCCGTCTGATATCTAAAATCAAAATCATATTAGCTAAAACGCGTGCATGCGCGTTTGTGTGCACGTGCATTGATGCATATTGGCTTATACTGTATGTAAAGAGTTTGGTTCCAAAACAAGATTTTTGTCAAAAGCTGTTTATTTTTTTATGTTATTATGTTTTTATTGTGCTATTAAGCTGTATTTTTTAGTTATGAAGGCTTAAATCAAAACAAACCAACTGCAGTTTGATTGATATTAATGGGAATGTGCAATTAAAAATCAAGATTTTGGAACCAAACTCTTTATATATGCATATATTTTAAAATATAAATATCTATTATAATTGTTCAATATAAGGTTTTGGCTTTTTTGTTTGTGAAAATTACTTCGCCGACTACACAATTTTCCTTTCAATGATCTGAAATTGCTTAAAAACGCAACTTGAAAAGCAGTTTAAAAGCTTGATCAAAAAACTTTAATTGGTTCTGGCTTGGAGTGCAGTATATTTGCATTTTAGAAAGAGGAATACAATGTCTGCATAATATTAAAGGCACACCGCCAAACTTTTTGGCCACTAGGGGGCGCTAGACATGTATTTTTCACGCCTAGCGCCCCTAGAGGCCACAAGCGCCGCAGCACTGTCGCAAAGGAAAAGAACTGGCCAACCTTAAAACTAAACGAAAAACTAAACATTTAAAATGCTAAAAGATCAACATTTTTAGACAACAGGGAGAAACGCAGTCATGTTACAACTTTCTGATGAGGAACTCGTGGCAGAAGCCATTTATCAGTCTGAAGGTTGCAGCCTCCGGATGTCGTATGTCTAAGCTGCATACGTCATCAAGACTGTCTTATTTCAAAATATTAACAATTATAAAGTTGACTATTATACTTAGTTAATCGTAAATTGTTGCAGTATGCTTATGACTTGCGAATGTAATGCTCAGTTTACCTTAATAAACCAGGCTTGATGACGTATGCTGCCTGCATATTTGACCTCCGGAGGCTGCAGCCTTCCAATTGAGAAACGACCAGAAGTATTTCCTTGCCTTTTTCGAAACAAATATTGTTGCATTGTCTCTCTCTCTCCCTCGCCACCAGGATTTTCTGTAGTGGCGCTCATTTTTCCTCTCCTTTGTGTGAAAATTGTCGCTCCAAATCCAAGTAAACCAATGTGTTTAGGTCTGCCGCTTTGTAATACGTCACGCGAGTGACAGCGAAATGCAGCAAATGAGGAAGAGAGAAAAGAGAAACGCTCGGATCTGATTGGTGAATGAATAGGGTTTGGTTTTACACTGTGTGAGTTTGAGCAAGTTTGACTGCTATATCATCCTGGATTGTAATGTAAATACATAGACAGTAAGAAAGGTAAATACGCGAACACGTGAATGCAGCATCTGAATACAGGGAACTATATGCAAGATAATCGCCGTCATTTATAAAGAAGATCGCATTTATGTATGAATCAAGATCGTGAGTTTATATAAAAAATTGCCTTAAATGGGAATCGAACCCGGGTCACCCAAGTCATAGGTCCGTGACACTAACACAGTGCCACAAAGTCACATAAGTCCAGCAAAATTCACGTTAAAAACAAATTGTGTGGAGGAAGTGACGTATGCCGTAAAGCAGTCGACTTTTGTAGTTTTTTTGTGCTCTGGTTACTACCAGAAACCTTAAGTTTTAAAGTACGAGTAAAAGCGATACAGACCCCGTCAGGCTATGGTAGACATGTCATTCAACCTATTTAAAGTCGATGTACTATCACAAGGGTCTTGAAAATTTATTATGAAGGTTGAAAAATTACATGGTGTCGCTTTAAATGCCTATTAACAGTTAGGAGGACTTAAATGAGCATTTTTTTTCCTAAAGAGCTTTTTCCCACCTCCTACAGTATTCCACCCAAAGTATCACTTCCGACAGTTATCACCCCTGTCAGATAGACAGGCGGATGTTTCAGCCCTCTCTCTGAAAACACAGTTTAATTATTTGGTCAAGGCTAAAGTGTTGTGCTGACAGACACTGCCGAGTGCAAAGGCAGGTGGCACTAGATGTCAGACTCAGGCATAGAGAGAAGAGAACAGACAGTGAAATAAAACAGTGTGCAGGAACAGAGCTTTAGAGGTCCAGATGAACAGATGTGGGATATGCAGAGATGAAAAGGTGAAGCTTCAAAAGATAATTGAATATAGCCTCTCAACTCTGTGGAGGAACCTAAATGCTGAGTTAATGGGTTTGCATTCAGGCAAAATTGGTACAGTATATAGCACAGGGTGTCAAAGGTGTTGATAAACAGCACTATTATTCCATTCTGCTTAATACTGTGAACTCAGCGAACATGATATACTGTATAGTAGATGAGCTCCATGCCCAATATTCTAATTGAGGAGAGCTATTAAATTATGAATTTGATGTGCCAGACTCCTTTGCCTGAAAAGACAGATGTGCCATTTGCCCCTTTAATTTGTTATAGTAATTTATTATTATGGTTATTTTTTATTATGTTTTTTGTTTATAAGTGATTTGATTATTTTATTGTATTACTTTCTGGAATATTCGATTCTGATTGGTCAATCGTGTCATTCTGCGATATCAGCATATTTACGATATCAGCTATTACATCTGATTGTGTCGTTTTCATTTTTTTCAACACTGTGCAGTTTCCTATCACATGATCACTTAATTTCAACTCAGATTAATGTTTAATCAATGTCTATTTATTTATTTGTTAGGCAGCTGCATGTGTATTAAGCTGAATAATGCACAGTCAACCAGTCATTATGGCAAATTTAATCACTTCAGGATGAACATTAGGTTATGTTTTATAACAATGACTAGAGGATTATACATTATGACTATACATATACATAAATAATAATAATAATAATTATTATTATTATTATTATTACTATTATTATTATGCAATCCATGTAACTTTTTGCATGGACTAGTTAGAAGTTTCATCTTGTGCAGGTTTTGCTTATAACACAATTGACCAATCAGAATCAAGTATTTCAAAGTGCTGTGTAATATGTCACAAGTAGCTCCCCTTACACATGGATATTTGAATTGGTTATTATTGGAAAAAACATATTATATGCAAATGTAAATGAAATGGTAAGGGAGCTGCAGAGATTTTCGTAAGCAAAACCCAGAAACGAGTTAGCATTTTAGCAATCAATGTTTTTTTTTTTTTTTTTTGAATGGGGTTTTGGTTAAACACCATAAACAAGAATTTGGAAAAACATAAGCTCAAGCTATTTTCACTTTTTATACAATATGAAACAAAGTACACTGCTGTTTGGAATATCTAGAAACAATTTAAGATAATATACCGCATATACTGTAATGTATTTGTAGTAAGTAGCAAGCTAATGTTTCATTCCAGTTGTAGCCAAAAATGATGTTGTTTTTATGCACTTTAGATTTGATTGTTAGCATTTTATTACCTAACAGTATCTTCTATTGATTTTATTCAGAAAATATTTCATATAAAAACCACCTTTATGCCATGGCCTTGTATGCATACAGCGTTTCAATAAATGTGATGGATAGCCTCATTGCATTCAGCTCATATACCTTGAGAGTGCAGGTCTCTTATCTTTCTTACACTTACTCCAAAAAGTGCTTTCATTGTTGTTTATAATTTCTCCTGAGGTAATTTCAGGGTTTTCAATGACTACTTTTTCCTATACGGTTGTTGTCTTATGCATGCTTTTATTAATTTACATCTCTAAATCGTGTGAAACAGCACTGGGTCTGAATTATTCCATGTAAACTGCAAGTATTACAATGAAAGCAAATTGTTGTTTTTTGTTTCAGAGGTTCATTCAGTACCTTGCCTCAAGGAACACTCTCTTCAATCTTAGTAATTTTTTGGACAAAACTGGCTCCCATGGTGAGTAGTATTTTGTGCAGTGTAATCTGACCTTTGGTAATGGGACACTACAGTATCATCATTGATCTGACGTGGACGGCAGCTGCCAGACAAAATCATTCTGGATAGCATAGCGTGATTGAAATTACAATGGAATGTTAACTTGGCTTTAATTAATTGCACTGCTGTCAGTTTAACAGTCACTCACAATCGCATCTGAAAAGATTTCACATGAACATTGCTTTGGTGAACTTAGATGAACTGTGATTTTTTTCATCATGCATTGCGAATGAAGGAAAAGGTTGCATGCCCTCACCAATTGTGACCGTGCATACTGCATTAATATTATAGCATTCATTTAATTAATTTTATGTATTTGTAACCCTGCCTGTGAAATCCAGGCTAAAGTCTTATAATATAATATCAATATTAAAGATATTAAGGTTTTATGTAGGGATGCACCGAATATTCGGCCATCAAAAATTTTCGTCTGAAAATGGCTCAAAAGAGCATTTTCGGTTTTCGGCTGAAAGACTTTATCACCGAAACAACACGGTCGAAATGTTGTGATGACGCAAACAGAAACCGCGACCTGCACGTACTTGTCTAAAGCTAAATGTCTGGGGTGACGCATTTCAGTATTCTTGTGTCTCAATTCGTTCCCTACCTCCCGAGGTCGTGAATCAGTACGGATTACGGATCGGCTCGCATGCGAAGCACGGATTAAATACGCAAATTTAAGTAGGGAAAGTTTACCATTTGCACATGTTTCAAGGGCTTGCAAATGTTAACATTCAAGTGATTTTAAACAATTAAATTTGTCTCAAAATGTAATCCATTAAAATACATTTGGCAAATAGAGCAATGAAAAACAATGTAATGTTTTTATGTGCAGCGACTGTCTGTGTGTGCGCGTGCGTTTAAGTGCACTCAGTAGTGCATACACAAAGAGACGCGTTTTAAAAAGCAAGTGAACATAAAATCTTTCTGTTATTGACAGGGCAAATACAAACAAAATGATCTCCACAGTGTTCTTTTTCTAATAAAAACATTTGTTTATGGCTTAAGTGTATGTATAGATTAAAGTCAGAAACCAATCTGTGCTTATTTGGTCTTAAAGAGATAGTAACCTCAATTAACCTACTTAAGTCTGTGTCATTAATGTTAATCAAACAACCCAAGACAAAGAAAAAAATCACTTCTGTAGCACTAAAAATAATCATCATATTTAATTTATACAATAAAGACAGTTATGATTCATTTAATATGATTGATATACCTAATGCTAATTTCAGACCTTACTTAATGTGTTCTTTTTTATAAATGATTGTAATTTCTTTATTTGTTAATAGATTTTTCCCACTCCTTTTTTGCTGATCCGAAAAATAATCTGATCCGTGCCTCAAAAACTGTAATGTGAACCGAACCGTGAGTTTTGTGATCGGTCACATCCCTAGTAAAGTTAGTACACAGTCATAGCCATAAATGCAATGGTACTAATACTTAGTACCTCGTTTTCGGTTTTAGCCAAGAATTTTCATTTCGATGCATCCCTATGTATTTTTACATAGAAAATCACAAAAAACAACTGGGTACACAATTAGTCATTATAACGGACGATAGGTGAACATGACGTCTGTAGTTTTTGGAGAGGCGATATATTACCATAGTGTTTACACGTGTGCATGAATAAATCCGACTGGAATTGGTTTTAAAGCTACAACCCGCATCTCCGACGTGAGGAAAGGAAATTCACGTAAACGAGCCAGCATGTCTACTCTGTTCAGAAACTGCGCCAATGAAAAGAGCTATACAAATAAAAAGTCATCTCAAACATAACCATAACATCCAGTGTTTTGTGCTATTATAAACGTGACTGATCGCATCTGTGAGTATGCGCCATTACGCGCAGATTAAAATCTAAAGCAATTAACCCTGTGAAACTGGGATTTATACTAAACAATCACTATTAGCTGTTTAAAATTGAAATGCATATTTTAAAATATTTATTTATGTTTTAATGTTTAGAATATTCTTTTTTTTCTTACATTCCAATTTCATATTCATATTTCATATTTTTATCTTAATATTCTTAAAAATCAAAATTGTGTTTTTAAAAATTAAGTACTTGCATTATTATGCTATTTTATTGTCATATCTAATCTGTGATATAAATGTTCTTAAAAAAGACAATACTATCGACTATTTCGGGGCATTTAACCGACCTATGAAAAGTAGCTATTCTGACAGGCCTAGTTATAACCATTAAAGTTGTTATTGATGTGACAGTCAAGCTGCAGTTATCACTTTATTAATTATTCATCTTTTGTTGTTCTATTTTTGCTTTCATTTTTAGGTTATGACATGTCAACGTTTATCAGACGCTACAGCAGATATCTGAACGAGAAGGCTTTTGCTTATAGACAGATGGCTTTCGACTTTGGTCGTGTGAAGAAAGGGTAAATGAGTTTTACTTACAAAACAATACTGATGTGCATCTTGAAACAAGAAATGGCACTGATTTGTGTTAAATTAAGGCATCTTAAACATGCCTTTTAGTCTGGGACTAGGATAAGCACTGCCCGGAAAACCGCCCGGAAATCTTTACATTCTTGAAATGATGCTTGGGCACTCAGTTAAAAGGACCAATTTTCCTTGACAACCAGAAGTCAATGTTTGTGTATATTTCTTTCTCAGTGCTGATGGTGTGATGAGAACTATGTCACCAGACAAACTTTTAAAAGGCATGCCAACACTGCAGAGTCAGATCGATGCTCTGCTGGAGTTTGACGTGAGTGTTTTGATCATCATATGCTGCTCGATGCACACAATACACAATCTGTCATAATGACAATTTTGAAATGTTTACTTAAAGTTTGCATGTGAAGCATTTATGTTCAGTAAAATGTATTTGGTGTAAAACTATTACATTTCGACAAGTATCGAAAGTGAAAGTTATTTCTTCTTCGACCTGATCCTCAGTCTTAGCTTGTTTTGTTCTTTCAGGTTCATCCAAAAGATCTTGTCAATGGGGTGATCAATGCTGCCTTCCTGTTGCTCTTCAAGGATCTGATCAAGCTGTATGCATGCTACAATGATGGGATCATTAATCTTTTAGGTACTTCTCAGTTTTCCCTTAAAGGGGACATTCCATGAAAATCAGACTTTTTCCATGTTTAAGTGCTATAATCGGGTCCCCAGTGCTTCTACCAACCCAGAAAACATGAAAAATAGCAACCCTGTAACTTTGTTTTGGTAAGGCTCTCTCTGCAAGCATGTGAATATATAGGTCATGACGTACTAAGCGGATCTTTTTATAATGATACCGCCCCTTCATCTGCGCTATCCAACCATGACGCGGCCTCACGAGTGCGAGAGACAGAGAGAAAGAATGACTGACAGCACGACGCGTTTGTATTCCCTCAAATACAAACAGTAGCCTAGTTATAATGGTCTTTCTAAAGGTTGAAGATGAGGATTAACGTTATCTTAGTGCAAGAGAAAGAGCAAGTGAGTGAGAGAGAGCGAGTGAGCTAAAGAAAGTGAGAGAGATAGAGAAAGCAACCCGACGGTTCACTTTCAGTGACAGAGCAACGCATATTCACTATCATACACAATAAGCATAAATATGTTGTTTAATGTTTCTCTGAAGTTTCAAATGAATAGGAGGAGTTACAAGACAGAGAGTGTGAGAGTGACAGAAACGCGAATGCATTCAATCATACACAATTAACATAAACATGTCATTTGATCTGTTTCTCTAAAGTTTAAGCATTAAACGTGTTGTTTTATTACAGATCATTTAAATGTGCTTGTGTGGTTTGGTCAAAAAGTAAACTGAGTGTTTGTGGAAGTGTATTTTATTGTAACATGCTGAAAATCACTGTGTCTGTTTAAAACACTGCAGCATGAGACCTAAAAGTCTTTATTTTTATTCCACAATGTTCCCCATCTGCTGATAAACATGTGTTTAGTATGCATAAAACAGATGATTGACTTTTTAAACTTGTTCAAATATATAATGCTGAACATTGCTTACTAACTTCTTTCGTAAAAGAATCTCCCTATTGATGCTCTGGCCGTTTCTCAATGTCAAGGATACTTCCTTGGCAGGACTACTCCTTACAAGTCACTTCCTTCAGAGGCTAGCCGAGGCTCCTCTTGAGCATTCGGAGAACACGTAAATGGAACAGGCTAGCAAGTGCACATCATTGCGTCAATGAAAGGTTTGTAGGTGATTTCCGCACACGAAGAGCGCAAAGGATTCACATATGCATCCTTTCCTCTATATGGGATATTTCTCGAACGAAGGACTCAGTCCTTGGCTGAAATTCCGAGGATCCTCAACATTGGAACAGTCCTTTGACGGCGGTCGATGACGTAGCATCCTCGAAATTCTGGCTTCCGAGGATCCTTCATTGACATTGAGAAACTTCTGAGACATTGACATTGAGAGCCTTCTGTCTTGTCTACAGCGCAAGCTCTTGAGACTCTGCCCACCTGAGCAGCTTATTTGGATTTAAAGGGATACGGTGCATTTTTGCTCAGAGCCATAAAGTGCCTATTTTATCATGCCACAATAAATTACCTATATGGTATTTTGAGCTAAAACTTCACATATGTACTACTCTGGGGACACCAAAGATTTATTTGACATATGAAAAAAGTCTCGTGAAATATCTCCTTTAAATGGATTTTTGTGCACGCTGTTGTATTTTGCAAAGATTTTTTTATTTCTACAAACTTATTTATCAATTTGTAGAGAAATTCTTCCAGATGAAGAAAGGACAGTGCAAAGACGCTTTGGAAATCTATAAAAGGTTTTTGACACGAATGACCAGAGTTTCAGAGTTCCTCAAAATCGCTGAGGTAAATTAAATATTTCACATCTTTTAATGTTCAGTGTTAGATTTCATAAGTGGTTGTTTAATGTCCTCATTTTATTTTGCCAACAGCAAGTGGGAATTGACAAAAACGATATTCCAGAACTTACTCAGGTAAGGCTTTCATTAGATTGTGTTTTCCATTTTTCACCCAACACTCTCCACGTCCGTACTAACATAGCATGTAAGTGTTGTGGTGTTCTTAAAATGGTGTTGCATGTATTTTGAACTACAAACTAATAGTACCAGCATTTTATCAGACCCTTTCCTGACTGTTAAATGTTTGGAAAATGTTTTAGAACATGGTAGCTGGTTTCCAACTGGTTTGTAGCTGGTCAACAAGCTGACATGATCAATTGGTACCTAATTTGTTACTGGTCTACCAGCCAATGACCAGTTAAAACCAATTACTGTGTTTCAAAACAGAGCCACTATCCTTGGATTTTTTTTTAGCAGGACAGACATCCATGTGTAACACATACCAGGTCATTCTTCTCTCATTTTTGGAGATTACTAAAGAAGACGTGTTCCATGGATCAATTCTGTCCTCAATGCACCTGGTTGATTGACAGATGTGTACCCGTGTCTTCTTATTTCAGAGGTGCAGATTGATCTTACAGGCTGAGAGTGTGAGTAGTGTCACTTTTGGGAAGCTCACAGGCCAGGAAAGAGCTAAAGTTAATCATTAGTGCTTATTGTGCAATCTGCATAAAAAACGTTTTGGATGTGAGGATCTTGAGCTGAGCAGCAGCAATGCTTGTGCTCCGAGACGAGTATATGAGCTGCAACCACATTTGCATCCTATTCAAGAGGAACCATCAAGAACAGAGTTTCCACAATCATTCACAAGCATGCTGACATTTTAAAGTCAGTGGTTAAATTTAGAATGTAAAGGAATGTAACCGTGCTATCAAGCATGAGGCCCGAACAGTTCTGCCATTGTGGAAGCTCTGTTAAGTTGTCGGTGTGATTTTCACACTACAGATGGGTAGTTAATGAGGCTGTGCTCTGTAAGCATGCTGTGCGTGATGTCAGGGCAGGATGGTTGACTTTTTTAGGAACTTTGAGTCGGTGGTGCAGTGCAGGTAGTGTAGGGAGGCATGCATGACTGGATAGGTTTTGGATTTGGCGTTCGTTATAATTGGCTTGGGTTGTTGATACACAGCTACAGTATAATATGTGTATTGAAACTGAATGAATTATACATTTTAATAGGGTATGTTAAGGTTTTTATGCTATTTTTCCAAGCAATTTGATAAACGCATGCATTTCTACTTGCAGGTTTTAGGTGCAGTGGAATCTATTGATAGGTGCACAGGCTATTATTACATTTACTACGTTGGTCCAGTTGATTTGTACTACCCTAAGTGGTCTATTGTGCATGTCATGGCCAACAGAATTGTTGACTTGCAGGCCATTTGTTTGCCGTTTATAAAGGCTTAGTCCAATTCATTAAATTCTGTGCTAGCCCCTCCCATTTCAATGAAGACTGATGCATAATATCAATGAATTGAGTTTCATATTTCATATCAGAAGACAACATTTGTGTACTTTCAGTTTAGCATATGTGTTAAGATAACAAATCATTCAAGAGTCCTTAGACTTGAGTGTACTTTGCAGGTTCTTAACCACGCATACTCATGGTTGAAAAATCACAGTTTTCACAATACAAATTAACTGTATGCAAATAAATCTCCATTAAATTATTTTGTTAATGTATAAATGTGTGTATATACTGAGGATTTATGGGATAGAAAAGTGTTCATCAGATGCATACTGAAAATCTTGCCCAAAGCAGTAGACCATTTGGGTATTTCTCACGAAATCCATGTCTAGCATCAGAATTTTTAAAAAGCCCTTGAAGCCCCCTTTTTTTGCACATACAAGATTAAGGTCTGAACTTACTATAAACATTATTTTTAGAGGATTTAACACATATTTCCTATAAAATTATTTACATTTTTTAGATTATCATTATAAAAAATTATCATTACCACAACATGATATTACATTAAATATATGCATTTACAAACTCATGTTTCGGTAATGAGAACTAAAAAGTTGTCTGTACTATGACAAACTAAATTTCAATTTGTATCTGGAGAGAAAAAAATAAGAACTGCTTACCTGGAAGCCATCTTGAGTGTCACAGTCAATTATGTCCCTTCCAACAAATTTTTTTTTTTTTGAAAATGTTAGTTTAAACAATGATTGAAAATTGTTGCGGAGGATGAGAAAAAAGTTCTTGGACACATTTATATTCCTTATTATTGTCTCTACATTTACCAGTGATCACCAAATACCACATGCTTCTTTACTGTAAATGTTTATAGTATAACATGCACTGAAGCTTTTTATTTTTAAGATTCTTTCATTATAAATATTTCCATGTCAAAAAACCCAATTCCAGTCGTGGACATGTTGCGGTAATGAAAATTTTCCCCTTAAATGTGAATAACAACAAAATTGGTTTGTATGATGTCATTTGAAATCATGAGCAAAATAGTACATGAAGAGGTGTTTGTAACTGTATGCTTCTTATTTTAATACTCTTACTTTGCATTTACTTTTTTTATCAAAATGTTTCATGACACCTCATAAATCTAATTTCGAGAGAATCACCCTTTTGCATACCGAAGTTTTGGACACTATTAATTTTGCGTACTGATTTTCACATACTATTTAGTATGATGGTAGATGATTTCAGGTGCAAGGCTGGTTTAATTGCTGCTGCATGAATTGTGTATGTTGTGTTACTGTAGATACGGGTGTGTTTTTATGTAAAACAAGGAAACTGATGTCAGTGGTATTGCTTCTTATCATAATAATAAAAACAAGTGTTTGTTTGGCCTATATAGCTGTAACAGCATGGCATTTTTGCCCATGAGATAAACCCACCTGTGTTTATGTGGCATGTCCAGCCAATGATGTGATCTGAAACTCTGTTGTGCCTGAATGCATGAGTGAGCATGTTGCAGTGCATCATGGGACCCACTGAGAGGGGGAACTAAAGTATTCTGCCTTCAACCAGTGTTTTTTTTTGTAAATTGTACTTAAATAGGCCTACTATTAATGTGTGTGTATATATATATATATATATATATATATATATATATATATATATATATATATTACCTCTTACATATGATCTCGGTTGTCTTTTTAGGTTATTTATTATGCCCTATCTTTCCCTTACCTTCTTACTTGTTTGACTTAGTCTTATTGTGTTTGTGAAACATTGTGTTATTCGTGATAGGTCACTGTAACACTTTGTTTTGTAGGCACCTGAAAGCCTTCTGGAGTCTCTGGAGACACATCTTAACACATTGGAGGGGAAGAAAGTGTAAGTTTGTTACGCTTTTAAGGAAATATGGAAGTGTTCATTTAGTGGGCCACAGATATTTTAGAAAGCATTATATAAACTGTCTCTATTTACCTCTATTAAGTAATGCATTTCTAATGACGATAAAATACTTTTCACAAATAATAATACTGTTCCTCTTTTGCTTTGTATTAACAGTGATGAGTAAGTATTTATTTACTGAATATATTACACATTGTTTTTGTATTGTAACGGTGAAGTTTCCAGTTCTATAGAACATATGGTTGAACTTCAGTTTTAGTTTTTCTTCTATCAGAAAATGCTGAGGTTCAAATTGTTTATAGAAGGAACACATTTTCAGTCCTAACTTATTATATATATATATATATATATATATATATATATATATATATATATATATATATATATATATATATATATAATTTTATAAGGGCTGTCAAAAGATTAATCGCATACAAAATAAAAGTTTTGTATGCGATTAATTGCGATTAATCCTTTGACACCCCTATATTTTATTAATATTAAGGCCCCGTTTACACGTACATGGTTATTTTGAAAAACTGAGACATTTCCCTATGTTTGCGCCCTTCGTTTACACGCAAACTAAGATTTCGTCTTTGAAACTGATTCCTTCTAAAAACTCCGGCCAAAGTGGACGTTAATAACGTTTGTAAGAAACCAAACCGTTTGAAAATCGGTAAAAAACTGAGCAAGTTATGGTCATATAAAAGTACCTACACCATTAAACACAATGCTACGAGTGAGCGAAATGTCTGAGG
This sequence comes from Misgurnus anguillicaudatus, assembly GCF_027580225.2. Classification (NCBI taxonomy): domain Eukaryota; kingdom Metazoa; phylum Chordata; class Actinopteri; order Cypriniformes; family Cobitidae; genus Misgurnus; species Misgurnus anguillicaudatus. Next base: position 27,191,249 of record NC_073346.2, on the reverse strand, counting down.
TAAGATGGCCGCCAGGCGATGACGTTAAGAGACTCCGCCGTAACACATCTAGCTTTTATACATATCTATGCTCGCACCTACATCAAAAGTGCGACCTTGTCCAAAAGAGGAAGTGATTCGTTGCTGTTGCCATTTTCGGGATTCTGATTGGCTTACGTGGGCTTGAGCTTCTTGTTACACCGCCACCTACAGGTTTGGCATGCTCTTGACGGCAAATATAAATGGGTACGTGTAAATTAACACTTTTCTGAAAACTGACATGTGTGCACAATGTTGTTTTTTAAACCGGAGAGGTTGAAATGTCCGTTTATGAAAATAGCTGCCCACGTGTAAACGTAGCCTAAGTTCGGTCTGTACAGGCAATGAACCAGAATGAACTTAATGCTACTACTAACCCAGAGTGAACGGGTGTTTTTTGTCAGTATGGACTTTGTGTATAATTTTCATAACAAGGTCTTGGGACATGTGCATCTTAACCGAATCCCTCTAAAGCATGATAGCTGTTAGTATTTTACATGGTGTGTGGGTTTTTGTTTTATAAAAACTTAAAGGTGCATTGTGTGACTTTTAGAATGATCTATTGACAAAAATGCAATATAATATAAATGACTGTATTATCAGCGGTGCATAAAGCCCTTACAAAATAAATGTATTGTTTTTATTACCTTACAACAAGCCGTTTTTATCTATATACACCGCGGGTCTCCTTACATGGAAGTCACCATTTAGTGCCATGATGTTTTTACAGTAGCCGTAAACAGGCAAACTGTTGTATAGAGCGCGTTTGACATGTTTGTCCTGTGGCGGCTACCGTAGCTTCTCTATGCATTTCGAAAGGGATGGGTGTGCTGTGGACTGAGCCGTATGGGATTGCAATTTACAGTCTCACCGCTAGATGCTGCTAAAAATCTACACAATGCACCTTTAAAACAGGGATTTTTAATATATTTCATTTTTTATGCAGAATACTTTCCCCATCTGCTTGCTGTTTGAAAATGATTTCTCATTATTTAAAAGGAAAAAAGTATAATTATAATATAATTCTAAAATTAAAAAAGCTGATCTTGTTTTGTTTTCTACTACTAGGTCACCAACAAAGGTGAGTAGTGTCTCGCAAACTACGTATGTCATTCATCTAATTATGTCACATTTTAAGATGTTATTGTATGTTAAATTAAACCAATGATAAATGCACAACGCATATAGAAAGGATCTCCAACAAATAATGGAACGCCAGCTGGTACCCCTGCGAAAACAGCAGAACCCGTCACCGCAGCTGCAGCTCCTGAGACCACCACAGCAGAACCTGCAAAAGCAGCACCAGCTGCATCCACCATAAAGTGAGTTAAAATCTTTCTTATTGCTTTAACCATACAGACAAAATGGTTTTTGAGATGCTCTTACAAGAGATGCATCACTCTTGCTCACTTTCCCTTTGCAGTAGTGGTTTTAATGATCTGGTGGATTTCGATCTTCTGGCACCAAGTGCAGGAGCTACAGCCGCTCCCACAGCATCATGGGGAGGTGAGCTGTTTTTCTTTATTCCTGTTGTTAGGTTGAGCAGTTTTTACATTTCAGATCAATGGATCTTATTTGCTATGTTCATTGCTTCAGGGATTGAACTAGAGTTTTATGTTGTAGCTCACTACAAGTGTTTAATTTATTTCCTCTGAATATACAGGTAAGTTTATTGAGCCGCAATGCAAAAGCTGTTTTTAAGCGAAAAAGGTCAATTAGTAGAATATTAAGGGAGAATCCTGAGTCTGTAATGATATATAACTGGAAAACCTTTTTTGCACTTTGTCCAGCTATGCGTTCCAAACACGCTTGAAAGTTTCGGTTTCTGAGAAAAATTTTACTATGTAGGATCACCTAATTCGATAATATACCTTTATTTACATCTAACACAGTCTTTATTTTCTCTTGTCTCCCTACATCCCTTATTTTCCTGTCTGTTTTTAAAATTTTGCCTCAGATTTGCTTGGTGATGGTGAGTAAATATGATTTTTAGGTTTTACATACTGTAGAGAGGTCCATTCACATCTACATAAATGAGATGTTACAGAGTAAAATAGTGTGTCTGTACTAGCGCCTTTAAAGGATTAGTCCATTTTCCAGATAATTTGCTCACCACCATGTCATCCGGGGTGTTGATGTCTTTCTTTGTTCAGTCAAGAAGAAATTGTGTTTTTTGGGGAAAACATTCCAGGATTTCTCATTTTAATGGACCCCAATACTTAACAATTTTAATGCAGTTTAAACTTGCAGTTTCAAAGGACTCTAAACGATCCCAAACGAGGCATAAGGGTCTTATCTAGCGAAACGATTGTCATTTTTGGCAAGAAAAATAAAATTATGCACTTTTAAACCACAACTTCGGCTGTGTGATGCGCCAGCTTAACCTAAAACTGTTAAAGGGATAGTTCGCTTTAAAATGGAGATTTTGTCATCGTTTACTTGTCCTCATGTTGTTCTAGATCTGTGTGGGTTTCTTTTTTCTGATGAACACGGAGGGCGATGTTTTGGGAGATGATGGTAAACACACAGCAGTGTGACCATAGACTACAAAAGACCATGGACTTCCATAGTAGGAATAAAAAAATATGATGGAATTTAATGGGTACCATCAACTGTGTGCTTACCATAATTTATTAAAATATTTTCTTAGTCATTTATTACAATACTTCCAAAATATTATTTTTCCTACTATGGAAGTCAATGGTCACTCACTGCTGTGTGTTTACCATCATTTCTCAAAATATCGTATTTTGTGGTCATCAGAAAGGGGAGATTCATACGGGTTTGGAGCAGCATGAGGATGAATGAGTTATGACAGAATTTTAATTTTGAAGTGAACTATCCCTTTAAGTGTTGGGGTCCATTAAAGTCCATTAAAATGAGACAAATCCTGGAATGTTTTCCTCAAAAAGCATAACTTCTTCTCGACTGAACAAAAAAAGACATCAACATTTTGGATGACATGGTGGTGAGTAAATTATCTGGATTTTTTTTAAGAAAATTGATTAATCCTTTAAAGCTAAACCGTTATGTGCGTATTTAATCCCTTAATAATTAATTGGCATGATTATTATAAGCAGTCAATGGTCCCGTTACTCAAAAAAGTTTTTTTACGCATTACTTGTTTATTTTTTGTACGTAAAGTTATATTATTACTTTACTTCTTACTGTCAACAGTAATTCATTACACTGCTTGTTTTATTGATTTTTCATAATTTTAACTGATTACAAGAAAATAATTTCAACAACGTCTGTTACTAAACAGATAGTTCACCCCCAAAATTTAAATTTTGTCAAATTTTGTCTCAATTTACTCATCCTCAAGTTGTTACAAACCTTTATAAATATTTTTTTTCTGATGAAGACGTAAATTAAGCAGTTATTGAGCACCATAGTAAGAAAAAAATGCTATGGAAGTCAATGATGCTCCAAAACTGTTGGGTTATAAACATTTAAAAAAGCTTGCGAGGAGGACTGCACATTTAAAAACCCCAAAATGTTAGAGTACAGGTGCTGGGCAACAAATAATCAACGAAAAACAACAGAAGAAGCCCGCACACTGATAAACTGCTCCAATAAATTTAATTGTGCAACGTTTCGACTATCAGGTCTTCGTCAGGCACAGGCACAATAATTGTGCCTGATGAAGACCTGATGGTCGAGGCGTTGCACCGTTGAATTTGTTGGAGCGGTTTATCGGTACGCGGGCTTCTTGGGTTATAAACATTTCTCAATATATCAGAACAAAGAAATGTATACAGGTTTGTAACAACTTGATGAGTAAATAATGGCAGAATTTTCATTTTTGGGTGAACTATCCTTTTAATAAAGCGGCACCAAACATCTGCAACAGGGGTTCAGACAACCAAATCCAAAGAAAATACTGACATAATAAAAAATGATGGCAGGATAAAAATCAGAAACTTGCAAGCAAACAGTTTCTGTTTACAGTAACATGAATATAAAAACAGTGATGGAGCTATTTGTGTTTTTGATGTGTATGTGCTATTGCACAAAAATGTGTCCCTTAGCCCTTAACATACAGGCAGACACACAAACGTCATTATGCAAAAAAAGCCTTTCATTCTCCTCTCTTCCTCCTCATCATCTCTGAATGCTTTGGTTTGCTTATGGTTTGGCTATTGTGGGGTTCCAGACACTCTTGCTGCTCCAGCCGCTAGCGCTGATGCACCAGTATCTGGAGCTGACTCTGCCTCCGCAGTTCCTGCGGCCTCCGTTGCCGGGGCTACTGAACCTGCAGCCGATGCCATCGCTGCCCCTGCCTCGCTGCCAGTGCCTGCGCCTGCTTCCACAATCTCAGACATGGACCTGTTTGGAGGTCAGTCAGGTCTTTTTGGGTTTAAGGAATGCTGTTCATGTTGCCTCTTTGTACATCACAACTCTGTTGCATTTGATCGCATAGTCAGTCTGTATGCTCAGTGGTATGGGATTACCAATAAAAATGTTACATTGAAATTGGGACATTTTTGTACTACATTGTGCTTGTCCTAACTTAGTTGACAAAGTCATGTTCCTGTATCTTAGTTGGTAGAACAATACATTATTAGCACAAACGTCATGGGTTCGATCTTAAAGGAACATGCGCACAAATAAAATTTTAAACGGTTTGGGTCTCTAATTTAACATTTTGGCTTTTTGATTAACATACAACTTAATTTGTATTATTTGTAAAAGTCTATTTATGTAGATTAAACATCTTTGTTTCAGTGGATTGGACCGTAGAGCTAAGATCCATTTGTTTAATGAAGAAAACTACTGATTAGATCACTTATGATTAGCTTTCTGGCTTGAAAGCTTTCTCAATAATTCATCACTGATTGTTTAGCCATAGCAGACAACTTTGAATGATCAGCCTTATTTTACAGCAAAAGCAACAAACAAAAATAGCAGCTCACCCTAATTTGGCATAAGTTTGATACCATATGATCGTATTGTGGTATGTGTGTTGGTAATGGATAATTATACAACCAAACATGGTGAATAGGACCCAGAGCGAAGCAGATGGGTTTTGTATTATACTTAAAGGTGCAGTGTGTAATTTTTAGAAGGATCTTCTGATAGAAATGCAAAATAAAATACAAAACTATCTTATCAGGGGTGTATGAGGAATTTTCATAATGAACCGTTATGTGTTTATTACTTTAGAACGAGACCTTTTTATCTACATACACAGAGGGTCCCCTTACATGGAAGTCGCCATTTTGTGCCGCCATTTTTTTACAGAAGCACTTAGTGGACAATTTTTTTTACTAAGTTGTCTCTGACGATGACATGTTTGTCCGGTGCCGGCTACCATAGCTTTTCTATGTGTTTCAAAAGCGAGGGGTGAGCAGTGGACTAAGCCGTTGGTTGCAATTTGCAACCTCACCACTAGATGCCGCTAAAATTTACACACTGCACCTTTAAGGGTTTTGTTTTACGATAATGAGCATCTGACTGCTCTTTATCATGGTTATTACATGGCTACTTGCAAGTAAAGAAATGGAGATGAAATGAAGAGTTTCGTTGCAAAACGAGATAAATCCGATTTTAACATTTTTTGTCAAAATATGTTTATTATTATGTTATCATGTTATTATTTTGTTTTATGGGACTACTTAGCTGTATTTTTTAAGTAATGAAGGTTTAAATCAAAACAAACCAACTGCAGTTGAATTGATATTAATTGGAATGCACAACCAAAAAACGAGATTTCTGAACAATAAAAAAATGGAGTAATCTCGTTTTGCAACAAATATTGATGTCAGAAAAGAGATAAATGGATCATGATGAGTGCAACAGTGTAGTATTTGGTTGTCATTGATCATACACTCTAAAAAAAAAAACGGTGCTATATAGCACCAAAACTGTTGATTTGAATCGTAACCATAGAAGAACCGTTTTAAGTGCCATATAGCACCGGTGAAGCACCTGTGTAGAACCATATAGGTGCCATATAGCACCACTATAGCACCACATTTGGTTCTACGTGGCACTATGTGGTTCTGCACAGGTGCTTTACCGGTGCTGTGTGGCGCTGGGAACGGTTCTTCTGTGGTTGCGAGCAAAGAACCACTTTTGGTGCTATATAGCACCGTTTGTTTTTAGAGTGGATATACAGTATATGGTTTATCATATAGAATTTGACCACAGTTGACCTATCAGAAGCAAGTATTCTCAAGCGTAGCGCAACATGTAACCAAGGGCTAGCTTATGCGTTATAAGGATTTTATACACAGTTACTTACGAAGTCAGTTGATTCAATTTTTCACATTTAAATCTATGGTGGTTTTTCCTTTTGCTGATAAAGGAAATCATTTCTACCTGACTACACGATCACAACAATTGAGTGTTAAAGGGGTGTGAAATACTGTAGCAAACACCACATGGTCCATCATTGCTTGAGCTCACAGGAGCCATGCTGTCAAAGCCATACGCACAACCGGCCCAACATCTTCCATACAGGATAGCGGGAAAAAGCAACGTTCGTACACACCCGGCAGGCGTAAATAACTTAAGAAATCACTCAAATTAAACATATTGAGTAATTATCTGTCCACCCTGCCTGCCATAGAGCGCGAAAGATACATTAACACATTTCATTTGGTCAATATAAAAACATGTCCCTTTTATTCTCACAGCGTCAAATTTGTGTAACAACGCTCCACTTTGGCCAGAGGTGTCTTACCCTGACATTTACTCTTACCGCATAGAGTCAACAGTGAAGCCAGTGAATGATTTTACTTCGTATTTGAAAGTTACTTCGTATTTATGTATTATGTCTTTATATTTAGAGTACTGAGCTCACTTTTCCGTCCAGCCATACAACTAACTGGTTTAGCGATATTTCCAGCAATCACTGGATAGCGTTGTTACACATATTGTTTTTATATTGACCAAATTAAATGTGTTAATGTATCTTTCGCGCTCTATGGCAAGCAGGGTGGACAGATAGTTGCTCAGCATGTTTGGTCTGAGTGATTTCTTGGGTTGTTTGCGCCTGCCGACTGTGTGCGAACGTTGTTTTGTTCCGCTATTTTGTATGGAAGTCTATGAGAAGTCTAGTTTGTTTTCCCCCAAAAAGGGGTGGTGACGAAATTTACAGTCAAGTTCCCGGATGTGCCGGTAGTCTGTATACACTTTGACCTTAAGGCATTGACAGGATATGACACGCAGCCAAGCTCATTTCCCTCAGTGTGTGTGTGTGCAGATACACTGAATTAAACTATACAACCTAGATTGGTCTACTTTTATTGCCTTTCGGGTTGTATAGAGTGTTTCTGTTCATTAGTAATCACTGACATTGAAATGTCTCTCTTTCTTTCTTTCTCTCTCTCTCTCTCTCTCTCTCTCTTTTGCTTGTTCATGCTTGTTTTTTTCTATTTTGGTTTTTGTTGGTCTGGTTTGGTCCAGATGCATTTGCCCCCTCCCCAGGCGATGGTCCAAACGAGGGCGTGGCCCCAGCAGCTGCTGCCGATGCATGTGGTGGATCTGGTGGGTGCTTATCCATACAAAAGATCCATTAGCACCCATTTATTTGTGTGTGTGTGTGTGTGTGTGTGTGTGTGTGTGTGTGTGTGTGTGTGTGTGTGTGTGCACGCATGTAATTTAATTTGCATTGCTTTATTTATTACACCCTGCTTTTGCTTGCACATAAAGATTCATCTGTCATATAATTCTGTCCATGACAGACATACAGTCTTGTTCAAAATAATAGCAGTACAATGTGACTAACCAGAATAATCAAGGTTTTTAGTATATTTTTTGTTGCTGCGTGGCAAACAAGTTACCAGTAGGTTCAGTAGATTCTCAGAAAACAAATGAGACCCGGCATTCATGATGTGCGCGCTCTTGGGGCTGTGCAGTTGGGCAATTAGTTGAAATAGTTGAAAGGGGTGTGTTCAAAAAAATAGCAGTGTGGCATTCAATCACTGAGGTCATCAATTTTGTGAAGAAACAGGTGTAAATCAGGTGGTCCCTATTTAAGGATGAAGCCAACACTTGTTGAACATGCATTTGAAAGCTAAGGAAAATGGGTCGTTCGAGACATTGTTCAGAAGAACAGCGTACTTTGATTAAAAAGTTGATTGGAGAGGGGAAAACCTATAAAGAGGTGCAAAAAATGATAGGCTGTTCAGCTAAAATGATCTCCAATGCCTTAAAATGGAGAGCAAAACCAGAGAGACGTGGAAGAAAACGGAAGACAACCATCAAAATGGATAGAAGAATAACCAGAATGGCAAAGGCTCAGCCAATGATCACCTCCAGGATGATCAAAGACAGTCTGGCGTTACCTGTAAGTACTGTGACAGTTAGAAGACGTCTGTGTGAAGCTAATCTATTTTCAAGAATCCCCCGCAAAGTCCCTCTGTTAAAAAAAGGCATGTGCAGAAGAGGTTACAATTTGCCAAAGAACACATCAACTGGCCTAAAGAGAAATGGAGGAACATTTTGTGGACTGATGAGAGTAAAATTGTTCTTTTTGGGTCCAAGGGCCACAGGCAGTTTGTGATACGACCCCCAAACTCTGAATTCAAGCCACAGTACACAGTGAAGACAGTGAAGCATGGAGGTGCAAGCATCATGATATGGGCATGTTTCTCCTACTATGGTGTTGGGCCTATTTCTCGCATACCAGGGATCATGGATCAGTTTGCATATGTTAAAATACTTGAAGAGGTCATGTTGCCCTATGCTGAAGAGGACATGCCCTTGAAATGGTTGTTTCAACAAGACAATGACCCAAAACACACTAGTAAACGGGCAAAGTCTTGGTTCCAAACCAACAAAATTAATGTTATGGAGTGGCCAGCCCAATCTCCAGACCTTAATCCAATTGAGAACTTGTGGGGTGATATCAAAAATGCTGTTTCTGAAGCAAAACCAAGAAATGTGAATGAATTGTGGAATGTTGTTAAAGAATCATGGAGTGGAATAACAGCTGAGAGGTGTCAAAAGTTGGTTGACTCCATGCCACACAGATGTCAAGCAGTTTTAAAAAACTGTGGTCATACAACTAAATATTAGTTTAGTGATTCACAGGATTGCTAAATCCCAGAAAAAAAATGTTTGTACAAAATAGTTTTGAGTTTGTACAGTCAAAGGTAGACACTGCTGTTTTTTTGAACACACCCTTTCAACTAATTGCCCAATTGCACAGCCTTAAGAGCGTGCATATCATGAATGCTGGGTCTTGTTTGTTTTCTAAGAATCTACTGAACCTACTGGTAACTTGTTTGCCATGTAGCAATAAAAAATATACTAAAAACCTTGATTATTCTGGTTAGTCACATTGTACTGCTATTATTTTGAACAAGACTGTATATTTGCATATCAATGATTCATTCCAACAAAATAAATGTGTATTTCAATAAAGAAGTAACCGTGTTCACCCGAGCTGTCCTATAATGGCACAATCTGTGTGGATGTATTTAATGTAGTGTACATACAATATGCTGCATGATACACTAAATGTGTGAATATCATGTTTTGTGGATGTGTTGAACTTTAACATTAACTTTAGCTTTGTGTCCACATTACAAGGTTCTGGCAAATCTGCAACGTTTGTATTAATACTACATATTTTTAATCTGTGGTAACCCATTTTCATCAGTCTGGTGGTTGTACTATGGTTAACGGGTCTTAAATGTGTGCAAATCCATTTCCTCTCTCCCTAACTTCAGCGCTCCTGAAGTTGAGCTTTTAGTGTGTCCTCTTTTATTTGCAGTGTTTGTTGTTTAACACACCTTACTCATTCCACTGTCACCCCCTTCCCAATTAAGACCCCTGGGCACCATCAGAGGGGAGTTCGAGTGTTGCACCAGAATTGGACCTCTTTGCCATGAAGCCAGCAGAGAGGGAAGTCACTGTGTCCGTATCATCCCCTACTAGCCCCGAGCCGAGCATTTCACCAACAGCGGCCCCCTCTGTACCTACCGTGACTACCACATCCACAACATCTGCAACAGCCGAACCACCGGTCGTTCCGACACTAGACCTCTTTAGTGGTAATATCTCTGCTGTCATTCTGCCTGTGTTTGCATTACTAATTACTTGCTAAGCTAGTTCCCTAACATTTTTATGATCATTTCTCATTTAGACTTATACTTTATTTGGATTTTGAATCATAGTGAATCATGATCTTTACCACCTTTAAATGAATATCAGAAAATATTCAAATAATAAAATGTCGTACGACAAGGAAAAGGGTGGTCAATGTTGTTGATTCACATTTGGCCTTTTGCAGTTGGTCAAAATCCAGGATTTGCAGTGACCATGTCATGCAATCATTTATTGATATTTTTGAATGTTGCACTTTCATTGAAATCGATTAATGCTTTAAGTTAGCCATTTGTACAACTTGTATACTGATGTTTCTCTTCTTTAGAGTCACTTTTAACGGTGTTCCCTCTCAGAACATGTGATAATATGCACTGTCTAGAATCATAACACATATGTGTGTCCTTGTTTATAGATATGTTTGATTCTATGCCTGATCAAAGCTCCTCCACAGAGCCCAAAGCAACAACTCCTAGCCTAGACCTGTTTGGTGCAGGTACAGGAATTGATTCCCGTGTTTTGAACGTCTCGTCTGTTCTAGTCTTCATCTTCTTATTCATCTGTTTTTCCCCCTCCGTCTTGGGTTGTCCTCATAGTGGAACGTGGACTTGTGCATGTTTGCACCCTCAAAAGCACGATTGTGTGTCCTAAGTGCACTCATGCACCCTACTGATTTCTCTTGCTTTTCCTTTTCACCTTCTTGCTTTGTCTTGGTCTTGAAGATCTTCCTGCCGTCTCTCGAGGGCCTTCACCTTTGCCTGAGGCCAGTGTGACTGGTGACCTGTTGTCTGGTGAGTCTCTGATCTTTGTATAATGTTTTCTTGTACCTTGAATTAGCATTTTCAACAAATAGGGTGCAGGCGTTTAATAAAGTTTAAGCTAGCTATGTTTTTATGCTTACTTGTTTTTTGTTAGAAAAAATCTGATTTTTGCCTCAAATAAAAAAGTAACCCTTTTTGTGAAAGTGCCAATTACTTTTTTAAATTATAATAATTTGTTTGATTGCTTATTTGTGTAGTATTTTATTTTACTTGATATTATTTTCTTGCATTTCAGTAATATTAGAACAGTGGCGGCTGGTGACTTCTTTTTTTGAGGGTGCACGATGCGAAGTTTGTCACAACATGTATGTAGCTTGTCATGTGTGTGGTTCGTAATTTCAAAATATGTGAGAGATCGTGTGTGCATCACGTGTCATGCCAAAATAAGTGCCTGTTGCAGACGCGTCTAAAGGGTTTATGATAAAAGAGACGCTCCCGTTTGCCAGATACTCGCATAATCTCATGCGTAATCAGAGTTTACTGTTAAGGAGGTGTCTAGCGTGTATTTTGGGAACGTGAGCGTCTTTTTATCATAAACGTTTTTGACGCGTGTGCAGCAGGCACTTATTTTGACAAAACTTGTGGTGCACACAGGATCTCTCGACACGCAGGACACATATTTTGGAAAAGGGAACCACACACGTGACAATCCGAACATTTATTTTGAATTAGGGCATCCTCGGATGAGCAGTCACGAGCCACCACTGTATTGGAAGTAGTAAAACACCTTATCAATACAGTACCTAGCAACCACACGGAACACCCTAGTAACCAGTAACCTAACCCTACCCAGATAAAACTCCTTAGCAATGCCAAGCAACCTCATGAAACAGCCTAGTAACCATCTACTGCTTTCTACCAGGGTTCCCACGGGTCCTTGAAATTCTTGAAAGTATTTGGGTCAAAAAGTTCAAGGCCCTGGGAAGTTTTTGAAAATATACATATATAGATACTGGTCATTGAAAGTGCTTGAATCTATTTTTATGCAAAAAAATCCATATTATTCCCTGTGTAGTGTAGGATAATATCATAAAATTCTAGACTTTTTAACTCTTTCACCGGCATTGACGAGATATCTCGTCAATTAAGAGAAACGCTTCCCCGCCAATGACGAGATTTTCCGTCTTTCCGCAATACTGCTATTATCCACCCGGAAGTATTGCCCTATGGCAAGCGGCTGCATGTCCGTGTCTGTTTTAAAGATCGCTCTGACTGGGATCTCTATGAAAAGTCCATCACAAAAATTGAATTATCTCTGCTTTTTGCTCAAAATGTGGTGTACTTAAGGTAGGATGAAACGTTTTTTTTTTTTTGTTTGAAAGCAGAGGGTCTGTTCTTTCATTTGGTATATTGTATGTTTATATATTTAAAGAAGAACATTTTCTGGAAGGCATTAAACTTTGGTGAAAATCATGAAAAACGCTGGCGCTGGCTGGCAACTTTTTTAAAAAACGCTGGCGGTGAAAGAGTTAAGCACACATGCTAAAATGTTCGCTTTAAATGCGTATATCTTCTGTATGCAAATGTTGATTCATACCAAAATGCTTTTTTGCATAGTTGTGTTTGACACATAAAAACGTCTCGGGTTACGTATAACTGTTGTTTCCTGAGAAGGGAACTCGCGCTGCGTCTCCCTTGCCATACTTTCTGCGTCCTTGTAACGCCATCTTTGGCAATATTTCAGATAGCGATATAACTTCCTGGCTCCCGCGTCACCCTGTCTTTGTTGTTAAGCCTCACCATCAATTGAATTTGATATACACATTCAGACGCACTTACCCCTGAAGACGTCCCCAAAGTGTCACCGCAGTGACGCAGCGTGAGTTCCCTCGAAAGGAATTTTTAACAGTGTATTTTAAAAGGTAACACGATGTAACCTTGCTCTCACTTAAAATGTGTCCCCACATTTAATACTTGAATTTGAGGGTATTATACCTGGAAAGTCCTTGAAATGTCCTTGAATTTGAAGTTAACTAAGATGTGGGAACCCTGTTCTACGCCACTGCTTCAAAGTTAATCACCATACTAAAATGAAGGAGTGTAGAGGCATGAAAGCCTGTTTTTTTTCTCTCTTTCATAGACTCGTTTGATGCTCCGGCTGTTGCTCCTGTGGTTGCTGCATCTGCTGCTCCAGCTGCTCCCGTCTCTCCTCCTAAAGCTGAGCCTGGACCTGTACTAGACCTCCTTGTGTGTCCTTTAAACTCCCTCATAAAAAACATCCATCCTGAAGAGCATATTCCGATATATAATATCCAAAGGTTTCCACGGTTGCAGTCAGTAAATTATGACAATTGCAAAATGGTTTGGTTGTTGCGTCTGATTGTGAAACATTTGTGTTGAGCGTTTTAAGTTCAGTGTTCCTGTAGCTCTGTTAGATTGGTTGACCAACACCAAGGTTTTGGGTCTGTCCCAAGCAATACACATAATGATAAAATCTATATCTTAAATATACTATACAGTAAGTCACTTTGGATTAAGGTGCTTGCCAAATAAAAAAAATTATGATTTTTATTGGTAAGTATGATGCAGTAACTGTACATTTATTATAATGCTTTTTATTCTGATTCAGTGTGTGGTCTCCAAATCATATGGTGTTTAGTCGGTGTCTGTTAATTCATCTGTTACATGAACCAATGATGAAGTTCGAAAGAGATGCATCATTCGAGGTTTATTGTACGTGTTTGCATGCCGTGCCATCATGTGTAGACGACTGCATGTGTGGGAACATGCACAGTGCGTCATTGTTTTTGCGGTCTGTGTGAGTTTGTTTATGTGTTGGTGTGGGAGTGTGTTGTCTGGTGTAAATCCCGGCTCACTCTCTCCATCTGCCCTTCTCCCAGTGTGTATGCAGCTTTAAGGCTCACTAATGTTTCCCCTCCTTAATGCTGCGTTATGGGATGGCCCGGACAGACGCATTCGGGGACACTGCCTTGGAGTCCCAGACCGTTGCACCCGTAGCACCATCAGGTGACCTGCTTGGGGGTATGTGTCACATATGATGATTAGAAAAACTCACATTTTGGGGCGGTTTCCGTACAGGGTTTAGATTTATCCAGGACTTATTTATTTTAGGACCTTTAAAGGAAAACAACATAGTTTTTCGATATTTTACTATGTTCTTACCTCAACTTAGATGAATTAATACATACCTATCTTTTTAAAATGCGTGCAGTTAATCTTTGTGTAGAGTGCGTTGTGAATGTGTTAGCATTTAGCCTAGCCCCATTCATTCCTTAGGATCCAAACAGGGATGAATTTAGAAGCAACCAAACACTTCCATGTTTTTTGTATTTAGAGACTGTTACACAAGTAAGTATGGTGGCACAAAATAAAACGTGGACGTTTTTTAAGTGGATTAGAAGTGAGAACTATATTGTATGGCGGAAGAGCACTTAGCACTTACTCCTTCTCTCGCTCAAACTTCCGTCAATATTACTGCGCCCGAGGTCGTAGTGCTGCAAACTAAGTGCTCTTCTGCCATACAATATAGTCCTCATTTTTAATCCGCCTAAATAATTGCCAAGTTTTATTTTCTGCCACCATACTTACTCGTGTAACTACTCATGTAACAGTCTTTAAATAGGGAAAACATGGAAGTGTTTGGTAGCTTCTAAATTCATCCCTGTTTGGATCCTAAGGAATGAATGGGGCTAGGCTAAATACTAACACATTCACGACGTGCTGTACAAAGATTAAGTGCAAGCATTGAAAAAAGATAGGTATGTATTAATTCATCTAAGTTGAGGTAAGAACTTAGTAAAATATTGAAACATATTGAACATGCTATTGAAAACAACAGCACTGATATATGTTAAGATATGTGATAATGCAAGAGTCTGGAACTGGGATCAGCCCTGTTCGGGAAACCGCCCCTTTATGTTGATATGAGTGTGTTTATGATTGTGGATTTTGAATGGCCATTGACTCTCTCCCAATGTCTTCAGGGTTACTTTCACCAGTTGCCCCCACAGTTACCCCAGTGCCATCTGCAGCCCCTGCTGACCTGCTGGAGTCAGATTTTGATGCCTTCGGCTCTGTGCCTGTACCTGCAACACCAGCGGCAACAGACAGCACTACTGCCACTGCAGCGCCATCTGGAGGCTTTGATGCATCAGGTGAGGTGTTGCCTCTGATGGATCTCTCACTTTGATATACATATTTGTGACCCTGCTTTTGAAATCCAGGCTAGTCTCATAATATAATGAGATGTGGGTTTATTTTAATCTTTGACATGACCTTACTCAATCAATATTAAAGAGTAACTAAACCCCTGGTCAGAGCCTGACTCCACCCACTGGCAATATTTGAAAAAGTGCAAGAAAAGTGGGAAGACCCCAACGGAGATAGAGGGGACCACATGGGTGTGGTGAGATCGTAACAAGGACGTGGTTAGCTTGAACCTGCTTACATCACGTAGTACCGCATCATCCAGTAGGAAAATTTAACTGCAGTAGCCACCGTTCAACCTGAAGAGGGCAGCACTCAGACGTTTTGCACCATATATTGTAGCATTGAAACACTTTATACTGAAATGTCAAAAAAGTAACTCAAATCAATGAACCGCACTAAAAAAGCCCAATTCTTACAGATCATTAACTAAAAAAAGTTGGTTAAGGGTTTAGTTACTCTTTAAAGATATCAATTCACAAAATTTTCTTAAAGGGATAGTTCACCCAAAAATTAAAGTTCTGTTATTATTTACTCACTCTCATGTTGTTACAAACTTTTATACATTTCTTTGTTCTGATGAAGAAGAAAAAAATATATTTTGAGGAATGTTTGTAACCAAGCCTGATTGACTTCCATAGTAGGAAGAAAGAATACCATGGAAGTGAATGGGGCTCATGATCGATTTGGTTTTAAACATTGCTCAAAATATTTTCTTTGTGTTTGTCAGAACAAAGAAATTCATACTGATTTGTAACAATATTAAAGTGAGTAAATGATAACAGAATCTTCATTTTGGGTGAACTATCCCTTTAACATGTAGGATGCATTTTTGTAAAAACAGTAAATTACCAAAAAAAAACTTTTTTTCTACAGAGTTGGTCCCAATTTTAGTTTTTGATCAAGTCCTCTGCTATACACTGTGGTGCCTTTTAAGCCTGTCTGCTTCTCATTGCCCAATTATGCATGAGCGCTTTTGTATTCGCTGACCTTTACTGTACTGTATAATATACAGAGTATGGCATTTTCCCAAAAGCATTTCTCCCTATTTTTTGGGATCTGAATTACTACTGTCTGCACTCTTTCTCGCTTAATATAATGCCTTTTCTCAACTTCCTCATCTGTCTGGTCTTTCCTCGTATCTCTGCTTCTGTGATATCTCTCTTCGCACACTGCTCTGGCTCATTGCTTGCTCCTGCTGTGCGATTGGTGAGTTGGCGAGAGAGCTACGGTCAAGGCTTTGCGGCATGTATCACTTTACCCAATCACGCTGCAGGGTTGGGGAAGTGTGAATGTACTAGTGTTTTGTTTCCCCCTGCTTGCCCATATTACTGCAGAATGAATTGCCTGCATCAGTGTTGTTAGGTATTGCCCTCACTTGACCTCTGGTGTAGTGCTTCAGGATTTGATTGGACCAAACCCCTCCTGCTTACTTTTTCATTAAAAATGCACTTTTTGTATTTATTTCCTTGCTAATTGACATCACTGTAGAAAGACAGTACTGTTTTGCAGGTATATTTGCCGTAATTTTGGTCTTAACCACAAATGTGACCCTGTCTGTGAAATCCAAGTTAAATGAGATTAGGAGCGTCAAAGTTTAATTTTTACTTTACCGTATTTTCCGGACTATAAGTCGCACCGGAGTATAAGCTGCATCATTCAAAAATGCATCATTAAGACGAAATCGCAGTGGACTATGCGGGTGATTCTCACGAAACCATTGAAACACCACCGCACTAATGATTTTAGCTATACAATGTGTAATATAGTAATATTAAAAAGCATCAGAATTAACACAATACTGTGTTCTACCTTGCACAATGTGTGATTTCAACATAAGAATTTATAATTTGTCAATTTTATCTCATTTTCTGCTGAAATTCTCATTACCGCAATGTGTCCGGTTGTGTTTGAACATGCGTTATGTTGTAATTTAATCAAATTAACACAAAAATATTAAGAAAAAAAATAAATGGATGTTTTGCTAGACTACTTTAGATGACAGAAAAAATATTTACTGAATATTCATGTATAATAATAATGAAGAAAAATTAGGAAAATGATGTGTCCATGCCTGATGTTCTCATCCTCCGCAACACTTTTTGAGAACAGTTTAAGCACACATACAGAATTTCAATAAAGTTTGATTTTGAGTGACCAAGCACATGGACCAGTTACTTCAAGATGGCTACCAGGTAAGATCATTTTTTTACAGTTAATTTGAAATATTGTCTTGTCAGAATGCTTACACGACATTTTGAATATCATTACCGCAACAGATGCTTATTAAATGTTAATTTAATTAATAGAAGCATAATACTTTTATTTTAAATGCATGTGCAGAATCTCCAAATTATGTTCTTTCGGGTTTGTCATGTCATTTTGAAAATATGTCAGTGTTGATGTTTTCTGACTGTTGCGGTAATGAGATTTTTTAGGACTCATTTTTTAAATTATGTTACAAAAAGTGTTAAATGATAAGTAAAAGTTTTTACATGAATGTTCCCATTTACTCCAGACTTTGTTTTCCAATGTCTGGTGGGAAAAAAAGTACATTTAAGCAATTTTTACATTTTCATGCTTGACATTTTTAAAACCAAGTTTTCGTGAGAATCACCCATACGTCGCGTTTATTTAGAAAATTATTTCACAAAATCCAAGCTGAAGAACAGACATTTAATCTGGAAAGGCAAGTTATTCAACTAAACAATAGCAGACAGAACAGCAGGCTGAATAGGGGTCTGTACGTTAAAGTAATATTATCAGTTATTTAAACGATAAACCATAGCATACAGAACTTACCTGGAAGGTTTAATAGGCTAAATTAAATGAACAAGCCAACTAGCGTGAAGTTCGCATACTCTTCATTCCACATTACTGAATCCATTGAATTACATAAATACAGGAGCAGCATATAGCGGACTCTCGCGTCTGTAAACGGTAATATTGTCTCATAAATGTCAAAATTAATTCATACTGACTTACAAGTTGCACCTGGCTATAAGACACAGCACCAGCCAAGATATGAAAAATATGTTAATTTTAATCTTTGACATGGCCTTACTCAGTCAGTATTAAAGATATCAAGGTTATATTTTTACAGAATGTTCTTTACATGTAGGATGATTTTATGTAGAAAACTGTAAATCAGAAAAATGAACTTCACTGCAAGGGTCACAAATGTCCAGTAACTATAGTAAGTGGTATTCAGCTGGTCATAAAATGGTGCAACAATCTTTTGTAAGTTACTGATATAACTACAGTGACTGTACTTCACTTTAAACATATATATATTTTTTTTAATTATTGCATCTTTAACATTTTCTAATAACCTAAAACTTTATTTTGTTTTGGTGAAGTTTTGGGTCATCTGTTCCAACTCAGGATATTTCCTTTTGTGCCTGATAGGATTTATCCAGCCGTGTGCTGGCATCCTTTAGCTTGACATGTGTTATGCAACAAATATCCCATATGTAAAAATGTGTGTTGCCAGTTTGCACCTTTCTAGTGCATGTTTAAAATACACATGGATGCAGATTTGAATACATTTGATCATGTTATGATAACCCTGTGGTTTTCTTATTGTTGCTGTTGTCTTTCACTCCTCTACTGTAATCTCTGTCTCAGTCTGTTATGCAAATGAACTGTTGTGTGAATGTGTGTACGGTGAACGCACGGTAGATACCCCAAATCTATTCTGCATTTATCAACTCAATCTTTTCTATGCCCACGCTAGTGTTTGACGGATTAGGAGATCTTCTGATGCCATCCGTAACACCTCAGAGCACGGGTGGGACTCCCATGGCTACCGCCGGTACACCAGTAACACCTGGAATTTTACCCACCACTGGTCCCACAATGGCACCGGCGATGATCCCGACAATGGTACCTGTGCCGACTGCCCAACCACTCAAACCTATTGGTGGAGACTTGGACTCTTCACTTGCCAGTTTGGTTGGAAGTATGTAAAGAAAATTATGTATAGATAGTGTGTGTCATTGAATGCTATAGGCACTTTGCATGTGTAGCCAGTTCATGTTTATCTCTCTATTTTTCCTCTTTTGTAGATTTGGGAATGGGAAGCCAAAAGAAGTAAGTGTTTGCTCTTATTGTGCATGTTTGTCATCTTTTCAGTTATCTATAATTGTCCATCCGCCTGCTTGATTTACTCAGTGTAACCTGTATTGACACTCATATAGCAGTTTGATTGATTCACTCAAGGACAATTCAATTTTGTTTAATTTATATAGCCTTGGAGTGCCCGAGTCAACTTTATTGAGTCCCATGTATGAATTAAGAAGAATAATTTAGGTATATTAAGTCAACTGACATGACAGCTCTTTGTTTTGTACAGGGAAAACCAGTGGAGCGAGAAGAAGCTAACAGGTGGAGCTAACTGGACCCCTCAGGTAGCCCCCACTAGCTGGGGCACATCCGGCACTCAGATGGTACGAGTCGCTCCTTCTTTAAAATATTATAGGAGTTGAGTTTTTCTGTATATTTTATCATGGTTCGGTTTTATCTCTTGTGATTATGTTTAGCCTGGCTCTGCTACTGGAGCTTCAGGTGCTGCTGCCCCTCCTTCTGGAGCTATGGCACCGCCCATGGGAGCACAGCCAGGCTTTGGCATGGTAAGAAATCCCTAAAAAATGTATTAAGAAATTGTTAAAACATAATGCATAGTAAATATTCTGGAAACAGGTTCTCTGTCTCATTATTTTGTTATTTTCTCAATACAGCCTGCAGTAGCAGGAGTGGGAGCTCCCATGATGCCTCAGCCTGCAATGATGGGACAGCCCATGATGAGACCACCATTTACTAGTCCAGGAGCACCCGTAAACAACTTATGCTTAAACACACACACACACACAAAACCCAGATACATACACTTTCTCTTCTTGATGTTCTGACATCAGTAATTGAAATCATATAGCATAACACTTTTATCTAACCATGCTTTGTCTTCTTAGTTGTCTCCAGGGCCAGCTGTTCAGAGCCCCAAAAAGCCACCCACCAAGGATCCCCTTGCAGATCTTAACATCAAGGATTTCTTATAATCCCTCAGGTATGATTAAAATTTAACCACTGAACAAGGTCTCATTTATTACCATTAGTTAAAGACGGGGTGCACGATCTCTGTAAGGTGACATTTGAAATCACCTAAACAAAAAGCCCCTACCCCAAAAGAATCTGGAATTTCTTTTGATAGATCCGCCCCACACATACGCAACCCAGGCAACGATGTCGGTTAGTAGACACGCCCCTTACTGCTGATTGGTTACAAGTGTGTTTTGGTACTCAGCCCGACTCTCTTTTCCAAAGCGTTTTTCAAAAATCGTGCACCCCGGCTTTAATGCATTAGCTAGCACTGAGCAATATAATTTTGCAACACTAATCTTGTTTAATGTTAGTTAGTACAAATACAAATTTTTCTGTTTATTTGTTCGTTCATTGTGCATTTACTAATGTTAAAGGGATAGTTCACCCTAAAATGAAAATAATGTCATTAATGACTCACCCTCATGTTGCTCCAAACCCGCAAGACCTCCGTTCATCTTCAGAACACAGTTTAAGATGTTTTAGGTCTTACACCTTCCCCTTACCCCTTCACCTCGGTTTTGCGTGTTCATGCGAGGCGAAGTGGTGTCTCAATTCTCAGTTTGATCAAGGGCTAGGGCCAAGGCGTAGGGATACATAGCCCTTGAAACGAAGTGTGATAAGGAGCACACTTGAAAGAGAGGGGTAAACGTTAACGTAGGAATATCTCAGGAGAGCCGGCATCAAGACGTTTTATTGACGAAAACATCGAACTGTCAAGGAGTCACACAAATGAAAGTAACGTTATTTTCTGCAGTTTAATTGAGATTATATTATGACACACATGTTTTATGATACTTTCAATAAAATGTTCAAGCGGTTTTAATTGTAATGTTTTTGTTTTGAATCGCTAGTTAAGGTGCTAGCTAGCAGCTAAGTTATGCGCTATTTGTTGAGCTCCGCTCAGGGAATCGATACCACAACCTGAGACAACGGCATCTTCTTTGTTTGTCAACGCTTGTCTGTTTACGTAGCAGCCAGTTAGCGGCAAGGGAAGGTGACGCAAACGGTAATCGAGTGGTGTCTCATTTTTTAGAAGAACGATCTGTCTTAACCCTTTCCCCTTTACTCGGTTTCGAGGGGCAAGGGGAAGACGAAGACAAAGGGGAAGGGGTAAGACAGAGAAATGAGATTGGCCCCTCAGTCCGAGAGCTTTCTGACTCTTCATTGAAAATCTATGTACAGTTTACTGTCCATGTCCAGAAAGTTAATAAAAAATCATCAAAGTAGTCCATGTGACATCAGTGGGTCAGTTAGAACAAACAGTATTAACAAAATTACAACTTTAATCAGCATTGTCTTCTCTTCCGCGTCTGTTGTGAAGCGCATGCGCGAGACTAAAGTCACGTGACTGCAGTGACGTGGCTGACATGTTATCCTCAGACATGTTCGCAAAGGTTTTTTTTCAAACTTACAGCGTGCGTCTCCCTCAGACTGTAAACAAAGCCTGGGCGCACAAAAAAACAGCTGGGGCACACCAGATAACACGTCAGCCGCGTCATATGTCATCCGCATCACTGCAGTCACGTGACTTTAGTCTCCCGCATGCACTTCACAACAGACGCGGAAGAGTTTTACGAGTCTTGCGCGTTTGGAACGACATGAGGGTGGGTCATTGGTGAAATTGTTTTCATTTTTGGGTGAACTATCCCTTTAACATATACGTTGGTTGTAAGAATGAATAAGTAAATGTTAAAATGTACATGAAGTAAGACTAATACTCTAGAAGTATTGTTTGTTGTAAGATCAACACTAATGTTGTTCACTAATTGAACTATATATATACAGAAATGCCTTATAATATACATAACTGTATTATTGGTAGTATTATTGGATGTTTTTATTAGACTGAGCCGTTTTTATCTACATAAACCGCGGGTCCCCTCACATGAAAGTCGTCATTTTGCGTCGCCATGTTTTTATAGTAGTCATAAACGGACAAACCGTGGCTTCACCATGTGTTTTTTTTTAAAGGGATGGTTTAGCTGTGGACTGAGCTGTTGGTTGCAATTTATCTCACCACTAGATGCCGCTAGAAATCTTTGTAGAGCTGTATACTACTATACATCAGTTTGTATGTGTTCTGTTTTCAGTATTTTCTCCTCAAAGATTGAGCTCCCGTCCAATGAGAGAGGACTGCTGTCTGTTTACACCCTCAGACACCTGAGGAGCCCACAGCTAAAGATCCACTGATCCCATCCTCAACCGCCTCCGCCCCATCCCAGCATTATACCTGTGTCATGTTGTAGCACAAACTGTGAAGTGAGTCGTATAGAAAAAACAAGCCGAAAAATGATGATGTGCTTTTTTCGATGTAATCTTTTGTTTTTATGAAACAAAAAATGATTTAAAAACACACAAATGAAAAAGATGTAAAACAAGTATGTCAACTATTTTCCAATGTTTATTTTTGAAGTGAATGATGTATGAAGTATATGCGTGTTCCCCTTAAATGTAGTTCTGGGAGCCCTGGGGTCAGAGGTGTAACGGACCACCTTAAATATGTTTGTTCGAGTGCTATTTGTTGTATGTTTGTTTGGGAGCAGTGTGCAATGGATCATTTGCAGAAGGTACCATGTATATTTACGATACAAAGATCTCCCATCTTTTCTCATTTTTATCTGTGGCCAACTTATTGATGTGAACCTGGTAATCGGATTATAAGAACACGTTTGTCATCTCCTGTTACCGATCGAAATCGTTGTTTACAAATATAAATATATATATATGAATATGTATAAAGTAATAACATATCCGGGCTCCTCTAGATAACCCTATTAGTGATTATATGTCATTTTTGTAATAATATTGTTTCATTGTTAGTTCACTGTTTGCATCCATTGGTTTACCCCATGAAAATAACCTCAGCATTACTAAGTAATCTCTGAGAAAGGCCTTTCGCAGTCTCTTAATGAAATAGCCGATATGTACAGCAACTTGTTAACATGGTTATCTGGATGTTTTCTGCCGAAAAACCCAAAACATTCACAGTTGTAGTAAGTGGAATGCTGTGTTTGAGTCTCTTATATAGTTACTTGTGCTCGTATGAATTTCCAACTGAAACTGGTACATGTAGTGTTATTTTGTATAATTGTAGAAGAACCACCCACATGTTCGGTTCTCAGTCTTACCCTCTCATAGCACATCCTGAACACCATTCCTCGTTTGTTATACGTAATATGGTCAGTTAATGCTCCCTCTGTTGGATATTTACAACTTTGCACAACAGAATGGAGTGCAGTGAAGATATCCAGAATGAAAATACTGATGCCATGGATGATGGGGTGTTTTCATTCTGGATAACACGGGGCATAGGTGCACATGCTGTTTATTAGCAGTGATAGACTCTTAGATCTTTCTTATAGTTTTCAGAGGTTGTCACTGTTAAACAGTGTTACAGAAAGGTCTTATTGACATCCCTGTAGAAACTTCTTCCCTCTCGAACTCAATATGTTGTTTGTTGTCATGGAAATGACAAAGGCAGATCTTTGGATCTCTTTTTGCAATTCTCAATGCAATTATTTTGATTCATACTGACACCCCTACATAGTGCATGTAAGCCCTTTGAGATGCAATAAACACTGATGGGAAGAATTGCCCACCTGAGTTCCCTTGTGTCTGTTTTCAACAGAGATACATTAAAGGAAAATGACACAGTTTTTCAATATTTCACTATGTTGTTACCTCAACTTAGATTAATAAACAAATACCTGATCGATGCGTGCACTTTTAATCTTTGTACAGCGCTTTGTGAAAGTGCTAGCATGTAGCCTAGCCCCATTCATTTCTATGGCTCCAAACAAAAGTTTTATTTTTTGCCACCATACTTACTCGTGTAACTATGTAACAGTCTTTAAATAGAAAAAACATGGAAGTGTTTGGTGGCTTATAAATTCATCCCTGTTTGGATCCTAAGGAATGAATGGGTCTAGGCTAAATGCTAACACATTCACAACTCACTGTACAAAGATTAAAAACGCATGCATTGAAAAAAGATAGGTATGTATTAATTTGTCTAAGTTGAGGTAGGAACACGGTAAAATGTTGAAGAACGGTGGTGTTTTCCTTTAAAGGGGTAGTTCACCCAAAAATTTTAATTCTGCCATCATTTACTCACCCTCATGTTGTTCAAAACCTTCAAAAGGAGATATTTTGATTAACGATGGTAACCACACAGTTCCCATTTACCTCTATAGTCGAAAAACAAATACTATGGAAGTCAATGGGTACCGTAAACTGTGTGCTCACCACTATCAAAATATATATTTTTGTATTCAACAAGAATAAAGAAACTCCTACATGAGGGTGAGGAAATGATGACAGAATTTTCATCTTTGGGTGAACTATCCCTTGATCATTAAGGTGAAATAATAATTAAATTATATATATATATATATATATATATATATATATATATATTTTTTTTTTTAAGCCTTATATAAGATATAAGAAAGTCTTGAGAGGTTTAGAATAGACCTGGATAAGCTGTTAGCTTAAAGGGACACTTTTTTTGAAAATATGCTCATTAACCAGCTTTTGATTTTTACCGTTTTGGAATCCATTCAGCCAGTCTCCTGGTCTGGCGGTACTACTTTTAGCATAGCTTAGCATAATCCATTGAATCTGATTAGACTATTAGCATTGCACAAAAAATAACCAAAGAGTTTCCATATTTTTCCTATTTAAAACTTGACTCTTTTGAGCACTGGCCGAAAATAGTCCCCTTGGTTACTTTCAATAGCAGGGGACTATTTTCAGGCGCTGCATAACATCACTACGCCTTCTGCAGCTATGTTACAGCAGTCCTTGATTATTACGCCAGAATAAAAAGTTCCGAGCCATATCGCCCTAGAAAATCGCAAACTAAAATATCGAAACTCCTTGGTTATTTTTTAGCGCGATGCTAACGGTCTAATCGGATTCAATGGGTTATGCTAAGCTATGCTAAAAATGGTACCGCCAGACCTGGAGATCAGCTGAATGGATCACAAAATGGTAACATTCTGTTTAAAACTAGGGGAGCTGGAAAATGAGCATATTTTCCAAAAAAGTGGAGTGTCCCTTTAACAATGTGTAATGTGAGTTATCATTTATTTGATCATTAAAAACACAAATGTACTGTATTTGTCCTTTTGGACCAAGACACCTAAATCTCAGTTTATTTGGTGCTTTAAAAGTACAGATTAGGATCTAGCCAATTTTAAAAAAGAAATCTATGCAAATTTATATTAAGATTTACATTTCTTATCTAGCTACATTGCATTCCTCCATATCATAATTACAAAAAGCTAATGATATTAACCAATGACTGCATTACAATTTAAATAACCCTGTGTAATTTTTTAAAGGGGTCATAGCGTGAAAATCTGACTTTTTCCATGTTTAAGTGCTATAATTGGGTCCCCAGTGCTTATGTCAATCTGAAAATGTGAAAAAGATCAACCCAGTAACTTTTTTTTTGGGTAAGCCATTTTCTGCAAGATTGTGAAAAATTAGGTCGTTCAGATTTCGCCTGTTTTCGAGGTAGGTAGCAAGGCCAATTACAATAATACAATACAGTTACAATTTCATCAGCTCATTTGCATAATAAAGGACACACCCAAAACGGCACACTTTTGCTCAGGCCTACAAAGTGGCAATTTTAACATGTTATAATAAATTATCTGTGGAGTATTTTGAGCTAAAACTTTACATACACACCCTGGGGACACCAAAGACTTATTTTACATCTTAAAAAAATCTCATAATATGACCCCTTTAAGAAATATGTGGTTTTATTAATCTAATTCACACCTTTAAATACATAATTACAGTTCAACAGTAGCCTGTATCTCAAACAGGTCTTCTGATGTTTTGCATTTAAAATTAAATTAGCACCATAAGTCAACAAGGACACCCACCCAGTAGTTATCTGCCTGCGTTGTGTTACAAAAGACAGCAACATGGATGTAAGTGGAAGCCTATGAAGACAGTTTACAGTTTATGAAATCAAAGACACACAACTATAACATCTATATGATGATGGAAACAACAACAAAAAAAAGATTTTTAAAAACCTGCCCGTATCATTACTAAGATAAATCCACAAATAAACAAGCTGCTTCTCTCAGAAAAAAAAATATTTTTTTCTGTGTCAAATCTAACTTCTATGCATCTATGTCAATACAGACAAGAAATGCCTCCCATTGCAAAACAACACTTTCTGATTTAAAATAATAAAGAGATCATTCTCATTAAGACAGACTGAAATCCATTTGATCTAATTGATTCAAACAAAAAGTGTCTCATAAAATAAATTAAGGTATCAAAAGAGCCTTACTTAGAATACTTCACTGATGAATGCATCCGTTTGTGTACTTTGTGAAGTGCACAAATGGGAGGTGCTAGAATTGATGGGAGGTGACTGTTGGAGTTTTTAGGTTCCCTGACACTTGCTGGAGTCACCATGAACCCAATGGCAGATCTGTGCGTATTTCAGCGGCGTGATGCGCACCGCCACATTGTAATCCTGTTGCACACCGTTCACATCCACCCACTGGTGACCCGAGAAAACCCCGATGATCTTCCTCTTCCACTTCTTCTCTCCGGGTTCTCTGAGGCGAATGTAGACACCCGAACCGCTGGATCCGGGTTTGGCATCACAATACTGATAGAGCAAGTCGTTGGACTCGTCCGATATTGAGCAAAAGCGGTACACCAGGTTGTCCGGTCGGTCATCGTCGAAACCTGAGAAGTGGATGCGTCCAGCTGGTAGCTTTTTAATGGAGGGTATGATTCCTAGATCCATGTATTTGGTCTTCTGGGCCCTTTTAAGCTCCAGAATGGCGTAATCGTAATCGGCCACGACGCTTTCAGAAATGCCTTTAAACCAACCCTTGGGAATCTGCATCTGTTTCACGCGCGTCCAGCGGAACGATGGAGGCTCGGAAACTGCGCTTCGCCTGCTACGGTTCCTCCTTCCTTTGCCTTTGCCCTTACGTTCTTGCTTCTCCGTAACTCCTTCATTTTCTTCTATTTCCTCTTCTTTATTCTTTCTCTGCCCTTTTCCTTTCCTACCTTTCCCTTTCCTTCCTTTCCTACGTCGAGATCGATCTTTAAGCACACCGACGTTGAGTTTCTGCACTCCGTCCAGGTAATCCGTGCCATTGTGGATGCAGTGCGCGGCCGTCAGCACGTGTTTAGGGGACACCAGCACTCCAGAGCATCCCGTGGAGATCTTGACCGATGTGGAGAAGGGATACTTCAGGGAGTACTGCTTGTCGGCGATGGTAAAGCGCGTGTCAGTGCCGTACACCTCTCGTCTGCGCCGGGCGCGCGATGGAAAGCTTTGCGCCCAGTCTTCGCTCGCGTTCAGCTCCCGTACAGTGACGGTGGTGAGCGTTCGCGTTCCGTTGTCGTACATCGTTTCATAGGAGAGCAGCTTTTCCAGATCGTGCAGGCTGGGCTCCGGGAGACCCCGCTGGCACTCAATGCCACATATGCCGTGGAGCTCGCCCTTTGGTTTAGCCGAAAACCCCGAGCTGTCCAGACGCACCGTGCGCTTTTCTTGTAGCAGTGGTACCTTCTTTTGCGGCCACTCATCGTCACCCGTGGCATCGTCCACTGCTGCGGCCACGAGCGCAGCCAGTGCCAAGATGGAAAGCAGGAGTTTTAAGGGTACCGGGCCCATTGCAGAGAAACCCCTGGTCACAAAAGAAAAAGAAACGGGGTTACATTGAAATACTGAAGAACGAGAATTTGTTTATTACTTTATATACAGCTCAAGAACAGCCATGTATACACTGTCAAAAATAAAGGTATAAAGCTGTCACTGGCGCAGTGTCCTTTAAAAAAGGTCCTAATATGTACCATTTAGGTATACAAATATGTATCTTTGAACTGTCAATATGTACCTTTGAAGTACTAATATCATATGCACTTTTTGGGTACAAAGGTGTACCTTTTTGAAAGGTTACTGTGGCAACTTTTGTACCTTTATTTCTGAGAGTGTATTAGGGTATAGTAAACTAGCAAAAATCCTAGATACTCTACAGTTTTAACACTTTACTATAGCAAATATTTAAGTAGATATTTTATTTAATAAATATATTTTTTATATATATTTTAATGTATTTATTACAGTGTATCAATTCACTATAGGTAGTACAGAATACTGTAGCTTATATTACCAAAGGATAGTACTACAGTTTACTGTAGGGCCTACACTACACTTTTCTCCTATGATGACATTGTCAAATATTCTTTAAAAAATTATTGAATTCATTCATCAATTCTTTCTTTAAACATTTATTTATTTATTCAGAAAATACATAAAAATGCATATGCAGTTCATACTAAATTTTTTTCTTTATAGGTCTGTCCACTAGGGGGAGACTAATAATTAGACATTGGAGCACTATTTCAGGAGCTGGGAATGAAGGGGAGAGTCTGTAGTGTACAGCATTTCTATAACTCCCATAACAAACATACCACACATATTTAGATCCAGTCGTAATGTCCATGTTATACCAACATCAGCATTCCCACTAATTCCAAAATATTTTTTTCCAAACATCTCAAGTTTCCTTATAAGACCTAATGCAAAGCAAACCATTTTTATTACCTTTATAGTGCCAAATTAGTGCCACTAGCTTTAGAGACTAAACAAACGGGTGAAAGAGCGGACAAATACTCCATAAATTGCACCAGGCAGAGGAAAATTATGCTGTCTGTGGAGGCTGAAGTTTTGTGGTAGTGTAAGAGTTTGATTCTGTGAGTCAGAGCTTTTGAATTAATGGCTTGGAAATCTTCTCTACTGCCCTGCTAAATCTCAGCATTTAACACATATCAGGTTCTGTTACCATCCTCATTACAAGGCCTCTCCACTTCTGGTGTTTTTATACAGACTTTTCTATCTCCTAAACCAAACCCTTAAATAAAAAAAAATGTCTATTCACAAAACTATGCAGTCCCTTTGCATTTATCAGTGAAGCAGCCCTCAATAAATGAGTTTAAAATATGAGTGCATTTCATTTTTTCACCAGACCATCAATTTGCACTGAACCGAAGAAATGATTGTCTGCCAGGAGCTGTAATATGCATGCATGGTACGAATATTTGTAGGGACACATCTGAATACATTTTCCAA
The DNA here is from genome assembly GCF_027580225.2 of Misgurnus anguillicaudatus. NCBI lineage: Eukaryota > Metazoa > Chordata > Actinopteri > Cypriniformes > Cobitidae > Misgurnus > Misgurnus anguillicaudatus. The sequence continues at coordinate 27,161,960 of NC_073346.2, read as the reverse complement.
TACATTAGAAATGCAAAAAGTAGCAATTTGAGGTTAAAACCAAAATGTCATTGTATTTAAAAGCAGCAGTGGTGCAATACATATCACCATAACACAATGCTACAGCAGAGGTATACGGTAAGTGCATCATGACAGAAATGATTTAGCACCGGTTTTAAGATCCAAAGCACAAAGCTAAGCATTTTACAGACATACTGTGTCAGCATACTCACATTCATTTTTCAATAGACTGCACAATTCTGTTAACAAAAAACATTACAGCAACAATTTCCCACGAATAGCCAATTTATGGATGGAAAGAATGAGTCAGGATATATTATTTCTACAGTACTCTTGATTGAGTAGGCCTACATTTTTCCTTTGGGAGTGCAAATCCCACTTCACACACTTTGCTGTGTCATCAATGTGAATCATTTTGACTGTCTGCAATGGATTGTCTGCACAGACAAAACTGTGCAAATCTAAAGATGGGCAGATTAAGGTATTACATCTTATAAGCATACTGCTTAAGAAAAGAAAGACTGAGAAAGGATTTTTTAAAGAAGCAAACATTTTCACTCATGTCAGCATTTCCCAATTTTTCTATTAAAAAATACGGATTTGCAATTTTTTAACCAACATTTTGTTCAACCAAAGGGTGGCGCTGTTGGTCTATTTTCAAACTAAATTGACATCGACTGGCAAGTTCATTTAAAGTTAGCTCAGCTAGTTTAGTGCGGGCATCACTGTCTATCATTCGTGCATGAAGATTTACACCATTAATATTTAATTATCAGCAGAATAGCTAAACTCCCTCTTAAGAGTGAATATGTTATCCACAGTTTCCACATATAATAAATATGACATTTTTATGTAAACTTAGTAAATTTTGCAAGGGCATATTTAAAGTAGATTTTAAGAGTTTAAAACTAAATTTTATTGGGAAAAGTATGAATTGAGTATGAAAAGTATAATTTAATGGTTGGACCAGTTTACTTCCGTTTTTTTCTTAAAAAATAAAATACAACAAATCTATCACATACTGAAAAGCTCTGCAATTCAGCTATTCAATGCGCTTCAGAATGATCATTATTGACTAGAAATAAAGATTTTTCTATTGATTTTGTACAGTCTGCAACTATGCACCAAACTTTTAAAACTTTTCCAACTGCAGATAATTGGCATTAAGCCACCTAGACGATTCATTTTGAATGATCATCTAGGACCCCATAAAATGTTAAACAAATACAAATACTCCTGATATCCTACAGAAAGAAGGCCTATATATAACCAGTGATAACCCTCAGGTGAAAATGAGATGAAAAGCATCCTACCTGCTATCATTCGATTTATGGATTTGTTTAATCCTCAAAGGGGTGTGTTATTAAAAATGAACCCGTGTTTAGAGAGATCTAAATTTACTTCATCTCAAAGTTCTTCTTGTTGGGTGATAGTCCGTTTCTTCTCATATCTGCTCCACCTTCAAGACAGAGAGAGCACAGAGACGAAGTCCTCGGTAGGGATTACACTTGACGTTTAAGGGAATGGGAGGAAAAAGTCCCAACAAAATTTTCACAAAGGATCTCGTAAATGGGAGGGAGGGACCATCATGCTCTCCAACGATGGAGCGGAGAAAAGTCAACTTGTAGTGTCTAGTTCAGCACTTCACCATAATGAATCATGAGATTCTAAATAAAGCTTTAACTAAAGACTCGTCTATCCAATGTTTTCAGATGGGCTTTGACTGGATTTGTGCGAGGATTCGTTCCACTGTGCGCACAATAGCGCAGCAGCGGCTTTATTGTGGCTCTGTCCCGGTTCCCACATCAGTGACACTTGTCTCTATGCACGTGATGCGGTAAACTCGAGCAGGGGGTCTTCAAGATAAATGGATGCCTTTAAATTACCCTGCACATTTGGGCAAACTCTTGGATATAAATTGACAAGTTTTGTGTTTATTCACAGACTTTTTTTGGCATGTTGTGCGCAGTTTAATTCAATTTGATTTAAGAAATTCCGACATTTAGCTTCATTAGTTTCAGCTTCCACCACAAAACATTTTAGCTCGTTTGTAAAGAGAAGTTATAGAATCAGTTCAAGAGACCACGCAAAATGGTTGTGTTTAAACATTCTTTACACACTAGAGCTGTTTTCCTATTAAATTAACTTACACCAGGATAAAAGCGTCTACAATTCGCAATTCCTAATAAAATTCAGCACGTGCGCAAGTCCCAAAGGTGGACAATAGACTTGTTCGACTTCATGCGCGCCGAAAAAACTGACAGGCGGATGACATACAAGTACCGCGAGAGCAATCCGAAATTAGAAATCTCTGTATGATTTCTCGAATTGCTCTCGCGGTATCTTGACGTCATTCTCAACACTTTCTCGCAAGATTTGTTCCTCATTTTTGTGCAATGCTTTTTGAGAAGAAGTTGTCATCTTGTGATTGATATCAGTATTGGTTTCTTTTGTTTATCGTTATTTATTTAAATCTGTTTAAATGAGGACTTCACTGAATGGACTCATTAGGACAAGGATCTGCTAGCTATAGATGAGATACATTTTAATAGCTATTATTTACAGTTTAATAATTAATATATTTAAGAGATAGGGCATTCTTTTATCTCCTCATAAGAACAATCAAGTGTTGAGGTTTATATCAGAGTAGCTGGTAAAAGGTTATTTATGGCTTCTTTATAATTGTTAATATGCTGAGTAGTTGATTTACAAGCTTTTGTGTGTTTTTTGTATCTCCATATCAATTGGGCGAGATTTTTTAAAACATACTGTAGACCATATTATCATTACTTGCATTTTAACTTTTACCACTTAACTAGCGCAGCCCCTTTAGGTTAAAATTAATATAACTCTGGCATTTTTTTTGGTCCAGAAGCCTAATCTTGGTCTTGTTATAAAGAAGACATTTTAAAGTTTTTCATAGAAGTATCTGGAGATGAAAATGTAAAAGAAATCTTTCTAGCACTTTACATTTATTGGAATAAATAAAAATAATTCAATAAAGTATAGGCTATTAAAAATAAGGTTTGTGTTACACTTTTAGTGGTTTTACCAACAACGGCCACTAGATGTCAACGGTCTGCTGCATACTCTTGTCACAAATTAATAAATTACTGTCATTGCATTATTATTCCTGCTAAAAGGTTTTACAATATGAAAACTACATTCTTAGATTTTCCAACGATTTATAGTTTGTCGTGATAGATTATAATATACAAGTAAACAATTACAAGACAATACAAGGTGTCCCACTCACGAGACAGCGCCAGTTAAAGGGACATTCCACTTTTTTTGAAAGTATGCACATTTTCCAGCTCCCCTAAAGTTAAACATTTGATTCTTACCGTTTTGGAATCCATTCAGCTGATCTCCAGGTCTGGCCCTAGCACTTTTAGCATAGCTTAGCACAATCCATTGAATCTGATTAGACCATTAGCATCGCGCTAAAAATAACCAAAGAGTTTGGCAATTTTCTTATTTATAACTTGACTCTTCTGCAGTAACATCGTGTACTAAAACCGTCAGAAAATTAAAAGTTGCGATTTTCTATGCAGATATGGTTACTATACTCTCATTCTGGCGTAATAATCAAGGACTTTGCTGATGTAACATGGCTGCAGCAGGCGTAGTGATATTATGTACTGCCAAAAATAGTCCCCTTGGTTACTTTTAATGGCACTTTCTTTATTTTCCAAAAAAGTGGAATGTCCCTTTAAGGGGTTAAATGTACAAATGCACAAATATATATTCATAATGAAAATTCTGACATTTGCAAAACATACTGTATGATAACGTGCTTCTTTGCCAAGGGATCTGATAAACATGAATATAATTCACTTGCACTGTAAGCCAAAAATGAAGTACATGTAGAACATTTGGGTAAGGCTGTACAGAAAGACCTAACATATAAAAAATGTGCATGGATAAGGAGTATTTACATTAGATAATAATAAGATATATAGTAGTTTACTTGGGCATACCAATATAGTGGTGGTGGATTTAATGTTATGACATGAGCAATTCAGTTGGCAGATACTAAAGTGACTTGCAGTTCATTCAAGGTAGATTTTATCATGCGTGGGTTACCTGGGGATCAAACCTATGAGCTTTTGGACGGCTAGCACAATTCTCTAAAAGCTGAGCTACTGGAACAAACCATCTCCAATAAATTCTCAATTGATACAATTTGGATACTAATCTTATTTCTACCTTTTACCATGTGTCTTCAACCCTCTTGTCAATATTAATAAATAAGCTCACAATGAACATACACATCAGCCTCTTTCTAAGCTGTGAAGTTCTTGTCAAGTTTGAACAGAGAAAGGTGATCTCACTGCTTCAGACCGCAGCCTCCACCCTCCAACTTGACAGAATATTCCACCACCACAACCATCATCACAAGCAGCCTTTCACTGTAAAGGTATCATTATTATTTTGGGACTGATGAGAGATAAACACAGTACAGGAAATGATGATGAAAGTGGTATCAGAACTAAATATCACACAAATAAGAGTCACTTGAAAGCATCTGGAGCATGTGCGCTAACAGCTAGGTTCACTAATCGGGTTCGTAACTTGTGTTAGTGTTTTGGGAAAAATTTTAGTTATCAATTCTATTGTTGACATTTTGAATTTACAATTACAGTTACGGAGGGTGCAAGCATGTTTGGCAGCATCGTTCTGAAAGGAATGGCAGTGGGTGAGGGTTGTGGGACACTGGTTGCATAGAGGGGTCTTTGTCTGGAGCAATGCTCTAACAGTAGGTCATGTCTTCATGATTAGGAATGAACAGCTGGATTTTGTAAATGAATATACTGATTTACAGCTATTTTGAATATTTTTATGCCAGCTAGTTTGGACAGGTTTTTATCTCAGAGGATAGAAATCAACTGCCTGAAAATTGCTCCTTTCTCAGCTGATGCTCTTCAATACTCAATACATCAAAACGAATCCGATCTCGAGAAGCTCTGCATTATTAAAAAGTTGGATTCCAGTTTATCTGCCTGGCTGTGGTCAGAATAATTCATACATTTTGCCACACACTTTTGCTGAAACTGCATCCTTCATTCCATTTATATGCAAAAGAAGAAAATTCGCAATCACTGAAAGTTTCAAAGCAGAAAACTGTAAAGTTTTTAATGACTGCTCAGGCAAATCCTAAGCGTGTGAAGGTAATGTAGATTAAAGAGTGAGATGTTTATTCATGCATGCCGCACACTCATAAACCTTTTCAGCAGGCTTTCGAGACCACCTCTCCCTCAACTATTAAAGCTTCCACCCAGACAGAGAGAGCCATTTATTGGGAGACTCTCTCCTACCAGCGCCTCCTTTTCCCTCTTATGCTAGCTTTGAGTTCATACTGAAGTTGTTGAATGTAAATATTTAGACACATCCAAATAGATCAAAGGTGCAGTGTTATTATACAGCAAACAAATACATACAGCAAAGCAAATATGTTAAATATCTGCACTGCTATCATCAACTAGGCTTTTAAGATGGATACATAGTATATTCATAAAGTAAATATATACAAGTACTACATGCTAAAAAAATGTCAGTTGGGTCAAAAAGGAACAATCCCAACCGTTGGGCTAAACAACCAAAAAATATTTATATTGGACCCAACAATGGGATAAAACAACCTAGCATAGGTTAAAAAACAACCCAACAGGCTGGGCTCATCCTTTTTTGACCCAACGCTGGGTTGAAAATAACACAGCATAATTAATAAACGTCATACACAACACATTACGTACGTATTTGTCATGTTAGTGGTTCTCATATTAAATTATTATATTTACAAAAGCTCATCTCTCCAAGGCATCTGGATAATTGTTATTTTAGGCCCTGTCTGAGTTGTTACAAAATCATGCACTGCGGTTCAAACCACATTTTCCCCGTGTAGAGGAGGTTATATTCAGAGCAGAATACCTGATTTAATGTTTGCATGCTTGCACGAGGTTAAAAGGATGTTACAGTCTTGATAAAAGTAGACCACATAAAGAGATACTTGGGTAACCTTTTCTAAGAGAAATGACCTTGTGCACTCGAGGCGAAGTTGCCAACGTACACAACAGAGGAGCAAAGCACTTCAAGCATGCAAACAGCTAATACAAAGTAAACAGAAATGGTTCCTAAGCAAACACGCTGATTTGGCACAGGGAGGCATTCTAGTTCAACATTCGCCCAGACTTGGCCTACAAGTCGACTGTTGTTGTCAGTGGCTTGTATATCAGCGGCTTGATAGAAAACAAGTTTGCTTCCCTTTCTGGTTGCGAGTTTGATCTTTCGTCTGCTAAACGTCAAAGTCATAGGCTACAGTACTGCCTTAAGTGTTTAAGTGTTGCAGTGTCAGGAGTTTGTAACCTGAAGTTTCTCAACCAGTAATTATGAACAAATAGAGAGCACCTATTTCCAGTGTTGGGGTAACGCATTACAAGTAACGTGCATTACGTAATACTTTTCTGAAGTAACAAGTAAAGTAACGCATTACTTTTTAAATGTACACATTAATAGTTGAGTTACTTTTTTAAAAAAGTAATGCGAGTTACTTTTCAGTTTAATTTATTTGATGAAAAAAAGAATGTACTGAATTAAACTAAATGTAGTGATGTAGAATTACACATTCTATGCGTGCACCAATTTAAGTCAGAAACGGAGATGGCAGGCCAGAGCTTGACATTTTTGTGATGGAAATATGCAATTTCTGAATGCAGAACTTCACAAAAAACACCTGCAAGGCCTGAAAGATATCAAGCCTCAGTAAAGTAAGAAAAAGTAATGCAAAAGTAACTTAAAAGTAATGAAAGGTAACTAAGTAACGTAATTAGTTACTTTTTGGGGAGTAACTTAATATTGTAATGCATTACTTTTAAAGCAACACCAAAGAGTTTTTTTTACCTTAAAATAATGTTTCCAAAAAAGTTTCAGTCGTTCATCCACTCGAAACAGGGTGAACGGCACTTCACATTCGCTTTGCAGCCCTCTATTGCCCAAAACCGCACTAAAGAAGTTTCCAACCTTCGGGTCGCGGTTCTGTAGTTTGAGTGAAAACTACAAAAACTTGCTTTATGGCAGACCTACAATCCAATCAGAGCCAGCTATGCTGCAGAATTTATGACAGTGGTAATGGACAATCACGCTTCTAACCTGTAGGGGGAGCAAAGAGCAAAAACTCTTTAGTGTTGCTTTAAAAGTAACTTTCTCCAACACTGCCTATTTCATTGCTAAAAAAACGACGCTATTTTGTGTATTTGGTATAATACAATGCATTTGCGTGGTTTATGGTTAAAAAACTCATTATTTTCAACATATCGTACATTTTTGTAGCTCCAGATTTCATTGTCTGCATGGATTTTAAAAGCTCTGTGTCTCTGATTGGCCAGCTAATCTGTACGTTGTGATTGGCGTGAATGCCTCTGCTCTGACATATTGTTAACATATACTAATACACTCTTACTCATGTAAATGTAAAATCCTGAATCGAACCATTGGTGCTATTTAAATGTATACTGAAGAGCTCATTGAAAGGCAGTCTAATTGGTTAAATACCAATGAAATGACTAAAGTGGCAATTGAGAAAATAAGCCATTTCGAATATGGAATTACCCTTTTTATTGCCATTAAAGTGAAATTACTGAACCTAAATATAAGAGCCTGATAATAAATGCCTGTTTATAAGAAAATATTTCAGACACACTTAGAGGGTTTTGCATCTGAATTCTTCATATATAGTTCGGCTCTGGAAATGTGACTTTAGGTGTCTTCAGGAAACTTATATATAGGTCAGAAGCACCATAAGCACCCTAATACACATTTAGATTTTTCCTTGAGGTCAAAAAACAATTCAATTCCCCAAACTTTGCTAATACAGAAAAAAGATTAGATTTTTGAGTGCTTTGATTACATTTCTGACCTCCATATGACTGGCTAATGTGCTTCTTGTTTGGCAGAAAGCCAAGACATATTACAGTAAGCTCCTCAATCATTTCGACCTTCCTCTTTGTGCTAGATCAAAGAACCACACAAGTTCAAAAGCAGCACTTTTTACTCCACTTGTGACTTTGACCCAACCTCACATTTTCCAAGCCACTTTTTTACACGAGACCACTGCATGGCTGATCGCTCTCTTTCTTATCTCTCCATTCATCTCATTCTCTGCATCTTGTTTTATTTTTTGCATCTTTCATTCGTGCGCTGACATGCTTGATTACCCAGTCCCCGCCAAACACGTGCAAAAAACTGTTTACACGTGAGAATGTTACCCTTTCAGCTTCATCATAACTGTTGTAAAATTTAACAAGGCCGTTATGACATGTTTCTTTTTGAAGATTTTGTTTACAAAGAGATGGAAAAAGTCCCATTAAGACAGAAAAGAGCTGATTGAAAGACTTAAAGTATAGATGAATCACGGTAACAATCTGAAAATTGGAGGGGGTATGTCATAAACTTTATCAACTTGGCCTTATAAAAATTAATTAGGTGATGTAAAGTTCGTCCTATTTGTTGCTGAAAAGCAGTGGATGCTAAAAATAAATGCAAAAAATAACAGATTAATGCAGTTCACTGACAAAGTGGCTTTTTCGTAGTTTTAAAGTACTCATTTTACGCAGGCACTTTTCTTTGTGTAATTACCAAAAATGAGACTATTTCACAGAAAGTTGCAATACCCCTATTTAGAGGTACTGGTGTAGAGCAGATTTATGTACTATGTGGAAGGTCTCAGAGGGGGACAAATTGGGAGATAAATGATGAACAGTGTTTTGTGGAGAGGTTTAAAAACAAACAATAGCACTATAAACTGTGCTGGAATAAAATTGGCGGAGATTCGCCAAAACCGTGATATTTTCTCTTTTTTAGTGTCTGTAGGGTTTTGGCAGCTGTGTTATAAAGGAGTTGCAGTCGGTATGCATGGTACAGAGAGATTTCAATATATGGGATAAGGCAGTGGTCCCCAACTTTTTTCAGTGTGCGGCCCCCTTGTGTGCAGGGCGTTCCTTCGCGGCCCCCAAAGAAAATGTATGACAAATTTGTTCTAAAATGTAACATTTTAATTAAACAAAATATATTATACAAAGTAGTGCTGTTGGTTAGTATCCATATATTTGTTTTGGTTTAATTACACAGAATACATGATAAATTAATGTATTTTATAAAATGCCATATAAAACTGGGGCCCCCCTGGCACCATCTCACAGCCCTCCAGTTTGAAAACTAATGGGTTACAGTAGCTTGTATCACTGTCCAGTATATCTTTAAAAGAAAGAGTAACTTTCAGTTTGAAGATGGCTCTGAGTGGAAATAAGCTTTCTTTTGAAGGTACACCTGTGGTGCCCTGTGCCCTGCTATCAATGAAAAGAGGGGGGTGTTGAAAGAAAAGAAGTGTGTGGGTTGGATGGGTTATAGTACCTTAAATGCTCTTTCACTTTCTCTCGCTTCCTTTTCTCTTTGTCACAGGCATTGTGTTATGATCTATGTGTGTTCTCTCCATTCTTTGGAAACTAACCAGGATTTGAGGTGTGCTTTACCTTCTGTTCACCCCTGCTAAGGCTCTAATGCGATATAATGACCATGCTTGTTAAAAGCTGCATAAACATACCTGACAGGGAACTAATGCATTTGAATATAGACTCATGGTGATACAGCTCAGCATGACCTTTTGTAAAAGGGCACGATGCTTAAATAAAACACATATTAAAATTCCAACCATGTCTTTCATTAAAAAGGATTATGTGTTTTCTACATTGCAGTGTCTATGCTTATACAAATGCTGGGTTGTTTCAACCCATGGTTGGGTCAAATGTGCACAGGTAAATTTAAAGGGCCAATATTATGCCCATTTTTACAAGATGTAATAAAAGTCTCAGGTGTGCCTAGAATGTGTCTGGGAAGTTTCATCTAAAAACATGCCCACAGTCAGTGGTTATGGAAAGGGCTTTGTCAGTGTAACATCACATTACCAAGAGAATCAAAACAGCATGTCTAATGAGACTGGGGGTTAAAAAGGAGGATTTTTTTAATTGTAGGGTGGTTGTGTTCACACACTGCCAAAACACAATTATGTCTTAACACCTTGTAAAAGTGGGTTTTGCATAATATGGGCTCTTTAACCCATTAGGGTTGAAACCGAGGGGCAACCTTCATTCTCTCTGATGAAGCAAAATGTAGTGATTTAAACTGCAATTCATCGACTGGCCGCTAGAGGCTGGCTCCAAAAGGGAGTCAATTCCCATAGACCCCAACGTTAAAAGGCCCAACTTTACAGTAGAAAAAATATGTTCTGCCTTAAAGTTCTGCATAGTTAAGGGCGTGGCCACTTGAGCGACGGTTAAATAGCCACTGCTGTCACTAGAGTCGAGCTAGGGAGCGTGGTTTCAGCAACCAACCACCTCAGCTTCACCCACATCCCGCCTCTTTACCCGTTTTCAGATATCCGCGAATGATGTGCGGTGACGCGTGGCCAAAATAGAGACAGAGCGCACCGCGTCATAACCTGAAAACCACGCCCACTGAGGGAAACAATCCATCCGTCTCCATTGACTTTGTATTGCGAGAGGCTGCCTCCTTGTCATTTCTGGCTTATAACAAAAACAAAATAATGCCTAAAAGCTGCTGTGTGACAGGGTGTACAGCTAACAAGCCAAAAAAAACAGAAATAAGTTTTTATAAGCTGTCGACGCCAAAAATCGAGCGCTTAAAGACACAAAAGTGGAAAACAGGCAACTTTTTATAGTACTACTATTACTAGAACTGCGCCCACTAGAGGGAAACAATGGTAATCCACTTTTTTCTCCTTAAAGGCTGGGTTTTACACTCTATAGCTTATAAAAACTTATTTCTGTTTTTTTTGGATTGTTAGCTGTACACATTGTCACACAGCAGCTTTTAGGTATTATTCTGTTTTTGTTATAAGCCAGAAATGATACAAGTCAATGGAGACGGTTAGATTGTTTTTCCCCTGGTGGGCTTGGTTTTCAAATAAGCATAACTGCGCTCTGTCTCTGTGGTGACGGCAGGCGCCGCCTACATTAAGCTTCAAAAACAATCTTCAGAAACCTAAGAGTGACGTCACGACGTCCATCTTTTTTTACAGTATATGGTTGAAACAACCCATTTCTTTGAGTGTAGACACATGTAGAAAATGCATAAACCTATATAATATTCCATTAGTGACCAGGAAGAAAAATACACTTATGGGCTTTGCCACAATATAAACTGCTAGAAACCAACTATGAATCACAGAAATAGACTACAATAATATTGATTATCAATGCAGAGAAATCCACTTACACCCACTGTGGCTTTGAGTAATTTTGCCATTGTTACCACTTTGTATTGGCAGGCACACATTATTTCATGAAACAAGAAGTACAATTTCCTCATTCCTGGAAGTCTAAAGTATTGTGGTGAACAATGACTGTTTGTGTGTGTGTGTGTGTGTGTGTGTGTGTGTGCGTGCGTGCGTGCATGCGTGCGTGTGTGTGTGTGTGTGTGTGTGTGTGTGTGTGTGTGTGTGTGTGTGTGTGTGTGTGTGTGTACATTCCACAGATACATGTGCCACATAGGAGGCCACTTCAATATGTGATAATTACTGTAAATCACTAGGTGGTGTTATTTATAACCAAACACAGAGTGTTCACAGAAAACTGCATGCTTACCCTTTTATGTTATTTAAGCAATATCGCTCGAGTAGGAGTGTGATATAGCTCTATATCATCACGGCTGTGATTAGGCCAGAGGCACGAGGCCGTAGGCCGAGTGCCGGAGGCAATCACAGCCGTGATGATATAGAGCTATATCACACGACTCCGAGAGCGATATTGCTTTTATACAACAGTTCGACGGCACACGTTTGAAAAACAAAAACTAGAAAACAACAACAGAGTTATTTTAAAAGCCTCTTTGTTTGAGAACTACTTCTTCCCCACGGATTTGAGGGCTGCCAGAATGACAGGTAACACTTTCGGCTGCTTTGAATCTCATAATAACTCAATGGACGGATAGGCGTTTCTTTATATTAACGTTTCTTGGTCACAAAGTGTAGTTTTAAGATTAGTTCAGTCGAGAATATATATTTATTATATTTAAATCTGCAGTCGATTAGTAAAGATAGCGCCTGTTTGAACGTTTGCTTAGTGAGATTCGGTACGTATGAGAACCAAAGCATGAGCGGACGTCAGTGTTCACTCGCTCCGCTGACCTTCCCTGGCTCTGATATTCGCCTTGTTTGTTTTTGATGGTCAAAATGAGACCAAATCAGCAGTATTTGGTGTCATGATAAAACTATTACTTGTTTTCTTATTATGTTGGCTTTGAAAAAGCCAATATATTGTTATTGCTATTAAACTTATATCTTATTATTATTCTTTTTCTCCCCCCAAAATTTCTGACACTAACTCGTCCTAGGGCTTTCAAGCTACATGCACCAAATTTTCCACAAACCTTCAGACTGGTCTGACTTAGTGTGCTATATCTTTTCTAACTGATGGGACCTTCCGAATTCCTAAACGGGGGGCTCGAACACCCCAAAATTTCCATTGACTTAACATTGAGACAAACTTTGACGGGTCATAGCTGCGAGTGAGAAACTTGTAGAAACTTGTGGCTTACCACATTTAAGGAGGCTGACAGGCTCTGTAAGAACATACATCAAAATAGGGTGTAAGCTATACCCCTGGGGTGTAAGAGGCCCCCAAAATTTCCCATTGACTTATAATGGGACAGGAAACATGCCCATATAAGGGAATAAAAGCGTCCCAGATGGAATATCTTTACTTTAGAGTGTCGTAGAGACATGGGGGTGGGTTCATTTTACTCAGTCATCCAATTAGTCTCTTAGGATCGCCCCAGAGCTATTAAGCCACGCCCCTAGCAACAATTTTGGGTACCCTAGCAACATCTCCCATAGACTACCATTATAAAAAGCCCAGATGGATATCTTTACACCAGAGTGTCATAGAGACATAGGGGTGGGCTCATTTTACTCAGGCATCCAATCAGTCTTAATAGGATTCTTATTGAGGCTTTAAGCCACGCCCCTAGCAACCGAATATGAGCACCCTAGCAACATAATAAACAAAGCCTTATATCTCTGGATCTGAACATCATAGAGACATGGGGGTTGGGTCTTTAGGTCATGTTAGCTTCATGCTAGCTTCATGCTATGTCATACTAGCTTCATGCTAGTTTCATGCTAGCTTTATGCTAATTTCATAATAAATCATGCTCACTTCATGTTAAATCTTGTTAGCTTCATGCTAATCTCATGTTTACTTCATGCTAATCATGCTAGCCTCATGGTAGCTTCATGCTTATCATGCTAATCATGCTAGCTTCACGTTAAATCATGGTAGCTTCATGCTAACCTCATGTTTACCTCATGCTTATCATGCTAGCCTCATGCTAGCTTCATGTTAATCATGCTAACATCATGCTAGCTTCATGTTTATCATGCTAGCATCATGCTAGCTTCATGCTAATCATGCTAACATCATGTTAGCTTCATGTTAATCATGCTAGCTTCATGCTAATCATGCTAACATCATGCTAACTTCATGCTAATCATGCTAACTTCATGCTAATCATGCTTTCATTATGCTAGCATCATGCTATCTTCATGCTAATCATGCTAACATCATGCTAGCTTCATGCTAATCATGCTAGCTTCATGCTAATCATGTTATAATCATGCTAGCTTCATGTTAGCATCATGCTAATCATGCTAGCATCATGTTAGCTTCATGCTAATCATGCTAGCATCATGCAAGCTTCATGCTAATCATGCTAGCATCATGCTAGCTTCATGCTAATCATGCTAATCATGCTAGCTTCATGCTAGCATCATGCTAATCATGCTAACATCATGCTAGCTTCATGCTAATCATGCTAGCATCATGCTAGCTTCATGCTAATCATGCTAGCATCATGCTAGCTTCATGCTAATCATGCTAGCATCATGCTAGCTTCATGCTAATCATGCTACCATCATGCTAGCTTCATGCTAACATCATGCTAGCTTCATGCTAATCATGCTAGCTTCATGCTAATCATGTTATAATCATGCTAGCTTCATGTTAGCTTCATGCTAATCATGCTAGCATCATGATAATCATGCTAGCATCATGCTAATCATGCTAGCATCATGCTAATCATGCTAGCATCATGCTAATCATGCTAGCATCATGCTAATCATGCTAGCATCATGCTAATCATGCTAGCATCATGCTAGCTTCATGCTAATCATGCTACCATCATGCTAGCTTCATGCTAATCATGCTAGCATTATGTTAGCTTCATGCTTATCATGCTACCATCATGCTAGCTTCATGGTAATCATGCTAGCATCATGCTAGCTTCATGCTAATCATGCTAGCATCATGCTAGCTTCATGCTAATCATGCTAGCATCATGCTAGCTTCATGCTAATCATGCTAACATCATGCTAGCTTCATGCTAATCATGCTAGCATCATGTTAGCTTCATGCTAGTCATGCTAACATCATGCTAAATCATGCTACCTTCATACTTAAACATTCTAACAGCCAGATAGCCTACTAAACTAAACTTCTGTCAAACCGTTTTAAACGTTCAAGCTACGCTTTTTCAAGCCAACATAAAGTTTGTCTTCAAACTTTAATATCTAGTTCATATTTAGTGTCTTTTGTGTTGTTATTGTTTTGGCGCGAGGTAAAAGTTATAAAACTATACTTAATGTTACTATTGGTTTCCCATTTACTCTTAAAGCGATACGAGCACTCGATTATTATTAAACTTTGTTCTTGTCAGTACTATATAAAACATTTTTTTATAAGTGTCAGAGAGATGTTTTTGCATGCTGCTTATAAATATACCAGTTGCGATATTCTCATAACATGTTTTAATAGTCACGTCGCGATTAAATAAATGATCAATGTCCACATTTAAAAGCTGCGGTGCTTACCTGCAGTTCCACTGTGTTTTTCGCATTCTGATAAGAGATATTGCTCTGTGTTTACATTCCTCTTTCCAAGTGTTAATCGTCCACACGATGTGACACGACATTAATCCCATTAAGTTTAACGTAACATCCAAGAGCGCTGATCTTTAACGGAATAATAACTTCCGATTGGGCACACGGAGAGTGAGACACACGGAGAGTGTTTAAAAACAGCTCGTCTGTGTTTTTCCATTCAGAGATGAGCCTGTTTAGGAACTCCATTCACTAGGTGGCGGAATGATACGAAAGGTGAAACGGTTACTGTGCCGTTATCAGTACAATATTGCATAGCTCTTAGCCAATCAGATTCGAGAACCAGAAAGAACTGTTGTATAAACATGATATATTACATGGAAAGAATGAAGCTGATAATTTTATTCCCAGCAATCACTGATAGAATTCAATAGCATAAAAGTAATAGGGAAACTTAATTGCTTTCCACGTGACTGTAGATCTGTAGATATATGACCAGTATTAGAGTTAAACTACTGTATTTGCACATACTGTTTTAAATGTATAAATATATGGTTTCAAATCTTTGATTAAATGTATGGTCTTTAAATGTAGTTATACATGCATGGGTCCCAACCTTTTTTGATTTACTTTTTATACAGTATCACTTCCCTTTTTCAACTTTTAGTCATTTATAACTGAATTAAAGGGTTGTGCAGAGCTGCCGTGTCTAGACCTGTTCTAAGACATAGTGTATATTTGCTGGGTTAAACTGATGTATTTTCGTGCCCTGCACTGTTTGTATAAGTGTTCAATGATAAATTGGTTTGCTTTTGAGTGTGCCTCATCTTGATTTTGTCTGAGCCTCTATATCACATGGTTCTGCCCAATTTATCTTAACTCTGTACAACACAGCTACCAGTGTTTGGACAGTTAGTGTATTTGTCATATACTTTATGAAGCTTAACTTGCTCTGAAAAATCCCTCCAACGGGGATTATATTTAACAACATAAATCTTCAGGAACCTGGCACTGTCAAAGCTGGTATCTGTTTACTGCTTTTTTATTATATTCTGTCTTTTTCTGACATGGTTAGTCACCTCTTACCAGTAGCTAATACACATGACTGAAAGGCCTTTTGTTACCATATCCTTGAATCCTATTAATTTGAGTCCATTAATATCATATCCTTCACATTTAAGCAGAGTACTGTCAATAATAAAACACAGTAAGCTTATTTTGCCAGAGTGTGAGAAAGGAGATAAAGTCTGTTAAATAAAACTGCTTTTCAGCAACGCAACATAACAAAATATTGAAGGTCTGTTAAAATTAACAGTATTGTAACATTATCTGTGTAGTAGTTTGAGGTTTATTTTGGAAGTGTTAACTCGCTATCTTTTATTTTAAGCCTGTGCTAGACCAAGATAAGATTCAAGAGGCCTGGGGCTAAACAAAAATGCACTACTGGAAAACAAAGCAGTTAATATAGGCAAGTGTTATGGTCTCTGAATATCCATTAGCTTCATCCACGAGGAACTTACGGACGAATACATAAATGCTTTCTTTCTTTTTGCTTTACCTATAGAACTTTTTAATTAAACCTAAGAAAATAACTTAAATTCCATTGTAAATTAACTTTCTAGATAGGAACCTATCTGCATGCTTCTTAATATTAAAACAGTCATTGGTATGGGCAAAGCATTTGGATCATGGCCCACATGCACTGGGCTTTTAAAGCAGTCACAGTGACTAAGCACCTTTGTCTGAGTCTCTGTGAATGTACATACCAGCATACTGTACGTACTAGATATCTTGCGTACTTGTAAGCGCACACACACAGGCCAGGGTTCAGACCGAGCACTCCTCTCAGACATGCCCGTTTGTGAAACATGATCCCTCTTATCATTACAAGGCAGTCAAGCTAATTTAGTGGCCTTGGGGACTGGGGTAATTCTTAGAGTGACAAACCAACACAAGTTTATTTCACTATTTTAGTTATGACATATCAAAGACGTCCATTGTAATCCTGCTAGGCTAACAATATGTTATGTCCCCTCATAAATATGTACAGTAGATGTCGGCTTGGCTACGGCAGTTAATTGGAAAGAAAGCGTCAAATAGAGCCGCCATCTTGAAACAGGGGAGCCCTGCATCAGCGTTGTTGTAGGCAATGGTGTACAGGAAAGAAAATCACCATAAATCATCATGAATGCAATTTTCTAGTTTTTTTTTGTTCGTTCCAACAGTCAGACATGTATTTAGCATTGAGTCCAAAAAAATTCAAGTTTTGATATTATCTACTTTTTCTAACTATAATGCATAGTGCTAGTAGGCCTTACATCAACACGCAGCACAAAAGTCTGGCATCGTCCATGAATTCGAAGTACAGGCGGACATAGCATTAGCTACTTCCTATAACAAGACCCCTGTTCCAAGATGGCGGCGGTTTTGGCGCATGCTTAGAACCCAAAGTCGACATCTAGTGTACATATCTATGATGTCCCCTAACCAGGCCACACAACCTGTTGGCATTAGCAGATGTAAAGTAAAATGCTAAAATATCCTTTAGAGTCTGTCTTTGACTGTACATCATTTTTAATAGATGTATACTCCCATCTATAGAGGGCATTTACAAAGTGTATTGTGGGATTTCGGCACAAGATGTTCTTGATGCTCAAATAGTAGAACAGTGCATTAGCAGTGCAAAAGGTTATGGGTTTGATTCCCAGAGAACACACATACTGATTAAAAAAGGAATTTTTTAAAATGCATTCGCTTTAGATAACGTGTCTGCAAAATGTATTTATGTAATGATTATCCAATGATCAGCCCAGTATGAAACTCCAGCCCAATTGGGGTCCAAATTTATGATTATATCTTTGAAAACTTTGCAACCCATGTGTAGTCTCCTATTTATAGCATGTTTCTGTGATCTTTTAGTGTACTTTTTACCTTGTCCTCCCATTGCCTTATCAATTTCACATTATTATTGCCTCACCCTGCGTAATTTATCCAATGAACTCTGTATTGTATTATGACCTTGCGTTGCTAGTTATCACCTGACATTCAACCACCATGTGTCTGTAACCTAATTTTTAAGGTGAAATTGTGTGTATATCAATAATGGAAGATTAAACAGATATTTAGTATCCTAGTGAATAGCACACATAAGAATTTCTAATTTAGAATATATTTTGGGTATATTTTAAATAATAATAAAGGTTTAAATAAAATGTATTTACACTGTTAACCCTGATATTGTCTTTACTTAAACAATCAAATAAACATCACTTAATATTTTCTGTTTTCAAGCCAAAGCTTAAAAAAGTTTAGTTGATATAACTTTTAAGCTTACAAATCCATTAAACTAAAACATTCAAGTAAAATGAACTTAAAAGTATTAGTTCATGTTGTGAGGAATACCCATAATCCTTTGCGCCTGAATATTTTGATTATTTTCTGCTTTTTCACAGAATAAAAACTGATAAGAACTTTCACTACTCAAAATATTTGTTAATAAAATGTCATATAGGTTTAAGCTCTTATATTATTGATGTTGTTTTGTTGTATTTATAATTTTGTGAAGTCACTGTTCACGTGATCAGTGTTTCCATACATTAACCCTGTTCAGAACATTTTATTGGATGTCTCTCCACAGTACTGACAAGCATGTCAAAAACACAGTTTTTTGTGTGTTTTTGTGGAGAATCATGTTTATTCAATGACTGACTTAAAATCAGTCATCAATTCTGTGTTATAATACCATTTATAACATCAAAAGTAATATAAAGTTATATGCAAGGGGTTTCCTCACAAATTTCTAGTAATGGCAACTAATCTGGGTTAAGAGTGCAGGAATATCTGAAGAAGTCTATTCAACTTAAAATTGTTGTTAGAACAGTTTATATGTTTAAGTAATCATTACTTAAAGTTTTTAGGGCAACAAGTTTGCTTCATTTTTTAAAGTATATTCAACTTATCCGGGCTTACAGTGTAATAAAGTATAATATACAAACATATTAAGTAATTTATTTATTTATTATTAAGTATTAAATGAAGTAATAAATGCTAAAATGTGCTGCCTACTGAACATGCACTGCGCTCGTTTTTTTTTTGTTTTTTTTTTATAAAATTGCACACAGTGCATTTCTTTTTCCTGTTTCAACCCTGGGAAAGTTGCCTTGAAACCACATGCGATAATATTACGCAAATCGTGCCTCAAATAAAGTTCATTGTCTTCGTTACTTTTACAGCTCATCATTTCACTGCGATAACGACAAACACGCAACCGTTGTTCACGCTTTGTCTGCGTAACGTCTGATTCAGCATCGCCTCGTGCACTTCAGTGACCGGTGCGCTATTTAAAGGGAAGCAACATGGCACGCGCTGTAGTCAAACAGGAATCTGTGGACAGGGAGATGAAGAAGTCAGCAGAGCAAAGCAAGTTTGTTTACACCACGAAGCGGGGGTATGATGTTACACGAAACCCTCACCTCAATAAGGTAAAAAGAAAGATGTTTCGAAAACTTTTGACCTTTTTGAAAAAATAATAACAGTTTGTCTCGCGAATACGACAGCAAGGTTACAGGCTATTAGTTTGGAACTATATTTAGATTTAAAGCCGCAGCACACTTGTTGCTGCTGTGGCTAAAGCAAATCCCTTTGTAGTTTATAGGTACTGACGTACTTTAAACAAACGTGTGCAACGTAATGTTACCCTGTCTGCTTAGCACACCTTATGTTTGAGTTGTATCAGCTCCATATACTGTATATTTACCACTATGATCCCACATAAACTGTTAAGTCACAAGTTCTGTTGTTATTTGCGATGAAAAGTAATAAAAGACCCATAATTTCTTTAAATAAGATTAACAGGAGCCTCTGTCCAAGGTCCTGACTGGCTGTTGCCATAGCATGACCTAAAACAGTTACACTTGATGTGAGATAGAGATGAGATTCCTGGTTTGATTTGGTATTCACATAAGATTTGTTATTCATTTTATATATGCAATATATTTATGGTATCCAATTTTTTATGTCTGTCTTTCTATCTGTTCAATCTGTACTATTTCGAGTCATTACCTATTCAAGATGAAAGCTTGTTCTTATCAAGTGTTCCCGTAGCTATGTTTGTAAGTAAAATGATGTGGCAAAACCGGCTTTTCCGTTGTACAGGACCTGTTTTCGCATTTGCATAGTACACTTTGACTTTGAAAATGCTATCAAAGTCTTTCTGTATCTTGTTGGCAGAAACTGTATGGTTATTCGAGTTTATCTGATTTTATTTGACCCTCATTTGTAATTTATTATCACTGACCTTTGATTTTCTCAGTGTACTTTTTCAGTAACCTACTTCATTTTCTGAAACCGATTGTGTCTGTGTGCACTCAGGATGTTCATATCCTTACTAACCATTCTCTTGTTATAATGAGGGGCTATAGTCTGGGCTGATCAAACGTCATGTCTTTTGGCACTCGGCCATAGGTCAGGTACCGATGACAACATAGCGCACCGCCTGTCGTTAAGGTTAATGACTCTTAATCTAAAAATATATGTGCGTGAAAGACAGATCAGAATGAGGTCATCTTTTCGATCCAGGTGTGCACTACCAGATAGTTCTGAAAGGTGTCTTTATGTGTGTGTTGAGTACATAGGGTAGGCTAAGGTATGAAGATCGCTATCCTGTATGTTGTCTTTTTTCTAGCGCATACTTCAGTAATTTGAGCTATGTTGACCCCTGCTAAGAAAACATTTTCATAGGCCAAGAAAATTATGCATAGGCCCTCTTTAATCCAAACTAGCCATTGAAGCTGTTTCTCTGCAGTGACCCTCTCATTATAGAGGTCATGATGTTGTTTTTGATGTTGTAGGCAAGCGTTTTTGCATGACTTAATATGAATAAGCCTTTTTGTATCTAATTTAGGTTAGGATTTAAAGTGATACTGTGTTAAATATTTATGTTCAGCTACTGGGATAAGATGTTTACAAGTTCTAGTGTTGACCTAAGCTCAGGGGCATGTTGTGTGGACGGCCTTAATCAACTAAGTGGTTTCAGATTTATTAACAAATTTTAATCCATCTGCATGCATGCTTTCGAAAGAATTACTGTAGCATATGATTTAAAAATTACAGATTTCAAGTTGTTTTTGTTTTGATGTGTCACTTCAATAACCCTCCATGATGTCCCTCCTGTTCTCAAGCAAAATCTTGGCTTAATGGTTCTCATTAATGCAGCTCCTGTGCTTGTGGCAATGGAAATTGCCAGACTGGTGCCACAACCCAAAGTCCATGTGGCGTGTTGGGGTGTGAGAACGATTCCAAGTTGTTTTATGTTTTTATAACGTGGCTTTTTAGTTCCACCCATGTCCCTGCTTCTAATAAGCCAAATCCAGTGTTGTTGTCTTGTTTTATAGACAGGCACAACATTTAATGGGATTATTAAATTGGAGGCCTGGGTTTCGCGCTGTTTGCGCTCAAGCTTTAGGAACATTGCTTTAAATGAGAAATGTCTAGAGTCGTTTTAAATTATGCAGAAAGAATTAACCAGCATAAAAAAGACTGTGTGAGATGTAATTAACACTATTATTTTCGAGGTGACACAGTGAATTGAACTGTTGCCTCACATCAAGAAGGTCCACGGTTCAGGCCTTGGCTGGGTCAGGACCCAGGAGGTCCTTCTGTATCAGGGTGGGTTTACTCCGAATTACTGTATTTGCTTTATGGTTGTACTCAGGTTAGCATCACTGTAATAAATCCCTCTAAAGATCATATGTCTGTACAGAACAGAGCATGCCTGTGATTCTGTTTAGGTTCATGGTTAGATAGTGATTGCTAGTCACACAGACGGTCCCACATTGAGTAAAAACATTTGCTCTTTCATGCACTTTTCTGAGAAATCTACTGTCAGAACTCTACGTGAACCTAAACGAGGAAATTAGGAGAGAAGGTAGGAAATGACCCCTGAGAAGGACCCTGTGGTTCTCCAGTGGCGCATTGTTGACGAGCCATCACAGGGATTGACTGTTCTCGCCTCTTCGCTCGCAGCTAGAGAGACAACACGCTAATTGATGCAGTGGCACTGAGAGCATTTAAAACGTAGAGGCCTCACATCCGCATGTTGGGGTTAACTCGCAACTCCCCTCTGACCTTCTCTCTCCTCAACAGCTCTCCCCTGTGTCAACCTGGCAGGATATTATCCTTATGTTTGCAGGAAGAGAGAGAGGAGGGTGAGGAGAAAGAGGTCTCTGTGGAGCAGAGGAGAGAAAGAGGGAGCTGCCCCGCATTTCACAGACCTCCTCTGTGTCTCTGTTTTATCTCTCATTAATGACCGCCTGTGTGAATCGAGGCCAACAGCGCTGGACGCTGGCTCCACGCCATGCCAGAGCCAGAATACGAAAACAGCAGAGCACAAAAGTCTCCTAGCATCCAAGCGCAGATCCTGTTTCACATGGGTAATGTGCTTTTGAGAGCACAGGTGACTAACAGATGCCCATTCAAGTTGCTGTGGAAAACAAGAGCCCAATTGCAAATGTGGCACTTTCTGGGTTGAGAGTTGGTGATTAGGTTGCCCCCTTGTGGTGGGCATGTGAGCCTATTGTCACAATTTGGACTGATTCTTTGTTGGAGGGATCTTGTGAGGTTCATTGAATGTCCTGTAGGTTGTTGCATTCAGACTTTTGGCAATCACAAAATGCAATGTGTGCATAGTGTGTACTGGGAACTGTCCAATTTAGTCATTTAATTTAAAAGCTGGCTGTTAAAAACAAACACACTAAAATGGTTATGGAGTTATTTTTGACCCATAATTGGTAAATATGGGACAGAACAATTTAGCCAAATTAACCCAGCCATTTTTAGAGTGCACAGTAAAAATACAAAAAGGCTGGCCCGTTCAAACAACAGCGGCTGATCCTGATGTAAATGATATAAGCTTAATTTTTAATGAAAGTACTGCTTTATTGTAATGGTTGTTTACCGAAATGCACCTACTTAAAGTTTCTTTTGTGGAGTACAGATCAAGTTAAATCCAATCAAATACACTGTTTATTAAAAATTTGCAGAATTTGAACCTAGGTCTCTTTGATCATATTACTGTACTCCTAAAAGAACCCAGGCTGTTTAGTCCCAGCCCATCTCTTCCTACTGGTAACAGAGTTGATTAACTGCAGCTTTATATCCACTAGTCCAACAAACCTGGCACTTTACACGTGTCTGGAACAAATGTGGTGTGTTTGATCTCAAAGGGGGTTGAGTTTTTCCTTATGACATGCAATTTTGCATTCAAATTAAAGTAAATAACAGAGAGGAAAATAAAATAAACAACCTGTCAAAAGCTGTCAAGTGTAACCAAGCCCTGAGCATGTTTCCTTCTTCACTGTACAGTCAAGAAGATCTTTAAAGGGCACCTATTTCATTGCTAAAAACAACTTTATTTTGTGTTTTTGGTTTAATACAATGTGTTTGCATGGTTTATGGTTAAAAACACATTATTTTCCACATACCGTACATTTTTGTAGCTCCAGATTTCCCTCTTTTCATGAAACGCACGGATTTGAAAAGGTCTGTGTCCCTGATTGGCAAGGTAATCTGTACGTTGTGATAGGCCTGAATACCCCTGACATCAGCCTTAAATGTGACGCTCCTTACCATGTTTGAAAGATTCGGTCACAATGCAACACTAACAGGAGTTAACTTATCGGCTGAGTCTGAAGCGGGAGAAATTATGATAATGTCGGTCTTTACTACATCACCAATCCCAGGAAGCAAACTGTTGCTTAAAATCCATGTGTTTGTTGTTGTCCAAGAAAAAAGATTTACGTTAGTGACGATAACTGGCGTCATCGTTTACTTTGGGGTATGTACCTTTTGCATATTGTTAACATGTACTAATACACACTTACACACCAAAGGAAATGTAAAATCGTGAATCTAATATTTGGTGCTCTATTCTGGTAGTGCAGTAGCCTTTTTTAAAATTGAATGCTCCTATCAAAGACCTTTTTCCTTGAAATCATTCGGTCTGATTATGAATGTTGATTGATGAGAAGTGTTAGATTTACATGTAAACCCTTGACAGATGTTTTCTTCAAATAATTACTTGACATGCTGAGAAAATTGTGTAGTAGTGTAACTCTGAAGTTTTCATGCTAATGTGTTTTAACTTCAGACGGTGGAGGATGCATGTAGTAAATCTTAATGAAACATTCTGAGCCATCGAACGACCTTATTTATTGTAAACATTTCCCCAGCCAGTCATGAATATGTTTGTTTATGATATTAAAATGAGCAGATATTTGTTTTGCCGTGTTGTGCCTGAACAAGTTTATTGAACGAAAGTTCATGAACTCATTCATATTTTGGGCGAACGTGAACTGAACGTACTGCATTACTGCCTGATGAACGTTACTGTGAACTCGTTCATTCTGGTGTTTGTGAAAGGCACGCTCTCTCAGTTTAACGTCGTTCAACAGGGTGCCAGATTTCTATAGAGTCTTCTAGGCGAAAACCCGGCTGAAAACAGGCCTTAATGTGTAGCGGAAAAAACACCCAATCTGGCAACACCAGCCACCAGTGTTTCTAATCGCTGCATGCGATCATCATCAAATCAAAGAGCAGCATGGAGGTGACACACTGACTCTGGACGCTGCTGAAATCCCTCTCACATAGTTTAACATTAAATAACATCATGTCCTATGCGCGTCGCCGCACAGCGCTTCTTGCTCGGTGTGCGTCCCCCTTGAAGCACCTGGCTAGGCTTTCAAGGTATGGGCAAGCAAATACAAAAATTAAAAAACAGTCAATGCTAATGTAAACCCTGGTTGGATAAGGATTTACAGTTGGAAATGAAGATGAATAGCTTCAGTGTTAAAACTGATTAAATAAATGCTGTCTGTGGTTTTGCATGGGCTACAAAGGGAATGATTTTATGGCATTTATAAAAAATATGGGTAAAAAGTACCATACATTTGTTTATAGTTTATTTGGAACTGTGAACTAGTTCAAAATTTTGAGTTCATTTTTAAATTTGTTAAGAGAAAACGCTTCCCTGCCAATGACGAGTTTTTCCGGCAATCCGTATATTTTCGCTATTACCCAACTTATAAAATCTGGAAGTATTCCCTTAGGGCAAACAATTCAAACCCTGTGTATGTTTTGATCTGAATCTGATCTCTAACAAAAGTCCTGTACACAAACGGAATTATCTCAGCTTTTTGCTCAAAATGTATTTTTTAAGAAACCCATATTTGAGAGGTGATAAAAAGAGAACAAATGAAGGTAGGCTTTTTTGTTTGAAAGCATAGGGTCAGTTCTTTCATTTGATATATTGAATGTTTCTATATTTAAAGAAGAAAATTTCTTGAAGGCATTCAGCGTTTGTGAATGGTTGATAAATAGAAAGTGCTGGCGGTGGCAACTTTTTTTTTATTTTAAACGCTGGCGGGGAAAAAGTAAAATCACATTCTACTGTTTGTGTGGAGACTACAGAAGATAGGGACAATGCTTATACATGCAACAGAGATGTACTGTATGTCTGAGTGTAGGTTGATGGAACAAACCTAGCTTTGTTTTGGATTTCAGATCATTTAATCTCCCAAAGCAGGTCAGGTGCTGTTGTCGGTCACCTCTATCTAGGTGGGCTATATGAGTGTGTATATGTGTATGACAGCCCAGGTGTGTCCAGGTGTATGGGAGAGAAGATTGACCACCCACAGATTAGTAGTAAAACGTTCCAGCCCTATAGCTTTGACTGAGGTGGTCAGATGTGGAAAGTGCTCTATACTTTTCATGGAGAAATTAAGTGCCAGTCATCCATATACATCGCATACATGCACACATGGACAGCATACCTGAAACTTTTATTTAGCTTTTACATTTTTCCATTTGACATACCACTAGAATTTAAACAGTATATTGAGGGCAGACACTTACTATGGGAAGTTTTTTTTATAATGTATACAAGTACAGCAATGCTATTCAATCTTCTATGCACTGCGTTGAGATACATGCTAAACATTTGAGTAATTTTTAATAAAAATGGATTTGTCAACAATAAATGTTTTACTGTTTGAATGAAACTGATAGTGATTTTTTTGGGGGTCTGTTAAAAAAAATCACAGCTATGCTCAGCTATAAAGATAAACTTATCATCAGAAAGAGACCTGATCAAACAGAATTGATTTGTTCTTATCTCTTTAAAACAGTTCCTGAGAAAACTACAAAGGGCACATGAGGCCAAGTTATAAACCAGTGCTATAATTTATAATCTCATAAGTACAGTAATCATACCGTTATTACAGTTTGATCCTTCCACAATGTGATGGTCCAATGAGGAACAAAATTACAGCCTAGTTAATATACTCTTTAGCAATAATTAATTGTGTTCCTTAAGTTAAACTATAATATGATTAGACAAACCTATCATGTTATGAGATAATAAAGACTGATTGTGTCTTGTTAAATAATGCAACACTGCGCTGATCTTTCTATCGCATTTCTATTTCTATTTTTATTGCTGTCTGCACTCAAAACCAGACATATAGGCTGCCTCATTTGGTCTGAATCTCGTGTCCATTTACATTTACTTGTTTGGCAAACAGTTTTATCCAAGTGTACATATGTGGTCTGGGGACACCAACATTTATTTGTGACCAGTTAAGCTACATTACATGAACACTATGAGGTAGTTCTAACCATAAATCAATCAACAAGACTTTACGGTTCATATAAATCAGTATTATGATTGACTTGAAAACATTTAGACATTGTGCCATTTTAAATTAAATGAAATGAAATGATTAAAACAAAATGGTAATGATATCACCGCCAGCTAAAGAACAATTCTATAAAAATCAATCACATTTGAACCTGAAATTTTACTTGAGCAGTAAAATCAAATGTATTACTTTCAACTATGTCATTAATCTAGTGCAGAATAATTACCTAATAAATTCTGGTGTTACGAAGTTTTCCTCCAGTTGTCAAATTTAATCTGAAATCGAAATTACTACTTAGACTTTGTTTTTATCTTGCTGCTGTCTCCTGTATTATTTCCTAAATGAAGTATGCCAAACCTAAAGCTATATGATGATGGATGGCTTTAATCTGATGCATATGCTCAGTCACTGTGATTGGAGGTCAACCAACATATTTTCCTACCACAGAGCTTTACTTTCAACAGTGCGGTCATTTGGACTACAGTTATCATGTCGATTAACAAGCTTTGACAATTATTTTATAAAGCCTTTGTGTGTGAAAATTAAGGTGAAGTAACGGTTGTCTACCAAGAATATGATGGCCATGATCCAGGCTGCAAAACACCAACATTACCAGCTTCTTAAATTAATCCAGTTCCTATCAATGTCACAAGCTTCACATCTATTACAGCTTAGGTGGGCACCATGCAGGGCCTCCAATGAGAGGTTGGTGGTTTGTGACTGTTGAACTGATTTTGTAAGATTTAGGAGATGCTCTGAATTCGTGCTTTCTCACCTTTAGGGCCTTAGCTTTTTGCTCACACGCTTCCCATGGGGATCAATGTGAGAGCGGTCACAGTGTTTGCTCACAGAAAAAGAGACGTATCTTTAAGGCGAGGGAGCGAGGCTACTTTCTTTTTGGCTTTTGTTGTCTTAAAGATGTGCAGCTTTTTCACATGGCTGCCCGCTCTGTGGGTGGGCGACTGAATGGCTTAAATAGACATTAAGGAGGATGTGAATGGTGTCAAATTAGGCTCTTGGGACAAAATAACCCCAAAGGGGGCGATAATATGTGTAGAGGTTGTTAGGAGGGTTCAACAGTCACTGTGTCAAAAACCAAGAGCTTTAAAAGACATAGTCTGAATCCTTATGCCGTAATTACACCTGTTGCTTCATTCTAGCTCAATAAAGTGTCCTAAATAAAGTAGCCCACCTTATTAGGTAACTTTGACATCGGGGATATATTGAAAGCATTTGCTATGTTGCTTGACATTACTATTTTTTTCCCATTTGCAAAGTTAGGAAAGGCAAAGTATGTTGTACGTTTTCGATATTCATATTTTTCATTTGGAAATTTGGGATTTTTGTGATGGTAAAGTTAAAACTTGAAATTCTAAAAGAACTGAAACTGTCTTGAGTGCAAAATGCATCAACTGAAAAGCACCCCTGTTTTAAGATGTGTCTCTTATATTCCTGTAGCTCAGTATGTTAAATTGGTTAAACAAGCAGGTGTTAAAAGGGCATAGGTTTGGGTTCAATTTCCAGAGAACACATACCAATAAAAATGTATATGGCTTGCCTTGAATGCACTTTGTCCCATTATGTTTATACAAAAGCTGTGTCTGTGTATTTGTCTTGTATGTATCAGTTTAAATTTTAAAAATTGGTGATACATTATGTAAATCAATGTTGTTTTTGTATTGGTATTCAAGTACTTTATTTGAAAAAGTGACAAAAATAACCAGCAAACCAAAAGGGTTGTGACCATAGATACAGTATGTATAAAGGCTAGATGTCTTACAGCGGAGTCTCTAACGTCATCACCTGGCGGCCATCTTACCACAGGCAGCTTGCTCACTCGTAGCATTGAGTTTAAATGGTGTAGGTACTTTTAAATGACCATAACTTGCTCAATTTTCTACCAATTTTCAAACCGTTTGGTTTCTTACGAACATTATTAACGTAGCTATAATTCTAGATGCTTTAACATGTTTCATGAAATTTATTTTTTTAGGTACATCCTTGACTTTTATAAAAAACCAAAACGTTTGAAAATCGGTATAAAATTGAGTGAGTTATGGTCATTTAAAAGTACCTGCACCATTAAAACTCAATGCCATGAGTGAGCGAGTTGCCTGTGGTAAGATGGCCGCCAAATGCGGATGTTCCACTCAATTGGCCAGCAGCGTGGGCGAGACATCTAGCGTTTATACATATCTATGGTTGTGACTATAAATCAGCCGATTATGCTTGCTATGCTTTTATTACGGTGAAATTACACTACATCCAAAAGCCAGAGGGCGCTCTCGTGCAGAAACTCAATATGCACTGCAGAAGAAGTACCATTTACGCAGCTTCAGGAAATGCCTATAAACGTTATTAAATTAATAAATATCGCTGTTCTTAAAACCTTTTCAGGTTTTTATGATAATAAAGAATGTTTATAAGGATGACAAGTGTTGCTTTTTTAAATGCATGTTATAAACGACTCAAACTCACAGTGATTTTAGATTGATAAGGACTTTCTACTGATCAAAAAGCAATAGTAGGCCTACATGAAAAAGCTGTGCATAATATTGTGTGTGAGATTCAACATCGATATCAGACAGGTATTATTAGTGTATCGGCATTTATTGCCCCAACCCTAAAAGCCGCCAACGAACATGCTTTGTTTCTAATACTTAGTCAACAAAACATGAATCGAACAAAATAGGGCTGCAGGATTAATCATATGGAATTTTTATGCGCATCTTGTCAGTAAATCCAGTTTCCTGATTATTAGTAAATCGCCATCACCTGCTTTCAGATGGAGCGGCATTTACTACACAAAGCCATAGTTCACTGAAAATCTAGGCCATACGGTATCTTGATCATTATCGCATTATATTATAAATGCGATTTGGCCTAGCTTGATAAGATGCGCATGGCAATTTCATATGATTAAATTCCCTAGAACAAAATGCACTCTGGTGCTTCACGTTTCTATAGAAGAACCATTTTTGGCTAAATTGTTCCATAAAAAACTTATAACACACACAAAATAAAAAAAATCTGCCAATAGGGTAAGCAAAAAAATCTTGAAAATTTTTCTTAAACACTAAATTCAAGAAAAACGCAAGAAAAATTTGCTTACCAACCCCATTGGCAGATTTTTTTTGCTTGTTTTATGCACAAAATTACTTAAATTTGATATTTTTGGTCTAAAAATTAGACTTATTTTCTTGGGTCGTTTTACTCATTAAGAAAAAGCATCTTAATTTAAGAATTTTTTGATATTTTTTACTGAAAATCAGACAAAAATATTAAGATTTTTTTTCTTGAAAATCATTTTTTGCAGTGCATCTGGTTCTTTGTGGTACAAAAGGTTTTTCAGATTATAAAAAGGTAATAAAGAAATTGTCCTTTAAAGAACCTTTGACTGAATGGTAGGCTACCTAAAATGGTTCTTTTATGGCATTGCTTTTAAGCACCTTTATATGTGGAAGCTGTTAGACAGTCGCAAACTTAAAGTATGAAAACGTCAAAACATGTAACACTGCAAATTTAAATAAAAGCATAAACACGATTAAAGCTCTCAGAACCATTTAGAAAGTAGTGTTTTTTCCAAGGTAACATTTTAACACATAAATGGAACTAAAGAGCCTGTCAGCATTTTAATCCGCACGTCAGCCTTTAGCCATTTTCAGGGCAATTTAACCAACAAGCCCATTTACGCATTCAGAAAATGCCACACCTGATTTATGGGATTGATCTTTAAAAAGAATGAAATAAGATGCAGTGAACTTTATATTTTCTACTTTGAGGAATAAATCCCTTTAGGTCTAGATTTGAAACATGATATGCTGAGCATCACATCGTGGCCAGACATATGGAAGACAGTTTAATGAGGCATCATGCTTGTTTACATTTTCTGTGAGGCTTTGAAGAGTGTTGAGTTTTGATGGTCTCTGTCATTGATTGGGTGTAATTGGTTAGGTGTCCTCTAAGCACAGCATGCAGCAAGTGAAAATTTTCTCTTAACATGGGGTGTTTCAAACTTGTCTTCTTTTAGCTCCTAATTTTACATTTTATTGCATAGCTACACACAAACATTGGTCAAGCTGCCAAAACATGTAAGATCAGCCCCGATAAACTTCATCTTCTGTCTAAAAAAATTCAAGAGGTAAATACATCAGGCAGCCGTGGTTTGGATTAATGGAGTCTTGTCAGACCCGTTTGTGTGTCTGGGCAGTATATATATATCTGACAGACATATGGCAGTTTTGCATTCTCTAGGCTGTATACCAAAGATATTTTTTCTGATTATATCCATAATCTGCAGATAGCATATTATTAATACATTATACTGTATTAAACTACATTAATTTCACATTTTACTTTGAAATTAACTTGTGGAAGCTCATAAATGTATCTTAGACATGGGGTTGTGGTGGTGGAGGGATGTTAGATTGTCTTAAGTTTAGGGTACAGTAAGCGGCTGCTTATATTCATGTTGTGAACTTTAGTACTCCACTGAAAAAAATTATTCATTGAATTTAATCAATTTTTTTAAGGTAAGTGGTTGCAATCAATTTATTTAAGCTACATTTAAACAAAAAAGATTAGTAACGTAAAATGAAATATAAAACTTTTGTTTAAATGTAGCTTAAATGGATTGGTTGCAACCACTTACCTTGAAAGAAAAAGATTAAATTCAATGAATCATTTTTTTCAGTGTCCATATACTTTGTTAACATTTTAGGAACTTGTAAAAAATGTTGTAAAGTGGGTATGTTTTCAAAAATAATGCCACAAATAGTTTTTATTTATCAATTAACTTTATACAATGTGCAGTAAACATAAAAATAAAACCGTTTGTGGTGACCTTCCTTTGCCTTTATAAAACACCTACACTGAAAAAAATGATTCATTGAATTTAATCAATTTTTTTAAGGTAAGTGGTTGCAATCAATTTTTTTAATCTACATTTAAACAAAAAAGATTAGTAACGTAAAATAAAATATAAAACTTTTGTTTCAATGTAGCTTAAGTGGACTGATTGCAACCACTTACCTTGAAAAAATTGATTATATTCAATGAATCATTTTTTTCAGTGTAAGAGAACTGATCCCATTTTAGTTTTTACGGTGGTTGGCTGTAGGATATCTGAGCATCTTTGAAAAGTATCACAGTTCTTTTGTGGATTTCGACTGTATTTCTTGTGTAATCCCAGACTGACTTGCTCACGTTGAGATCAGGGCTCCATAGGGATTATACTGGTGGGCTCTATAGGGTTTATACTGTCTGCTGCAGGACTCATTGTTCTGTCTGCTAAGTTCTTTATAACTTTTCACAAAAAAAAATGTGCACAATACTATGAAGTGACGTAAAAACTTCACGTAATAATTTGTATTTTGAATTCTAAGTTCCTTTTGAACAAAGTGTTTTATAATGTCTGCTTTCTTCATTTGTCCATTCTTTGGTTATTAAATGTACCAGCTAGCTGTCAGTCTGCATGGCTCAGACACTGTTCAGTTTCAAGTGCTACATTCAGCCTGGTTAGTTAGGGTACAGTGTAAAAATGTGCTGTAATTATGCAGCTGGTTGCCAGTAACTTACTGTAAAAGATAAAGACTGAAAATGTTTAATGTTCATTTAACTTTGAACAAACTGTTGCCAGTAAATAACATAAATGTAAAATCTACAGTAAGTTGCAACCAGCTGCCAGTAATACTGTAATTTCTACAGAATTTTTTTACAGTGTAGATGTTGATGAAATCTGCCAAAAATAATAATTTTGTAACATTGTAAATTTCATGAGTAACCAAAAAGCAAATTTTTCAGCATTACTGATAAATCAAATCTTTTTTTGAACAAGGGATTGATGTTTTTATTGACCAGCCGATTGACCATGACCTGGTCATGAGAATTGCACAAGGTTGAGCGTTTTGGTTTTTCAGTATTTTTTTCACGCTACCAAAAGACGATCTCATGCAAATGATTGGAAATGTATAATGTTTTTCAGAGGGTTAATTGTAACGCTGTGTTCCAAACTAACCTCTCAGCACTTACGATATGAAAACCGCTAACGTTAACGTAATTCTTGCCATTGTTTTAAATGGGCTACACACAAATGATTGCTGGCTGCCAACAAAATAAATGTGCCTGTCTTATCAAAAATTGTGTGTCAAATGTATTTTTGTTTATATCTTTAATATTGATTGAATAAGGTCACGTCAAAGAATGAAATCATACACTCTAAAAAATGCTGGGTTGTTTTTAACCCAGGGCTGGGTCACTATTGGACAGAACACACTGCCGGGTTAAAAGGACCCAACCGCTGGGTTATTTTAACCCAACTGCTGGGTTGTTTCAACATCGTTGATTGACAATAACCCAGCAATTGGGTTAAAACAACCCAGCAGTTGGGTCATTTTAACCCGGCAGTGTGTTCTGTCCAATAGTGACCCAGCCCTGGGTTAAAAACAACCCAGCATTTTTTAGAGTGTAATGAAATGAATGGCTTAAATCAGACTTTGATGCTCGACATCTCAGAATTTGACTTTTAAAACTGTAGTATGGTTATTACAGACTGGGTCACACATAAAAAAATGTTTTGTCATAATTGTGCTGCTTTTCTCACATATTTAGACATTTGTATCCATTTATAATTGAACTATTGTTAGAAAAGGGCTGGATGAATGAATACAGTGTGGATGTCTATCATAGACAGATATATAAACAATATCCACTTCAAGTATACAGATAACATATTATTGAAATATTTGCCTGCAATCTTACGTTTGCACTTCTGTTATGTTTGGTGTAATTGTCCAAGAATGGTAAGTAATAGAAACAAACTTCAAATGTTTATTTGTGGCAGTGTGTCAGCGATGTGTGTGTTGCTTGTGTAAAAATATAATTAATCAAACAAAATTTTTTTTTAAATGATAGAGCCAAAACCAAAAAGCGTTGCCCCGCTCTCCCGTATTTTATAATGTCTATTCTTAGTGACAGCTTTTGTAACTGGAGCGTTCTTTGCGTTTGCTTGTCTTGTTCATCAGATCATTCCCTCTGGTACTTAAAATAATTTAATTGTGGTTTATGTTCCTTTTTAGTCTTTTGTCTGTTGTTTTACTGTGCTGAGATCGAAAGAGATAGCTGGAGAATGTCATTGAGGGCCTTGCATAAAGCCTGTTTCAGATGATGACAGACCACATTAATATATAACCAGAAAAAATGTGCTCTCATTAATGAAAGCATGAGAATAAAAAAGAAAAAAACACAAGACTGCATAATAAGCATCATTGTATTTGAGACCAGTCGTGCGTCAGTTTGAGCATCCTGGTTTTTGTACTCAGTTTTGAGGATTCTGAAATGTATTTTTTTCATTATAAGATATAATCTTCTGTAGTTAGGTATCATTTGAATTGATTAAGAATAGAAAGTGCTTTGATTTAAAAGCACAGTCAGTACTGCGGTGTAATGGATAGGGTGCATGCTTATGCTTTATAAAGAGCTGTTGTTTCACAAGGACCAAGTTTTGAGTCTGGTCTGTGTCATTTGTCTATTCTGTTTTTGGTTTTATCCACAAAATTAGGGGTGACACTTAAGTTTCAGATGTGCTTTTATAGTACGCCCCCTTCTCCTTGACTCAACGAGTAGGTTGTACTTCAGAAAAACTTAGAAAAGGCTTGTCCACCCCTGAAGACGGCCTAAAAATGCTTTGCATAAATAAATACTTATGCTGTGTGTTCATGAAGTTTTTAAATAAAGCTAAAGTCTTGCTTCGATTCAGACTTTCTCAAGTCCTCAATTTTTCTCTGACAGGAGGATGGATAGGAGGGGTAGAAAGAAAAATACCATACATTTGCCGACATTGGGTCTCATTCATGAAACACGAGCAGAACGAATTTTTGTGTAAATCGTTCGTAAAGTCCTTTTGGCGTAAATTTTCGGATTCATGAAAATGTTCGTATTTTCCAAATGTTAGTTGGTACGAAAGAAATCTACACCTGCTCCCTACCACGCGTAAAGTGTGCGTTTAACATCCGAACGTTTTGCTCACCAATAAGGCTGTATTTCAATTCACCGTAATCATGTACATATTACACAGCATTTTGAAAACATTTTATATACAGTAATTATATACGTTTAGCCTATTATTTTCACTTTTATGATGAGCTCCAGTAATAGCATCTGCAAACGGAACACTTTTATCAAATAAGTTATTATTTTCAGGGCTGGGCAAACTAATAGCCCCTTAATTGTTACGGAAATTGTTTCCTATAAAATGGCCAAAATCAGGCATAAGACATTTACGATGGCTGATATAGATTTGGCAGATAGAGCCTGCGCAAAAGGTTATTTTCAGAGACCGCGCAGACTTACTTGCCGAGAATGAAGACTGGTTAATTCGTTTCAGGCTACCCAGACCAGTTCTTTTGTAAAAAGTTAAATCTGCTCAAATGTAAACTGCTTGTCTATTTCCTCTAAACTTATATTTTTTATTTACCATGTCAGCTGGCCAAAAAATTGTGAACTTTACCATCTGATTATGCTGAAGTGCTTTCCTGCAAAGGGGTTTCTTCACTGTCACCATCGGGAATTATACCCGACAGAGAGGTTTCGCAAATTATGCAATGATGCGTTCATCACATAGGCTATATATATGCTCGATTATGATGATGATGGTGGTCCTCCTCCAGTTTGAAAAAGATTTTTTCGAAGTGAACTAATTCGTTTTTTGCAGTCAGCTTCATGTTGAACCATTTTCTTTTCACTTCTTGGACTGTTCGATTAACAGATGATACTCCATTTACAGCATCTGTAATGTGACGCCTTTATGTATGCTTGAAAATAAAATGTGGCGTTTTGAATGAACTTCTGATAATAAAACTTCAATTTCTGCATCTGAGAAATGTTTCTTTTTCATTCGCTTTTAAGAAGACATGTTGAAATCCTTCGTTTGGTGTCATAATATGATGCCCATATATAGTTGTCAGTCGGATATAATGGGCGGGATTTATGGTAATTGAGAATACGCGTGCACGCGCGTCCCATGTACGACTGATAGGAATTCATTAACACATACACACATTTAACTATCAAATCTGACGTTTACGAAGTATTTGTGAATCAGGAGGAGAGTTTTCGGGAAGGTCTGTTTACGTGCAAATCACTCACATATTTACTCATATATTTACGAATGTTTCATGAATGAGACCCATAGACATTTGTCATATCACTGTGACCTTAACATCAATACATCAGACATTATTTTTACTTAACCCTTTAAGTCCCCTGGGTCATTTTGACCCCCACGCCACTTTTCTTTATTTAAAAAAATGGTTCTCTTCATCTCAGTGGAATACAATTTTGGGACTTTTCTAGATTATCTGTCAATACTTATATAAAAAACTGAGCTTGATTCGGTTGTTCTGAAGATGTATAATTCTTTTTACAAAAGAGGCTCTTGTGGGTCAAAATGACCCCAATTAAAAATGAATGGGAAATGCCAAAAAATAAATGCATCCAGAATAAATCTAAAAAATTCCAACACAGAAAAGAAGGCCTGGTACTAGAAATAATTTGAAATAATATTTATTTTTAATGTCCTTTCTAATGTTTATATATACATAAATTCACAAAATGTATCACTAAAGTAGTGATGTGAGCAGTTGGCCACATCCAGTGAAATGAATGGGTCTGTATGGCCCTCTGCTGGTCAAAATGATTTATTTTCTAAACTGTAATTCTTTTATGTTTTTCTAACCAGCAGATGGCCGATTTCAACACATTACATCAATATCTTAAAACCGTTTAAATCAAATTTAGATAATAATTTTTGTGAATGTTTCATAAAAATTTATATTTTACATGCAAGCTAATGGTGTAGTTGAGGAATTTACTGGTAAACAGGTACAAAAGTACTTCATATCTCCCAAAACACAGCATTAATGTATAGACGAGAAGTAAAAAATTTTTATATTATTTGTATCATTAAAAATTTATATATTTTATGTTATCACTCTTTCAAATTCTGGGGTCATTTTAACCATCACATAACTCTAATGTAAACAGGAAAATCGCTGCTTAAAGGAATTTTCAGGACTAATTTAGAAGCAAATGATAAGGAAACATTGTAGCCCATACAGTACATAGGCTATGAGCGAATACATTCTGTGCAGCTTTTTCACTTTTATAATCCCACACCTGGGTCCAGGCCTGTAAAGCTTTCACACGCTGTTAAGAATGAAACTCTTCTTAGACCTTGCTTGACTGAAAGAGCATTTTATGACCTCACCAGAAATACCCAAATCTACCTCCTTTCATACAATTCAAGACCTTGTTGTCTTTGTGGAAAACATAGTGACAGTTTCCAAAAGAGAACTGGATGTAGAGAAGGGGAATTTCACTGGTTCATGACCTGTTTGTGTCCCAGAGCTACAGCAACTCCTCCCTAATAATCCTCTAAGACAACATGTCAGGGTTAAAGGTCAGAAAATAACTTTTAGCGATTAAAGAGCATCTCCATAGGAAATTGTCTTGTAAACTTTGTCTTTAGTAAAATCACTTGTCTCAGTGAAAACAGATTTTTATTGTTGTCTTACAAAAATGCGCTTGTCTGATTTTATTGTGGATTCCCAGATATAGATAATGAGTTTAGATCAGGACCAGACTGATAAACCTGCATACAAAGCTGCATTGTTCAGATGTGTATGTTATGATTAGTACAACCACAGTCAGAAACAAAGTCGATTTGTAGGCGTGATTTAATTTATGAAATTTTGGAAAAGTTCATTCTCAAGGGTTTGTTCTTTATGACACTTCAGTTAAAATCAAATATGGGTTGAAGTTTAATAAAAGGAAACATAGTATTTAATCTTACCTAATAGCTTTTTGAGGAAAAGAAATCAAGGTTTTTTATCAAGGGCTTTTAAAAATCAGTGGGTACTGTGGGTAAGTTACAGCAAAAATGCCAATGAGTCAGTGCCTTGACTTGCTTGTGTAACAGAAGAATACTGACTGAAAATTTTCTTTTTCACTTGGAGCCATAGCTGAAAGATGCAAACATGTTTTTTTTCCGGTCTTTTAAATCACCTTTGATTCAGCTGAATGCAAAGCGATTGCTATTCTAATTTCTTCCTTCTCTGGTTGAGAAAATATAAATTGCATCCAATAACTTGATGAAGTGCCTGCAGCAGTCATAAGAAATATGACATGAGAAAGAAACCGTAAGTTTGACTTCTGGTGCTCAGTTTGTCTTCTCTAGAAATCTATCTTCGGCTGGTTTATTTCATTATTTGTTTGAGAGAAAAAACCAATCATAGGCCACTTTTGATTTATACAACATCAGAGAAGTTCAAACAGAATTCTTTTCTCATTTGATCTTTCTCTTGTTTTTCCTTTCACGCACATATGCACAAACTTGAGTGTCTGATAGCGATGTCTCCGTAATAAAAAAATTATAACCTTATCACTGGATTCCTTGCGGATCTGTCAGCATTTTTAGTATGCATAATGTTAGCTTTCAGCCTTTGACTGTGTGATTTGATATACAGTAGTTGCAGGAAAATGCTGTCAGAAAAAATGCGTCTCAGACTATTTATTCAAATATTGAAGAATTTTTTTCAAGAATTGTTATGATAGCCATCAGCACACTTGATATGCCTACTGTAATGTTAGCTTTATGCCTCTGCTTCAACTGTAAGAAAAATAATATACATATTTAAATGTTCATTTAAATATTTGTTATATAGGATGTAATCTGAGCTGACAGGTGCTATATAAGAACTCAGAGAAAGCAATTAAAGAAAAAGTTCTTACAAATCTTAAATATTAACAGGATGTGTTTAATGATGATGTTTAAAGGGGTCGCACACTGGACGAGAAGCGCCGCGTCGTGTAGGACAACTCGGTGGTAGCGTACACTGGAAGTGCACATTAAATAGCGCAAGCTTAGTCAGATAGCGTCTACTTTAAACTCACTACACAAAAAATATGTTAGCAGCCAATGTTAATCGCTAACAATTTGGGACAAATATGATGTTATTAAAAGGTGCAGTGTGTAATTATTAGAAGGATCTCTTGACAGAAATGTTAAATAATATACAAAACCATATTGTTAGGGGTGTATAAAGACCTTTCATAATGAACCGTTATGTGTTTATTACCTTAGAATGAGACGTTTTTATCTACATCCCCTTACATGGAAGTCGCCATTTTGTGCCGCCATGTTTTTACAAAAGCTCTTAACGCTGTTTGTCCGGTGACAGCTACCGTAGCTTCTGTGTTTCAAAAGCAAGAGGTGAGCAGTGGACTGAGCCTTTGGTTGCAATTCGCAATCTCGCCACTTAATGCCGCTAAAATTTACACACTGCACCTTTAATGTTAAACTATGTGAGTGGGGCTCTGTGGCTCGACAGGGATTTGAGCAACTTCCTGACGCCCCATTCAGACAGCCAGCGACCAGAAGTAGCAGAGCGATGCAATCTCAATTTCAATAGAAACCTGGCGACTTCCGGCGACACAAGCGAAAGTGACCGTTGGCGACCATATGGGCGTGTCCAGCGACGCGAGAAAGTTAAGAAAGGTTTAACTTTATGCAAATGTTGAGCGAATTTCGGGAGCGACGTCCAATGAAAACGAAGCAGTGGAGTTCACGTCATCCTTATCTCGTCAGTTACTGAAGTGGATGGTACTCATTTTTTATGACAACCAGTTTTAAACACGCCTCATTGAAAGAGACGGGCGACACACAGCGATAATGCCGCTGGATGTCTGAACGAGGGATGAGTCGTAGCTGGGCGCTGCCTGTCGGCGCAGGTGTGTATATACTCATAGAAAACTATATGTTCGATTTGTTTTTGTTTTGTTTTTTTGAACGGCACAGCGATGTGCGCCGCTGAGCTGCGTGTCCGGTGTGTGAACTCCTTTACTTAATTAGTTTAAATTTGTCATAAGAACAAAAGAAGAAGCAGAAGCATTAGTTGTATTTGAAATATTGTCTTGTGTATTGTGTAAGTGGCTACACTAGCTCTTCTAGTTTTTAGGAAATCTGCCATGTTTGGTTTGGCCAATTTTTGGCGCCTTTCACTGACTCATTCTCATATCTGTATTACCTTACACTTTTCTGGTGTTGAAAGACAAGTGAGTTGGTGTTTTTTGTGTATCTGGTTTTGTTGTTGAAATGTTATTCAGTATTAGACTGATCTCTGTGGAAATAAGCTAGAAATACAGAATCCGAGTCATGCCCCTGGCATCACACTCTGCTTACCAACCAGATAAAGATATCATAAAGAAAATACAACAACTCATGACTGGCTTGCAACCAGACAGTGTATTATTGATGAAGGGATTTCCCAGTACATTGTGGTGTAATGTTTTGAAAATGGATTAAGATTTAGTTGAGAGATGGATTTGAGGTAATAAATCATTTTTGTGGCTGTAGTTTGCACGTTTGTTTGTGTATGTGGTCGGTGATCTACAGCTGTTGATGCTATTAATTTTGTTAATTCCAGTATTGATTAGTACAACCAGCTCATCTGTAGTAGACAAGTCTAGAAAAACACATACTGTAGGCTGTTACTCTTGGCCACCTTCCACGATGTCATTCTGGTCTATTTCTTATAGTTACAGTGATTCTCTGAACTGACATGTTTTATATTATGTGGTGAATTTTGATATGAAACATGAAGCACTTGTCAACTCAGAAAGCTCAGAATATAAACAGAACCCAATAGGAACCAGGGTGTGAAGGCCTGATCAGTGCTGTATACAGTTTTCATATTTTGTTTACTTTAATTGATTTGAAAACTGTTTTAACATGTTAAAAGAGGGGTATTTAGCTTCTGCACAACCTTTCAGAGTCCAATACAGCCTTGAGCCTACAACACAATACTTAATCTACTGTATGATTAATGGGACATTCCACTTTTTTGAAAATAAATATGCTCATTTTCCAGCTCCCCTAGAGTTAAACATTTGATTCTTACCGTTTTGGAATCCATTCAGCTGATCTCTGGGTCTGGCGCTAGCACTTTTAGCATAGCTTAGCACAATCCATTGAATCTGATTAGACGATTAGCATTGCGCTAAAACATAACCAAAGAGTTTCAATATTTTTCCTATTTAAAACTTGACTCTTCTGTAGTTCCATTGTGTACTAAGACCGATGGAAAATTAAAAGTTGCGTAATAATCAAGGAATTTGCTGATGTAACATGGCTGCAGCAGGCGTAGTGATATTACGCACTGCCCGACAATAGTCCTCTGCTATTGAAAGTAACCAAGGGGACTATTTTCGGGCAGTGCGTAATATCACTATGCCTGCTGCAGCCATGTTACATCAGCAAAGTCCTTGATTATTAAGCCAGTTTGAGAATATAGTTCCTAGCCATATCTGCCTAGAAAATCACAACTTTTAATTTTCTGTCGGTCTTAGTACACGATGTAACTACAGAAGAGTCAAGTCTTAAATAGGAAAAATATTGAAACTCTTTGGTTATGTTTTTTAGCGTGGTGCTGATGGTCTAATCAGATTCAATGGATTATGCTAAGCTATGCTAATAGTGCTAGCGCCAGACCCCGAGATCAGCTGAATGGATTCCAAAACAGTAAGAATCAAATGTTTAACTCTAGTGGAGCTGGAAAGTGGGCATATTTTCAAAAAAAGTGGAATGTCCCTTTAAGGTCAATAGGAGTATGATATGATAAGGCCTTCTATGGCGTTAGGGTTTTGTACAATTTTACATACTTGACCACCACTTTACCACCATCCCTGGATTTCCGCCCATGTCTTATTTTCCCTGGTGAGCTCTATTTTCTGTTTTGGATATTTACGCACTCTGGCATACAGTAGGTGATGTACAGTATGAATTAAAAGGGGAGTTTTCATCAAATGGGATTATTCATCCAAAAATGATAATTACACACCCTCATGTCATTCCAAACTCGTATGGCTTTGCAGAACACGAAGATATTTTGAAGAATATTGGTAACTGAACAACATTGATGTCTATTAATTTTCACTTTATGGACACAAAACACTGAATCATTTCTTAAAATTGCTGGTTTGGTGTTTCACCAGAAAGTCATTTACAGGTTTTGAACAACATGAGGTTGACTAAATAATGTAATTTTTGGATTAGATGTCCCTTTAAGACCGTGGGAAGATGCTTCGGGCATTGATGCCGGCATTTATGAGGTGGGGGTGTTTATGAGAATAACACA
This sequence comes from Misgurnus anguillicaudatus, assembly GCF_027580225.2. Classification (NCBI taxonomy): domain Eukaryota; kingdom Metazoa; phylum Chordata; class Actinopteri; order Cypriniformes; family Cobitidae; genus Misgurnus; species Misgurnus anguillicaudatus. The sequence goes on along the minus strand of NC_073346.2, from coordinate 27,120,129 downwards.
TGTACATTCATTCCCTGTTTGGTCATCTGGAAAGGTCTAGTCTACATTGTACCATGTAACTATAACAGTCTTAGCCAAGTGAACAGCTACACCTTTTTGCAGTTTTACCAAAATTCATCAGACACCATAACAAGACCAAGCAGCCATTTTTTTAACTCACCAGTCTGAGATCAGCTTTTCTTTCTTGTCTGTTTATTTAAACTGAAATCATTTAACCTTTAGAATTGCCCTTTTAACCTGATCCATAATCCACCTCCTCACCAGCCCTGACAAATAAACATTTTGCAGGTATCATTTATGTATATAAACACTTGCATATGCTTGCATATACAGTTATGTGTAAAAGTCACAGGCCACCACCACCAGACTTGTTGTTTTAGAAGTTTTAATGTCCATCCATATTTGTTTTTTCCTTGTTCTGTGATGTGACATGTAGACAAAACATTTTTTGTTTTGGGTCTGTAATGCTTTAGAAGCTTCCTAAAAACCTCTCTCAGATAGCTCTATTAGGTTGGGGATTTTAAACAAGTGGTTTTGCACTTATTTGGCTCCCCCTACTGGCTTAACTTGCTATCTCATTACTGATTGGCTGACTTTGCTGCCACTCAAAAAATGTAGCCAATTATTTTAAAGTGGAGGGGCAGTTAGATGCCTGTGATGTCATAAGCATTAGTTTTTCAGATTAGACTGTTTTCTGGCTGACATTTCTAAAAGAGGAATTTCTTTGAGACTGAGATGTTTAGAATGTATAGCACTTTTTGTAAGTTTGTGAATGCAGGTAGACTACCATTATTCAACAAAGACAAGGTAAAAATGTTTTTTTCATTCTCTGTCCCCTTTAAGATGCAAACAGAAAATACAGGAAATATGTACAAAAAATTAAGAAATTTAATAAATGTTGTCTTTAGGCATCGTCAGTGTTTAGTCTGACCTCTCTTGGCACTAAACACACATTTTGAGCGTTTTTTAGCAGAATGAAGTAAAAAGACTAATTTCTTTAAAATTAGAAATTAGGATTTATTTTTATTTATGTTTAAGAGATCCTGCCATTTCCTGCTATTGCTCAAGTGGAAGGGGAGTTTACCCTAAAAACTTGACACATCAGTTTACATTTTTATACAGTTTTTAATACTATATACACATTTCCTGTAAAAAACAACAAAATCTAATTCTGGCATGGTGGCCTAAGACTTTTGCAAAGTAATGTATATTGTAACTAATTTTTATGTAATTATAGAAGGTATCTTTTAAGCATTGTATTTATAGCATTCCCAACACATTTTTGTCCCGTCTGTAGGTACAATATTTTTCAGAAGACATAAAGCAGTCTCTCCGATCCCTTGTTGCCTTCTTGTTACATCAAGTCTGAGTTTAAAGGAAAATCCTCCTTACAAGAAGATTGAAAGCATTTCCAGTGTTTTCACAGAGATCATAACTGTAGCATCATCTGAGCAAAAACTTTTTCTCTGATCTCTGTCTTTCTCTGAGAAATAGAGCTAGTGTGTTTATAAGATCGACATGAAAGATTTCCTTTCTCACATCCTTTCCCAGAATCTTTAATAGGCCAAATAGTGACCCCTTATTAACTTCACACCATTGTTAAATCCGAACATGGGAGTTATGGTTGGTGTGAAATGTGGTTAAAGCAGTGCTGTGGCCTCACTCCAAACACATTCAATCATTTTGATAAGAAAAATCACATGGAGGTCATCTTGCAAAAGATCCAGCCCAAGTTCTTCTCAGCTGTGAAAGCACCAAATGTAATAGCTCTGCCGAAATGGCTCCAAAACTGAGTCACAGACGTTGATGTGTTTCACAAACTCTTCAAGAAATATCTGTAAAGTTCATTTGCAAACAGCTTGCTTCAGCTTCGCTTTGCTTTTCTTCAACCTTGGTGCCTTTTTGGCATCTCTTTGGAGCAGCTGCAACATTTTCCGCATACAAGAACTGGGATTTCCAGGACTGAAATCAGGTTGTTTGAATTGGAATCCTTAACAAGACCTTTCTCCTGGAATCTTGAAGGGCTTGTTTGCTATTGGAGGCTGTGCGCTGGCTTCCATCAGGTTAGAGCATCTAGGCTTTCATGCTTTGCCACAGTGATCTGTTAAGAACATAGCAGTGTATTGCGGGTCATACTGATAGAAACAGGGTTTCGGCATTAATCGTGAAATTACCGGTTGATAAGCTTATCAACTCTGCTTGCGTTAGATTGCATGGGCATAGCACACATTGGCACACGGCCTTTAATGTGTTCTGTTGAACATGTGGAAACATTCACGTACCTTCTGTGCCTGTCATTTTTTTCCTACAAAAAGCCTTTTGAATGTAGCAACTTATGTAAACACAACATCCTGGGAATTGCTGATAAAAGCATTCGATAGCATTTCGACTGTAAGTGGTTTATTAAAATGCATCCGTTTTAGCAACCTTCCTCCACTTTACTACTTTTACTGTCATTAACATTTTCATTTTCTTCCAATGACAACAAGTCTGCTACTGTAGTATGCAAGACATTTCTATAAATAAAGTGTGTATATATATTTATATAACTACGAGTCTTTCGTCCATTTTGGCAAGATGTCATCTCTCACATCAGCGCCAAACTGCTTACCGGTTCCCACGCCAGCCTCGCCGGCATCTCTGGGGCATGTTGCTCTAATCTCGCAATCCATGCGTGCCATTAAATAGACCACTTTTCCCAGTCCAACTCTGGCCGCCGTTCTATTGTCAGGATTTATAATGTGCCCAGATAATTAATAATCACATTGATGGCCCTATTACACGTATAGAGCCATTAATGAAACAAGGAAGCATTTAGTGTTTGGAGTAATTATATTTAATAGACTGAGCTGTTCTCAATCAGTCTGCTTTTTGCCATAGCTTTTAAAGCTCTCATAACACACACTTTTTCTAGATTTCTGATGTTAATCTGGAGTACCTATAGAGCAGTATTACATCCTGTATATCTGCGAAGAGCCTTTAGTTTAATCGGATTTATAAAAGAAAGATTAGCTTGACCGAATCTTTCCGATAACGTACGAAAAAATGAAGAAGGAGGAGTTACTACCGCGGGAGGAGCGAGTCATGCAACACTATACAACACTGTTTAACTTATGATTCACTACATGTTCGTGTCATTTATATAATATGCACGCACCTATTTCCAACATAAGACAGAAGTCTTACTTACCGCATGCAACTCATGACCCAGTTGGGACTTCTCAATGAAATCCAGCACATCAAACACACATGCAAAACTCCGCTGCTACCCCGGATAATAAACTATATCCATTGTTTCCATAAGGCTGGCTTTCTTCTCCTTACATCCAAAAACACACTTCTTCTTTTGTGCCTTTGTTGGGTTTTGACATTAAACGAAGCTTGTCGCGTGATGTGATATTTGTAAGTTCTAGCGTCTCCCGCTGGTTAATGGGTGGGCAGGGTTTTCCGAGGGAAGTGCCCATAAAAAGAAGAGATGCATATAGAAACCCCTGAATCCGTAATCCGAAAAAAAAAATTTCCGAAATTTGTACGAACCCTGGCATTCAGTGCATTCAGCACAGAGATACTCTGTAGCACGCCCAACTGCTTTTTTGACACTTTGCCTACGTTTAGCATGAGGAAACAACTCTATAACTGTGTTAATAAGTCAGAAAGCATGAAATACTATTAAACCACTCCTTTAAACCTTCTCAAATCATCTTTAATTTGTTTTAATCACCAAAATATGTTAACCTATGTCTTTCTTTGTCTGAGGACACTGTGTCATGCACTTATTGCTGAGTATGCAACAAGTGTGTATTTCCTCAGAGGTAGTGAAATGTTTATTTATGTCGCAGTTGTCCTGGATATATATATTTAACAGAACGGCAGTCTCTAATAAACGGTATAGTTGGCGTGTAAAAGCTTGACATGCTCTTACATAAAAACCACTAACATTTCGAGAAAAATAAAATGGTTATTTTTAATTGTAAAAAGGTTGCAATTCAGACCTGGCAGGACCTTTTTGACGTTTAAGAGGCTCCAGACCATCAGTGGCATACTGCAGTTAGTTTCACAGAATTTACATTACAAACCACATCCAATGTATCCAGAGCATCTGTAGTTGTGCCACAGGATCTTTCTAGAAGCCGAATAGTTTTGTTACATGCTGTTTTTGCGGTTTAACTGTGTCTGACATGTTTTCTTTTAAATGAGCATTTTTTTATAAGGCTTTTATGTTTAGGTTAAGTAATTTCACTTAATGGAAAGGTTATTAGTCAGTAAATATAATGTGTTGTTTTTCAGTGGTATTTAACAAATTTGAGTGTCTTTTGCTGCAAAACCCTTTAAGTGCATGTTTTTTGTCATAAACCACCAATCCCACCCTATCTTTCTCCAGTGACTCTTCACTGTCCCTTCTGAATGAAGGTAAAAAGTTCAAATATTTCGTCAGTGTTGTAATATCTGTAAACCTCCTTTAAAGTGCCCATATTATGAGAAAATCACTTTTTCTGGGTTTTGGGGTGTTCTTTTGTGTCTCTGGTGCTGCCACACGCATATAAACTTGGAAAAAATCCATCCATGCTGTTTTGAGTGAGATACAGGTTTCTGAATGTCCTTTGCCTTGAGTCTCAGATTGCACCGTTTCAAAATCAGCTCCGTTGTGACGTAACACGCCTTGTCGTCACATTCCGTTTGAATTTTCCTGCCCACTACTCAGGTCTCCACCCACCAGGTAACTAGAGAGCACAGAGCAGTCACTTCGCTGATATCCTCTATACTGTTATCATGTCTCACGGAAATAACAGCGCTATTTGGATATTGTATTATACTCCCGCCTACTTTTAAAAACAAAGTTTTAACGCGCCCAATAATGATGGATAATAGGCAACAAGCATAATAGAGTGAAATAATATTAGGTAAAGTGTAGTGGATATTTGTGTGTGTAGGTGTGTGTATTTATAGTGCGTAGGCTACTTAAATGTACAGTTTTTAGAAATGTACGCCACACTTAAGAGTATGAAGATTATTGCATTAAAAACGAAAGTTATTTTAAAGGATTAGTCCATCCATTTTCTTAAAAGAAAAATCCAGATAATTTACTCACCACCATGTCATCCAAAATTTTGATGTCTTTCTTTGTTCAGTCGAGAAGAAATTATGTTTTTTGAGGAAAACATTGCAGGATTTTTCTCATTTTAATGGACTTTAATAGAGTCCAACATTTAATACTTAACTCAACACTTAACAGTTTTTTCAACGGAGTTTCAAAGGACTATAAACAATCCCAAACGAGGCATAAGGGTCTTATCCAGCAAAACGATTGTCATTTTTGACAATAAAAATAACAAATATACACTTTTAAACCACAACTTCTCGTCATGTAGATCCGGTCGTGATGCACCAGCTGACCCCACGCAATACGTGAACGCGAAACTCCGCCCCAGTGTTTACAAGCGTCTTGAAAGAGGACCGTTCCTACATTGTTGTATGTCAACTGATACTAATTAATGTCTTTGTGGCAGTTTATTGTTGAAAATGGTCCGCAAATGTGCATTTTATATATGTAACACGTGACCTCCCTACGTCACTACGCATTTACGTTAGGTCGCGCTGGACCGGACCTAGACGAAAAGTTGTGGTTTAAACTTACATATTTTTTATTTTTCTTGTCAAAAATGACAATCGTTTTGCTAGATAAGACCCTTATGCATCGTTTGGGATTGTTTATAGTCCTTTGAAACTCCGTTGAAAAAAACTAAGTGTTGAGTTAAGTATTAAATGTTGGGCTCTATTAAAGTCCATTAAAATGAGAAAAATCCTGCAATGTTTTCCTCAAAAAACATAATTTCTTCTCGACTGAACAAAGAAAGACATCAACATTTTGGATGACATGGTGGTGAGTAAATTATCTGGATTTTTCTTTTAAGAAAATGGACTAATCCTTTAAAGGTTTGCACATTTCAAGCACAAATAAAAAAACTGTTTATTCAGTTATTAATTATAAAACAATAAATGAACTGTTTAAAATGAAGACAAATGGTACTGAACACTTACTGGTTGTTAATCATTAGTAAAACAAGTCAGTGTGGTGAGACAGCCATGAGGAAAATTAAAGTCACATCCACTTAAAAAATGTCCTTGACACCAACTGATTAAAAGATATTGCATAAAAAGGCTCAGAAAATTTTATTATGAGAAAATGTCTGGTATCATTTGTATGAAGGTACAGTACTCATTTAAGATTTTGACAGCTAATGAAACATTTTTTATATTTTTAAATGCTTTTGCGACCACTGTATGTAGATTTTTGTATGTGGGTGTGTTGGTTGGATGTATACAACATGTATAACACCACAGTTTTTTGCATGTGTGCAGACTACGTTTGTTGTAGGTTTGCAAGAAAATAATTTTACAAGCAAATATATAGTCATGTTTAAAATGCAAGACAAGCACTGGCTTTTAGGGTTTTTGGCCGCTTTAAGTGGTTCTTCTGAAGAAGCAGCCAGAGGCGTAGCAATGGTAAAGCAAGTCTGTCATTATGGAAATGGCAGGCTGACTTTAAATCCCACACTGTGCCATCTACAGCTGTGATCCTGACAGATATCCATGGATTCCAACATGGGCTTTCATCCCAGTTGAATATAAGCTTCCTTAAATGTGTTCATGTGAAATCTGATGCCAGAGCCCCCTGGCTATAAACTTTGTGTTTTGAAGGTCAGGGTCAGAGTAGATGTCTTGCCCTTTGATTCAGTATGTGCTGGTGCACTCATGGTGGTGTGCTCCTGTAGCTTAGCTGGAGAGCATTGCAGTAGGTGCAAAGGTCATGTATTGCTTGTTATGCTCTGGAAGTTGCTTCGGATAAAAGCATCTGCCAAATGTAAGGGTGCTACACAGTGAACCGTGACCTCTGTGACCTTTAAGTGGTTTTGGTTGCAGTAAAGACCCACAAAAGGAATTGTTAGTCAGTCTATGACAAAACTTAGAGAAGTCCCTAATTCCGGCCATCTGAAAGAATATGGAGGGGAAATATGAGGAAATATATTTTGTTACTTGTCAAAACAAACTTTTAATAATACAGCTGCAGAGGCTTAGTTGAGTAAAGATTATTATTGAAGTGAAGTCAAAGGGCATTCATGTTTCTTATTATAGTTGTAGCCATTGGAAAGACTTTGTGGTTAAATATACTTCCATGGAATGCATAAAATTGGTTTAATTAAAATGTGCTTAAACTAAAAGTGCACATTGCTGTCACTTATTTAAAGAATGAGGTAAAGGGTGGGGTGCTAAGCTTAAATTGTTAATCTAGTCACTGTTTTAAAGGGGACATTCTTAAAAAATAAAGGTGCTTAAAGCAGAACCTTTTTTGGTTCCTCAAAGAACCATTTAGTCAAAGATTCTTTAAAGAACCATTTCCTTCATACATTTTTATAATCTGAAGAATTTTTTTTCACTTTAAGGATGCTTAAAATTGGCATCTTACTGGCTCTTTAAGACTGCTCCTCTAAACAATTCCCAATCTAGCTTAGTCTGTAGGCCTAAGTGTTGATATTAACTGGGGTGATATTAAATCATGAATATGAAAACTGACATGTTTTTATGGTCTTGGTCTTCAAAGATTCGGTCTTGACTCGGACTTGACTGTATTTGAAAACCAACGGACTCGGTCTCGACTCGGTCTCATCTCTTCAAAGACATGGTCTTGACTCGGACTTGGCATAGGCGGTCTCGTCCCCATCACTACCCTAAAATAAAATTTCTGTCGTCATTTACTCATCTTCAAGTTGTTACAGTCCAGTAAGCTACAGTATACATTTCTTTGGTCTGCTGAACACAAAGTAAGATTTGTAATGAAGCAGAAAACAGGAGCACTGATGACTTCTATAGTAGGAAATACAAATACTATGGAAGTCATTGGTGCTCAGAAGTGGTTTAATTCCAAAAATGTATGTTTATAGAGACGGTTTCAGCAGTAACGACACAAACAAGCGACTGTCGCGGCCCGCTCGTAACTTCTGGTAAACTCCGCTAAGAATAAATAACAACAAAGCACTTTAAACGTAGTTTATTTATATAACAAGCAAAATAACAACACATAGATTACTAGGAAATCAAAACATTTGTTATTTTCGACGAGGCATTTGTTCAAGAGATCAGTTTAGCAACTAGTCAGACCATTAAAAAAACGAAACCGGTAGTAAAGTTCGGATCCAGACGTGTATCACGTGGGTCCGATGAAATAATATAATAAAACTATTGCTGTGATAATTAGTTTTGCAATGACTATCATGTTGTCCTGTAGCTCAATTGGTAGTGTCTCAATTGATAGTGTCATGTAAAGTAAATCCTGTGTCCTCCAACAGGGCATGGCCTTCTCCCTCGAGGAGCGCCTGCAGCTGGGCATTCATGGCCTGCTGCCTCCGTGTTTTCTCAGCCAGGATGTACAACTGTTACGGGTGCTCAGGAACTACGAGCTGAAAAAGGATGATCTGGACAGGTGAGCAAAGACTTTTATCACACCTTATTATTATTATACCAAAACATGATGAGGTATTTGTTTCGGTATTTGGCATTAGCACAGCTACAGTATTGCTCATTAAGTGAATAAACAAACAGCATGATTATCATTATGTCTCCTACAGTCCAAACACAAGCACCACTCATCTGGACCAGTGGTTCCCAATCCTGGTCCTCGACCGCCCCCTCCCAAAAAGTTTTAAATGCCTTCTTATTTAAAACACCGGATTCAACTTATCAGCCTCCTTCCAAAATGGTAAACATGTCTCCCTAACAAGCTGATGAGTTAAATCAGGTGGTGTGTTAAATAAGGAGACATCCAAAACTTTTTGGGAGGGGGTCCTCAAGGACCGGGATTGGGAATCACTGATCTAAACAATGGTAACCACAAAACTCAAAGAAGAAACAGAAACTGTTCTAAATTTCAAAGATAAAGAACATTAAACACTATAAAGTATTTCTTTTTGTAAAAAATAGAGTTTAATTTAAAAAGGAACTCTACAAATACAGTTTCATGCAAAGCATGCTGAATACTACAAATCCACTCCCTATTAAGTATGTCTCCCAAAATCATTCATGTAGTTTGAACCATAATTATAAATTTAACATCATCTTTATAAATTGAAAATAAACCGTATTCCCCATTCAAACGTTTTCAATTTCAATGCTATCCTTGTTACAAAGTTTCAAAGCAAAGAGCTATTAAAATCCCCTGCTGGTCGACAGGACATAAAAAGCTCATCAAAGGCATATCAGTAGGTTTTTTAAATTAACATTTTTCATATTCCGTAAGCTGAGCTTTTATGCCACTTCCAAAATGGTAGCGGTTTATTCCCATGTTTGCCTGTCTGTATGTGCCTTGCATTTCTGGAACTGATGTTCTTGTCATATCTCAACATAACAGACTTTGGTATGTTCTCCCAGGCAGTGAACTTGAAATATTTTTGGGAGGGTCACATTCAGATGAAAAGCCCTGACCTCAGCGTACAATTTACTGACTAGTTACTGTAATGAGCGATTTGTTCCCAGACTTCCAGAGCTGTTTGGACGTTCTGTTGCCAGAATGCTTTAAAGGACTGACTGGGCAACATGCCAACATTTTTAGGAAAAATATTTGAACGTTTGCTTTTGTAAGATACAAAAGGCAAAGTAGGTCAAAAAAAACAATGTGTGTTTGAATAGGGAAAGCACAGGTCTCTGAAACCCTTTCTGCTATTCAGTTTTGACTGTCAGCATGAATAACATTCCAGAACATACAGCATTCTGTAATTGCATTAAATAATACATACCGTATACTTAGTCATTATTGTCATTTGTTTGGTGAATGTCAAGTCTTATTGTGCATCCCAATTCGAATACTGTCATAGCACATAGTGGGCGAATTGGCAGGCTTTGACTTTAATATGCTGACATGTCAAGGAAGGAAGGACGACGACAACGGATGGACAGACGACAACATGTGAAACGAACAACGGAAGGAGTAAAGAACGAATGAACCAAGGAAGGAGGAAAGAACAAACAAATGACTGAAGGAGAAAGGAACGAATGAACGACAGAAGGTGGAAAGAACGAACAAACATTGGAAAGAGGAAGTAACAAACAAATGAGAATACTGAAGAAGAAAAAAGAAAGAAAGGAGGAAAGAATGAACGAACAAACAGCGGAAGGAGGAGAGAACAAGCAAACAATGGAAGGAAGAAAGAATAAATGAACGTTGGAAAGAGAAAAGAACAAAAGAACGATGGAAGGAGGAAAGAACAATGACGGAAGGAGGACAGAATCACAAACAAATGATGGGAGCAGGAAAGAAAGAAAGACAGAAGAAAAGTAATAAAGAAGCACAGAAGAGAAATCTGGAAGGAGGAAAGAAGGAAAGAAAGACAGAAGATGGAAAGAAAGAAATTCGGAAGAAGGAAAAAAGAAAGGAGGAAAGAATGAACGACGAACAGCGGAAGGAGGATAGAACAAGCGAACAATGGAAGGAAGAAAGAATAAATGAACTTTGGAAGGAGAAAAGAACGATGATGGAAGGAGGACAGAATGAACAAACGATTGATGGAAGCAGGAAAGATAGAAAAACAGAAGAAAAAAACGAAAAAGAAAGACGGAAGAAGGAAAGAAATAAATAAGCACAAACGAGAAATATGGAAGAAGGAAAGAAAGAGGGAAAACGGAAAGAAAGAAATATGGAAGAAGGAAAAAAGAAAGAAAGGAGGAAAGAATAAACGAAAAAACAGCGGAAGGAGGATAGAACAAGCGAACAATGAAAGGAATTAAGAATAAATAAATGTCAGAAGGAGAAAAGAACAAACGAACGATGGAAGGAGGAAAGAACGATGACAGAGGGAGGACAGAAGGAAAAACGAATGCTGGAAGCAGGAAAGACAGAAGAAAAGAAAGAAATTGAAGGACGGAAGAAGTTAAGAAATACAGAAGGAGGAAAGAAATTAAGAATCACAGAAGAGAAATATGAAAGGAGGAAAGAAGGCAAGAAAGACGGAAGACGGAAAGAAAGAAATACGGAAGAAGGAAAGAAAAAAAGAAAAAAGAAACATGGAAGGAAAGAAAAAAGAAATGCCAAAAAGAGGAAGAAAAAATAATAATGGAAGAAGGAAAGAAAGAAATACGAAGAAGGAAAGAAATAAAGAATCACAGAAGAGAAATATGAAAGGAGGAAAGAAGGCAAGAAAGACGGAAAGAAAGAAATACAGAAGAAGGAAAGAATAAAAGAAAATGGAAGGAAAGAAAAAAGAAATACCACAAGGAGGAAGAAAAAATAAAGATGGAAGAAGGAATGAAAGAAAGAAATACAGAAGAAGAAAAAATAAAAAAGACGGAAGGAGGAAAGAAAGAAGGAAGGAAAGAGAAAATAGAGAGAGAGAGAGTCAGAGAGAGACAGACAGAGAGGAAGAAAATGTTAACTAGTGTATTACAACAGCATACTGGGAAAGCATTCAGTGCAGCTTTATATCAGCGCGACACAATTTGATTTTGGTAACCAATCCACCACCATCAAGAATGACATCTGCTAGATCCTCCTGAGATGCAATTAAATAATGAGGTGCCAAGTGTCATTTACACATTTCACCCTTTCAAAACTGTCAGAGCATTTCCACATTGTGGCTGTCAGCTACAGCATGAAGACTCTGATATCCACCTTGTACACCTTACGGCCCGTGTAAACATCTTCCTCTGCGTGAGGAAGCTGGACATGCTATTCCGGAGCCAAACAAGTGAGACATTATGCCTCATGATTTGAAGGAAAGCTTGCTCGCACGGTCGCACTGATGGGGAATGTGACGTGGTCTTGTTAATTTGGGTCAGATGTTAAACCTGAATGTATTTCTTTTGAATGTATTCTATAAAAGGAACTTGTGTTTAACATCTCTCAGGGCATTTGTGTGCACTGTGCATATTTTTCCTGGGATTTTTGATAGATGCAGGAAAAACCCTTGCAAAATATTTGACACAATGAGACGCTTTGTAGCCTATTTATGACAGGTTGATGTCCTCCACATATGTTTTTTAAGGGTTTTCGTGTAAATGTCATACAATACAATATATTACGATGTTTATTTATATAGAAAATATTTATCTGAAGTTGGTCAAATTGCTGCACAATGTAAAAAAAAAAGAGAAACAGAACAATAGAAATACATAAAAGAATAGACAATAGTCACAAGCTGTATTCATGGAGTTGAAGAATTTAAAAAATCTGATCAAGAATATTAGATGCCAATGAAATAGAAGGGCACATATTTTGACATTTTTTTCTATCATCTCTATTTTTCCAAATCTATTTTAAGTCTTGTCCTGGAAATATGAAGTAGATCAGAATATCTAAAACAATTTTAAACAGTTTCTATCTGATCACTTAAACCACATACTAAACAGCACAAACTATTCTGTATCAGCGGAGCATGAAAAATCATTTCAGTATTTAGTCTCACTTCACCCATCTCTCTCTCTCTCTCTCTCTCTCTCTGGATCTGATTGTGTCTGTTCCTGCTTTAAGCTGGTGTTACATGGCAGAATACAAACGACTTAAACTGGTCAGGATGTCACAGTTGCTGACTGTTGTCTCTGAAAAATTTTGCACATTAATAGAATAAGAATGGAAAAGGGGTGATAAATGAAATGGCTGCCTCAGAATACTTCTGATTGCCTGTCACCCTTTGCAATCCATAATTTTGGCAGCAGACCAGTATTAAAGAAAAAAGCACTGTGCAAACAAAATTGAAATACATTGAATCTGTGCTCCTCGTATGTTCATTCCTATTGTCAACTTCACTTGAAAAAATAATGATATTTATTGGACCCAGACTTGCCTCTGTTTTTTGTTATATAATCTAGGCTGATTATTTTGCTATTCTTACTATGCACAATTCAAAAGTTTCATTGGTTTGACATTATTCTAGTTTTATGGTTAAATTTAGCCTTGCATTTTCCTGCTGTTCATGATCAGAGCAGAATTACAACCCATTACTGGGCAGTGTTTGCGTTGCAATATGCAATTTTATTCAATTATTAATATTACTATGATTTCAATCTTTGACATGATCTTACTCAGTCAGTATTAAAGATATAAAAATTACATTTACACAGAATCTTCTTTACATTATACAGTATAGGATGTATTTGTGTAGAAAACGTTTTTTAATTCACAGGCGGGATTACATATGTGACTAAAAGGAAGTCTGTTATACTTATTTGTAGTGCATTCCCAATTTTTACATCTTGAGAAGGCAATCGTTTGATTTAATTGTTGACCATTATTGTAAACTGTACATTAAAGGTGCAGTGTGGGACTTTTAGCAGCATCAAGAGGTGAGACTCTCACCCGCTCAGCCCTCTTTTTCGAAACACATAGTGACGCTACGGTAGCCGCCACAGGACAAACAGGTCATCGTCTGAGGCAACATAGTAAAAAAACACGCAGTTTGCCCGTTTAGGAATACTGTAGAAACATGACAGCCCAAAAACAGCGTCTTCCATGTAAGGGGACCCACGTTGTATGTAGATAAACTTTGTCGATTGGAGAAGGTACTTGGTATCACTGGTGTTTCAATATCCTGGCTCAAATCATACCTTACTGATAGACAACAGTTTGTTTCGATTGGGGATTTCAGATCTCCAAATTCATCCTTCTCACATGGTGTCCCTCAGGGCTCTGTCCTAGGTCCCCTGCTCTTCATAATCTACATCCCTCCCCTTGGCCACATAATTCAACACTATGGTCTCAATTTCCATTGCTATGCAGATGACACGCAGATTTATATTCACACCAAGCCCACTAACATATTACCATTATTCATCTGATTTGCTGCTTAAATGCCATCAACAACTGGATGACTCAAAATTTTCTCAAACTTAATCAGGACAAGACAAGAGGCTATTCTTATTTCCACCCCTAGCATTTTGAAAAAACGAACATGTGCAGCCATTTATTCCTGGCTATTGTACTACAACTTCTGCTGAAATTAGAAATCTAGGAGTTATTTTTGATCCTACTCTTACATTTGAGACCCAAATTAAAATGTCACCAAAATATCTTTCTTTCATCTCAAAAGCATCTCCAAAATCCACCCATCCCTCAACTCATCTGCAGCAGAAACACTTATACATGCATTCATTACATCAAGGCTTGACTACTGCCCTACTCTACGGCATCCCGGAAAAAAACTTAAATAGTCTGCAGTATGTCCAAAACTCTGCTGCAAGGCTACTCACTAGTGCAAGGTCCTGGGATCATATCACTCCTATTCTTTAGCAGTTACATTCTATTGGTTTATAAATCCTTACATGATCTAACGCCATCCTACCTATTAGATCTTCTCACTCCATATATTACTTCTCACACCCTTCGCTCTACTGACATGCCTCTTAACAGTCCCCACATCTCGGCTTAACTCCATGGATGACAGGGCATTAAGTGTGGCAGGACCAACATTTTGTAGTGTCTATCCACTGATAATATGGTTAATATGGTAAAGTATATTGCATTTCTGTCAAGAGATCCTTCTAAATGTCCCAAATTGCATCTTTAACACAATTCTTTTTATCCCCCCACAGATACGTCTTTTTGATGGGCCTCCAGGACCGTAATGAGAAGCTCTTCTATCGGGTCTTGACCTCAGATGTAGAGAGATTCATGCCCATTGTGTACACACCTACCGTTGGCCTTGCATGCCAGCAATATGGCCTCACGTTCAGGAGACCTCGGTAAGAGAACGTTCCTTTCTTCGGTTTTAATTTGTTTTCACAGCAAAATTCTTTCTCCTTCTGCACTATACGCAGACACAACCATCGAACCGTCAGGCTTTAGTTTAGGCCTTGGCATTGTTTCTGAATGTTTGTTACATTTTTTCCTCCAGGTGAAGGAAATTGAATCTGGAATGTTGAAACATCTGTCACACAAATTGAATATATTCTGTCATAACAGAAATCTGTTGTGTAAATTGAAGACTGTTGTAAATTTGAAGACTATTGCCAGGTTTTATGAGTCTTTGGAGTAAATGCCAAAAATAATACAGCATTATATAAATACGAAAGCATAACCTATAGCCCTATTACGAGCCTGACGTATGTTGCAGGATTGTTATCCATTTCTATTTCCTCTGCTGGTTTAGCAAAGCATTTCTTAGTGTATTTTGTAGGTCTGGATATGATAAGACATCAGAATAATTCAAGTCTTGTCATTGTTACCAGTTTTATTCTGAGGGAATTTCTTGGGATCCGCAAAGGAGGAGATTTGTCATTGAATTTCCATGTTACACAAGATCTTTCTCACAGTCCCACCTAAAGTTTACTTTAACTTTAATATGATAATTTGCTGGTCATTTGCTCACCCTCAGGCCGTCCAAGATGTAGGTGATATTGTTTTTTAGTAGAAGATTTTTGGCTAAAAACATGGCTGTGGTGATATTATAAAATGCAAATTCACAGGTTCCATGTCTTTGAAAGTTCCAAAAGCCTTTGAGGAGCTCGGATGAAAAAGAGGCTAAATGCCACCTCCATCAAAAAGGAGATTATTATAATAACCTTATAACTAATAATACTCTAGATGCGTATGATGCGTTCATGAAATACTTTCGCTTCAAATCTCCTCTAATCCAGTCCTCAGGCCATTCAGAAATAGCTTTGTTGGCAGAATCCATTAAGAGTCTTTCTTTCTAAAGAGCATTAAAATTGCTAATTTACAAGAAAACATGTCAAACGGTTTTTGCATTTAAGCTCTTTAGTTACAGACAACACAAAAATAATCCCTGCTGCTCCTTACGATTAATCGAAGTCTTATTAAGCACAATCAGTGTGTTTAAGACCCTAAAAATTGCAAAATTATTTTTTGAAATACATCCATGTGCCCTACTTACTTTTTTAAGTTAAATTGTAGGGTTTTTTTGTGCCTGTTTTTGGAGAGTATAGTAAAGACTTGACAGGGAAGTGAAGGATCCTCAAAGGACCACAGAGACAGGAATCAAACTCGGTGGTCACCATGAGCGCACTGACACTATACTGTATGTCGGCACACTAACCACAGTGCTATTGGGGCCAATGTGCCGTACTCACTTAAAAGGGCACTTAAAATGGGCAGTTTTAATCTTTAAAATATAACCTTTTGGATCATACTTGGCGAACAGAGTATTTATCCAAGATGACCCTCTGTGAACTTGTACCCCAGTGTTTTTTGAGGTTGGAAAAAAGTTGTTGGAAACGCGCCCTTCCTGCTGCGTTACTGATGCATGCATAGATCGATTTACCTGATGCTATGGGATACCTGTTATACTTATAATGTTGTAAATAACATTGTGTCTTGCACAGACTGATTGATTTGCGTCATATAAGCTCAATATATCGCAAGGAGCGGTAGGGATTACTTTTGTGTTGCCTGTGAATGGTTATTAAACTTTCAAAGATGTGGAACCCGTGGACTTGGATTTTATAAATCACCAAGGACCAAAACTCCAGCAAAAAATAAAAATAAAAAAAATCTGGTAACACTTTACCTGAAGGGGTGTTCACGAGACTGACACAACAGCTTCATAATCATGACATGACCCTGTCATGAGCATGAAGGAGATTTTATGCACGTTTACTGTATGACAATTGTCATTACAGTAAGTGTCATTTGTTGAATTATGTCATTTTTAATGCCATTGTTTGTAATGTCTTTGTTATGACAACTTGACATTACCAAGACAACATAACTGACCACTTTTTACCAGTGATACAAATTGAATTTGTCATTAAAATGTCATTAAGTGTTAATACTCTGTCATAGTTTAATAATAGCATCATGAATATTTTTCTTGACCTCGACTACAGTGTACAAATTTTAATACTCTGTCAAATAGTTTTATAACGGTTCATAATGTTTTTAAGAAATAAAATCAATCATCCAATAATAATAATTAAAATGTATTAAATTATATTTTATTGCATTTGGAGACTGATTCACCTGAAATTAAATGAAAACAGTAAAATAATGGGCTAAGCCATGCAGTGTTGGGTCCATAACACTGCAAAAACAGTTAATCACATTACATGAATTAATTAAATTAATTAAATGTTTTGTTAGATTTTTCTTCTATGTCAGAAAATTTCAGAACCCTCTGTGTGAGGAAGATCAAGTTCTGTTAGTTGTCAGTTTTTTATGTAGTGTGCACATACATAAAGTTAAGTATAATCTTTTGACATGTCTGTTGCGTTTTGTTAAGGTATTTAAAATTACACGCGTTGTGTCATGATTATATAGGTGTCACGTCAGTCTTATGAACACCCCTTCAAGTAAAGTGTTAACAATTTTCGTTTATGTTCTTCCGGAGAACAATGCCGGATAGCCTGGGTGTGAGTAAAGTGAGTAAAAACTCATAGATGCAATGGTTTTCATCTTCAAGATAAAAAATTTATAAATTAATGATTTTTCACAACCAAAAACCCTAAAGCAGGGATAAGCAATGTCGGTCCTGGAGTACAGATGTCCTGCAGAGTTTAGCTCCAGTTTAATCAAGCACAGCTGAACAACTAATCAAGGTCTTAAGAGTCACATGAAAACTACAGGTAGGCAAGGTTTTATAAGGGTTGGAACTAAAATCTGCAGGACGTCTGCACTCTAGGACCGACTTTGCCTACCCCTGACCTAAAGCTAACCTTCACAGAACATAATTGTCATTTAAAATAAATGTAAAGTATAACACTGTCTGATTTATGAGCCCGTCAGATAGAAAGGACCTCTACATGCACACACACAGCTATTTAGCAAAGATCGGTCATCAGCAGAGACTCCCTACTGGGTGTTTGTGTGTGTCAAAGGGACCACCAAGGTGAAGCAACGATTTAGATGAGAGCCCTAATTACAGCAGCATGAACTGCACAGTGTGAAATAGTGTCAGTAAGGCGGCTTCATCATGCTGGGCTCAACTGCCTGTAATCTTGCATCCTGCAGACTAAAGACTGCAGCAGCGTGCTACTGAGTTTGTGGTCAGGGGTCAAGTTTCATTAGGTGCTAGAGCAGGAAAGGTACAAATCTTAAAAAGTGCACAATAATAGAAAGTGAAGATTGGAAGGAAAAGTCCTTTAGAAAATAAATGGGCTGTCTGAGGTCAGAAAATTGCTGCTACTGAATTGCTACTTACTGTACATAGTTTCTAAAATTCACACTTTTGATAAAATTAATAATTAATCAATACGGTTTTATGAAGCCTTGTAGAAAGCTACAGTGCAGTATATTGCTTTATAAATGTATTTATAGCTAATATCTTAAAAAGGCAACATGTTGGTTAACAAGCATATTACTTGTTTCATATTGCCTGGAATCGAAGTTTGTCCTCGTATATGAACACTCAGCAGGGTTCATGTCAGGTCTTTGAACCTAATATAATGACACAGTGTGAAATGACCGTTTGATATCAGGTTAAGGGAGAGGTCTTTTAGTTGACTCTTTTTGTTTCATCACTAACCTATAGGCGCCAAAGAACTGACTGGAGAGTTTTGAATAGTCGTGTGCACAAATCTTAAATCAGAAAATACTTTTCTTTGTTCAGTCGAGAAGAAATTATGTTTTTTGAGGAAAACATTGCAGGATTGTTCTCGTTTTGATGGACTTTAATAGAGCCCAACACTTAATACTTAAAAATAACACTTAAGGGTCTTATGTAGCGAAACGATTGTCAGTTTTGACAAGAAAAATAAAAAATATGCACTTTTAAACCACAACTTCTCGTCTAGGTCCGGTCCTGAAAAGCGCCAGCGCGACCTCACGTAAATGCGTAGGGACGTGTT
The DNA here is from genome assembly GCF_027580225.2 of Misgurnus anguillicaudatus. Classification (NCBI taxonomy): domain Eukaryota; kingdom Metazoa; phylum Chordata; class Actinopteri; order Cypriniformes; family Cobitidae; genus Misgurnus; species Misgurnus anguillicaudatus. The sequence continues at coordinate 27,101,349 of NC_073346.2, read as the reverse complement.
ACATATATGAAACGCACATTTGCGGACCATTTTAAACAATAAACTGACACGAAGACATTAATTAGTCATTCCACATACAACAACGTCGGAATGGTCCTCTTTCAACACACTTGTAAACACTGGGGTGTAGTTTCGCGCTCGTCCTCAGTGACCTCTTGACGTCATGACGTATTGCATGAGGTCGCGCTGGTGCATCACAGGACCGGACCTAGACAAGAAGTTGTGGTTTAAAAGTGCATATTTTTTATTTTTCTTGTCAAAAATGACAATCATTTAGCTAGATAAGACCCTTATGCTTCGTTTGGGATTGTTTATAGTCCTTTGAAACTTAGTTGAAAAAAAAACTGTTAAGTGTTGAGTTAATTGTTAAGTGTTGGGCTCTATTAAAGTCCATTCAAATATGAAAAATCCTGCAATATTTTCCTCAAAAAAACATAATTTCTTCTCGACTGAACAAAGAAAGACATCAACATTTTGGATGACATGGTGGTCAGTAAATTATCTGGATTTTTTTTTAGAAAATGGACTAATCCTTTAACTCATTTTTTTTGTGATTCACTATTTTCTACATAAAACCATCCTAGATAATGTAAAGGATTTTCTGTCAAAAACTAACCTTGGTTGATTAAGGCAATGTCAAAGATTCAAATTAAATGGAAATCATTGATTGAAATCAAACTTTGATGCTCCACATCTCACAAGTGAGACTTCAGCCTGACTTTCACAGACAGAGTCACATTTTACTTCAGAAGAGTACTTGAGATTCATGACTTATGTGAAACTTACATCATCAACTAGGATGTTTTTGATGTATTTTCAGTATGAAGGATTTGTGATTGCAACTCCAAAGATCAAAACCACAAATCTCAAATAGATGGATCAAAACAGAGTCTAAATAAAGTACTTGAGACCCATTTTGAAGGCTAATTATGATTGGATGAGTGGCTGGGAATGTTTGCCTCCTTCCTGAGCTACAGTAATGACAGGGAGATTGCTCATACTGTAGGTACTGAATGTAGAGCACTTGTGCCTCTTGACACTGTTTGTGGCCTCTATGAAGAGATTTAAGACCTGTAATCTGCACTCATTCATTGGGCCACACAAGCACTGCATGTAGTAAGCATGTAAAGTGTACTTATAATTGATGAGTTTCTAGAGCTTAGCAAAACCCTCTCCCCTTTAGTTTATCTTAGCCAGACCCCATTTCATGAGATCAGCTGTCCAGATGGGATCTAAACTTTATAGCTTGTTCCTGTATAGCTCAGTGCTAAAGCATTGCATTAGCAGCGTAAAAGTCATGGGTTCAAACCCATAGAAGACGCATAGTGATAAAAAAGTATACATTGTAATGCACTGAAAAGTCGCTTTGGATAAAAAACTTCCACCAAATGCATAAATGTAAATGCAGGATTATCAGGATGATCTTTTTGTACCTGTTTGTTTGTAGACCTCACATTAAGTGTTTTTTTATTTGTGTTTGACACAACAATGTATTCTAAAAGTAACATTAAACAGGAATAAAGATATTACATGGACAGGGGATAATATAACAACCGGGGGTTAATTCTTAATAAAATTAAATTAAATTAAATTAAAATAAAATAAAATAAAACAAAATAGAACAAAATAGAACAAAATATAAATTAAATTAAATTAAATTAAATTAAATTAAATTAAATTAAATTAAATTAAATTAAATTAAATTAAATTAAATTAAATTAAATTAAATTAAATTAAATTAAATTAAATTAAATTAAATTAAATTAAATTAAACTGGGGGTTAATTCCTAATAAAATAATAATATAAAATAAAATAATAAAATAAAATAATCGTGACAGACAGCAGTGATGCTTTGGCGTCTGTTGTAATCACAACACAAAGAGATATTTCAAATAAAGGGCTATCTGGATTCAATTACAATGTGTTAGCACTGCAGTCCTTTGCCTGTGGACATTCACGATACCAATTTATGCACGCCTTGGGATGAGATGGATCTCTTGTTTCCCAAGTAATGTAAATAAAGTACTATACTTTTGACTCTGTTACTTGCTCACCGAGTCATTGTGGAGAAAGTACAGTACCACCTATAGTACTGTATATAGCTGTGCTGTGACTTTTGGGTGTCAGCAATATGCAATGGTTTTATTTAGTTATTAATGCATTCTTAACGCCATACCAACGTCTATGGCTATATTTATGACTAAAACCGATTAATATAAACAAATTAACCAATACTTATGTTGGGGAGGGGCAATTAGACATGTCCAATTCACCTAACCTGCATGTTTTTGGCATGTGGGAGGAAACCGGAGTACTCGGAGTAAACTCACTATGACGCAGGGAGCCCAACAAGAAATGCCCCCTGGGGTTCGAACCAGGGACCTTCTTGCTGTTAGTCAATATACCCACTGAGCCACTGTGCCACCCCTGCTATGGTATCTTGAAGCCATAATGTAATGTGTTTTGTTCTGCAAAATTCAATGTTACCCACCTCCCTATTCAAGGTCAATGTTTCCCTGTGACAGATCATTAAAATTGGCCGAGTTGTTGAAATTCCTTTCCTTCTAGTAAAAATGTAGAGAGAGCCTGCTGAGAGAAATACGGTGTTGGCAGTTTTGTTTAACATCTATTGGTTCCTAATGTGCTTTTTATTTTCACATAGAAGTATCTTCCAGTGGAACGATGTGAGGTAGTATTAAATAATACTATGAATTAGAGGGAAATTGGCTTTTTATTAAGCGATTAAGTCAAAGTGCAGGCAACAAACTTTTACACTTAGCATGAGAAAATGTGAATGTACTTCACATGAGATAGTGTGTGCATTTGTATGCAGTTAACTGGAGCACAGACTGTCATATGCATGTTGGGAAGAATAATTTCCTCAGCTTTTCATGATTCTGGTGGTAAGGGGTTGAATGGTTTACCAGCATGTGAGGGATGTGAATGTCCTCCAGCTACCCAGAAACCTCACTTTCCAACCACAGCGACATGCTGACATGTTCTGCTTTTTTACTTTATCCCAAGTAGAACTCCGAGTCGGTCCTATAGGGCATTTTCTTTTTGTAATGAGTTATTGATCAGACCAAAAGAAATGTTTATATGAGGCGGTTTTTGGGACTTTGGTAATGACGACATTGTTTTAAAGTATTTTCTTCAAGAGCTAAAAGCATTTGGAGCAACTGAAATGGTGAGATTTTGCTTTGTCATCTGTTTTAGCAAAATTTGACAACTTTTGAACTGGACATAGAGATTTTTTTCCAAATTATTATTTTAGTTATCAGTGGTTTGCATTGTTTACAGTCATGAAACTGAAAAACATAACCAACCGGGTGGGTTCACACCAACCGGGTTTATGGCGTGAAATTCGCGTCTACCGCGTCTAGTTTGCCACTTGAACATTTTAAGTTTACTCGCTTCATGCACATGTGAAAGCCGCGCATGAAATTCTAGTCATCAAGACATTCACGTGGAAATTCGCATCATGGGGGGGCTTCTTCGACTTCTGCTCGCTTTCTGTAATCACGTCACTACTAGAGCAAGCTCCTGATTGGTTAAAGCGCTGCGTTTTCCCGCCAAAGTTCATTTTTGAACTCAGCGTTTCCCGCGGCAACGCTCAATTCGCGCAAACTAGACGTGCGAAAGAGGCAGAATCGCGTCTACCGCGCCGCGCTAAACGCCTCATTCGTGCCGCGAGACCTCCAGACGCCTTCACATTGACTTAACATTGAAATCACTCACGCTTTATGCCTCTACCGCGGCTGGTCTGAACGCAGCATAAGGCAATTAGCATAGTTTTATTATTTATTATCAAAATGTACTTCTCCATGTGACACCAGACCTGCTAAAGAGGCATTTAAGCTACGAGTCATTTTACGATCCCGAAAGGATTTCTGGAATCTCCCACTCAAGGGAGCGTCAATGCACTTGACACATTGTCTTTTGATTTTTCTAGTTCCACATACTGTAGAAACACACTGCGTCTTGACCTCAAGGTTAACAACGTAGCTTTAAGTGTCAACTTATGTATAGGGAGCCATAAACTATAATCAGACAGAGAGAAATCAAGAAAAACAGATGTGATATACACAAAAATGTTCTAATAAGAATCTACAGTACTACTAAAACCTTGTGGTTCTTGTGCGAATATGCCAAACTGACGACGACTTGGTGGTGCTCGGAGGCCAACGACTGCACAGCCCAGATGTTTTATTTTAGGTCAGTTGTTGATCCAGATGTGTTAGTTTGGGTCCACGCCACTGATTTGCTTTCAGAGGTTCTCGAAGTTTCCAGTCACCTTGGCAAGAAACCTGTGCCTATTGGTTTGTTTGATTTTAGAGCATTGAAAAATATATAATCTAGCCTCTTTATTGATCCTGTTTTTATACAGCAGCGTTATGTGAATGGTAGGAGTGTTTAAATCAGCAAGCGCGAGATTGGAGAACCGTAGAGAAGTGGTCTGAATGGAATAACATCAAATTAAAGATCACACAAAGCCTCACTTTGTGAATGAATGTGAGGTGTTTTGAGCAATGCGCACAATTATTTGTTAGCAATAAATTATATTTTGAATGTTTCGAAAGGATTTTTACCTGTACCACAGAGATAAGACATTATAGCATTATCCATGCCAGAAGCAAATAGTAGCCTGTCGCTCTAAGATTACACATCAGTGCACAGGGATCAGATACAGTGTCAGTGTGCAATTGTTTTGTTTAATAGTGTTATGGTCGGATTTGAAAGCATTCTTTTGGGACACAAGCACAGTTAAGCTGCATAAAAAATTCATCGGTTTTCAAAGTGACCGTAAGAGTTCATGGCTAGAATATTTACCAAGGAAGACCTCAGATGTTAGACCTTAGATAGGTCAAGCTCCAGACTCTGTCTGCATATTTCTGAGTTAATCTTCACTATTTTGGCATATTTATTAGAGGTGTCACGATTCTCCAATTCTCGATTCGATTACATTTTCGATTCTAAGGTCACGATTCGATTCTCGGTTTTAAATTTTTTTTTGAAAGCACAAAAAATGCTATGCCATTTTTAGACTAGACTATTATGAAATATAATATCTGACCTTGAACCCGGAGATGCCCTGCCATGCTAGTTGTGCTGCCAGTGGAAAAATATGGTACACGCACAAACCTGATAAAACTAAACTTTCTGTCAGATGAACATTCCCTGTCAGTACTTTGCACCTTAAAAAAACGCTTTTATTACTGTCAGACAAGATTGTGAGACTATACCCCAAAAAGTCATGTTTAAATGCTGTTTTCATAACTCTTGAGCAACTGAAATAAGTTGTTGTGAAACTTAAACAGATCTTAGTTTAGAGAAACGACCGGTCCTGTCAGACGCCGTTCTGCTGCGCACGTGCGCAGTAGGCGCTTGCTGCTTTTTGTTTCCCATGTTAAGAGCAGCTCACGTGGTGTCTCTAACTTAGCTAGCTACAGCCAGTCAAAAGAATGAGGAGGTTGACTCGCAGCACTCAACACATGTTTTGTTTTCCGCTTGGCAAGCCGACCGGGCGTGACATGGGTCCGTGGCAGCGTTGACGATTCCATTTTTTAATTCGAAGTTTGAGGTTGTGACTTCATTTTGATTTAAAATCGAAATCGTGACACCCTTAGTATTCATAGTGAATAATATAAGCACACTGAAAATAAAAGACAATTTGTGTATTGGTGCCATAATGGTGTATCAAAAAAAAGTGTGCTGCTTTCCTACTTACAGTAGCAAATGGGGTGGTAATACTTGCATGACAAATGAAAAAAAAAACCTCAAAGACTGTAAAGATGGCATCTTACAAATGTGAGGTTAAATGTAGTCACTTTTTGGATGTCAAACTCAGACTCTGGTTAGCTAATGTGCTAAAGCTAGTGGTAATATAGTGGTATTGTGTCACATATTGACAGTGTTATAGTGCCATAATGGTAGTGTAGATTCTTTGAGACACATTACGTGCCTCTTATGTGTCTAACAAACATTCATTCTTTGGATAAAAGCATCTGTTGAATGACTTAATGTCAATCTGGCGGCACTGTTTCTCTGAAAGTAAGTGAAAAAGGGGACTCACAGCATAATCGAGTCTTCGAACTGACCATAAAGCAAGCTTTTAATAGCTTGGAAATAAATTGAAGATGCCAGAGTCTGTTTAATAAGAGCTTGTGAAACACTATGCACTTATTTTCTCAAGGGGAAAATGACTTTTTTGTAGACTGTGCAGAACACTATTGCAGATTTTTGTAACTCTGTATGGTGTCATATTTAAAAAGGCCCTTTAAAGAGGGCACTAAGTTGATGCTTATACGTTTGATTTTAGTGACGTATTATTTTATCAGTCCAACAACTCTTGTGGGGAGCCTAAAAAATGCACTTTAGTTAAATAAATAAGCTTATGGGCAATTTAATCTTACTCAGAACTGTGGGAAAGTAACCTTCAGGGATAAAACTCAGAAGTGCTCCATTTGATTTTAAATTTATGTTCACTTGTCATTTCGCTCATTTTCTCTTTAGCCGAAGTGTTGATGGTTTGGTTCCAGAACCAAAGCCCTTAAGTGATTATGCGTTAGGGGGCGTTTAAAGCTCAGAATTCAGTATTTATTTATTAAACACTACACAGGCCTTAACTGTTTCATTTGTTAGACTTTTCCTTATTTCTTAACTTTATTAATGTTTGAAGTTTTTCTGTGTGTTGTATATACTCTGTGGATGTTAGACACATTTAATAAGGACTACGAAATTAAATAAAAAACCTGAAAAAATAAAATAAGAAAATAGAATTGCACGACAAGAAGTAATCTTTCCCCGGGCAAAAATACCACAATCCAGACGTGAGTGTTATTCTGTTGTGCGAGTTTATTGTTTCGAAATCTTGGTGCCATTTGTCAAACCTTACAGACTTGTTTACGTGCGTCTTTGTGGTGCTCAAGATTTTGAAGAGATGTGAATAGGTTAACAAACATGTCATGCACAGTTCTTTTACATCATGCCATGCAAGCATCATCCAGCCTTACAATTGACTTGAGTGCACATGGCACACTCTGCATATGGCAACCACTTTGGCAGTTTACAATGGTATTCAGTCATCACAAATTACGCAAATTACTAGATGTTTGTACTTGATTATAAAAACATGCTTTATATGCCGTGCACCTTGCCAGTGGTATTTTGTTTACATAGATGGCTTTTGAGTATTTATTCTAATTAGACAGACAGACACAGGTGCAGATGTTTAAAATGATTTGAATGTTTTCCTAACGGGAGCATTTGGAAAGCAGAGGGAAAAAGCCTGATGTACACTCTAAAAACAAACGGTGCTAAATAGCACTAAAAGTGGTTCTTGGCTCGTAAACATAAAGGAACCATTTTTAGTGCTATATAGCACCTATGAAGCACCAATGAAGAACCATATAGCACCACTATAGCACCACATATGGTTCTACACAGGTTCTACACAGGTACTTCATCGGTGCTCTATGGCACTTAAAATGGTTCCTCTATGAGCCAAGAACCACTTTTAGTGCTATTTAGCACCATTTGTTTTTAGAGTATATACTGTCAGACAAAATGACCAAAATATGGTCCAAGCTGTCACTGGGGCAGAATCATTTTAAAAGGTCCTAATATGTACAATTTAGGTACAGATACAGAGCCGGCGCCAGACCATAAGTAACAGGGGGGCACTCGGCTTCCAACGGGGGGCACGCAATAGCAACAATAACTTGCAAAAACAAGACATTAAAACAACAAATACAGCAAGCACACACTCATACAACTAGTACAGACTGTCAGCTCATTTCCCGTATAAAGTGCAAAAGACCACAAACTATGCGCAAAACTATTGAACTTCGCGGCGTGAGCGCGAAGCTGAGCTCCGCGGCGTGAGCGCAAGCTGAGCTCCGCTGCGCTCGGGCTTGGCTCGACGCAACAACAAACCGCCCTTGCAAGCCTCGCAAGCCATTGAAATGAATGGGTTTCATAGCACTGCAGACAAAGCGTCCCAGCTTTAAAAAAGCTGCTTTACCATAATCACGTCGTAATGCTGTTAACGGTCTATAGCCACACTTCACATTTAAGCTAACGTAATTTAAAACAACGCTAATTTACCTTTAAAATAGCTGAAGACGGCGTGTAAGAACATTAAACTTCCTTAAAACAGTGTCCTGTAGATTTGTAAATTCCACCTCGACCTCTAATCTCTGAGTTTGAGCCAGTCTGTGTTTGCATGAAGATGAAGCAGGCAGTGCTGGTTCATTCTAAATGTTCTAATATCCATATTTTACATGATCCATAAAATGCCGCGAAAAAACACGTTGCTAGTATCAAGTCACAAATATGCTAAAGACGCATGAGGCGCGGCAATACATCCAATCAGAGAAACTGGTCTATTTTAATTAAAGAAAACATATCAACTATATTTTCCTCATTTGATTACATTAAAAGTCATGAAACATTCAATGTTTAATTTATTTTAATTATTCTTGATATATATTAAAGTAATAAAAAACTTTGTAGGGGGGGCACAACAACCTGTTCGGGGGGGCACTGCCCGCGAATGCCCCCCCTTGACGCCAGCCCTGTACAGATATGTATGCATTTGGTGCTATATAACTTTGACTGATACTGATATGCACTCTTTGATACCAATATGTTAATCTGAGGTACTAATTTTAACTGCTTAGATGCAAAAGTGTACTTTTTGAAAGGGTACTGCACCACTAACAGCTAGGGACCATTTTTTTCTGATAGTGTACAGTAGGCTAGTAGTCAAATCTATCCTGATAATGGGCAGTCTATTAATCCTTGTGCATCAATTTATAAAGCTCACACTTTTTTAATGAACAAAAACGTCCATGCCCTAATACAAAAAAAAGGTGATATATTCCAATTTTTTATTTCCATTGACAATTTTTAACCAGAATCAGTTCTGATAATAACTACCAAACTTCTGTACCTTTTCAGAATTTTAACCCTTTAAATGCCAGTTTGTTTACATGACGCCTCTGTTGTTTTTTACGAAAAAAATATATGTATTCGGAGTGGGGTTTGTAGTTCGCAGTACAGTATAATGTCTTCTTTCAAACTGTGCACACACTCACAAACATACATTTTTCAGTACGCACATGCAAACCACACTCTGACATCCATAACAACACACAGACACAATTTTAGCCACATCTTTTATTCAGTTTGCCTGGAGTGCTCTATAATACCACAGATGATGAAATATTTGTTCTATAGACCAACATGGGAAAATGGCATCATAAGACAGTAGGCTACACATTCCAAAACTTAAAAATTTCATGAAATATATACATTTTTAATATTTTGAATCATTGCCAACAAATATTAAGCATTTTTATACAGAATGCATTGTTTTTGTTTTGCCACACCAAAATGTAACAATTTTGTAAAGGCCCATTGAAGTGCCTTGGAACGTGTAGCATTATTTGATGTGGTGCTGTATTGAAAAGACTCTTCCCTTTTTTAAAAAATATCCAATAGAGTTTCATTTATGGCACAGTCCAGCAAAGAAGTACTGTAACAAAACATAAAGGGCAGGACACTTCAGCATCTTAAAAGCATTTGATTGACAAGACATTTGATGAGAAGCTGAAGTGTACTGTAGGATGTTGTCATAAAAACTATCCATTTTTAACACATGTGCCAAACTGCAGGTTTTGAATGCTTATACCACGGGTCTGTTGAATGCTGTATTCTGATTGGTTGAGAAATGTTCCATGGGTATGCATTATTTTTCGATAACCGCACACCTAACTTTTAAATGTCTTAAAAATAGGCACCAGAGCAATGTTTGTGGTAACCGTGGTATAAGAATCCAGTCCTTTGAATTATTTTAAAATAATGCACACCCGCGGTGTAACGGCATAACCACCTTGGGTGTGCGTTATTTTCTTATTCAATGGCCCGTCGTCAATTATTCCTTACTTATATTTTCTGTATGAGAATTTTGTCAGTGTTTTGGACCACACCAGTTTATATTTATTCTCATGCTGCGTTTACACCAGCCGCGTTAGAAGCGTGAAGCGCGAGTGATTTTTAATGTTAAGTCAATGTGAAGACGCGTTGACGCGCGTCTGGAGGTCTCGCGACGCGATTTGAGCGCCTGACGCAGTACGCACGAATGGTGCTTTTTGTTTGACACAAATTTGCAGCTGACGCTCCAGTTGAAAATTTTGAACTTCGCACCGCATTAACCAATCAGGAGTCTGCTTGCTGCTGTGGCGCCAGCCCCGCCCGGAGTCACTCATTCAACATGAAGGAACGCTTGATATTGTCCGTATTTCTACAGGGACAGGAGTGAAAAGGACCTCGCTTGGAAGAGTGTCAGTGAGGACATTGGGCAACCTGGTAAGTTGTAATACACATTTCACCGTTGAGTCACGTGGCGTTTATTGACCCCCGCTGTTTATTTTCCCCCTATAGTAAGGTTACCAAATACAAACCGGTAACTCTCTCGATAAATGCACAATCAACATCAGTCATCTTGCAAACAGACAACCGCAGAGAACTTGCCCCTCCGACAAGAAGCGAATTTTGCCTCTGACGCACGTCAAATGCTTGCTTTTTCCGCATGTCTACTTCGCTCTAGACGTGCGAATGCATTCAAACTGTTCAAGCGGCAAACTAGGCGCGATAGACGCAATTTTGACGCCTGTAACGCGGTTGGTGTAAACACAGCATTAGACCTACGTATTTATACTAAAAGAAAAAAAGTTTAATTTTAATTTCATGGGGACTTTAAAAAACAATAATGAATATACAATTTCAAATAAAACCACACACATTCAGTATCCATTTTAAAAACGATCGGTTATCGGCAAGTAGGGAACAACTTAGTTATCGGTCTCAGAAAAATACACCATTGGTTGACCTCTAACTCAGACTATATACTTATGAGAATCACGCATTTTCAGGAACTGAATACAAGTGACAGAAATGTTTTACATATAGTGCTTTCAAGTCACATTTGCAAGATCCAACTCAGATTTGCAAGTTTCACAGAAGTTTTATTACTGTAGTTGCCACGTCAGGCATCTTGACATTTTGACAAACCATTATACTGTGGCCTGATAACCCCCTCTAATAGCATCCTTCTGTATTATGCTTTCCTGTTAATAATTATACACCATATGCTTATATGCTATTATAAAACCATTGTGATTTTTCATGTAGCCTAATCATAAAATTATACTTATTTTACTGCTTCACATTAATCTTCTGTCAAATGGATCCAGTGAGACATGTGGATTGCATTAGCAGTGATTTTGTGTACGATCGTCCCACGTAACACTTTTATTTATTAGGCATAAAATGTAATTCACATCCATCTATAAAATATACAGAATCTGCAACATTCATAAAGCAATATTTAATAAAGCAGTAACTGTATCTTTTATTTCATTTCCAAATTTCTTTGAAAGAAACCCAGTCTGTGTGGCCAGACAAAACTAATACTATTTTCATATGGGATGTTGGTACAGTTCTGGCCTATGTTGTAAACCATCAGTCAGACTTGTTTTAATAGGCGTCCCAAAATGAGATGCAGCCTTTTAAACATTGGCAGGTTGATAGCCAACATCTTGCCAATAAGTTACGATTCCCACAATGAACTGAATGGAAAAATGTTGCATTGCTGTAATATATTTGTATATGCTGATAGAGGTTTATTTCACGGTGTGTGTGTGCGTGTATTCGGTGAGGGACTGTTGATTCTGTTACGTAATCTTGGGTAATTCGAGTCTTCTGGCGTCTGAACGGTGGGTTGAGGAACTGACTGTGTCCCATATTTACAGACAGGCACTGACCCACAGAAAATCACTTGCACATAACATCTCTACATCTCAACCACATCTTATTGAAGAGGAGTGACAAATCTCTTGCGGGGGACGTGGTAACCAGTACCATCTCCCCTACCCATTATTTATTCCTTGCTGTTGTCATGTTTCAGTTAGAAGACCTCAACCATGTCTGGACTGCTCATAATGAGAGTGATGTAAACTACTGTAATACCCAACCTTTGTATTTGGGGTCTGAAGATGAGGATCTGGTATTTTCATTGTCTGAGGTCAGCCAAGAAATGGCTTTTCTCTTTAGGCTATATGAAAAGGGGTGGTGGGGTGCAGAAAGATGAAAGTCTCATGCAATGTGTTCCTCTTACTGGAAAAAAGGAAAGTTTGGCAGCCATTGGTAGCTGGGTGGAGAGAAGTCTATTGTTGCTTCTTGTGGCCCGCACAGAGAAGGAATTGGAAAGAACGAACAGTCTGTTTGTCCAGCTGATTCCCCGCATCCCTCCATCTTTTCCAGCCAAGCACTTTTCCATCCCTCCGAGCACACGCGAGTCCTTAAACACTCCCACACACATTTAACTCGACATTTTATTGTTAGTGAATATCGGACTCACAATGACGTTTCAGTCTGTGATTGCTCTGGGCACATTTCCACTTACCAAACTCGGTAAAGATTACTGCCAGTTTAAAAAGGTAGAAACTAATCTGCCCTTTATCTCCTTCCTAATACTAAATCCATGATCACCGCTGCACACAGTTAAAGTCACATTTCTAGGGTTCTTCATACCTGCGTTTGGTTTCTCTCTTCTTTTTATGTTACTTTCCACTCCGATGAATTTTATATCCTGTTATTATCTCACAGATCAGGATTAAAAAAGGAGACTCTTTAACCACAAACCACATGCTGAAAATATTGTGTTGTCAGATTTTTGGGCTCAGAATTTGGTCAGATCTAGCCACATAATTTAATAATCTCCTGTCACATTCCTATCACATCCTGTTTAATCAGATAGGGTTGTTTTGTTGGAAATCATATATGGTCTCTACGGGATAGATGGGTTCATTTTGTGGTTAGGGATCAATCTCTTTGTCAGAAAGTTGACTTAATATTTTCAGCAAATGTGTATTTTTATGGTTTGGATGCATATTAAAGCAGTTTCTAACCAACCTTCTGAACTGGTGAAGTACTTTTGTTAACTCTCTTTTAAAAGCAGAAATAATAATTGTAATAGTGGAGTGCAGTGGTTTGTGTACAAAAGCCTTCCAAGGATTTTCACAGCCCTGGGATTAGTTTAACTAAATCAATAGCACAAATAAAAATTCATTACAAACATCTTCACGTTTCCTTATACTTCTTCTTCTTCATTTATTTTTTACGCCATTCCAGCATCTATGGCTATATTCATGGCGAGAACTGGTTAATCCATACACAAGTTTTATTCAGACCATAGTTGATCCATACACAGGTGGGACAATTTGGCATCTCCAATTTGCCTAACTTGCATGTTTTGGGCCTGTGGGAGGAAACTGGAGTACCCAGAGTAAACCCACGCTGACTCATGGAGAACTTGCAAACTCCACAAAGAAAAGCCACTTGCTCTAGCCGGGGCTTGAACTGGAGACCTTCTTGCTGTGAGGCAACAGTGCTACCCACTGAGCCATTGTGCCGCCCCTATATCCTAATACAGATATACTATGATCGTAAAGTATGCACATGCCATGCATTTCCTATCCTCAAATGTTTGCTTTGGCTCAGTATGCCCAAACTTCTGAGTTTGAAGGGGGCATGACACCAAACGCCAAATGCCAGCTTTCTTCAGATGAGCACTTTGGTAGCTGTGATACTTGACCTGGTTGGTTGTTGTGATATTTGTCCCGCCCTTCCTCCACTGTGATTGGACGGCCGTGTGATAACTGACATTGTCGAGCGGAGCTTTTCACCCAAAGTTGAATCTGTTTCAACTCTCTGCGCTCAGCGTTGAGCACGGAAAGACCGCCAAGCGCAGTCTTTCAGCATGGAAAAAATCCACCAGCTGCTGAATGTTTTGAAAAAAGCAGCGCTTCCATTGGAAACAACTGAAAACATGCGCCGACCGCGGGCGTAAAAGCTTTGGTGTGCACACTGTTCTAATGACGCAAGAGTTGCAACTACGGTAGCTGAGAAGGCCATTCTTTGTGGTGTTTTAAAATGTTTCCAGAGCCAGATGAAATTGTTATAAATACATGTTAACTCTTTCCCCGCCATTGATGAGTTAACTCGTCAATTAAGAGAAAATGCTTCCCTGCCAATAACGAGAATTTCCGGCTTTCCGCAATACCGCAATTATCCACATCCACAACTTACACAAACGGAAGTAACGCCTCACGTGAAAGAGAAAGAATGCTTTAAGGATCGCTCTGCATCTGGACAATGCTGTGCTTCAAATTAAAAACATGGAAACAATTAAAAACATTCTTCCGTGTACACCCCCCCCCTACACTCTTAAAACAGGTGTTTATAAGGTGCCATAGAAAAATCATTTTGGTTCCTTGGTCAAAGGTGACTGAACCATGCCAAAAAGACTGTAATGTAGTACTAGTATTTGGGTGGGGTTAAAATAGTGGTTCAATGAAGCACCTGAGCCACTGCGCATGTCCCCGCCCCTTACACAATTGTGAGCATCCATTCTGGTTGTAGCGGTATTTGAAAGTTATTAGAGATGGCAGCTTTCCCCGGAGTCGACGTGACTCTGTAAAAGCATTAAATAGAAACAAATAAATCAGGTTTGGCACTTGTAGCAGTACATTTCTGTGACCCACTTAATTTTGGGCCTTAATATTATTGAAGTTGATTTAGGGTTTGATGTCAAATCCTCTATGCTAAATTCTCCATCACTGTGATTTCTCCTCAGAGACATTGTTTAAGAAATTGATTTTCACAATCACTCTTGACCGGTCACACTCCACACATTACATTGTTCAGTGATGGATTCGGTCATGCAGCATCAAAATGGCAAACCAGTTTGCACGGTAATATCAAGCGCGTTGCGTCAGAGCCACATAAATCATACAATTATTGCTATAAATTGACAGTAAATTGACAAAAATGTTATTTTAAAGGTCGCTGTGCTTCAGTATCTAACAACCATTTGTCCTCCCACACTAAATAATGAGCTTGAATTGATGAACAAAGTGAATCCTTATTTGTATTCTTGATGCATAAATACATTATAGAGGAACAAGATAATTGCAGAATATAGATGGTACTTGGGTAACCTTTCTGATTTGTACATACAGAAAATTCATGTTGCATGGGGGCTTTAAATGTAAAACTAATGTTTTTTCCTATCAAGCCATAGAGGACGTTGGATGTCTGGGTATGGTCCAAAGTAGTTTGAAAGTGCTATGATGTTTTCCCACTTATCTTGTGTAAGAGTCATTTAGTAGGATAGTTCCATAAAGCAGACCATCACTGCAACCCATGAGTGCAGCCAAAAATAGGGAGTGTCCACATAAACACAGGTGCAAAAATGTATCTTGAGTGTTCTCAGATACTTGAGTGTTCTTAAATAACTGGATTTGCTACACTAAACTTTTGAACTGGTAGACCATTATTATACTGTATACTATCTTTGTACCTAGAGTTTTTTATAGTACCACAGAGGTACATATTGGTAATGGATTCAAATCTGTACCTACAGTGACAGCTTGGGACCATTTTTGACCATTTTCCCTGACATTTTACAATTGCACTGCTGTGAAAGAGATCCGTCCACTGTTGCTCACAATGCCAGAGGGCTGTACAATAGCTTTGGGGGCTGAATATGCTTCCGTTGCGCAACTGTCAATCCCACAATCCACATTGAGAGCGTGCCTTTCAACTTCCTTAGAAAGTAATTGCAAACAACAGCAGATATCATTGCCGTTTCTTGCAACTAGGATCTATTAATATAGTTAACTTTTGATACATAGCATGAAAAATTAATGTAAAGTAACTCTAAAAAATGCTGGCGGAGACTTTGTTGAGAAAATGTTTTAGAAGTAACTCCGTTATTCAGAATGATATTATTTTGTGAAATAACCTGTTTGACTGTAAGAATGTTTAGATTTGTTTTATGATAAATGTGTTGCGTGCTATTAATATTAATAGATCTTTTATTAAGCTCACTCTTAGATGTACACGATGTACAAGATTTCCAGATGTACTAGAGATTTGTTTTTATGGAATCTGCAAACTCGAGCTGACTGAAAGTTTTGAACATTTCCATAAGGGTGTGGGTGGAGTGCAGAAGCAACTAAGTCTTTGTCCTGAAGGAACCTTTTCATTGTCAGGACAGACAATGCCTCGCGGGTCCTACTTATTCAGCTATGATCAGGGGGTCTTATTAGAAAGGAAAATAGACCAATAAAAGTCAGGGTCAAGAGATGGAAGAGAAGACCGGTTGAGGGGCAGAGAAGGTAAGAGAGTCTGTGTAAGTACTGCAAAAGATCAAAAAAGGAACCACAAGGTTAAAGCATCTGCTGGAACTTCAGGTCTGCTGTATGAAAGTCGAAGTGGCCAGGGCCAAACCAGGGTTCATCACAATCCCATTTCAAAGTGATTTACAGTGTGGTGTCAATTTAGCTTAGATCAAGCTTCAAACTTAAAAAGAATGAGCTCTACTTAAACATGCTCAAGGCTGTTTTGGAGATTTTTTCATCATCCTCTCCAGCCTTTTTTGAGTTGCCTTTTTTGAAACCCAAAGCATAATAAATGTCATATTTTTCAAACTACTTAAAGGCTTTAGGGTGTTTCATAAGCATTACTGAGCTGGGCCGGGTTTCCCAAAAGCATCGTAAGGCTAAGTAGGTCGTAAAAACGATCGTACGAATCATCTTAGAATTACGGGCCGTTTCCCAAAAGCTTCGTAGCACTTGAAAATCATCGTAGATCTATGAGTGCTCTGGAGTGATCGTTAATTCATAAGTGCATTGTAAGACAACAGAGTTACAAGTTCACCTGCAGGACAACCAGCAAATTGCACTCCTGCAATGACAATAATGTCATTTATATTTATTTATTGGGTTCATTTTTGTTTATTTGTTTAAATTACTTGTATTAATATACACTTACCTAAAGGATTAGGAACAGCATACTAATACTGTGTTTTACCTCCTTTCGCCTTCAGAACTGCCTTAATTCTACGTGGCATTGATTTAATAAGGTGCTGAAGGCATTCTTTAGAAATGTTGGCCCATATTGATAGGATAGCATCTTGTAGTTGATGAAGATTTGTGGGATGCACGTTTAGGGCACGAAGCTCATTCACTTTTTTTATTTCAATGTGTTCCACCACATTTTAGGACAGTGAACTCATTGTCATGTTCAAGAAACCAATTTGAAATAATTCAAGCTTTGTGACATGGTGCATTATCCTGCTGGAAGTAGCCAACAGAAGATGGGTACATGGTGGTCAAAAAGGGATGGACATGGTCAGAAACAATGCTCAGGTAGGCCGTGGCATTTAAACCATGCCCAATTGGCACTAAGTGGGCTTAACGTGTGCCAAGAAAACATCCCCCACACCATTACACCACCATCACCAGCCTGGACAGTGGTAACAAGGCATGATGGATCCATTCTGTTTACGCCAAATTCTGACTCTACCATCTGAATGACTCATCAGACGAGGCAACATTTTGTCCAGTCTTCAACTGTCCAATTTTGGTGAGCTCGTGCAAATTGTAGCCTCTTTTTCCTATTTGTAGTGGAGATGAGTGGTACCCGGTGGGGTCTTCTGCTGTTGTAGCCCATCCCCCTCAAGGTTGTGCATGTTGTGGTTCACAAATGCTTTGCTGCATACCTCAGTTGTAACAAGTGGTTATTTCAGTCAAAGTTGCTCTTCTATCAGCTTGAATCAGTCGGCACATTCTCCTCTGACCTCTAGCATCAACAAGGCATTTTCACCCACAGGACTGCCGCATACTGGATGTTTTTCCCTTTTCACACCATTCTTTGTAAACCCTAGAAATGGTTGTGCGTGAAAATCCCAGTAACTGAACAGATTGTGAAATACTCAGACCGGCCCGTCTGGCACCAACAATCATGCCACGCTAAAAATTGCTTAAATCACCTTTCTTTCCCATTCTGACATTCAGTTTGGAGTTCAGGAGATTGTCTTGACCAGGACCACACCCCTAAAAGCATTGATGCAACTGCCATGTGATTGGTTAAATTAGATAATTGCATTAATGAGAAATTGAACAGGTGTTTAAAAATAAGTATTTTTTTTACATTTTGCACTATTTTCGTCAAATCCAAGTATAGTTAAGTGTTTTCAATTATGTATTAACTTCAACTTAACATCTATTTGACTACACTTTAAGTGTAAATAATATACTAAAATGGAACAACTTTTTTAAACTTTAAGTGCACTAAAATACATTACTGAAAATCAAGATTCATGAGCAATTAAGCACCCTTACAGTACAATTGCATTGTATCACCATTTTAATGGAAATGCATTTAAAAAGGCATGCAGTGCAAATTATAGTTATGTTTAAGTACATTTTGTGCGTACACTGAAAGTATACTTTTAAATACTCTTTAAATAAAGCACAACAAGTAGAAGCATACTTGTTTTATACTTTAGTGTATTAGAAATATGATTGAAGTACATAAAGTATACTACTTTTTTACATGGGAGCTCACACGGTAGAGGCATGACAAAGTGCTCATAGTGCAACAGGTTTGAGTTTGGACAGTCAGGTGTCCTGAATTTTATAAGTGATGATCATTTTATTTAATGTGGCAAAATTCTATTCAAAGTATTTGAATTTCCGGTTCTTCAGGGGTCCCTGAGTTGTTTAAAATGGGTATGGGCACTGTGTGAAAATAGATTCATTAGGCTTTAATATTTAAATCTTTATTTTTATTATAGGGCTGTAGATACTGGACACAGTCAGTAGTTTCACCTAACTATTCTTTCTTGCCTTGCTTATTTAGTAACGGTCTCCTATTTATCTCTTGTATATTTTGTTTAAATTCATAGACATTTCAAGAGATGTCAAGCAAGGCTAAAATAAATAATAGATAATAAACTGAAGAAAAGGTTTTGTCATGTAAAATGTCTTTTTCAAAGTAATTTTTTTTTTAATAGACTCAGTTTGGTTTTATCAACAATGATTTGTTTTTTCAGTGTTTAATGTAACTTTGATTTGTTCCATTTTTTGGTAATATAAACATACAAATGTTTTATAGCTTTGCTTTCTTGTTGATAGTCCCAAGTGTGTATGTAAATTCTGTTCCAAGTGACTTTAAGCAATAAAACTGCAGAGACCTCAAATGGTAATAAAATGTATAATGAGACTGTACCTCCTGATTTTAAAATGTAAATGTTTTGATTTTGGCCATTTTGAATGGAAAGACGATGTAAAGAATTAAATTTACGAATTTTGTCTTTCTTCGATAGGGGTCTATTCATTACCATTCATGATCGTTCGCACATCTCCACAATGCTGCAGAGCTGGCCAGAGGAAAATGTTCGTGTAAGTACTGCCCACTCACATCTACACCAGCTTGTACTATTACAGAATGTACCAGAAGTCTCACAGGCAGACTTTAAATGAAAGACTCCTGGGGTTTATCAAATCCAAAGGCATTGAATCCAAATGTAAATGACTTGCTTTGTGAAAACAGTGTCATAATGTTAAAGTAATTTGCCTGTTAAGCTTTTAAAAGTTATTAAAGTAATGATGTCACACCCTGTAGGGCTTCGGCGTGTTGGGAAAGAATGCAGGGTGGCATGATATGGACCAGTTAAAATATTTAAAACCACAATCTGCATCACGCAGTTGATGGAAAAAACGTGTTTGGAATTAATTGTGTCCGAAAAATGGAGTTGAACAGCCTTCGCTGTCGTGTTGAATTTGTTGGGTTATTGGGAATATGTGAAAATGGAGTTTTCACCAGTTTTAAATCCATCACATATGTGACCCTGCCTGTGAAAACCCAGCTAAATTTGTGATACATAAAATCATCCTATATAATGTAAATAAAATTCGGTGAAAAATAACCTTGATATCTTTAATATTGACTGAGTTAAAGAGTAAAATCGATGAGTAAAATAAAGCATGGATGATCCAAATCTCACAATTAGATTATGAGACTTTAGCCTAGATTTCACAGACAGGCTCACATATAAGATACAAAGGACCAGTCAGGAGGATTTTAGAACAAAATGAATTGTATAAATGAAAAAAGCAGCCTACACGGCATGCTATTCCATTCAGTAGGCTAAAGAAAAGTACCAATTGTAGGTACTTTAAGGTACACCAAACGTCTGCCTCAATGTTTAAACATTCAAGTGAAAGGCTGACATTCATTTGTGTACAAACAAACAAAACAAGCTGAGTTTAAACAAACATAATAGTTTCCAGGCAACTCATCTTAAAAGATGCCTGATGTATCCTCCATAATGATATTTCAGTGGCTTTGACATTTCAATAATAACTTAGATTTTTCCAAGGAAAAAGGACACTATGCAATACAGCTCATCCTTTGGGAAACCCGGTTAATATCTGTTCGAAATTAGCTTTATTCACACAAAGCTTTTCAGACACGCTGTCTGTCAGTACAATCTGTTTCATTGCATTCCCAAAAGGGATTGCATAGAATTTGTCATTGACTATTTTGTTGTTTTTTTGGCAGGCTATAGTTGTCACAGATGGCGAGAGGATTCTGGGCCTAGGGGATCTGGGCTGTTACGGAATGGGCATCCCTGTGGGTAAACTGGCCTTGTACACCGCCTGTGGGGGAATGCCGCCTCAGCAGTGCCTGCCTGTCATGTTGGACGTGGGAACAGACAATGAGGTGAGCGGACCCGTGGCACCACAGCCTACCAGACCGTGACAGCTGACTCCTGCTTCCATCTCCAGTATTCGGATATAATCAAAGAGAGACGTAACTATTTTTAGCGGCCACATCCTCTCTGCAAAGACAATTTCCTACCGTGTTTGTTTTTACCGGTCGCAGCACTGCAGTGTCGTAGCAGAAAGGCTGACGTTATGGCAATGGCTGTAGGCTAAGAATAGCCCTCTGAGCGCTGAGGTAAATTTAGTCTGTGTCACCCTCGGCGGGTCCAAGGGTGTGGCAGCACAGGAATAACAAACCACTGGCTCATCTGCCAAGAGTTTGTGCCAGGGTACACCTGGTGCTTCCTCTTCTGCTGCCAAAGGCCGCGACTTATGCCTGCCGTAATAGATGCCAAATCTGTAAAGGGAGAAGGAGAGGTAGAAAGTTCGAATTAAGAAAGGGAGGTAGGACAGAGAGACTGCACAACTTTGTCTTGCTTGCTAGGAAAAATATTAACAAAAATATTATCAAAATAGTGTGTAAGTCTTACTTTACTTGTTTTAACCATAATTTTCTCTAGATTTAATGTAGTGAAATTTGTTCTTTTAAAAGGGCAAATAAAGTAAATATATCCACATACACTACCAGTCAAAAGTTTTGAAAGGCTTGACTGAAATGTTAATTATGATCTTAAAAATCTTTTCATCTGAAGGTGTTTGGTTAAAAAGGATTAGTCCATTATCTTTAAAAAATCCAGATAATTTACGCACCACCATGTCATCCAAAATGTTGATGTCTTTCTTTTTTGAGTCGACAAGAAATTATATTTTTTGGGGAAAACATTCCAGGATTTTTCTCATTTTAATGGACTTTGATGGACCCCGACACTTGACAGTTTTAATGCAGTTTAAAATTGCAGTTTCAAAGGACTCTAAACTTTCCCAAACGAGGTATAAGGGTCTTATCTAGCGAAACGATTGTCATTTTTGGCAAGAAAAATAAAAAATATGCACTTTTAAACCACAACTTCTCGTCTTCCTCCGGTCCTGTGACGCGTCAGCGCGACCTAACGTAGTGCGTCAAGAGGTCACGGATGACGTATCGAAACTACGCCCCAGTGTTTACAAGTGTGGAGACCGTTCTGATGTTGTTGTATGTCGAATGATTCTAATTAATGTCTTTGTGTCAGTTTATTGTTTAAAATTGTCCGCAAATGTGCGTTTCATATATGTAACACGTGACCTTTCGACGTCATTACGCCAATTACGTAAGGGCGCGTGGCGCGTCACAGGACCGGAGGAAGACGAGAAGTTGTGCTTTAAAAGTGCATATTTTTTATTTTTCTTGCCAAAAATGACAATCGTTTCGCTAGATAAGACCCTTATGCCTCATTTGGGATTGTTTAGAGTCCTTTGAAACTCAGTTGAAACTGCAAAGTTAAGTGTTAAGTGTTGGGGTCAATTAAAGTCCATCAAAGCGAGAAAAATCCTGGAATGTCTTCCCCAAAAAACACAATTTCTTCTCAACTGAACAAAGAAAGACATCAACATTTTGGATGACATGGTGGTGAGCAAATTATCCGGACTTTTTAAAGAAAATTGACCAATCCTTTAAATGCTTATAAGTGCTGGTTAAAAGACAAAAATATAGCTGTGCCAAACAGATTAATTTCTGTTTTTATAAAACTAAAATTTTATTTTAAAATATAACTTTTTAAATTTGATGACTTAGACTGAATATTGAATATTACTTTTAAAATAGATGACTTAGACTGAATATTGAAGGAAAAGCAGCCCATAAGAGCACAGAATAAATGTGAGCCGGTAATTAAATTTGACAGATTTTTTTTTTATTTTGGGTGCTATTAGTCACCAACATAATTCCCATAGTTACATTACTTTTTAAAATAGATGACTTGGACTGAATATTGAAGGAAAAGCAGCCCATAAGAGCACAGAATAAATGTGAACAGATAATTAAATTTGACAGATTTTTTTATTTATTTTGGATGCTATTAGTCACCAACATAATTCCCAGTTACATTTTGGTTATGGCATAGTTTGGACGAGTTTATTATTACTTTGTAATTTGGAAAAAAATATAAATAAATTTTTAATTGTTAGAGTACAGTACAGAAGCTGTAGACCTCAAAACTGGTATTAAATAATCTGTAATTGTTTAATTGCTAAGTGTATAATGGAAAGTGTATATTTTTAGATGCTATAATTAGTCACTATTCAAATTTGTCAGCATTTTTACTTCGCAGTTCCCTTAAGAAGTCCTCCAGTGTGACATACATTTTCCAAAAGTACATATATTCCATGTAGTCTCGAAATTAATGAGACGTCAAAAAAAAGTTTTAAATAAAAATAGATGTTTAAAACTATTTCAGATGGAGTATTGCATTGCTCCCTCAATACTGTCAAGTCAACTGCCCGAATAATTTCTTGCTTTTGCATCAGTTCAACTCATCAAACCACTTGATGCGCTTGTAGGTCTGTAGAAAAGCTTATAAAAAGTAAGGGCGTAAAAGTGCGTTGACACTGTTGCGTAACTGCTCTGACTCAGTTTTCCCATTCAGTCCTGATTCAGTATCCTGCAGGCCTGATCCACGTGTGCTTTTTGCCGTGATGCTTAATTTGTGATCTCTTCAGGCATCAAAATACACAATTAGACTCAAGATGTTGCCTTACGTTTGTGTTTGCAAGTGTGTTCAGATAAATTGGGTTAATTTATTTTTCATTTAATTTGTTTTCATTACACTTTTCATATGTGCTGACGTTTTGCGCTTGTGGGGTTAATATTGCGTGTGTGATAGAGAGAATGAAGGTTTGTAAATGATCTCTGTATACACACGCATGCATTCTGACATAGCAGTGTGTCGACAGTTTATACCCGCACATGTGGCTCAGTGTCCGGTTTATTCTTCCCTCTCTTTACAAGTTTAAAACGAAAGGCCTTTTATGCTGCACCGTTGGCTGGCTCTGTATGAAGCCTGAGGTTATTAAGACCTCATTTTTAGGATATTCTAAAGAGATGACAGATCTAATGATAGATTCATTCACGACTTACTGTACGTCCCCACAGCTGCGTGTGTGTTTTATAAGACTGTGCAGTCAGATGATAAAATGGGTGTTATTAAAGGATTATGCCTGCTGTTATTTCTAAGGGAGCAAGACGCCTACTGACTGAGGTCAGACTGTCTACCGTATTTCGACCCGTCAGAGGGAGTAGGACAATTGCTCCTGGATCAGTTTTGTCTCTTTTAAACACACTCAGTAACGTTAGTAGAGACTGAGAGAAATCTGAATCACCATCTGTATGCATCATTTATAAACGCTTGATCCAGGTTCTGCACGCTTCGGTTAAACTCTAATCCGCATAGAGAAAAACGCATGTGGTCTTTCTGAAGAAAATGTTGAGCTGACTTTTTATTTTAAGAGTTGAATGGCACTGAAAATATTTTTTGTATAGATAAGATAAAATAAGAACATGCACACAGCGTTCGTGCTACTACTGTATGTGAGTTTAAATCTGGTTTATTTACTATTTTTATACACAATCCTCCTGGCTGTGTTTCTGGCATATGCCTTTTATCATAGCCTTCTCAGCTTGACTGCTCCAAATAATGGGACTGTGTGGCCAGTGTACTATATATTTACCCTTGGATGCAACTATTCACCCTGTTTGTGTTAATCCATCTGAACACAAGTCTAGTAACTTGTAGTTGCAGTGTCAAGGTTGCTCCTACACTAAAAGTCGCTCATGAATCTCAACCGAAGTCACATAAACACTATCTGTGAGCTTCCTTTTTTGTTTTGTCTCTTCGTAAACACCTCATGTTAGTGTTTGCTGGAGTGTTGTGCCCAATCTAAACAGGCCTGGCTTTCATAAGGAGAATTTCAGGCTCCCAAACACAAAGCACCATACAGCGGCTTATAATCGCGCATTAGCTTTTGTGTATCTAGTGTAAATATAGAAAATGAGCTAAGATGTTTGTTCTCAGGATGCAAATTCATAATCCCATTACCATCTTCTGCAGATATTGACATGCAGAAAATGCCTCGTGTGACCTCACAAACACACATACAGTACATTCACATACGCTGAAAGGAAACTATGATGTCATTACAAACAATATGCTGTTTGTTGTGGGTGGCCTAGGCAAAGAAAACTATGAAACGGGTCTAAGTCCCACCTCTCTCTTCTCTCGTTCTCTTATTCTTCTCTGACTGTGACTAACAGACCCTGACTGTGTTCTGTTCCTTTCCGTTAATCTCACCTGAAAGACTATATACTGTATATACACACAAAGCATGGTTCATCAAAACCAATTCTAGAAAGGAAAATTGTTCTCTCTCATCACCCACAGACTTATCAAGACCCACAGACTTCACAAGAATTACTCTAGAACTTTGTGAGTGTATCTGTTATAATATACAATGCTTAACAAATTTATTAAACAGTATTGATGATTACCAAACTCAGGAATGGTTTATACACCAGTAAGTGTAAGCACTTTAGTCACAGTATAGTATTTCTAACGCTAAAATATTTAAAAATGATAAAATTATTGTTATCCATAATTTTTTTAATTTACTGTTTTAGAAGAAAGGCAGAACAAATAATAAATCATTTTAAAATAATATATTTTTTTACATTTTTATTGAAATGCCAAATTACAGTTATTTACTTGCAGTCCTTAATAGATAAATAAGTTTTAACCCGTTAACTGGCGCTGTCCCGTGAGCGGGACACCTACGTTTATTGTCTGTGACAAAACGTTTATTGTCACAGCAGCGCAAATATAACGACACGCCTATAATCCCTCCCACTGCGAAGTGATACCAAACTCGATGGAAAAGCTAACCACGTCAATGTGAGGTGAGCTGACCCGACCCAAACTAAACTAAACAGTGGGGTACTATGCAATGGAAAAGCGCCATTAGGGAAACTCAAAGGTACATACCTGTATTAAAATGGTACATAAAAAGGTACCATCCCAGTTACAACTTTTTTACCTATGATGTACCTTGTGATATACTTCAGAGCTTGTAATATTTCGTATTGATTTTTACACCAAAAATGTATTACACACAAATTTATTATGACACACAATTTGTTAAGATGTATTTCTGACATTTTGAGAATCTTCTGAACACACACTGTCAGATAAAATGGTCAAAAAAGCATGTGATGCGCTATTCTTTTAAGCTGCTGAATGATCTCCGCTTCAACCCGGATAGTGATGAGCTACCTGATATATGCTTCGGTCCAGTTTGCAGACATCTCTCATCATGATTGTTAATGTGTAGTAAACCCCGTTTTAAAGAGCTGAATGATATATCTTGTTGGGATGACGCACATGCATTTTTTTATTATAAATTCATATGAGTGCCTGACACGCTTTTCTTATATGCTGCTGAATGATCTCTTCACTTCAGCACAGAGAGTGACAAGCTACCTGATATCTGCTTCAGTCCAGTTTGCAGACATTTCCCGTCCTGAATGTTAATCTGCATGTAAACCCCTCATTTTAAAAAGCTGAATCCTAACTTCACTGAAAAAAATGATTCATTGAATTTAATCAATTTAAGTTGATTAAATTTTACTAGTACTTTAAAACTACAAAAATTCGACTGCTTTACGGCATACGTCACTTCCTCCACTTCCTCAACACAATTTTTGTAACGTGTTTTTTTTTTGTGTTAGTGTCATGGACCTATGACATGGGCGACATGGGCGACCCGGGTTCTATTCCCCTTTAAGGCAATTTTTATATAAACTCACGATCTTGATTCATACATAAATGCGATCTTCTTTATAAATGACGGCGATTATCTTGCATATAGTTCCCTGTATTCAGATTCTGCATTAACGTGTTTGCATATTTACCTTTCTTTTACTGTCTATGGTATTTACATTACAATCCAGGATGCTATAGCAGTCAGTCAAACTTGCTCAAACTCACACAGTGTAAAACCAAACCCTATTAATTCACCAATCCCTATTCATTCACCAATCAGATCCGAGCGTTTCTCTCTTCTCTCTTCCTCATTTGCTTGACGTATTACAAAGCGGCAGACCTAAACACATCAGTTTACTTGGATTTGGAGCGACAATTGTCACACAAAAGGGAGGAAAAACGAGCGCCATTGCCGAAAATCCTGGTGACGAGGGAGAGAGAGACGATGCAACAATATTTGTTTCGAAAAAGGCAAGGAAATACTTCTGGTCGTTTCTCAATTGGAAAGCTGCAGCCTCCGGAGGTCAAAAATGCAGGCTGCATACGTCATCAAGCCTGGTTTATTAAGGTAAACTGAGCATTACATTCGCAAGTCATAAGCATACTGCAACAATTTACGATTAACTAAGTATAATAGTCAACTTTATAATTGTTAATATTCTGAAATAAGACAGTCTTGATGACGTATGCAGCTTAGAAATACTTAGAAATACGACATCCGGAGGCTGCAACCTTCAGATTGAGAAATGGCTTCTGCCAATTCCTCATCAGAAAGTTGTAACATCCCTGATGCCTCAAAATTTTGATTATTTAGCGTTTTAAAGGTTTAGTTTTAAGGTTGGCCAGTTCTTTTCCTTTGCGACAGTGCTGCGGCGCTTGTGGCCTCTAGGGGCGCTAGGCGTGCACTGAAAAAAATGATTCATTGAATTTAATAAATTTTTTTAAGGTAAGTGGTTGTAATCAATTTATTTAAGCTACATTTAAACAAAGTTTTATATTTTATTTTACGTTATTAATCTTTTTTGTTTAAATGTAGCTTAAATAAATTGATTGCAACCACTTACATTAAAAAAATTGATTAAATTCAATGAATCATTTTTTTTCAGTGTACCTCGATTATCCACTAGATGATCTTACTCAATTTATAAAAAACTGAAGCAAACTCTGTGTATGTTTTGATAATCATTCTGAATCTGATCAAAATTCCTTCACAAAAAAGCAATTATTTCGGCTTTTTGCTTTTTTTTTTTTTTTTAAGAAAAATACCCATATTTAAGAGTTTATGCGCAGAGAAAAAATATAGATAGGATTAAACTTTTTTTTTTTTCGTTTTTTGTTTGTTTATTGTTTGTTTGAAAGCAGAGGGTCTGTTCTTTCATTTGATATATTTGTATGTTTATATATTTTTAGAAGAAAACTTTCCTGGAAGGCATTTTGTAAAACTTTTGTGAAAATCACAAAAAAAATGTTGACGGGGAATGAGTTAAATCAAGATTATGGTTGTGTGAGGGCAAGATCTGACAAAAAGGTGCTGATCAGAATTTTTTTTATTTAAACATTTTGGCGACCATTGGATTTAAAAACTAGGTTGTTGCTTTATTTCTCTTTAATAAAGAGATTCTGCTTTAATAATAACTACTTTTAGTAGTTATTGGTTTGTGTTTCAATAGATTTAGGGCTATTTTTCATCATTTTGATCCAGGTAATTTACGGTCAGAGTCAAATGATATAGAACGTTTTTGTCTCTATATGGGCTACAATTATCCCATAAATTCAGTATATGAGGCGTTTGTCTTGGCTCCACCCCTTGGAGGTAACTGACCATCATGTCATGATAGTATTGTACACTGAGGAGCAGTGTCAGTTTGACGTTTCTGCTTAAATCAAAGCCGTTCTCGCCCTGTATAATATATGGTCCTGAAAGAGGTTCTTTTATAGGACTCTTTAAAGAAGCCAGTCTCTAAGTATGCACTTTAAAGTGACACACAATAAATCAGCCTGCAGACATGAATACTTCACTCGCACTCTCATATCTGAGCTCTCCATTTCTTTTTACAGACTGATGATTTTGTCTACGCTCCTCAAACCAGACAGTGCTCCGTTTTAAAAGCACAATAGTCACGTAAAAGTACTGAGGAGAATGATCCAAAGACGTGCTGAAGGTGAAATATCTCCTTTAATAAAATTCCTTCATCTTTCAGGGTTTTTTTCAGCCTGCATGCCATTACACTTACACAGTGTTTCTATTGTATCGTGATCTTGCGTAGTTTTACAGGCCAGTCTGAAAGAACTCAATACTGACTCGGTTCTTCAGTTACAGTAATAACACAGGCCATTAAAAATAAATGAAAAGAGAAGCTGTGTATGTATGTATTTTGTAAATGTTGATGCTGTATATATAGTGCAAAAATATATGTCCAACATACAAAATGTCACGCTACTGCATAATGTGACTACAAAAAATTGTATTTTCATTTAAATTAAGCAGATAAAAAGTTCTTATGGATTATTATCATCTATGCAGAGTCGTTTGATGTTTTCAGTTTTTGAATGTTAAATCAGTAATATACCTGCTACCTCTTCCTTCCTCATTTAGTGCCACACAACTCTTTCCTCTTTGTCCCATTTCACATCACCAAAGCATTTCAGGCTCATATAATCTGAGTCGCACAATGTGAAGTCTAAGTGCAACTGAGACAGATGAAGGTGTCATGTATTTTTTATGGATTACTGGCACACAACAGCGATGAAGTGCCCAAAACAGATCTCTCTTTTTTCTCCTGTCATGCTTCTGTTTTTCCATAGCCTTCTAGCACTCGACAATGTCCGCAGATTCGTACGAGAGCGAAAGCTGCTTTGCTTTTGAATGCTGTTCAGTTGTTTTTCCTCACGTGTTGGCCTCTTTCTGTCTTGTTTTATGCATTTATGCATTTTTCTTTCCCTTGGTTTTTGCGTGGTTTCTTCCTAATGCATGCTGAAAGGCAAAAAGCACAAAGGATTGTGGGAGGTTTTCAGAAGCGGGGAACCCGATTACAATGTGTAATGTAATTAAAGCGGCGCTGTGCACATCATACAAGTTTTGACGTGGGCGTATTGTATGTTTGCTTCTTATTTTTACATGCATTGCAGTTTTTAAAGTCTATATTTATAATTAAAGGTTACAGTGTTGGGTAACGATAATGTTTGATATTATAAGGACATTATGATTTAACATTTTACGATAACATAAGTCAAGTCAAATTTAGATACAATGCTTCTACTGTATATATATAATAGAAATACTGTTTTGATAAATAACATAAAAGTATAACATATATTTTATAGTACTGGGAAAAGATTAATCGCGATTAATCGCATAAAAAAATAAAAGTGCTTTTTTGCTGTGTACTGTGTGTAATTATTATGTAAATTTAACCACACACACATACATGTATTCATTTCAGAATTTTTTTAAATTTATATATCATTTTTTATTTATTTATATATCATATAGAATATATAAAAATATAAATAATTATATATACACATGTAAATGTTTCTTAAATACATACATAAATGTGGGAGGTGGCAAGTGCTATGCGGTTGTCTGTTTGCAGGATGGCCGATGTTGATTGTGCATTTATCGAGAGAGTTACCGGTTTGTATTTAGTCACCTTACTATAGGGGGAAAATAAAGGCCGGGGTTCGATAAACGTCACGTGACTCAAAAGTGAAATGTGTATTTACAACTTACCAGGTTGCCCAATGTCCTCACTGACACTCTTCCAAGCGATGTCCTTTTTATTGCTGTCTCTATAGAAATAAGAACTTGTATAGCTCCGAGTGCGCATGGACAATAACAAGCCTTCATGCTGAATGAGTGACTCCAGGCGGGGCTGCCACCACAGCAGCAAGCAGGCTCCTGATTGGTTAACGTGGCGCGAAAATCCGGCAAAGTAAAAAAATTTCAACTCGTCAATTGCAAATTTGCGTCAAATGCACAAAAAGCACCATTCGCGTGTACCACGCCATTTGCTCAATTCGCGCCTTTTGCTCGAACTAGCCGCGCCGCTCCAAATGCCTTATCCGCGCCACGAGACCTCCAGACGCGCGTCAACGCGTCTTCACATTGACTTAACATTGAAATCACTCACGCTTGATGCCTCTGCCGCAGCTGGTGTAAACGCAGCATAAAGGATTTTGCAGTGGGATGTGAAAGCTTACACTGTAAACACTTAACGTTACATTTACACGGGGCGTAAGCATTAACGCTTCTCGTTTACTTTTAATGGTGATGTCATGCATTGCCGAACTGAATTCTGGATCCGTTAAGGTCGCATCACTGCCGTTGCTCGCGGCAGAAGTTAAACATTTCTCAACTTTTCAAGTGCCAACGTGTGCGTCAGCCAATCAGATCGCCTTATGCAAATAACCTTAGCAGAGCCAACCAATTACGTTTATGCAAGACTGGAAAACAGAGGAGCATGTGCTGCGACCATTGTTATTGGCTGTTGGCCAGGCTTCAAACCCACACTCCATCAAGCATTAATGCTTACGCCTCGTGTGAATGTACCGTTACTGTAAACATGTCATAGTGGTAATAATAAATCATCATGTCATGAAATGGCGTCCACTTGATAAAAAGTATTATATTTGGTTTAAATTAATTTCTTCTTTCTCACTCTCTTTCTGCAGGAGCTCCTTAAAGACCCTCTGTACATCGGTCTGAGACATAAAAGAATACGTGGACAGGCTTACGATGAACTGCTGGAGGAATTTATGAAGGCTGTGACAGACAGGTAAAGAACATCTACCAAGCCCTTCCGCCTCACACAGCAAACTTTTCCTCCAACAGACCACTGATGGAAATGCATAACTGAGCCGTTGCGTTGCAGGAATGTGGTGGAAAGCGCATGCCTCTAGGTTTGCGGGCTCGCGGACATCTCTTACCCCTGACTCCTGTGGCAGGAACCCGAACCGTATCACAGACTGCATGCCTCATAAGTTCTTCCCCACATATCCACATTGCACCGAGCCATGAAGTGATGTAATCCGGCCTCGAACTGTCCTCCACAGTCTAATGGCTCCGCGGTCCGATATTTAGAGTAGTTTATGGGTTTGTGCTTTTTCAAGAGCATTTATCTCTGAGGAAAGCAGTTTGGGCTAATTAGGGTTACTGACATTATCTGGTTTCTCTTTTTTGGCTAATAAGGAAAAGAATGAAGGAATGTTTTAAAGACCCTGGAAATCAGCTCGGAATCTACAGAATGTCCTTGCATCAAAACAACAGTTACAGTATAAAAATTAATCCAGTATTAATGTATACCGGAGTTTGCATTGTAGTACAGTTGAAATATCCTAGCACTAGCGCCATTCATTTTAAATTTAGGCTGCCATGATAGACTTCCCAACATGTTTAGTGCAGTTTTAAAAAAGAAACTTTACCTGTTTTAAATAGCAGATGCTATGTAGCAAATTACAGTCTATTTCAGAAGCTTTGGTGTGACTGGCTTTGATGGCGGCTGTCGTATGGTCCCAGTACCACACATGGCTCTATTTAAAGCAGAACTCAAAAACCCCAGTATCTGTTTTCCCTCCAGTTGGCTAGAATATCTCCATGATTCCATAATAACGGGGTGGACATGCAAACTTCAGGGAACAGCATCACTTTTCCCTAAAACTGCAGTGCTGGTGGAAAATGAAAGATTGTGGGTTGCTGACTGAAGAAATGATTACAGTTCTGGTACTTTTAATAAAACTCCTTATTATAAATTGCAGAACCTCATCAGTCAGATTTGTGAAAAAGAGTCGTCGAGTAGTTTAGCATATCCAACGAAGTGTTTGAAGAAGCTATGAAAAATACACCTTGATTCGCAATCCATCAGTGAACTGTGGGGAGCAGTAAATGGGAAACGTCTGGCTGTGTTTAAATACAGATTAATAACAGAGATGAATGGAGTCTGTGCAGTGTATCTGTGATAATTAGGATATGAAATAACATATAAAATAGACGAAGGGAATAAAGTAAATCATTACATTTTACAGCATATTTCTTTTCGTTGGTGTTTGGCCATCAGAACGAGCTTCCATTGAGTTGTACACAGTTAATGTGTTCGTACTGTATGTGTGAGACTAGACACAAATGATGAAAAATAATGACACCGTTCCCATCAGGCAACTTTCTTTCCTACAGTGACTTTTAAAAGAGAAACCAAAGCAGATACAGCAAAGTCACAGTTGGTCATTTTTGGCTAAATATAAACTCAGAACACTGAAAAAAGCTGCATTGCTTCTAACACTTTAACCTCTTTTATGGACTGTTTAATTCAAGAATCAATTTTCCTCAGGCTTTGTGGTGCTGAAATAGTCTGCGGGGGGTTGACTGAGCTTTCTGAGAACGGCTTGAAAAGTATCTCTCTTCTGTAGCCTGTGTGCAGAGGCACAATTCCCATGTCAAATTATTTCATTAGAGCTCATTGCTTTTCATTGAGCTGTAGCAGTGACGGTTTTCCCGCTATCGCTATGGTAACATGGGCCATCTCAGGGCAAACTGTGTAAAGGACAAGAGATGGAGGGGACAGTCATTGGCCTTTCTCACTTCCGAGTGGAATGACGTTGGCTGAAAGGCTTGGGTTCCTTAGGGAATGCTTCAGCTGGGGATTTTAATAGAAAGAGTAGCCTCTTGGGCCCCATGGGCCCCTTGGGAGCCTGCTTGAGCTGAAGAGTAACAGTGAGGGCAGAGGTACAGTTCTGTGTGTGTGTTTTTCTTTACAGAAAAACTAATTCCTGACTTTATCAGGACTTTGGTAAGGCCATCTGGTCGCTAATCACAAGTTGTGCTGCAACAGGACAACAGCTCAAAGCACAGGAGTAAATGGACTTTAAATTGCTTTAGCAGAACATAGCGTTTCTGAAATGGCCCAGAGTTTTCTGAACTTAAACTGATTAAGATTTTTGACCTCAAGGTTGTCCACCAGAGATCTTGAGCCGTAATATTGCCAAACTGAAACAATTTTCTAAAAATTTAAATTCACTTTAAAGGGACACTCCACTTTAAAAAATAAATAGGCTAATTTTCCAGCTCCCCTAGATTTAAACATTTGATTTTTACCATTTTGGAATCCATTCTCCGGGTCTAGCGGTACCACTTTTAGCATAGCTTAGCATAATCCATTAAATCTGATTAGACCATTAGCATCGTGCTCAAAAATGACCAAAGAGTTTCGATATTTTTCCTATTTAAAACTTGACTCTTCTGTAGTAACATTGTGTACTAAGACCGACGTAAAATTAAAAGTTGTGATTTTCTAGGCCGAATAATCTAGGCCGATTTTCTAGACGTAATAATCAAGGACTTTGCTGCAGTAACATGGCTGCAGCAGGTGCAATGATATTACGCAGTGCCCGAAAATAGTCCCCTGCTATTGAAAGTTACCAAGGGGACTATTTTTGGGGATTGCATAATATCATTGCGCCTCCTGCAGCCATGTTACTGCAGCAAAGTCCTTGATTATTACGCCAGTTTGAGAGTATAGTTCCTAGTCATATATGCCTTGAAAAGCGCAACTTTAAATTTTCCGTCTGTCTTAGTACACAATGTAACTACAGAAGAGTCAAGTTTTAAATAGGAAAAATATCGAAACTCTTTGGTCATTTTTTTAGGGTGATGCTAATGGTCTAATCCGATTCAATGGATTATGCTAAGCTATGCTAAAAGTGCTACCGCCGGACCCGGAGATCAGCTGAATGGATACCAAAACGATAATAATCAATAGGTTTAACTCTAGGGGAGCTGGAAAATGAGCCTATTTTCAAAAAGTGGAGTGTCCCTTTAATGCTTTAGTTTAACAATACAATGCGAAGAATTACTTTCAGAATTACTTCCTGTACTGCACCAGTGTGAATCGTAGGCGCTTAATTAAAAGAGACTTTTGCCTGCTCTATTGTTTGAGCAAACAGTTTACCTCCGTAGGAAACCACCCCTCAAGTAATAAATCATTCCTGAATGAACGAGGGGCACAAAGGGATTGTTGTATTGTGTTGTGATGGCGTTGAGATTACTTTAGCAGTCTGCATTCGCCACATTCTCTCAGGAGTGATGGAGTTGGGTTTATGTCCGAAGATCATTTGGACAGATGAAAATCTGTTGTGGCTTCCATATAATTTGCTGGCTAGAATCCTCATCATCTCCGTGTCTGAATAGATTTAGAATTTGTGAGATATTTCAGCATTCATCCTCTAATATCATGCTAGACATAGTTTTAACGTGTCTCCATGAAATGATATGCCTATAAGGAGTTGGCTGTGCATTAGATTTTTGACTTGCAGCATAACGTCTGGTCCAGAAGCTGATCTTTTCAGCACGCTAGTTCTTTTTCAGAAGCACTCTGGTATTTTTCAACACAATAGCATATTGATTAAAAACTCTTAAAGGTATGGTTAAAGGAATGGGTGTTCAGAGCAATATGTATGCATGTGCAATGTATATCAGATGTACAAGTGAACCAATTGTTTACAGATGCTGTGCGTGTGTATTAATATCAAGCATGAAAAACAAAGACTTTGTTAAAGGGTGTAATAGGACCCCTTTA
Source organism: Misgurnus anguillicaudatus (assembly GCF_027580225.2). Lineage (NCBI taxonomy): Eukaryota > Metazoa > Chordata > Actinopteri > Cypriniformes > Cobitidae > Misgurnus > Misgurnus anguillicaudatus. The sequence continues at coordinate 27,066,410 of NC_073346.2, read as the reverse complement.
CTGTAGTAAATGCATAAATGCTGAAAAGATGCATTATTGGGTCGCCTCTGCTGACCAACACATTCATGCTGTGTTCCAGACTATTCAGATTTAGGATATTTCCCACCTCAAAACTGGAAATAACATCTGAATTAAGTTAAAAGTATTTAAGGTGCATTCATGCCATTTTACTGTTATTACCATAAGATTTTAGCGACTGCTGCAACACTTTAAAAAGTAAAAAAAAATACTTCAATTGGTAACACCTAAGTTAAATTTTTTACTTAAAGGGGACATTTTTAAGACTTTGTTAAGATGTCAAATAAGTCTTTCGGTCCCCAGAGTACGTATGTGAAGTTTTAGATCAAACTATATAGATTAGTTAAAGGAACAGTATGTAAGATATTTATATCAATTAATCATAAATCATTTTATGATTTGAAATCATTTTCATTTCAAATACTTATATCACTGACAACAGTGGTCCGGCCAGGATATTGTCATTTAAAAAGTGGAGTTGCAGCCCTCAACTGATGTTTATGTTGTGTATTGGCCACCATTTGTGTGATTGCAGTACCAGTTTTAGCCACAAGTTTTGTGATTGCAGTACCAGTTTTGGCCACAATCCTACATACTGTTCCTTTAATGTAACATGTTCAAATTGCCACTTTGTAGTTGTGAGCAAAAATGTACTGTTTTTGGGCGTGTCCTTTAAAATGCAAATGAGCTGATCTCTGCACTAAATGGCAGTGCCGTGGTTGGATAGTGCAGATTAAGGGGCGGTATTATTCCCTTCTGACATCACAAGGGGAGCCAAATTTCAATTACCCATTTTTACATGCTTGCAGGGAATGGATTACCAAAACGTAGTTATTGGGTTGTTCTTTACACATTTTCTAGGTTGATAAAAACACTGAGGATCCAATTATAGCACTTAAAGGGATACTTCACCGATTTAGCATTCAGCTTTGTATCAGTAGAAACCCGTCAGTATTTTTGAATGATCGTGATTCCCTTCCTCATGTCCCCCTGAAAGGAGAGATATCTGTATTTTGGTTCTAGAAAAAAGTCTTCCGATGACGCAAAATTATGATTTTTGCGTTATCTGAGGACTTTTTGGCCAGAGGCAAAGACTACAGACAGTAGTAGGATTTATTTACGCATGTTTTTAACCCGCCCAGAGGGGTTGGACTGCCGAGTCCATTCGAAAAAGTATGAATCAAAACGAGAGTCAGCCATCTTTAATCTTCGCTAAGGCTCTCTCTTTTCAGCAGTAAACATTTATAACCAACATGATCTCACAAAGTTCCGTGGGATAGTCACGGAATTTTGTGCTAATTTTTCCGTGGCATTCTCACGGATCTCCGCATTTTTTTGTGGCCCTGCTACGGACTTTCTTTTTATCGCTCCTACTCGAGCGATATTGCTTAGGTAACCATAGCAACGTAGGTTTACCTTGTCATTGCTGCTGTTGATATGGATTTTACAGGGAAGCTTTTTAAAAGTCTCTTTACTTCTAAGGTTCAAGCAGCAGGGGAGACTGATAGAAACTTTCTGTTGATACATTAGTGCTCTCATTTGCAGAATTATGCGTGTGCGGTGCTACCAGACCTGATTGCGACCACTTTAGTCAATGTTTATACAGCCGCGGACTTCCCAGAAGCGGCTCATTAAGAAATGCGTCTATATTTGGCGCGCACCGCGTCCAAATCGCAGTTCAAATACAAAATTAAAGTAAAAATGAACATGCTGCATACAGCACCCAGAAACAGACATACGAACGCTATTTTACCCGCTTTTTCCTGTGTGGATGCTGGTCGCGCGCATTGGTCGAAAATAAAAAAATTTAAATAACACAGTCTATTTTTGAAAAGCATTGTTGTAACGCGCGCATTACTAAGACTGTAACGAGTAAAATATTACCAAAAATTTTTCAGTAATGCGTTATATTACTGCGTTACAGCAAAAACGAATATATTACTGTAATGTATTATATTTTGTAATGCGTTACTCTCAACACTGATTATAAAGTGAGCAATTTGTTTGTTTTTCACGTCTGTCAGCTGAGCTATGATTGTTATATTTACATCTATAAACCGTCAAAACCGGCAAATGATGTAAACTTACTACTTGTCCTTTCCTGGTTTTGACTGTACATCCCGTTACAAAGCAACTTAACATGGAAAAAGTCAGATTTTCATGATATCTCCCCTTTAAAGTATTTTTTACTTAAACATATTAGTTGAAAGAACTTTATATTTTTAGGTGTTACCAATTGAAGTGTTTTTTAAGTTTTTCACTTTTTACAGTGAACCTCATGCAGAAACACTTCCAGTATTGTTACTTGACAGACTAGCAGAAGCATTGAAATGTAAGTTAATGTTGTAATTATATATTTTACAGCTGCCAACAGTATTCTTTGACACTGATTAATTTTGGTGTTGTTACTGTTGCTACAGAAATGCCTTTTTTGTTTTTTTGTTTGTTTGTTTTCGTTTGCTTTTCCACTTAAAATTTTTACTTGAAGTGAGAACATGTAAGTTTAATTGTTTATTTTTTAGGTATTAAAGTATTTTAGGTCTTTTTTTTACCAAATTAAGTAATATTTTACGTTAATCCAACTAACATTAAAAGAGCGCCATTTCAGACATTATTTTCAGGTTGAGGTGGGAAATATCCTAAATCTGAGCATAACAGGTGTATCTTAACCACAAGTGCTGAAAAGTTAAACGTATAAAAAATGTGCAGGTTTGTTCAGAAAGCTTTTTCAAAATGCTTCCCTATTCTCACTAAAGCGATAAACTGTCCAGTGATGAACTGCCTGCTTATTTCTTTTTTAACACAGAATGAGTTTTTTTCACACTTATGTTTATAAAAGCCTCTTTCCAATAGCACAGCTGCCCCTGAGCACCAAGTTGATTTAACATTGCCTTGAAGAGCTTTTCTCAACACACCAAACCACTTCTGTCTGGAGGTAAGGGCAGATGAAGAGAGAGAATGAGAGTCTGTTTGGTGCCTGCTGGTCTCTCTGACCTTGGGCGTGTCTGGCATTGTCTGGTTCGGTTCTTGCTGCATGGGGAGAACCAGTGGAGCTGATCTCCGGCCAGCTCTTTGGTTGAGCTGTACAGCAGAGGCAGAGGTGTGTTAAAGACCATTGGGCCAGGCACCAGAGAAAGTCAACAGGCTTTGGTGAAAATGGGAATTAAGAACACAGTGAACCAATGTATTGCTGGCTAATGTGTGGACACAACTATTCAAACCCGTGAGAACTAACTCTATTGAAGAGTAAGCAAATGCAGATTTTTCTTGTTATTATACTTTGATGCTGCTCATAGGCCAGGCCGTGAGGTTATGATCTCATTCATCTTTTTAAGAGTATGCTGTCTTTATGACTCACTTTCTCTACCCCTTATTTATATCCGTCAAGTTCTCCTCCAAATCCACGGGTAATTACTCTGTCAGTCTTGCTGGATTCCCACCTCACCTCTCCCAACAGAGATGTCAGAGTTTAGACTACAGTTTGATTAGGAAGACAGATCTGAGAGCGGTCTCAGGGTGGAGGCTTTTGAAAACCTGTAGAAAACCTTATGCCGCGACTTGGTTAACTCGGTTAACCTTGTTGCCTTAAGAGGGTGCTGCAAGTCTCTGAACACACTGAACAGTTTATGGTGTTTTTTTTTTCTGGCTACCACTTATATTGAGATCCTAGGGTTAAGGAGTGCTCAGCTTTGCTTTTTTTAGTGTTTAACTGATTTAATTTAAAGTATAATGGGTGCTGTTTGGGAAAAAAGATTTTTGGTCTTAGATAAGAAACTGCAGAAGAATTAAATAGCTGAAGTGGTTTGTTCAGAAACTAGAGCAGTCTGTTATCAATGTATTACAGGCCTGTTTTACTGGGAACCTGTGGCCTATTTTGAATGTTTGATGGACTGTCTGAGGTTGGCAGTACACTAGCAAGAAATATGTAGATACTAGGCAGACATACGAGGAAATTATGGATCACGTGTATAATACCTAATAATATTGCCTATTCACATAATTCACTAAATAAAAAGTTTTAACTTTCTTGCTTGTGGAAAAAGCTTCTTAGGACAAATTAAAGGTACATTGTGTAACTTTTAGAAGGATCTTTTGACAGCAGTGCAATATAATATACATAACTATATTATTAGTGGTGTATTAAAACCTGACAAAAAGAACTATATTGTTTAATTACCTTAAAATTAGATGTTTTATTTACATACACCGTGACTCCCCTCACATGGAAGTCGTCACATCCCTAAACTGTTAGAGCGCATTTTGTCACTACGTTGTCTCAGACGATGACATGTTTGTCCTGTGGCGGCTACCGTAGCTTTGTATTTTAAAAGGGAATGGTGAGCTATATGGAATAAACTATTGGTTGCGATTCACAATCTCACCAGTAGATGCCGCAAAAAACCTACACAGTGCACCTTTAATGCGAAAGTTACAAACCGTTTTGTGTTTATCAAATATAACACTGGATTGCAGAACTTGTTCTGTAGCTTTTTTGACAAAGTATATAAAGAGTTTGGTTCTAAATTGCAATAAATCCATTTTGACTAATTTCGGTAAAATCGTGTTTTCTATACCAAGAAATTGACAAGATGAAAACCACTATTTTCAAACTTTCACATAGCATCTTTAGGTTATAATAACATAAAAAATTCTAATTCATTATTTGATTTTCAAAGATTTATTATAAAAACTTATTTTTTTCTGCAAAATGCAATAAATCTATTGAATCAATATAGAAATGTGCATTTATCTTTGCCATGTTTTATTCATTTAGTTGACTAGTGGTATGCACTGATTAAACAAATAAACATTAATGGCATAAATCAAAACACTTACTTTGTCATATTAAGAACACTGTTATTGCTGCTGTCATCCTTGGGACGTCGTCGCTGAACTTTTTTGACAGCGATCAGCTGTAAAATGTTTTGGTCCTGCTTGATTTTAGTTGACTTCAAGTAAAATAATGGAAAGTTATATATAAGATCCCCTGGGGTCAATGTGTTAGCATGACAGAAGCTTGATGCTGTAGGGAGAACAACCAACGACAGCATTTTTCCTTCGCCTGATTTTTCCTTCTTTCCGCCACAGAAAACCAGGTTTATCAATGCCATCAAAAGTATTATTTTGTTTTCATTTGTTTGTTGATCACGAAGTACAAAGTAGATGAGGAAAACTAGGATTCTGTGTGTATTCAAAGCACCACCCTTATTGTTTACAATGCATGGAATGGTGCGCTGTGATTGGTTAAGCAGATTTATTGCATTCTGCAGAGGAGGAAGCCTGGCGTTTATCGCATTTTGGGAAAAAGGGAGAAAAGATGACAGAATAACACGGCGGATGTTGGATTTTGCGTAAAATTTAAGAATTTACTTTTTAATATTGACCTGATACAATACTGAATTTGGTAGTAACTAATAAAAAAGGTGTTTATCGCCTTTATGGACTTGACCCATATTTCTCAAAAGAGATCATGTTCAATATCCTAAAGATCTTGTAAAATTGCATACATTCGATGTATAAGACGAGGGACACTAAAAGAAAGAGAGAGAAATGCATCAAGAAACAACTGTCAAGTTTGATGCATTGTGTTTGTGTGATGTGTAAAACTGCTGATGACTCTTCTGCTTTGAGTTTAATGGCATACCTTTGCAGTAGCATATTGCAGTGTCAACATATCCTGTTTCCTATTTCTGGGTGTCTTTTACTTCTGATATTGTATCAGTAGCTGATGGCAATCTCTGGCCTTTCCTTTCCATAGGGAAATCAATAGTGGATCTATCTATCTCTGTTCTGCTGACTGAAAATATTGCAGAGGGTTTGTAAGTTATCATTGTACTAAACTACCTTTGTCGCCATTCAGTCTTTTTCGTTTCCAGTGGCCCCCAAATTATTAAACATTTAAAGTGTCGTCAGCAAAGTTTCTGTACATGAAAGAAATGAATAATATTTAACTTGCATGAGATGAAGACACCTTTTCTTGAACTACGTAGCTTAGGTGCTGTTTTAGATAATGTACATGTAGAATGACCACAGGTGTAGTTCATCACAGTAGTATTGTTACTGCACTGTTCCCCAAATCGCATAGGCAGAGTTTATTGGGGGCACTGCCCCCAGACCAGAGCCAATTATGATTTTTGTAATAGGTACACTCTCAGAAAAAAACGGACAAAAGTTGTCACTGGGACAGAACCCTTTCAAAAAATGTACACCCTTGTACCCAAAAAGTGCATATTAGTACTTCAAAGGTACATATTAGCAGTTCAAAGATGCATATTTGTACCTAAATGGCACATATTAGGACTTTTTTTAAAGGGTACTGCCCCAGTGACAGCTTTGTACCTTTAATTTTGACAGTGTAGACAGTAACTTAAGGCTAAATAGTTTTTTAAATTGTAAAAAAAACAATGAACAACTCTCTCGGTAATTTCAAAGTATTGCAGTACCCTTGTTTGCTGGCAGGTGCCCCCCAAGCACGTTTTTAGTTCACTGGGGCAAATATCGACCACAGTTACTTCTCATTATCTACAGGTAATTGATCACATGAGAGATTAACTTTCTTTCTGTCCATTGACTATTAAGATTGGCTGGAAAAATCAATAAGAAAATAATAATGTTTTAGAGAAGGTGATAAAAGCCCTTTGAATACCCGGTACTACCCCGCATGTACTGAACTGAGGAGCAGTTAAATGGCCCCCTCTGCAGGCTGAAGAAAAGTGCAGTTAACATTTACATTTTATCAATTCAGCACATACTTCAAACTAAAGTGAATTACAGTCCATTCAACATTCACCATTTACATTAGCAGAGTTACAGTTTAATTTATCATTTAAAATGCAAAAAACAACTTTAAGCTTTTCAGAAACATTAGCTGTCCAAACTAAAAACAACTTGTACTTATAGATCTTAAAATACATCGGTGCCCTTTGTTTTGCCTCAAAATGCACACAGGTAATGTTTTTAGTAAGACATGTTTGTTAAAACTACTTATTTTTCCTAATTAAACTAAGGCCTGGTCCTGGATAAAGCTAATCCCTGTCCGGGAAACCGCCACATAAAGGTTGCTGCACTCTTAAAATGTCTGGATTATTTTTAATCCATAATGAGTATATATTGGACAGAACACACAGCTGAGTTAAAATCGACTGGGTTATTAACCCATGGTTGCATAACAACAACCCAACATTAGGTCATTTTTAACCCAGCACGTGCTCTGTCCAATATTTACCCATTATGGGTTAAAAATAACCCAGCTATTTTTTTTGTGTGTGTGTATTTGATTTATTAATAAAATAAATATGTGGATGTTTTTGTTATACACAGGTATGGGATGAACTGCCTAATCCAGTTTGAGGACTTTGCCAACGTCAACGCCTTCCGTCTTCTAAACAAATACAGAAACAAGTACCTCACGTTCAATGATGACATACAAGGTGCGAACATGATGGACACATATACACTTCAATCGTCTTCATTTTACAAATTACACAACACCCACAGTAAATTCAGTATAACTGAGACTCAGTGTTGTGCTAATGGAGATCCCATTACCACATCATTAGTCAGTATGAATGAAGCTCTGGATGTAGGTGATTTATGTGAAATAACATTGCTAAAGTAGTCTTATTATACCTGATTACGGAATTCAGGGATTTTTAAAAGAAACATTTTAAGTAACCAAACATCAATCAAACTACCTCTCGAACTGATTCGATTGCAGATGGTATTATGGCTCCAGGCTGGGTGCTTAGATTGTCATGTTGAGATAATTTTGTTATTTTGTACTGTAAGTGATCAAATCAGACCTGTCTAATCAGTAGTATCCGGTAAATGTTAAGCGGTTGCTATAGTAATGATGTGAGCATCAGCGCATTGACAAGACACAAACAAATCTCATACAAATGAAAGCAGCTGTTTTAATACAGTAAACAATACATGTGTTGTCACGTGTTTGGGATCATTTGCATGCTTTTAGGATGTGTCTGGGATCATATGCATGGGATTTTACACCTTTCTTGCTGTTCAGACTTAAAAATAGCTAAATATATTTCAGTCTACTAAACCAAACTTTGGAAATTTGATGCCTTAACAAATCCATATAGCTGAAGTCTCTAATCAGTTATTCTTAATTTAGCAAATTGCAAACCAAAACAACTACCACTTTACCTAAAAAGTTAGATCATAAAAACCTATGACAGAAATGTATTTGTGTTTGCCTCCTACAGGTACTGCTGCAGTGGCCGTGGCCGGACTGCTGGCTGCCCTTCGCATTACCAAGAGCAAAATGTCAGACCATACAATTGTGTTTCAAGGTGCTGGAGAGGTGTGTGTGCTTGTTACACATGTGCAAATTGTGTTTCGGCATTACAGTGTTTAAAAAACCCATAATGATTACTAACAACGCTGCTAACAACAGACCAGGGGCCTCATTTATAAAGCTTTCCACAAAACAGGGCTGGAAACGTGCGTACGCCAGTTCCTCCGCAAAGGTTGTGATCTATAAAAAAACAAACTTGATGGGAGAATGGGCTTGCAGGGTGGGATCTGAGAATGATTCATGTACGCACACTTGCAGGTGATTTTTGATTTATAAAGAGAACATTTAAGTATTTTTTGGCATATGCCATTCCTGGCTTTTGTGCATACGTTTTTAGTAAGGATCCTACGCACAGTTTTATAAATGAGACCCCAGGACGTCAGTTTTCCATTTTAAACAAGGGAGTTTAATTGATCTCTACAGAGCAGTTGTTTTGTAACTAAACTTTGTAGAGCTGGACCATACTGTACAAATAAACCGTAATACTTGAAAGGTAAATAAATATTTATATAGACACCCAGCACAAAGGCACAAATAATTATTTTGTATAGGAATAAAACAACAAGTATTTACTAATTTAACACTCGGTTGAATTCTCTATTTTTTATGTTCTTCAAACAAACGTTTTTATAGAAGCGTAGTGAAGTTCACACAAGTTTGGCCTGTTCAGATGACTGAATGTATATATTTGTGACCTTGTCTGTGCAATCCAAGATAAAGTCTTATAATCCTGATATGAGATTATGAGCATTAAAATTTGATTTCAATCTATAATTTCACTATTTTTACCTTACTCAGTCAATATTAAAGATATCAAGGTTATTTTTCACACAGTCTTCTTTACACTATGAAGGACGATTTTAGATTAACAGTATATCACACAGTTTTCAAATATTGGATTTTCAAATGACATATTGGCTTTTTCATGTTATCAGGCTGCAATGGGCATAGCTGACCTCATCGTCATGGCGATGGAGAAGGAGGGGCTTCCTCAAGAGCAGTGTTTGAAAAAGATCTGGATGGTGGACTCTAAAGGACTTATCGTGAAGGTTAGATTATATCAGAGTATTTCAGATCATGTTAACATTCACCCGAACCTTATTTTGTTTGTTTGGGAATTTTTACTCGCATTGACGGTTTCAGCAGTACATTACTGGGATGGGTTAAATTCAGAGATCACATTTCGAGTATGCGTTCCAATCTTGACAAACATGTCACTTTCATAGACGTATCACGGTACACTCTAAAAATGGCTGGGTTATTTTTGACCCATAATGGGTAAATATTGGACAGAATACATGCTGGGTTAAAAATTGACCCAATACTTGGGTCAATTTTTAACCCAGCATGTATTCTGTCCAATATTCACCCATTATGGGTCAAAAATAACCCAGCCATTTTTAGAGTGTACACACCTTCCTCCCATAAACTAACAATTTTGCGCAAAGGTAAAATGGTGATGGAGAAGGTCTGTGATCTCTGTCATTTTTCATGCTACCGCTCATCTTCATTGCACTGCAGCCTGGAGCTAAATCCCCAACATCTCGACAAGCATCTTACATGAGAAACTGCTACACAGTCACCATCTGGATTAGCAGCTCTAAGCATGAAAATATATGAATCAAACTTGAAACTTGAAAGCATCTGTGAAAGGACGTGATTGAGTTACATAATGTGTTGTTTCTTCAGCTCATGAAAACAGAGGAAATATTGCATGCGCTCTTTTATTTTTTTAATATTACATTTGGTATCGTTTCTTTCGACCTTTATTTTTTATTAAGTACTATTGACATATACTCTAGTTCAGTGGTCTACAACATGGTGCCCCCACCAGGTTGCCCGCACAGAGTCTGTGAGGTGCCCGCCAAAGCACATTCTATTAATAACTTCAATTGTAATATTTATTTATTTCATATTTTTTATATTAGCTTGTTTTTTATGTATGTTAACATTTTAACAATGATAAAACATCAACAAGTAAAATAAAATAAGTAAAACAATTTTTTTTTAAATAAAGTAGCCATCCAGATTGTTTTATCTATTGTGGTAGCCCTTGCTCACAAAAAGGTTGGAAACCCCTGCTCTAGGTAAATAATTTTGAAGTACAATGGATTTGTGCTTTAATTATTTAAAGGCGGAGTCCACGATGTTTGAAAAACGCTTTGGAAAAGGAGACGGGACGACTACCAAAACACACTTATAGCCAATCAGCAGTAAGGAGCGTGTCTACTAACCGACATCCTTGCCAGGTTGCGTATATGTGGGGCGGGTCTATCAACAGAAGGTCCAGATTCTATTGGGATAGGGGCGTGTTTGTTTAGGTGATTTCAAATATCAACATTGGCTTTCAAACATCGTGGACTCAGCCTTTAAAAGCAAAAAAGTATAAGTAACATAAAGGGCCCTATTTTAACGATCTAAGCGCATTGTCTAAAGCGCACAGCGCAACGTCTAAATGGGCGTGTCCGAATCCACTTTTGCTAATTTAACGACGGGAAAAATGGTTTGTGAGGTAGCATTTAAAAAAAACATTTAAAAACCGATGCATTTGTTTAAAGCAAAGCATTTATTTACTTACCAGGCTGCAGGAGAAGCAGCACTTTGTGCCTTAACATCTCATAATCGGTCCTCATTTATGTCCAAGAGACTCAATAATAATCTTTTACATTCAATCCTTTAATTTTTCATATTTAAAAGCGTTTTTGTGCTGCTGCGCATTCATGTAATGTGCCGCGTTGTCGTCCCGTTTATAGGCGCGTATTACTAATGCGCTCTTTAAATAACAAAAAAACATATTGCGCCATTGACTTTAGACTTTAGACCAGGTTTTGTTGGTCAATGGCGTAGTCTATTTTAGTTACCTTAAAATAGCAACGCGCCAACAATGTGCCTGAACACACCTTGTTTTCAGACCAGAAAGCCCATGGGTGCAAAAGGGGGCGCAAATGCATTTGCTATTTAAACAACGTGGCGCTAAACGTGAAAATGATAATTGCGCAGGGTGGAAACTAGCAAAAAACACTTGCGTCGCGCATTGCGCTGCATTGCGCGGGTGTGTAAGATAGAGCCCAAAGAGTAAAAAACAAGTGCAGGATGCAAACCTTTTCTTGAAATAGCTTAATTTTTCTTTCCAATTATTAAAAATTCTGTTCCCAAAGTAATTTGAACCTGATAGTTGAACTGTGTCTCTTTAAACAATAATGAGTTTGTTGTGTAATGCAATCACTGTAAATTTAAGGCACTTGTATGATGCTTTTTCTTGCTTACAACTATCTGAAGTATTAAACAATCAGTTCTCTGTCTGATATGTGCAGTATGACTTGCATACATTGATAATCCCAATTTGTCTTCCCCTCTTTATCTCCTACAGGGTCGTGATAACCTCACCCATGAGAAAGAGAGGTTTGCCCATGAACATGCACAAATGAGGAAGCTTGAGGATGTTGTGAAGGAACTGAAGCCTACTGCTATAATTGGTATATAAAAATATACTGTACTGTATATACTGCATATTGCGTAGTAATTCTGGGTCTGTACTGTGTGAAGTCCACACTTAAAGTGGTAAACGTCTGCATCATGCTGATACTTACAATGAACATAAATAGTAGAATATGGAGCAAACAAATGAAATGTCCTGCTGTGTTAAAGCGAGGAGGTGGAAATCGAACTCGGGTTTGATAACAGTGCTAAAATCTACAAGTACCATATCTCTCCATTTATCTCCTCAGGGGTGGCGGCCATCACGGGGGCTTTTACTGAGGAGATCATTAAAACTATGGCAAACATTAACAAGAGACCAATTATCTTCGCTCTGAGCAACCCCACCAGCAAAGCCGAATGTACTGCTGAGCAGTGTTACACACTTACAGAGGTAATTTTAGAGGTGTTTATTTGTGTGAGAAAGTAAAAAGGTTGTTTTTTATGTACAGTTTGTATTTTACATTTCAGGGCAGGGGTATATTTGCTAGCGGGAGTCCTTTTGATCCTGTTACCCTTCCAGATGGCCGAAAGTTCTACCCTGGTCAGGGCAACAATGCCTATGTGTTTCCTGGAGTGGGGTTGGGGGTCACCGCTTGTGCTATGAGACATATTCCTGAGGATATTTTCCTTGTTACGGCTGAGGTGATACAGTAAAATCCTTTTATATTTCTACTAATCTCTCTTTAAGTCTTTATAGCCACCTGCTTCATATGAGGAATTGTATACTGTAGCTCAGCGTTTGCTCCTTCATAACTTAGATTTAATGGAGTTAATGTTTTTTGACATATCGAGTAAATGAGGCATTTGCTGATATATCATGAAAGTATAAAGCTGTAAAGTTGATGTGGAAAGCAAAGCTCAGATACTTAGGTCTAATATGAATTTGATGAGAAATCTTTCAGTTTTTAAAACTGTTAAAAACACGATTGCAGACTTTGGTATTTTGTCAGATATGAGAGGTTTGTGACGTCTTTTTTCAACAGTAAAGAGAAAGAAGATTAGTGGGCTCTGTATCTCAAAAGACTTATTTTGCTCACTATCATAGATTTTTGTTAAGCAGAAAGAGCTAATATATCATACCTGACTCATCTGTCTTATAGGTCATTCTATTATTTTGTTTATTTGTGATCCTTGACCACCAATCAAGTCATAAGGGTATTTTTTATTGATTACATCATCTGAAAGCTGAATTAAAGGATTAGTCAATTTTATAAAAAAAAAATCCAGATAATTTATTCACCACCATGTCATCCAAAATGTTGATGTCTTTTTTTGTTCAGTTGAGAAGAGATTATGGTTTTTGAGGAAAAAATTCCAGGATTTTCCTCATTTTGGTGGACTTTAGTGGACCCCAGCTCTTAGCAGTTTTAATGCAGTTTAAAATTGCAGTTTCGAACGACTCTAAACGATCCCAAACGAGTCATAAGGGTCTTATCTGGTGAAACGATTGTCAAGTTTGGCAAGAAAAATAAAAAATATGTCCTTTTAAAACCACAACTTCTCGTCTTCCTCCGGTTGTGTGACGCACCAGCGCGACCTCACGGAATTGCGTAATGCCGTGAAAAGGTCACGTGTAACATGTGAAACGCACATTTGTGGACGATTTTAAACAATAAACTGACACAAAGACATTAACTAGTATCATTCGACATACAACAACGTCGGAACGGTCCTCTTTCTCCACACTTGTAAACACTGGGGCGTAGTTTCGCATACGTCATCTGTGACCTCTTGACGTCATGGCGTATCGCGTGGGGTCGCGCTGGCTCGTCAACCGACCGGAGAAAGACGAGAAGTTCTGGTTTAAAAGTGCATATTATTTTATATATTTTCCAAAAATTGCTAGATAAGACCCTTATGCCTCGTTTGAGATCGTTTAGATTCCTCTTGAAACTGCAATTTTAAACTGCATTAAAACTGTTGGGGTCCATTAAAGTCCATTAAAATGAGAAAAATCCTGGAATGTTTTCCTCAAAAAACATAATTTCTTTTCGACTGAACAAAGAAAGACATCAACATTTTGGATGACATGGTGGTGAGTAAATTATCTGGATTTATTTTAAGAAAATAAACTAATCCTTTAATAGGCTTTTTATTTATGTATTTTTAAGATAGGACAATATTTAGGCGATAATATATTTTATCGCATAAATATTTAGGTTAAAAAAAGAGAGAATCGGCTTTAAAGTTGTCCAAATGAAAGTCCTTAGCAACACATATTAATATTAAATGATACATTTTTATATATCTACAGTAGGAAATTTACAAAATATCTTTATGAAACATTATCTTTACTTAACCTGTTATACTGGCATCCCTATTTTTGAGCATTTTCTGAAAAACAACAAGCCCAAACTAAAACGGCTGCAGCTCTTTAACTCCATGGTCTATATTTATAATTCTGGCCTTGTTTGAAACTAGACACTTGACATATCTTGCCCAAAAGGCATAACAACTCAGATAGGTATAGGAACAGAGGTAAAATATACATGAAATGACTTGAAATGTATGAATTGTCATGTCAAACATCTGGGGACACCATATAGGTAAACTGAATGTCTGACCATGTTGTGGTTTAATTTGAATCCTTGTAATCGTTTCATGATTGGTTTCTACCCCTGTCCATCCAAACTTTGCTGGCTTTGCATTGGCTGGCATCGTTTTGGCATAAATCAGTCAAAGGCTGATGTGCGCTAAAGACACCTCGCTTACCCAATGTGCGCTTCCAGGACATTTTAAGTTCTTAAACCTTATCTGATTGGACAAATGATTTGTCTGAAATGATCAGAACCATAGGACAAGATATATATATATATATATATATATATATATATATATATATATATATATATATATATATATATATAAGTACAGAGATTCATAATAATATGCGGTCCGTCTGCATTTCATTTAATCCTTTTGACTCCAGTGTATTAATGGCAAAAACAAGCTCAGAACATGAATTTTGAATGTTTTAGCTTTCAAATAATGCAAAGTTTATGATTGTTGATTGAATATTTGAAACAAAGTAAAGAAACCCATAGATACACCCCTAGGGCCCGCCCACGGCCAGTGTGGGTTACAGTTTTTCTCTATTGGTTTGGCTCATTTTTTGAAACAGAAATTACATTCTCAAAACAACAAACCTCCAAACCACTTGGCAATTGTTCGCAACATAATTGAATTTCTCATTTATTTTATCAAATTGCAAATGTCTAAGTACATCTATCAATATCTCAGTACATCTTTGCAAATGAAGCCTACATTTAGCACAATTTCCAAGTGAATAGATCTTGTTGATCTAAACTTAGTGGTTGATTCTCAGTCTAATGGTTGTTCGCTCCAAAATGTGTCAGCGTAATTTCATGTATAAGTCATCACATGCATAATAGTCTGTTCAATTGTCAAAATGAGTCAAGAACATAATATCATGAATACCATGAATCCTTTGAACATTTGATACATTTATTACAGCAATTGACAGTTAGGTGAAACTAAAACTTGACTAACGAAGGAGGAGTTTACGTTTTTGTAGAGAATAATGGCATTGGAAGGAAATGAGACCACTCACATCCTCGTGTTTGTAGATGAAGCTGGCTTAGGGCAGAAAACGTGGCCGAAAACGTGGCCGTAATTTTATTGGCCACTGGGCCACGATGGATGTCCCAGGCCAGCAAGGGGGCAATATAACTATGTGTGCTGCCATATCTGAGAATGATGTGGCCACTCACATCCCCAGTCTTGGCCCATACTATACACAGAAGCTCCTCATCTTATAGTACTGCCTTCATTTTGATTTGATCCCTAAAAATGAGAGAGGTCTCGTAGGGCCTCTACCACAATATGTCAATGTATGGGACAATGTGAATTTCCACCGTGGCCGGCTCATCAGGGCTTGGTTCACTACTCATCCAAGGATGGTCATGGTGTTCCTACCACCTTACTCTCCTTTCCTCAATCCTAATGAGTTTTTCTCCGCTTGGAGGTGGGATGTATGAGCATCGGGTCAAGATCAGAGGTCCCTGCTCCATGCAATGAACACAGTGTGTGAGGATATTACAGAAGATCAGTGTAGGGGATGGTTGCGACATGCATGCTGTTTCTTCCCTTGTTGCATCGCAAGGGAGAATATACACTGTGATGTGGACGAGAATCTGTGGCCAGACAGACAGCAGCATGTGGATGGCCAGGAGGGTGAGGACAGCGACCAGTAAAGAATTATGTAGGCTGCATATTTTTTTTTTGTGTTTATATTACAGAATATTATGCTATATATATATGTTCTTTTTACTCTGATGTATGGAAGTTACTTTGTGGGAATAATAGTGGTTACAATTTCCTTGACAGTATGAGTGCAATGTGTGATGTCAAACCTTGGAGGCTACTCTTACCCTAAAATTCTTTTTTCTGTTTTATACACAACTGTATTCTGTTAGCTAGACAAAAAACAGTATAGTAACCATTGTCAATAAAGGACTGGGCGCTAAGACGGAAAGATGGACATAAGGGATATTTCAATGGTACTCGCCATAGTGACAAAACATCTAAACATTTTGACTTGCAGTGCTTACACAATACCAAAGGGACGAAGCATTTTGGGGGCACTGACTGTTTAAATCAAAAGGATATTTAGTTTTGACACATGAGTGAACTGTTTTTTGAGAGGTATGAGCTTTTGCAGGTGAACCGTGGTGTTGTGCCGAACCATCCACGTTATTTTGACAAAAGCACCAAGGGCCTATTTTTAAGATCTAAGCGCATTGTTTAAAGCGCACAGCGCAACCTCTAAATGGGCGTGTCCGAATCCACTTTTGCTAATTTAACGACGGGAAAAATGGTTTTTGCGCCGAGCGCATGGTCAAAAAGGGTAGGTCCTATTGTAATGGGAGTATTTTGGGCGTAACGTGCAGTAAACCAATGAGAGTCACAGCTCTCATTCCCTTTAAAAGCAAGTTGCGCTGGCACTATGTCTAATCCCTATTTAGCTGACGGACTTTGTAAACTGAAAAACTAAGTGGAGGAAGAAGATCCCCAGTTTAAGATTAATTTAAAATAATTGTGTTGGTTTTCACTTGTATTGAAATTTTTATTTTTTATTAAAACCTTTAAAACCCGTTTTCTTTTAGTCATGGAAGTAAAAAGCAGGCTTGTAATTGCTTTAAATGTATGGCTATCCAATATCATCCAAAAATAATTTACAAGTATGTAAGATAAGGTTTGTACTCTAAAAATACTTTATTTGTAACAAACAGGAGATAAAGAATTTACAAACGGCTCTATGCGCGTTTCAGCACTTTGGACAGCGTTTTTTAGCAAAGTGTTTTTATAAGCATTACTTAAAAATGTTTTTCATCTCACCATATCCACAGGTACAGAGTCATCATATAATAAATCTGTGAGGTAGCATTTAAAAAAAACATTTAAAAACAGATGCATTTGTTTAAAGCAAAGCATTTATTTACTTACCAGGCTGCAGGTGAAGCAGCTCTTTGCGCCTTCTAATGTCTCATAATTAGTCCTCATTTATGTCCAAGAGACTCAATAATAATCTTTTACATTCAATCCTTTAATCTTTCATATTTAAAAGTATTTTTGTGCTGCTGCGCATTCATGTACTTTGTGATAAGCAAACCCGCGTTGTCCTCTCGTTTATAGGCGCATATTACTAATGCGCTCTTTAAATAACATAAAACACATTGCGCCATTGACTTTAGACTTTAGACCAGGTTTTTGTTGGTCAATGGCGTAGTCTATTTTAGTTGCCTCAAAATAGCAACGCGCCAACAATGCGCCTGAACACACCTCGTTTTCAGACCAGAACGCCCATGGGCGCAAAGGGGGCGCAAATGCATTTGCTATTTAAACAACGCGGCGCTAAACGTGAAAATTAGGGTGGAAACTAGCGAAAGACACTTGCGTTGCGCATTGCGCTGCATTGCGCCGGGTGTAAGATAGAGCCCCAAGAGTGTTGAGAATGTCCAGTCTGTTTGAAGAAATGAGCCAAAGCAATTGAGAAGGATATTTGCCATTTTTGTGGCACTGACGCTTTATATGGGAAAGGAATTTAGTTTTGAAGCATGAGTGAACAGTTTTGGGAAATAAATGAGCTTTTGCAAGTGAGCTATAGTGTTGAGCTAAACTGTAAGACTGTTTTGCCAAATGATCTTAGAGTTTTGAGAATGTAATTTCTGTTTCAAGAAATGAGCCAAACCAATGGAGAAAATCTGTAATATACTAATGATTTTTCAAATATTTTGACCTATACCATGTATTATTGGCTATTGCTACAAATATGCCCATGCAAATATGACTGCTTTTGTGTTTTTTCCTATTTTTCTCATTCTTCTAAACTCAGCTTTTCCCACCTCTTTCCCGCATTAATCTCATGTGCTGTGACTGTTTCATTGTCATGTCATAGTCTGTTAAACTTATCTGGGAAGCTGTGCCATGCTTCACCTAAGATCAGTCAGATGGTGCATTAGTCGGTTGCATTAGACGGTCTAAACAAGAGAGACGATTTAAATCCCGGTCAGCCGTTGTCCTGTTGTGACTGAAACTGTCCATTTCGGCATTGAAAGCAGAGGAAACAGGACCACTTGCTGATAAATGTAAAGAAAATTTTTGAGTTCCACTCAAAGGCTTTATGCTCTCAGAGAGCAGCTCTTACTCAGAGACTGATGTTCTCTCAGCATGGGTTGGATCACGTTTCCTGTGGTCTGTAGATGAGTCATGGAAGAGAGAATTTCAAAGGGCAGGGGCAGAATCGTTCTTTCTCCATAATTTCTGGTGATACATGATGCTGTGCAGTTGGTCAGTGTTCGACTGAACCGTCAGTTGTAGGGCTGGAGCAATTCTGCCCTACAAAGGCATATTTTTGATATTTTTGAGACATTCAAGACCTCCTTTATTATTTGCATTAGTATCTTGAGTCAATTTTATGTTTTTTCGAGAAAATAAAAATGAAGAAGCAATTAACTGACAACTGAAACTCACTATAAGTCTAAACTTTAAAGTCATTTTTCTCAGTTTCACACTCTAGCGAGTTAAGGTCTTTTGCCTTTGTAGGGCAGAATTGGTCTCCAATTTTTGTGCCATTTGGGACCCCAGAATGTCTATTGTTGATCTTACATGAGTTAAGGTATACTGTATCAAGTAAAAAATTCTTTAGTCATTTTCATGAGGTTTATTTAATGCTAATACATTTTTACATTTAAATTTACATATAGATAGATAAACCTGCACGCAGGCAGACAGACAGGTGGAAGACCAATATATTCAATTCAATTTAAGTTTATTTATATAGGACTTTTTATAATCTTGCATTGTCTCAATGCAAATTTACATGAAAAAGAACATGGAAAACAGGAAAATTACTAAATAAATGGATGGATGGTTTGATGGATGGATGAATCGATTGATTGATTGATTGATAGATGGATGGATAGATAGATAGATGGATGGATCGATAGAGGGATTGATGAAACGAGGAATGGATGGATAGATGGATGGATGGATAGATGGATGGATGGATCGATCGATCGATAGAGGGTTCAATCGATAGAGGGATGGATAGATAGATGGATCGATCGATCGATAGAGGTATGGATGGATGGATGGATGGATGGATGAATGGATGGAAGGATCGATCAATAGAGGGATGGATGGATAGATAGATGGATTGATAGAGAGATCATTCGATAGAGGGAGGGATGGATGAATGGATCGATGAGGGATGATAGATAGATGGATGGATGGATGGATAGAGGGATTGATCGAACAAGGGATGGATGGATTGATAGAGGGATCGATAGAGGGATGATGGATAGATAGATAGATGGATGTATAGATGGATGGGTCGATCGATAGAGGGATGGATAGATAGATGGATGGATCGATTGATAGAGGGATGGATGGATCGATCAATAGAGGAATGGATTGATAGATAGATGGATGGATCGATAAATGGATCAATCGATAGAGGGATGGATGGATCAATAGAGGGATGATAGATGGATGGATAGGGGGATTGATCGATAGAGGGATGGATGGAGAGATAGATGGATGGATCGATCAATAGAGGGATGGATGGATAAATCGATCAATAGAGGGATCAATCGATAGAGGGATGTATGGATCGATAGAGAGATGATAGATGAATGGATGGATGGATCGATCGATAGAGGGATTGATCGATAGAGGGATGGATGGAGAGATAGATGGATGGATTGATATAGGGATCAATTAATAGAGGGATGGATGGATCGATAGAGGGATGATGGATAGATAGATGAATGGATGGATAGATGGATGGGTCGATCGATAGAGGGATGGATGGATGGATAGATAGATGGATCGATCGATCGATCGAGGGATGGATGGATCGATCAATAGAGGAATGGATTGATAGATAGATGGATGGATCGATAGATGGATCAATCGATAGAGGGATGGATGGATCGATAGAGGGATGATAGATGGATGGATAGGGGGATTGATCGATAGAGGGATAGATGAAGAGGTAGATGGATGGATCGATCAATAGAGGGATGGATGGATAAATCGATCGATAGAGGGATCAATCGATAGAGGGATGTATGGATCGATAGAGAGATGATAGATGAATGGATGGATGGATGGATGGATGGATGGATCGATAGAGGGATTGATCGATAGAGGGATGGATGGAGAGATAGATGGATGGATTGATATAGGGATCAATTAATAGAGGGATGGATGGATCGATAGAGGGATGATAGATGAATGGATGGATCGATAGAGGGATCAATCGATAGAGGGATGAATGGATCAATAGAGGGATGATAGATGAATGGATGGATGGATCGAGGGATAGATCGATAGAGGGATGATAGATGAATGGATGGATGGATCGAGGGATAGATCGATAGAGGGATGGATGGATCGATAGAGGGATGATAGATGAATGGATGGATCGATAGAGGGATCAATCGATAGAGGGATGAATGGATCGATAGAGGGATGATAGATGAATGGATGGATGGATCGAGGGATAGATCGATAGAGGGATGGATGGAGAGATAGATGGATGGATCGATATAGGGATCAATCAATAGAGGGATTGATCGATGGATCAATAGAGAGATGGATGGATGGATCGATTGATAGATGGATAGTTAGAGGGATAGATGGATGGAACGAGGGAGTGATAGAGAGATCTATCGATAGAAGAATCGATCGAGGGATCTATGGATAGATGGATGGATAACTAGAGAGATCGATCGATTGAGGGATGGATGGATGGATAGATGGATGGGAGGATGGATGGATGGATGGATCGATTGATCGATAGATGGATGGTTGGATCGATAGATGGATGGATCGATAGATGATGGATGGATTGATAGATGGATGGATCGATAGATGGATGGATCGATATATGGATGGATGGATCGATAGAGGGATCAATCGATAGAGGGATGAATGGATCGATAGAGGGATGATAGATGAATGGATGGATGGATCGAGGGATAGATCGATAGAGGGATGGATGGAGAGAGATGGATGGATCGATATAGGGATCAATCAATAGAGGGATTGATCGATGGATCAATAGAGAGATGGATGGATGGATCGATTGATAGATGGATAGTTTGAGGGATAGATGGATAGATAGATGGATCGATAGAGCGATCTATCGATAGATGAATCGATAGAGGGATCTATTGATAGATGGATGGATCAATAGAGAGATCGATCGATTGAGGGATGGATGGATGGGAGGATGGATGGATGGATGGATGGATGGATGGATGGATGGATGGATGGATGGATAGATGGATGGATAGATGGATGGATGGATCGATAGATGGATGGATCGATAGATGGATGGATTGATAGATGGATGGATCGATAGATGGATGGATCGATAGATGGATGGATCGATAGATGGATGGATGGATCGATCGAGGGATGGATCGATAGATGGATGGATCGATAGAGGGATAGATAAATCGATGCATGGATGAATCCAGGGATGAATCGATTGATAGATGGATCGATTGATTGATTGATTGATCGATGGAGGGATGGATGGATAGATAGATGGCTGGATCGATAGAGGGATCAATTAATAGAGGGATGGATCGATCGGTCGTTAGAGGGATGGATAGAGGGATCGATGGATAGATGAATGGATCGATAGAGGGATGGATGGATGAATAGATGGATGGATGGATAGAGGGATCGATCGATAGAGAGATGGATCAATAGAGGGATTGATCGATAGGGGGATCGATTGATGGGGGATTGATCGATAGAGGGATAGATGAATCGATGGATGGATGGATGAATCGATGGATGGAAAGATAGATGAATCGATCGATAGATGGATCGATCGATAGAGGGATAAATAGACTATAGATAGACAGATAGAGACAGGCAGACTAGATAGATAGATAGATAGATAGATAGATAGATAGATAGATAGATAGATAGATAGATAGATAGATAGATAGATAGATAGATAGATAGATAGATAGATAGATAGATAGACCATGCAGTATTCTGTACCTCAGAGTCAAACCCTCTGTTAGAGAGATAAAGCTTTTAGTAATTGTTTTTGTCTCCTGTCAATTCTTGATGTAATCACAGACTAAACAAACCCGCTTATTAATCTAAACAACCCACGCCTGTAAACAACTGGACAACAGCAGAATACTAAATGCAAGGTTGTCAAAGAAACTAATTAGCTTTAAACTTTTTAAACTTTAAATATGTGGGTTCAGTATAATTGAGTGTTTTTAGTTCTGATTAATTATAATCATCAGTTTTGCCTGTTTTTTTCCGTAGACTATTGCTGAGCTGGTGACCGAGGAGCATCTCAAAGAGGGACGTCTGTATCCTCCTCTCAGTAACATTCGGGATGTTTCTTTCAGGTTGACTGTGAAGGTTTGTGAGAACTCAAAATGGTCTCAAATTGTAAATGACATCTCAATGACATTTCAGCTTTTATCATTTGCTTTCTTTAATTCATGTAACTACAAAATACAGATTCTGTGTCAGCTTTACCGTAATTGTTTTACATGCACCTTGCTTGACAGATTGTGGAATACGCCTATAAACACAAATTGGCAACAGTCTACCCGGAGCCGCAGGATAAAGAGGCTTTCGTTCGTTCGCTCGTCTACAGCACAGACTATGAAGAATTTGCAGTCAACTCATACAGCTGGCCTGAGAACGCCATGACTGTTCAGACCTGCAAACTTTAACCCTACAGCACCTTCACAAACCACAATGAGATTTATTCACAATGTATTCGTTTGAAATGTGCAAATGAGAGTGTTTATTAACCTATCTGCAAACCAAAAATATTTTAAATAAAATGTTTAAGTCTTTTATCATATATTTGAGGTTGTGTCTCTCATTACAACATTCACTGGATATATAATCTAACAGAATAATATAATGTTTAATAAGTAGTATACTGTAAGTACCTATAGAGTTTTTGAACTACTGTAAGCTTCCAATATGACTCATCTGTCCCAGTTGCTGCACAGGCTTTTATTAGACTTTAATTAAAGAGATCAAGGAGTAAAAATTGGATTGGGATATACTCTAATGCAGGCTGGATTTGAGCATTGTTATATTGTTTGTTTTATTTTATTTAAGAAACTTTTGCTATGCGTCAGTGATATTTAATTTGGTGCACATTGTTCATTATTAAGGATGAATGTAGGAACATAGTTATGGGAACATGCTCATATTATGAATGTCAGTTGGAAAGTAATTAAAGTAATTTTATTTAAGTTGATCCAACTTTTACTTTTTACAGTGTATGCCAATTTAACCTTCATTTAAAAATTATACTAGCACAATTCATTCAACAGATTGTGTGGTACTAGAATTCATTTCGTGTGGTCGAGATAAATAAACGCACAATGCGTTTGAGAAGGTGTATCAGTGAAACTGCAGTAGGAGCAGCAGGCTGTCAATCATAGAAGTGGGTGGGGCACAAAGCCAGACGAACGCATTTAAAGGGAAACACAGATCAGACTGTTTTAGTCAGAGGATGAAAACATGGTGGAAAATGGTCATAAATTACTTAAATTTTTATGTTTTTCTCCATAAGTAGACATCAAGGAACATAATAAAATAAAAAAAAAGTTTACGACCCCTTTAATACAACCCTGGTTTACTCTGATGATTTGGTGTAGCAGTACTGCTAGTATTGCTTTTGATAAAAGTGCCTGCTAAATTATTAAATGTATTGATGTTTATAAAGTTGACATGTTTTACCACAGTATATGATGTGAAAGGTAGGAATTCTAGTTTTTCTCATTCTTGCACTAACAAATGGACAATGGTAAGTAGGTACAGATACTGTATGCAAACTTTTGGTACCAATATGCACTGTTAAAGGTGCAGTGTGTAATTTTTAGAAGGATCTCTTGACAGAAATTCAAAATAATATACAAAACTATATTATCAGTGGTGTATAAAGACCTTACATAATGAACCGTTATGTGTTTATTAACTTAGAACGAGACCTTTTTATCTACATACACAGAGGGTCCCCTTACATAGAAGTCGCCATTTTGTGCCCTTAACGGACAATTTTTTTACCAAGTTGTCTCCGACGATGACATGTTTGTCCAGTGGCGGCTACCGTAGCTTTTCTATGTGTTTCAAAAGTGAGGGGTGAGCAGTGGAATAAGCCGTTGGTTGCAATTTTCAACCTCACCAGTAGATGGCGCTAAAATTTACACACTGCACCTTTAAGGTACTATAAATTCTTTAGGTGCAAAGGTGTAATTATTGAAAGGGTACAGACCTAGTGACAGCTAGGGACCATTTTTCTCATAGTGTGGAATAGGTTACAGGTTGAAAGGTTCCACTGAACATGTGGTCAGAGAAGATAGCTAAGCTAACCCCTAATAATTCTGCATATTGATTTAAAATATTTTTATCAAGACACTTTAATCATTTTAATCACTTTTTATTGTAGAGCCTTTCACTTTGTTTTACCAACTTTATGGAAAATCCTAATGTACAGTTATAGTGTTGTATATGTCTCAGAGTCACTGTTTTGAATAGAAAAACCTTTTTGAAAGATTTTATGTTTTTTGTTTGGTACCCCATGCAGTGAGCAAGTCAAAGGCGACTGTGGTGTTTTTATTGTCTTGTAGCAATTCACCATATGAATTTAATTGCAGGGATATTTTTACATTTAAAAATTGAGATACCCGAGAGCTACAAACTACAACATTTCCACTATTTTTCACCAAAGCTTGACAGACATAGTTGCTGGGATCGATTGTTGGTATTTATTGAAAATAAAACGGTTCTTTTTATCAATACAGGTATGTGCTTCTGTAGTGCAGTTTGTTAAGCTTTGCATTAACAATGCACATCATGGGTTCGATTCTCAAGGAACACGCATACTAGAATAAAGAAATGTATAGATTAAATGCACTGTAGACTTTGGATACACTTTTAAGTCACTTAAGCAAAAAAGCCTTTGTGTGGTTCCTTTATTTGCTACAAGTAAATGGGATGTAATAGGTCTTGTATTTAGAAGAAGAGAAGAATTTTTATCTGTAATATCTTTGTTGCAAGACTCTGTGATGTGCTGCTTTGTTGTTCTTGTACTCAGCAAGGATTTTTTTAATTACGCAACCTTTCATTCACAGTGAAACACCTGCTGAGTATGAGTATTAGGTCAAATGAAGTCTAATGTAAACAAGTTTGTGTGAGTGTTAGGTTAAATGCATTACATTAAAACATCAAAAAGGGACGAACCCATCCCGTTGGGTTGTAATTTAACCCATGCTGAGTTGTTTTAAACCAAAATCCTGGGTTGTTTAAACCCATTGTTGGGTCAAATATAAACATTTTCTGGGTTTATTTAATATAACAGAGGGTTTGTTCCTTTGTGATCCAATGCTAGGTTAAAAATATATATCCCAGGATTTTTTAAGGTGTATAGTGGTTTCAAGCTATACATTGGTGTTGATTTACTGTATGTGTGTCCTTGAACCCATGAGCTTTGCATTGCTAATACAATGCTTGAGTTAGAGAAATAGGAACCTAGGATACACAAAAAAAAAACAACACTGCACTGGCTCAAAAAAGGACGAACACAGCCTGTTTGTTTGTAATTCAACCCAAATTGCTGGATTGTGTTAACCCATTGTTGTGTCAAATGTGAACATTTTCTGGGTTAATTTAATCCAACGGCTATGTTTACCCAAATAGCTGGTGAATGTCTATTAAACAAATCTGTTGGTGTGTGTTTCTGCATAAAAGTTAATTTGAGTAATTAACTTAAATTTACAATTCATTTCAACTTTCTTGATTACTTAGAGTTGTATAAATGATAAAATAAATAAATATATTGTTTTATAATGTTTATAATTTATAGCAACTCTTCACATCACTATGAAAGTTTAATTAATTGTAATTTCAAATTGATTAAACTTACATTTTAGTAATCACTATTAGTTAAAATAAACAAAACGGAATGCAAAGCTGAGCTATAAAACACTGTCTCTCTATAATGGTCTTTCACCTACACTATATCTATAGGCAGCTTATTTACTTATGACCATACTTCATTATCAAAGCAGTACATTGCTTCATGCTAATTTCCTGTCAACAGTGCAAATAAGCAATTACAACATTGTGGTGGTCAGTTTACTAATACAGCAGTTTAATATAAATCCCCACAGTGCATGCCAAAGTTTTGTTAAGGAAATGTATTCCTGCTGGTGTGTTTGATAAAGGCTGTGCAGTGCACTGATAAAAAATGTTCATAAGAGGACAGATTCAGATGTACAGCATTTTGTCCTATTTTCACACATGCTCATTTCCTCCCTTTACCTCGATTACATTTATCTGTAGCACTTAACCGAACAGCTTAAGTTAGATCTATAGTGCTGGTGTATGATTCATAAGAACACTCACCACATACTGTATGGAGTTCACATAGACCAACTCGAATGCCACGATCTTCATTGTTTCCTCTGCACGTTTACATCATGCCTACAGTGAAAAATTACAGTGTTTGAACATGAAGTATGCAAGTATTGCTGCTGTGTCAATAAGGTGCTGAATTACAGATTTATGTTAAAGAAAAGTCAAAGAAATTCTCAGTGTGGGTGAGAACATATAATACACGATCTATAGATCTTTAAGGAGTCTTTGGTAACATACCAAAGGCTTTTCATCTTTTTTATATATAAATATATCTTGCAGTCAATACATAAATCTGATTTATATTGCGATATACCTGTATATATTCAAATACATCAGATTTCTGTGTGGGAACAAAAAAAGTTATCTCTTATAATCTTTTACATGCTGATATATAAACAAGGCAGAAGGTTGTGATCTAAATTGAATGTATTCTTTATGGTGCCCTTGTGAAACACCTTATGTAGGTGTAACCAAGGTAACACTGCAAGAGTTTACCTTTCATTAGGACATCTCCATTAAAGTAGTAACTAGGGAGTTTTTGTGTTCAATAAACGTTGCAGTCCTGTGCTTATTGAAAGAAACAAAAGAAGATTTCAATGCAGGTTTAATGCAGTCCTATGAGGGTATTAAAAAGCGTTTCTCCTCCAAAAGAGCGTTCTTAAGGAGAATGCGTCAGTATGTTGTGCTAGGGTGACTTCAGGTAGATAGGGATAGTTTTTGGCCAGTCATCTCAATGTCAAAAGTATCACAATCTACCTGAATTCCTACTATATTTTGCTAATAATGAATGAAAATTAGAATTTTTAATATTATGATGGCAGAAAAGACACTGTGCGTATGTAGGGATGTTTATATTTTGTGAATCATTATTTTGTTAATAAAGTTAGCAGTGCCAAATCTCTTTTAGTACTGTTTCAACACTGCGAAGAGACCTTTAAATGTAGCTATTTTGTAGGCAACCTGTCGACATATGGAGTGCGTCATGGGCAGCGCGCGAGACGATGCGCGCACGGGCATAAGTGGAGACATCAGTGCGCAGTGCCGGTGAGGAGGATGCTGAAATCGACCTGTCATAAAAATCTAAGTGCCAGGGATACTGTAAGGTTTCACAGCTTTCTTTTCGTACAGAATGAAAAGGAAATGATTTGTTAAACCCATCAGCAGCCTCCAGCTCTGCGTTTTCGCCATGGTGGAGTTGGACCCTGTTGTTTGGAACTTTACGCTCAAATTGGACAATGGATCAAACACTAATGAGAACGTATCTGGATATTCAAGTGATGATTATTATAATATTGTTCACCTCACGGAAACCAAAATCCTTCCCGCGTTTGTTGGATTTCTGTGTTCCACTGGGCTTGTTGGAAATGTTCTCGTCCTGGTCACTATTTTAAGGTAGGTTTGCAGGTTGGTGAAATATAAAACTGTCTAGTATTTTGTTTAGCTTTAACCATTTACTCATACAGGTAGATAACAAGACAAGCTATTTATGCATTTGGTAGACACTTTTAACCAATACTATAGTGCTTTATTAAGTGTTCCTTGGAAATCGTACCCACGACCTTGTCCATCCATCTAATATGAAACAATACATATGAACCATGACCTTCAAAATTCATAAAAATTAAATGTTTCAGTCCCCATGAGTTCTTGGATGTTATGCAGACATGTGTACTGCTGCTTGCAACAGTTTTATTTCTTACGCCTCTCTTGACTCTTTCTGCATTCCTACAAGAAGCTCTTTTTTGTCTTTAATGCAGGTCAGCCAAAAAGACCGTACCAGATGTGTATGTGGGTAACTTGGCTGTAGCCGACCTGGTTCACGTGACCGTCATGCCCTTTCTGATTCATCAGTGGGCACGTGGAGGACACTGGGTCTTTGGCAGCACCCTCTGCAAAATCATCACCTCTCTGGATAACTGCAACCAGGTGGCATGTGCTGCAGTCATGACTGCTATGAGCCTGGACAGGTTTGAAATCAAATACATAATTATCCAGTGCCGGGCTTTGTCTGCAAAGCATCCTTTATGCAATTCTTTCCAATTCAAAGGCTTTTTCTTCACATTATTTACCTTAAATCATGACATATTATGGTTGAATCATCCACAAAGAGTAGCCTAATAGAATCATGTTTCTTTAAACCGTGTGAGCCAAAAAAGGGTTAAAAAAGTTTTAAAAGACACAAATATCTTTTGGCATTTGTATGGTCAAAAGAAAAGCATCCTTTACAATTTTGGAATTGTGCACCACATTACAAAGAATCTCATTCTGTTTTGGACATGAGGGGAAGTAAATGATTACGGAAATCCCAAAATGTGAGTGTGAGAGAGAGAGTTGGGGTCGATCAAAATTGATTTTTCCTAATAAAATTCTAATGAGGTGCTTGGAGCCGAGAGTCAAGCAGGTGTTGTGCACCCTCGTGTGATGAAAAATGATTGCTACTCATTTTTATTCTAATATGGATTATTAATACTTATTCATACTGTTATAAATATTCAACAAAAAGTGAAATGACCTCTCTGAATCATTGATGTTCAATTTAAAATTTGCACCAAGATTAACTGCTCATGCTGTGAAATCTTCAATGAAGGGGGTACAGCAAGGCCACTGGTGCCAGTTGTCAAACAAGAAATAGCTTTTTAATGTTATATGTATCCCCAGGCATTTTGTTCATGTCAGGAAGGGTTATTAGTTTAGGGTTCTGTATCATGAATAGGGTGTATTATAATTGTTTTACTGTTTGCATTGCAAATAATCCATTCAGCAGTCTGTAATACATTTTAAATATGTTTTTGAAATAAGCAGTACAAATATTTGTATTTTCAGCCAAAACTATACTGTAAGTGCAACAGTGTGATTTTGATCTGCCAGGCAGTTAGTAAACCACAAGAGGGCGCACTTGGCGCAATTATTTGGCATTTGACTTTCCATATTCAACCTTATATCCCAATATCAGCAGGAACCTTTGGCAATGTATTCTTTTAACGAATGTTATTTTTGGGTTTAAAAAGACAATTTTAAACGAATAAAGTCAAAACCTTTTCATCATACACTGTTTACCAGTGGACTCATTCCCTGCTACTTTTTCCTTTGAAAACAAGTCGGTTTATACAGATTTTTAAAAACATTAGCAAAAGTCAAGTACAATTATTATAGAAACTATAAAAAAATTGAATTATATATGTAAACAATAATATACAATCACAAAATGTTGTCTAACACTTATTCTCTGATGGTCTGGCAATAAAGTTTATATTATGCATACCGGTATACATTTTATTTATTTACTCCAGATACCTGGCCCTTGTTCATCCATTTCGCCTGTTGAGCCTCAGAACCAGATCGAGGACAATTCGTATTAACCTCTTCGTATGGGCGGCCTCCCTCGTAATGGTCCTACCAGCCTGGATCCACTCCAAAGTTATCCGCTTTAGGGATGGACTGGAAAGCTGCTCACTGAACCTGGTCTCTCCTAAAGAGGTGCTCTGGTAAGTGGTTCTGCTTAACTTGTGCATTATCCCATCTCTTATCATTTATTATTTTAATAACCGTACAGTTGTGCTGCTTTGATGTTAGTCTGTCTTGCACTTTTGGCCGTCCGGTTTCAGTGATGCCATAGAAGAACTTTTTATCTTTTTACCTTTATATAGTCTATAACCGTTTGTACAACATGGTTCTGTGGATGTTGAAGGTTTTTTATGAAACCTGGCAGTAGGCTACGGAGAAGAGCATTTTTGGAATCGGATGTCCTTGACAACAATTCTTAAAAAAATTAAAGGATAGGAAAAATGAGAGAAATGCAGATAAATGCTTCTTTTGTGCCATATAAATTTTTGATTTCTTGTTATCATTTTTAGAAAGTTCAGAAATTCGCAAATTTGGCACTCTAAACAATCAATTAATCTTTATTTGAAATAATAAGTGAACATGAGAAAGGATAAAAGGGATAGTTTACCCAAAAATTAAAATTCTGTCATAATTTAATCACTCTCATGTTGTTACAAACTAAATTTCTTTGTTCTGATAAACACAAAGGAAGATATTTTGTTTGTGAGCCCCATTCACTTCCATAGTAGGATAAAAGAATACTATGGAAGTGAATGGGGCTCAAAAATATTATCTTACTTTATGTTAATCAAAACAAAGACATTTATACAGGTTTGTAACAACAAAAGAGTGATTAAATGATGACAGAATTTTCATTTTTGGGTGAACTTTCCCTTTAAGGGTTTATCTATGTGTATTTTACCCAGATTGACATTATACGTTTGACAGGCCTTTGTGTTTTTAGGTACACAATCTACCAAACCGTGACCTCTTTCTTTCTGCCATTACCTCTAATTTTCACCTGCTATATACTGATTCTGTGTTACACCTGGAAGATGTATCGCAAGAATAAAAAGGCTCACAGGTGAATAAATCTTCATTACTGCTAGCACTGTATATGACAGCATCCTTTCAAGCTAGAATCTTAAAAATTCGCAATTAATTTACAAGGTTGCTTTATCAAAGCATGCGCTACAAACACCAAGGGCATGAAAATGTATTTCCAGGGAACACATAAACTGGTAAAACGTATACCTTGTTTTCACAGCAAGTTAACGGATGAATGCACCTGCCAAATGTACTGTAAACTTGTATTTAATAGATGTCCACTTCAAGTTATAGTTATGCAGTGGGTATAAAAACTTAAACACAGGTTTTATTAAATACTTAAGAGTTATAGATAGATAGATAGATAGATAGATAGATAGATAGATAGATAGATAGATAGATAGATAGATAGATAGATAGATAGATAGATAGATAGATAGATAGATAGATAGATAGATAGATAGATAGATAGATAGATAGAACATTACTTAGGATTTTGGCTACATTTGACCTATGTTCTTTTGTCTTGCACACTTTCAGGTATAGCACCAGCCTGCCTCGAGAACGTATCGTCCGCCTCACTAAAATGGTTCTGGTTCTTGTGGCTGTTTTCCTGGTCAGTGTCGGGCCCTACCATGTGCTTCAGCTTGTTAACCTGAGTGTACCTCGTCCATCATTAGCATACCACACCTGCTACTACCTATCGGTGTGCCTGAGCTACGCAGCCAGCAGTATAAATCCCTTCATCTATATTCTGTTTAGCGGACATTTTCGCCACAGACTGGTTTGTCGGGACACACCCAGCATGCCAAGTGTGGAACGGGAGATTCAGCCACGTTCCAGTTTTTAATCCCACAATTACACACAGTCAAGACTCAAAAAAAGTAACAGGTGCACAAATGTTTTCTCCAGGCTGTTGCAAAAAAAAAAAAAAAAAAAAAAACGGGTAAAACAGGATGTTTAAAGTGTGCATGTTTAATATGCATGGTTACTCTTTTTGCAGCAAACCTATGTTATTATATTGCTTGGTTTATTGTGCATTGTGATGTTGTTGCTCCCTCTACTGTTTCTTTTGAGTAATTGTTTTCACAGCAGCATCCCTGCATGTCAAGTTTGTTTTAAATGCTATAAGGGGGATTTCATAGTGCATTATTTTATAGTGTGCACAAAGAAAACAAACATTTAAAAACATAATAATATTAATAATGTTTAAGGACAAATAAATTATTTACGCCATTGCTTACAATCTACAATCAATGGCACAGTATTTTTATATTTTTATTTATAAGTTGATGTTAAATGTTTTGCAGTTTTCTCTATTGTTCCACGCTTTTGTTCCAGTTTTTAAAAGAAAAAACTGTTTAAGAATCCACTATGTAAGATAACTGCAAATGTACACTGCTGTATGTTTTGGGGCTGTGAGGCACAAGGGTTCATTGATAAGGGAATTTACATGCTACAGACTGCACAATCATTTTTACAAAAAAGAGAAATTAATGTGCAGAAATCTTTAATAACAGTTTGGGATTGTCTGATGTGTGCTGGACCTACAGTAATAATAAAGCTGATGGCATCTGATCAGCATAAAGTGTAGGTTCATTGACCAGACGGGCAGAGATCGAGGGGGTCTGCTGCCAGCTCAGCTCAAAAAAATTGGGATCAATATTTAGACCAGACCAGAGACAGACAGGGTTCGCGTCTGACCTGAAGCATGCCTGTCAGCAATGGCTGGAAACTCAACCCCCATGCTTGCCAAAAGGAAAAGACCAATTCATGTGTACAAAAATACATGTCAATAACAGTGTTTCAGTGTCAACATAGCCTGTCGTCACCATGCATTTCAACAGTATTCGATAAAATATTTCACAAACTGTTATTGTAAGTGATTTCAGTGAAGCAATACATTGCCATTGACCGAGTTCTGTTTTATTTGTTGACATGTTAATATAATGTTATCTTATAATATAGATAAAACGATTAAAAAATTGTCTTTGTTTATATTAGAGGCTTTAAGCCCAAGACCCCCACTATGTTCCATTTAAACTTTTGTTAAAAAGGGTATGAGAATTTTTTTTATTTTTTCTAATTACCAGTTTTCTTAAATGCTAAATATTATTCTGGACTATGCAAGTGGTGACTGTCTGCTGTGGGCAGTGTGACATTGTTTGACCTTGTTACTTCCACCTCAACAGTTTAGCAACCTAACAACAACAACAGTTATGGCACTTGACTTATTCTACTGCTCTTAACACCAACACAAAAGTTAACTACATTGTAAACATCATGAGCTAAATGTAGAAATGTATTTCCTCTTAATATGTTATCATGTTTACATTTCATTTTACTTGAAATCCATGTGTATGTATTAACATAATTTGTAGTTGCTATAATAGATTAATTTAAATATCTTATTTATTTCCATTAGTAATAATGTAGAGGTGAGAACCGAATGCATTTTTCCTATTCATTTCACTGTAAAATAAAATTCCACTTTCATGCATAGGCTCTTTTTCTTGTTATAAAAAAGGACTACATTGAACCATCAGCTGGACATGCAAAAAAGATAAAACTGATTTGATTTCTCACCAGTAGATGGCATGTGCTGTCAATTTTGCCAGCTTTAAGTGTTGGTCGATGCTTTGTAAAATATGCTAAATATACAAGCGTTTAGTCAACCAGTTTAACGTATTTTATAACATCTAAAACACTTCTTTAAGTATTGTATACAAAAATATATCGTAATACTTTTTTCTATCTAATATGGTCAGTTTCATAATATGATTTTTTTTTTCATTATCATGACTTGTAATGAAATTATAATAATTAATGTAATTTTATAGTACACTTATATTAAGTTATAGTGTTATGTTATGTTAATTATAAGGACTTTTAAGCAACTATATTGATAGGCCTCCTTCACCATAAACTAAATTCCGATTAACTTAATTAAAGGAAATACCCGTCTTTAAAACTGGGAAGTTATTGCAGTTTGGCACTCTGACAATGACCCATTTCATCGTATTTATTAAAGATTAATATTTCCCGACTTGTCAGTGCACAGTGTGTGAAGATACACGCGCAGGTTTTCTCTTGTAATGCAATGGTGCGCGCAGGTTTTCCGACAGCTTTGTAGTTTCAGGCGGGTACCGCGCACGGAGAGCACGCGCTAGTGAAAGTCCTGACAGCAGCTTTGTTAATTGAAACAGGCTGCTCGCTTTGTGTGCTGAAAGCCTGATATACAAGATGACAAGTGTGAGCACGAAGTAGAGTCGAGTTTAATTAATTTCCTCTCTCTTTGGGGATCCGTGCTGTGCTCTCAAGTGACCTAACGTGATACTTTTCCAGTCATAATCATAGACATAACAGGTAATTGTAGCTTTTTTTAACAGTTTGTACAGTTCCCTAATACTCTGTTTAATTTTGGCCTACTGTAGAATGAAGAAAACCATAAAGTTTACAAACGTACCTCTACTGGGTAGATGTTGTGACGTCACAACCGTGTTGTTTTGTGTCCTAGGAACTGCCTGACTGAGATATACATCGTTTCCTCGGTAGGTCGAAATCAAGGTTTGATGGTCTGTCCTAATAAATTTCCATCTTCCACTTGACGATCTTCAAAATGACGGTGTGGAAAGTTGTCAATGTTGGACCGTGTCCGTGAGAAAACATGGCAGAAGCAATTAAGCACGTCAGTTGACGGTAAATTTGTTGTCATTATCACGAATGTGTCCTCGACTTCAAAAGCTGATTTTGGTGATATTGTCGGTCATATTTGAAAAAAGGTATCGAAATAGATTTAATTGCTTGATTTTGCATCTCTATCCATTTAAAAAAGTATTTTTCACCAAGCCCACCATGGTCACCGTTTCTTAATCCGAGAGGGCTGCACCTTCCGGAGGTCGCATCTGCATTTGCAGGTTGCATACGTCATCAAGTCTTATTTTAGATTATTAACAATTATAAAGTTGACCATAATTCTTATTTATTCGTAAATAGTTTTAATATGCGTATTACTTGCGAATGTAATGCTCAGTTAACTTTAATAAACCAGGCTTGATGACGTATGCAGCCTGCATATGCGACCTCCGTAGGGCAGGCTGCAGCCTTTGGATTGAGAAAAGGCCCATGTTTTGTTTGCCTGTCCCAGCTGATGTCATTGTACTGTAGGTATTTGTACTATACTGTATTGTACTTGAAAGATGAGCTTTAAAACTGCAGGATGATTCTAACCAAAAACTGAATTAGTAAAACTGATAATATTAATATAGAGTCAAGAGGCCTTATTACCACATACAGTTTGCTCTTCCATATCACTATGCTGCTCAGTTTGTGTAAAGTAACTGTGATGTTTAGTGGGGCAAAAATGTTGGTTTGTCTGTGCAAAAGCATGGTGCACATTGCACATTTCCCGCTCCTAAACCTTCGGCACATGCTCGTGTGGCTTGTGCTGATTATCCAGCCTCCATGACTCCAGATGGATCAACACATGCTG
This sequence comes from Misgurnus anguillicaudatus, assembly GCF_027580225.2. Classification (NCBI taxonomy): domain Eukaryota; kingdom Metazoa; phylum Chordata; class Actinopteri; order Cypriniformes; family Cobitidae; genus Misgurnus; species Misgurnus anguillicaudatus. The sequence continues at coordinate 27,030,783 of NC_073346.2, read as the reverse complement.
AAAATGCGACAAACCAAGACACGTTCTTCCATCTGACCTCAATCTATCACTTCTGTTCTGCTGTAAATGTCAGCTTGCTTCCACTCTCAGATTTCGTAAAATATAATCGTGTTGTCATCTTTTAAATCGGTTTTAACAGCCTCATCAGAGTTTGTTTGCTTTGCATGTTAATTGAATCAGTAAGGGAGGACATTGCTCTAACCTGTTGACATGCTCTTGCTATGGGCATGCTTGCCTGTGAAAGTTCAAGTTGCCCCTAAGCTTTATGGGATTAAAGTTTACTGGTAAAGCTCTTTTTGGTTTATAGACTTTTTTTGTGTGAATTGAATAGTGAATGGTTTTGTAACCATAAAAGCTTTGTATTACATTACACAACTTAGGCTGTATGTGATCAGATTAACCCTAGCAGCAGGTTAGAAGACAAAGGGCGCAAAAAATCACCTGTACAGAATACGAGCTGGACTGCTTTAATGGTTTTCAAACGATTACATGCATTCTAATAGAGCGCATTAACATGCATGTGTTTGAAACAATAGCTTTCCCAATTGTTTTTCCATTCTTTATTAATGCCGTAATTCAATGCAAAATGATTGACTGCCAAGTTTTGTGAACATCAAAGCTTTTTTAATCATTTTCCCCTAACCAAAAACCCCATTAAATTAACATGCATATTGAATCTTTTGCCCAATAAGTTGCTTAATGAATTATGAGGGGCATTGACGGCAGACAGAGCCTCATATTAATGTCAGAATTAGACCTTAAATATATTATGTGTGTGTGTTCATGTGAGATCAGGCAGAGGTAGTGTGTGTGGTATGAGTGAGATCTCCAGTGCTCTTCATGCCCTGTTAATAACCTGGTCTGCTTTGATGTGGCACTGTGGAGCGAGGTGGCTCTTTCTCTGCATCACTTGTGGCATGTAAATCCAGGCAGCGTTTTATCCCCTTACCTGCTCAAGGGGTGACTGGAGTTGCTCAGATAGGGTGCATGCACTTATTTGTAGTTCTGACATCACGTGAGCTACCCAGTGAGCCAACCAGAAAGACTTTTTGAAGAATGTTAATATATGTGTGCGTTTTTCTTTTATTTAATGTTTATTAAATTATAAATTTAACAGATGCTAAAGCATCTTACAGTGCATTCAAGGTATACTTTTTTTTAGCGTGCCATGTGTTATTTCTGATATCAAACCCATGATCTTTGCACTGTTAATAAACTCTTAACTTGCTTGAAACATCTATTGTCAGTGGTGTCCACCACGTACCTGGAGTTAAAGAGCTTCCATGACTCGAGATCAGTCATGGTCAGAGCATCTCTTATGCAATCTTACACTAGCCGAAATGCAGGTCACAAAGCAATTGGTCTTTTAAGATCACATTTGTTGTCTTGTGCTAACCCGGAGGAAGCACATCTGATCACCCTCTTGACCTTGAGAAGAATGGCCTTCCAGACCAGTCCCTGCTACACATTACCATTTAAATGGACCTAGAAGAAGGTTAGGTCAGTTTATTTGATGTTGAAATGCAAACAGAGATCAAATAAGAGATCTCACAGTGGCCTATATTTACAGTAGTCGGTCTTAGATTGGTGTGTTAGGTGGTAGAGGTGGAGCGTATTGTCTGTGTGTATGTGTTAGATGAGAGAGTTTTGTAGGAGAGAAGAGCACATTGTCTATTTGTTCTGCTAGGTGCTCATGGGTAGATGGCTCATTAACCATTGTGGCCTGGTACAATAGCCGAGAGCGCCGTCTACATGAGTACAACAAGTCCCGCACAATACCTGTAAACACCTAGCGGCTTAATTGAAACTGGCCTCTGGGATCACCAGGCTGTCATAACAATAATAGACCTGTGTAGGTGCATAATATCAAAATTATAGAAGCTTGGTGATGGACAGTACATGTGTGATTGCAGTTTCTCCAGTTTAATTTACCAGTTGATGGCATTTCAACATCCAGTTGTGGTGTTTAAGGAGGAGTAGCAGCATACAGTATGTATGTTGGGATATACAGTGAGGAAAATAAGTATTTGTACACCCTGCTATTTTGCAAGTTCTCCCACTTAGAAATCATGGAGGGATCTAAAATTGTCATCGTAGGTGCATGTCCACTGTGTGAGAGACATAATCTAAAAAAAATCCAGAAATCACAATGTATGGTTTTTTTTAAATTTATTTGTATAATACAGCTGCAAATAAGTATTTGGACACCTGAGAAAGTCAATGTTAATATTTGGTACAGTAGCCTTTGTTTGCAATTACAGAGGTTAAACGTTTCCTGTAGTTTTTCACCAGGTTTGCACACACTGCAGGAAGGATTTTGGCCCACTCCTCCACACAGATCTTCTCTAGATCAGTTTCTGGCCTGTCACTGAGAAACAAGGAGTTTGAGCTCCCTCCAAAGTTTCTCTGTTGGGTTTAGGTCTGGAGGCTGGCTAGCCACGCCAGAACCTTGATATGCTTCTTACAGAGCCACTCCTTGGTTATCCTGGCTGTGTGCTTCGGGTCATTTTCATGTTGGAAGACCCAACCTCGACCCATCTTCAATGCTCTAACTGAGGGAAGGAGGTTGTTCCCCGAAATCTCGCAATACATGGCCCCGGTCATCCTCTCCTTAATACAGTGCAGTTGCCCTGTCCCATGTGCAGAAAAACACCCCAAAGCATGATGCTACCACCCACATGCTTCACAGTAGGGATGGTGTTCTTGGGATGGTGTTCTTGGGATGGTACTCATCATTCTTTTTCCTCCAAACACGTTTAGTGGAATTATGACCAAAAAGTTATATTTTGGTCTCATCTGACCACATGACTTTCTCCCATGACTCCTCTGGATCATCTAAATGGTCATTGGCAAACTTAAGGCGGGCCTGGACATGTGCTGGTTTAAGCAGGGGTACCTTCCGTGCCATGCATGATTTCAAACCATGACGTCTTAGTGTATTACCAGCAGTAACCTTGAAACTGTGGTCCCAGCTCTTTTCAGGTCATTAACCAGCTCGTCCTGTGTAGTTCTGGGCTGATTTCTCACCTTTCTTATGATCATTGAAACCCCACGAGGTGAAATCTTAAATGGAGCCCCAGTCCGAGGGAGATTGGCAGTCACGTTTAGCTTCTTCCATTTTCTAATGATTGCTCCAATAGTGGACCTTTTTTACCAAGCTGCTTGGTATTTCCCCGTAGCCCTTTCCAGCCTTGTGGAGGTGTACAATTTTGTCTGTAGTGTCTTTGGACAGCTCTTTGGTCTTGGCCATGTTAGTAGTTGGATTCTTACTGATTGTATGGGGTGGTGGACAGGTTTCTTTATTCAGCTAACGACCTCAAACAGGTGCATCTACTTTAGGATAATAAATGGAGTGGAGGTGGACATTTTAAAGGCAGACTAACAGGTCTGTAAGGGTCAGAACTCTAGGTGATATACAGGTGTTCAAATACTTATTTGCAGCTGCATCATACAAATAAATTAAAAAATAAAATAAAATAAAATCATATATTGTGACTTCTGGATTTTCTTGTTTTAGATTATGTCACTCACAGTGGACATGCACCTACGATGCCAATTTCAGACCCGTCCATGATTTCTAAGTGGGAGAACTTGCAAAATAGCAGGGTGTTCAAATACTTTTTTCCCTTACTGTAGATAATTTATTATAGCATGTTAAAATTGCCACTTTTTAGGTTTTGATAAAAATATGCCGTTTCGGGGTCTGTCCTTTAAAATGCAAATGAGTTGATCTCTGCACTAAATGGCAGTGCCGTGGTTGGATAGTCCAGATTAAGGGGCAGTATTATCCCCTTCTGACATCACAAGGAGAGCAATATTTCAATGACCTATTTTGACCTAAGTTACTGGGTTGATCTTTTCCATTTTCTAGGTTGACAGAAGCACTGGGGACCCAATTATAGCACTTAAACATGGAAAAAGTATGATTTTTTGTGATATATCCCCTTTAAAACTCATCTTTGAGCATTATGATAGCATATATAAAAGTTTTACCTGTTACAGTAATTTCTTTATGGTTTTGCTTGAATGTAACTCTACTCACTTGTCTCATTTAGTATACACGGTTCTATTGCAAATTTGTCCCTGCCTCCACTCTTTTGCACCACCTTGGACCATAGATATATAAGTTAAATAGATGCTGCATTTTCAGACACATAACTGCTACATTCTAAAAAATACTTTGCTGCCTTAACATTTTTTGTTAAATCAACTCAGATTTACAAGTCATGTCAACAGAGATGAGTTGTCACAACTTATAAAATATAGTTGAGAAAAGTCAACTTAATTTTATAAGTTATAACAACTCACCTGTAGTTAAAACAACGCGTCTCTAGTCAAGATAAATAATAGTAAGTTGAAATGTAAGTTGAAAATAGTAAGTTGCAGCAGAGCTGGAGCAGCTGTGCTGCAATAATTTTAGCACTGAGTCTATGCGGCATATCCATACAAAATATATATAACTGGAACTACTGATCGATACGTTCCATGCATATCTACTGTATTGATATGATTAGTTACATGTTTGTGACTTGGAAATCAAGGCGATTTTAAACTCCAGGATTAAGACCATCTCCGATTTTATGGCGAAAATACTCAGCAAAGGTGTTGAATGATGAATTTGCACATCGCTTCTCTTTAAACATGAGCTTGGACATAAGTACCACTTTAAAAGTGAGAGAGAGAGAAAGCACTGTATGTTGTAGCAGGTGCTTCTAGCTAAGAAGCCAACACAGCCTTTTCTTCGCTCGTAAGGTCTTGCCAGCTCCACTGAAGAGTTCATTCGTAAATGCCCTTACTGACATCCGCCACTTGTTTTGAAGTGGGTTATGTATTACAGTGGCGGTGTTGCTGGTTTCTGGGTCGTCCGGCTGAGGATGACCTGGGGCAAAAAACACTGGTCAGAGATCTCATAGGCCATGACCTAAGGCAGTGGTAAACTAAGGCAGGTCTTTGGCCCAGCAGTGCCACGTTACATTTAAGCAAGTCCCTGTGATAGACCTCGCTACTTGGTTCGTAAGTTATTGGCTCTGAATGGTACTAATACGCTGGGCTGGTTGATGCGGGTTGGAACTCTGGTGCCCCATTTAACCTAGCCAGGAGGATCATATCGGGTTAGAAGTTTAGGCTGTGAATGTGGACTGACCTGAGGTGATGTGAGGTCTTTCCTACCGTGACTCAACACTGCAATAAAGATTATTAGAATAATAGAGAGTGAGATGCTTGGAGCACTTGCTCAGAGCAGGTTTTGAAAAACTTGGCTTTCTTATACAAACACATTTATGGTAAGGTGTTGGTAACCGTTTAACTAAACTGACCAGGTTTGTGTGTTAAATCTCACAGCTGCTAAATTTGTGGAATTAGGCAGCTTAGTTAGAAATTAGTTTCGGATCTCTTCATAAACTATTTAAGCAAAAGTTGTTGTTTCATGTCCCTGCTGTATTGTAAATTTAGATAGTAAATGTCTCAAGTGTTCAAACAATATATTAATAGAATGAGTACATAAACATCTTTGGCTTTACTTTGTATCGTCAAGAATCTCACTTGTTATGAAGAACCAAATGAAAGCTGGTGTCTCATTCAGTTATGTCCTCAGGACATGTACCCTTTAGGCCCCTTTTTCTGGCTTCGTCTCACAATGCTAATTGGGTCTCGTCTCACACCAGGTTGATTGGACATGACACTTAGTGCAGGGCGAGAGCTCCAAAACTCACTGGAGCAAATAGAGGAAAAAAACAACCACAATTGAATTACTGACCAGTAAATTTGGTAATTATGGTCTATTAGCCCAAGCACGGAGAGGTGTGAAGGCGATCCCAAGCAACACGCCTCAAATGAGTCTTCTGACACTTTGACCTAGATTACCCAGAGGAGGTGTTTCATGAACAGTTGACAATGGTGGCAGTCGCTCTAGGCTCCATTAATTATTATAATACTCTATTATTTAAAAAATACAACGTGTGACCCTAACTCGATGATTCTTACGAAATCCAGATTTAGAAGGTTCCATGCATCAGAATTTTTAAAAAGCCCTTCAAGCCAATTTTTTGCACATATAAGATTTCTTCTTACGAACTTATTATAATCATTATTTTTGGAGGATTTAAAAAAATATTTCCTATAAAGTTATTTAAATTTTTTAGATTATCATTATCAAAAATGATCATTACCGCAACATGATAGTACATTAAATATATGCATTTACCAGTCCTTCCAGAAAATAGTTTTTTGTGATTGTTGCGGGCAAAAATCCTCGATTTTGCTGCACGTTTTCTTAAAAAATGCGATGGAATATGCAGGATATTTATGCAATTTATGTGATGGAATTGCGGCAATTTGCGAAAATTGCAGAACTTGCAAAAACTGCGGAAACTTGCAAAAGCTGCAATGATGTTCACGTCACATAATCACGTCACTTCATAACGTTCCCATGGCAATAGAGGACACGGCTGCGCTTTTGGGAAGTAAATGCAACATTTTTCAACTTTCTGCTAATATATATGTGACTTTTTGCTACGAAAATGCGGAGATTATGAAATCAAGCAAGCCCCGCAAATTTTGTGCGCGGAAATATGTAATTAATGCGGTGAAAGTGCGTCGTATTTGGAAAAAATGCAGCCCCGCATAAATATGCGGACTTTGGCTGATTATGCAATATATCGCGCGATTGCACAATCGCGTTTTTCTGGAGGGACTGATTTACAAACTTACAAAATTACGTGTTTCGGTAATGAGAACTAAAAAGTTGTCTGTACAATGACAAACACAATTTTAACTTTTATCTGGAGAGAAAAAATAAGAACTGCTTACCTGGTAGCCATCTTGAGTGTCACAGTCAATTATGTCCCTTCCAACAATTGTTTTTTTGAAAATGTTAGTTCCTTGAGGGCTTAAACAATGATTGAAATTGTTATGGAGGATGAGAAAATTGGTCTTGGACACATTTATATTCCTTATTATTGTCACTATACATTTACCAATGATCACCAAACACCACATGTTTCTTTACTGAAATGTTTATAGTATAACATGCACTGCTTTTATAACAAGCTTTTTTTTTTTAGATTTTTTAATATTTCCATGTCAAAGAACCCAAATCCAGAAATGGACACGTGGTAATGAAAATTTTTCCTTAAATGTGGAAAAAACAACAAAATTGGTTTTTATTATCTCATTTGAAATCCTGTTCAAAATAGTACATGAAGAGATGTTTGTAACTGTATATTATTTTTATAGCATTTACTTTTATTATCAAAATGTTTCATGACACCTCGCAAGTCTAATTTTGCGAGAATCACCCATTTGTGTCTAATGATTTAATTATTAGATTAAGAGGATCAGAGTTTCGTTATTGATTTTAATATTTGAATATTATGGCCTTCCTCATGTTAAATATATCAGTGTTATATTTTCACAGAATGTTCTTTACATTTATATAGGATGATTTTGTTTAGAAAACAGTAAATCATAAAAATGACTTGAGCTGGGTTTTCACAGGCAGGGTCACATATGTTGAAATATTTAATATCAACACCTTAAAATAGTTTTAACAAATATTACACTTATTCATCAGAACAATGCTGTTTATAAAAAAATTTTATTAATAAAAAAGTAGAAGATGCCCCAAACCATGTCGATCTCACCCTTAAGAGAACTCTTTAAAACAAGGCACCAAATTATCTGCCTGACCCCAAATAAACTTCTCAAAGCCTTTCAGAAATTACATTTGTAAAACTTCAAAAAAAAGCAATAGCATTTCTGTAGTGGCTGGTTGAGATCTTTATAGTAGACCTTTTCCATGACCCTCATTTTCTCACTGTCACTTGTTTGTTATGTCCTGTCCCTGAGTTGAACCTTGTTGGGACAAACCAGGTCATATCATCCTGCGATCTAGAGGAGTAGAAAGACGAATATTCTCACATAAGGTCAAGTGCATATCAGCACTACTTTAAAAACTATTCTACTGTGTGACCTTTTGTTCTGCTTGTGGCTTCCACCTCTTCTTTAAAAACCTCAAACAGTTTGAGAGCAATATATCAATTAAAAAGCTCCCCTTGTCCTTTCGGAGGGGGCAGGGGTGCAGGTCCAAATATTTACATTAGAGCATATCAGCTTCACGGCTGTGTGGCGGAGCGGAGAGAAGGGCAATTTGGTGCAGCAGCGAGGCCATTAACAGAGTTAAATGTCTAGAAAGAATCTGGACCAGACAGCTTTCTACACAGGACCACTAGACCGCAACCACAAAGCTGGATAAATACCTTTGCTGTGCAGTAAATACAGTCACGGACAAAGACTTCCGATCAGGTTGCAAATTAGTTTGTTGAGGAAACCCCTTTTTTGGGGTAGGATTTATAGGACATGAGGAGGTGTGTGTGTGTATGAGGTGTGTGTGTGTGGAATGTTTTGTATCCCTGTGGGGACTTCAACCAGAACACACCCCTACTCATGGGCACTTATATCACTGTGGGTGTGTAAATTGAGGTCCCCACAGGTAAGCAATCTTAAAACATTGTACAGAATGATGATTTTTAAAAATCTTAAAATGCAGAAAGTTTTCAGTAGGTTTAGGGATTGGGTTAGGGGAAGGATATACAACATACAGTTTGAACCGAATAAAAACCATTATAGAAAACCATTATGGAAGTCCCCGTATAAAAACCCGTATGTGTCTGTGTGTGTATCATATTGGTTAATCTTATATTTTAAGAAGAAATGTGTACCCAAAAGTGAGCAAAAGCTGACAAACGCGTCCTCATTTGTAAAAACGCTATATACTAATATAGTAAATAAAGTTTTATTAATTATTAAAAATACAGAAATTTCTGTTAAACAATAACAATAAAAGTCTATGAGTATTTAAGTCTACAATTTGTAAAGTCCTTATTTAAATAAGTAAATTAAGTGTGTGTGTGTGTGTGTGTGTGTGTGTGTGTGTGTGTGTGTGTGGTTTGGGCAGTAAATGCAGTTTAAATGTGTAATGATAATGAATTTTTGTATATAAATAAATAGAGACTGCAGTGGTGTGCTTTGTACCACGCACAGCACTGTACTATGTTCATAAGCCTTTCTATCTGACAAACCTTCATTTTCATCCAGATTGTAGTTGTGATGTTGTGTTTGTCAGACCATTTCAGGCAAAAATATAAAAAATAAATAACATTAAAAATGTATTTTTATAATTTATGTTAGAAACACACTCTTAAAACAGTTCAAACAACACATCTTGTGTCTAGTTAAGGACAGTACATTTTGTGTTGTTTTAAAACAACCCTTTTATTTATTTGTACACAAAATCAACTCAAAATGACACATAATGTGTTAAATAGCATAACACAAAACAATAAAAATTAACAGAAACGGGTGATTATTAATATCTCTAATATCAATATTATCACTAATACATTTATGAATATGACGTAATAAAAGTTAGAAAACCTTTCTTAATTTAATTTGCACAATGCAAGTCAGAAAATCAAACATGTTTCAGTTATCAAACACCAACATGGCACACAAAAGTTATTGATGTGTTTGTTTACTGCAGGGCAATGCTGTTAGATTGCAAACATTGGGTCCAGTTTTTTTATTTTTATAAAATGACACCAGGGGGAAGCTTGTAACTCATTGTATCACGTATTGATACTAAGGTCTGCTGTAGTAAATAGAAATATATTTGTTGATAGGATAGACCATCACCAGTTTTCCTTATTTGAGACAAAACTCATATGTAAAGGAAAGGAATGCTGCTTTCTCTGCAGTTTATTTCTTTTGAATATTGTATATATTTTTATACACTCTAAAAATGCTGGGTTATTTTCAACTCTGCATTGGGTCAAAAAGGGACGAACCCAACCTGTTGGGTTGTAATTTAACATGTGGTGGGTTATTTCAACCCAAAATGCTGGGTTATTTATTTTAAACCCATTGTTGGGTCAAATGTTGGGTTTGTCTCTTTTGGCCCAGTGGGTGAAAAAAGTTATAACCCAGCATTTTAAGAGTGTATGTACAAGAACATTATTTCTTTAAAAAATAAGTGAAACAACAGTTACACTTTTGAGCCAAATGATGAGAAACCTTTTCCTTAATAATCCTCCTCTGCTCACCAGGAGGTGTTTGTTGTCCTCCTCCTTTGTATTTCTGGCTGCATTGGATGTTGCATTGCTAATGTTGGCATTAGTTTGTTCTTTATTTGTAGCATTTTTTACCCAGCTTGAGAGAACTGCATGCAGAGACAGAACTTTGGCCTGGAGTGACTCTAAGAAAAGTTAGTCCACAGTGGATGCTCCGCATTACAGAGATTACTGTTTATTTCTCTGTCCTCCTTGTGACAACTGCACTCTTGGGAGATTATGAATGCATGTGCGTTTCCCCTCCAGGTTGGTTCTCTGGTCTGTGAGGTGTAAACGCAAGCGTAGGTGGAGTATAAAAGATGATTTTGCTTTCCTCATTAAATAAGTTGTGACCTGGGCAGGCTGATCTTGATGCATGAATAACAATAAAGAATTTTATAGAAATGTATTTTATATAAATAATTTTAAAATTATTTTATTGTAAATATATTAACCAGTAATAATAATCTTAATTAATTATTACATTTTACTTTTTATTTATGTTTAAAATGCATTATTTAAAAAGTTTTATATGTGCCCATTTTGCTTGATTTTAAATTAATAATATAAAAATATATATTTTTATTTTAAAATGCACTTTTATAGAGAGCTTATTTTAAGTTCACTAATTAAATATCACCTCCTGAATTGCAGGACTGAATAAAAAACTGCCATTCAGTCAAATCAACTCAACTTAAAAAGCCTTTTATCATGATGAGACACAGGTTGTAATGCTGGTTAAAGTTGGTTCAATTGCACACGGTGGCTCTTACTTCAAGAAGTACACTTGAGAAAGACACAATTGAATTTCCTATTATCGTAAAAAATATTCTTGTATGAAGTCATAGAGCAGCAGAGTATATTCATTTTTATTCTGCATGATTTGGTAACTTGAGGTCAAGACGTGTATTTGCGTAGCCTTGAGCTATTGTACTAAGTCTGCAAGAAAGCATAAAAGGTTATGAATGATTTGTCATTTTGTTCATGCGCATGAGATACATGTGCTTTGGGTTGTCCAGATACACACGCTAATCTTTCTTCAGGTAACACAAGAGCAAGGCCCTTTTAAAAACCCCTAGAAAGACGAATTTATGGGGGACTATATTATTAGTGCATTTGGTGCCAGAACAAATATGCTGTTTGAAAGACATATGCAAACAATATGTTGGGAGCCGTTTCAATTTATACTTTTCTTTTAAAAATATAAGGAAGGAAATAAAAAATTGTATTCAGAACTGACATTGGCTGTCATGCAGTTGAATGCAAAGCATTGCAGACAATGCAGAGCATGAGACAAAGAAATTCAGACATATTGAACTGTAACTTTGTAATTTAATTCATTCATATCAGTTTAATGTGTTTTTATCAAAGCTGTATTCAAAGAAAGACAGATGTACAAGATGCAGTGTGCATATATAAGTGTCTGTAGTGTCAGCGTTTGGCCTTAACCGTAATAATGTTGAGAGATACACCAAATAAAAATTAGCTTGTTCAGATTGTTTTAAAGATACTTTCCCACCCTTATTATATGCAGCGAGTTTACAAGAGCTTTTTATCTGTCTGCGTAAACACTCAAATGAATTACTCAGAGGCTGGACTTGGTAACCGTGATGCGCACGATGTAAGAACTAGAAAGAACAAGCTACATTGCCTGCACCCTGTCTTCATAGATCCTGTCACTGTCAATAGATCCAATGCTCTTCGCCCTGAGAAACGGCCCAGCCATGCGGGCAAGAGTGTGCACAAATCCGCCCACCAAACCGCAGGCTTTTCTTTTGGATCCATCGCATCGCCCCGCCTACTCACCTTAGGCCATGAATCCAGGCTGTGCATGACAGTTTTCAACATTCCCTGCCAAAAACGTTTCCTGAATGCATCGTGATTTTTGACGCTATCAGCTTTCTGACCTCTAAATTCTGCGTCTGGCACTTTTTTTTATCCCAGCCCGTCAACAGTTTTTTACCGTCTCGGAAGACACTGAACTTTTGAGGTTTGTTTGTGTATCTGCATGTGTCTATTTGATTCCACTCTGTGAACACGTTTGTACAGATGCACTCCATCTTTTAGAGATGAGAAACTGAAGAACAGGGTCCTGTCATTTCTCCGTAGCTTAATCAGGAGCTACATAGGAAAGAGGAACACAGCAGCACGGACCTCCTGATCATTCTAATGAGGACCCCTGGCGATGCAGTCAGCGAAGTATAATTGACTTGTTCGTCTCTTATTTTCATAATAGACACTCCCTGACCCAGAGCACATTTATTTTGCTATAAGAGATGTCAGAAAGCATTGGAAGTTTCCTTCGCATAGCCATTAAATCCGAAGGCATGCTACCCTGTCTCCGGCCAGCCTTCCCCCGTCATTGGCTGCCTGGCTCATTATGCAGATGTAAAATGTAAATAAATGACTTCCAATGTCTCAATACCTCCCATGTTCATGCACACCCTCGGTTACCCTCCACCCTACAGGAAGGGAGCCTTGCATGCGCTCCAGCTCGAGACTGTAAAGCCAAACAATGACTTGCTGTGGTGAAATAAAAAAGTTACATATTAATAATTAAATCGTAGCAATGCCCTCTGACGTGAAAGCCTGGTGAAGCGCGTGGATGTCGTTGTTGTTACAGCAAAGCCTGCCGTCTACCTTTCAGGACCAATTGAAATCAAATTACATTAACCGTATGTTTTTGTGGAGGTAAGGGTTGGACAGTGAGGGTAAATCCTGGATCTCTGTCCCTGCGAGCAGATATGAAACAGAACAGCTGTGGATATCAATGCCCCTGCGCAATTCACCGCTCACCACGTCTGCTGCGATTTTAGGAGCTGTCGCATTCATTGCTATGGAGGCCAGTAATAAGATGCATCCTCATACATTGGGTATTGAGAACATTGAATTAGATCATTATGGTTTAGATAAACCTACTATTGGCACATTTTAAAATATCTCCAAGTAATTTACTGCTTTGCAAGTAGTCTACATCATCCACTGTCTCATGGCACACACAGTGTCCCAGATAATATTTCCTCTAATGGGCTCATGCATCGTGTGTGAGAAACAGCCTTTTCCATGCTTTTCCCCTTTCCTCCACTCTGGATCTTTTAATGAGATGATTGTGTCCTCCATGTGCCTTCATTGAACTTTTATTTTGTGGTCAGCCTTCTTTTGCTCATGGCACGATGACTGAGCTGCAGGGATGTCATTAAAGTAATTAGTTGCAGGCAAATAATATGGTGGGGAGGGGTAGTTTTTATTCCACAGAAAAAAAAAATTATAAAAAGAAGAGCGTCTTTTTCACCAAACATTCCCACTGTCACGACTATTAGAGCAGCCAGAACTCATCACATTACCTGGACATCATATTACCTGGAATTATCAAAATATTATGCGCTCTATTTAAAGGGAGCATTTCACAAGACTTTAAGATGTAAAATAATTATTTGGTGTCCCAAAGTAGCTCAAAATGCCATATAGATAATTTATTATAGCATATTAAAATTTCCACTTTGTAGGTGTAAGCAAAATGAGCTGATCTCTGCACTAAATGGCAGTGCTGTGGTCGGATAGTGCAGGTTAAAGGAAAACACCACCATTTTTCAATATTTTACTATGTTCTTACCTAATATTAGATGCATCTTTTTTTCAATGCGTGCACTTTTAATCTTTGTACAGCGCCTCATGAATGTGTTAGCATTTACCCTAGCCCCATTAATTCCTATGGCTCCAAACAGGGATGAATTTAGAAGCCACCAAACACTTCCATGTTTTCCCTATTTAAAGACTGTTACATGAGTAGTTACACCAGTAAGTATGGTGGCACAAAATAAAACTTTTGTTTTGAGCCATAGGAATGAATGGGGCTAGGCTAAATGCTAACACATTCACGAAGCACTGTACATGATTAAAAGTGCACGGATTGAAAAAAGATAGGTATGTATTAATTCATCTAAGTTTTCCTTTAAGGGGGGCAGTATTATCCCCTTCTGACATCAAAAGGGGAGCAGAATTTCAATTACCTATTTTTTCACATGTTTGCATACAATGGTTTACCAAAACTAAGTTACTGGGTTGATCTTTTTCACATTTTTTAGGTTGATAGAAACACTGAGGACCCACTTAAACATAAAAAGTCAGATTTTCATGATATGTCCCCTTTCAAAGTACAGCTTTGCCCCTAAAGAGTTCATATTAGTACCTCAGAGGTACATATTAGTTCCAAAGAGAGCTTATGATACCTGAAAAATACATACAGCATTAGTATCTCAAAGTATTTCAAAATGTAAATCTGAACCTAAAGGCTCATATTAGGACCGTTTTACAGGATATTTCCCCAGTAAGCAGGTGGGGTACACCAGTATGTCCAGGGGTCGTCCACCTAAATTTGATAATTCTGACATTTTTTTCAGCCTCAGACTTTATCCAAAGAACTCAAACTGAAATTTTGTTAATGTTGATGCTGCTCTCATGCAGTGAAAGTAAATTGAGATTAGATCTGTAACATTCTTTTAACCTTGGCTTTTTGTCTTCATGGAGGACAGAAATTAATGTGGTTTTGTAAAAGCACAGGGATAAGGAAATTACAGATTTTTTTTGTTACTGTCCCTTTAAGAAAATGTTGAAAATTGACAAAGAGCATGTGCGGTTATGTCATAGTCAGCTAAATAAACTATCCTCTTCCTAAATTTCATTAGCTGGTATGTCTACATTATCATTTCTCTTTCGATCAGGCCACATGATGATAAACATCCGGTTTAGCTGGTTTATAGCTAAGTGGAGGATCAGTTCACAGATAAGAGTGACCTACACTTTGACACACGTTATCGATATACCTATTCATAATCCTAGCTTTTTAATAGCTATTTAAAGATTTGTAGTTATTCCTGTTTGTATAGAGAGACTGAAAAGTCTTTGTTTTGTGTATGCATGTGTTTGTAGGAAAAATAGTCTGAAAGAATGTGTATGAGAGAGAGATGAGCTATGAACAATTTGAATGCACAGAGATTCTTTTCTTAATTCTCTTTTCTCAAGGTTTTGGCCTTGATATAGACTAGCAGTGCAGGTCACTCCCTGCCTTGTTTCACCAGCACATTTCGGTGGCTCATTTATAATGTCCTTGAAACTGCGTAATATTCGGATAAGAGTTGGTAATAACTGTAAATTTTAAAGCAGTCTGCTATTATGAATTAAAAATGCTTCTCTCATTTTAACCACATTTCCATGTGACGATTTGTCCTCGGGAAATATTTTACATTTTACTTTTCAGTCTGCTGAAAATTCGTAAAAGTATTAATTTAGGAACAAGCTTTGGTTTAATAAAAAAATTAAGATAAAGAAAAAATCTTATGTTAATGACTGTGAGATATCTTGACATTATAGATATAATTATGGTTTCTATAAGTTAAAAATACAAGTCACCATTAAATTTACAGTGATCATTGGTAAAAGGACATTCCCACAATGTGAGACTTTACATTTAATATTTCATTGAAGTTATTGTTTCCTCTTGCATTTCTATTAGTTACATACATTAGGGGATTTTGTGTTACACTTGCTGTTGTGTAATAAATGTATTTTCATGTCACTTTGTTACCATCATGGTGTTTTGTGTTTGTGTGAATGACACTATGCAACAACCATCTCTACATGTATTGACAATGATCTATGGAAACAGCCGCTTAAGATAAACTATGAATTGGCATGTGGCCGTCCATTTTACCACGTGTTATTGTGGTAAGCTGTATATTATAAAGTACAAAGCAGATTTATAATAACAGACAAATATATCAGGTAATTAAATTCACAGTTAAGAATTGTGAAGTTAACCAAAAAATACAGGTAAAAATTGTGAAATTAAAAACTTGTCTGTAATGAAAAAGAAAAAGCCACCATAGTTTGTACAGTTTTAACTGCAAAGTTGTGTTATTTACTGTATTTTTTTAATTTAAAAAAATACAGCTTTTTCTTCTAAAGTCATTTTTTGTAGATTTACTGTTTTCTACATATATTTTTTTCTACTTAATGTAAAGAACATTCTGTGAAAATATAACCTTAATACCTTTAATATTTACCAAGGCCATGTCAAATATTAAAATTAAAGTGAAATCAATGATTGAAAATTGAAGCTGAAACTAAGATGCTCCTGATCTCATTCACATTTCACAGTCATATCCAAAATGCAATGCAACATTTTAACCATGAAATTTAAAATGTGACAGATTATTTTTCATAGATTATTTATTTACAGATCATCTATACAAGTAATACGAGTCAGACAATGTATACAGTAACTAAGGATAACTTTGACAACAAATGTACTGTGTGCTGAAAAGTTTCTGGTTGGTTCACAGACTTTAAATGCATTCGAGAACATGAGGGTGAATGGGAGGGGAAACAGGAAGCCTTTATTTAAATAAAAAAAATGTAATAAAAACATAAAATTGATTATTAAAATTGCATATCAGATTTGTCTAGTAGAACTACTGAGTGTATTTTCTGGTAACTTCAAAAATTGTATCTAAACTGTCTGGTCAATAGAAAAGTAAATTTTACACCCTGCCCACATACAAATAGATGTATAACCAAGACTCAATTATTGAGAAAACAGACAAATGTATGAGAACCTTTGAAAGGGCTACACATGAAAATGGGGAGGTGTCATTCTCAACGGTGTGAATCCCATTGCATGCTCGCAAGGGGCCCGATGCACAAAGGAGACGGTGGCTGACAAAGGCAGCTCCTTGCTATGTAAGGCCTAGCAAAACCATCCAGCTAATAGGATAGTCATTCACATGCTGAGAATAAGAGGGATTTCTCTTCCCTGGCCAGGTTAAAACATAGGCTTCAGGCTCCTCTCATGCTCTAACAATCATTGTCTACTTGCAGGGGATTATAGAGGCCTGCCCACGTTTTATTAATGGGTGTGGTTCAGCTATAATAATCCCTAATTTTCCTCTTGTTCCATCGGTTTGTCCTCGCTCCTAATTTGTCATCTCTTTTGGCTGTGCTAACGCACTCTAAATGGGTGTCGCTAACATGTGCTGTCAATCAATGGTCCTTGAGGGTGAAGCGGTTTGAGTTGTCGAGGGCACTCAGTGGTTCACTTTTGTTCAGGCCTGCCAGTCAGTTCCAGATCCCACTGCAGGTGGATGGTGAGACACGGCTCTGGGAAGCTAGCAGACGGCACGTGTTTATCATGCAGATTTTAACAGGTTGGTTTAGATGAGGTTTAGGGGCTAGACCTCAGAGCGAATGGATCCTTTTCTTTTTGACACTAGTATGAGGTTGTGTTGAATGGTATTTTTCTTGTAATTTTCTGTGTTTGTGTGTGGAAGGAACTCTCCACAGTCTCCATCACTGCTGATGCTTTTTTAAAAATGTACACAATTCACTGCTTCGTCGGCTTTTGCCACAATACTGTAACATGCCTGTGGACACTACCTATAAGCAAGTGTAATGTATTTAGACAAACAATAACGCAGAAATTTAAATAAAAACTGCTGCGCTGCTTATGGCATAGGCTATATCATAGGTCCTATGCAAAAGTATTAATCGCACATTAGCAACCACTCTTAGCAATGTAAAGATGTGAAACATTCTCTTGTCCCTGATCGGTCAGGAACTATTTTTCCAGCAGAAGGAATGCTTTTTAGTAGTTTAACAGATTTATTAAAGGTTATGTTCTTCCTGATCCCATTTTTTAAACCCACGTTAGTGTGTAACGTTGTTATAATAGCACAAGTAATACCTGTAAAATGATGAAGCTCAAAGTTCACAGCCAGGCGATATATTTTCTTTAACAGAATTCGCCTTTCAAAGCCTACAGCGAACGGCCATTTTGGACTCCAGCCTTCTACTTCCTGCTTTAATGACATCACTAGAACAGTTTTTTGAATAAACTCCGCCCAATACATCAGTCGCTAGCTAAGCTAACGGCAAGCTAAGCTGCTATCGAATCACAACACACAAAACAAGCTGAACAATCAGAACTTGATACCTATTTTTGAAGGAGGTACTTCATAGAACAAGGATAAGTAAATTGTGTGAAAAATACAGATTTTTTTTACACGTGAAACATGAACACACGTTACATTGCGCACTGTAAACACAATCAAAGCTTCAAAAACACAGAAAGAACTGGACCTTTAATTTAAAAAAATTTATACGCAAATGTAAGTATGTAAGGCAACCTGAAGTTTTGTGTTTCAAATTGAGATGGCAATAGAGAGAGGCAAAAGTTACGGATTGGAGCAGAAAATGTTTTTAAAGTTGTCATGGAAAGGATGTAGCAATTGTCTTGTTTTTCTTGTAGTGACGTATATCCGAGTGAAATTAAAGGAATAGTCTACTCATTTTCAATATTAAAATATGTTATTACCTTAACTAAGAATTGTTGATACATCCCTCTATCATCTGTGTGCGTGCACGTAAGCGCTGGAGCGCGCTGCGACGCTTCGATAGCATTTAGCTTAGCCCCATTCATTCAATGGTACCATTTAGAGATAAAGTTAGAAGTGACCAAACACATCAACGTTTTTCCTATTTAAGACGAGTAGTTATACGAGCAAGTTTGGTGGTACAAAATGAAACGTAGCGCTTTTCTAAGCGGATTTAAAAGAGGAACTATATTTTATGGCGTAATAGCACTTTTGGGAGTACTTTGACTCGGCGTAGTAACACCCTCTCCCATTATGAGAGTGAGAAGGGGAGCGGACTTTTCAGGCGAGTCGAAGTACTCCCAAAAGTGCTATTACGCCATAAAATATAGTTCCTCTTTTAAATCCGCTTAGAAAAGCACTACGTTTTATTTTGTACCACCAAACTTGCTCGTCTAGTTCTTAGTTAAGGTAATAACATATTTCAATATTGAAAATGAGTAGACTATTCCTTTAAGTGCTTCTAAAATGAAAAAAAATGTAGGGGTAACACTTTACAATAAGGTTCATAGTTAACATTAGTTAATGTATTAACTAACATGAACAAACCATGAGCAATAGATTTGTTACAGTATTTATTAATCTTTGTTATTGTTAGTTAATAGAAATAAAGGTTTTAATTGGTTTTTTTTTCATGTTAGTTCACAGTGCATTAACTAACGTTAGCAAGATTTTAATAAAGTATTAGTAATTGTTCAAATTAACATTAACAAAGATTAATAAATGCTGTAGAAGTGCAGTTCATAATTAGTTCATGTTAACTAATGTAGTTAACTAATGAACCTTATTGTAAAGTGTTACCAGTGTAGGACTGGACTTGAATTCGTCCATCGATAACTGATTAGATTGTTTGAAGTTGAGTCATGTTGCTATTTGCTAATCGCTGCAATCTTTTCCTGGACCCCGCCCACCTGCCATACCATATGACCGGAAGTAAAGAGAGATCGTTTCGAGGAGGGAAGGAGATTTACGTTTTTGATTAAAGATTATGAGGCACATACATTTTTTTTTTTAAATAATGAAGCTCACAGACAAGTTAAAAAAAAAAAAACCACAATATTCCAAAACAAATTGCAGTTTTCCTTTCAATTTTATTGCGAAAAGTAGTGAAATGAAAGCAACAGCTTGAGAACATTTAGGTGGTTCTCTCTGTGTTAAGAAGATTATTAAATGAACTCAATAATAAGTCTTTTCAATTTTTTATTTCAACAGGTTTGTGTGAAGATTGGTAGAAATGAAAAGCTATGCGATAAAGTGAAACACATCTGTGTGTGTTTGTTTCTGTGAAATATTGTAAAGCTACAGTATATTGTGAAACAGGTGTAGCATTTTGCCGTAGGCTCTGATCTGCCTCCAGGAAGGATATGTCATGCCACTCAGCGTATTCAATCAACACACATACATAATCTACAGATGTCTTTTTTATACCTCTTTTATAGGTTTCCTTCATCTCATTGCAGATTTTTTTTCTCTTTTAAAGCATATTACGTACATAGTCATGCACATGGTTAATTTAACACAAGGCCATGATTTTGGTTCCTCCAGGTCTTTCAGAAAGATGTCTGTGTGGAAGGTCACCAATTTGATTCAAGAAAAGGGCTAAAATACATCGCCTTTTTACAGATTAGCCTGTTTCAGCTATTGCGCTTGGCATTTTAGAAACTTCATGCCCTGTATTCACTTTCGATTGAGAAATATGAGAATTCATAAGACTTTCAATTCCAAATTAACTCTTATCAATGTATTCATAAGACCAGTCTAAGCATGTGGTCTCACATGTGGCCCCGTTTCCTCAGAGGTTTCCCAGAGTGAGCCCAGGTCATATAAATTCGTCTTATTTTTCTAGCATTAAAGCATTCACGTTTGAAATGTCTTCAAAAAGGCCGAGCGATAAAGGGATAAAGATGTGAATTGGAAGGATAAGCTGAAAGGGTCTGCATGCTGGTATCCCCGAGCTGAAAATACATTTATCTCCTAATAATCTTGTTTGCATACCTCATGCAATCAAATTCACCATGCGTGTTCACCAGCTTTATCTTCTTTACAATTATTCACCAACAGCAATTACACCGATGGCCGTTTGTTGAATAGATCCATCTGCGGGGTTCTGAACCTGAGCCGCGGTGTGTAGACTTTCTCATGGTGTGTATTGGTTAGCGTGGAGCTCATGTGAGACATGATCACCTTGTGTTTATATGGAGATGTAGGCCTGCACAATAGAGCCTTTTCTGGTGGAGTGTGCGGGCCTGTGTGCGAACACGATTGAGCGCTTGGTGTGTGAAATTCTCTTTGGTTCGGTCGCTTGCGCCGGCGTGTGTGCCGATGAGAGCGGGCGCGTGTGGAACATGTGGTGGTGTTCTCAGCCGAACAGCGGGGCTTTAATGAGGACTAGCCCTGGATGGCAGCTGGTAAAGTCCAGCCGCAGAATAGGTGGCTCTCCGTGGCCCTTTATGCACGCACAAAGGAATGCTAATGAACCGCCCTGCTGAGTGGGGAATGGGAACCGGCCCACATGGCGCACACACACGCATATACATACTCTTTCTTGAGGCCTTTTCACCGTAACTTTTCACTATCTACAATACACAAGGGAGACTAGTCTTACCAATTTGGAGATTGCCATTGAAGTGTGCATGTGTGTGTGTGTTTAGAGGCAGAACATTGCTACCTGCTTCTGGGATGGGTTGTGCGCTGTGTGGTCATACATTAACTCTCAGGTGTGGTCTGATCTCTTGAACGTTATAGTGCGGGAGGAGCGGTTTGAGTTTGAATACCCCTCTCCTGTAGAGACATAAAGCCCTCCTTTCACGAGCCCACCTGAGACCCCTGACCAAACAGACCCCACGCTCCCCGCGAAGGCAATCATGCTTCATTTACAAATTATTCATCTTTTCATTAACCACTGTAATGCCCTTCAGTACGCTGCATTTTTCAGAAAAATAGAGCAGCTTTTCATCCCTGCAGTTGTTCAAGTGTCCTTTAGAAGTGGGTTTCAGTCATCATCAGGCAATTGCGTTCTCTGTGTTTCTCCTCTTCCTCTATCTTATAAGGTGTACACGTGACGTTTAGACTGCTTGTGTTTTGGCAGAAAATAGCTGTGTGTCACTTTTTTATTTTACATTTGTATTATCTTATTTTAGCTAACTAACATATATCTGTTGTGAATTAAATATTTTTTACAGTTATGTTATTAGGGACCGTGTAGTAAAGTGTTGTATCCCCAACCACTTCAGCTGTTGTTAAATCACTGTAGCGCACAGCCATGAGGTTATTGTTTTCATAAACTTAATTTAAAAGTTTAAAACCTTATTATTCATTCGACGATTGTTGGATATGTGATGATAATAGAACAAAAATAACGTAGCCTTATCCATGAGAGTGAGAGCTTGACTTGTCCATGTTTGTCATACTTGAAAAATATGAAATTATGTGAATATTAAATTATATAAAAAAATACGGGGGGGGGTGATAGTGTAAATTAAGTGTAAATAACTTTCTTACAGTAAAATATATGTCAAAGTGCTGCATATCTGCAGAAAGTAGCTTTCAAACAGTATCTCATATGTGGTACTGGGTCCATGACAGACCATTAAAAATTAAAGGAATATTTTATATTAAGTCATAATAATTAATTCTGGACTTGGTACAGGGTCCACAGAGTTAAATTGGTTAAACGATTAACAACCCACCCATTTAAAACATAAAATATAAATCTGTATCAGAAGCTTTATTTGGGAGGTTTAAAAATGTGGTTTAAGTGTTAAACAGACAATCTGGGGCACTGCCATGACAGCCAGCTGGAACATCAATCTGTTGAACAATATGGAATCTCTGAACTAGGAATAATGGAATTTTAGGGAATCACATTGTTGGAATCCAGGTAGTCGGATTAAACTGTTTGCAACCAGTGTACCATAAAATGTTATTACAAGTCAGTAATCTTTATTTTACTGTGACCTACAGTTAATTAATAAAATACACAGTGGCATCTAATATGTTTGGATTGTGAGAGAAATGTCTGTTTTGAATCTTTTAATTCCATGCAATTTTTTAAAAATAGTATTTTCAACGATTTTATCATTAAAATATTTTCACAGATTTTCAAAATGTTGCTTGTATGACCCTTTTGTTTTACATTTTAATTCATTACTCAAAAAATGTAGCAAACCCTTCTTTTAGAATTTCACATTTTGAAAAATGCTAACGGTAGCCGCCTAGCAATGAAATCACGATCCCACCCTCCATTCAAATCGCCATCCAAAGTCACGCCTCTTTCAAAACACATGAACACGCATAGATCAGACGGTCACATCTCATGTCTCATTCACCAGTGAGAAAACTTTGCAGTACAAAGTGAATAACATTTCCAAAATAACCAACATAAACAACTGGTTTACATCAGAATTAGTTTAAGCACACTTTCGGTTGTGTAGACGTAGTAACTATATCGTTATGCTAATCCGTAAACGAACACAAATTTCATAAGCAACACAACGTTTCATCAAAGTAGAATATCTGAATCCATCTCAATACAAACATATCGCGTACCTACCTTACCAAAATAAACGGTGCAACGACCCTTTCAGACCCTTTGCCTCCTGCAGCTGTTTGCATCTCATGGTAAAGCAGTAAAGTTACAGATGTTCATTTGGGTTTTTTGTTTACATTTCAATAGTGACCTTTAAATACTACAGAACCCTAAATATTTTTCCTTCATTTTATGTAAAAACATTTACATTTAAACTCTATCTATCTCCAGGTTCAAATGTAAATATCTATTTTTCAACCTTTGACTTTTGGGTCCCATTGTACCTCAAGAAGTTGCCAGTTAAAAAGGAGTTCAACTGGTTATGGCAAGTTACTATAAAAGAAATCTCCAAGAGAAAATAGTCTGACTCTTATCTTTTACTCTTCTTAACCTCAGTTCAGGCCAGTTGTCAGGGTAACCCATTAAGTGAAATGATAGTTAAAAAATATCAAAGTGTTGCAGCTGTTTTCTTGAGCGTGAAGAGTTTCGCGGGCAGCTCAGGAGGAACACTTTGCGGAAAAAGCCAGAGTGGGTTACTGAGACTTCAAAAGTAATTACGCCAAGCGCAAATCATAATCGAAAAGGGTCCTAGGATCCCGTATGGTGCCACTTCTTCCAATCAGCCAGGGTGACTTCAAGAATATCTTCCTAATACTTCAAAACAAAAGTCTCATTACAGGTAATTATGGTTTGCCAGTCTCCGAGCAGAGCCTGTTGACCCCCCTACCACTCGTACCTTACCTCTTCCTACATCTCTTAGCACTTTCATCCTCCCATTCTGTACAAGAGGCCAACAGGGTCTGGAAAAGAGAGGCTATTACCTGAGCGTGGTGCATCCAACATCACGGACACCGATGTTCCTTTTCCATTCATCTGGAGTGGCTCACTTTCCCGCAGCAATTACCGGCCGTGAGATCAAAACTGGACCATCAGGGGGAATTGCGAGCCCTCCGACAGACAGTTGCGTGTGTGTGAATGGACATGCCGGCGGTACTTGGCAGTTGAGTGCATCGCAGGAGTGACTCGCTGAGGAAATTGGTAAACTGATGGGCTACACACGATGAAGCGCCTCCTGACCAACTGATCAAGCACTGACAGCATCTTTAGGCTGTAAGGGCAACTTAAAAAGTACATTTGCAGCTAACACAGCATAATTATACATAATAGAAATACAGCCTTATACACAGTAGGCTAGTATGCATGTTGTATTTGGTACGCTTAGTAGGCTAAGCCATGTTTGTGAAGCTGGTGCAACAGGCAGCCCTGTCATCTGCAGACGATCTCACAATGGATGCCAGCAGGGCACACTGTCATATCACTCCAGTGCATGTGTAATCATTAGCTTCTTGTCAAAATCAGCTGTGTCCTTCGCCACAGTGAACACAAACAAAAACAAATGGTGAAGGGAAATATAAAGGAGCCTGTGTGCATTGAGGACTTGAGACAGGCGTCTACTGCTAGGAGAGGTGACCATTTTTGTAGATGCTGTTGAGCAGTTTTTGGACTGATCATCAATCTCAAAATTACATATCTAATTGTAGATATGTTGGGTTAAATTAACCCAGAAAACATTTATATTTGTCCCAGCAATGGGTTAAAACAACCCAGCATAGGTTAAATAACTACCCATCGGGTTGGGTTCATGAATGTTTGAGCCAACTCTGGGGTGAAAAAATTTATCCATATTATTCCCTGTGTAGTGTAGGATAATATCATAAAAATATCATAGACTTTTAATCACACGTGCTAAACTGTTCACTTTAAGTGCTTATATCTTCTGTATGGGAATGTTGATTCATACCAAAATGCTTTAACACATGAAAACGTCTCGGGTTATGTATGTAACTGTTGTTCCCTGAGAAGGGAACGAGACGCTGTCTCCCTTGCCATACTTCCTGCATCCCTGTAACGTCGTCTTTGGCAATATTATAGATAGCGATATATTTCCTGGCTCCCGCTTCACCCTGTCTTCGTCGTTAAGCCTCACCATTGATTGAATTTGATATACGCATTAAGACACACTTACCCCTGGAGGAGTCACCAAAGTGTCACCGCAGTGACACAGCGTGAGTTCCCTCGAAAGGGAACTATAACAATGTATCTTAAAAGGTAACACAATGTAATCTTGATCTCACTTGAAATGTGTCCCCATATTTAATCCTTGAATTTGAGGGTATTGGACCTGTAAAGTCCTTGAAAGGTCCTTGAATTTGAAGTTAACTAAGGTGTGGGAACCCTGAAACATACATTACTGCCAAATACATTTCAACAAGAAGAGTTACTCATTTCAATCCAAGCTATGCTAGTTAACTATCTTGGCTGTCTTTTTTGAACTATGAAACAAAAATGTAAATCTGAAACACTGAACGGTGTCACACTTAGCCTTGAACAAATTTAAAATCTGTTTTCCAACGCAATCATCTTTGTAAGACATCTGATAGGTGCTACAAATAATGTCATAACTTCTACTCTAAAGTTTTTAAAGTTGTAAACTATGCAGAATTAGTCAAGCACTTTTATTTTAAGCAAATTTTGCATTCTTACAATACAATGGCAGAAGCACAAATAATATCCCAATTCAAGTCTGTTTGCTGTTGTTTATTGATAAAGAATGTTTGGTCTCTACCTGAAACGATTGTAGTCTTTGGTAAGGAGATGGCCTTGGAGCACAAAGACAGGTCTCCGGAAACAATCTGTGAAGGATTTGTCATTGTTTCTTCTGAAAGGTGCTGGCTTCATTTTTGTGCTTTGCATAATTAGTTATTACCGAGTACGAGAATACCAGGCAGTTTTTGAAACGAGCACTAAAGTTAAATCAGAGTTGGATATTGTAGATATTCCCATTGTGCAAAAAGGATGCAGACATGCTTTTTGCATTTGCATTGTCAACCTGTACCGCAGTGCGGTAGCCATACATTTTGTACCCAGCCCGTCTCGCACACTGAAGTATATTTCCCGAAAATTATACGGATGCGTTTTCCTATTGATTGTATCGGTTTTATGCGGCATCCTGGTTATCCTATTATGATGGGGTTTTTTTCCCGCTATTGTACAATAGGCGGGTGTATCATTCATAGAGCAGCTCTTTTCTTCTTTTGTGAAAGGAGAGCTGCCTTTAAATTACTTCCTCTGAAGTTAAAAGGCTTTGCGGCTAATCAGCCTATTATTCTCCACTAATAGATGACCAGTAATTGCAACTAATAAGTTATTACTCACCTATACACATATTCTAATAGCATGTATTTAGGGAACAATTTCTTCAATAGAGCGAAACAGAATAAAAAAGGAGAGGAAAGGAGTCTATTCACTGGTCAGAAAAGAGGTGTAAAAAAGGCCTCTTACAAAAGATGCTTAAAAGGCTACCTGTAGCATGTTCTTTTTCCATTGGTAGGATTAATATGTAATCTCATTCAGACACACTGAAACCCAGACGTCATCTTAAGAACAGAGTCCGGGCCTTTGTTTGCTCCTCTCACTTGAGGAGTCTGAGCAATTAAATCAGTGTGTTTGTAATGATGGACATTGAGCTGTGGCAGTGAGATGTCCACTATCATTTGGGGAGGGGTGTTTAGGTGAGCTTGGATGTATGGTAATATGTTCAGTCATTCACCCTTTCAAAAACTGACATTTAGATTAACCATCTAGGGAAAATTTCCCAGATCGGGTTTAGGCTAATACAGGACTAGGCCTTATTTATATTAGGTCATTTGAGAAGTTTTTACAAACATACCTTTACAAAAAACGCTACAGGTGTGCATCTTGTTAAAATTAGTCAGGACAAGGTGTTTTTAAATTACAGCAGCTCAAAATAGCATTTTAGTCTGGGACTAGAATAAGCCCTGTCCTTACCGTATAGACGGTTTCATTGGACGCTCGTGTCATGACGTAATTGCGCGTCTGGTCGGAACTTAACTTCCGGTGTCTGTTTGTTTAATGGTCTGAGTTGCTAAACTGAACTCTTGAACAAATACCTCGTCGAAAATAACAAATGTTTTGGTTTTCTAGGTAATCTGTGTGTTGTTTATTTTGCTTGTTATACAAGTAAACTACTTTAAATGGACTTTGTTGTTATGTATTCTTCGTGGAGTTTACCTGAAGTTACGTGTTTTTCACGAAAGCCGCTTGTTTATGTTGTTACTGCTGAAACTGTCTATAGACAACCATGTGAACGGTACAAGCAGTGGAGATGTTGATGTATCTGCTTCTTGGCCTTCTGAGCGAGTTACATTTTATGTTGAGATTTTCATTGTAATGTGATTAAAAAACGCCCTGTTTTCGATCAGGAGCATAACGTTTTTTTTGATATCCTACAACCTTAAATTTAAATAGAATCTTGCTTCAGTTTTTTGTAAGCACAGTGATTCCATATTGAATTTTATTGAACTTGTCTTTGGAAAAGTCCCAAAAAGTCAGGCCTGCAATTTAGCCTGCCGAACATAGTGAGAGCATTTCAAAGGCGGTTAGACCAAAGGATCGTTCGGCCTTTTCAACCAGCAATAACAAACCCAGCACCAGACATCCAATAAAAAGACTTCCACTTCATTTAAAGGTAATTAATATTCTCTGTCACCCTGCCTGGTTTCTTTGGAGTGGCAGGTTGGGGCACGCCCCCCTGCACTGTAATGGAGTTGACTGGTTAACTTTGTGTTTGTGGTGTATGAGCCGCTGCCCGGGTGAGTGCGCTGAAGCACAACCTGACACTCAGCTTAGATCTGTGTGAATAGACCTGTCTCATAGCCCACTGCACTCCAATAGATCTCTCTGTCTGTCACTCGCTTGCTTTTCTCACTCACTTTTTTAAATTCAGCCATTTTATGTTTTCTTGTGTACGAACCTACAAAACTTTTATTAAAATTAATTTGCAAAGAAAAAGTTTTAATCTAAACTTTGTGTCTCTAAATTTTAATGCAAAACATTTGAGTTGACAGATTTTAACAGTAAAATTAAAAACATGACAAAATGAAGCTCTGACGTTTGTGGATCAAATCAGATCTGATGAGCTGTGTTTTTGTCCTGACAAGACCTAGACAGGAGTTCAGTCCTTCTAATGATAAAATATATACCTTAAATGCAGTCTAAGCTTTTGATTTAAGCATCTAAAAAGCATTTATAAATGTAACACAAAGCTAAAGTAGCATTCAATGAAAAGTGATTCATTTAAATTGGATTATAATTGCTGGTACATTAGCAGCCTACCTGTTTATTAGACTGAATATAATGAGGAAATCAATAGAACGCATTTAGCCCAGCTTTAGCTGTACTTTGACAGAGAGCATGGCCACAAGTAAATACATTTCCATTAAACACTTTTGTGCTCGTGGGTAAGGTGAGGGTTTGGTGCACATAATTAAAATGTAAAGCGTCTATAGAAAAGTCAATAAGGTAAAGAAAACTGTAGAGATGTTTACTGTGTAGCATGTTCTTGTAGCTCAATTACTTTGCGTTAGTAGCGCAAAAGGTCATGCACATACTAATAAACCACAGACCTTTTCATGCATTGAATGTCGCTTTGGATAAAAGCATCTGCCAAATACATGAATGTAATGTAAATGAAAGCCTTTCAATGAGAACTCAAAATGTATGACATTATTTGAAGAGTTTGGTTTCAAAACGCAATAAATCCATTTTGACTAATTTCGGTAAAAATGTGTTTTCTATAAAGTGACAAGATGAAAACAACTATTTCTGTTACAAACTTTCACATAGCATTAAATATTCAAATCCATAATTTGATTTTTAAAGATTTATTATAAAAACTGATTATTTTTTCAGCAAAATGCAATAATTCCATGTCAAGTTTTTTTTTTCAAAATGCTATAAATCTATGAAACAATATATAAATGTGCATTCATCTTTGCCATTTGTTTATTCATTAAGTTGACTAGTGCTATACACTGATTAAAAAAATAAACATTAATGGCATTAATCAAAACACTTACTTTGTCATATTAAGAACACTGTCATTGCTGCTGTCATCCTTGGGACGTAGTCGCTGAACTTTTTTGACAGTGATCAGCTGTAAAATGTTTTGGTCCTGCTTGATTTTCGTTGACTTCGAGTAAAATAAGGGACAGTTTTTCATAAGATCCCCTGGGGTCAATGTGTTAGCATGACAGAAGCTTGATGCTGTATGGTAAGAACAAGCAACAGCCGTCATTTTTTCGTTTCCCGAGTGCCTCTCACGTAAATTACTAGATTTTGATGGCTTACGTTTCTTCCTAGCCACAGAAAACCATCACAGGTTTATCAATGCCAACCAAAGTATTATTTTGTTTTTGTTTGTTTGTTGATCACGAAGTACAAAGTAGATGAGGAAAACTAGGATTCCGTGAACGTTCCGCCATTATTGTTTACAATGCGTGAAATGGTGCGCTGTGATTTGTTGAGCGGATTTATTGCATTCTGCAGAGAAGGAGGACTGGCGTTTATGGCCTTTTGGGAAAAAGGGAGAAAAGATGACAGAATAACATGGTGGATATTGGATTTTTAATACTGACCAGATACAATACAGATTTTGGCGGTAACTATTTTAAAAAAAAATCGTTTATCGCGTTTTGGAATCAAACTTTTCATTTGTAGCCTTACTGTAGTGTAGGTAAGGCATGACACAGATTTTTTTAATGTACATAATTATATTTGTTGATTTTTAACTTTTTTTTAGAAAGATGTGCAACCTATCATGCAGCTTTAAAGGAATAGTCTACTCATTTTCAATATTAAAATATGTTATTACCTTAACTAAGAACTGTTGAATCATCCCTCTGTCATCTGTGTGTGTGCACGTAAGCCCTGGAGCGCGCTGCGACGCTACGATAGCATTTAGCTTAGCCCCATTCATTCAATGGTACCATTTAGAGATAAAGTTAGAAGTGACCAAACACATCAACGTTTTTCCTATTTAAGACGAGTAGTTATACGAGCAAGTTTGGTGGTACAAAATAAAACATAGCGCTTTTCTAAGCGGATTTAAAAGAGTAACTATATTTTATGGCGTAATAGCACTTATGGGAGTACTTCGACTCGCCTGAAAAGTCCGCTCCCCTTCTCACTCTCATAATGGGAGAGGGAAGGTGTTACTGCGCCGAGTCGAAGTACTCCCAAAAGTGCTATTACGCCATAAAATATAGTTCCTCTTTTAAATCCGCTTAGAAAAGCGCTATGTTTTATTTTGTACCACCAAACTTGCTCGTATAACTACTCGTCTTAAATAGGAAAAACGTTGATGTGTTTGGTCACTTCTAACTTTATCTCTAAATGGTACCATTGAATGAATGGGGCTAAGCTAAATGCTATCGTAGCGTCGCAGCGCGCTCCAGCGCTTACGTGCACACACACAGATGATAGAGGGATGATTCAACAGTTCTTAGTTAAGGTAATAACATATTTTAATATTGAAAATGAGTAGACTATTCCTTTAATCACTCTAATTTGTATACAACACACTACATTTACATATCCAAATTGACTAACAGGATATTCATTCTGTGCATTTAATTAGTAGGTGTTCTTAGGATCGAACCCAAAACAGCTGAGCTACAGTTCACTATGCACCCCTCATAGCACCTTTTCTTCATCACAGTAATTATCTATATGCAGTATGCTTCGGCCACACAATACCTGCTAAGGTTTCATGATTGTGGCCCAGAAGACCCTCTCATTGTGGCCTACATCAAACAGGGGTATAGGGGAAAGGGCCAAAGCCTGACCTCATTTGCAGCTGAATGTGAGAGCCGGGTCTGTGAGACGGAGCTGTGATTAGCATGTTTTTATTTGTGCAGGCCAGAGAATGATGAAGAGGATACCAACAGAACACAGCTGCAGGTACCGCAGTCTCATCATGATCACCACAGATAAGGTTGTGATAGAGCAACTGGATCTAAACTCGGTTGATCTGTGAATGGTGTGCTCCTGTATTTGAATCATTTTAGATTAGAGATGTATGTAAGGTAAAGTATCAGATTTTTTAGGTTATTGCTGAGATGGCAAGACTTGAGCTGTGCCGTTCTACGTGCGCGTTTGCTATCGTGATTTCATTGAGCCATTTGCTTGTTTCTTGCTAGGACAACTATTGAAGGCCATCATCACCAGACTAGAATGCACAATGGCATCGTCACAATTATTACAGTGAGTTTAGGTTTACACTGTAAAAAGTGAAAAATTGGATCAACTTAAAAAATACTTCAAGTGGTAACATCTAACAAAAAAAAATCAAATTTAATTTTTTACCTAAAGTGACATTTTAAAGGACAACACCACAGTTTTTTCAATATTTTACTATGTTCTTCCTATGTTCTTTAGAAGCCACCAAACACTTCCATGTTTTCCCTATTTAAAGACTGTTACATGAGTAGTTACATTAGTAAGTATGGTGGCACAAAATAAAACGTTTTACGTGGAAAAAAATGAGAACTATATTGTATGGCGGAAGAGCACTTAGTTTGCAGCACTTTGACCTGGATGCGCAGTAACATCATCACTCCTGACCACTCCCCCTTTCGTTCAAACTTCCGTCAATATTACTGCACCCGAGGTCAAAGTGCTGCAAACTAAGTCCTCTTCCGCCATATAATGTAGTTCTCAATTTTCTCCGCTTAAAAAATCTTGTTTTATTTTGTGCCACCATACTTACTCGTGTAACTACTCATGTAACAGTCTTTAAATAGGGAAAACATGTAAGTGTTTGGTGGCTTCTAAATTCATCCCTGTTTGGATCCTAAAGAATGAATGGGGCTAGGCTAAATGCTAACACATTCACAACGCGCTATACAAGGATTAAGTGCACGCACTGAACAAAGATAGATATGTACCAACTCGTCCAAGCTGAGGCAAGAACACAGCAAAATATTGAAAAACTGTGGTGTTTTCCTTTTAAGTAGATTTTTTTTAAAGTTGATCCAGCTTTTCACTTTTTACAGTGTACCACAAATTTTAATGTGCATTGCTCCCTTCTCACGGCCCAGTGACATAACAGAGGAACTTAATGCGGCGCTGTGATGGAGACATCTCAAACAGGACCTTGATAATTGGCATTGTATTAGAGAAGAAAACTGGATCTGATGGATCTCTATTGGTGTGAATGGGTGAAAGAAGGTCAGTGACCTTCAAGGACAAGAACTGTGGGTTACTGACCACTACCACTAAACACAATAAGCCGTGGTTAATAGAGTAGTACAAGACAACCAGAAGAGCAGATTCATTGTGTGTGTATGTGTGTGTGTTTCCATGTTAAATCCTTCATGTCCATGTCCTTCACTTGGATGTGGCGACCAGCTGTGTGTGTGTGTTCTACCTGTGCTCCTCCTCTGGTTTACCTGCTCGAGGAATACAGACTATCAACTTCAAACCCTGAGAGCTGTCACATCCACTCTCATGTACGCACACCATAAACAATAACCTCAGATCAAGAGGGATGCCAGGAGAGAGAAAAAAATTGTTCTGCTCTTCTGACGGATGTATCTTCAGGTTGTTGCTGTACAGTTTATGGTACTTTTGTATCTTTTTTTGTTCAGTGCACTTGCGGTCTTTATTGGCAAAGAACGTTGGAATGGTTTAGACATAAGCATAAGATAAAGAAAAATGAGTGGGAGAGAATTTTTAGTTTTATTCGTTTCATTGCCTTTTACAGGCATTATTGTGAAAGGACACTACACTGGTAGTTCTAGCAAAAGTATGCGCTTACACCAGTTTAATTTTGAATAGGGCTGCACAATATACAATTTTAGCATCGACATCGCAATGTGTGCATCTACAATAGTCACATCGCAGAACACATAGAGCATTTCTTTCAAAAGTATAACTATTTTGAATTCCTTTACCAGTGTTTATATGAGAACGGTTTCAAACGTCTGAGAGAAATCACAGATGTATAAGGAAATGCAAGACATAACTTGATTTTTCCTAGGAACAATGAGCGAATGGTGCATTACTGTCTCCACACGTTATGCAATGATATGAGAAAGTACTTTATCCTCGAAAAATTACATTAACTTAAATCATTATGGATAAAGGCTTAAAGTTATTAAAGGGTCAAAGGGGATGAGATTGCGTGTAATATTCATAATAGGATGTGGAAATGCTTTGCAGGAGACACTTGTCCTTGCAGGTGACAAGGCATCCAGGTGATGTTGGTGGTTTTATGCAGTACTGACTGAGCTTGTATGTGTGTCTGTTTGATGAATGTCTTTGTGTCTGTGTGCTGTGATTTTAATAAGCTACAGAAGATACAACTCTAATGGCTAAATTAAGACAAGGGAACCTTGCAGGCAAGATTACAATTAGACAGAAGAAATGTAGAATAAAGAACGAACATAAGAAGGATTATAAATGTGACTGTGTCTGAAACCTGACAAATGTTGCCTTTTTAGCAAGAATACAAAGAACTCATCAGAATTTGTACGTATTTAACGAGTTGTCTGTTTTGTATAAATAACATCTGATTATCATTAAAAATAAACAATAACGAAACCTCCCCATAACCCCAATGGGATGGGGCAAAGGCAAATCATACAAAAATGTACGAATGCTGTCGTACGAATTAGCCACATTATATGAATTGCTATGAGATAGCATTAGGACATCAAGGCTAAGATGCTTTTCATATCCCACAATCCTTTGTTCATGGTTTGATGGAAATAGTACAGGCAACATGATCTCACGGAAAGTCATGTTATAGTCACAAAAAAATGTGATTAATTAATTTATTTGTGTTCATGGCACGAAATTCAGCTTTTTTTGTGGCTTGAGCACAAATGTCTTTTTCGTGTCACCAGCACAAATTTCTATAAATAGTTTTTCATGTCCGTGGCGCAACTTTCTTTTTCTTGTCATTTTATGTATTGTTTTCTCATTTTTTAAATCACTGTCGCTTGGGGTTAGATTTGGGTTTTGGGTTAGGATGAACTTTTATGTATTGGTTTCTACATGTTTTTTTTTTTGCTTTTAAAACTATTCTCACCT
The DNA here is from genome assembly GCF_027580225.2 of Misgurnus anguillicaudatus. Classification (NCBI taxonomy): domain Eukaryota; kingdom Metazoa; phylum Chordata; class Actinopteri; order Cypriniformes; family Cobitidae; genus Misgurnus; species Misgurnus anguillicaudatus. The sequence continues at coordinate 26,996,770 of NC_073346.2, read as the reverse complement.
GGAGTTGGGGTTAGAGTTGGAGTTTGGGTTAGGATGTCTAAAAATGTAACAGAAAGTAATTCTAATCCCAACCCCAAGAGACAATGGTAAGGAAATAAGAGAAAACAATGAGAAAACAATACATAAAATGAAACGAAAAAGAAAGTCATGCAACGGACATGAAAAACTATTTATAGAAATGTATGCGACTGACATGAAAAAGACATTTGTGCTCAAGGCACAAAAATAAGGTGAATTCCGTGCCATGGACACGAATAAATAAATAAAAAATGTGCGTGACTATAACACAACTTTCCGGGAGATCAGTCTGGTACAGGAGGTAACCTTAATACAGAGATGCTGTCTGTTATTTCATTGACTGACTGGGTATTAGGGCTGGGCAAAAAAAAAAGATTTTTCGTGAATCGTGTTTTTTACATGGTCGATTCAAAATTGATTCTCAAAGCCCACAAATCTATTTTTTTCATATTTATTTCCGCAAACATTGAATGTAAGATTAACGTTAATCTAATTACTAGTCTTCTCCACTAGATGTCACCCTCTTTTTTTCCTTGCGCGATGTTACCAAGGAGCGAGAGGCGAGCCTGTCATTCATTCATTCATTCAGTCTTTATTCTAATATATTCTAATATAATATAATATTCTATATAATCTATACTCATTGAGTTGAATCGAAAATCGAGTATAAAAATCGGGCCAAGAATCGGAATTGAATCGAGAATCGAATTCGAATCGATTTGATAGCTTGTGAGTCGAAATTGAATCGATCTGGAACATCTGAATCGATACCTACTGGGTATATGCCTTGGTTTTAGCCACAACCTGTGTGTACTTAAAGCACTGTATAGAAGCAAAAGGAAGTGAGTTAAAAATTGTATGTTTGAGGTAAAGATTATCTGCTCTCATTTTATTCGAGCATACCATCGAGTTTAGCCAGCAAAACAGCTCCACACCCAACGCTTTCCCCCATTGGCATAGAATGGCCATTATTTCCTTATGGGAGCATATTCTAATCCTGATAGGCACTGACATCCTGGTTGCCTTAGAAACGAGTGGATGTCTTACCCCAAACTAGATCTGTCTCCAGCATCCCTGCACATCACAAACAGAAAGCGTGGCATGTGCCTGGAACCCTATAGATGTTTCACCAGCACACAGACTCTCTTGCGGACAAAGACGTGCGATCAAACAAAAGCTTTAGAAACCTAACCAAGGCTCTGTGCTCTTAAGCTTCTAACTGTCTCTCACTGCGTTTTATCAATTGCTTTTAAACATTCAGTCAGGCTCAGAAAAGGCAAACTGTTTTCTCTGTTTTTATCTAGACTCAAGGTTGTCTCTTGAGCGCAAGCTTTAGTTTTCAAATCAGGTCTGTTGGGTACTTCTGTTTTCTTAGTAGCAGTGAAATTCAATCAAAACTTATTACATCTTCTAAAATAGGCGCGACATTGTACGGTTCACACTTTAACTCGGAGAGCTTTTCTTGCCCACGTTATGGGCATTAATTTAATAAAGGGGTCAGTGACATGACATGCGTATTTTTGTGTCCGGGGCATTGTGTACTGTAAAAATAACATTATACATTTATGACGTGTCACTTTATTCTATAAAACCTACTTAGCTTAAATACATTTTCAGTATTTTTTATAATAAAAACTGATTTTTTATTTGATATCTGAAACTTGTAAAATGGCAGGTGGGGCACTGTCCATACAAATTAACAGTTAAACTTTTCCCATAACACATGTTTCTATCTCATGTTAATCTTATAGTAGTATAACATGCTTCATATCTCTGAAGAGTCTTAGTTTTAACCCCACTAAAGCAAGGCTTACCCTGATTCTAAGCAGGGTTTAGAACGGAGATTACCCAGGGTTTAGTGCAGTATGAAAAGCTAGAGTTAATATGTAAAAATGTAAATCAATAATCACAAGTAAGTATTTGTGTTCTTCGTTTTAGATAATAGTGTGATAACTTACCCGCCGATGGGGCAAATTGGCACAAGTGAACATTCTCTATTCAACAGTCTACAACTCCGTAATGAGATAAGATATGAAAATGTAACGAATATAACATATGTGCCCAAAACTTCCTTCTTTCATTTGGTATGAGATATATACCATTGTGATGTATGGTACTTACAGTGTAAAAAGTGTGACACTCTCCCCTACTTTAATATAAGTAGGCTAGTAGACTTACTGTGTCAAGTGGTACAATCAATATTAAACTTAAAAAAGCTATTTTATCAAGCATTTTAATTATATTAAAAAGTATATTTATGAATTTAATATCACAGGCAAAAGATTATACCAGCATCCAAGTAAAAGTCTATTAAAGCAACACTATGTAGTTTCCATGTAAAAATGACTTACAGCTCCCCCATGTGGTTGAAAAGCACAACAGTGCCTGGTATCAGACACTCTTCTGCAGGCAGGGGGAGGGGTGGGGCTGTGTGCTCTACCCTCCACCGCCACTTTCAGAGTGTGCTTGTAGCAGCTAGGAGGTTGCTCAGGTTGCAGCAACAGTACAATTCGTCCAGTTAAAAGTTGTTCTAACACTGAAATAATTTTAGAGACATTATTTAAAGGTAAAAAACTACATAGTGTTGCTTTAAATGTAAATTCGTTGCAGAGGTCAGGTGGTGCAACCAGAAAGTCAAAGGGTGCAACTGCTATGAATGCCCCTAAGAAATTAAAAAGCATTAATAATTAAATAATTTTATTATATCTTAATTATTAGCTTAATAAAATTATTTAATTATTAATGCTTTTATATTATATATATACATGTATATATATATGTATATATATATATATATATTAGTTCTTAAATTTATTCTCAAGTTTTAAAGTAAAGTTGTTTTACACTTTCAAACTATTCTCAGAATTATAATTTTAAGTGCCACTATCAAATAAACAAACAACCAGCATGACAAATGGAACGCATTAAAACGTATCTGGCAAATTGGTTATACCATCTGACATTTATTTGAATGGCAATATCAAAAATATTGTAAAATATCATTAAATGTACTGAAATGTTCAATAAACAAACTTTTTAAACATATTGTTAAAAAATACTGTACATGCATTTTTAAAAGATTATGTAAAAATACGTTTTAGGTGCTTGTTTTGTCATTGACCCAAAGCTATTCAGTCTGTGATGCTTGTGGAAACAAATGCACGCATGCAAAATGCACTAAACCATTGAACCTGTTTTCATTTCTCCTCTCCTCTGTCGCTTACTTGTCTTTAAGCACGCATGGCACATCACTGTTTCAAGGATATACTATAGCGCAAGTAACTCTTTTATAGCTGTCAAAAGTGTTTATTTGCTGCTCTCGATTTGCCCAAGAATTATTTCTTTTTTACACCGCACTTTGGTATTCTGATGAAGCAAGCATGTGGAATGAGAGCAAGTTGAATGGGGATTGAAGAATGTTTCAAAGATGAATCAGAAGTGGTTACAGATGAGATGTTGTTAACCAGAATCGCAGCTAATCATCATGCTTTCAAACTAAAGTGCAGAACATTTTAAAGTGCAGGCACCTTTGATTAGAAACCAATCCTGTGTTCTCCACATATATGGGTAAAGTCATGGGAATGCTGTGAATTTGCTTCAGGATATCTGCTTTGTTATGTCTTGCAGGCTCTGTGAGCGAACGTAATGTCTTTCAAACAAGTGATAGATTGTCACATGGTATTTTGTGATGTGTATGCCTAGCATTTTGTGGCTCATATACAACACAGACATACAGCAAATCTTTAAATAATAAATCCCACTGACATAATTGAAAGCCTCTATAATGGATTAAAGTGCACAGGGCACACAGTGGGTAAGCATATTGTTGATGTTTTTATTTCTTAATGTCAAAAAGGGATGAACCCAGCCCATTGGGTTGTAATTTAACCTATGCTGGGTTGTTTCAATAAAATAACTCAGTATTTTTTAGAGTGTGTACTTTCAAAACTGGCATCAGATGGTAAAAAGAATAATTGAAGGCAACCTGGTGCTTTATTTTTTTATGTTTACAGCTTGGTACAGTTGTTATAAATTTATGGTATCGGTTCAGATTATAATAAGAGCAGATGTTTTCATTAGAGAGCCACATAACTCCAGCATGTTTGCGTAGGTCATTAATATAAAATTCTTCAATTCTCACATACTTTGCATGCCATTTAACAGATGTATGTTGCTTTATAGTGCAAGTTACACACTTTGCTTGATGGAGTTTAAGTTTGTATTTGATGTGTTAAAGGTTTGCCATAGCTCTGTCCAGAATGTGTGAAAAGCCAAGTCTCTTTTTCAATCAATCTTTCTGGTGCATGTAAAAAACGGCACTAATTGATTTGAACACTGGTGCGGGTGGGTGAGTTGGGGGTTAATGGGGAGGAGTTGAGCAGGTCATCATTCAACCAGCTCCAAAAGTTTTCAATTTTAACACTAAAATGAGCAAGTGAACAAATTGTGAAAGTGAGACGTTTGTCAAGTAATGCAACCCATTCTCGAAATGTGGCCTCTGCATAGCACATCCCAGTGGTGCAGGCAGGTACAGTGCCGGGGAGCAGTTGGGGTTAAGGTGCCTTGCTCAAGGGCACCACAGTTGCAACCTACCAGCCGTGAGTCTTAAACTGGTGACTTTCGGATTACAAGCTCGACTCTCTAACAACTAGGCCACGACAATACTTATAAAAACTTTCACAAAACCTTTATCCAGTGTAATCCTGCACAAAAGTATTCATTTACATAATACTAATTACACAAAGGTGAACAATACCCTTTAATTTGATCCACAATACCCGGATAAAAGCATAAAGGACACAAAAAATTATTGGTCATAGACTGCTGCCATAACATTCTGTTTAGTGTTGCCAGTACCTTGAAAACACAGAGGCAACGACTGGTAACAACCTAGAACTGAAAAAGAAAGTCACATTTGTTTGTCCACAGTGTGAAGAGAGCCAAGGCGTTTTCACAGAGAACACGATGAATGCACCATATCAAGGACAAACCAATGCAGAGACCCAGAGAATGGAATAATAAAAAAATAATACTGTGTGGATAGAGGCGGCTGTTTTTTTTTAAATCATCCTCCAAATCCTCATATCCTAACAGTAGGTATTTCTGTATATATATATATATATATATATATATATATATATATATATATATATATATATATATATATATATACACATACATACATGCATATATATACATATATATTATTATTTATTTACATGTTGCATTGGCTAAAACGTGTCAGCCAAATGTGTAAATGTTAAAAATATATTGACAGTGACAAATAATAACGAAAGTTACTACGTGTCTGTTTTTATCCTGTCTATTTTGTCTCGGGTGGCTGAGAAATGCCTAAGCAAACAAATACTACTATCAGTGAATTCAGTTCATTTCAGCGGGTTTAAAACGGATGTGTTAAAAACAACAAAATCAGTGTTTTGGGACAATGCGTTGTCCCAAAATATACCCATTTCTTTGTTATTATTGGAACATCACATTTTGTGTTACTTTAAACAACTTGTGCTGTCACTTTTATTTATTTTTACACAAATTTGCACGAAATGACACACAATGTGTTAAATATCATACACATAGCCTAATTAGTGTTATCATGCCGATTTGGATTTTTATTATTTTTGTATCTGTCGTTAAAAATATTCATAAATGTTAGAAAATCATTGTTCAGATGCAAATTCATTTAAAATATTATAATGTTTTTTTTACATTTTTAATTAAATCTTAACATGAAAAAAGGTTTTAAATCTTAACATGAAAAAAGGTTGCGCATAGTCATCAGTTATTAATTCCGCGTATTTCTTACATATTATTATTTTGTAACCACCTTAAACGACATTCTAACATTGAAGTATTTCATTCAAAATGTGTTGTTTTGCGTCACATGCCAGGTTTTCAGGCTTCACCTGTCTGCCAAATCTTCTCAGGTAGCACCACTGTCTTCGCGAGACGATTTACTGCCGCGTGCATGCTGCTACCCTGAAAATATCACCCCGCAGCTTCCTCCACATGGATATAGGTACGTAATTTCGTGAGACTGGCTAGTATAATCTTAGTCGGATTAACACATCAATGATCAAAACTTGAATTCTTTTTATTTAAATTTTATTTCAAACGGACAATGAAAGAAATTTGGGTTTGTTGAGGAATATAATCATAAACATTATTTATTCATTAATAAACAAAACAACCCACAGCTCTCACTTAACAGTTATTTATGTGATAATTACATTTTTACAATTTTGTTTATCTAAATAAACACATTTTTTGAAACACCATATTTATTGATGATAGGTGCCCGCTTTTTTGCAAATACAATTTTACAAAATGAGTTCAATGCTAAAAAGTGCGAATTTGACAGGTAATTATTATTTGTTGTGTTTTATAGGAATAGTCAGACAACATATAAATAAATGAAGCAAAGTTGGTATATACCTTATTTTAATGCCAATAACCTGTCTTTATAAAGTGCAGCTCCACAATGGGGGTGCTGAAATCCAATAAACGATTACATTATGGGAATAAATTCACAAGTGTCTCTTTATCAGAATTCATATTTAATTTAATGGAATTTAATTTACCATGTGTTGCTTTTCTGCGTCTTTTCTTGTTTCTTCTTTTAATAAAATTATAAAATAAACAATTTCACCTAATTTCACAATCATTATGTACATGCATAATTTATCTACGTATAAGAGCTAAATCTATTTCAATTTAATTAGTCCATTAATCGTTGTTTTTACTCGATTCCTGGTCGCTCTGATCATCTGTAAAACAAACGTCGACGTCGCTGTCATTGTCGCTTTTTTGTTCACCATCTTCAAAGACATCTTCCATCTTGTCATCGGATTTTTTTATAGATTGACCTGGATGCCTTGATTTGACGTGTCTCTCCAAATCGCGCCTGCGCACCAGCACCTTCCCGCAGAACTCGCACCTGTATGGAGTGTTTCCTTCCGCGTGCAGTCGGATGTGTTTGTTGAGATTGCTGGGATCACCAAAGGGCCTAAAACAGACTTTACATTTGAGAGGTTTGTAACCTGTATGAGTCCTCATGTGAATTTTTAGTCCGTATTTTCGAGAGTATAGTTTGCCACAGTAAAGACACAAATGTCCCTTTTTGGGTTTGCCTGAGCTTGGGTTAGATGCGGGCATGGACTCCAACCTTGAACGGTTTTTCTCTACGGAAATTTCTGACAACTGTTGCGTGTGCATTGCTATTTCTCTGTCGATGTTCGTTATTGAATTGAGATCTGGATTAAGAGCAGGTGCACCAAAATAGGAAACGGTGTCTGGATATTTAAGCAGGTTGCCAAAGTGAAATTTTAGAGGATAGTATGGCGAACTATAAAGGAGCTCTCCATTGTAAACAGTGAATGGCATGAGGGGTATGTTGCAGTCTCCATTGTATGATTTTCCCCCATCAAACTGTGGCAAAGGGAACCTCTCAAAATGAAACGCGCTCGGTAGTTGCGAGTATCTTGAAGGGGAAAGCGCAGAGTGCATGCGACTGTCTACATGTTTGAAAGCAGAGGTCTCCTCATAATGTGGCAGTAAAGGAAACCCACGGATAGTGTTTGTGCAAGGAATCACAGGCGGTGAGGTCTCAATAGGATGCGTGCACTTTGAGGGATGCACATTGGGTAAAGGTTCATTTAGGGAACGCACTGACTTGATGCTTCCTAACAGTTTACTGAAACCGATGCTGTTTGACTTCCCATGAGGCTCATCTCTTGCCACTTCAGCCGAGGAGATCTTTGAAAGTCCCATTGGTTTAAAAGCAGAACGAACCCCGGGATGAAAGCCCATACTGTTAAGTACAGATGATGTCCCACCGAGACCCACGATGTGTCCTGGGTTCCGGGCCGAGGTCACACTCATGTCAAGGGCTCTGTCCTGCTCCTCTGACCTTTTTTTCGGTAGTCCCGCTTTGTTGGCGAAGGGTGAGGTTGACAATGTCCGTTTTGCAGAATCTGACATCAAGGTGCTGTGGCCATTCCTTGGAGAAGACGAAGTATTTGGGATATCCCCAGATTTTGGAGACCTGTTGAAGTTGTCTGTGCCTCTCGCTTGCTCGTTGCTCATAAAGCTTTTGCCATTGCTTAATGCACAGTGGAAATGCACGTGAGCTTTCAGGGTGTTAGGGTATTTGAATATTCTCCAGCAATACCAGCAAATGTAGCGCTCCTCACCTGAAAGATGCAAAAGAAAAAGCCATTAAATGCCGCTCATGCTTATAAATGTTACAAATGTCTTCGTCACGTTGGCATGACACCAGAGGGGCAGTCTGGGGTCAATTATATAGATGTAATGATTTTGTAATCCGCACAACCCTGTTGTTTATTGTCACCATCAAAAGAGCAAGCGCCGGCCCAATCTGGCGTTTACAAACCAATACACTGAATAGACTTTCACTGTGTGCTTTCCCGTGGAATTGACGGCAGCTGTTGCTTGAAATCGCAAGTCGCGTAAAACAATGAAGCTGGCCCATCTGTTGACGCTGGAGAATAGGAAGCGTATGTCAAGGACCGCACCGTGCATTGGCCAGAGAGCAGCTCTCACAGTTCAGCGTCGCAAATCAGGGCAATATACATCCCACATAAAAGTTTGTATTCAGTAGCCAACAATACCTTACCCAGCCAGCTAATTTACCGTAGAGCACCTTTTTTGAATTTATTTGCTTTTGAATACATGAATATTAATGACAAGATGACATTTGTTAACCTCTTCCCCTCACTGAGCTGCATCGGCCCCAATGATTGTTTAGGAGAACAGTTTTAATTTATTAGTGAATAAACGAAATTGCCACAGGCCGGGAGTTTTGGTTCTATGATCAGTCATCAATGAATACATTAGGTATAGCCTACTCTTAAACGCTGCTCAATAATCGGAACCAATCAATGTGTGTTATAAACCAGACGACAGACTTTTCGATTTATTAAGTAAAAGCGGATAATCTGAATCATTCTCAGCTAAGCCTATTAAATTAGATTTTAATAGGATTAGCCTTGATTCTGCTGGTGGCAGTATTGGTTATAACTCCACATTTAACATTTCCTCTGCTTGGACATTTCGTTTGACATAAATTGTTTTTATTATTTGATGGGGAAAATATATTTATTTAATTATCATTTAATAAAATATTTTAAATGTTTGGATACAATTTCTACGTAGTTTTATTAAATGTAAATAAAGGCGGTATTTTTCATTTTTATGAAAAATATTTGTAAATATTACACATTTCATACCTGAACGAAATTATGATGCACGTCTTACCTTTTTCGTCATGCGTCGGAGTTGCAGTCGTAGGAATGTCAAACCATTGTGCTAGTGCGCTGGAGTACCAAACACACAATTCTTCCCCAGGATGAATTTCTCTCGGCACTCGATAGAAAATCTAAAAAAAGAAATAATATGAGGAAAATTTAATAAATAAATATATCGCAATGGTTATATAAACAAGATTTAATTAATTCGATTTTGCTGTCTGCGCTCACCTGTCCTCCAGGTAAATCGGAGACTGCCTCGAGGTTTTGTTCTTGACTGTTTCTGGCCGCTCGTATTAACCCGATCCAATCAGGAACTGGACAGCCAGACTCGTCCACAAACTCCCCTCTTAACAGGCGAATCTACAAATACAGAATTTAACATTAACATTTTAACCTTATTTAACTTAGTGTAAAGTAAATGGTCAAATTATTCAATAAAGTTACGATTTTAAAATAATATCGAATGTTATATCGAATAATATTTTTTTAAAGCTGTTTATAATATTTTATCTCATCAAAATGTTTAGTTAAAAAATTATTACAATGCTAATCCGGGACTATTGTTTGAAATATCTTGGGATGATATAATTAATGTGTAAAAGAAGGGAAAGAAGACAATATAAATATATTTTACTTTCCCTTCTTTATGCTCATTAATTATATCATCCTAAGATATTTCAAACAATAGCCCGTTAATGTGGTTTTATTCGGTCTATTAGACAATAACGATAATTTTCAAGGAACAGGCGTTATAATTGAGTTGATATGAGAAACGAATTTGAAGAGTGTCAAAGCATTTCTATTCTGTTTAAACAAATTAAAGATTAAAGCGTGACATTTGACACAGAGATTGCACCTGATGATCGCCCATAGCCCGGGGCGTTGCATTTACGCGCATCAATCACAGAATCAGACAGCGTAAAGAGCTTCAGTCTATTTACAACTTATTTATCAAAGTAAATACCATTTATATATGAATCCTATTAAATCCCCATGATTTACGGATGTTCTAAATTTAAAAACTAAAGCTATTTAATAGTTTAGATAGATATTTAAAAAAAACGAATTTAATGTAAAATAAATGGACACTTTTTATAATATTGCCTTTTTTATATAAACATTTTATTTTACATAATTAGTTTAATAACAATTTAATTGGATTAATTATTAGATTATTGTGTAATAAGCTGTCTTTCTTTTTCATAGTGCGTCTGAATAACCAGCCCGTAAGCCTTTAAAATTTTAAGAGGAGAGAAATCTCGCCCAAAAACTTAGGTCACCCTATTAAGGCGCTTAAGTTAAGGCACAGAATGACAAGTTGTCCTGCTAACATAACTCAATTGTTTCCAACCTGACAGATCAAACTAATTAATACGAGGATGCTTTATGAAGAGTGACAGGTCAACATCAGGCTTAGATATCATTTTAACCAGTATACTAAGTAAACAATAAAAATGTAGCTATAATAGCTATGCCTTTTAAAAGTTATAAAAAAAAATGTAGATAAAAATAGCTTACAGTTGTGCATAGTTATTCGAACAATTAATAAAATAAAAATAAATGAACAGGGACATTTGCAAATATTAATTTAATATTTAATAAAGGTATTTAAAAAATAACGAAATAAAAAATAAAAATGTAATGCGGACATATTTTCTGTCTGTAATATCTACATTGTATATTATTACCTTATTGTTTATTATGTAAATTAAACATATTGCTTTTTATAACTTGTGTTATATAAAATTTGTGTAATATTGATCAATAGTTAATATATTCTACTGTAAAACATAATCTACGGTTGTGCTTTATAAATAAAGTTTGACTTAAGAACTCATAATTAAGCAACTTTTATACAATAAACTTTCTTCATGGACAGTTCATAAATAAATCAAACTTGCCTTCTTTTTGACTCCAGCATCCTTGCGGTCCGAAACATACTTTCCCAGTTTGAAGATGCCCGGGACTGGTCCTATTCGCAGCCCTGCTGGGATGCTGCATTCGGCAAACACACTGATAGTGGGTGTCCGAGTCGCTTGCATGGCTGGCTCTGCGTGCGCGGCGCTATCAGAACCAGGAAGACCAAGCATGCACACTGATTGAGATGAGCAGAGAGTCTGAGATGAGGACAGACTAATATCCGCCCGCCAAGTGACGCCGTGGCGTGTGTGATACGGCTTTTCTTATGTTGCGGTAAGCTGCCCCTCAGCACATTAATGCGCAAGGGCGAGCAGCGCGCGATGAGAGAGTTGCGCTCTTTTAGCAGCTGTAGAAATGGTCACATGGAGACTTTCCCTCACACTCACACATAATGAACCGCTCCAAACGGTCAAAAGACAATAGGCCCTGCGACCTTCCCATCCCCAAAATCCAATTTGTCAAGGGCAGAGAAAAGAGAGTGCAGAATCAAAGGTCTGGCGCAACCATTAATCCTCAGCATGTGGCTTTGTCCGCCAGACAGTTCCGATATTTTAAGTGACAAATCCACTGTATAATTTCTCCATAAATTCTCTCCCCTTTTATTGTTCCTATACAAACCGGTTTTTGGAAATCAGTGACTACTTTAAATCTACTTGGCTGCATCCTTTTAGGTTTTATATACTTCAAAGCTCTTTATCCTCTCTCTGGCTGTATTGTCTGTTGCTGTTTTAACAAAAGGAGCAGGAATGTTTGGGAGACTTGTTAACTTCTATTGACTCCCGGCGTGTGCCGTGCTGGGACCGGGCAGGTACTCAACGGGAGAACCAGCAAAAAGTAACAGCTTTTAAAATAAGCACCACCTTATCATTTCACACTTTTTGACAACAGGTCATGAATCAGCAAGGCCATATTGATGAAGCATACTGCAATGAAAATTTTTTTTTTCTCTTCTTCCTCCACATAACGTGAATTCTTGTACATGACTAAAAATGTTTTTGTCAATATTTTCTCACCCAAGTTTGCTCAGTCTATACACGCGTCATTCAGTTAAAACTTTAATAATATCATAACTTTATTATATTTTATCCCGCTACTTAAATGGATATTTTATGCAAAAATAATAACACGTTTCTCAGGGTAGGCCAAAGCCAAGATTTACTAATTAAAACAAAAATCCTGTATTGCTGTTCTGACATGCGATAAACCCATTGCTTTCACCTAGGGTCCTTCGGTATCATTTGAAGTTGCATTGTTTCCAGCGGTTTTAAAACTTCATTTGACCCCTTTGATCGTGGTCCTCAATGACTGAACAGAGGGCTAGGGATAGAAACAAGAATTTGTGGGCGATAAATTTAAGCCATGAACATGTCCTGCTAACCTCTGCCCTGGCTACTCCGCGATGACACTCCGCTGTAATTAGAGATGCAGAGGTGGGATTTCTTTCTTCAGGAAAAGGTACCCCACTGGTCCTTTCGGGAGCCCTCTCTTTTGGCTGCTTAATGAGTCAAAGAGCGTGAACGACACGCGAACAATTTTTGAATAGGCGCATGGAAAGGCCGGCTGTGTGGTGGGTTATTTATTAATGTTGCCATTTGTGACTGGTTCCCATCCGCTTTGCAACAGCGGGTTCGGCCTCTACAGCGCTCACACCAGCCGGGCCGATTCTCATTCTTGTCTTGTGTCTTAAAGTCAAAGTTGTCCAGCTAATAAATTGTTCACCAAGGCGGAAACGGGGACGTTTCTATTCTGTTCTATTAACGGGGAAAAGCAGGGGTGAATCATCGTCATCCCAAAGCGCTCATTGGTGCACGGTGAGAGCGGTCAAAAAGCTCGATTTTGGGAGCAAAACCAGTGTTCAGAGCAAATGGGATGGAAAATTAAATGAAATCAAATAGCTTGAACAGTCGTATTGTTCGGTGCCTTTTAAATGGCACATTAATTACATGGTAGCGGCTTTATTTCTTAACAATATTGTGGACCCAAGCGGAGCGTTCCAGAAACTTTCTTGCGCTTCTCATCAAAGGAAAAGAGTCGAATTGTGAAGTGCTGGTCAGGTGGTGAAGACATGGTCTCAGCGTAGCACTTCGAGCTAAATGTGGGATTTGATTTAACAGGTTGCCAAATACTGAAGCATGAATATAAAGTAACACTAACTTTGTGGTTTAAAGGGATAGTGTCCCACCAGGGGATTCCATTCATGCGTCCAAACTGCGCTTGAATGCCAACGGTTCACCCCTCTATCTAAACAGTGCACAATGGCTAGGCTCCCTAAAACATTTTTTACGCCAACCATAAACGCTTTGCCATACAAAGTCCCTTAATAGACAAAACTTACTTTGTTGTTATTTTCACCCACTTATATTATCGTGTCTGTGACAGTGAAACAAAAGAAAACCAATATATTTCCATGACTTTTGGACTAAAGTAACCTATTAGGTTCAACAAGTTTTAAAAATCTTCTAAAATGTATAATTTCTTATACATATTGGATATGTATAAACAAATTTGTATATTTAAAGTTACATAAAAATAATGACTATTTTAATGCGCTTAACCTACTTGCTGTTGCTGCGGGAAAGTGCAGGGTTTACAATGGACGGACCAGCTGCGTCGCAGATAGGGGATGCGGGTGGGACATTAGTGATGCGATTGAATAGTAATTATGCTTGTATGGGAGTCCCACCAGATGACATGATTGGGATTTTAACCCAGGCTAATATTCAAAGTCGCATTAGAAAGTGGGGAGATAAGTGGCTACCGATTCGACTCTGTTCATGCGTGCTTACATTTCTAAATGCTTTCAAAAGGAAGGGGTTGCTTCGTTTCAGTATTCAAAGCCTGAACAAAGTTAGCTCTGCCTTTTGAACCGAATTTCCCCGACTTAAACTCTCTTGTCCGAGTTGAAAGGGCTCGCATAATGGGGTGTAAACTTGTCTGAATTGAAATGTTTCGGTGTACCTTATAAATTCATACCCTTTTTCACCCGAACGCGCAGGAATGAACATTCAGTCTATCCGATTCTCTCTGGTGTCGAACGCCTTTACCGCGAGCTCTATTTGCGAAGTTCATTTTTAGGCAAATGTATTCAGGGAAGGGTTTCAATGAATAGATCTGTGTGTCAGCCGGGCCTAATTGGGATTAAGGCACTAAAAACATATGCAGAAAGTGACAGAATTTCTCAGGTTTTAAAGAGCGCCAAATGTTTGGCCCTTTTGATTCTTGAAGTCATTTGAGTAGACGCTGGGAAAAAAGTTTACTGCTTACAGACAGATCATTAGTTATTCCATTGATAAAAGTCCATTCTTAATTCACTCTCTGAAACATTTTGAATAAACCGAGGGCCTGCTGTATTGACTGCTGAAGCCATTAAGATGAAGGAAATCTATCATATAATGCTGAAACATATGTGAACCTGACTGTGAAAACCCTGATTAAGTCTTGTTTTAGTGATTTACTGTTTTCTACATAAAATCCTCTACATAAATTGATATATCTTGATATTGACTATGCCAAATATTGAAATTAAAGTGAAATCATTAATTGAAATCAAACTTGCTCTTAATTTCATAATTATGAAACTAGCCTGGAATTCACAGACATGATGAATAGGTAGTAAGTAAGGTCTGGATTTTTTGCTTAATGAGAGAAATTGACTTCAAACAAGGATTAAACAGCTTCTAAATTAAACCGAGTCCTGGTCAGACATTCCATTTTCTGTACGTGTTTCAAGGCTATTTTTTAATTCAACCACATAGGAAACACAATAAATAAATAAATAATTATAGAAAAGGAAGAAAGAATAAAAACGGGAATGCATTGGATTGAAGTTTATTTCAAATTGCATTGTGAGCTGAGCACATTAATGGAAAACAAGATGCAAGTAAAGACCTGGCAGGACCTTGGATAGCTCCTGTCTTTGAAATGGTGAAGGTCAAATAGCCATTCAAGCAAATGCCGGCTAATTATATTAATAATTCACGCATGTAGCCTACTTATGAGGCAATTTATTTTTTCCTCCTGTATATGAGCTATACAAATTATATAGCCTGTGATGCACATTACATGACTGGCAAAAGGCATGCTAATGATCACTAGAGACTGTCTGTACCCACCTCATTAATAGGCAGGATTGACATTTCTGGGTTTTCCATAATGTCCAGTGCATTTCTGTGAAAAAATCCAAGGCAAGTTATGGTCATTAATTGCGCCTCTGTTTCAGGTGGGATGAGCTTGTGGAAATGATGACCAACACTAAAGTAGTAATGAGAGATTAGTGGTTAACCTGATATGTTCAAGACCCTGAATTGTCTTTGAGCTGTCAAAATCATTAGGGGTCTATAACAAACTGGGATGAGATTGTATTATAATATTACTGCTGTTGTTAATAATAATAATACAATTAATTGCGGCAATCCATACTTTTTTTTAGTGTTGAAAATTAACTGCTGCTATGTTACAATAGCCTGTTTATAAGTTAATGACTCAATTACTTGTTTTTACCTATTTTTGAGTTCAGCCAAATTTATTTTGATTCACAAGAAATTGTTCCAATTAATTATAATCAAAAAGAGCCCATGTTTCTCCTGATTCTAACAAAGGCTGAAAATAACTACTTGGTGATAATCAATAAATAACTTTGAGGTTAATATTAGATTTGTATACATAGTGTATATAATATTAAATTAATTAAATGAAAAATAGAAAGAATGCTAAATAAAATAACATTTCTTATCCTGGTCAGTCAGTCCACATATGTGACCCTGTCTGTGAAATCCAGGATAACGTCTCATAATCTAATTAGGAGATTAGAAGCATCAAAGTTTAATTGATTTCACATTGATTTCAATATTTGATACTCATTTAATATTAAAGACATCAAGGCTATATTTTTTGCAAAATGTTAAATTTTTGTATGATGGTTTTATGTATAAAAATAGTAAGTCATTAAAGTGGGGTTTTCAAGGTCACACATGCATCCTGCACACTGGGAAAACCTTTTGAGCCATTTAATGTCTTTCAAAAACTGTATGTTATATCAAGCTTTGATATGTTGTGGCAAAAGTTCAAAACATTTTTATTTGTCATTTGCCGTAGACCATCTTCTGACATGTATGAAGAGCAGTTTAAAGCTGTCTTGTCAGTGCTTCGGGTCAGACCTGAAAGTTGTTTTGAGTATCAACAGAGTTCTGTACTGTATAGAAACATATACGGTTTTAATATATTTAAATATCCATGTGTCCATGCAGTATTTTGTGAACTATTTCTCCATTTATTTTTTGCTATAATTCAATGATAATTTGAAAATGCGTTAAAGGTGTTTCCACGTTTGCAAGGGCTGTGTCGACACCACATGCCATTCTTTGTAAATCTGTGATCATTTATGTCAGCCACATGCCCCTTTTACCCATAATGTACAGCTTCTATAGCTTTTGTTTAAGTGCAAATCTCACCCCATGGTTATGAGTGTTTGACATGTTCCTGTGGAAAACGATCAAGATAGATCAAATGCAGATCAACAGGGCAGATTTGGATAGAATGGGGCCATACAATAAATGTGACTTCATGTTGTGGCAGTACTGTGTGTGTGATGGCTTGGGGTTCCCTTTGGCAAAAGTATCAATGTGATAGACTGAGCCTATAGTGGCACACTTACACTCCCTGTTTTATGCTTATTTATGAGCTGTACAGCATTTGCTTAGATTTCTGGATTATGACTGCATTTTGTACAACATGTTTTACTTTCATAAGGAAAGACACAGACTTATAGGTGCAAACAATCAAACCCACAAAAACACATGATGCTCAGAGCTTTATTTCCAGTTGTGGTCAAGCAACGCATAACACAAGGTTACATTTTATGATTTGTAAGGCACATTAGGGCACAATTAGGATTCAAATTTGGGCAGGTAACAGCACTACTCTTCATCATCTGCTGCTCCAGAGATGGAATAAGTTTTCTCCTGTGTGTTGCTTTGCACTGTGTCATCCTCTGTTTTCACTGTTCTGAAGAAGAAATTGTTAGCAGTTTTGTCCACCGAAAGATAAAATTTTATTTGATTTAAATTCTCATGGATGATAAACTAGTGAGCATGGCAATGACAGAATGTCTAATACCTGATGAGAACAGTCTTCCTCTCAGTCATCTCCACTGCCTGTTCTTGAGAGTAGTCAGAAGAGGTGCCCGGACCCCCATCAGGGATGCCGTCAACAAGACCTTTTCCCACTCCATCACCAATTCCATCAATAAGACCACCTCTCCCCACTCCAGTGCCCACGGCTCCTGCAACGCATGCACTGCCACTCATAATGGACATGGTCTGCATGCTGTGCACCATGGCAGTCAGTCGAGAGTCCTCACCTTCAATAAGCTTCCTGTATACATTCATTAAGGAGAAAGGGTTGAAACAACACTTGGTTCTTTTTAAAAGCAGTGGGCTATATGTAATTTTACCTGTATGTGGTAATTTCAATCTCAAGGCCCATTTTAACATTGAGCAGCTCTTGGTATTCACGTAGAAGCAAAGCCATTTTTTCTTTGGTAGATTTGAGCTCCAGCTGCAATCCTTCAATTCTTGCCTGACAAAAAACACTATATTTTATTTGAGCTTCTTGAGATATTTTGTTGAAATGATTTGGTGCCAAGGTTTGCATATACAGGCTAAAAGCATGTTTGTTTGACATTTCACCTGGAGCTCCTGTAGTTCTTTTTTGTACTTCTCCTGAGTCTCCCGGATCTTTGCTTCCAAAGCCTCATTTTTGATTTTCAAAGACTCTAAGTCCTGCTCCTTATTTTGAATCTAAAAAGGTTTAAATAAAAAATTAAACGAATTCTAATGTGATAGTTTTGACATTACTCAAATAAAAAGCTTTTTCGAAAAACTATGTTTAATTGTAATATAAAAAATAAATAAAATGAATACAATTTAATAGTAATTTCCCACCAAATTTAATTTCATCACATCATACTACACTTTGTTAAAGAAAGATTTTTAAAACGCACATCTTTCTTTGCAGTAACAATTTCCTCTCTCATGAGTCGAGTCCTGTCCACATGTTTTGTCGATTTGTTGTTGAGGTCCTCGAATTTACTTTTGTACCATGAATCCATTTCCTAGAGAAAAACAAAAAAATAGTTTTTGTTAGCGTAAACTGAACCTATATAACAATATGTTTTCCACTTCATTTTTATTAGCATAACAAATAAAAATGAATTACTTTTTTTTAAAGGTATATAATAAAAAAAGTCAATTTAATAATATTTCCCACCTGTAAATTCTTTGCCGCAATGTCATCATACTGATGTTGGATTTGCTTGAGAGCGGCTGACAGGTCGGGAAGGGAGTAAGCGTCTTGAGCTGTGGCATGGGCTGCGTAAATCTGTTTCATAAGGTCATCGATTTCCTTTCAAGAACACAAACATTTAGATTCAAATATAAAACACGAGTTTTTAAGTATGTTAATTTATTCAATAGTTATGTAATTTCCTCTTTGTATACTCTTTGGATGAATTCTAGTTCCACCTCCAAGTTTTCCAGTTGCTTTTCCAAAGCAATGCGCGTGGAGGTTGCGGCATCCACGTCCTGTAGATAAGATAAAAACATTAGTGCTTTCACGCTTTTTTGTGATACAAGAAATATAAAATAAGAAGAACCAGACCGGACGGAAAGCTTCGATGTCGAGCTCGGCTTTCTTCCTCATCTCCACAGCCTCCTCGTATTTAACCTTTATCATCTCCAGCTGACCCGCCATAGCATCTTTTGCAGCCACAGCATGGTCCTTAAAAATAGTTGATGTCAAAACAGCACATGATCTGACGTTTTTTAAAGGGTAAAAATAGTCTTAATCTATACAACGTTAATTTTTATGTATACTTTTACCTTACTTTAACTGTTATGCATTTGACAGACGCATTTATGCAAAGCGATTATCTGTATACATTTATTTTATCAGTAGCTTATGTGTGTTCCCATGGATCAACATTAGCGTTGCTAACACAATACTGTAACAATTGAGCTGGAACGCATTATTTTAATTTATTTAATTAATTAATTTATTTGTTTATTTTTAAAATTGTCCTACAATAATAAAATATCTACCCGTTGCATTTTCATTTGGTCAGCCAGTCTCCTCAGTTCCTTCAGTTGCTCCTCGTACAACAGGCGGAGGCCGGTGGGCTTCAAATATCGATTCTGGAGGGCCTCGATTTCCGTCTCCAACAATTTATTTTGTTGCTCCAGCGATCTGACCTTTTTGACAGTGAATTTGAAAACACAATAAGTGATATGTGCCGTTTCTCTGTATGCTCTTGAATGGCTTCTATCCATAGAGGTGCAAATAATGCGCTTTATATTCTGAGCCTGCAGTGGCATTTCCACACTGCCAGTCTGCGCGACCCACGCACGCGTGACCAAATCACACAAATTCTATCAAAACGAGAGCCACTTGCAAGAGCATAATTATTAAAACAATTTAAGCTATATGCAATATATTTATACTTATTTAGGTCACATTTTATTGTTCATAATGCAGCAAATGCAAAAAAAAACAAATATAAAATGCAAGTTAAAATATGTTAATTTATTTTTATTTATTTGACCTTGTTTATCAAAAAAAAAAAAAAATGGTGTGCCTGACCTTGTCAATGTAAGCTGCCAGTCGGTCGTTAAGCAAGACCATCTCTTTTTTCTCACTGGTTCTTGTACTGAGAAATTCACGGTTTTCTGCAGCAGCTTGATCGAGATCGACAGCTGAACCTCCTCTACGAACACAGATGACCCCCATTTCGACACTGTAATAGAGATTTAATGTTATTTCAGGACAAAACTTTTTTATATATATAAAAAAAGTAAGACTTACTTGGGAAGTGAACTTTGGGTTGTGTATGAATAATATGTCAAGTGACAAAGATTCATTACATTTTCATGTTGGGTTTTATTAGCTGACAATTATTGAAAGTACTCGCGTCTTTTAGAGACTGTGTGTGATTTCTAACGCAGCAATAACTCAAAGCAAAATGTAGACACTATGTTTGAACAATAAACATTAGACTAAATAAATTATTGAATGATTAAAATTAGATATTTAAAAAAATCTCAGAGGATATCTAAATCTAAACAAACTAGATCAAAATAATTTACGTAAAAATGCTAGTAGTAATGTTTTTACATTATTTTAAATATTTCACAGTTTTAAATAAATCTTTTAGATTTATTAAACGTTTAAAATATTTTTGTTTAATAGTACAATTAATTTCAACATTTACTTATTTGTATTTTTGGCTAGCAAAAAATGTTAATAAGATATTTAATAAGATATGAAAATAGTTTTTATGGATTTTATGGTAAAACTTATTCACTTTATCTATAATAACTTTCTCCAGGTAGATAAATGCATTTTTGTATATTAAACTCTTTACAAAGTTCCTAGAATGTTTATTATGGTTCCATAAAGAGCCTTCAACATCCAAAGAACCTTTTCTTGCACAAAAGATTCTTTGTAGTGGAAAAAGTTCTACAGATTAAGGGTAAAAAGGGTTCTTCGCAGCAATGCCAGAAGAACCATTTAGTTTGCATTAGTTTCCAAAACCCTATAGTCAAAGGTTCCTAAAGGAGCATTTATTTCTTAATTTTTTAATGGTCGGTAGAACCTTTCTCCAATATAAAGATCCTTTTGTTGAACGGAAAGGTTCAGATGCTAAAGGTTCTTTATGGAGCCATGGGACTCTAAAAGATTAAAGGTGCTAAATAAAAGTGGTTCACTGGCTCGTAATCATATAGGGGAACCAATATAAGTGCTATGTAGAACCACTCACTCAAAGTGGTTCCCCTATGATTACGAGCCAGTGAATAACTTTTAGTGCTGTTTAGCATTTATTTTTTTTAAAGAATGTACAGCCCAACAAAGAACATTTCCGGAATGTTTGTGTATGGTGTATTTCCTTGTCCCACTGTCCCTTTATCCCGTGTAGATACAGTGTCATTTCCCATGATTCTATCCAGACCAAATAAGCATTGCTTACCCGCTCATGAGGGGACGGCTGCGTGAGGATGAAATAGTCCTGCGGCCCACCGCCATGTTGCTGCTGACAGCTATGGCACTACGGGAGTAGCTGGCTGAACGGCACCTCCCAGCATCCCGTCTGACGGGAGAGGGGCTGCTTACCCTCACCTGGAAAGAAGAGGTGCTTGCATCCTCAAAGTGCCGGCGGTAGGAAGAGATCCTTTCAGAACTGCGACTCATTTTAGAGTTTCTGGACTTCTAGGTTTTGCTGTGTTGATCTTCTGCAAAGCTCTGCTCACAAATGCACGCTCTTAGTCTAGTGGTCCATGCTTCTTATACATGGCCCCAAACATGAGCCAATGCTTGTGGAATTTTGAGCCTCTGCAGCATCGAGAAATGGGCCTGTCGCTCAAACATCTGTCAGGGTCTTGAGAGGTGTTGAATGGAGTGAAGTTATGAGGCAGCATGTGTCCATTAGTCTGTGATGTGATGTGGTTTGATTTGAAGGGATTTAATTACACATGCTTCTAGACGGGGCATGGAATGATGTCATGAGGTCAATCTGCAGAAAGATACTCAGTGAGAGATGTGATAATAATAGACATTAATTTAACCCTATTTAGATGAATGTGTGTAAAAATGAGAAATGGAAGGGGGATTAACAACTACATTTTTTTCTGGCCTGTCTGAAATTCATGCTTGAGGTGACTAAAGGATGTAAGTGGGAATTACAGCAGTCTTGGATTTGGGCCCTTTAATCGGGGTCCTAAAGACATTTGTATTCTTTAAAGGGTTTGTATTAGATTAACCTGTCTACGTTCCATCTTTTGTCATTACAGACCATGGCTGTTCAAAGTTGTTTTATTTTAAATGTTGACCAGATCCTGATTTATGAGATTCTTCCCAGCTATCAAGCATGTGGGAGGAAGGCTGGGTCTGCATTTCTCTGTGATGTGAACAGTGCGAAATGAGCTTAAACACCGAGGCGTTATTTTACTTCTGCTATCTCCTTCATTTACAGTACATTAGTCATCCCAGTAGTAATGTGCTCAAATGGAAAAACAACAGCTCTGGTAAAGGCATGTGTCTTTAGTAGTAAGACATAGTAACTTGTTCATTTTTATTTTTGCTGTTGTGGTTGTTGGAGTTATATTGCTTAGATTTTATTAAAATATTAATATTAATATATTTGGACAACTTTATCACATCCATTAATGCTCACACTGCAAAAAATGTAGCATTAGTAGATTTAACAAAAAATAAAATGAGTAAACTGTATTAAAAATGTTGAATAAGTTAAATGCGGAGTGCACAATTTTTGAAAGCCAATGTTGACATTTGAAATCACCTAAACAAACACACCCCTACCCCAAAAGAATCTGGACCTTCTTTTGATACCCGCCCCACACATGCAACCCCAGCAAGGATGTCGGTTAGTAGACACGCCCCTTACTGCTGGTTGGCTACAAGTGTGTTTTGGTAGTCGGACTGACTTCCTTTTCTAAAGCGTTTTTCAAACATTGTGCACTCCACCTTTAAAATAACATAAAAATGTGAATAATTTGAATAATTCTAAATGAACACATTATTGAGTAAATTCAACTTCATTTTATTATGTATAATGCACTTAAATTTTAAGAAGAAAATTAACTTCATAATTTTGTGTTGAAACTACAAGAATGATTTTGGTAAAAATAACTAACTAGGCAGTAGATTCGTAGTTCCCAGCATACTTTGCATGAGACTGCATTTGGAGAGTAAAATGTGAATTTAAACGCTATTTCATGTGTTAAACTTGTTATTGTTTAATGTTCATTTATCTTCGCTATTTAGAAGAGTTTCTGTTTTTTCTTTAAGTTTTGTAGTTACCATTGTTCAGAAGACTGGAGCTTGTGCATAGACTGCATAATATGAGACTATAAGAATTTTGCACTTTAGAGCTGCCCAAAACGAAACTGGGATGCTCATTGATTGAATAAACGTTACGTGCCCTCAACTCTCACAGAAATATGAAGTATAAATCAATTATAAAAAGTTACCTGTAACAAGATAAGTAAGTTAAACTAACTGAGTAATACTAGTACTATAAGTTATCTCAACTCCATTTTGTTGTGTGTAAAAACAAATTGCAGCATTTTTTCAAATCAACACATACTTTTATGTTACTTTAACTTAAAAAATTAAGTTAAATAATTTCAACTTGAATTTATAAGTTATATAAACTTTTTTTAAGCCAAAACTTTAAATAGTAGGTTGAATTGACTTGGAAAACCAAGTCGTTTTAACTTCGTGCTGCATTTTTTTTCAACGCAAGTACAGTATTTATTATACTTAAAAAAGGCTTAAAGGTGACCCAACTGAAAACATTCAATGAAGCCACTTGCCTTACTTTTTGTAAGTTAGATCTTTTTACAGTGTATCTCAACATATATTTTTATGTTACTTTAACTTAATAAATTAAGTTAAACAATTTCAACTTGTTTTTATATGCATGTCCAAACTTAAAATAGTTAGTTGAATTGACTTACAAAACCAAGTTGTTTTAACTTTATGCTGCATTTTTTTTTTACAGTGCATGGTACAAATTCTCTTGGCTTAAAAAAATGAACCTGCTACACGATAAATTTTTCTATGATTAATGGTAGTACCTTGTCACGAAGAAACAAGAAATGCCAGACAGATGATGTATGGCTAGAATAAGGTCTTGTTATGTATAGGCGTGAAACTGTTAAGCATACACAGCTGGAATAGTTCACATAAAAATGTAAATACTACAATTGTTTACACTGCTCATCTTTGTTTCCAGATATGCTACTAATTTATGTACCCTACAACCATAAATGTAGAAATTTCCATTTTAATTTAGAGATGTCCCTGTTGTTTTATTAAACAACATATGAAGAAGCTGTGAGAAGTTTTTGACTCAGTAATTCAAAGGAGACCCCTTCATTATATTATGTTATATGAAATCTAATCATTCTTTTCCTGTAAGTCTATGGTGTTTTTGCAATACTAAAAGGCAGATATACAATTTTTGAAATAAGTACACACAATACAGTGTCAAAGTTTTATTTTTAAGTATATAAAACTCAGTTTTTAAAAACAATATTTGGATTTTCTTCTCAAAATATTTATTACAATTATATTAGGCAACAGTACAAAAGCACTATGCATACTGTATTAGTCAGAATTGTGCACATTGTAAGCCTCTGTACTTTCTATTTCATTTGAATATGTGTGAAATGAAATGTCGTTGTGGACTGCACACTGCTCACATCTCTTAGGCTTAAAATGGAAAACACAGTTCTATACAGGCAAACCATTCTGTCTTAGTGGCACATTCATTAAAATCTGATTTGGCTTAAATCTGATTTTAATACAGGTCAATTAAATTCCTTTCACAGTGTTACCATGACAATATCGTGAGGATCACTCTTTGGTTTGTATTATTTCATGTTCTGCCCAGTCTTTCCACCCACCAGGATAATTGAGGACACTATGGGAGTGAAAAAAGCAATTAGACAAAATGCCATACAATACAAAAAGAAAATTATGAAGTGAGGATTAGTAACACATTTGGCAAAAAAATTAAATAATAATTGACACATTGTAAGTCATATGGTATTAAAACCCTTTGTTGAAATCTAGATAATATGGTCCATTATGGTATCACTATACTATGAAGCTGTTATGGCACATTTACTGTCAGTCAAGCTGACTGACTGACTATACTGGGTTGTAAAAAACATTTTAAACTGTATTTCCCCATTGTTTAAAACTGTATCACATTTTATTATTCTGTAATGAATGCTCACTTGGTGTATCCTAAAGACACTGCTGTTTCCAGTGCTGTTTTGCTTCTTATACCAGCTAGGCAGGAAAAAACAATACTTTGGGATTGTAATGGCATGTTTCCACCATATTTCTCTTTGAACTCCTCAGGACTGAGCTGGAGAGCTCCATTTACTTGTGCCACTGCCGATGAGAGAAATCAGAGGAAAAGTCAATAGTGACTATTTAAAATGAAAGCTTCTTAAAAACTATAAAAGATTTGAAGTAGGCTACAAGGATCTAAACAAGAGGACGTGCGAATAGGAAACACATACATGGTACGTTAATGGATCCCGGTATGTTCCCGTACTCCCGGAGTTCCCATGGTTCACGGACGTCTATAACCACAACGGACCGGGACACCAGCAGTTTCTTCAGCTGCTCATATGACACGTCTGTTGAAGGCTGGCTCGATGAGCTGAAATTTCGCAATACACCACGCTCGTAACGCATAACACGGGTATCTGAAAGATAACATCGTCACTTGACCAACAGAGGATGATCTCTTCCGCTTGTCAGTTTACTTTACAGGAACAATAATATTGCTTACACACCAAAAGCTTTTGGGTACATGGGACCGTGTGATTAATGCATATTTGGAGTGTTTTTTATAATCAGTAAGTTAAATGTCAACAAAATCTACAACATTTAAATGCAGACTTCCACTTTGAAACACTCACGCTGTACGCATCGTAAATGTATCCAGCATGAAGCCAGCGGTCTTGTGACAGGAGTAACATTTCTGCTCGCTAAAACTCGGAGAACGCCCCTCGTGAGCCTAGCGCAGACATTTGATGTCATGCTCGGATATATGGTCGTGAAAGCTGCGAGGTGACGATGTTCCTTCTGTCTTGTTTGTTGTATCTTAATATCAACAACACGAGTTCACGTTACGTGCCAGCTTGCGCCGTCTCACTGCTGTACGCATGCGCAAAACTACGGATCATTTTAAAGGACCCTCAGTGAGGTACGCTGTTACTCTTTTGAACACCACAGCGTGGTTAACTGGTTGTTTTTATGAAAATTATTTTAAATTACATATTTGGACTGAAGACAGTGTTTATTTGAATGTTTTTTTTTTCAATTTACCCCTGACTACTTGATATCTTGGCATGGGTCATTTAATAATGGCTGTGACCTTTAAGTGGATTTTAATATTAATATGAAAAATGTGCACCCAAATACACAGTGAATGTAAAATATTTTACGTTTTTAGTTAATTTAATAATTATATATATTTATTAATAATTAAAAGAAAAATATTTTAGTTTTTTTACTTTAATATCATATTAGGCGATCTTAAAGTTCCCCTCATTAAATAATCACCTAAATATATAAGTAATTATGCAACTGTTGCTCATATTTTGTATAGAAACATGACATTTATTACTCTCACGTATTGTGGATATACAAACGAGTTTGGCCATACAAGCATCCGTAGTGCGTCGCTGAGGATGCGACCACGTGATCCATGTAATACTTGTGCTTTCTGTTCTTCAAATGCCAACAACTATGCTATCAAACTCCGTTAGTCAAAATAATAGTTGTGTTACGGCATTTTTCAGTTACTAGTTGTTTAAGTGCCTACTTGAACACTTAAACAATCAAATTATCAACAGTATTTCCCCCGTTTTTAGAAACTTGGAAGGATTTACAAGTTACCAACCTCGCTTTTCACTTGTCATCTGACGGTCACTTGGTTGCGAGCCTGGAGAGGAGGGGAATATAAACGGGGTGAGATGTGCTTATGACTGTCAGTCCAGGGCTTTTTGACATTTGTAGCAACTGTTCTTTCAAATAACCATATGCTATAAACAGATGTGGCTTAATGCTGAATAAGGAAGGGCCTCCCAACCGGTACATGCTGTCAGTTAGCACATTCTGATGTGTTGTATTAGCCAGTTGTAACGTTATGTGTATGTGTTGTATGCCTGGGCCAGTTGTTTGTTTAACTAAGCTGTGGTTCTGTTTTTATTCATTCTATCGTATATCTCTACTATCTGTTGCTGTTGTGAGTCTGTACGGCTAATGTATGTGAAATTAAACCGCAATCTAGAGATTCATCATCTGCATGTTTTACTTTTGTGGCTGTTTACTTTCTGTCACGTGCAGTTTGTTGGAATACTCTACTAGCAACATATTGTGGCCCTAGTGATGATTCATAAGTCTTAATAGTTGTTTCTGCCTTTACAAGAATAGAGAACTTAGAAAATCTTAAGAGTTTATTATATATATACAGTATATTACATTCCTGCCTTGTTCTCATGTAGCAATACAATAATTTGTACAAAAAACAAAGTGGAATTATTGTCAAACAACTGTACTGTAAGTTCTCAAGTCTTCAGTAACGCAATCAAAAAATAACTTTTTCCCTAGATACAAATGCGGCTGAAAGACCCCTTCTCTTTAAAAACCGCAGACATGACCAAGCGGTCCAACAAGCCAAAGAAGCCTCGTGATGAAGATTCGTCCGATGAGGTTGGCGGTAAGGAAAGATTTAAAGTAATGTCTTATGATCTTAAAGGGGCATTTGATACTCAAAATCACAGACAAGCCTTCATCACAGGATCTAACATGCTTGTGGTTTTTCAGTTATAACAGGTTATGTATGTAAGAATGCTCACATAGAGGTGTGAGATCAACAGTAAAGATTTATGTTCTTCTGGCTTCTAGGGCTGACGTGTCAGCATGTGAGCAGGGCTGTGGATCTCAGTTCAGTGAAGAAAGCGGTGACAGGCAGCCTGTGGTCGGTTTGCAATGAATGCCTCAAAGAAAGGAAGATGTTTGAGGGGGAGTCTGGAGGAGCACATGACATCCTTGTGTGTCTCAAGTGTGGGTTCCAGGTAAAAGTTTCATAATAAATACAATAAATCATTTTATAATAGTATAGCATTTCATGCAGTTAAAGGCATAGCTCACACTAGCACAGCATCTACGTCAAAGCACTTTAATTTTGAAATGTAATAATAATGTATAACTAATCTATAGCTAAAATACATGCATGTGTTTTATTTTGACATTTTGATAAAATGTAAAAATGACCTATTTGCAATTGCCTGACACACCGCATACATACATGAGTAACTAAGTTGCCCTGAAGAAAGATTATAAGGTCATTTTACTGTTTTAGGGATGTAACCATGCAGAAACTCAGCATTCCACAAAACACCAGCAAGCCCATCACTCTGATTCTCACTGTATCACCATTAGCCTCAGTACATGGAAGGCCTGGTAAGATAACACCTCTATGATGCAGCATTTAATTGTCATTTTCTTATAAGTCTTATAAATTATCATGACTTTCATTTTATTAACTTCCAAATGCTATCTATCACAGGTGTTTTGAATGTCAGGAAGAGCTGTCCACTCACTGCAATAGGAAGGCTCTCGCTCAGACTCTAGACTTCCTCCAGAAGCACTCCGTGAAGGCCACCTCAGGTACTGTAATTCTAGTTCAAAATGTGGTCTCAATCTTAACTAAAGGAAAACAGCTCTGATTTTTATCTGATAGTTTAGTGACAGTCATTACACTGGGGCAGGGTCTAAAGGCCGGCGTATACTTTTTTCACCACAGCTTTCAAAGTATACTCATGGCGGCTACGCGCGGGTTCTACATGTACACAATACAAATTATTTCTTGTTCAAATTATTACTCTACCAGGCCATCAGGGCAGCACTGATTTGGCGACATTTACAGTACATTCAAACATTTAGGATAGGTAAAGAAATGTAGCATGCGCTGTTGTACGCGGACTGTATGTACTTCTTGGTGGTGAAAATGACGTCATGCGCATGGTGTGCATACGCGGACGTCTCTAGTATACCTTCGGCTTAATTCATCTCTGGAAATTGAAACCTGAAAATTTTCAGAGAATTTGAAAGCCCAGATAGGAGCTCTAAAATATTTGTATGCTCCTGATCAGTGTTGGGGGTAACATGCATTACGTAATATTACTTTTCTGAAGTAACGAGTAAAGTAATGCATTCTTTTTTAAATGTACACCTTAATATTTGAGTTACTTCACAAAACCAACCTTAGCTAGGTTTTCACAGACAGAGTCACATATTGAGATAGAGACAATATACATTCATGCCGGAACCATTATTCACAAAAAATGAAGAGACAAACATTTCATTGTACAAGTTTTGGGCATATAAAACTACATATAAAAGTCTGCTGTATTCTGTTTAATTCAGTTCAGAACAGTTTATTTGTATGCCACTTTTCACAATACATATTGTTACAAAACATCTTTTCAAAGAACAGTGCCGTACAACTGACAATGGCATCAAGAAAGTTACTTATGTGTAGAATGGATGAAAAATACATTTTGAGGGTCCATCTTTTTTGGAAAACTTCTGCTCGGCAAAGACCCATTTCAGTCTTTCCCCCTAATTTAGCTGCTCTAGGTTGTCTTGCATCAGGGTTCCCACGGGTCATGGAATTTCTGGAATATCATAGAATTTTAAAAAGTATTTTCCAGACAATGACAGTCAGGGATTCTTTTGTAGAAGTCATTGAATATCAGGGAGATTTGTTTGTTGCTTTAAATTTTAGTTTCCTTTTATTAAAGCAACACCAAAGAGTTTTTTTTACCTTAAAATAACGTTTCCAAAAAGTTTCAGGCATTCATCTACTCGAAACAGGGTGAACGGCCCTTTCACATTCGCTTTGCAGCCCTCTATCGGCCAAAACCGCTCTAAAGAAGTTTCCAACCGTCGGGTCACGGTCCTGTAGTTCGAGTGAAAACTACAAAAACTTGCTTTACGGCAGACATACAATCCAATCAGAGCCAGCTATGCTAGAGCATTTACGACAGTGGTAATGGACAATTACGCTTTTAACTTGTAGGGGGAGCAAAGAGCAAAAACTCTTTAGTGTTGCTTTAAAATGTAATCCACTTGTTAACTTGTGACGTAACTGTATGTTCACACCGCCGCAGACTTGAGCTTCCAAAGTTACTGGAAGTCATTCATTTACAATGGAAGCTGGCTTCTCTCAGCTGCAAGGAGCGTTAAATCCATCGCCGTCACGTTTTGAGCGACCAGAGCGTCAATCAGAAAGTTAAAAGAAGCTCAGCGTTATGGTAACGAGCTATAACGCGGTTCAGCCACAAGCAGCGGCAAAACACCAACAACCAATCGGAATATAGCCTAGACGTTTTTCGCTGTCTGATTCCGGAGAAACATACAATGTAAACTTTCTTTCCTACCAAAACATTTGTTCAGAGAAAATAGACTTCAGAGCGACCAAAGCATCAACAAGCTTCCCCATAGTTTTTGACAAGCGTCCTTGACTGGCGGCCTGAGCTTCTTTGGAAGCTCAAGTCGGTGGTGGTGTGAACGTACAGTAAGGAAGACCTGGGTCCAAGCTTCAGCTGACTAGAATTTAAACAGCTGTTTATTGGCACTGTTTATTAATTTTTACACATTTAAGCTATATTTTTATAAACTCAGCCTGTACACTACATAAGGCTCACATCCTCCTTGACATAGGTCACGGAAAATCAGCTTTTTAGTCAGACGGGATTAGTTTTCCAAACGACGTTTGAGTTTCAACGTGTCCCCCAGGACGTCTTTGATTTTATGTACCGATTAGGACGGAATTAAAATGATGCAGGCTATTCCAGAGATGGGAGTGTCTGTTTCATGCATTTGGGCGTTGCAGAAGACCATGTGCTCTGGATACGCGCGTTTGTAATGTTTAATATTTTGCTTTAAATGTAAAATTATGACAGAACATGTAATTTATTAATTTAATTTGAACAAATCAAAATAAAATATATAAATCCTACTAAAGTAACATTAGCCTACGTGTTTTATGTAACTGTCTGCTTATAATAAACACAAAGAAATGAAGAAATAATGATTAATAACAATTTATTATCTTTATTAATTAACATTACCATTCCGGAGTTGAACAACTTTGAATAGAGTTTCTTATAGCGTTAATGATATTTCAGAGGCCAGTCTTAACAGTGTTTGATATTCAGCTCGTCTTGATCTAATTATTTTATGTTGCCGAATGCGAAAAAACATCCATATCTGAATGAATGTGACTCAGGAAATACAATATACGGCAGATCATGTTGGCCAAAACACGAAATCATCCGCGTTTTCAAAAGATATTGCAGGCAAACACAGACATTTGCATCCGGACGGGATTACATTTCTCAGAGGACCTTTGAGTTCGGTGAAAAACAGTAGGTAAATTGCTCTGGAATTCTTACGGAGGTCGTCAGAGAAAAACACAGACATGGCCAATTCAGATGGGATTAAAAACACAGAGGACCTCTGAGAAGCACCATTTTCTAAGAGGTCCCCCTGTAAAACGAATCCCGTCCGAGTAGGGCTAAAGTCAGGGAAAAGTCAGTGAATTTAACATTTGACTTGGAGTGGGAACCCTGTTGGTATTCATTTCTGATATTACAAGACTGCAGTCAGTGTTGCTGTCACTCAGCTGGAGCATGTAAATATATACCCTGGATCAGCCAAAAGCATATGTGTAAACATTTATTGGATTTCCTTTTGGTTTGTCTCTGAGCCAGAACTGGCTCCCGTCACTCTGCTATAGCTCCCTGATACCACCTAGAGAATTACAGCAGCTTTACTGCCTTTAACAACTAATGGAATCACCCCCTTTAATTACGTTTGTTAGCCACATGCACAAATGTTAATAGTTTTAATGCTCAGTGGAACTTGTATGAGTCTCCAGCCCAAGTTTTAATTTCTCATGAAAAATATGTTATAGAGGTTATGCATTAATGGCAGGAATACGTTAAAACCAGCATAAACTGGCCCAAGCCCAAGGTTTAATCTTATAAGGTTTTTTTAATCAGTTAAAACAAAGAAATCTGTCAAAAAATTTATTAAGTCACATTTTTTTTCACTACAAAATCAAAAGAAAACATTGCACAATGCCATTTATTATTTGTGTTTCTTTTGTTTCCTATTTGCTTTTTGTAATGAAATATGAAGAAGGCCTTGGTTCGAATCGTAAGTATTATCAAGTGTACAGTATTAGAATGAGATATGAATGTGTTAATGTGGAAGGATAATTGTGAAGTAACTGCTTTATATTCAATAGTCGAACCACTCGCTCATGGTTTCTGTGGATAGGCTTGTCAGCTTCATTCTCTTCATTCAAGTGTTAGTTAAATACCATGAAAGACATCTGGTGTTTTCTGCTATAAAAGATTCAAAATCTCATCCACGGAAATTTTATATAAGAGGCAGCTTTTGTATCGTAAGTTTTTTTTGTGTTAGCGCACCACTTATGAAATTCAATGACATGTTCTACCACATTGAGTTTGCGATGTTTAACAGTTCTTCAGCTTGTTTCTATGCCTGTCCATGCCCTTCTGCTCTGGTGCAGCAATGCTTAGCTCAGTGTGACTGGTCTCCCATTACTCTAGGGGCTGTGTAACGTTTCTACACAGCCAGGGTCTTGCTGCAGAAGCTGTGCTCCAGTTCCTTTAATGCCGCATGGCTGCGTTCATTAATGCCATTAGGCGCTTGAGTGCTGCTCCCGACCGGATTCCCTGAAGAACGGCTACAGCTGTGTAAAGACGGGATGCTGGATTTGCTCCTCCCCCTGCCCTGCCACATGTCCCCATGATTCCTTCTTGAGTCTTGGGATAGGGCAAATGTTGTGAGAATGGACTTTAAACTTGTGTGAAATAGCCGTTATTGCTCCAAATATTTTTTAATATAACTGTTCATTGAATCCAGACAGGTAGCCCTACCTACTTTGACCTTTAACACCTTTAAGTTTCATTACAGGCCAACTTAGTGGTCGACTCATCATTTGATGTTTGTTATGAATCCCTTTCTGTAATAACTTTGGTAAACTCGATGATCACTGAGAAAGCAGAAAACCAACAACCAGTCGCATTGGGTGATATTTTTCTGGTGAGGACCAGAAGTTAGCTGGTGGTGGTCTGTGGTACTGGGCCAGAGTTGTGCCACCTCCAGCCCACGTCCTTCTTACTCGGCTCTTTAAATTACCTGTTTCCATTCTTCCCTGTTCATTGTTCCTGGCAGGCTGGCTAAATGAGGGAGAAACGGGCAGCCATTGTGACTGCAAAATGGACTGGCGCTGGCATAGAGGAGCTGGTGAAATTGCATTTCTGTAATATTTGAAGGCCAGGTTTTTTTGAGACAGAGGCTATTGTCGCATTCGCTTTTTCTCGTAGACCAACGACACAAAAGAGCCCCAGCAAGAATTTTCCAGAATCCATAATAGTTTTCCACAACAACAGCAGGGAAAAGAAAGAAAATCTATTAACTGCGCTCTCTCACCAAAAAGGCCTTCAGCTCAAGTACCAGAGACTGGGTGGAAAGAGACTTGACCTCAGAGAGCCAGGCTTGTGCTTGAAACACAGCTGGGGTGGCTTTATTGGAGGAAATTAAAATGTTTTGCACTCAATAGGCTTCAGAGTCCGGCGCGTACTGCAGTTGATTCTTTATTTTCTGATATTGGTTTTTCATCTGGGTTGATTTTATTTATTCTTATTTTACACTCTTCACTTCATATTTCATAATGGTAGGGTATGTGTGTATTTTGCTTTTAATATCTTACAGTTGTTTCTTATTTTTATTAATTTGTGTTTGCATGACAATAAATGACATAAAGGGGTGGACATGGTCAGATACAATGCTCAGGTAGGCTGTGGCATTTAAATGATGCCCAATTGGCAAGTGTGCCAAGAAAACATCCCCTACACCATTACACCACCAGCATGCACAGTGGTAACAAGGCATGATGGATCCATGTTTTCATTCTGTTACGCCAAATTCTGACTCTACCATCTGAATGTAGACCAGACCAGGCAACATTTTTCCAATCTTCAACTGTCCAATTTTGGTGAGCTCGTACAAATCGTAGCCTCTTTTTCCTATTTGTAGTGGTACCCGGTAGGATCTTCTGCTGTTGTAGCTCATCCCCCTCAAGGTTGTGCGTGTTGTGGCTTTACAAATGCTTTACTGCATAACTCAGTTGTAACAAGTGGTTATTATTAGTCAAAGTTGCTCTTCTATCAGCTTGAACCAATCTGCCCATTTTCCTCTGACCTCTAGCATCAACAAGGCATTTTCACCCACAGGACTGCCGCATACTGGATGTTTTTCCCTTTTCATACCATTCTTTGTAAACCCTAGAAATGGTTGTGCGTGAAAATCCCAGTAACTGAGCAGATTGTGAAATACTCAGACCGGCCCGTCTGGCACCAACAACCATGCCATGCTCAAAATTGCTTAAATCACCTTTCTTTCCCATTCTGACAATTAGTTTGGAGTTCAGGAGATTGTCTTGACCAGGACCACACCTCTAAATGCATTGACGCAACTGCCATGTAATTGTTTTTTTAGATAATTATATTAATGAGAAATTAAACAGGTGTTCCTAATAATCCTTTAGGTGAGTGTACATTTCCTGTATTTTCTGGTTGTATTCTAATAAAGAGACTGAGAAATAATTATATATGATTACTATAACATTGCAAAAACAACAAATCTAATGGTAGCATGGTGGCCTATCTTCTGGCCTTTAATGTTGGCATGTCAATCAAGATACCTTTTATGTTTGTTCTCTAGTTACATGCTGTACATTTTAAACCACCGCTCCAAAATTTAAAATTAAATTTTAATACATAAAATGAAATCGGACATATTTGAGGGTCTAACAGCTTGTTGATTAAAGAAGACAGTTTGTCTTGGGTACGTGAATGCTCTTATATTTAGGTCAGTCCGGTATGTGTGTTCACTGAAAATAACAAGACATTAGATAGCTTTGGCCTCAGATGGCGATGCAGTGCAGTTTTTCATGCCCTGTGGTCACAACAAATTAGCAAATTAATAAGACATTTGGTGTTGCTTGGTCTTCCTCATGACTGCTTGTTATCTTCAGCCTGAGGAGAGTTGTCTTTTACTTTTTGAATAAATAGCAAATTCATTACATTTGGTGCTGTTAATTTATGCCTCACTCTTCTCCGAAAGCTTCTTTGAAACCAGTTTGCTGGATAAACAGCCCTGCTTTTGCTGTTCAAATATACCCAAAAAGCTTGCTGTATATTGCATAATGCTTATTTTAATACTGGCTCCCAGCATTGTTTATCAGAAGTCCAGGTACACTTATTTTGTTGTCTTTTAAACTAATACATTTTATTTTTGCCTTTTGGTTTGAATTTCATTTGGTTTAGTTTTACTTAATTTTCTTGACTTTTACATTTTAATGTTTAGTTTTTGTGTGGTTTAGGTGTTTTTTTTTTGTATAGTCAAAAGCCAGACTTGATAGATAAATTAAAGAAGGCATTTATAATTCATTTAAAATGCCAAACTAATGTAAAGTTTACTGTTTAAATTTACGTTGTTTTAGTCTGGATTGGTTTTTGGTCATAGTTTTCTTTAGTGGTAATATACATGTCTGCAGCCTATTCTCTCTGGCACTTGTGTGTTTGGAGAGGTTTTGGGTGGGCAGGAGTACATCGTTTAGTCCGCCCCGGGGACATGATCCACAGTGTCACTCCTGCCCATATTCGGTGGCTGAGCAAGGAGAACCAGGTGGTGGTGCAGAGTGCGGGACAGTCAAGCGTGGCTGTGGTGCGTGCTGACATTTGCCTTCACTAACTGCTGCAGGGAGAGGAAAAGTCTGTTTTTCCATATGTTTGTTCAGGGCACTGTCCCCCCACCCACCTCCTCCTAACCTCCCTCAATCCCCACTATGCATCTCCTACCCTGGCTCACTGGCAGATGGCACTCTGAACATTGTTTACCTTGATCGACGGTCCCAGATGCGATTTTGCTCCATAGGCATTCCCACTTTGCATTTATTCCTTAAAATATGTACAAAAGATAAAATGTTTTCACTCTCCTTTGCTTGTTTTCCCATTTGCCCATTGTACAGGCTGTACAGTGCATTGCTGTTGTCCACACTTGTTTGCGTTACTGTGTTTTTGGACATATGGGCCCCCTCCCAAATGGGAGAAATGGGCACAGACAACCTTCCAGATGTTTCTGTGTAGAGCTCCAGATGCTTTTGGGTCCACTTAGGAATAGCAGCGCTCCGATCTATTGTTTTGATGCCTGATTAACCTCTGTGAGAAAATCAGAAGCAAAATACTTCAGAATTAATTAGATACATTTTTCCATATTAAGCCATTGTCATGTTATGTCTTAATACCGGGCCAGTTTGTACAGCGGACGTCTTTGGATCTACATCCAACATTTGGTCTCTGGAGAGCATTGTTGCTTAAAGAAAAACCAATTTATTTCCTGAATTAGAGAACGTGTGTTGACCTTGAGCTATTCCCTTAAATGTGGCAATGCAACAATATGGATTGGTGGTGGGAACAAGCTGAAGCTGTGGACGCAGGAATGTCAGTTTGGTCTCAAATATATAGTAAAAGGTAGTGTTGTGTTTTATTCACCCATTGCATTCTGGTTCTCAGAAATGACTTTTTCCACCATTCAGTGGTACTTGCTTGTGATTGGCTGAGAAGGTAACAAGTGTCTAAAGCACTTTTGCGACCTTAGACACATCTATGTGTCAGCTTGCGTGCTTTCACTGTCCTCTTGGTGTATTGTCCTACAGAGATTCGCCTAAGGCAGGTCTTGAGTTGACCCTGATTGACATCCAAACATCTCCATCTACACAGGCATTCACAGTCTAACAGTCTTTAGTTGTAAGTTAGCGTCCTTTTGTACTTATTGCCGTCGATTGTATTCGGCATAGGGACACTTAATGTATGGTTTATATATGTGCTATGGATTTGTGTAGCTTGTCCAAAAGGTGACCTTTAACCTACCGTTTTCAATTGTATACAGAATGACAATGTTTGTCTGCTCTTTGCGGATCAATGCAGAAATCGATGTACACTAGGGCAAATAAACATCACACCTACATAAACAACGCTGCTTTCTCTACATTCTTCAACAGAAGTCATCCATGCAGGAATGAAGCAATTGGGGCATAAGAATAAGCCATATTATTACACTTGACGGCAGAACTGACTTGAGATATGAACAAAACCTGCAAACATCTGTATGATATGAGTTACTTTTGTCATTAAGAAGTTATTTGACTCAAATAGCAGCCTGTAGTTATATCTTAATCTAATTTATACTTATCTAAATCTGCAAATCTAAATCTAACTGCAGTGGTTCCCAAACGTTTTTTATTCCCACTTAGATGGGTATAATCTATCTCAGGACCCACCTAAATATTTTTTATAGAAATATGCAGAAAAATACGATTAGAAATTTAAGAGAGTTGTTTATATTTTCATTGTCATTGTATGAATTGAATGTAAGTTTAATTGCTATCCCAAACTACCTGATATCAAAACCAATGCCATTTTTTGTCATTAATAGGACAAAACGTTTTTGTGTCATTCGTTACAACAACCAAGTGACTTTGTGGGACCCAGCTGATCCCACTGTGCGACCCATTTTGAAAGCCCTGAACTTAAGGATTGTGCTGGTTAAGGAGCATGTGCATTTATGTTTTTTTTTTCCTAAAATGGTGCTGCTGATACATTAATAGCAATGCAAACGCTTGTAAATGTAATAGAAGTGAGCTGACATCAGGGCCCGTGGTACCTGTAGTATTTTTGTTTGTTATTCATTTGACATAACACCATTTGTGTTCTCTTTTATAAATGGTGCCAGTTTAAAAAGATGAAAAGAGTAATTTTTATGACATTAACAAACCCTTGTTGGATACTGCGTTTACTATCATTTTAACAAAATGTATTAAAAAAAAATAAAAATCGTGTTAACAGATGCATGAAAACTATTAGATTTACAAACATATTGAATATTTTTATACGTTGCTTTCTATGTGTATAGAATGTTTAAATAGGTTTACATAACAAAATCTACCCTCTTTTTTAAATGACTTTTTATTTTATTATTTTACATTTTAAATACAGCATTGCCACATGCATATCCACGACTAGTAGAAATTGTTATAGGTGCATATAAGTACTGTAAATACAGTATGATGGTCTGTGATGTAAACAATTAAAATGTGTATAATACTCACTAAATATTCTGCACAAATCTTTCATAGCCATTACATTGTGGGGCGGTTTCCCGGACAGGGATTAGACAAGTCCTAGACTAAAATAAATGTATATAAAAGAGCTGTCCAAACTGAAAACAACTTGCACTGACATATCTTAAAATACATCAGTGCCCTTTGTTTTTTTTCCCCAGTAATGTTAGTAAGGCATGTTTTTTAAAACTAGTTAGATATCCTAGTTAAACTAAGGCCTAGTCCTATCCCTGTACGGGAAACCACCCCTAAAGGTTTTGTGTTAACCTTAAATCTAATTGTTGAAATGATCTATATTTTATAATATTATAAAATAAGTCACATTATTGTACCCATGTTGTTATTCATGCTTTTTGTTGTGGGATTCTGAGAGCAATATAACAGACCGACTACTCACTTAGAATTATCACGCAGGTTGCTTTCATGTCTCCTAAGTGTTTAAAGCAATGCACCCGTCATTTCTCCTGAGTTTTACTGTGTTTGTGTAGATATTTCCCCTTTTTTCTCTCTGCGGGCCTTGTGTTTGGCCGTTTGGGCCGAGAAGCTCCTGCAGAGAGTCCTGGCTGTAGCGGGGAGCAGCTGGGTTTGCTCCACGCTCCCTAACCAGCGTATTTTAATCCAGCTGTCATCTGCAGCCTCTCCCAGCTGCTACCCAGCATGTTAACCCATTTCTGCTTCAAAAAATCAGACAGGAGACACTGGGCCAGGTTCTGTCCAGAACAGATCCTCATGTAGAGTTTTTACTCAACTTGCCCTTTGACATCAGTAAAAATGTTAATGTTGTTTCATCCTCACTGTACTTGTTTAGCATTTAGTAATTCCCTGAATTTGGTTCTGTCTTTAGGATCGACTTCTAAAATCATCAAGCTCAGAGAGGAAGCCACAGAGTATGTTGAACAGAGAGGAAAGAGTCCAGCAAACAGCACACTAATACCCGTCAAGGGCATCAGCAACCTGGGCAACACTTGCTTCTTTAATGCTGTGATGCAGGTAGCTTATGCTGAACTTTTATGTATTACTTTATAAACTTTTACTTTATAAAATTGAGGGCAAAATCTAAATAAAACTGGATTTAAGTGAGGAAGTGAATGAGACGTGAAAAGAATATCCTGAGAACCAATGTTAGATCAAAAAAACGCACACATTACAGCTAAGTTTGGTATTTGCTATGAACATCTAGACTACAGTGTAAGATGCTATAAAAAATACAGAAATTATTGCATTGAAATGATTTCAACTTTTAAATTATTTTGGTGTAGAATCTCTCTCAGACTCACATGCTGAATGACCTGATTCAAGATGTCAAGGAGAAAGGACATAAAATAAAGATCTGCCCCTCTGCTGAAAATAACTTGGTATGTTCTACATCCCACCGCTCATGGACTAAATTAGTCTCTCCTCATGTTCATAGATATACAGCCAAACATCGTATGTGTTCTGCTTTTTTCTAGGGCCCACTAACTGTGACATTGCCCAGTCCTGAGCCCCTCACCTCAGCCATGTTCCTGTTCCTTCAAAGCATTAAGGAGCCTGGCAAAGGACCCATCTCCCCCAAGATCCTTTTCAACCAACTCTGTCAGAAGTATGACTACACTCACACCTTTAAAAAATACACACTGCAAAACCTTCGGGGCGGTTCACATTTCTAGGGATGCACCGAATATTAGGCCACCAAAAGACATTTATCACCGAAACAATATGGCCGAAATGTTGTGATGACGCAAACAGAAATCGCGACCTGCACGTGTTTGTCTGAAGCAACATGTATGTGTGGATGTATAACCGCAAAAAGGCGCTAAAGTGAGCAGTTGTCTGTACACACAGAGGCACATGCGGTTGAATGTGTCCGGTCCAGACGTGATCATCTGCCCTTCAAAGATCAGAACTCTTCATGTGTTAACTTTAGAGAGAGTCGTGCAAATGTGTCTCATACGGCAAATATATGTTAATGGACTACAGTATAAAGCAATGAAAAACAACGTTTTTATGCTGCGCTGATTGGGATTCGCCCTCGGTCTCTGTGTGCGCGCGCGTTTAAGTGCCCTCAATAGTGCGCACACGAGTGAGATGCAAACAAGCGAACATAAAATCGTTCTATTATTGACAGGACAAATATAAACAAAATTATCTCCACAGTATTCTTTTTCTAATAAAAACATTTGTTTATGTCTTAAGTGTATGAATAGATTACAGTCAGAAACCAGTCTGTGCTTATTTGGTCTTAAAGAGACAGTAACCTCAATAAGTCTGTGTCATTAATGTTAAAGGGGCATTTCACCCGTAGAAACATTAATCTTTATTGAAAGTGCATCATATTTGTAGTCGAAATGTAATATACATTTAGAATTTGGTGCCTATTTGACAAAGAAAAGGGGTGTTTGTAGTCTCACTCCCTCAACAAAGATATTGCACTTCCTTCTTTCAATGATGCAATATGATGATTTTTACATCATGGACTCCGCCTTTAATCACACAACCCAAGACAAAGAGAAAA
This sequence comes from Misgurnus anguillicaudatus, assembly GCF_027580225.2. Taxonomy (NCBI): domain Eukaryota; kingdom Metazoa; phylum Chordata; class Actinopteri; order Cypriniformes; family Cobitidae; genus Misgurnus; species Misgurnus anguillicaudatus. Next base: position 26,956,170 of record NC_073346.2, on the reverse strand, counting down.
TCACTTCTGTAGCTCTAAAAATAATACAAAGACAGTGTTATGACTCATTTAATTTGATTTCTGTACCTAATACTAATGTTAGCCCTTATTAATGTGCAACTTTGTTCATTTTTATAAATGTTTGCAATTTCTTTATTTGTTATTAGATTTTTCCCCACCCCTTTTTTGCTGATGTGAAATATAATCCGATGCGTGTCTCAAAAACTGTAATGTGATCCGAACCGTGAGATTTGTGATCCGTTACACACCCCTAGTAAAGTTAGTACAAAGGGATAGCCATAAATGCATTTGTACTAATAATTGGCATAATAATTTATTTAGGTGTTTCGGGTTTCCTCTTTTCCGTTTTCAGTTTCAGCCAAGAATTTTCATTTCGGTGCATCCCTACACATTTCGCGTCTAAAAAGCACGTAAAACGCGACCGTTGGTTGGTTCTTGTCACATGACCCCGCGGTGCGCTTGCGTCATTCTGAAAAGTTGAAATGTTTTTAACTCGATGCAGTGCGGACGCACCTGGAAAAAACTAGCGACCGTGTCACTTCCATTCATGAGCACGCATACCGCGCACCTACATTTGAAATAATGAACTTGAGCGCGCAAAAGATGCGATATGTAAACCGCCCTTTAAAATTACACCATTATATTTCTTTGACTCAGCACCGATAATAATTTGTTTGATTTTTGTGCTTTGGTGTTATTGCTCTTTTACCATGGTAAAAAAATTTTTTTTAATGCCATAGTATATTTATTGAAAGGTACTTTTTAAGTATGTTACATCAAGACGATTGAATCTAAACACTGCTAGTTGAAAGGCACTGTACTGTACGCATTTTCCAGGTTATGCTTTAAATTTAGTGAACGGCTGATTGGTCTGCTTTTGTGAGTTGGTTTTACAACAAATGCACGCTGAACGGTTCACCGGCTGTTGTGTGAACATGTTGAATGGTTGGGTGGCTCAGATTGGAGCCTGCCAGGCAGTTGGGTGTCTCTCTGGTGCTGTTGTGATATGAACTCAGGTACTATGCCTTTATCAGACCTCTGGGTTTGCATATGTGCATCCAGCTCACCTGGCACCATCTCAGCCTTTGGCACAGAGATTCATTTGAGTATATGTATGAAGTGTAGTAGTGTGTATAAATTTGTTCTGGGGTAAATGCACACAAAACATGACACAAGTTATTATGTGTTGGTTATTGGTGTGATATCATGGTTTCAGCCACTTATATCTGATTCAAGGCTGATAATTGTAGGTTTGCTTTAGTACACAAGCTTGTGCTACTGTGACGCAACTCTGGTGTTAAACATGTGAACGCATTGGCACAAACCAAACCAGTCTATCTCCGGCACACCTCTCATCTGCACCGCATACGTACACTCACCAGTATTCACATGATACCTGCATTTGAGAGGTGTAGTAGTGGTTTATACAGTGAGCTGGGGTCAAGTGAGGGCCTTGCATAGCATGGCATATCTGTGTGTGATTCAGTATGTCCTTGACAGGACAGATCCAGTTTGTTAATTCATTTGTTGACTGGGGTGGGTCACATCTGCTGGTCCGCTCTTAAACCACATCATTTTGTACATTTGCTATTTCGGGCAAAGTGACAGAAGGGCTTTTGAGAGATTGCGGTTTGGAGGACACTGTTTTTGAAGGTGGGACCAGCACCACAACCATAAAATGGGTGAAGAGCTAGTCGTGTGTGTGTGTGTTACACAGCTGAGTGCTGTTGGCACGGTTTATTGAGGACCAGGTTACTCTGCCAGCTGGACAGATCTGAGCGGTACCAGCGCCAGCAGTGATCCAAAGAGAAGTCAACTGCACTGCCTGCTCGACCAACACTGTTCCTGGTGCCAGTGAGGGTCCCAGCCTGTAAACACGCATGCATAGTTATCCTGACATCAAATTTGTACTGTTTAACTAATTTCCTTTAGATTCTCCATGTAGATCCATTTTTAAAGGGTTTATGCTACTTTAAGAACATACAAACAGGTTCTTCTTACTTTGCTTTTAGTAGCTGCATTTCCATTGCAGATTTGCGCAAAACTTTAGCGTTATTTTCTAAATGTTGACTTTATTTTCAATTCGGTTGCTAACAGAAGTTAACTTCGGCTGTGAGTCCAAACGGGTGGAATTATGATAATGTCGGTCTTGTCTACGTCACCAATCCCAGGAAGTAAACTGTTGCCTAGAATTCGTGTTTGGTGTAGTCCAAGAAAAGAGATTTACGTTGGAGACGATAACTCACGTCATCGTTTACTTTGGGGTTTGTACTTTTGGATATCCTTAACATGTGCTAATACACACTTACACACCAAAAGAAATGTAAAATTGTGAATCAGACCATAGTTGCCCTTTAATGCCAAGGAAAGCCCCTTATACCTAGGAGCGACAACGTATAGGTGTTTCTTGGAAGTAATATTACTAGGAATGCTAGTAAATGCAGATCGGTATCGGCCGATAAAGTCATTAAATGACTCGATTGGTACTCGCTAAATTTGCCGATCTCATGAGCCGATCTTTCTGTTTACTTTTGTCATCATAGGGTTTCTGAATGCGGCTGCTGTTAGAGACCATTTTTACGCAGTGCGAACATTTCTATAACCCGTCGCTCATGTGCGATGTGCAGATTTGGATTTCTCTCTTTGCCTTTACAGAGATATGTGTATTTTCTATGAGGACGCCCTCCGGTCCTAACAGCGCGATGCGTTTTCACATCCCCATCAAACAACGTGTACAACACACATCTATTGCGGACAATTGCATCCTCATGCCGAACGTTTATTATTTGCATGCGTTTTGAGCCTTTAAACTTTCATTTCCTCACAGCTGCTCTCGTTCGCGTACATCCGACGCGCGCACACAAAGCAGCCTGTCATCAGTGCACGTGTACAGAGCGATCTCTCTCACGTCTTAAAGCTACAGTAACCTAATTCATTTCTCGATAAAATAACTGTCTGCTCTTCACTAAAGAACTGTTGTACTTCATACGAATGCGTGTATATTTAATTCATACAATAAAGACTGTGAAGTATTTTATTTTCATTACTTTTAACTTACATAAACCTTTTTAAATGCATTTTAAATTTCTTTTTGAAGAAGAAATATTTGTTGTGCTAATTTATTTGATTCTCTATTAAAACAATAATATACCCAATTACTGCAAGTAATATAACAAAGGCCACATCTGTGGTATTATTTATCTAGAAAAAATGTAAAAAGTTACAGTCATCAAAGAGCTTGCATATCATTTTGAAAAATCGGTATCAGCATTGGTATCGGCCGATCACGAAGACAACAAATCGTTGATCGGTATTGGCCTGCAAAAATCCTGATCGGAGCATCCCTAAATATTACATTATTTTAAATCAAAAGAGATGGAGTGTTATACAAATATTAAAGCAAGAAAACAAGAAATGCCTCTTATACTTGGAAGCAGACACGATTGAGATGTTTCTGGGAGGCTTTAGTACATACCGTGTCGTCTTCAAATAATAATTATGTGACTTACTTGCATCAGGTGACTTGCATTGCAGTTTTGTGATATACACCTTTTCTGAAGTGAAAAACCACCTCATGCAAACTGTTTTTGCGATATATTGAAGTTTTTGCTAAATTGACGTGTTTCCATTGGCCGTATTTTTTATTCGCAATGTCAATTTGAGCAATTTAAGGATAATGGAAACGCAGCTACTGTTGTATAGATGCTTTCTCAGAAGGTTAAACCTGTGCTGATTTAAAAAACAAATTGCCAAAGGAAGGCTGAGAGGAGCAGCGGCTTCAAGAGTTGTATTCTACACCCTTCATAGCTTTCATATTATTTCCATTTGTAAATTTAATTAAAGTCAAGGTTTCTTTAGGCAATGATAATTTACAGGCAGCCTTTCGTTGTAGCTTTAAAACATGCTTTGGTAAATAACCTCTCTTAGGGTTGGCTAACCTTCACAAATCGGCATAGTTCACACTGTCGCTCTTCAGTTGGAATAGCGGTTGAATGTTCATATGTTAATATATTCATGGTTTTTACATTACTGTCATAATTTCTGACCGACTCATTTTTGCAGCACGGTTTTCATAAATAGTCTAGTAAATACTTTTTTAAGTTATGAGGAGTTCAGGGAAAATTTCTTTTAAAAATGTTCGGCCCTTATCTTTTAAGACATCCTTTCCATTTTTTGTGTGTGTGTGTGTGTACTTTTTGGGTGTTTAACATGATTTAACATATATTTTATTAATTTTACTTTTAATACAAACTTTTAATAAATAAAAAAAAAATCCAGATAATTTACTCACCACCATGTCATGTCTTTCTTTGTTCAGTCGAGAAGAAATTATGTTCTTTGAGGAAAACATTCCAGGATTTTTCTCATTTTAATGGACTTTAATGGACCCCAACACTTTTCAAAGGACTCTAAATGATCCCAAACGAGGCATAAGGGTCTTATCTAGCGAAACGATTGTCTTTTTGGCAAGAAAAATAAAAAATATGCACTTTTAATCCACAACTTCTTGTCTTCCTCCGGTCCTGTGACACGCCAGCGCGACCTCACATAATTGCGTAATGCCGTCGAAAGGTCACGTATACATACTGGTATATGAAACACACATTTGCGGACCATTTTAAACAATAAAATAACATAAAGACATTAATTAGTATCATTCGACTTACAACAACATCAGAACGGTCCTCTTTCTCCACACTTGTAAACACTGGGGCGTAGTTTCGATACGTCACCCGTGACCTCTTGATGTGATGGCGTATTTCGTGAGGTCACGCTGGTGCGTCGCAGGATACATAAGATACATTCATGAATTCTGTGTAATTAAACCTAAAAAATAATAAGACAACTAACCAACAGCACTAGGTATAATTTTATATGTTTTGTTTAATTAAAATATTACATTTTAAAACTGTTTTTGTCATAATTTTTCTTTCGGGGGGCCGCGAAAAAATGCACTGTACACAAGGGGGGCCGCACGCTAAAAAAAGTTTGGGAACCACTGGTTTAGAGTCTTTTGAAACTGCAATTTTAAACTAGCCTGGCTCCGCCCTCCGACGTGCTTCCGCTTAATTTTCATTTCGCTTCAGCAGTACGTCTGGGATTGCTCTGTATAGTTTCGTTTTCTCCTGCAAAAATCTGCAGGACCAATCAGCAAACAGATGGGGGTGGCTAAGAACGATGACGTTGAGGTCGTGCGTCAGTTTGAGTTGTAGTTCAGTAATGGCAGCGGAGAAAGACGTGAGAAAAGCTATTCGCTCCGTTGTTGCAAAACTGCCGAATATACAGAAGTTAAAGCCGGAGCAAGAACCAGGTTTGCTAAGTTTTGTTTGTCTGATTATTCTGACTTGTTGTTTCCAGACGGTTTCGGTGCATGATATACGTCACGACCACACGTTAGCGATTGGCTTTGGCAGATCCTGAGTGACTCTGGGCAGATCCAATAGTTTTAAACTTCAGCAATGGACCCTCCTTAACGGAAGTAACGCTTTGCAATGGAGAGTGGCCAGACTCTCTGTACAAATGAAATGAATGTACGAGAGTCTGGTTGGACCAGGCTAATTTTAAACTGCATTAAAACTGTTAAGTGTTGGGGTCCATTAAAGTCCATTAAAATGAGAAATATCTGGATTTTTTTTTAAGAAAATGGACTAATCCTTTAATGATCTTTGCTCAATTATTTGTTTGCTGGATTTATGCATTTAAGATCCTTTTGTCCAAAGTGACCTTTAGTAGGATCGAACCCATGACCTTTGCACTGTGAATGAAGGGCTCTACGGGAACAGATAGATGCATTGTGAGGCAGTGAAGCTAATAAATCAGTGTATGCCTGATCAAATCTGCATATTTCATAAAACCGTGTGTATTTTGTGCTCAGTGTAAGATGCACGTATTGAATTGATGTTGTTACGCTTGTGTGTGTAACATTGCGATTGAGCTGCCTTGCGTCTGGTACTAACTCATCCGCTGTTAATTGTGTTAGTGGTTGCAGCTGTCCGTCTGTGGCAGGGCCATATTGGGTCCACCGCTACAGGCTCCTTCAGCCTTCACTTCCACTGGAATGAGCTTCCAGAACATTTCTTATCTCTCGTGTACCTCTATCGCACCAGAGCTCCTCTCACCCATTAGCTCTCCTTCACTCGCTTCTTGTCTTTCTACAGCCTGATCCAAACACCGTTTAAACCCTCAACCTGACAGTAGTGAGAACACAATAAAAATTAATGGTTGATTTAAACTATAAATGTTGCCGTAATTGCTTTGTAGCTCAGTTGGTACAGCATTGTTTTAGCAAATGCTTCGAATAAACTTTAAGTAGCTTGGCATGGTTCTTCATGCTTGGTTATCAGAATAGAATGAAGCATGTTATATACTGTATACATTTAATAGCTGTATTAATATATAATAGCATGTGCATTCACAAGAGTGCACATCAGCAGCACTTGCTCGTGTTGTAAAACCAATGCTGTAGGTTTAAAAAGCTAGTGAATTTTAGCATTATTTTGTCATGTGACTTAACAAGCTTTCCAGACCTGTGTTTAAAGCCGGTGGCTGGATGTTCTGCATGGTCAAACAGAGCGAGACAAAGCATCAGACCTCATCAGCTTTACCCAACCTGCCCTTGCACAACTCATACACATTTCTAGCTTACTTTGCAGCTCGACAGACAACTGTCCTGAGCCAACCCAACACCTTGACCTGCCCCTTTACTCTTGGGTTAATCACCAGGCCAAATGCCCTTCGCAGCACCCTGACCAGCTATCCAACCCTAATGCCAATCTTGCACAACAGGTTGGTACAGGGTCTCCTCCAGATGCCCATATGGTCCATCACAGCTGGCCAACATCTGGCCTAGGTTTGCCTAGAAGAGAAGTAGATGACTCCTAAATGCCCAACACATTTTTCTGCTAGATTTACCACAGAGGTAACTTGGAGGAAGGACAAACGGATTTATGTTCGGCAATCTGGAATTTTTGGGTTGGCCTTGTCTGGTTCTGTTGTATGTCTGCAATTTCAGTAAATTTGGGCCTGAGGCATTGAACTCGCTTGAAGGACAAGTTTATTATGCAATTTAAGCTTTTTCATTATTAAGATTTTACACTTAGACTGCAAGAGATTCAGAAAACTTTTAACTGTTCAAAATATTGTTGTGATGTTTTACACTTTTATCAACAAAACGACTTATAGCTGTCATTACTTTGCGAGGCCCTTCATTAAATATTAAAGTATGGAAATTAAATACCAATACACGGCGCTGTCCATTTACAGTAAGACTGCACTTTCAATGCCTTGAATTGCAGAAAATTTTATATTTTTTTTCGAGGGTGTGTAATTCGTTAAATGAGAGCTTTAAATACTTGTATGTGTTGTTTTGTTTTCATATGAACAAGAATGCGTGACTCCGTGCGACTGACCTCACAGCTGGTTGAATGAAAGTTGTGATTGGGAAAACACTGCCTCTTGGTACCTGAAACCAGTCTGAGAGACGGCAAGAGTCATCAAAGAAAGGCCTTGAGAGAAGATTTTCTTCATTCTTCTCTGGTCTTTAGACGTCTATAAGCTGCAGATTGCTTTTTGTGTGTGGTTAATTGGTGTTTGCATGGCTTCGGCTCCTTTTGTCCCTGTGGTTGTATTTACACTGGTATCAATGTGTTTGTTGTGACATACATTCTGACTCTATGGCTGTGTGTGTGTGTGTCGACAGGGCTCCTCGATTTAAAGGTTACCAGCAACAGGACAGTCAGGAGTTGTTGCACTACCTTTTGGACTCGGTGAGAGTCGAGGAGACCAAGGTGAGTGTGTGAGAACCTAAAATGCAGTCACACAGAATGAAAGAATAAGACATTTTCTGGGTGGCTGACCCCTGTCGTGTCGTAAGTGAGTAGTGCGGTCCTTCTAGTATTCTGTGGTTTGTCGGCTTGGCTTGTGGGTCTCTTTTTCTGGATGTCCGCAGCGCCAGGGGCCAAGACCCACGCAGCCCCACCAGTGGACCTTGCTGCCCTAAGAAAGCGGGTGCAGAATAGGGTGACGGGCCCCGGGGCCAGTCAGGCCCATTCAGACCCGTGAATGTGGACAGTTGTGCCACTTAGAAACCTTGCAAGTGGCGCGACTGGCCTCATTGTGCACCCTGGGAAACAAGTCAGCTGCTTGCTGAGGCTTTGTGATGGCGCTCCATCCCCACCCGCCTCCCTCCTTCCCTCCCTCCACACTTGGAAAGGAAGAACATAGGAAATCTGGCTTAAAGGATTAGTCAATTTTCTTTTAAAAAATCTAGATAATTTACTCACCACCATGTCATCCAAAATGTTGATGTCTTTCTTTGTTCAGTCGATAAGAAATTATGTTTTTTGAGGAAAACATTCCAGGATTTTTCTCATTTTAATGGACTTTTATGGACCCCAACACTTAACAGTTAAGAAAATGCAGTTTAAAATTGCAGTTTTAAAGCACTTTAAACGATCTCATACGAGGCATAAGGGTCTTATCTTGCCAAACGATTGTCATTTTTGGCAAGAAAAATAAAAAAATATGCAAAAAATACTACATTGGGGCGTAGTTTCGTATACGTCATCCGTGACCTCTTGACGTGATGACATATTACGTGAGGTCGCGCTGGCTCGTCACACAGCCGGAGGAAGACGAGAAGTTGTGGTTTAAATGTGCATATTTATTATTTTTCTTGCAAAAAATGACAATCGTTTCTCTAGATAAGACCCTTATGCCTTGTTTGAGATTGTTTAGAGTCCCTTAAAACTGCAATTTTAAACCGCATTAAAACTGTTAAGTGTTGGGGTCCATTAAAGTCCATTAAAATGAAAAAAATCCTGGAATGTTTTCCTCAAAAAACATGATTTCTTTTCGACTGAACAAAGAAAGACATTAACATTTTGGATGAGATGGTGGTGAGTAAATTATCTGGATTTTTTTAAAGAATATTGACTAATGCTTTAACTGCTTCTTGTTATCTCAGCATGTGTGTTTGGCTAATTTTAAGACAACTGTATTTCTGTTAGTGTGCAGGGGTGTAAAAACAATACATTCAAGTAAGATTTTAAAAGATCTAAATAAGCAAAAGTTAGTTTCAAACTACTAGTAAAAAATGTTCTTGGATTTCTTTTAATGAAATAAATGCATTACATTTGTTATTATATATATTATCACCATAACAGTTTAAATGCAAGGTTAAATAGATTAATTTACAGTAATTTCTAAGTTTCTTTGTGTTTGCTATGAGCTGATGCGTTTGAACTGGTGTGGCATTTGCAAGTTTAAACAAAACCTGATGAGCCATGTAATCCCAGCATGGTTTTAAAGATAATTTTTGGTGCATTTCTATGGATGCAAGGAAATCTGAGCTTTTATACAAATGAGTTAAAGTGATCAATGCCACAAATTTAATTTAAAATGTAATTTTTCTGTGTGATCACACTCCTCTGTGTCCCACTGTATGTGAAAAGTGTTTTTCAATTTTTTAACTACTTTGAAATCAAGATCACTGCGATTATAATCAATCACTGAACAAAAACATAGCTGAGAGCTCTTAAACCAGTCACCAAACATGGACACCACAATATTTATGTTGATCAGCCAATAGGATCACTGCTCACAATATGCTAATTAACCTCAATGAATTATCACCAATTAGCTGTTAAATGAAAATGCTAAGAATGACTCCTTAAATGAGCTCAACTTCTTAAGAGTGTGTGGTGGCCTAGTTATTTTAGGGTGCGTGTTTGTATTTAATTAGTTTGTGTTGCAGTGGTCTGACACAGACAGGGGGTTTTGGGGGGCTGAGTAACTGAAAGAGAGGGATTAGCCGTACTTTTGACCTAAATAGCTCATTGTGAGCGTGGGGATGGGACAATGGAGAAAACCGGCCGAGGCCCATAGTCACCACACCACCACGGCCAATTATGTATTGATTGGTGCTTTACTGTGACAGTGTCGAGCGACAGCTCTCTCACCAACAGAGTCACTGACCATGTCACCTGTCATTAAAAACATAGTAACGCTCGCCTTAAGTCTTTATATGTATAGTACATGTGCCTTTATAAAATACTTGCAGTACAGCTCACATCTTGACCTTTACCATGTGTACATGTGCACATGGCCTTGTGCTATAATATATTTTAGTGTGTTTACACATAATACAAAGGGTTGTGGCATTGAGTTTCATTAGAATAAACATACACAATTTTTACTATTATGGGATGTGATTTTATCACCTATGTTTTGAACATGACAATAATGAGCAACTGCTTTATTATCTGACAAAATGGCATCACTTTGTGTTTACATTGACAGCGGATTAAAGCAGGCATACTTAAAGCCTTTAACAACCCCACTGAGAAGACGGCTGACGAGGAGACAAAACGACAAGTGAAGGGTGCTTCATCTCTGCTTCTGTCACCTACGTTCACATCACTCAAAGCAATATTGCCATCTAGTGACAGCTTGTGTTCACTTCACTAAAAATACTTGAGGGGAGAGTTCACCCAAGAATTAGGGTTCTGTCGTCATTTGCTCACTCTCATGTTGTTACAAACACACGTTTTTTTGTGTTCTGATGGACATAGGGGAGGATGTTTTGGGGAATGTTTGTGGCCGGGCGGTTTGTGGACCCCATTCACTTCCATAGTAGAATGAAAGAATAGTGTGGAGGTGGGGGGGGTCCATGAACGGTTTGGTTGCAGGCATTTCTCAAAATATCTTTCTTTGTGTTCATCAGAACAAAAAACTTAAACAGGTTTGTAACAACATGAGAGTGAGTTGATGATGACGGAATTTGGATTTTTGGATGAACTATCCCTTTAAAATAATTGTATTACTTGAATTTCTGCTTTGTTAAAGGCGGAGTGCACAATGTTTGAAAGCCAATGTTGATATTTGAAGTCACCTAAACAAACACGCCCCTACCCCAATAGAATCTGGACCTTCTTTTAAAAGACCCGCCCCACACATACGCATCCCCGGCAAGGATGTCGGTTAGTAGACAAGCTCCTTACTGCTGATTGGCTATAAGTGTGTTTTGGTAGTCGGCCCGTCTCCTTTTCCAAAGCGTTTTTCAAACATTGTGCACTCCGCCTTTAATTTGAGAATATATGTAAATATTTACATTTTACATGTCTTTGATCTACAGCGTATGGGAAGGAAGGAGTAAAAATGAATTTTGTTGATCGCATTTTCGTTGGAGAGCTAACCAGCACCATAATGTGTGAAGAGTGTGAACACGTAAGCATTCTAATGTGCAATGTTTAGATAAAAAGCCAGCTGAACCATAAAAACTTCATTTACATTCTTTTTTTTTTACCAATACTTTAATACAGTGTGTGTCCCAGTCTCATATGTTATAGTTTTATATAATAACTGAGTAAGGTCATGTCAAATATTGAAATCTGGGAGTGAAATCAAACTTTGATCCTGCTCATTTCAATTAGACTGAGATTTCACAGAAAGGGTCACAACATATTCATTACTGCCTGTCTTTATTTTTTTATATGTGTTACGGAGACTTGGAATTACACTATTTAACATGTCGGCACTGTTTACTTTAAGATTTCTACTGTGAAGGAAGCCTTTATTGACATCTCACTTCCCATTATAGAGGAAAGGGTAAGACTAGTCATAGTGTTGTGTCCACACTTCTCTATTTCCTATCACATTTCGTAAATAATCAGACCCTGTTTATGGTTTTAGAACCTCTTGACGTTTGTCTAAAAAAGAAAAGTTTATGCTTTTTCAGATGTCCAAGCCCACAAACCCGGGCAGATTGGGGAAGAGTGGACGAGAACAAGATGCTCTGGTCAGCCAGGGGGATGACACTTCTCATTCACAGACCAATAGAAACAATAGGAAGATGAGTGGACAGGTAGGCAAAGCTATTAGTATGAAATAAGTTGTATGAAGAATGTATTTAAAATTAAACATTCTGGGGCAGTGTCCTGAATAGAACTTATCCTAGTTTTAGGCTAAAATGCATGTTTTAATTTAAAAACATCTTGCACCGACATATCTTAACTATTACTGCCATTGTTTGGTCTCAAGATGCACACCAGTATTATATTTGTGAGGTATGATTGTAAAAACTACTTAAAGGGACACTCCACTTTTTATGAAAATATGCTCATTTTCCAGCTCCCCTAGAGTTAAACATTTGATTTTTACCCTTTTGGAAACTATTCAGCTGATCTCCGGGTCTGGCGGTACCACTTATAGCATAGCTTAGCATTATCCATTGAATCTGATTAGACCATTAGCATCACGCTCAAAAATAACCAAAGAGTTTTGATATTTTTCCTATTTAAAACTTGACTCTTCTGTAGTAACATTGTGTATTAAGACCAACGGAAAATTAAAAGTTGCGATTGTCTAGTCAGATATGGCTAGGAACTATACTCTCATTCCGGCGTAATAAGGACTTTGCTGACGTTACATGGCTGCAGCAGGCGCAATGATATTACGCAGCGCCTGAAAGTAGTCCCCTTGGTAACTTTCAATGGGAGGGGACTATTTTCGGGCACTGCGTAATATCATTGTCCGGAGATCGGCCGAATGGATTTCAAAACTGTAAAAATCAACTGTTAAACTCAAGGGGAGCTGGAAAATGAGCATATTTTCAAAAAAAGTAGAGTGCCCCTTTAAATGTCATAATATACCTAAGGCCAAGTCCTGGATTCATCTAAACCCTGTTTGGGAAATGGCCCCTCTATATATCTACTAGTCAACTAAATCATTGTAAAATAGGCGATGATGACAATGTATTTTTTTGTGTTTAATCTAAATTTGGTGAATGTTTAAGACATTAGATTTAATAGCTGAAGCAAGACAAAGATATTTTGCATTAAACGCAAGCATGTCTGTGTGTGCAATCAGAAACCACAGAGTCGACATTCGTCCACGTCTCACGATGACAGGGGAGCAGACTCTGTATCTAGCCGACAAGAGGAAGAGCTCTGTGTGGCTGGACGTGGCCTAGCCAGTTTCCCAGTGTCTGACACAATGGGCAGCCTATCAGACTGCAGCGAGAAGGATTCAAACTTACAGGACAGCAGTAATGATGCAGACAGCGAGGCCTCTGAAAGTGAATGGTCCCCTCGAATCCCATCCACACCCGGTCACAGTAGCACCTCTGATAAAGCCTCTGCGACTACACCCACAGCAACGCACAATCCAAAACCCAACCTGAGCCCGGGCTCGACTCCCTTACCCTCACTTAGACCTCATCAGGGCGGTGCCGTAGAGCAGCTTGTCAGCGCCGTGTCCAAGCTGGGCCTGGTGCACACTTCCACTGACACTTTACCGGTCAGTCACAGCCCTGATGAGCAGGCCGAGAACCGGGAAAGGGAGAGGGATCGGCAACTCCATCAAGGGGCCTTTCAAGCCCTTTGTCACAGCTACACACCCAGTTCAAAAGAATGCTCTGTACAATCTTGTCTACACCAGTTTACCTCTGTTGAGCTGCTAATGGGCAACAACAAACTGCTTTGTGAAAACTGCACAGAGAGGAGGCAGAGACAGATGAAGAGAAGTAGTGCTGCAGGTTAGAATACTGTCTGTAACACACACATACTGTTGGGTCCCGATGTCTTAAAGTTAATCCTGGACAGGTTTATTGGTATTTTGAGCAATTTGGCAAAACATAATGAATATTAATACAAATGAATATGACTTAAAAATTGCAGAAATGTCTTTATTTCTTTTGTTTATGTGCAAGAACCATATGCAGGTAGGTACAATATAAAAAACTTTCTTGAAATGTTCTTCACAGACTTCAGAAAGAATTTAATATTTGGGTTAACCCTTGTGCATTGTACAAATTCACTACACTTTCGTGTTGTTCGGGATGAAAAATCCACTAAATTAAACTGCTGTAAAAATGCAAAACTACTAAATGTTTACGAAAATTCCAGGATTTTAACACTGTTTGCCAAGTTATAAATTATGTCACTGATTTGGTGAAAAAAAACACACAAAATGACTTAAATTTTATTATAAAAAGTGAATGTGGACTTGATTTTTGTTTACCTTTTATCGCAGTCTTGGGCAAGATTAGTAAAAACATTGGCTTTGATGCATTATTAGTTTTTGTGCAGCAGCAGATTTTATTTTTTCCACCTTCATTTACTGTTCATGGCTGTTTTTTCTCGATTGACTTCCATTATAACGTCATTTTTTTGATTGCAAAGCCATGACAACAAATAATCATGCATCTTTGATTGTTGGTGGTTTTTCCTGTTGGTAAGAGGTAAAATTTGTAATTTTTACTGTTGATCACCACGTGACACCATTAACCCTTTAGATAGGCCTGTGCAAAAAAAGCATAGTGGACTTATATGGTGTATAACAGCATATAATTGTGTGCGTGTTAGTGGATGTTTTCATGCCGAACAACATGAAAGCGTAGTGAATTTGCCCACATTCTATTGTCGAGTTTTTTAAAAATTTCAAAGTATTTTCTTAAAATATGTGTCAATATAAGATTTGTCACCAAAAATCATGCCATTTGCTGAAACACAAAGAAAGTTGTGGCCAAATTAAGACTCAAGAACATGCCACAGTAGATGAAAACTTCCCCAACAATACATAGGGGTTAAAGCTGTAGTCTACGATGTTGAAAATCGGTCTAGAAAGCCTGAGACGGTTAGTAAGTTTTAAAAAACTCATCCCGCCCCTCTGTGCTACCTGATCCCTCCCCCTGGGAAACGACCTGAACAACGTCACTCATTTAAGCTGTGATCACTGGTAGTAAACATCAGAACAGAGATTTACCGAGCAGTAAACACATAAAGGCTTGAAGGAATGAACAATTACAATTATGATTGTAATTGACGTTATTTACTTTCACAACAACGTTTGGCATACGTTTCCCCTCATGAGCTTCAAGAAATGACTTTATAAATATAATTACTTTGACCCGTGATACGCGATGCGAAACGGCTAACATTCCAATGCCGACTGGCCGCATGGGCATGTTGTCAGACTGATAATATCATATTTATGTAACACCTCACACAATCTTTGTAAATATAATTATTTTGACCCGTGATACGCGATGCTAAACGGCTAACATTCCGATGCCGACCGGCAGCATGGGCATGTTGTCAGACTGATAATATCATATTTATGTAACACACCTCACACAATCTTTGTAAATATAATTATTTTGACCCGTGATACGCGATGCTAAACGGCTAACATTCCGATGCCGACCGGCAGCATCAGCATGTAGTCAGATTATAATACTATTTATGTAACACCTCACACAATCTTTGTAAATATAATTACTTTGACCCGTGATACGCGATGCTAAACGGCTAACATTCCGATGCCGACCGGCAGCATCAGCATGTAGTCAGATTATAATACTATTTATGTAACACCTCACACAATCTTTGGAAATATAATTATTTTGACCCGTGATACGCGATGCTAAACGGCTAACATTCCGATGCCGAACGACAGCATGTACTCATAAAAAGATATTTATGTAACACCTCACACAATAAAAGTATAAATAAGTGCGTACCTGTTCAACAAAAGTCTGCCGTGTCGGCGTCGGTTTTCAGCCCCAAATCTCCCTGAAGCTTCAACGGTCAATGGCGGACCATATATTGATTCTACTTAGAGTCCGGCGTTTTTCAAATTTTTTTAACCTCTGCTCTTTCTTCAACAGACTTCCTTTTTCTTCCAACCTTTACTGTAGGGACAAGCAGGGGCTGCTTGCTGCTGTCGTTTATTTTTTTTCCATTAGTGAGATGTTGCTGCTTCGCTAGCTACCATACACTGACACAAATTTCATGTCGCAGGCAGGAGAGGGGCGGGGTGGTGTGTGATGGGGTGGAGACACGAGCACGAGGTGGATTTTCAAATGTAGCAGAGATTGGATGAGAGCAGTTAACCAATGTAAGCTATCCAGCCGGACAGTTTACATTGGTCAACTTATCTGCTACCATACACCCAATAGACTGAATGGATTTTTTTAATTATTTTTTCTCTTCATATTGTTAGGATGTTACTGTAGAACCATAACCATCATCTAAACGAGGTTATTAATAATGAACAATCTTTGAAATCGTAGACCATAGCTTTAAAGGGACACTCCACTTTTTTGAAAAAAGACTGATTTTTAGCTCCCCTGAAGTTAAACATTTGATTATTACCGTTTTGGAATCCATTCAGCTGATCTTCGGGTCGGGCGGTACCACTTTTAGCATAGCTTGGCACAATCTATTGAATCTGACTAGACCATTAGCATCGCGCTCAAAAATGACCAAAGAGTTGATATTTTTCCTATTTAAAACTTGACTCTTCTGTAGAAAATAGTTCCCTTGGTAACTTTCAATAGCAGGGGACTATTTTGGGGCACTGCATAATATCATTGCGCCTGCTGGAGCCATGTTACAGCAGCAAAGTCCTTGATTATTATGCCAGAATGAGACTAGACCATGTCGACCTAGAAGATCACAACTTTTAATTTCCTGTCTGTCTTAGTATGTGAGTTTTAAATAGGAAAAATATGGGGTTTTTTTAGTGCGATGCTAATGATCTGGTCGGTTTCAGTGGATTGTGCTAGGCTATGCTAGGGGTGGTAACACCAGACCATGAAATCGGCTGCATGTATTCCAGAACAGTACAAATCAAACGTTTCTCTCTAGGGGAGCTGGAAAATGAGCATATTTTAAAAAAAGTGAAGTGTCCCTTTAAAACAACCAAGCATTTTTAGAGCGTACCAAATGTGTACCCTATATCAACAGTTCACATAGAGGCGGACTAAATGCATGTTTGAGCTGCCTTCATTTAAAACACCTTGTGCTGACATATCTTTATATCAGTGCCATTGTTTTGTCTCAAGATGCACACCAGTATAGTTTTTGTAAGTTATGTTTCTTAAAACTACTTAAATGTAAGTCCTGATGATAGTTTGTGTTTAAGTCCAAGTCGCTGTTAAATCTGAACCCTGTCCGGGAAACCGCATCATCATGTTTCTGATATACCTTTTCTTAAAATATTTATCTGGCTCTAACATAGATCCTCTTATATCCAGTGTTTTATGTTTCATGTGTTTCAGATAAAAGGTCTGAGAAGGTCTACACCAGTGCCCGTAAACAGATGCTCATCTCCGCTCTTCCTCCAGTGGTCACGCTCCACCTGAAACGCTTTCACCAGGTGAGGGACTATATCTTCGTTTGGACCACTAAATCAAAACTCATTGAACACAAAGAATAGTGAACACACAATACAATACTTGTAAAGACAGAAAAGTTTGCTGAGAAAATCTATAACTGTGGTCAGCAAGGTCCTATGTTTTGTCCTCCATTGTTTATCTGCCCGTGCACTAATCGATCAGTCTGTGTTTTTCAGGCTGGGATGAATCTGAGGAAAGTTAATAGACATGTGGATTTTCCTCTTATTTTGGACCTGGCACCTTTTTGTTCTGCCACTTGCAAGGTACTGATCATAGTTGTAAATATCAGTCAATACCTGTAAATTAAAAATCTCCAATGTATCACTGTGTATTGATTTTGTATTCATGTGGCAGAACCTTGGGTCGGGGGAGCGTGTGCTTTACAGCTTGTATGGCATTGTGGAACACAGCGGATCGATGCGAGGGGGGCACTACGCCGCCTATGTGAAGGTCCGCACCCCTCAGCGCAGAACTGAGCCGCGAAGAAACCAGTCAGGTACAAAGCCACATCTACCTACCCGAGTTTTCATTAAATGTTCTTTCATTATAGCTTCCTTTAAAACTCCTGGAAACATGTACTGTAGGTAAACAAAGTGTTGAAGCCCCATTCGCTACAGCCTTGAAGATTGTTGCTTGTTCGGTAAAGGCCAAGCGGGATTTGTTTGGTGTTGATGTACAGTATAGATCTGTTCATCTTCGCTCTCTGCTCAAGGAGAAACCTATCATTCAGCACAAGATGACCAAGTTGAGGAAAACCATTGTACTCACTGGTAGTTAATCACAACATCTTATAACTCGAAGCTGTATTGTTGTGAGGTTATGCGCTCTATACATACTGTGAAAGGCTTCCTGAACATCTATTTTGTTTCTCTTCTTGTGTTCATGCGGGTTTTGTGTCTTAGAAGGTTGTGGGATTTTGTGGCCCCTTTGTGTTACTTTAAATAATGATGTATGTGTTTGTGTATGTTTTTTTTTAGGTCCCAGAGAGGCCAGTTCAGCTCCACAGGGTCAGTGGGTTTATGTTAGCGACACCAATGTACAGACTGTACCGGAATCCAGAGTGCTTAACTCTCAAGCTTATTTACTCTTCTATGAAGAATTGCTGTAGAGCCGGATTGTGTTAATATGTTCCGGATGAATGCTGGCAATATCAGCATGAACAATACCTGGGACTTACTGCATGCCCTGTACACCTGGATTTTAATATAAGAGGGATTCTATATACTGTACTGAATACATGCTTGGACATTAAGCCCCAGGACTTATTCATTGCTCAAATATATTCTGAATTTGGATTGGACAATGGTGAGGAGGGGTATTACTTGATATAAAATAATATTCTGAATTTAAGTTATTTTTTTGATTGTCAAAAGTTTATTTTGCCACAGGGTCAGTGTATAGGATGTATATTATAAGAGGGAAATAGGAGGAATGTGCTTTGTGCCATAAGAATATCTACCCTCTTTTGTGAAAGGACAAATAAGCACCGAATGCTTGGAGCAGTTTAGATCTATTAAAAAATTCTGCACTGGATTACATCATTACACAAACATAAATGCATTCAGGTGTATTTATATGCTTAGAGACAATACTACATTTACTAAGTAGTTTGGTTACCCTGTAATAAATTGTAATTTAATATTTTGTTATTTTCTTTTTGTGTGTGTGTGGTTTACAAGACATCATCAGCTGTAGGGTTCATAACATAGTACCAGATATTGATTTGAATGACCCCCTGTAGAAAATAAGGTTTTATGAATTTATTACTGATTGTGAGGTGTATCATATTTCCGATGGTTATGAAGTTGGTATGGACTTTAAAAACAATCCTTAATATTTCTGTTTTATCCCCCATGATTTGTGAAACTAAAGTACACCACTGCCTGCGGTTTGAGGGCTGAGATTGTATTTGCATGTGTTCAGCAAAGTATTAAAATGACATCGTACAGCAGCACAAATGATATTTAAACTTCTTAAGGTGCAATATACAAATGTATACATTTCTGTATATACTGTACTACTTTCTATACTATTCATTCAGCTTATTGGCCTGATATTGTAACACCATGTATTTGTGGTGTCTGTGACTGCAGGGCTCTTTAAGCTTCTCTTTTGCTTGAATTTTGTCAACATAATGAAATATTATTTTATTTGAATGATTTAGGATGATAATTTAAATACATTTAATTGGAGAAACCTTTGAATGTTGTCTTTGACTGAGTTTAAAATTCTCCTTGTTGGTCTTTGTGGAGACATCGTTGGCCATTAACCTCTGCTGTCACTAGAAATCCCAGAATGCCATTTTCACTCTTTTCACAATGGCGATTTTGTGTGACGGCTGCAAAGGCATGCTGTTTTAGAACATGTCCCTGACTGGTGAAGAAGAGGTGGGTGTGGAATCAAGAAAAGGGCAACGTCCAAATCCATCTTGTCCTGCTATTCTTATTCCATGACATTCGAGTCAAGCTTTTAGGCCATTATCAGTTACAACCATGTGTGAAGACACCAACGTGAATGTCAAGTGTGTGTGTCTATTTTTAAAACACTCTGGTTTAGGGACATTGTTTTTTTTATATCAAATGTGATTTTATTCGAGTTAATGATAGGATGTGTCCTCTCAGTCTGAACTGATAAAAAAAAACTGATATGAGGGACGGGTGGAGTGGCTTTGTCTTTCAAAAGAACCCGCTGAATTGGTAGAAGGATCACTCGCTTGCCAGTATGAGATACATGTCTGCTTCAAAATAAATATCAAGACATGTTGTTCATACCTCCAGGGCAGACATAGGCAAGTGTTTACAAAAGATGATGCTTGTTATCTTTTTGACCTAGCTGTGCTATCCACTTGTGTCACAATTTTGAATGTGATTCTGTCAGTATGGGGTGGCAATGTCTGCAGAGGGTAAAAAAATTCCCAGAAACTAAGAGTTTATTATCAGGGTTAAATATGTCAGAGAGAGTTTTGGTGTATTCACCATTTTGGTATGTTAAAAGTTTAACTTTAGAAAAGCATCATTCTACAAAAGTTTCAGTATACTGTGATATTAAATGGATAACCAAGACTTCAACACAATGCATGATGTGTCAATACAAATCTCTTTTAAGAATAAATGCACTGCATGGACCATTTTATCGTTGTTATAATAATATCCACAAAGTATAGCCTATAGACAGTTGAGAGATAAAGGACAGTGTATTTTAGATACTGTGACTGATCACTATTTATTTAGTTTATCAACATTTTTTACCCTTTTGTCTTCACTAGGTAATTTGAATGGTCCTATGAAACAGCGAAATATTCCACAGTTGTTAAATTACCATGAAATCATAAAACCGTTTGCTTAATCATAACAAATGTGGAATTCTATTTATATATTTTATATATTTATAAAATTAATAGCCTATTATAAATCTACAAAAACTGATTTTAGTAAAATTTTAGTACAAAAACTGTAATTTTAAAAGTAATTTAAAGAGTGTGCAGCAAACCAATAACACTTAGTGGCCTTTGTTGGTAAAACCACTAAAAGTGTGACACAAATCTATGTTTTGAGATTTTAAAGCCGGGGTGCATGAGTTTTGAAAAACACTTTGGAAAAGGGAGTCGCTAGGTACCAAACACACTTGTAGCCAATCAGTAGTAAGAGGCGTGTCTACTAACTGACATGGTTGCCTTGGTTGCGTATGTGTGGGGCAGGTCTGTCAAAAGAAGGTCCAGGTTCTATTGGGGTAGCGGCGTGTTTCTTAAAGTGATTTCAAATGTCAACATTGACTTCAGAGATCATGCACACCACCTTGAAATTTGGATCAAAACTAGTTTAGACTTATTGGGGCGGTTTCCCGGACAGGGCATATCCTAGTCCCAGACTAAATGCATGTTTGAGTTGCTTAAATTTAAAAACACCATGGCCTGACTAATTTTAACATATATCGGTGCCTTTTATTCTCAAGATGCACACCTGTAGTGTTTTTTGTAGGGTATGTTTGTAAAACTTCTTAAATGACTTAGTATAAATAAGGCCTCCTGGTTTAGCCTAATCCCTGTCTGGGAAACCGCCCCATTGTGGCTTTAATATTGTAGCATTTCTGGCATGTGAGAATAGTGGCGTCTGCGCCTAATGTCCAATATAAATAGTGTGCCTGGTGCATAACTCCAAGATAAAATAGTAGCCTATAATAGTAGCATAGAGACCGCACTCAGAGACTGAATCAAGTACAAAGACTGTACTAAAGTACCGAAAAAATAAAACTGGCCATGACAAACACAAGACAAAAGTTTCGGGCCTAGCCCATCATCAGTGTCGCAACTTTGGCCTGTTGTATTTTTTCAGTACTTAAGTACAGTCTTTGTACTTGATTCAGTCTCTGAGTGCGTCTCTATGCTACTATTATAGCGTTTCTGGCATGAAACATTTTGTGTTTCATCTGTAATTGTTATTGTAAATTATTACTATTATTGCAGTAGCCTGTTTCCAGGGCCGCCTTAACCTAATGTGAGGCCCTGGGGCTGAGAGGTTTTGTAGGCCCCCCATACCCTCGATTTATAGTCTAATTTTTTAAGTGTAATTTTTAGGTAATCTACATTACAAAATGCATTAGTTTCTTTCGAGACATACAACAGTGAGTTTTCCCTCTTTGACCCAGAAAACACCATAATATCATTATTAACATATCTACTACTTGAGCATAAACACAAGACACTTTATTTAACAAACACACAGCAACTTGTGGTGATAATAAAACCGAAATGTGTGAAAGTATATATGTTTATAAGCTTTATGTTTATATAGGTTTTGGAATATACAAATTTGCAGAAAATTCATTGCCACTCACTAACCAAATGCTCAGCACAGTTTTAAAAATATAATAAGTTAAAGTTAGTTTTAAAGTGAAAATGCATTCATGATAACAAAAGATAAGTCTTTATAGACAAAATCTTATTTTTTAAACAGTTATTTATTTTGTAGGCTATTGAAGATATAGTATGCATTGTATTTAGTATGCATACATAAACGAACAAGCATGAATATGCACACAACAGACAGGGAACATACCTGTGTAAGATCTTTAGATAAGGAGATTATAAATATGAATGGTGCTATCAGGGGATGATCATTTGAGATGGTCTTGTCGCTCTTTACTTTAAGCCTTGCACCTTTACCGTTGCATGTCGTTTTTCTAATCTAAAGCAACAGATGTGTGTACTGTGAGCTAACGTCGCGTCAAACTACATCGCTCCAGCTGCGCACGCGTCACTGATATAAACGCGAGTAAACTTAAACTTTATAACAACTAACAGCATTATGTGCGCGAACTCTTTTCTTTATTTGGCGGCATAGTTTGTTGCGCACGCTTGGAGAGACTTCTGCATGCCAGAGACTCAGCTGCACGTCACAAGCACAGAGAAAGCGAGCACGCGCGCGAAAGAGAGAGAGCGAGCAGGCGCGCGAAAGAGACAGAGAGAGACCTGCACCTCACTGGTGCTTATTATGAAATTTCAGAAATTACTCTTTCATTTGTTGGCGGATTATTTCCCGTTTCTCTGTCACACTCAGTCTAACGTGCAGGAATGTCAAGTTGACAACGAGCACTTAATTACATTACGCGGAATAGAAAAATCTGACTGTTACGTCTGACATTTTATTTCACGGTAAGTTACAACGGACCAATCAGCAGCCATGTAACGTGCAATTACAGTGATTGACAGAAAACCTGACAAGTTACAAAACAAAATGACATTTTCAGCTCATCATGAACGCGAACATGTGAGGCCCTTGAACTTCGGAGGCCCCTGGGCTTCAGCCCAGGTAAGCCCGTGCATTAAGGCGGCCTTGCCTGTTTCTATTTATTAAAATAAATTTAAACTACTTTAATATTATGTCTTCTTTAAAAAGAGAGTTATATAAATTTTAAGGTGCACATTATATTTACATCCCTGCTCAAAAAGGGCTTTAAATGAGTTTAAAAGATTTAGTGAATCACTTCATAATGGGTGATAAACTTTTATAGTCAATATTTATTCCTGATATATATCATTTGTGACATCAAATTATTTTGATCAGTTGTGCCAGGAGGGCCCTGGTTTTTATAAAATAAATAATTTTTATCATAAATTCTGTGTACTTAAATCTCAGAAAAATAATGCTACTAACCAACAGCACTATATTTAATAATTTTATATGTTTTGTTTTGTTTAAATTAAAATGTTACGTTTTACCATGTTTTATGTCTTTTTTAAAAAATCTCTATGTTTTATAAATTTTCTTTGGGGGCCACGAAATGATGCACCGTATTCAATGGGGGCGCACACTGAAAAAGTTTGAGAACCACTGACTTAAATAATGTCAATATGTTATTTTTAGCCACATATAGTAAAAACGTATAGGCTACTGCAGTATTTACAGTTTACTAATTCACTCTAGTTAAAATACAGAATATTGTAGTATAAATTAAAAATAATTATTGTAATACACTACTGTGGATTTGTTTACTACGCTCTTCGTGCAAGAATAATGTGACCGCTAGGGGGCGTTTAGTATGAGGTCACACTGGTCGGTATTGTTTCCGGGTCTTCATTTCATCGCCATTTTACTGATGAGAATCAGAAACCGATAAGGTAGGGGAACGAAACGTGTATGTGAGTCGTCATTAAACTTTTCTAAGAGTATTTTGCTTCTTATCGACATTAGATGCAACGATCAGTGAACTAAAAGATGTTATGCATTTAAGCCGCGTTTAAATAAAGTTGCGTATAATCGTCGCCGTAAGAGTAGATGTGAAGACGTTAGGCCGCACCTCTGCAACATCAACAGTTATTAAATCTATTTACATTAATTCGTGACCTACCTCAGGAAAAGGACAGAAAAACATTTACATAGAATGGCGTTATTAATAAGTGGGAATGCATTTTAAGAATAAGTGCGCGTTTCTTGACGGAGTTTGCATTCGTTGAATATCAGTGTTTCAGCTTCAGTCTCTCTCTCTGTCTGTCTGTGTGTGTGTGTTTGTGTTGTGCAGTTCAGATCACAGATATAACGTTAACTCATTCTCGTTAGATCACGTAAATGTTTATGTCCATTTAAGGTAGTAGAGTTATGAAATTCGTTGAAGTCCACACCACAACTATTACACAAGGGAACGATATCATATAGTGAACACGTTCAAAGCGTTTTTCAGCTAATAAAATATGTAACATTGGCAGCCAGTCAGAATCAGTTTGAACCGAAAGGGCTCGCGCATTATATGAATCTGCAACGCGTGAGCTTTGAATAAGCATAATGCTTGGTATCGGCACATTTATTGTTTTTAGCGTGGACGGGATTGCCTTATTTGTTTTGTGTGTGTGCTTGCAACATGTATATTTCATGCGCTTTTTTCTGTGTGTGTTTTTTTTTTCGATTACGGTGTTGTATAATTATAAGTTTTGTGTATTATGTAAATGGCTCCAGGCATAGAAAAGGGAGTGATGTGGGACCAGGGAGGACAGCCCTGGCCTCAGTGGCCGCTGGGATCACAACAACAATGGATGCAGTCTTTTCAACATCACCAAGATCCAGGTGAGAGCTTTTATATTGTGTAAAGTTGTTTTACGCTCACCAAATAGTTTGAGTTGGTTATCTCTGGGTGGTGG
This sequence comes from Misgurnus anguillicaudatus, assembly GCF_027580225.2. Lineage (NCBI taxonomy): Eukaryota > Metazoa > Chordata > Actinopteri > Cypriniformes > Cobitidae > Misgurnus > Misgurnus anguillicaudatus. Next base: position 26,931,361 of record NC_073346.2, on the reverse strand, counting down.
TATTATTGAGTTTTCATTCAATGCAACTTGCATGCATATTACGTATGTACAGGTCAAGTGGATTGGGCTGCTTTAGCACAAGCATGGATTGCACAGAAAGAATCAAGCGGTGGGGTTCCAGATCTGCCGAATATTCAGCCCAACGGCCAGGAAATGCCGAACATAGAACCTCCTGGCCATAATAACCATGGAAACTTTCCTGGTGATTCAAATTTTGGCCGAGTATGGCAGCCAGAGTGAGTGTGTTCGTGAAGTGTGTCTTTTTCTCCTTGTTTTTTAATTCCCATTAAACCAAAGTAGTCTCATTAGACATACTGTTGTAATTCTTTTATCAATGTGAGGTCACATTTAACTAAGACCTATTCCTGGCTTTACTAGCTAAGCATTGTCTTAAGAAAATTTTCTTACTTTAGCAGGTGATCATAGTATGCAGTACTTCAAAAATTGTTTAATTTGTATCATAATTGCTTATTGTTTATAGAGTGGGGGATGCATGGCCAGCCTCCACCACCGCTTCCTCCTCCAGAACCAGCATGGATTCCTCCTGGGCAGGGACCGATGGATGTCGTAAACCCATCGGAGGACAGCAACAGTCAAGATAGTTTAGAATTTCCTGGAGACCCCCACCATAGAGGCTTTCCTCAGAACAATCATGGCTTTGGCGGTCAGCCTGAACCTTTCCCTATGGGGGTCAATCAGTTTGATTATCAGGTATGGTTTAAATCTAACAGATATGTGACCCAGTCTCTGAAAACCCAGTTTAAATTATTTTTTGTTATTTACTGTTTTCTGAAAAGGTATGATGTAAGAAATACTGTGAAAATATAACTTTGATATTTTTAATATTGACTAATTGAGGCCATGTCAGACATTGAAATCAATGCTCATAAACGGATTTTAACAGCGTCACATACACATAAAAAACCTTCCTTGTAATGCTAATTAGGGATGCACCGAATATCCGGCCACCGAAAATTTTCGGTTTTCGTCCGAAAGACTTTTATCACCGAAACAATATGACTCGAAATGTTGTGATGACGCAAACAGAAACTGCGACCTGCACATGCTTGTCTGTGGTGTGGACGTACAGTCGTGCTCAAAATGATTCATACCCTTTGTAAATATGACCAAAGAAGGCTGTGAAAATAAATCTGCATCGTTAATTCTTTTGATCTTTTATTAAAAAAAATCTACAAAAATCCAACCTTTCATTGGAGAATAACAATTTTTAATGGGGGAAAATCTCATTATGAGAGAAATATTTTTTTCTAATACACACTGCTCACAATTAATCATACCTTTTTAATCAATAGTTCATATTTACAGGGTATGAATAATTTTGAGCACGACGGTATTTAACCTCAAAAAGGTGTTAAAGTGAGCAGCTTTGTGTACGGACAGACACACATGCAGTTGAATGTGTCCAGTTTAGCTCCAGTCAGACGTGATCATCACTATGCCCTTCAAAGATCAGAACTCGTGGTGTGTAATTTTTAGAGAGAGTTGCATTAATGTGTCTCATACTGTAGTCTATTAACATACATTTTCAGAATAAAGCAATGAAAAACAACTTAACGTTTTTATGTATAGCGACTGTTTATGCTGTGCCCTCGGTGCATACACAGAGAGACGCGTTTTAAAAAGCAAGCGAACATAAAATCTTTGTTCTTAACAGGGCACATACAAACAAAATGATCTCCACAGTATTATTTTTCTAATAAAAACATTTCTTTATGAAGTGTATCTATAGCTTACAGTCAGAAACCAGTCTGTGCTTATTTGGTCTTAAGGAGACAGTAACCTCAATTAACCTACTTAAAGGCAGGGTAGGCAGGAATTATCTAAAAAACTTTTTTACAAGTTTGTCTAAACTGTCTTTGTATGCAAATGCATGATTGAAATGTGGGTACTCTGAAAGAGAGAGTGTGGAACTCGAGTGTCTGTAGACCTCTCACGACTGTGTTAAACACAGTTAATTATTTCCATCCGGGACGAAACATATGATTAGCTTGCTCAAATATCACTCTCTCTCGCGACCATGGCTCCACCCGTTGCTATGGGATCTGCCCAGACATGCGCACACCCGATTGATTTGAACGTGCACAAGGCAATACGAAGAGCAATAGTACAGCAGAGAAATAGCATTCACAACTCACAGAAACTGCATTCACATCTTACAGTACCTGCATATCCAGTCAGCGAAGGCAAAAAAGGAATAAACGAAGCAATCAAACGAGAGTAAATATCGCGTGGCTTTTCCTCGAGTCGATGATGCGGTAGCGGTATTGTCTGTGGAGTGTAGTCCTCGTCAGAGTCAACAATGCTTTCATCACAGAAACTCTTCCATGCAAAACACTGGCTGAGTGAGTACTAAAAGCCATCCGTTTATAAAAGCCATCTGTTTATATTCCTAGTGATAAAGTTAGGTGTATTATTACATGTGATTGTGACTTGATGTTATTACATGCACCGCGCTCCTTCCTCTCCGCTTGTCTGAGGTAATTCGCGCGTTCATGTGTTTTGGGGGCGTGGCTTAAGAAGAAACCCAGAAAGGAGGGGGTGGAGTGAATGGAAAAGTTAGCTGTGTTTAAAACAGTGCTGAGAGCTCTACAGACACTCGATTTTTATACTCTCTTTTTCAGAGTACTTACATTTTACTTATGTATTGATATATAAAGTCAGTTTAAACAAATTTGTAAAAAAGTTTTTTTAGATTATTCCTGCCTATCCTGCCTTTAAGTTTGTGTCATTAATGTTATTCAAACAACCCAAGACAAAGAGAAAATCACTTCTGTAGCTCTAAAAAAGAATAATTATATTTAATTTATACAATAAAGACAGTGTTATTATTCATTTAATTCGATTTATATACCTAATGCTAATTTCAGACCTTACTTAATGTGCAACTTGGTTCTTTTTTAAAAATGTTTGCAATTTTTTTTATTTGTTATTAGATTCCCCCCCCCTTTTTTTGCTCATCCGAAAAATGATCCAATCCGTGGTTCAAAAACCGTAATGTGATCCGAACCGTGTGTTTTGTGATCCGTCTCACCCATAGTAAACTTAGTACACAGTAATAGCCATAAATGCAATGCTACTAATAATTGGCATAATAATTTCTTTCAGTGTTTTCTTGGTTTCCTCTTTTTCCGTTTCGGCCAGGAATTTTCAATTTGGTGCATCCCTAATAACATTTCTGTTTAATGTTTATATATTCTATTTATTATTTATTACTCTTTCTTCTTAGCATGGAGCAGCACCAACGGGGACAGCATATGTACCGCCCTCTGCCGGTTTTCACGCACCATTCTGGCCTGATGGGCCTCAGAGCAGAAGAGATCGACTTCCTGCCTTCAGACCAGAACGCCCCAGATCCCCCAACCAGCTGGGAATAAAACCAGAGGTGGCACCTACACTAGGTTAGTTAAAAAATGAATGGGTTGCCATTTATTAAACCGCTAGTGTTAAGGATATTACAGAATATATGGTTGTGACAACGTCTTGGTTCCTGATCCAGATGCTGTTAAAAGAAGAACCTTGCCTGCATGGATTCGGGAAGGCCTTGAGAAGATGGACCGGGAGAAGCAAAAGAAGATTGAGAAGGAGAGGATGGAGAAAGAGCGCGCTGAAATGGCAAATAATGAAAGGGATAGCGATACGGTAGAGGAGGAAGGTGATGGGCCTCGGGTGCCACGCAAAAGCAAATTTGTAAGCATCTTTTTCAGTACCTGTTTACAGGGAAGGAACCTGCTGAGGTTACTTTGGCAACTTTTTTCTCAGGGTTCACTGACACACGCAAACGTCTGTTGACATAATGGTGGTCGTCTTCAGTCATTTAAATTTAGTTGTCTTGCTTGCTTGGTCACATTATCTAAAAATTCCTGTCGGCGCTTAAGTCATCCACAAGCGTGCGGTTTTTGGTCCAACCATTTCCTCCTTATTAATTTAGGACAGTGACGATGAGGATGGTGATGAAGAAGATGGTGCTGGAGAGGATGGAGTATTAGGAAGGAAACATGAGTTTGGTGGTAGAGCTTCTCCACTCGTTCAAGAGGATCCGAATGAACCAGAGATGACCGAAGAGGAGAAAGAGTTTCAGCTGGTCTTTAATGTTTCTTCTGCATGAACGCTTATCATTCACACTTGACTTTATTCTCACCATGATTTCCTTTAATCGCAGATGTTGATGACTAAAACGCTTCTCACTGAAGTTCTCCTAGAAGTCACAAATGAGGAGATCCTGCTGCTGGCGAAAGAGACGCATCGCAAAGCCACTAAAGGTCTGCTCCTGTTCACTTTTGTCTATGCAACTGTGCCTTCAAGTTTAATTCTGGGGAAGGGCCACTATTCCACAGATATTACACTTGCTTATATTTTGACTGATATATGAAGCCTATTTTTTCTGACTGATGCACCATGGTAATACTGCATTGCAAGCAAAAAATGAAATTCATCATCAGCCATTCTCTGCTAATGCAACCGAAGATGAAAACAAAGAATGGAGGGTGGGTGTAAACGGTCATATAGATGCATAAATGCAAACTTCTCCTGTATGTCAAGAGAACTTTCACAGGGGTCCTTCCTGAAACTCTTCCCACATTAACTTTTTGTTAAACGAACAGGACAGCTTCTCATTTTGAACGTGTTTCTGCATTAGTACAGACTGGTTCCTCCTCCACTGTTTGCCTTCTTTGTGTGATAACCTTCTTCTTCTCTCCATCTTTTATTTTATTTTGATTTTTTTTGCCAAAGGCAGCTCTTGTGAATAGTGCATATGTGTACCCTCATCTCTAGAGACTCTTGCCTATGAGAAAGTCGTGGATGTATGTGTTTTAACATGTTGTTCCTGTTGTTGATGTGAATCAAAGCTCCTGCAAAACAGCTGGCACAGTCAAGTGCACTGGCTTCTCTCACCGGCCTCGGTAAGTGTCTATTCGTTTTTGATCGTCGGGGGGTTGGGGGGTAGTTCGGGGAAAGTGCAATTTCAGAGCTTAGCTCTTATTTATCTCCTTTCTCGACTCGCTAATGAACTTTGTTACAAGCCCAAGAGTTCAAGCAGCAGATTTTCTCAATGGTTAGCTTTCAACACCAGTGTCATGGAGTTAACGCCAGAGATTGAGAGTGTTTTGATGAGGTTATTTAAAGCATGCTTCATTACGCAAGGTGGGCTACTGTAGATTAATACGGTCGAGTGGATGAAGAAGCAAAAACGACTGTAAATGTGCTGCTATGAGTGATGTCTGCTATAAGAAGGGGGCTTTGTTGCCGCAGGCGGGCTGGGTGATTACGGATCGGACGAGAGCGAGGATGAGGAGCCGAGCGCCAAGGGTTCAGACTCCTCGGACACGGATGACGAGGAGCTGATGCACCGGATTCGCCAGAAACAGGACGCCTTTCGTCGCAAAGAAAGGGAGCAACAGGAGAGGCTGGCACTGGAGGCACAGATTATTAAAGGTACGTACATGTATTTTGCTCTTGTTTTTGAGCCGAAACTTTACAGAGACATATTGGGCACACCTGAGACTTGTATTACATCTTGTAAAAATGGGTATAATCGGTGTTCATTAATCTCCCTATCCAAGTTTGATTCCTATTCCTAAAAATATTTTTAGGTTAAAGAATAAACTTGTATTGACATTTCTTGCCTTGCTGCCTTTTATAAACGTAAACATACCTGACTAAACAGGGAGAAGAATAGGTATTTGAACATGTTATTTTGCGGGTTCTCCCACTTGGAGGTCGTGGGGGGGTCTGGGGTTGTCATCGTGGGTGCATGTCCACTCGGAGACATAATCTAAAAAGTAGTCCAGAGGTCACAATGTATGATTTTTTTTAACTTTATTTTTATGATACAGCTGCAAATAAGTATTTGAACAACTGAGGAAGTCGATGTTAATATTTGGTACAATAGCTTTTGTTTGCAATTACAGAGGTCAAACGTTTCCTGTAGTTTTTCACCAGGTTTGCACACACTGCAGGAGGGATTTTGGCCCACTCCTCCACACAGATCTTCTCTAGATCAGTCAGGTTTCTGGCCTGTCCCTGAGAAACATGGACTTTGAGCTCCCTCCAAAGATTAGTTATTGGGTTTGGGTCTGGAGACTGGCTAGGCTACGCCAGAACCTTGATATGCTTCTTACAGAGCCACTCCTTGGTTATCCTGGCTGTGTGCTTCGGGTCATTGTCATGTTGGAAGACCCATCCTCGACCCATCTTCAATGCTTTAACTGAGGGAAAGAGGTTGTTCCCTAAAATCTCGCAATACATCCTCTCCTTTAATACAGTGCAGTCGCCCTGTCCCATGTGCAGAAAAACACCCCCAAAGCATGATGCTACCACCCCCATGCTTCACAGTAGAGGGATGGTGTTCTTGGGATGGTATTCATCATTCTTCTTCCTCCAAACACGTTTAGTGGAATTATGACCAAAAAGTTCTATTTTGGTCTCATTTGACCACATGACTTTCTCCCATGACTCCTCTGGATCATCTAAATGATCATTGGCAAACCTAAGACGGGCCTGGACATGTGCTGGTTTAAGCAGAGGTACCTTCTGTGCCATTCATGATTTCAAACCATGACGTCTTAGTGAATTACCAACATTAACCTTAGAAATGGTGGTCCCAGCTCTCTTCAGTTGATTGACCAGCTCCTCCCGTGTAGTTCTGGGCTGATTTCTCACCCTTCTTAGGATCATTGAGACCCCACGAGGTGAGATCTTGATGGAGCCCCAGTCCGAGGAAGATTGACAGTTATGTTTAGCTTCTTCCATTTTCAAATTATTGCTCCGACAGTGGACCTTTTTTCACCAAGCTGCTTGGCAATTTCCCTGTAGCCCTTTCCAGCCTTGTGGAGGTGTAAAAAATTTTCTCTAGTGTCTTTGGACAGCTCTTTGATCTTGGCCATGTTAGTAGTTTGATCTTGGCCATGTTTGTAGTCCACCTGGACAGGTGGACAGGTGTCTTTATGCAGCTAACGACCTCCAACAGGTGCATCTATTTTAGGATAATAAATGGAGTGGAGGTGGACATTTTAAAGGCAGACTAACAGGTCTTTGAGGGTCAGAATTCTAGCTTCAAGTACTTATTTGCGGCTTTATCATACAAATAAATAGTTAAAGGGTCATATATTGTGATTTCTGGATTTTTTTATTATGAGTCTCGGGGTGGACATGCACCTACGATGACAATTTCAGACCCCTCCATGATTTCTAAGTGGGAGAACTTGCAGAATAGTGTTCAAATGCTTATTTTCTTCCCTGTAAGTCGCTCCGAACTAAAAGTCGCATAAGTCAAAAATGCGCTTTGAAGAGGAAAACGCATATATAAATCGCACTGGACTATGTTGCATTTATTTAGAAAATGATTTCACAAAATCCAAGCTGAAGAACAGATGTTTAATCTGTAAAGGCAAGTTATTCAAGTAAAACATAGCACAGAACAGCAGGCTGAATTGGTGTCCATACATGTAACATAAACAGTTATTTACACGACACAATAGCATACAGAACATGCCTGGGAGGCTGAATAGGCTAAATTAACACAAGCCAATTCATGTTAAAAAAGGTCCCAAAGTCGTTCCGCATCACTGAATTCATTGAATTACATAAATACAGGAGCAGCATATAGCGGAGTCTTGGGGCTGTATACGTAATGGTTTCTCTTGGTTCATTTGAAATAATTTTGACATAAGTCGCACCTGACTATAAGTTCCAGGACCTGCCAAACTATAAAAAAGTGCCACTTACAGTCCAGAAAATACGGTACTGTGGTGGGATAGATCAAAATGGTCTGTAATACCAAAATGTATACCTTGAATGCTACACAAGCTTGGTGGATATTATGGTGTTCTGTTGTATGACGGCATTAATAAGTTGTCTTTGTTTTTCAGAAGAGTTGGCATCAAACAGAGAAAGGGCAAGTTATGAGGATGACCATTCAGATTCCAAACACAAACAGGAAGTTAGGGAAAAAGAGGCGGAGCCTACAGTAGAGCGACGCAGGTCACGTAGTGAGCCAGAGGTTAGTGAGGTCAAATGGGCAGCTCCAAGCAAAGAGCGTAACGGAGGAAGTGCCAGCCCCTCGCCAAACAAAAGACGCAGCCGAAGCTCAAGTTCCAGCTCTTCCAGCACCCGATCCTCTTCATCTTCCTCATCCTCTCGCAGCTCCTCGCGTTCCTCCTCTCCGCGAAGGAAGAGGCGACGCAGCCGGTCTTCCTCCCGCGGTAATCGTAGGCGCAGCCGAAGTCGCAGTTCTCACAGACATCGCTCGCGTGACAAGGGCAGAGACAAGAGGCGGAGCAGCCGCACCCGCAGCACAGAACGTTCCTCTCGTCACAGAAAGCGCAGCGGTTCGCGACAGCGCAGATCAAGCAGAAGCCGCAGGAGCAGGTCCAAGGCCAGTCGCAGCCGCAGCAGAGAGAGGCGGCGCAGCAGGGAACGCAAGCGCAGCCGAAGTCGAAGTACGAGCCGCAGCAGGCGGAAACAAAAAGCTTCCAGCAGGGACAGAGAGAAGAGGAAAGAGAGAAGCCGGAGTCACGAGAAGGATAAGAGGAGGAAAGACAAAGATTTGGATAAAAAGAAAGACAAACAAAAGGGAAAGGATAAAGGGGGGGATAGCAGCTCAGTAAGGGAGGAAGACGACAACGGCAAATCGAAAAGAAGAAGGGAAAGCGAGAACACAGACTCCCACAGTGAACGGTTCTCTCGGCAAGACAGCAAAAGTAGCAAGAAAGGCTCCGCCAAAGCTAGCAGAAAGTACTCTGATTCAGAGTCCAGTAGGAGCAGGTCCCCTTCCCCTGAGGTTAGCAAAGAAAAGAAATCTAAAAAATCTAAACGTAGTCGATCAAGGTCAACGGAAAGATCTCACAAGTCTGGTAAGAAGGCAAGCCGCAAACACAAGTCTAAGTCACGATCAAGGTAGTATCCATTTTACTTTCTTTTCCTTTATTGTTGAACTGTTTTATCTGGCTGTGTGTGAATGATCCGTTTGATGTAGCTTGTTTGTTATCATTATTGTGTGCTGCAATTCAAATCAGAGTATAAATGGTACATTTAAATATTCACTCATGCCCATGTTGTATGTGTAATTAATTGAATTGTCCACAAAAGGTGGGTTTTGCCTCCTAGGTCCTGTTTTGAGATGTTTTTTGGGTTGTGATATGTTCTTGTGATTACACTAATGGCCTGTCCCATGTTTCTCTTTCAGGTCCACATCTCCCAGCCGGCGCAAGCGCTGAGGTGCACTGTCTACCTCTGATCTGTGTACTTCTTTTAAAATTCCATGAGTTAACAGGCATGTCTCATTATCGAGGCAACGTTGTAGGTGAACTCTCCACTCCAAATCCCCCCACTCCCCCTATTTTGTAAATACATGGTATTTTTAAGTGTTGTCTTCAAAACTGAAGATTTTGAATGATAGATTTTTGCCTTGTATTATGCAAGACTAAACATTAAAGTAGTCAATAGAATCTTGAAACTGTACCATTTTAAAACACAAAGGAAACACAGGAGGAAATAAATTCTCGTTTAATGTAAATTGTCAAATAAAACAATGATTCTTTCTGTTTGATATGGTCTGTTTTTTTTTTCTTTTGAAGTCTTGTCATATTTGATCCTGTCTGTAAAATCCTAATTATGAGATTAAGAGCATCCAAGTTTGATTTCAGTCTTAATTTCAGTTTTTGATATGGTCGGTCTTAGTCAATATTAAAGAGATTAAGGTTATATTTTCACAGAATGTTCTTTACATTATGGTTGATTTAAGGGGGATTTATGTAGAAAAGTAAGTTGGGTTTTTACAGGCAGTGATATTGCCAAATGATAATTGCTGATTTAGCTGTTTGAGTCTTAGTGAAGACAAACTATTTGTACTATATAACATTAAAGTATTCAGTAAAATCTGTTTGAGCTCATCTCAACCTCACTTTAAATATTTATCTTTACATTGTTTATGCATTTGGCAAATGCTTTTATCTGAAACGACTGACGTATACAGTCAATAATTTTTTATATTAGTATGTGGTGTTCTTGTGGATCGAACCTGTAAATTTTACCATGCACCATATAGTTATTATTAAAGGAACAGTATGTAAGAAATTTATATCAATAAATCATAAAATGGCCCTGATATGTCACTAGACATCAAGAAATCATTTACATTTCAAATACTTCTATCACTGATAACAGTGGTCTGGACAGGATATTGTCATTTAAAAAGTAGAGTTGCAGCCCTCAACTGATGTTTATGTTGTCATTTTGTGTATTGGCCACCAGTTGTGTGATTGCAGTACCAGTTTTAGCCACAAGTTTTGTTATTGCAATACCAGTTTTGGCCAAAATCCTACATACTGTTCCTTTATCTTAAGTGCATTTATTTCCTGAATTACAGTACTAAAACCAATGTGTATGAGATCAAGGTCATTCGAGGTGTTTATTAACCAAACACTATATTGATTTTGTGTTCCCGGGTGAGGAGGTGGTGCGCTTCCGTAGTGTACTTGAAGTGCTTTGTTTTCGCACACTAATTTTTTACTTAATATACTAAAAATTCATCTTTACTACTTCTTAGTTGTTCTTGGGATTATCTAAGTGTACTTCACTGCTATTTTGGGACGCCATGAATATGAACTAAAATGAACTTTAAACATACTATCTCTGTATTAAAAAATGTATTTGGTTGACACTTGTATTGAACTTGAACTCAACTTTTATACAAGGATGGGTTTAAGTTTACTACGGGTGGTACCTAAATACGTTTTTAAAATAAATTTTTAGAATATTTTGGTTCATATTTATGGTGTCTCGGAGTGGCACAGTGAATTGCACTTGGATGAACCTAAAAACATCTTAATATACTAAAAATATATTTATTACTTCTTAAGTGGAACATTAGTGTGCGAAAATAAAGCAGTTTAAGTACACTATGGAAGTGTACTACTTTATCACCTGGGAATGTAGAATTGATATAGTGTTTGGTTAATAATTATGGTGCTTACGTGGTTGTAAGTTTCCTCAAAATGGATAATTCATGGAATGATGTAATGCAGGGTTCCTCAAAAATTTTCCTTGGAGGGCCATAGCGCTGCAGAGTTTGGTTTTAACCCTAATGAAACAAACCTGCATTTAATTTCCAAGTAATCATGAAGACTTTGATTAGATTTGTCAGGTGTGTTTAAGTATGGTTGGAACTAAACTGTGCAGGACAGTGGCCTTCCAGGACCTGGATTCATACATATTATTACCTGTTTAAGTGTGCTTGTAGAAAACTATCCTGTCTACAAAGTGGAATAAAATAACTTACTTTTGATACAAACAAAATTGCATCACTTTGATAGTTGCATAAACATTTTAATATTTCGTTTGTACCTAAAGAAATCTTGAAATCAGTTATCCGTATGGAATAGGAACGTTTAGTTCCGTTTAAAGTTTCTGCTCGGCCAATATTTATGAGAACACGCTTCGGTCACATTGGATTTAACGACTGAAGTCTGTGAGAATTTTAAACTAAACGAGTCTCAAAAGCTCGCAGTTATGTTACGACTTGCTTTTGGGCTGTTAGCAGAATCATCGTTTAGATGTAAGTTAATCCAGGTGGTGTCATCGGATGTAAAACCAGTCCGATCTATGTGCAGCTGGACGGTGTGCGCGCATCACCGGCAGAGGAATCAGCTGTCAAACGGGTGAGAGTCATTTCATCGATTATCAAGAATTCATGCAATTCATCGTATGGCGTTTTGATTAACAGGCCAGTTACCTTACACTTGTTAACATATGAATCAGAGATCTAACTAAACGAAAACAATTTCCCCTGCAGATTGCAACATGCAAATGTCCGTAGAGCGTCTCATTCCACACTGGACCCCGCCGAGGTGCGCAAGTTTCAGGCTATGGCGAGCAAGTGGTGGGATTTGCAGGGCGAGTTTGCTGCTCTGCACTCAATGAATGACCTGAGAGTGCCTTTCGTACGGTAAACACTACAGTACTACCATTATATTATTTTACGTTATTCTTTTAACATTACAAAAGCCGCAAATCAATGTTTCAGGTTTATGCTGTGGTCCTCCATGGATGATGTAAATCACGATGCAGCCTCAGTTAAACGTGTTGTATAATAAATGTGCATTTGATCATTGCATTCTTTAAATGGCATGTATTTTAGTGCTGTGTTTACTCTTCAATGCCAGAGGAAAAGAGATAAACTAGCCATTAATTTCAGTTAGAGCAAAAGAGTAATGACAGCAAGCTGGAGACGAAATGTTAGCATCATGCATACATCTGTGATTCTTCTCATGGCAGCTGTTTCTTAGAGACATGATTATCATTGGATATTGTGAGCATTGCCCCTCTCCTCCTGGGAGCATCCAGACCATAATTTATTCCCCTTCCTTGAACACGGATGAGATGCCATTACTTAAGTGTGTGGCAGTGTTTATGCATGACTGTAGCATTGCCCCGGGGTCTTGTTTAATGAGGAACTTTGCTGCTGTTGCAGGTCATTATATTTTCCTTGAGGACTGTGCGTTTTCTAGAGATCAGGATAAGGAGGTAGGAAGTTCTGTCACAGACAGTGGGGTTTGTTGGTGGAGATGAACTGAGTAAACAGGATTGGCAGTGAGCACCTCAGGGCCTGTCTTGGTCTGAAAGAACAGAGAGCGTGTCCAAGCATTTGGGAAGGGATGTGAATATGTTCCCTTTGGGTCCAGCAAGACAAACTATGAATCTGTTATTGCTTTAGGATGTCAAAAGCATTTGTCTGGCCAGAGGGACTAACAGGAAGACTTTATAAGTGACTCGGGAAGCGCATGATGTGATTAGCTTGACATTTTTTCATTCTGTTTCATTTTCGTCAAGTGTCTGGCATCCTAATACCTTCTTACTCTCATTTTGTGACCTTTGACCCTGTTTACAGGGATAATTTATTGAGTATCCATGGCATGCAGCAGGAGGGCAAACCACTGACTGGTCTCAGAATACTTGATGTTGGTTGCGGTGGAGGATTGCTGAGCGAGGTAATTATGGTATTATGCTGTATAGTTTAACAAAAATGACCGTGTTAGAGGTATTGGTTGTTTGAAATTTGAGAAGCTTCCAGCTAAATTATACATGCTTGTATAACAGCTTCAAGCCAAATGGTTGATATAACATGCTCTCACCCTGTCTATTACTGTTGTATTATGTATCCTTTTGAGACAAATCAGTTGTAGAGAGAGCCTCGCATATATTTCAGAAACATTGCCCAATATGACCAGCAGAGGGCAATGTAAGTTTTATATTTTTGCGATTCTACAATGTTTATTGCCTGTAAAGGGGTCTCACTAAATTGTAATTTATAGTTGTGCATAGCCTCACACTATACGCGCACCTCGCCAAAAATGTACAACGCGTCCGTTTTACGCGGACTGCAAGCGTTGTGATTGGTCCACTAGAACCCCTCCCATCAGGTAAAGAAAATCTGCATCACATTTCTTCATGGGCATTTGCGCTTGCGACGGTAAGAAAAAAGAGGAGTCTGAGGAGTGATTTAACTCGAACTGCAAAAAAGTCGCTGTCACTATCAGTGCTGGTCTTCTCAAATCATACACAACAAGCGGCTACTTCGTTTGTGGGTTTACTGGCCAAGCTGCTGCTTCTTTGACTGTTGCACTTCTACTGTGGGTTACTCAGATACTGCCAACTAGCGGTCTGCGTGTGTAGTTGCAAGTTGATGCAAAAGTATATGAAAACCGGCGCGTATCCACCGAAGCCATGCCGTAATACCTATACTCAACTATGAGTCCTTAAAGGGACACTCCCTCTTTTTGAAAGTATGCTCTTTTTCCAGCTCCCCTAGAGTTAAACATTTTGATTTTTACCATTTTGGAATCCATTCAGCCGATCTCAGGGTCTGGCGGTATCACTTTTAGTATGGCTGCATCCATCGCTTAATCCATTGAATCTGATTAGACTGTTAGCATCGCGCTAAAAACAACCAAAGAGTTTTGATATGGTTCCTATTTAAAACTTGACTCTTCTGTAGTTACATCGTGTACTTAGACCGACGGAAAATTAAAAGTTGTGATTTTCTAGGCAGATATGGCTAGCACGATACTCTCATTCTGGCATAATAATCAAGAACTTTGCTGTCGTAACATGGCTGCAGCAGGCATAGTGATATTACGCACTGCCCGAAATGTTGGATATTACCGACTTTAAACCTGAAAGTGGACGTCTGGAACTGCGAAAGGAAGTCGGGTGTTTGACCTTGATCAACCCCGTTCTATGCAAGACGCGTCGTGTTTCTGCCATACGAGAGCATAAACTTTTCACGTGCAAATGTGATGCGTGATTGACTGGAACGCATTGAGGTCGGAGGAAGGATATTTAACCTCATAAAATCCAGAATTCGAGTTGTCTGGAACATAAATTCTTGGTTTTGAGTCTGATAACATCACACAGGCGTGGTTTGTTGCTGTGGTCGAGGAGCACTCGTAGTTTGTCAAGCCCTCAAACTTAAAAACTTTGCTGTGGTTTGGGGTTAGGGTATAATTTTTGTTTCTGTAAGACGGAATGGCACCACACAGCCGGGATTGTGAGGCTCTTTACTGCAAGCTCTTCACCACAGGCTTTTTTCGGCACTTAACAAACCACATCCCTGTGATGTCGTTAGTGAGAGCCGATGCTAAAGGTGCATTAAAGAATAGTTTACCTAAATATGAAAATTACAAAAGAATCATTTCACTTTTAGTGGACGACATTAACCCTCCGAAGTCATGTCTTTTCTAGCCTCTTATAAGATAACATGATGACGTTTCAATATAATATTACTTATTTGTGTGCAACTCAAGAAAATTAGTCTCATACATTTGGGATGGCATGAGGATGAGTACATTTTAATTTTTAACAGATTTAGCTACGTAAGCCTAAAGGATGTTTAAACTGTGATTAGCACTAACACACTTTTTTTTTAGCCCCTAGGGAGGCTCGGGGCAGATGTGGTGGGAATTGATCCTGTAGAGGACAGCGTTCGGATCGCTGAGCTGCACTCTTCCCATGATCCTGAACTGGGCAAGAAGGTTCGCTATCAGGCCTGCACCCTGGAGGAGCTGGCTGAAGAGGAAGCAGAGGGATTTCATGCTATTGTTGCATCTGAGGTGGTGGAACATCTGGCTGACCTGGATGTGTTTGCCAGCTGTTGCCAGCAGGTGCTGAAGGTGTGTCACAAGCTAACTCTTAGATGAAGCAATTACAATAGGAGTAGTGGGACTGTGTGTGCTGGCTTTTTTCCTGTCATATAATCAGTATTGTATTTCATCTATAACAGTGTAGCTTCTACAGCCTTACCTAAATTGTTCATAGGACATGATTACCTAAATAAAAAATAGATGTGTAGTATGTAAAAACTGGAGTTCTCCTGTGTTTCCAGCCTGGTGGGTCTCTGTTTATTACCACTATTAACAAAACCAGATTGTCCTACGTTTTTGGGATTGTGGCAGCTGAGCAGCTGTTGAAGATTGTACCGAGTGGAACTCATGACTGGGAGAAGTTCATCAGCCCAGAAGACCTGGAGCGACTGCTGGAGTCCGGTGTGTGTCTCCATTTTTTAATTTAACTTTTAAATCTGTCTGTCTCCTCTTTCCATTCATTGATCCATCTCTGGCATTTGCCTTCCACCCTTCTGTTCTTACAGGAATAACCTTATGTTCAACTACTCCAGTGTTTACATTAGCAGTATGTACTACTTGCATTAACCAAGTTCCTGTTCCTCTTTATCCTAGTTGGTTTCTGTGTAGAGGCTGTCAAGGGCATGATGTACAATCCTCTCACAGGAGCATGGAGCTGGCAGCAGAGCACACCCATCAACTACGCATTGCATGCCATCAAACGTAAAGAGGAGCCCCAGCCTGACCGGGTCTGTCCTGAGAATGAGAACCTGGAGGAGCCGGGTAGAGGCACAAGTTACAGCTGAGCTCACTTGAATGTGGGATTTGCAAACAGATTTCAGGGAAAGTCAGAACAAGAAGTAAATTCTTGAAAAGACTGATTCAAGATTTGATGAATAAGTAATGTAATTCATTGCATTGTTTCTGCATAAAACAATGTTTGTGAAGCTACATAGCTCTAAGTTAAGTCTTGGTTAATGCACTTTTGATCCCCACCAAGAGTCTACGAGTCTTTGATGTTTGAACAAAAATTTGTAAAAAAAAAAAAAACGACAATTATAGAATTATTTGATCACACTTAGTGATCCATTGTTGATACTTAATAAAATGGAAGCTAAAAATTTGTCGTTTTTTAATAAGCTTACACATTTCTTTAGTTTGAGTACTACTTTAAACTCAACAGTAAGCCTTTAGCTAATATATTTTTAAAAAAGCCCTTTCCAAAAAATATACTTTCATAGTAATTAGTAATGTTACAGGGCTGCATAACGATTAATCACAACTACTCATAAAAACTAATCTAGTTTTTGTTTACATCAAATGTGTGTGTGTGTGTGTGTGTGTGTGTGTATAAATACACACATGCATGTATATACACTCACCAGCCACTTTATTAGGTACACCTGTCCAACTCCACGTTAATGCTAATTTCTAATCAGCCAACCACATGCCAGCAACTTAATGCATTTAGGCATGTAGGCATGGTCAAGACGATCTGCTCCAGTTCAAACTGAGCGTCAGAATGGGAAAGAAAGGTGATATAAGTGACTTTGAATGTGGTGTGGTTGTTGGTGCCAGACGGGCTGGTCTGAGTATTTCAGAAACTGCTGATCTACTGGGATTTTCACGCACAACCATCTCAAGGGTTTACAGAGAATGGTCTGAAAAAGAGAAAATAACCAGTGAGTGGCAGTTCTGTGGGTGCAAATGCCTTGTTGATGCCAAAGGTCAGAGAAGAATGGACAGCCTGGTTCGAGCTTATAGAAAGGCAACAGTAACTCAGATAACCATTCGTTATAACCGAGATATACAGAAGAGCATCTCTGAACGCACAACACGTCGAACCTTGAGGCGGATGGGCTACAGCAGTGGAAGATCACACTGGGTGTCACTCTTGACAGCTAAGAACAGGAAACTGAGGCTACAATTCACACAGGCTCACCAAAATTGGACAATAGAAGATTGGAAAAATGTTGCCTGGTCTGATGAGTCTCGATTTCTGCTGCGACATTCAGATGGTAGAGTCAGAATTTGGTGTCGACAATATAAAAGCATGGATCCATGCTGCCTTGTATCAACGGTTCAGGTTGGTGGTGGTGGTGGTGTAATGGTGTGGGGAATATTTTCTTGGCACACTTTGGGCCCATTAGTACCAATTGAGCATCGTGTATCTTTTCTGACCATGTTCATCCCTTTATGACCACCATGTATGCATCCTCTGATGGCTACTTCCAGCAGGATAACGCGCCATGTCATAAAGCGCAAATCATCTCATACTGGTTTCTTGAACGTGACAATGAGTTCATTGTACTAAAATGGCCTCCACAGTCACCAGATCTCAACCCAATGGAGCATCTTTGGGATGTGGTGGAACGGGAACTTCATGCCTTGGATGTGCAGCGGACAAATCTGCAGCAATTGTGTGATGTTATCATGTCACTATGGACCAAAATCTCTGAGGAATGTGTCCAGTACCTTGTTGAATCTGTGCCACGAAGGATTAAGGCAGTTTGAAGGCAAAAGGGGGTTCAACCCTGTACTAGTAAGGTATACCTAATAAAGTGGCTGGTGAGTATTTGTGTGCATTGTAATAAGTGTTTATATAAATGCAAACATGCATGTATATATTTAATAACTATTTACATGTGTATATAAATTTTAATTAATATACACGCACTTTTTCTTAAAATGTGTGTATATTTATATATACATAATTATTGTTCACACACAATGTAAACAAAAACTTTTATTCTGCAAACAGTTAGTTTAAACGGTTAGATTGAAATTAATGTTAGATCTACTTGTATTGCGAAATTGTGTTAAAGTTTATCTAATAATCGTTCTAGTATTTCTTTTAATTAACTTGTTTTTAAAAGAAGACATAATCTTATCTAGTCTATTAAGGAGTAGGAACACTACATGGCTTTATTTCCTGATAAACACCATAAGTTGTGTAAAAAATGTTTATTTTATAGCACATTATAATCTGTAGTTGTAATACATCTGATAATATGCATTATGTATATACCTACATTGTGTAGAATTAATTTTGTAGGCAAAAATAAGTTCCAATTTAATTTTTTACCAAACTAGAATGCCTAACTATGTTTCGTGTGGTATCATTTGGTACATTAGTTTAGAACAGCCGCAGGTGTGTTTGACTTCATGCAGATCTGCGCAGACCGCGCGATATGTACGTATCCCATTACCGCGAGAGTGATTCGAAAGCTACTCTGTAGGTACTGTGACGTCATATCCAGATAGGTCTGCGCAGCGTTGCATGATGTCGAACACACCTTGTGTTTGACGCGCTGTGACGTTCAGCAGCTCCACCGAAGCAAACAAAGGAGGATGCCGATCTGCATGCGGCAGCCAAATCCCGTTAAAATGCTTTTATTTTGTTCCACAGCTCCGAAATAGCACGCAATAATGTAACAACTGTCCATTATCATATGGATAAATGAAGTGGCGCAGGATCTGCTGGAGGACGCGGGGGGAGAGAGAGAATGTACTGGGTTGCTGGTTTCGCCTCCTCCCGGTCGCTCGTGATTGATCTCGGCCGGAATCAGAGCCCGTCCTTCGGCTTGTGTGGCTCTGATGAACAGCACTTATTTTATGGGTACGTAGTAGCCGTTCCGCTGCAGGATTTCGGTGGGATCATGTCGGGATTGGTGTCGGATTCCTGGTGGAGGAAGACTCTGTATATCACCGGCGGAGCGCTGCTGGCTGCCGCGGCATATCTGCTACACGAGCTCCTTTCCATCAGGTCAGTGTTTGGGGCCTCGTGTGATGTATTAATATATGAAATGGCTGCTTATCGTTCATAATTCATGGAGACGTTTGAACAAACGAAATGGGCACACTATGTTAAAATAACAACAGGATTCATCACATAAAGTATAATTTATCTTATAGGTCCTATAATAGGAATTGTATATGTATTAATTAAAGCTAATGGTCCATATGGGACTCTATTGGTAATGTGTTGGTGGGATGTTATCTTGTGCATGGAAATCAAGTGAACACTATTAAATCCCACTGTAATAAGGTCGAAAACACACACATAAAATATTTTAATGGTAAACATGTGATTCATACTGGCGTTTGTTAGGGCAACCATTAGAATTGCATTATTTATTCAGCAGGGTTTTGAATGGTGTGTAAGGGAAGATGCACCTCTGTCTTTCTCTATTTTGCTTTGGATTGGATCGAATCACGTTTTGTAAATCAAATGCACATGCAGTGTTTGTCCACACGTCAGCTTATGAAAACGCCCAGTCATCAGTACAGAAGGGAATTGCACTTGTTTACATTTTTTCTGCACTGAAACAAAGTCTGGAAGTCATTCAGTTGGGATCTAAGCATCATGGTCTTGTAATGCACGCAGATACATTAAGCGTCTATTACAGTAAATGGCCCTGTAAAGATCGTGACTTGTTTGTTTGACGCTGGAACGTGATGTCCTTGAGTTTTATTGCACGAACGACCTTTCTTCAGTTTCTGTAAAATCTGCATACATTTATGTTAACAATATTGACTGCTTTTGGAATGGGATAATTGGATTCGTCTGCTAATATGATGTTTGTATCAACAAACCTTTAATTCCCTGCTCCTAAAACTACTCGAGGAATTTTCAGCACCACAAAGCAGTGGACAGCACCATGACGGCTGCAGGGTCCTGCTGCATTAAACTGACACTGATGCTTCTAGCAAAAGAAAATGATAATGAATACATTTTAACACAGAAAAATGGTCTTTAATCTATTAAATTTGTATGTATATACGAGTAAAGATTATCTTAGGGGCACCATTTGGGATTCCTTAAATGTCACACTGAAATAATCCTCTGGAGAACTTTTACTAACCATTTAAAGTTCCCAACTCTCCAAACAATCAAAAATGTTTATTTATTTTTTATTTGGAATATGTTAGACTTAAGGATGCTTATAAATTAATGTGCTCCCAAACACAGACAAAATTAGCTTTTCAAAAATATTAGCATTCAAAATGCTTAACTCTTCAGATCAACAATTTTTATGATGTCATACTTCAGCTTCTTGTAAGATACCAGTCTGTGAACTAAACTAATGTCATTTGCTATTTTAAAAGTGGGATTAACCACTTAAAGGTGCAGTGTGTAATTTTTAGAAAGATCTCTTGACAGAAATGCTAAATAATATACAAAACTAAATTATCAGGGGTGTATAAAGACCTTTCATAATGAACCGCTATGTGTGTATTACCTTAGAATGAGACATTTTATCTACATACACAGAGGGTCCCCTTACATGAAAGTCGCCATTTTGTGCAGCCATGTTTTTACAGAAGCCCTTAACGGACAAACTTTTTAACTAAGTTGTCTCCAACGATGACATGTTTGTCCGGTGGCGGCTAACGTAGCTTTTCTATGTGTTTCAAAAGCAAGATGTTAGCAGTGGACTGAGCCGTTGGTTGCATTTTGCAACCTCACCACTAGATGCTGCTAAAATGTACACACTGCACCTTTAATATGTCCCACCCAAACTTCCTGTTTCAGTGGAAATTACGTCAATACATCAAACAAGCACATTTCAACCCACCTTTAAGCTCTCCAAAAAACTAGTTTTTGTTGACAATTCCCCCAGGAATCTTATCATAGAGATACGGTTTTAGTGTAGTTGATATTTGAACACCACAAAGCAGTGTGCAGCATCTATAATATCAGTAGTAAGTTCATTAATGATAATGAATAATGCTTCTGTTATTCTAATTTTAGGATAAGTAATATCTCATTACAATTACAAAACCTCAAGTCAACTCTGATACTATACCATTATCATAAAAATTTACAAATCGCTTTTAAGTTTTTACAAGGTTCGTCATAAAAATGTGTCCCTGATTCATTATCATAATTGCTGTTTTTTATATTTGAATTGAGCAGATTGCAGTATGACAAATTCATCCACATTATTTATGATCTTTAAAGGATTTTTTGCAAGTCCAAAATGATATATTTTCCTCCCCAATAAAACAACTTGATTTAGAGAGCTACACTCTTAAAATGGCTGAGTTATTTTTGACCGATAATGGGTAAACATTGGATCATTTTGACCCAGCATGGGGTATTTTTTAACCCAGCACATGTTCTGTCCAATGTGGGGTATAATAACCCAGCAGTTGGGTTAAAATAACCCGGCCAGCATTGGGTCAATTTTTAACCCAGCACGTGTTCTGTCCAATATTTACCCATTATGTGTCAAAAATAACCCAGCCATTTTTAGAGTGTAAGAGTTAACATTTTATGACAACTACTAAATACTAGACTGTGTTGTTTTGTGAGAGGTCTTAAGCTATTTGGATTCTAGTTGTTTCAGCCTCAAGCAGTTTTAAAGATCCCCTACATGCCTGTTCCCTCACTCCCACACATCCCTCCTTTTCATCCTAATTACAGTATAAGGTCTTTTTTCCACTGCGCTCTCAAGAAAAATAATCCCATAGCACCAAATTAGGGTTCTTTGGCTTAATAGCAGATCTTGTTGTGGGGCTAAATGGTCATTTTTAGGTTTGTGTTCCTGAAGCTTGAAATAAAGCATGCATGGTGCTCACAGTGATTGCAAAGTTCATATGTGTGTGCATATCTTAAATGTACTGTAAATATTTATTGATAAAAGCATCTACCAGATAAATTTATGTAAATGTTTGTTCCCTAAAGAACACTGTCTTTACTTGGATATGCAAATAGTGTAAAAAAATGTCTTTCGGGGAACCATTTAGGATTTTTTTGAATGTCACACTGGTAAAACTCTTTGGTAGATCCATTAGGAGTGCTTAGGTTTTTTTTACTAGCTAGTTCTTGTAAGAACTTTTAACAGTTCCTCCAGGACCCCATTTATACAAGAGAGGTTTTAGCACACTGAAATGAAAAAAATGCCTAGAGGTTTTCTCAGAGGGTACTTCAGAGTGCCCCACCTGTCTGGCTTCTGAGAAAAACCCACATGATTCCTCAGAACAAGTTAAGTTTTAGGTTGAGATAATGTAAAGATTAATAAAAACCTAAACACCTTAATAAAAATGAATAAACATGGCTCATCATTTATGTTAGTATTTTATCATGTTTTTTAGGAAAGAGGAACAGCTGGATTCTAAAGATGCCATCATCCTCCACCAGTTCTCCAGGCCAAAGAATGGAGTGCCAAGCCTGTCACCTTTTTGCCTGAAAATGGAAACCTATCTGCGTATGGTTGATCTGCCCTATCAGGTATGCATATGTTTTAAAGGAGCAGTTTAGATAATTAGATCATTAGTTCAATTATGTTTTTTGCATATTTAAATACACCTCGAGTTAGGAGTAGGTCTACATACTGTATATCTCCATATTTAAGAGTAGGAGTGTGCAGGCCAAAAACTAACACGGGTTAGTTGTAAGACTGTTTACATTGTTGCAGGATTGAGCGATGTGTTTTTTCCTTATTGATTTCACACTGCCAAAAGACTATCTCCCACAAATTATTGGAAATGTATAATGTTTTTCTAGTGAGTTATTGATGAACGAGTGTTTTGGTGGCATGCAAGTAAATTTTTTCATTGTTTCTAAGTTGTGTGTGTGAGATACCAAATCCAATGCTATGTCATATTAATCATTGTCTTGTTGACTAAAACACAGCATCATTTTGAAATATGTCTGTAGCTCTTAGCAACTTTTTTGGTAGGCTTGAAAATATTTTGACCCATCGAGGTTAATTGTAACACTGTGTTACAACTAACCCCTCAGCACTTATGATATGAAAACAGATAACGTTAGCGTAATTCTTGCCGTTGTTTTAAATAGGCTACACACAAAAGATTGCTGGCTGCCAACAAAATAAATGTACCTGTTTTAGCAAAAATCATACCTGTTTTTGTTCATATCTTTAATATTGATTGAATAAGGTCACGTCAAAGATTGAAATCATAATAAAATGAATGGCTAAAATCAGACTTTGATGTTCATTTTCTCAGAATTTGATTTTGAAAGTATGGTTTTTACAGACTGGGTCATATATAAAAAAAAATTTGTCATAATTGTGCAGCTTTTTTCTCACATATTTAGACATTTGTATCCATTTATAATTGAACTATTGTTAGAAAAGGGCTGGATGAATGAATACAGTGTGGATACCTGTCTATTATAGATGCATATATAAACAATATCCACTTCAAGTATATAGACAAAATAGTATTGAAATATTTGCCTGCAAACTTAATTTTAGCAAGTGTTACAACTAACCCCCTGCCTGTTACAATTAACCCCACCTATGGGGTAGGTTGTAACGTTTGCACTTCTGTCACATTTGGTGTCATTTAAATGTTCATTTGTAGCAGAGATATGTGTGTTGCTTATGTAAAAATATAATTAATCAAAACCAAAAAGCGTTAGGTTGTGCCCCGGTTTCCCCCTACCTATTTTGTAAATACATAGTTTGATTTTACAATATATACAATATAAATCAAACATTATTTACTTCTTTTCACCCTCTCTTCTACATTTTGCCTTTGTATCCTTCATTACAGAACTACTTTGATGGAAGTCTGTCTGCTCAGGGCAAGATGCCGTGGGTTGAGTATAACTATGAGCAGGTGTGTGGAACTGAATTTATTATTGATTTCCTCGAGGATAAACTCGGTATGAGTTTAAACAAGAATCTGAGCCCTCAGGAGCAGGCAGTAGCGCGGGCCATCACCACAATGGTGGAGGAACATTTGTACTGGTGAGTCATGCATTTGCCTTTAAAGTCAGATTTCTGCTTTTCGGCCAAATGGTCAAATATGCTCCTACTGATTATTCAACTATGACGAATAAACTTTTTTATGCTGTTTAATACAAGCAAGGGCCTAAGAAAATGAATTTAGAGTCTTTCATCTTGGCTTAATTTGCTCTCCAAAATTACCCAGACCCCCAGAGCATTCAATCAAATATAAAAATTATAAATATAAGCACTTTTGGTGAAAGTTACTTTTAAAGGCGGAGTCCACGATGGCTTTGGAAAAGGAGACGGGCCAACTACCAAAACACACTTATAGCCAATCAGCAGTAAGGAGCGTGTCTACTAACCGTCATCGTTGCCTGGGTTGCGTATGTGTGGGGCTGGTCTATCAACAGAAGGTCCAGATTCTATTGGGGTAGGGGCGTGTTTGTTTAGGTGATTTCAAATATCAACATTGGCTTTCAAACATCGTGGACTCCGCCTTTAAATGTATTAAGTTACTCCTCAAAAATGTAACTAATTGAGTTACTTTTCACAAAAAGTACTTTTAAGTTACTTTTTCTTACTTGGCTGAGGCTTGATCTCTTCCAGGCCTTGCAGGTGTTTCAGAAATTGCATATTTTCCACTCAGGCGCGCACGCATAGAGTGCATATTTCTACATGACTAAGTTCAGTTTAATTCAGTACATTATTTTTTTTTTATCAAATTAATTAAACTGAAAGTGACTCGCATTTACTTAAAAAAATCTCAAATATTAATGTGTACATTTATAAAGTTATGCGTTACTTTACTTGTTAGTTCAGAAAAGTAATATTACATAATGCATTTTGCTTGTTATGCGTTACACCAACACTGATGATAAGTAAGGAATAATTGATGACGGGCCATTGAATTATTTGAAAATAATGCAGACACAAGGTGGTAATGCAGCCACGACGCCAAACGGTCCTAACTTTGTCTCTTTTGCTTTGCACATCGTGTCTTTAAAGCACTTTGTACACACTCTCATATTTATTGATTTAATAATTGATGGGTTTAGAAAACTGCCAAATGAGGCTCCAGTTCTGTGCTGGAGTACTGCTGTGAATGTCAGCTATAAAGCTTGCCGAGCAAGTCCATTTATTGACCTATAAATGAAACCGATGGGTGTTATTTTAGGAATTTGGCTTATAGTACTGAAATGCTTTCATCAGGAAATGGATCTAGACCCTAACAAAAGTATTGGATTATAATAAGTTCAATGCTCAAAACACTTAGAAATACTGGTGGATATGGAAATACAGTACATAGTGTACAGTACTAGTTCATGGAGATAATTTATTTAGTCATTAATGAAATAAAATGGGTAAATGTTGGTAAACTGAAAGTTGGGAATATTGTAAAAGTTACATGTATATCAACAGTAAAAGCTGTAGCATTCAACATTTTCATAACACAGTGAATTCAACCAGTGTGAGGTTGGGATGCGACTACACGTTTGTCCAATTAATAATGATGTCACAAAGGCCACAAAATTTATACAGTAGCTTTAAATCTGTTCAAGGTAAACCTGGATTCTGTAAGTTCACACCCGTGGATTGAATTGGAGTGAACCCAGAGATCAGACCTTGAAGCATTTTTTGGATGAATGATTTTTATTAATGCTTTGCCTTGCGAGCAAAGAAGTTAATTAGAAGATGGTTTTAATTAATTTGATTCAGATAATCACAGAGCAGAGAATTAATTTGAAGTTTAATCTCAAAGGGCAAACTGAGTTTGTCTTCAGTTAGCTGCAACACATACCAGTTTTTAAAGAGTATGAATTATACATAAACACATATTATGATGGTTCACTTGTGTACATTATATATTATTTATATTTTTGGATGATATTTGCCAAATAAATGCAACATCTATCAAAATACAGTATATAAAAAACGTTCTGTGCTATGTTATCACAAAGTATTTTTTATTGTTGTTTTATATTTTATTACCTTTTTATAACTTGCACAGTCTACAAAAGTAGACCTACATTTTACTTCAAGATGTATCCTGTGTATAACTGTGTATGTGACCAATAAATAAATTGAATAATACGTAAAGTAATAAGTAAAAGCTTGTCTTTCCCCAATTCTCTCATCTCTTCTCATCCTGTCTCTCAGGACCATGGCATATTGTCAATGGGTGGATAATGTTCATGAAACTCAGGAGATGCTGGACCTTCCTGGACCCCTCAGTGATCTGCTCAAATGGATTATGTGCCACCTGACAGGTGGGATAGTGAAGAGGGAGATGTATTGTCACGGCATTGGCTGCTTCACTAAAGAGGAGGTTTACACCCTCATGGAGAAAGACATGCGCACACTGGCCACGCTGTTAGGTGAGGAATAACAATGCGTAGTCTTGCTTTGACAACATTACAATGTATGATGGTAATGATGAGATTTTTTTATATATATAAAAAAAGGAAAATATGGTAGCTAAAGTCAGCTATACTGCAATCGTTCAGCAGTATTTCTGTCACACCTGCATTGAGAAAGTCTTATATTTTTTACATTTATTACAAGAACCAGAAAATTGCTTATTGTGCTGGAAAATGCTGTTAGGTTTTAGCGGTGCTTTTCTGCATTACTTTATTACTTTTAACACAAGGTTGTTGGCAGAATGCATACAATGTAGTGTTTCAAGATCAGGGGTAGTAAACTGATGGATGCAAGTTTAATCCTCATAGATGGCAACTTATGAGCTATGAATAGTGTACTCTTTAGCAGCACATTTAACCTTCTGTGGCTTAAAGCTAAAAGGGTTCAGTTATAGATTTTTTTAGGTTATAGATTAAACATATTTAAATTCTAAACACATTTTAATGGCTATCTTACTATAATGGTTATTTAATGGATTATCAGGGGATAAGAAGTACATCATGGGTCCCAAGCTCTCCAGTGTGGATGCTACAGTGTTTGGTCACCTTGCACAAGCCATGTGGACGCTGCCTGGCACACGGCCTGAACAGCTTATTAAAGGTAAGCGGGACCTGACAACTGCAATTAAGCCTTCGTAATAGGAGCATAATACTTGTATAGTGTTCCTGTAGGTCAGTACTAGAGTGGTTCTGGGTTCGATACCAGGAACACACATTCTGATCAAATGTTGTAATGCACTTGTAAAGTCACTTTAGATAAAAGCGTCTGCCAAATGCATAAATGTTAATTTAGATGATTGATCCAAATTATTCTCACCCAAAAACATTTGTACTATTTCACTTTGTCTTAATTTCTATCTTAATTGGGAACAGGACTGTTTAGTTTTAAAATATGTTTCGGGGAGAAAATAGTTTTTTGGGTTAAAAACGGCATGATAGCAAGCAAACAAAGTCAACACTTTCTTTTTTGGCAAACTGTTCTTTCTAAAACAATTTTCATGCAAGGCAATTTGTTAAATGTTATTCAGTTCATCCACTAGATGGCATTCATGCTTTTGCAAGTATTTCGATTTAGTCATTCATCAATATAAACCATTTTGTTATTCTGGGATGAAAAGGGGTAAAGTGGGACATATTTGCTTAATCTTCTGTCATTATGTGTACATGTCTCTTTTTCTAAATTCATCAAGTTCATGCTAAACCATAGGGTGTAATGACATTGATGTCATTTAAATTTGGCAAATAACATGGAGCAATTTGGATTATATTTTATTAATATAACAGACTTTTTGTGAAATCCAGGCTAAAGTCTCATAATCTAATCTAATGAAATTTGGAAAGTGAAGTTTGATTTTACATCGATTTCAAGCTTTGACATGACCTTACTCAGTCAATATTAAATATATCAAGGTTATATTTTCACAGAATGTTCTTTACATCAGTGGTTCTCAAACTGGGGGCCACGAGATGGTGCCAGGGGGGCCCCAGTTTTATGAGATTTTATAAAATAAATTTATCATGAATTCTGTGTTAAACCAAAAAAATATAAGGCTACTAACCAACAGCACTACTTTGAATATTTTTTTATGTTTTGTTTAATTAAAATGTTACATTTTAGAACAAATTTGTCATACATTTTATTTGGGGGGGCCGCGAAGAAATGCACTGTACACAAGGGGGGCCGCACGCTGAAAAAGTTTGAGAACCACTGCTTTACATTACATATAGGATGGTTTTATGTAGAAAACAGTAAATCACAAAAGTGACTTTAGCTGGATTTTCACAGATTGGGTCACTAGTAGCATACTACCTATATTTGTAGGGGGGTGGGGGGGGGTTGATATGAAGGTAAATTAGCGCCTAAAAGATTTGCACGCACAGGATAAAATTTGTGAAAATGTACGTGACATTGCAAGCGGAAAATAAATTTTACGTGACAAAACTGCAAGCGAAAAGGGATCAGCAAATGTTGGGTTATTTCAGGAAATACTTTTCCCTCCGTACGCAACAAGTCATTTACAACTGGTTTATTTTACACACAGAGACCGATTCTGCGTAATTTAATTCATGTTTGCCGTTTTCATGAAACTGTGTTTTTGATTGCACACCACTGTTTGCAGATTAAAAACTTAGGTCAGATGCATACAGTCATTTAGCGTAAATATGAAGTTTCAGTTTTATGAGGCATGAATTACACTAACAATTAACAGTACAATGATGCAAAACTTGTTACTTCTTACGCTTCCAACTTGATTTACACCTTAACAAAACTATTTTACACTTGCAATGTCACGTATATTCTAACGAATTTTGTACTGCGCGTGCAAGTCTTTCAGGTGCTAATTTACCTTCATAGAAAAATCCATCCGTTGGGCCAATGGCGGAAACCATTCGGCAGGGTGATGGGTCCTGCGCGTTCGTTCTTTTCCACCTCTTACCGATGATGTTTTAAAGGTCACGTTCTTCCTGATACCATTTTTTAAACCCTAGTTAGTGTGTAATGTTGCTATAATAGCATAAATAATACCTGTAAAATTATAAAGCTCAAAGTTCACTGCCAGGCGATATATTTTCTTCAATAGAATTCCTGTTTAAAAGCTTACAACGAATGGCCAGTTTGGACTACAGCCCTCTATTTCCTGCTTTAATGACGTCAGTAAAACAGTTCGTTGACTAAACTCCGCCCACAGGAATACGTCAGTCACCAGCTTTGGCTCAAACGGCTCTGCTAAGCTAAGCTGCTATCGAATCACAGCACACTAAACAAACTACACAATCAGAACTCGATACGTATTTCTGAAGGAGGGACTTCACATAACAAGGAAGACATCAGCCTGTTTTGAGGAAACAGTGAAAACAGCGCTATACAGATGAGTAAATTGTGTGAAAAATACCGCGTTTTTTACACGTGAAACATGAACACATGTTATCTTGCCCACTATAAACACAATCAAAGCTTCAAAATCACAGACAGAACGGGAGATTTAAGGTTATGTAAGACATGCCAAGATTTAACCCTGGTAGGTAGAGTTAACTGGTTCATCAAACCAAATAATTCAGTCGATGTGCCTATGCTTAACCCTATAGACCCCTTCACGGTTCACGTCACAGGCTGTTCCCACTGCGCATGTCGGGGTCAGAAAAGTCATTACAGCTGATTGAGTTGCGTATTATTCGGTATCGTCAAAAATGCCTACTTATGTCGTGGGCTGTGAAAATCGCACGAGGTCTTCCGTTAAGTTTTCGCGATTCATGCAGAATCTCAAAAACAAAAAAATACAACATCTGGCATCTGCGTCTGCAAGCAATTAACGTGCAGACTGGGACAATGCAAAGATCAAAGAGGCTCGTGTTTGTAGTGCTCACTTCATTTGAGGTAAGTCATCATTTTTCAGCACTGTTAGATTAAATTATAAAGCCTAAATGGTATGAACAGTTCGACCCCGTGCTGCGCGCGCACCCGATAATCATTCAATGTTTACAAACCTTGAAGGGGTCTATAGTTAAAATGAAGTGGTTCGTCAGACCAAATAAATACAATGAAAAGGCAGACGATACGCCTACTTAATCCTGGTCATTGATTTGGTGTAACAAAGGATACATCAAATTTACTTTTAGTCAATAATTCAAGGTAAGTCAGAATGAAGTCACACATCACAATTTATTAGCCAGGTAAAAAATCATAATTCAAAAGCCAATTAACAGTCCGAATCAAATACGAACCATCAATCAATAAACACGTAATCATATGAAAGCATTGCATACCTGGCAAAAGTACAATACCAAACAAAAGGACAGGGTTCATCTGGCTACAGAATTTCCAAGTAAAGTAAAAATGCATGATGCTGTGTGCAGAGACACAACATCATGGGGTTCCTTTCTAAATATAGAAAATCCCCCCTAATCCTTTGCAAACTTTCCTTATATATCCAGAGAGAACAAAGCATTGTAATAATGATAGAACATTGGTAGTGATTGATTGGATCCTGTGAACTCAGGGGCTGTACTTAATCTGCATACAGTTGGTGATTGGTTTGTAAGCTTAAAGTGGGAGGTGTCTCTCAACATTGAGTGAACTTTGCTTAATTTATTGTTACACTGTAACATTAAAATCTGTTGCTGTTATATGAGTGAAACCATTGAACCACTTGAACCGATACATTTTAAATAATATCAAACAAGACCAGATTTAGATTTTTTGTGCATGTAAAATGTAACATTTCATATACATTTATCTTCAAATGGTGTCTTTGACGATGGTATACTATAAAAATGAAGGTCATCTTTTTTTGGCATTCCTATTCTGACACTCAACAGCACAACAAAACATTTTGTAGCGAGTTATCTTGCTTTTTTCACTCGTGTCTAATGCATTTCCAACGTTTTTCTGCCACCACATTGCTCCACCACATGACGTCTACTCGCAAAAGGTCTATAGTGAGTTGTTTCCCCGTGCACCCATTGGTCATCCATGCTGTGTTCTTTGGGAGGAGCTATTTTTGTCAGGATCCTAAATTAGCCTTACATATTGCCCCTTTACATTATTTTACTTTGAGCTGAGACAAATTAAAACAAAAAGCAGTAATTCGGTTAACAAGGTGTGGTAGGTCTCTTAATGTACACATCAATGGCTTTATTTCATTTAACACCAAAGGAGATGTTGCTAATTGTAAGGATGTTATTGCATTTAATCTATTGTGTGGAAAATGATCAATGTTGACAAAACTGTCCCTTTAAGAAAGCTACACAATGAATGACCTCCTCACCCGTGTCTGACATTTGTTCACAGGAGAACTGATCAACTTGGCCATGTACTGTGAGCGCATACGAAGGAAGTTCTGGCCTGAATGGTTTGTGGACTTAGAAGACTTCTGTTATGACAGCGATAGTGACACCACCAGCGGGACGCCCAGCTGCCAGCTAGACCTTGGCCTCTTTTCTAGGACAGACACTTTTGAAGAAAGTGAACTAAGCTCTGTGTCACATGCTGACACACACTCACAAGCCTCGGAGCACTCCGGACGCTCCCTCTCTGACTCTGATATTGAAGTAGATGGTTCAGATGTTGAGCAGCAGGTCAAGGGTTAAATCGAATAACCTCTGGCCTTTCTCAGACACCACTGGCTATATTTAAGGGGTGAACTTTTGTTATTATGGGTCACATGGTGGTCCACAATTTCCAGTCTGGATGAATCTCACTTCGATGGAGATAAAGAGTGTGAGATAGGAGCTTTAACATGATGTCAGTCATGGATGTGTATGAGATTTACATCACAGAAGTTGGACACTCCGTTAAGCCCCCTTAGTGAGAAATTTAGTCGCAATATGTGAGTCACAGAAAAAAAACTCAGTTCCACTCAGAAATCTCGGCTGTTTCAATCCGGCTTAATTTTTAAGAAAACCAACTTCTCTGTTATTTGACCAGTTAAGTTTGGTGCAGTTCAGGAGAGATCCAGGAGATGTGTACATTGTTGTAACCCAGTGTTTTACTGCTATCATGCTGCATAGCCTGAAGTGCAGCATTGTTACAAACAGCATCCCTAACTTTAAATACTGTCATAAAAGGGTTATTGCTTATTTGTTTGCTTAGCGCTTTCAAATAATACGTCATGGCTGAAACATATTAGCTTGCTTGATCCTGGACGTTTGTGTAAAGTTGACAATTAGACTCTGATTTGCTTTGTGCCAACGTAAGTAAAGTTGTGCCCTCGCTTTCTTAACCCTGATCATTCCCGCTTCCAGATCAGCCGAAAAATATGGAATTCATAAGAAATGACTAAATTAATTTATTAAACAATTACACTGCAAAAAATAAATTCTTACTTGGTTATTTGCACTGAAAAATACTAAGAGATGCTTGAGTTAAGATGCATTTTCTTAAGCAAAATGACCTAAGAAAATAAGTCTAGTTTTTAGATAAAAAATATAAAATTTGGGTGAATTTGTGCTTCAAATAAGCAACGAAACCTGGCAATGGGGTAAGAATTAATTAAGCACTTATTTCAAGATTTTTTTCTTACACCATTGACAGATTTCTTTGCTTGTTTTAGGCACAAATTCACTTAAATTGTATAATTGTCTTGACTTATTTTCTTAGGTCATTTTGCTCACAAGGAAGGTGCATCTTGATTAAAGGATTTTTTGTTATTTGTTCTGAAATAAAGAAAAAAAATACTAAGTAAGAAAGTAATTTTTTGCAATGTAAAGGGATAGTTCACCCAAAAAGAAAGTCACATTTTGTTATAAAACTCTATACATTTGTTTTTGTCTGATAAATAAACACAAAGAGTTTAGAATATACTTTATTGTCAGGAAATTTGTTTTGGACTCACAGCTGCAATAGTATTCAAACATACACACAGCACACAATAGACAATAATCACAATATAGGAATAATATAATACAAAAAAGAAATAATAAAAATAGAAAAAAGAACTACATACTATTTTAAAATATTAATAGATACACTGTAAAATATTTGCTGTAATTATGCAGCTGGTTGCCAGTAACTTACTGTAGAAGATAAAGACTGAAAATGTTTCATGTTCTTTTAACTTTGAACAAACTGTTGCCAGTAAATAACATAAATGTAAAATCTACAGTAAGTTACTGGCAGCTAGTTGCCAGTAATACCCAGTAGTACTGTAATTTCTACAGATTTTTTTTACAGTGTACCCACTGAAAGGAAGATATTTTGAGAAGCCAACCAGAAGCCTCATTGACTTCCACAGTTTTTTTTCCTACTGTGGATGTCAGTGGGGATTTTGTTACAAACATTTCTCAAAATATCTTCCTTTGTGTTCATCAGAACAAAAATTTTTTATACAGGTTTGTAACAACATTAGGGTGAGTAAATGATGACAGAATTTAAATTTTTGGGTGAACTATCACTTTAATGCTGCTTTAAATCACTTAAGAAAAACGTAAATTAAAACAATCACAAACACAACAAAAGAACTTTAAATGATGTACTGTTTTTTCTTAAGTTTTTTATGATGAAACTTAAATATGTTCCAATAATTGCACAGACAACCGCAATATTAAATTATTTAAAATTCTTCTTTTGTGTTCCACCAAAGAAAGTAAGTCACGTGGGTTTGAAATGAGTAAATAAATGATGATAGATTGTTAAGTTCAAATGCAGAAATTACAAACTGATCCCAATTTTTATACATATTTAGGCTGAGTAATGCAATAAAACCCAATTCCTTAATATTCGTTTTTTTACTTTATTATGGCTGCAGTGTATCATCAGTTTCAGCTGACTCTTGATCAGACTGAATGGTGCTTGATGCCCGTGTGCCTGACTGCAGCCATGTATATACAGTATGTGTAACAAACCTTCCTCTTAACCCCCCTGTGCCATTCCTAATAGTGATGCTGGATCTATAATTAACGCCTGTGTTCTTACATGCTACCACTAGAGGGCACTGTGACCATTTACAAGGTGGTCCTATGTGTTGCCCTTACGGGCACCCTGCTAGCTTTTGCCTTAAAATGAATATCAATAATACCCACAGTGTATGAACAATAGCAAACGCTAAACAGTCATCAACTTTGTTGATGTAGGAGTTAGTCTGATTATGCATAAGAGTTGTAAAAAATGTGTTTTTCTTCCGAATGTGTGCTTTGTGTACCAAAGTGTAGCGTGCGTAATCTTATGCAGATTTGCCTTAGTTGAGGGAAATGGTAATGTGATCGACAGTCGCATGAAGATTTTACCCTCTTTCTTTTAAATTTACTTGAAACCCGAGCCATGTAATCAATTTATTTGAACATTTCTAGCTTTTATGAAGTTATGTTGTTTATTTTCATTGTTGTTTTGCACACTTTAAATTATTGAAAGATTTTGGACAATGTAAAGCTATAGATGGGAATCTTAGGGGAAACAAATAGCACTGTAACAGGGTCCATACAATCTGTGGGTGTGCGTGCGTGCGTGCGTGCGTGTGTGTGTGATATGGATACCTGCAATACAACATTTACCTGCATGCGTGTGAATCTACATGTTAAAATCCTCTATCAAGTGTTTATAGTCTATATAGAATTCCTCTATATATCTCTATCCCTTGAGTCTGGTTGAACATGGGGATGAACAAACCCAGTCTCCCATGGATCTTGTGTGTGTAAATATTACATAACTTGCAACTTACCATTGGATACGAAGTATCACAGTATGAAAGATATCTTGGTCTATCAGTGACCTAAAACTCATACCTAAGAATTTAAAAAACCCTCACCTAAATATTGCCTTTTTGACCCCTGATAAGTTATGAAAAGTTCACATTTTAAGCCGTGCATCAATAGATCCTCTCCACTCTTTTGAAATGTACCCTGTGATATATGTTTATTTGCATTGTAGATATTTCTTTATGTTAAGAGCATAGCTGGATTATGTTCTTATTCGAAAAGAAGAGATGTCAAAGTCAGTTTTGCTATATATTTTTTTTTAGCTTTTTAAAGTTAATTTCCTGTCTGAATGAAAAACTATGGTTATAAATACATACAATAATCTACCTAATCTGAATCATCTACAAAATATAACTGAGATCTTCCCATGGATGTTTAATAGATAACTGAGTGGTTGGTTACCAATGATTGCTCCAAAACATCAATTAAATAGCTGTGACAATTTTAAAGTATGTGTGTATGCGTTTATTCTTTTCAATGAATACAAGAACACATCTCACAGTTTTTATCCCTGGTTTTATGTTGATTTTATGTTATTTATCTATTCAGCATGTCTGTTTTCTGATAATGCACATTAATGCACTTACATACAGGAAAAAGGTACACAAGCTGTCAATGGGACAGTACCCTTTAAAAAAGATTTTATTTGGACTGTTTAGTTACCAATATGCACTCGTTTGGTCCAAATGTGTACTTTTTGAAAAGGTACCACCTCCGCGACAGATTTTGTCCCCTTTTTTTAAAAAGTGTACTGGCTGCTCGTGACTGCTTATCGTAGGGGCGCAAATTCAATATATTTGTTCGGAGTGTCGTGTGTTGCTTGCATTTTAAAAATATGTGTTTGTTGTGTCATGTTCACTATGTGCATCACGTGTTTTGTCAAAATAAGTGCCTGCTGCACATGCCTCTAGACCGTTTATGATAAAAGAGACGCTCACATTCACAAAATACACGTAAGACACTCCCTTAACAGTAAACTCTGAATATGCATGAGATTAAGTATCTGGCAAACGCGAGCGTCTATTTTATCATAAACCCTTAAAACGTGATGCACATACATGCACTCGAAGCGTAGAACATATATTTTGAAATAAAGAACCACACGCATGACGGGCTACATACATGTTGTGACAAACTTTGCATCGAGCGCTCTCGTAAAAGAAGTCACCGGCCGTCACTGCCGGAGAGTTAGGATATCCAATTATTATTTGTACTTATTCTTAATGTTGTCATTAGTTATTCATTCTATGTACAGATTTTTACAATTGAATATCTAAAAAGTATTTGCGAATGTTAATGTTTAACAACCTGTGTATGCATATACGTATGTGTATGCAGCGTTTGTGTGTGTTTACCATGAACCACCATCTTTCCAATCAGGCTAATGAGTGGTAGCCATCCATGCGCAGAGGAGGGCTGATTAAGGCGTTTCCAGGCACTGGAGGTGTACACAGGAAACAGCAGGGGAGAGAGAAAGAGAGAGGGAGAGCCACGGATCAGGAACCACGGTTCCCGCGGGATGGAGCAGGTGCAGCCTGCGAGCGAGGCCTTGGGCCTGACGGAGCAGCCAGAGCTTAAAACAATCTGCATAGTACCTTCTTTTAATTTAGCATCTTCAACGCCCCATCTCTTTCTCGCTCTCTCTTTCCTGTTCTTACTGCTGCTTAACAGATCAGTGCCTCACAAAGAGGGGTAAACAGAGAAAGGCAAATTAAAAAGGGAACTCCCCTGATACCCCAAAACAAATTAGTGCAAACAAATTACACGGAGTCAAGACACAAACACTGCAGCATCTGTGGCTTTGGACAGAGGATGGCAGAGGTAGGCACAGCCAGTGCACACCAAGACAAACATCCAGTGACAGTAAGACTTAAGGTCATTTATTTTCTTTTCATGTTAACAGTGAACCTATATTGAAAATGTCAATCAAAAATGAAGATTTTTTCATTATTTTAATCACCAGCATTTTAGTGAAACCCAATGTGTTTCATTTCTTTTGGTGGAACACAAAAAGTTTTTTATAATTGTTGCTGCTCTTAGCATTTCATATTTTTTAAAAAGCAAAATAAAAGCCCATCACATTCCAGCAGTTGTGTATAAAAACAAGGTTTATATAAATTAAGAAACAACCTGAGGATAAGTAAAGAATAATAAAGGGTGTGTGTAACTGGTTATTATTACGTATCATAATTTTTTTGACCTTTTGGGGACATTTTGAGGTTTCTTGAAAATGTGAAGTATGAGAAAGTTTTCTGT
Organism: Misgurnus anguillicaudatus; assembly: GCF_027580225.2. Lineage (NCBI taxonomy): Eukaryota > Metazoa > Chordata > Actinopteri > Cypriniformes > Cobitidae > Misgurnus > Misgurnus anguillicaudatus. The sequence continues at coordinate 26,894,653 of NC_073346.2, read as the reverse complement.
GATGGTTGGTGTTACGAATTGGGGAAAGGTAATAGAATAGAATATACAGTTTGTACAGTATAAAAACTATAAAAAATGTCCCCACAAAACATGTGTTTTTGTATTTGTGTGTGTGTTTGCATGTATGTGTGTGTTTGCGTCTGTTTTTGTGCCTGTGTGCTTGCGTCTGTCTATGTGTGTGTATTTGCGTGTGTGTTTTTATATTTGTGTGTGTACCGGTATGTGTTTTTGTGTGTGTGTGTGCGTGCGTCTGTTTTTGCGTCTGTTTTTGCGTCTTTGTGTGTGTTTTTGTGTGTGTGTGTCTAATGGCAATACATTTCAAAGATTAATTTAGGTTGCATATCTGTCAAACATGTTATTTATTTAGTATTCAGCTCACTTGTTTGCACACTAGGGGCCTCATGTATAAAACTGTGCGTAGGATTCTTACTAAAAGTCTATGTATGCACAAAAGCCAAAAATGGCATACACCAAAAATTATGAAGACTTATAGTACAAAGCAATGTTTCCTTTATAAATCACAGATCACCTGCAAGTGTGCGTACATGAATCATAATATCCCACCCTGCAAGCCCATTCTCCCATCAAGTTTGTTTTTTATAAATCACATCTTTTGCGTGGGAACTGGCGTACGCACGTTTCCAGCCCTGTTTTGTGCGTAAGCATACTTTATAAATGAGGCCCCAGGTCTAAGAACACAACTAAAAACTCAACACATTATATGTCCCACAGCCCATATGGAGTAAGCATGATTTGTAAGGCTGTTTACAGCAAGGCTATAAATCACCCTACATGCCTAAACATAAAAATAAAGGTTCTAATAATGTTCTTCACAGCAATGTCATTAGAGGACCATTTTTATTATATTTTTTCCAAAGAAAAGATTACAGCAGCAAATGTTAAAAAAAATTAACTGTAAAACCTTTATCCACAACAACTGCACTCTTACATTTACATTTATTTATTTAGCAGACGCTTTTGTCCAAAGCGACTTACAAATGAGGTAAACAATAGAAGCAATTACAGCAACACAAGAACAGCAATACATAAGTGCACTGGAAATAGTCTCATCAAGTCCAACACAGTATAGCCACGGGTTGGTTAGTACATTTTTTTTTTTAAGAATGTACAGATAAAGAAAAAGAAATAAAATAAATCTTCCCTATATAATGGTTCTTTGTCCGACCTTAACATCCACATAACCCCTCTGTTGCACAAAAGTTGTTGTTAAAGCAGTGGCGGTAAAATATATCTATAAACAAAATTTGCAAAAGGCATACCTAAATGTAATTCATTCTTAATCGAGATGGAATCACTAAAGAAGTCATTAAAATAATAAAAAATAAAAAGAACGACATTTTGTTAACCTTTATGGAGAAATTCTTTATATTGTAATGTCCCCATTAGGTAGGCCACACTAAACTTTATGGAACTTGAATGTCTATAGAAAAAAGGATTTTTTTTTCTATTTTATGATTATTTTATTATTTTTTTTCTTATTATTGTTTTATTATTATTTGTTATTTTTTTCTCTATGATTTATTATTTTGTCTGTGTCTTTAACTCTTGACGCATTCTTATTATATGACTGATGTATGTTCTGAATCATTTGGTTCAATAATAAAAAAGACCAGGGGCCTCATTTATAAAACGTGCGTACGTACAGATTTGATCGTAAAGTGTGCGTAGGCAAAAATCCACGGCAAAGTCCATATTTATAAAAACCGTCTTTGACGTGGAAAAGTGCTTACCGCCACGTCAGGGTCTGAGCAGACGTACGCACTTTTGCTTGTTTGATTGCTGCAGGTTTTTGGAAATATAAGCCATTCTTGCTGTTTGAAATTGGGTTTAAACCTTGAAAAGCGCTTTTTTATATGTCTGACATTAATTACGCATCGTTTAAAGACGGAGATCTGAAACTGCTCGGCTGCGCGCACAAGTTCAAGTTCATTTGCGATTTTCTGCGCGTACGTTCGGTTTATGAATCACACGTACGCATTTTTGTTAAATGATCGTAAGATCAAATGTAGGATGGTTTTTACGCAGCATTTTATAAATGAGGCCCCTGGCGCGGCCGGTGACTTTATTTTCGAGGGCGCTCGATGCGAAGTTCGTCACAACATGAATGTAGCCCGTCATGTGTGTGGTTCGTAATTTCAAAATATGTGTTCTGTGCGTCGAGTGATCTTATGTGCATCACGTGTCTTGTCAAAATATGTGCCTGCTGCTGCAGACGCATCTAAAGTGTTTATGATAAAAGAGACGCTCGCGTTTGCCAGATACTCGCATAATCTCATGCGAAATCAGAGTTTACTGTTAAGAGAGTGTCTTGCGTGTATTTTGTGAATGTGAGCATCTCTTTTATCACAAACGGTTTTGACTCGTGTGCAGCAGGCACTTATTTTGACAAAACACGTGATGCACATGGTTCACATGATGCAACAAGCATATATTTTGAAAACACAAGCAACACACATGACACTCCGAACACATATTTTGAATTTGTGCCCTTCAGATGAGCAGTCACCAGCCGCCACTGCTAAAGACTATAAAAGGATATAACAAAATAGTTTGACATTAAAATAATGAAAATTAATGTGCATTAGTGGTGAGAATGGGGAAGACCCTGCCTGTGTCATTATTTTGTATTTTGCTGTTATATAAAATCAACATATAAAGAACATTTTGTAAAAATATACCCTTCACATCTTTAATATTGACTTTAAGTAAGGCCGTGTCAAAAATGAGAATCAATGTGGAATCAAAAAGTGAAACTTTCATGCTCCCAGTCTCATAATTAGTTCATGAGACTTTAGTCTGACATGTTCTTGTCAAGTTGTGAAAATCACCCCTGGCTGAATTTAAAATGAAAGGCAATGTATTCATTTGATTTTAAAGGCAATTTAATTTATGATCTTTTTATGTCCCTCTGTGTGTGTGCATTTAAGAGAGATTGAGAGATTTCACCCTCTTGCTTGCCCCTTGGCCACCTGGCATAGACCCATTCTCATCAATTGCATATAAATAGCAAGCCCTTTGAAAAGTTGTGCAATGCATACACCAAATTCCAATTTTGCATGCATATAATACGCCAGTCCTTCCCATTCATGGCATGAAAATATGTCTTTTTCCATGTTTAGGTGCTATAATTGGGTTCCCAGTGCTTCTATCAACCTAGAAAATGTGAAAAAGATCAACCCAGTAACTTAGTTTTGGTAAACCATTCTGTACAAGCACCTGGAAAAATAGGTGAAATTTGGCTCTCCTTATGATGTCATAAGGAGCTCTTATTATAATAATACCGCCCCTTAATCTGCACCATCCAACCACAGCACTGCCATTTAGTGCAGAGAGAAAGAGAAAATAATTCACAGAACAATTGAGTTTGAATTGCATCAAACCAACATCATTGAGATCAGTGTTTGCACTTCATTCTCTCATTTGCATTTTAAAGGACACACCCAAAACACTACATTTTTGCACACACCTACAAAGTGGCCATTTTAACATGTTATAATAAATTATCTATGTAGTATTTTGAGCTAAAACATCACATATGTGCTCTGGAGACACCAAAGATATATTTGACATCTTAAAAAATTATTGTGACATGTCCCCTTTAATACCTCACTCCTTTTTGTGTCATTTTTTCTATTTTTTACCATTGTTGCTTGGGGCTGGGCTTAAAGGGATAGTTCATCCAAAAATGAAAATTCTGTCATCATTTACTCACTCTCTTGTTGTTACAAACCTGCATACATTTCTTTGTTCTGATGAACACAAAGGAAGATATTTTGAGAAATGTTTGCAATGGGGTCAACGAATGGTTACAAACATTTCTCAAAATATCTTCCTTTGTGTTCATCAGAACAAAGAAATGTATGCAGGTTTGTAACAACAAGAGAGTGAATAAATGATGACAGAATTTTCATTTTTGGGTGAACTATTCCTTTAAAGCAACTGTTACATTTCAGACACCCTAACCTAAACCCCAACTCATGCAACAATGATTAAAAAATAGAAAAACTTACAGAAACCAATACATAAAATGACACAATTGAGTAGTTAAATTGAGTATTAAGTGAACGGGCGTATGCTCGCAGAATTGGACATATGCATGTCACGACTTTTCAAAAGGCGTGCTATTTATATGCAATTGATGAGAACGGGGAGCATACTCAGTGACCCTTCCATCTGCACCCTGCTGTCTTCCTGTTTGTGTGTTTTAGTGGATCCATAGAAATGGGAATAAAGGGGGACACACAGGCCTGGAGTGCAACGCTGCTTGTGCCAGGTGACTCCCCAGGCCTTCTAGTCTGTAAGACCTCACTTACTTCAGCCTTGGCAACCAGGCTCAGGTGCACCTTTTAAAGACAGGGCTATGACACCAACAGGTGGCGCTATTTTCTTCACCAATTACGCTTTTGTTTGTTCACTGGCATGTGCCACCATCCAGATTGTTTTGGACGAGTCCCTCGCTCGCTGGACAAGAGCCAGGAGGAGTTTGTATGCGTGTGGGCCTCTGAAAGCGCCAGCAATGATAAGCTTGTGGTGAGCTCATGTTTCTGAATGCGAGTCTATGCGTGCCATGTTCTTCTACATATTCTTTGTAAAGACCCACATATGTCTGTAGGCTACATTTGTCTCAGGAATAGATTATGATAGATTAATAAGAAGCGTTGGTTTCCTGTGACATACTACCGAAGTTAAGTAAGTGTTTTTGACCCTTTTCAAGGTCTAAGGATGCTTTTAACCCATGGTTTGAGCATTCATTTTCACCGCTTTATGGATTAGAGCAGGTAGTTTTTCAAAAGGAGAAAAAGAGAGGGTGAGTTACGCTGATACCCCCTGCCTGAAAGGGGCATGGGTGCAACGGAGCGGGCCCTATCCCAGAATCCCCTACTTTTTCCTCATTATCTTCTTCCCCAAGCTGCTGTTCCTCTTCCCCTGGATGTTATCTTCAGCTGCTTATGCCCTAATACCACAATTGTTGTTCTCTAAAAACAATCATTAGCAATCCCATCGAGGCTAAGGGTTTTTAGCGGCTTTCTCTCTCTCTTTCTCCTGATGGTTTTTCGAAGCCCTTTATCTCTCGCTCCTCTTTTTTCCCTTCTGAAAACAGAAGGATATTGGCAAAGCCTCTTTAAACTCTCTAGCATTACGGTGGATTATTTCGCGCTCAGACCCTTGGACATATTTTTTCTCTTCTCTGTCTTTTATTATTTTCCTCACTTCACGGCTGAGGCAGACACGCTAGGTAAACATTTTGGCGTCACACTCGATTGCGTTCCAGAAATTAAAAAACGCAGAGACAATGGGCTCGGGACACTGACACGCTAAGACCTTGGCTCTAGGGGGAAGGCCTGCACGCCGCATGACAGCGCGGCCCCGGCGGGCGGAACAATGGCGACCCGCGTGCTTTGGTGTGTGCGCTCCGAGCGCGGTGCTTAGACTAATCTGCTCGAGGCCATCTGTCTATCCTCCTCCTCCTCTCTCACCCCACTGCCATGGCGGATTTGAACTTGGCTCAATTATTCATCTGTTTACAAACACAAGCTCAAACAGAACAGTTGGATTGTGTTGGGCGTGGGCCTTTTTCGGGAGCTCTGATACTAAAAGTTTTCCCCAAAGGCAACGCCGTGTTAGAGATTTATTTCAGAGTTGCAGGTACTTAAGCGACGACCTCCTGAAACGATGGCAGACGTGCCACAATATGTGTTGCGCTTAGGTGAACAGCTGTTTATTGGTTCATGTCAATAGCCTCGGTTAAGTAGAGATAAAACTGCTTAGCCCTCGGTTTATTTTCTGAGCAGCTATGAGATTGTCTTGCTTAACTACTGATTTGTTGTTCACAGAGAAAATACCTTATGTATGGTTCCATAAAGAACCTTTAATATCCACAGTACCTTTGAGTCCTTGGAGTAAAAAAGATTCTACTTTATGGCACATCTGCAAAGAACCATTTCTAGCACCTTCTTTTTGTTATAGTATTGCACAGTATATAGTGTAGTGTAGTGTAGTGTACTATACTGTAGTTTAGTGTGCCCTATCTAGGCCTGGGAGCCTTCACTCAGCTGAAAGGATTTCAGAACACTTTTCGCTGGAGACTGTAGAGGGCAGTACAACAGCGTAGTAATATAAGCTTTGTTATTTTAGTTTTAAAGGGGTGGTTCAATGGTATTTCATGCATTCTGACTTATGAACATAGTTATAGAGTTGTTTCCTCATGCTAAACGTGGGCAAAGTGTCAAAAAAGCAGTTGGGCGTGTTAGGGCGCAGTCACACCAAAAGCGCTTTAAACGCTTGCAAACGCAAGGCGCAACGCACTGCCTTTTTTAAAAAAGAGCAGTGCGGCGCGGCTTTTCATATTGCTAAGCAACCACCGAGTCAGCTGTCTTGTCAATCAAATATTGAAGCGTGAGCGCTCTTTTGCTGTTAACTGTCATATTAGTAGAAACTTTAAAAAGAGGACGCTTGCTCTGACCTTGTTTGAGGGTGAGAGGTGCACAAACACGCAGGAGAGAGTGAGCGAGTGGACAGGGGCGTAGCAAGCTTTTCAAAAGTGTGGGGGATGGATAACATTTTAAATTTGATATAAACACACCAGAAACACGCGTATGTGCACCTGGGATGGAATTAAGCACCACCCTTGACACAAACACATTCTCTCTTCTCTCATAGACCTCTTTCTCAAACTGTAACATTCATTTTTCATTGCTCACCTGTGAAACTTTCTGTGCCTCTCTCTCTCTCTCTCTCTCTCTCTCTCTTTAAACTGATGCCTCCAGCAACCTCATCTCCTAAACAAGGGTGCAGTGATAAAGGAATAAGGCTGTGGTACTAGCAAACCGTAGTGAAACTTAAAAAGTAATATACTAAATGAATCCAAAAATATCTAATGGTAATAGGCTACTGTTGTTAAATGTCAACATTTATCAACTTTCAAATTCACTTACAGGATTTCTCTTGAAAAAGGTGTCAATCTTCTCCTGCCTCTTTCTTTTCTGCTTTTCCATCTTTTTGATGCTGTGTGACAAAAAGATAGTGGTAAGCTTGAAAGTGACATGGGTCTGAAGCTTTTTCTCTGGTGGCCTAAAATAATGTAACAATTTACCGTTTTTACATTAAAATAATATAGGCTACACGTCTTTCATTGTTTGCATACCTGTTGAAGAACTATGTCATCATTTCTCATTTTTCTCCTCAACAAGTACAATCATACACAACCGGTAGTATTAACAAAGTATTCAGCTAATCAACAAACAATGCTCAAAATATCAAATCGATTGCACTAGGAATAAACCCATAAATACACTGCTAAACAATTGCAATCTATCCCTCATCCTCGTCAATTTAGCCAGCTGCTGAACAATAACCCAATAAGCATTAGTCCCAAATACATATCAAGCTTATTCAAAAACCTCAAAAGCATACATAGAGTTATTTAAGTGTTTAATAAAGTTTTTTAAACACTCATTCAAAGTAGCCTACCTGAAAAATGGAGATGTAAATAAACAAAGTTCCCGCCTCCTCAGCGCGAGCTGACCGGTCAATCTAACACACCAAGAGAGGCGGGACTTAAGACAGAACAGCCAATCATCAGCCGGTAATACTCAAAGCTGGCGTCATGTTTGAGAGGGGAGGGGGGAGAAGGGCAGCGCAGCGCAGCAGACACAGAGCGGCCAGAGAAACGGAGAAGCGACTTTAATAAGGCGTTCTTGCAAAACTGCACAAAAAGTGTGGGTGTTGAACCCTCTCACCAGGAAAAGTGTGGGTGTTAAAACACCCACATCCCCCATGGGTGCGACGCCCCTGCGAGTGGAGTCCGGTTCTTCAAAGCAACTGTAAACATCCCTCACCACAACGTAAGGCCCGCCTCTCCCCTCATTCGATTGGACAATGGAAGACGCGAATGACGTCATGCGCTTCTCCGCTCTGAGCGCTCCTTCAAAAACGCGTGCGCGGGAGGCGGCAAAAAAACGCAAGGCGCTCGGCGCGCATAAACAGCGCGCAAACCCTGCCCATAGAATATCATTCAAAAAAGGCGCCTGCAACTGCCATAAACGCTTTTGGTGTGACTGCAGCCTTACAGAGTATTTCTGTGCCGAATGCACTTCGCCTGTACTAGTTAACGCTGGATTTCATTGAAAAGTCCCAACCGGGTCATGAATTGCATGCGGTAAGTAAGACTTCTGTCTTATGTTGGAAATAGGCGCAATGCATATTATATAAATGACACGAACATGTAGTGAATCATAAGTTAAACAGTGTTGTATAGTGTTGCATGACACGTACTCGCTCCCCCCGCTGTAGTAACTCCTCCTGATGATGACACCTATTGAATCGAAGGCTATGACGGCTGCGACAAATGTTAGCGGAACGTCATCAGCATGCGCTACTGGTGAACATATACTGGTATGCAGGAAGTAGCAGCAAATAAACTGTGTTGATCATGCTGAATTTCTGACACTGTCAAAAAAATCGTAGGCTATCTTTGGTTGCAAGAGCAGAAAAACGGCCGTATTTGAACCTCTCTCACTGTACGACATAGGACCTCCGATTAAGAGCGACGATTACAGAAATTGCGACAAATGTTTCACAATGGCAATTTTTTGTCTGGGACAGCCAAAAATTGTGCAGTGTATCCCAGCCTTAAGGGGGTCGCACACTGGACGCGAAGCACTGCGCCTTTCTAAAAAAATCGAACACATCGTTTTCTATGAGTATACGCACACCGGCGCCGACAGGTGGCGCCTGTCCGCGTCGCCCAGCTGTAACTCAGGAAGTTGCTCAAATCCCTGTCCCGCCACTCACATAGTTTAATATTTAAATAACATCATATTTGTCCCAAATCATTAACGATTAACATTGGCTGCTAACGTATATTTTGCATTTTGAAGTAGATGCTTACTGACTAAGCTTGCGCTATTTAATGTGCACTTCCGGTTTACGATACCTCAGAGTTTTCCTAGACACATCTCGACGTGGCACTGAGCTGCGCGTCCGGTGTAGTGCGACACTCTTAAAAATAAATATGCTACATGATGCCACAGAAGAACCATTTTTGACTGTATGGTTTTATGAAGAAGCTTTAGCATCCAAAGAAACTTTCTGTAGGACGAAAGATTAATTGTAGCAATTAAAAGTTCTTTAGACTACGAATGTTGTTTGGGGAACCAAAATGGTTCTTCTATAGCATTGTTGTTAAGAACCTTTGTAGCACCTTTTATTCATAAGGTGGTATAGGCTTCCACCCTTTCATGTCATATCACTGCGGTGGTTTGTTGTTTGGCCTACAAACCACAACCTCTTCCCTCATTTCACATGAAATATTTGTCATAAAGTTCATAATCCAATTTCTCATTTCTCCTAGAGCATTCATAATGAACAATAAGCTCTTTGACAAACTTGATAAACACCAAAGTTATTTTATGAACTCTCAGGAAAAACTAAGTTTTAATCAACCTCCATAACCCTCACAGCTCTCCAAATCCACTGAAATCAATCCTGTTTTGCTTTTCTCTAATTCCCAAACACAAATTTGAAATAAACGATTGGTACATCTCCCTTTATTCTCGGCCTAACGCAAAAAAAAAAACCAGATTGCATGGTAGCTGTCAGTTTTCTCACTTCTGTCCTGCGAGACCGAAAAGGTCTGCCCTGAAGCTCCAAGTGTTCCTCCCCGCATATAAGCTGCCGCATTGTCACTGTGTACTAAGCCATTCCTCGGAGAGCTTATAACATTCATTAATCTAATTAAATATGTCTTATTGCCCAAATGAAAGGCTTGAAGCTTTGCTGTAGGATAAGTGTAGAGTAAAACTGGGTCCCAGCAGAGAGGCACACAGTCAAGTCGCGCTAACAGTGCTATGCTTCATTAGGCTCCTAATTACCTATTGTTTCTCAGTAGTTTGTGCCGTTTTAATGAGAATCTACAGGCACTTAGATCTAATCTGAATTTTCTAATCTACTGGTCCATTCCCGAAGAGTCAAAATGTTATTGGTTTATTTGTAATCATACTTTTAAATGGTGTAGATATGACTCCCCCTGAGGCCATTGCAGGGTTTTTAGTGACTAATTGAATTCTTGGCTCATAGACCCTACTTGGGTGCGAGTCAAAGATGAGCGCTCGGTGAGCTTAAGCGGGGAAAAGTGTACGCGGCTTCGGTTCCGCTCTTTCACCCTAGATGAAAACTCACCTTTAGGGTCTCCATGGCAACAGCTATCATGAAGAGTAAAGGTCTGGTGCTTTTAGAATACCTAAACTGAAGCTGATTTGATGATGCATGCAAAAACGTGACTTGTGTGGTCAGTAATAAGCTATTCTGATCTGTATTCTGTTTGCCCAACTGGTGCTTCACTGGGTTAGGTACTGGTTAACAGACCACTGTTTATTTATTTGCAGGGTGTAAAATACTTGAGTAATTTTATTTGATTACTATACTTAAGTATTATTTTTGGGGATCTGTACTTACTTGAGTACAACTTTAGCTGAATACTTGTACTTTTACTTCACCCATTCCCCGTCAGCGTTTTTTTTTTTTTAAGTTGCCTGCCAGCATTTTTTTTGTGATTTTCACAAAAGTTTCACAAAATGCCTTCCAGAAAGTTCTCTTCTATATAAACATACAATAAATCAAATGAAAGAACAGACCCTCTGACCCTTCCTCAAAAATACCAAATTTTGAGCAAAAAGCTGAAATAATGGCATTGTTGTAAATAACTTGGCTAGAGATCAGATTCAGAATGATGATTAAAACATACACAGACTTTTAACTGTTTTTGATATAGTCGATGCTTCAGTTTTTATAAGCTGGGTAAGAGTGCCACCTAGTGGCTAATAGCGTAATTATAGATTACAGAAAAACTCGTCAGGGAAGCGTTATTGGCAGGGAAACGCTCTCTCTTAATTGATGAGATAAAACGGGAAAAGAGTTCGCTACATTTTCAAGATTTTTTTACTCCCTACAATTTTATTTACACATGAAAAGTACTTGTTACATTTTTGCAGGTCATTACTGCTAACAAGGGCTTTGAACCAAAAACAGTATTTTAACATTTCTGGTTTTCGGTTCAACCCTAAAATTGAAGTTCCTGAACCAGTTAGAACAAAAAATTAAGTTCCTGAACCGGTTAATAACGTTCCGTGTCAGCTGTGGGACATACAAATAAGTAGGCTGATCACTAGGACATTAAACTTAAATTATTAGTTTACATAATTTTCCTTAAGTCTCTATCTTGTTATTGAACATTAAAAAAGGCTATATTATGTAAGCGGCATAACTGTAATTCTGACATGCCTACATTTGTTGAGTGCACTTAAACACGGGCGCACACCAGACGGAGGACGAATTCCAAATGGGCATCGGGAAGAAGATGCACCTAAACAGTCGATCCACATAAAGTTAAAATTACGTTGTTTTGGGGTGCTTTATTCTTCAAATGTATTTTAATGGACTACAGTATGAGAGTTCTGATCTTTAAAGGCCATAGGGATAATCACATTTGATTGAAGTATGCTTGTTAGCTCAACTATGTTGTCTGTCAGTCTGAAATAAATCATTCATTCATTGGACCGGAGTTGGACCGGACACATTCAACCGCATGTGCGCCTGTGCGTACGTACAGAAAATTGCTCACTTTAGCGCCTTTTTGTGGTTAAATTGTTTAAAATCACTTAAGTGTTAACATTTGCAAGCCTTTGAAACACGTGCAAATTATAAACTTTCACCCTATTAAATTTGCGTATTAAACTGCGAATTGCATGCCACCCGAACCGTAGGTCGTGATCTGTACGGATCACGGATCAACTGCAATCCATCACACCACTAATTAGTATTAAAAAAAACATCTTGATATACTTGGTAGCCTACAATATTTACAATATGAATTGAGCATTAGAGACTTGGGCTTGAGTAGACTACTTGCTGGTGGCAAGCTTCTCATTTCTCCGATAATATGTAAGGTCACGCTGGCACGTCACAGGACTAGTGCAAGACGAGAAGTTGTAAGTACATATTTTTTCTTTTTTTTGTTTTGCCAGATAACACCCTTAGGCCTCGGTTGGGATTGTTTAGAGCCCTTTGATGCTGCATTGAAACTGCAATTTTAAACTGCATTGAAACTGTTAATTTCTGAGGTCCAACAAAGCCCTGGAAAAAAACTTCTTCTTGAGCAAACAAAGAAAGACATAAACATCTTGGTTGACATGGGAGTGAGCAAATTATCAGAATTATTTTTTTATGAAAGTGTTATATTCCTTTAGGTATAATTTTAGAGTACTTCTTTACACCGCTGTTTATTTGCTCATGGTGGGGTGTGTATGTGTTTCTCTATTAGCCAGTGTTTGCAGTGCCAAAGAACTCATTTGATATGTGACCTGCCGCTAAAGAGTTGGGATATTTATCATCCGCTGAATTGCCTTTGTGTAGTGCCGCAAAATGGCAGCAATACATTCTCAAATAGAAGCGCTTGAAGGTTAATGAGTGGCAATTGCCCAGTGAGGACTAAATCTATTAACGTTTCATAGAGGAAATCAATCAGAATGACCAACTCTCACCGATTTGTCATTTTGAAACATTGCCCATTTGAATTAAACGGCACATTCTGTTACATGGGATCATCCGCGATGGTTTGATCTGCTCTTCATTTGGGTGATTAATGCTCTTTATTCTGATTCTGGATCAGTAAACAAGCTCTCTTAATCCTGAGATGCCATGCCGTATTATGTCACCCCAGAAAGTGATAATGACAACATATGATTACTGGCCAGAATAATCTCAACACCTCACTTCATGCCTGCCAAACAAATCTCTCAGTAGCAAATCTTCTTTAAGACTCTTTATTTACTTCTTAACTGAACTAGATCTCAGGCGTAAAATTGGCATATTTTACAGAATATCAAAATGTTTCAATAGCCTAACAGTGATTGTGTGAAATTTTATTTTGGTAATATTATGATAATTGTTATTATTTTGAATGGTTTTGGGTGTCTTACACTCCAAAAATTCCAGGTTTTAACCCAGCATTAAGCTTTATCCATATTTGACCCAACCATGAGTTAAAACAACCTAGCATTTTTAGAATGTTGATTTTTCATTGCTTTGCATGCTTGTTTTCACTTACTAAATTATGTGATTTGAGTATTAACTTTTGTAATGTTTGTAAATGACATTCTGCACATGCTCAGATGGTCTCACTGTCCGCCTCTCATTTGCTACATGTGTGCTGCCTAAAAGATAAACTTTCTAAATTATCTGGTTTGTTGACACAGCATTATACTGTCACAACCCCATTCTCATTTCCCTCATGTTTTTCCTCTTTATCACCATGTGGACTTCATTTCCCAGGATCCCTCACTCTCCCTCACCTGATCTTCATTATCATCAGCACACCTGCCAGCAATTGTCATCAGTCACCTTATATATACTCTGTTTGTCTACATCACTTTGTTGGTCATTGTTTAATGTTTATGTTGTGCAGTAGTAGTGTTTGTACCAGTTCAGTTGTGTTACAGTGATGCAAAGTCCGATTCATTTCCGCGAACTGGCTCTTTTCGGACAGTTCGGCTCATTGAACGGGTTCAAAAAGCAGATTCACCGGTTCCTGACGTCATCAAGAAATGACATCACTACGCATATACTGTATCAATGAAACATTCAAATAAAGTCGTTTGTGTCAACACCCCTGCTGGAAAAACCAGCATACCAGCAAGACCAGCATATGTTGTGTTTTGGTGCTGGTTTGCTAGTGAACACCAGCTAAACCAGCATCAAACCAGCATCAGCACCAGCTAAACCAGCTCCAAACCAGCATTAGCACCAGCTAAACCAGCATTAGCACCATCATCCCATGCTGGTCATACCAGCATATGTTGTGTTTTGGTGCTGGTATGTTGGTGACCACCAGCTAAACCAGCATAGACCAGCATAATTCCCATGCTGGTCCATGCTGGTTTGATGCTGTTTTTTTCAGCAGGGACATTAAAACATTTTTAAAAAGTTGTTTTTGTGAAGGCATAGCTGATTTATTGCCTTTCATTCACAAGAAGTTAGTAATGTTTGTGGTCACAGTTTCAATCGCGGATCATAAATAATAAATGCCAGATACAACTGACCAGTTTTGACAAGCCTAAAACTTGAATAAGATTCCTAAAAGACACTGATGCAATTGCGGATGTGTAAGTATAAATAATAAATACACTTGTGTTTTAAACTCATTGGTCTTCCTTAAACAACTACAATATGATTTGCCTGCACAATAAATCGTACCAAAACTAAAGCTTTTTTAAAAAACAAGCATCAAGAAACTAATAAAAATCAAATCCTCGGTGATTCACACGCCTCGCCTCGGCAATCATCGACAAACTTCGTTCGGTTCTTTTTGAGTCTGACATGCTATTTCGGCTGTGCGTCCTACTTTGAACAAACTCTTGCCAGTAAATAACATAAATGTTAATCTACAGTAAATTACCGGCAACCCAGCTGCAATACCATTGTAATTTCTACAGAATTTTTTTACAGTGTAGGCATAGATGAATAATAAGAGCTCTGTACATGGTGACATATCGTGAGCCTCAAACGCATTTGTTTCCTCATTTTTATGTAAACCTTGTGCATGCAAAACCTGCTGGAAAACAGGTCAATCTCAACGTAACACTGACTGTGATGTCACAGTCGAGATGTACGCCCCAACATCAAATTACACATTTAATTAATTACAACTTACAACTCAGAAATGTCAAAACAATGAGTTGTTCCTCAAAATCTGTATTTTTGTCTGATACATGCTCAAACATATAAGGTCTGTTTACTAATGTGAGCTACTGGCATGAGCCGCAGAGCAGAGCAATCAGAGCAGAGCTCAATATTATTATTCATGACCCTTCCAAATAGGGCAAAATAGATAGGACAAATCCTAGGGTTGTAAATGGACATGAAAAACATTTCTGGATAATTTTTGCACTTAATAAAGTTACATACCTTCTATGTTAATATCAAAGAACAATTTAACATATTATTTCAATGCATTCTTTGGCACCTTTAACAGGCTACATTGGGATTTTAAGATATACTGTAAATATATACTGTAAAGTCATGCATATTTTAAACTTTGATCAATGTACTGCCCAGATGAAAAATAATCACATTTTTTACTATTTTCGTCAAATCCAAGTTGAGTGCATTCAATTATGTATTAACTTCAACATAACATCTATTTGACTACACTTCAAGTGTAAATAATATACTAAAATTAAGATTTTAATGAGGAACTTTTTTTAAACTTCAAGTGCACTAAAATACACTAAAATCAAGATTCATGAGCAATTAAGCACACTTACAGTACAATTGCATTGTTTCGGCATTCTAATGGAAATACACTTAAAAAAGGCATTGCAGCGCAAATTATAGTTGTGTTAAAGTACATTTTGTGCATACAGTAAAAGTATACGTTTAAAAAGTACATATTAAATACTCTTTAAATAAAGCACAACAAGTAGAAGCATACTTGTTTTATACTTCATGTACTTTAATCATATTTCTAATATATTTATCTATATTTTTTTAACCTGTGTGGGGTTTTATTTTTGTATTGTTGGAGACATGTCCTTATCCAGTACACTACATTAATTTGAAGTGGTGTGGTGGAAAAGACTTCCCTTTCTGACTGTCCCCTTACATTTTAACATTTTCATCTAGATGACACAACCTAGGTAACAGATCCCAGCCCAAATTAGCACAAGATGTGCCAGATGAACTCTGCAAACACATTCAGTCTCGACCGCTAAGCCCTCACACGGAAACACGTAAACATGCAGTAGGAAAGTTGAGGGATGGCAGGGCAGAAAGGGAGGAGGGAGATGTTGCAGATTGTGTGATGATGAAAAGCTCTGTGCCAAATTCTCATTTGCTGGAAATCTCCCGTTATCATATGTGCTCAGGCTGCACCTCCCTCTCCGTCTTAGACGCCGTGTGTATTATTGATTGATGCGGTGTGTAGCGGGGCTTTGCTTGCTCCTTGGGCTCTTGAGAGTGTATGTACATCCAGACGAACACTCAATCAACAGCTCAAAGCACAGATGGATGCTGTGTTACACGATTCCCTCTCCCTCTCTCTGCTTTATCTTTTCTTTTTGGGAAGGAAATTGCTTCATAAATTATATATGCAATTCTTGTTTTCCAACTTTGACTGATTGTTTTTACAGTAGGGCAGTTTTAAAAAAAATCAAAACACGGTGAGCTGCATTCTACATACTGTATGCAGCATTACACTCGTCATGAAGCCTTTTTAGCGACTGATTTGGAATGCTGGGCTTTGGCAGCAACTTGAAGAGCACACAAACATGTGTTCGATTTGGGAGCCTGTATTCGGTCCCGGACCTCCTATAAGCATTGAGGGACCCTCAATGAATATTAAAGGGATAGTTTGACCAAAAATTATATTAAAACCATGATTTACTCACCCCCAAGCCGTCTGAGATGCATATGTCCATCATTTTTCAGACGGACACATTTTCAGTTATTTTAGAAAATGTCTTACATGTTTCAGTTAATCAAATGTAAAGTTACAGGGTCCACTCCTTCACGTCCAAAAAATGTGCATCCATCCTTCACAAAATAAATCTAAACGATGATAAACACGATGATAAACAAAGGCCTTCTGAGGGTAATCCGCTCTGTTTTGTTGTAGAAATAACCATATTTAAAACTTTATAAACTAAAATAACTACCTTCCGGTAATGCCCCCAACTCGGACGGCTTCGGGGTGAGTAAATCATGGGTTTAATAAAGCAGTGGGCCCCAAGAAGCAGTGGGTTACCATTGCATTTTATAACAGCTAAGGGGCATTGTTAGGCACGACGCAAAGTGGAGTGCCTAAAACCTCCTTAGCTGTTATAAAATGCACTTTAACCCCACTGCTTTGCGGGGTTTATTGCTTTTATAAAACGGTTACTTCATATGCATAACATTAGCAGGATTTCATAAAATAAAACACAAATAAGTTGTAATTATATTAGTGCAAATATTACTCTTCCACCAAACAAAGTTCCTCAGAATCAAGTGTGGCTGCAACAGAGCGCAGTTCCCAACCAACACAGATGCAGCAAAGACACAATGAAAATATGATTAAAGACTGTACTAGTGTTTATTTTTATAAATCAACATTCATCTTAAATATACACTAACATTTATATTGTGCAACTGTTAACGTGATAATCAAATATGCGTGAAAGCATGCTTAACTTTAACTCTTTCCCCGTCAGCGTTTTTTTTTTAAGTTGCCACCCAGCTTTAGTTTAATGGCTTCCAGAAAATTATCTTCTTTAAATAAACATAAAATATCAAATGAAAGAAAAAAAACCTGTTTCATCCTACCTTCATTTGTTCTCTTATCACCTCTCAAATTTTCAGCTAAAAGCGGAGATAATAATTTTTTTTTGAAGAACTTTTGTAAGAGATCAGATTCAGAGCCATGAACAGTACTACACGGGGTTTCCAGTGTAGAGTGAATGGGTCAGTGTTTAAGTTGGGTAAGATCGCCATCTAGTGGATAATGGCGGACCTATGAATTTAAGGTAGAAACTACTCAGAGCACGTTTTCTCTTTATTGCCGAGATGACTCAAAAATATTTATTGACATTTATCCGGATATCGCCATTAATTGTGCAATTTTATAAAAATTAAAAATATGATTAAAGACTCTGGTATTTATTTTCATAAATCAGTACGCAGCAACAGTGGCGCAGTGATACTTATGTAATGCGGTCTGAACCGTGGGGTTACCGAGGTATTTTATCACGGCTTAGAACGTGTTTCAACCAATCAGAATAAAGAACGAGAACGGGCCGCTTTATAATATAATTTTTGGCAAACTATCCCTTTAAATATAAATTAGGGTGGGGTCCCCTGATTTTTATTCAAATATTGCAATTTAAAATTCTTATGCTGCCCTGCCACAAAGTGATACTGTCCATAATTTTCCCAATTTCGCAAAAAAATTATCATAAAACAAATAAAAAAATTCTTATCAAACTGTTATTTCACACTAATTTAAGGGGTAAAAAATTGGTTAGGGTTTGAGTTTCTTTGATTTAAATGTTGATCCAGGACCAACAAAAAATGTTGATCCAGGATCACATCTTACTGTGTGAAATCACGGCGACCCTAATGGGGGGCTTAGCTAGGGGATCCCTATAATCTTTGACATAATTCGAACACTGCAGACAAGGTTGCTTTGAATAAATAATAATTTTAAAAAATCAACTTTTCCCTGTCCTTCCACCATGTTGAATTAGTTTTTACTTTTACAGGTTTTTTACAGTGCATTCTAGGATGCCTTTTTTGTACCACAATTACGTTACCTCCTTTTAAAAACAGACTTTTCATGAGTGTATCCATGTTGCTTTAAAATGCTGTACTGTTGGCAGTTCAAGAGGTTTTGGAACAGATAAGCTGTGATGTTTGCACATAACAAAATAATGCAGCGATTCGTGCCATTTCATACAGCAGCAGTAAACTGCATACTCCCGTGATTGATGACAACCATCAATTGCGATGGGCTTGTTTTTTTATCACGCTGGTGCAAAATGACCAGGGACAGACAGAGGCAGAAGAAGCGCTTCAGTGGCTAATGAGAGGCATTATTCAAACTCCTGCTCTGGTGTCAACATTGCATGTCCTGCGTTTCGCTGCCTCTGCTCAAGTACCCAGCGACTGTGACAATATAAGTTATTCCTTGGTTAATTTTTACCCTTGGAGAAAACCTAAATGTGCGTTAAAATGTATGCACCTACAAGTATTAAGTCTTGATATCAATTGCATCAGTCCTGTATCAGTTTGTCTGTTTTTTAAATTGATAGTAATGGGACTTTTGCTAACACAGGTAAGTCTGTTGTGGAAACCACTGTCAATCTTGACATATTTGGGCTTTGCATTCAGACGGCCTCAGTCAAAAGGCATTGGCGCAGGCTATGTATGTGTTTCTGGACCATCAGACCAGAACAGCTTGAGGTAATAGCAACATGTTTTTGTTTCAACTTTTTGACGGAGTCTCCCGTCTGTATGTTTATCACTGAGGGATGATGAACCTGGGGCAGCTCTGGAAAGAGACCACCAGACATGACAGGAGAGGAGGGGAGAGATTCGAGGAGATCAGACTGGAGCAGTGAGAGGTGCCTGTGGTGTTGGAGGGAGCTCATCAGACAAGCCCTTCTCCATCTGTCACAAATCATTTCTGCTCTGAAAGTAAGGAAAGGCAAAATGTCAAAATATTTGAATACATTCAACAGAAGCGTGTCACGCTCGTAGAGGGAGAGACTTGGCGGCAGTGATGTGGAAAGGGAGACACTTGTGCTTCCCATTTGGCATTTAAAGCAATGAAGGAAGCAGATAATGAAAAGCAAGAATCCAAGTAGGCTATCATTAATTCTGGTGGTTTACATAGTAGAGTCCTTAATTCTTACAGTATTGCATGACAAGTAAAAAACGATATATTCTGCTATTTCTTTGTAATATTTAATGTTTGGTAAACAAACAACAAAATTTTGTTTAAGGTTTTTGTCATAAATTCCACTGAGGTGTGAGAACTGCAATTTTCTGGTATTCCTAAAGACCTTGATTAGCTTGCAAAAGTGGATTTCGAGGGCCAGATCTGAGACCTCTGCTATAGGTGTTGTCTTCTGATTATTCAGTGTATATAATAGGCATGTTCAACTTCATGCAGCACCGCAAGAACCAACAGGCGGATGACGTCAAAGTGCCGGAAGAGCTAGTCGAAATTAAACTTCTCCATATGGTTTCTTAAATCGCTCTTGCCGTACTTTGCCATCACCCGCCTGTCGGTTCTTTGGGTGCCTGTGAAGTCAAACATGCCTTTTACAAACACTGACTACTCAAGGGTAACTCACTAGTGATGTTAGGTTAAATCGTTCTTTTGAGACGGTTCTCAGGAAGTAACCATTCGAGCCGGTTCACAAATCGAACTGAATTGACCTTTAGTTTCGAGCATAGGGTCCGGGTCGATGACGCACAGCCGAAATAGCACGTAGGACTCAAAAAGAACCGAATGAGCCGGTTCAACCCTTTTCCCACTTTCGAAGTTTGTCTATGATTGCAGAGGCGAGGATTGCTGACGACTCTGAGTTGCTGACACTGCGTGTGTATCACTGAGGATTTGAACAAACCTGATGCGCAAAGTTTCTTGTTTTATTAGTCTCTTGGATATGCTTGTTTTATTAAAAACCTTTAGTACAATTTATTGTACATGCAAATCATATTTTAGTTGTTTAAGGAAAACCAATGAGTTTAAAAGACAAGTTTATTATTCTTTATACTTACGATACATCAGTGTGTCTAATGTGTGCTGTAGGTGCCAAACTTTTAGGAATCTTAAAGGAATAGTCCATTTTCTTAAAAGAAAAATCCAGATAATTTACTCACCACCATGTCATTCAAAATGTTGATGTCTTTCTTTGTTCAGTCGAGAAGAAATTATGTTTTTAAGGAAAACATTGTAGAATTTTTCTCATTTTAATGGACTTTAATAGAGCCCAACATTTAATACTTAACTCAACACTTAACAGTTTTTTTCAACGGAGTTTCAAAAGACTATAAACGATCCCAAACGAGGCATAAGGGTCTTATCTAGCGAAACGATTGTCATTTTTGACAAGAAAAATAAAAAAATATGCTCTTTTAAACCACAACTTTTCGTCTAGATCCGGTCGTGATGCGTCAGCGCGACCCCACGCAATATGTCATGACGTCAAGAGGTCACAGAGGACGAACGCAAAACTCCGCCCCAGTGTTTACAAGTGTGTTGAAAGAGGACTGTTCCTACGTTGTTGTATGTCAACTGATACTAATTAATGTCTTTGTGTCAGTTTATTGTTTACAATGGTCCGCAAATTTGCGTTTTATATATGTAACACGTGACCTCCCTACGTCACTACGCATTTACGTTAGGTCACGGGTCACGCTGGACAGGACCTAGACGAAAAGTTGTGGTTTAAAAGAGCATTTTTTTTTGTCAAAAATGACAATCGTTCCGCTAGATAAGACCCTTATGCCTCGTTTGAGATTGTTTAGAGTCCTTTGAAACTCCGTTGAAAAAAACTGTTAAGTGTTGAGTTAAGTATTAAATGTTGGGCTCTATTAATGTCCATTAAAATGAGAAAAATCCTGCAATGTTTTCCTCAAAAAACATAATTTCTTCTCAACTGAACAAAGAAAGACATCAACATTTTGGATGACATGGTGGTGAGTAAATTATCTGGATTTTTCTTTTAAGAAAATGGAATATTCCTTTTAGTTGTAGGCTAGTCAAAACTGGTCAATTGTAGCCTATCTGGAATTTACGATCCACGATTGAAACTGTGGCCACAAACAAACTTGTGAATGAAAGGCAGTAAATCAGCTATGCCTTCACAAAAACAACTTTTTATTTGAATGTTTTAATGTGTTGACACAAACTACTTTATTTGAATGTTTCATTTATACAAGTAGTTAGAAAATAAATGCGTAGTGATGTCATTTCTTGATGACGTCAGGAACCGGTGAATCGGCTTTTTGAACCAATTCAATGAGGCGAACTGTCCGAAAGAGCCGGTTCACGGAAATGAATCAGACTTTGCATCACTATAGCTCACCTGGAGACAGTTAGGGCGAGGTAACAAAGACTACAAAGTCCGTGGACATGAATTACAAAATGACAAAACAATTAAAAAATAAAAGAAATGAACATGAAAAGACACAGATTTGTTGCTAATACTGTTACCGTTGTTATTTGTTTGCCTAGTTTCATTGTTTCACAGATTTTTTGCAATTGTTGCTCTTTGACAGAGTTGAATTTGTATTTTAAAGTTGCAGTGTGTACATTTTAGCGGCATCTAGTGGTGAGGTTGTAAATTGCAACCAATGGCTCAGTTCACTGCCCTTGCTTTTGAAACGCATAAAGAAGCTACGGTAGCCGCCACCGGACAAACATGTCATCGTCGGAGACAACTTAGTAAAAAAAGTTTGTCCGTTAAGGGATCTGTAGAAACATGGCGGCACAAAATGGCGACTTCCATGTAAGGGGACCCTCTGTGTATGTAGATAAAAACGTCTCATTCTAATAAAAAACAACGGTTCATTATGAAAGGTCTTTACACCCCTGACAATATGGTTTTGTATATTATTTAGCATTTTTGTCAAGAGATTCTTTTAAAAATTACACACTGCACCTTTAAAGAGGTTATTATAATTATTATTATAAGTTTTTACTCAAGAGTGAATTCTAAATATGCCAGAATTGCCATAGAAAGAGGAAGACAGAGACAGCGTGACGTGTTAAGGACACAAGGATGAGATCTCTATACCTTTGAGGAATGGTGAGATAAGGGCTCTCAGAAAAAGCCATGCGTGCTGAGACTTCACAGTCAAACAGGTATTCAGAATAGAAAACCTACACTGTAAAAAAAATTCCGTGGAAATGGCAGCTGGGTTGCCGGTAACTTGCCGTGGATTTAAATTTGTTATTTACTGGAAACATTTTGTTCAAAGTTAAATGAACATTAAACATTTACAGAGTAAAACTAAAAAACAGCATCAAGCAAAACATTCTGGGAAACAAAATCTAAAGCAAAAAACAGAAAACGGAAAAAGGTTGATGATGATTTCTGGTTCCCAGAATGCTTTGCATGAGGCTGTTATTGTATTTTGCATTGTATTTCATAGGCAGCATGTTTAATTTATGGTTTGTGGTTGTAACCTATTAGTTATGTACAAACTACAAAGTTCCATGTTAAAATAAAGCATTGAATGACTGACGGGAATACCGTGTTCAATCTCTTCAAACACACTTTTAATACACAATCTCTTTATTGTTTTTCAAGCAACAGTAACGGGGCGAAATTGTTCCTGTAGCTTAGCTGGTAAAGTATTGTGTTAGCAAAACATTGCAAACAGTCACAGGTTTAATCCACAGGGAATACGTGTTGATAAAAAGTATACATTTTTAAACACTGTAAGTTGCTTTGGATCAAAGCATCTGCTGAACGCACAAAAATTCTGGTACTCATAGCTGAAATTATGTATTAGATCAGCTAGCTTGTGCAAGTTTATGCCACTGAAAGATCATTTGTCTTGTCTTTGGGCCACTAAACACTGTGATTATTATTTTTCTCTAATCAGAATCACAGAGAAATAAAACAATGTTTGTCTGTTTATAATTCTCCTAGGCAGAGTCTGAAATTTGCATGTATTTGATGGGGGAAAAAATCTCTTATCCAGGGGAAAGATCAAGGTTATGACTTCCTCAAAGCAGAGTTCCTGAATCCAATTAAGCTCTGTGCAGTGAAGTTCAGCTGGAGGACACAAGACTGCAACAATGGGAGAATGGTATGGCAGCCATCGCCTCTATCTCCCTGCATTTCCACCCATGCTAATTATATTTGCAGATTCTGTCATTTGGACAAAAGGTGAATAACTTTGGTAATCATCATGAAACATTTAAGTCACTTCCTGGCCGGTGCACACAATTGACCTTTCAAAATGAAGTCGATTAAAATATGTGGCGTAATCAAATATCATTTCAATAGACGGGATAAACATGAACATGTTTACAGGTACAATTAAAGTAGGTATGATCTTTAAGAAAAATTTAAAATATTTATTTAACACATTTGTATATGAATTATAAGCATTCGCAGACAACACAATCTGCGTTGATCATTTAAAAAAATGATTTTTATGCATTTAGATTTAGTTATGTTTTTGGCATGTCTGCCAACTCATGCCATGAAAGTAAAACACGCAGCCAGTTTGTTATAATCTGTCTGAGTCTGACATTGTCTCATTAAGGGAACTGTTTCAAATTGCCCCCTTTCGCCTTCAGAACGGCTTTAATTCTACGTGGCATTGATTCAACAAGGTGCTGAAAGCATTCTTTAGAAATGTTGGCCCATATTGATAGGATAGCATCTTGCAGTTGATGGAGATTTGTAGGATGCACATCCAGAGGACACGAAGCTCCCGTTCCACCACATCCCAAAGATGCTCTATTGGGTTGAGATCTGGTGACTGTGGGGGCCATTATAGTACAGTGAACTCATTGTCATGTTCAAGAAACCAATTTGAAATGATTCGAGCTTTGTGATATGGTGCATTATCCTGCTGGAAGTAGCCATCAGAGGATGGGTACATGGTGGTCATAAAGGGATGGACATGGTCAGAAACAATGCTCAGGTAAGCCACGGCATTTAAATGATGCCCAATTGGCACTAAGGGGCCTAAAGTGTGCCAAGAAAACATCCCCCACACCATTACACCACCAGCCTGCACAGTCGTAACAAGACATGACAGTGGGGCTTCCGGCCTTAGTCAAATGGGTTGGCACGTATGGTCGGGTTGCGATTTTGGCGCTTTCTTGTGTCTTGTGAATAGTATGCCATACAGACCCGTTTGCCACTGAACCTGCATTAACGACGACAGTGGGGCCTCCAGCCTTAGTCAAACGGGTTGACACGTATGGTCAGGTTGCGATGTTGGCGTTTTCTCGTGATCTTGTAAATAGTATGCAATATAGACCCGTTTGCCACTGAACCTGCATTAACGACGACAGTGTGGTTACAGGCCTTAGTCAAACGGGTCGACAGGTTTCATTTTCTCTTAAAAATCGGAAGGTGACCCTTAGTTACCATATATACCGTCGCAGTGGGCCCCCAATTTGCAAAATCCTCAACTGTGGATAATACAATTATGCCGCAATAGTTAGTCTGTCTGAAACTAAGCTGATTAAACCACATCACTGTGTGACACTTGCATTACATGTGAACGGCCCCTACGCTAATATGATTTTGTTTTTCTCTCCCTGTCTCGTCCCTGAGTCCCATTGACCCTGAGGACAATGGGACAAACAGACCCAGTTCCGGTAGATGTGAAAGTCGGCCCACCTCTGATCTACTGGTCGTCCTTCAATGTGATGCCCAGCTGATGCCTGACCAACGACCACCGGCAGGACCCGCTTAATATCCGCTTAATCTCTGCTTAATCTCCGCTTAAGCTCCTTATCCGTTTATATGTGTGTATATACATGTATATCTCCCAAGGGTTTTTCCCTCCTAGGACTTTTTATTTTTATTTCCTCGGCTAAACAACCCGGGGTTTTTGTTTTTTTTTCTCCTAGGGGGTTTTTTACCCCGGGGAGGTAGCCTGCTTGGGCTTATCTTAGCTTCTTCTTCTAGACGTTACATTAGTAATACGCTCGCTCATAATGTCGCGTCATAGCCGCAGCAAATTTGACTGCTTATGCTATTGTGTATTATGTTATGCTATCTGTCGTTTTTCTGTGCTTTTACTGCTTCTATTAATGTAAAGCTGCTTTAAAACAATTGAGTATTGTGAAAAGCGCTATATAAATAAAATTGAATTGAATTGAATTGATGGATCCATGTTCTCATTCTGTTTACGCCAGAAATTGAGACTCATCAGACAGGTCAACATTTTTCCAGTCTTCAACTGTGTAATTTTGGTTAGCTCATGCAAATTGTAGCTTCTTTTTCCTATTTGTAGTGGAGATGAGTGGTACCCGGTGGGGTCTTCTGCTGTTGTAGACCATCCGCCTCAAGGTTGTGCGTGTTGTGGCTTCACAAATGCTTTGCTGCATACCTCAGTTGTAACGAGTGGTTATGCTCTTCTATCAGCTTGAATCAGTCGGCCCATTCTCCTCTGACCTTGAGCATCAACAATGCATTTTGCCCACAGGACTGCCGCATACTGGATGTTTTTCCCTATTCACACCATTCTTTGTAAACCCTAGAAATGGTTGTGCGTGAAAACTGAGCAGATTGTGAAATACTCAGACCGGCCCGTCTGGCACCAACAACCATGCCACGCTCAACATTGCTTAAATCACCTTTCTTTCCCATTCTGACATTCAGTTTGGAGTTCAGGAAATTGTCTTTTCCAGGACCACATCCCTAAATGCATTGAAGCAACTGCCATGTGATTGGTTGATTAGATAACTGTATTAATGAGAAATTTTACAGGTGATCTTAATAATCCTTTAGGTGAGTGTATATGAGTCTTTATGGCTGTTAAAAAATTAGGAATATTTAACAATTTGTAGTATTTCTAGATCACTGGAAAAAAGCTAATTTGGGAATGACCACAATAACTCATTTGTTGTGATGGTCGGATTACTTGCTTCCAGTCAAGCATGCACAAAGCTCTGGAACATTCTCAAATCATGCTGGGATAACATGGTCATCAGGTTTTGAACAAACTTGCAGAGTCCATGCCAGCTTAGCCATGCTGACATGCAAGCAATTTGGGGGGGGGTTAAATACAAGAATCTGAATTCAGAATCAAAAACTTTTATTTGAAATTGTCATGTTGATAATGTATCGTGACAAAAAAGTAGCCTCAGACTTTTGAATTATGCTGTATGCCCTTGAATGCAATGTTATCTGGGCTTTGTTTGTCACAAAAACAAAACAGGTGTGTATCACTTTAGAGGAGAAGGGATCAAAAACAGAAAGTGTTTAAAATGAATAATTTATATGTGCTCTTGTGTTCTGAGGTTAAAATGTTCGTATTCGTATACGTGCGATGGGAAGCCTTTGACGGTCTTTGCGCTACGTTGAGTCATACCCAGTTTTAAGGCCCTGGATTTACAAAAGCTCTTTATTTCAAGTGCCTTGCTGTCCATTGTTGGCGATCAAAGCCATTCTAATTCACATAATGTTGTTATAGCCACAGGTTCCTCCCACTACGTTGGCTCCTGTTCAAAAGACTATCATGGCACCGAGAGAGGGAGTAACTGCTTTAGATTTGTATGTGAAGTGCCATTCACTTGCGCTGCTGCCGAGCGATTTGCCATGGTGATAGGACTGCATTTGAGAACACCTGGCAAGGTGGCAAATGTATTCTAATCTATGTGAATTGTAATGCTCTCACCTGGGGCCACTGAACTGTAGTGTGTTTCTGCGTATCTGTGTGTGTGTGTGTGCAAACACAAAATGTGTATAGAAAATCATCAGACTTCATTACACAAACCTGAGGGGGTGAATTGTAGTGGAGAAGGTGTAAAAGCATAGGGAATGGTCATTAAACATATTAAACCAATTTTGCTTTTTGTAAGTAATAGAAACCATTATAATAGTAATAGAAAGGTAGGATGCTAATGGATTGACTTCCTGACTAAAATTTTTTTGGGAACCCAAAGTTGTTTAAATGTTTGAATGTTGCCAGAATTTGGAAGGGGGCTTGAGTCCTCATGTGAATATTATTAGAATTTATTATTAGCAACTTTTGGTGACTTTATCTCTTAGAAGTAAAATCATTATTACAGTTAACGAGATGATCCGAAGACAAATTGTTTACACTAAGTTATTAAAGGTTTGTATACTCAAGTGCTAAGAGCAATTCATGTTGCTCCCATGGACATACTATTAAAACCAATTTAGTAACACTACAATAAGGCTGTATTAGTTTACATGAATTAACAATAAGCAATATAATTTTCAGCATTTATTGATCTTTGTTATTGCTAGTTAATACCAGTACAGTAGTTCATGTCAGTTAATTGTGCATTCTGTTATAAGTTCCAAATTTGTGATTTTAAAATGTTAAAAAGCATTATTTATTAGAGAGCCCCTTTTTCACAATTTTACATTTCCTTTGGTGTGTATTAGTACATGTTAACAATATGCAAAAGGTACCATCCCTGTATCATGAAATTATGTACCTATAGTCACGTAATTTTGTGAGTGTTTTCCGTGACACTGACACGTTTTTTCCGCCTGTTTGTGTGAACATGTCACGTATTTCTGATTACATGTCACTGTCACGTATTTGTTACTCAACTGTTTTGTCCTATTTTCAAACCATTGATGCTTCGGTTTAGGGTTAGATTTGGTGTTTGCATTATAGGATGTCACTTTAAGTGTTGGTTTATACCTTTTTCCATAATTTATTTTTTATATTTTATGATTTTTAAACCATTGTCGCCTGGCATTAGTGTTAGAGTTGGGTTTGGGTAAGGATGTCATTTTATGTAAATCTAACGCTAAACCGAAGCGACAATGGTAAGAAAAGAAGACAAAACAGTTGAGTAACAAATACGTAACAGTGACACGTAAACAGAAATACGTGGCATGTTCACACAAAAAGGCGGAAAAACGTGTCAGTGTCACGGAAAACACTCACAAAATTACGTGACTAGGTACGTGATGATGGGTTGAAGGTACATACCCCAAAGTAAACTATGATGGAAGTTATTGTCTCCAACGTAAATCTATTTTCTTGGACTTAAACAAACGCATGGATTGTAAGCAACGGTTTGCTTCCTGTGATTGGTGATATAGACAAGACCGACATTATCATAATTCCTCCCACTTTGTCTCACAGCCTGTAAGTTAACTCCTGTTAGCAACCGCATCTTTCAAACATGGTGAGAAGCGTCACATTTCCGGCTAACATCAAAGGTATTCAGACCAATCACAACGTACAGATTAGCTGGCCAATCAGGGACATAGCGCTTTTCAAATCTGTGCGTTTTAGGAAGAGAGTGAAATCTAGAGCTAGAATATGTACGGTATGTGGACAATAATGTGTTTTTTAATCACGTGATCACATTGTATTACAGCAAATACACAAAATAACATTGTTTTTTAAAAAGGTGCTCTTTAAATAAAAAATAAAATTTAAAATAACTATTGTTTTTTGGTAAATGTTATTTGCAGGAAAATTGTAGCCTTAAAATTCTGCTTGAATCAAAATAAAACATTAAATTAACATAGTGCTAAATCCGAAGTTTAACTCTGTATGTGAGAGCTGAGTTTGCTTTCTTTGTTTTTTGTCTAAGCATGGGCCAAGTGGCTCGACATCGAGGAGATAACGTCAAAGCAAGTTTTATTTATGACATCTGATGGAAGGATAGCAGTATTTTTGTTGATGCTGTTGTCTTGTTCCACTGTGGCTGTAAAAAGAGGGATTAAATGGACTGAGGTTTGTTTCTGGTTTTCCCTCGAGTATCCTCAAACTCTCCCATCTTCCCCCTCCCTTGTCGCCTTTTCTTCAAGGAATATGGCCAGATTCATTATTTAGCCCTGCTCTTTTGACAGCTGGGTCGGAGGGAGAATAGGACTCGGTGTGTGTGTGTGTGTGTGCGCGTGTGTGTGTTTGTGTGTGTTTGCACGTGTGCGTGGAACAGCAGGCTGGAACTGAGTCCTGACAGAAGACAGGATGCCTGTCTGTGATGCCTGCAGGAGCTGACAGCTGATCACACTGTCAGTCAAGGGAGCTGTCCATGCTGGAGGCCAACAGACTCAACACCATCAACCTTCTCTTTGTCGTTGAGGCTGTTCCTTCTGTCAGTCCTTCCATAACCCTCTCTTTAGGTTTTTTTCTATCTAAATGATCCACTGCTTCTCACGCACCTTTATCCCCATCACATTCATTCACCTTTTTCTCCCTTCAGACCAACACCTCCCTTTGGAAATTAGGATCTGCTTAATTCATTTATTCCTGTTGCTTTTTTTATATGAAGCATTATATAATGGACACACTGAAATTGTTAAGCTTTTAAACACATGATTGCTTAAAATATGGACAAACCCAACCCCTGGATTAAATTAACCTGGAAAATCTGACTCAACCATAGGTTTGTCCATATTATACCCAAGTATGGGTTGAAACAACCCAACATAGGTTCATGTAAACCAACTGATTGGGTTTGGCCATATTTTACCTAAATAAAGTTATTCTATAATGAAATTGATTGTAAAGTGTTACCATTAAAATATAGACCTGAAAAGGGGAGTCATTGGGTCTGTAAAGGTTAAAAAATTTCATATCTTAATATTTTTATATTTGATTACTTCCTGATTACTTTTTTGTAAGATAGACATTCCAAAATTTTAGGTAAGCCTTAAATTAATATGGCAGCTATAAAAAAACAATTGCCATAGTTGAAGACCACAGCATTTGGAGAGAAACCTGTATTCAAATTCACTTGTCTTCTTTATCCTCCATACAGCTTCACTCCTAATGAGAATTTGGGCCGCGATCGCTCAGTGAAGCCTCCATAGAGATTCAGGGCTCTTTGTGGTGACAATGGGGCTTCAATTCACCCACGAGACAAACTGACTGGACAAGTCATTCATCGATGCAAATGCCAGCCAAGATGTGGTCATATGCATCTGTTTCCCTCTGCGAGCCCATGGGCTGCTCATGATGGACAGCCAGCGGCTCGTATTCTTTGGAGCCGAGCCTGTACCGTGCCTTCTATTCACTAGAGAGGCCAGCAGGACAGACCATGAGGGAACACGGCCATTTACGATGAAATAAATGTCACAATCGCCACATTCTCAGTCAATTCTAATAGACAAATGTGTTATTCAGAACATCAAAACAACGTCTTTCTTCCTAGACAACAAAGGGTTCGTGCTTTTCAGTGAGTTTTTACATGATTGAAAGGGTGAGCAGCGTCAGAGAGAAAGTGAAAAACTGATTGTTGTTACAATAACAGATAGCATATTTAGTCTTTACAGACATGCTGGCACAACTCTTAAAATGCACATTAATAAACTTTAAAGTGAGAACATTTTGTAAAGTCTTAAATTATGTATTGTTCATTACACCATTTCCACAAATTATGAAAGTGTGAACAAGCAGCTAATATGTCTACTTGGGGCGGTCTCCCAGACAGGGATTATCCTAGTCCCAGACTAAAATGCATGTTTAAGCTTCCTCAATTTAAAAACACCTTATATACATCAAGGCCATTGTTTGTTCTAGGATGTACACCAAGAATTGTTATTTCTAAGATTTGTTTGTAAAAACTATTTAAATGTCCTAATAACAAAGGTCTATTCTTAGATTAATTTAAACCCTGTGGTTCTTGTGGCGCCAAATAAAGTCAAACTCACCTTATAACATTGTCTATTGCTGTCAGTACTCAGTAGTGATTGGTGGACTAGTCTAGCACACATGGATTTAACGTTTATGGAAGCCCCCCTCCAAGCCTGAGGCCCTAGGCATTTGCCTACTCTGCCTATAGGTAGCGCTGGCCGTTACCATGTTTGAAAGATTCGGTCACAAAGCAATGCTGACAGGGGTTAACTTACAGGGTGAGTCCGAAGCGGGAGGAATTATGATAATGTCGGTCTTGTCTACGTCAACAGGCCCAGAAAGTAAACTGTTGCAGTCCAAGAAAAGAGATTTACTTTGGAAACGATAACTTGCATCATTGTATACTTTGGGTTCCAGTATGTACCTTTTGCATATTGTTAACATGTACTAATACACACTTACACACCAAAGGAAATGTAAAAACTTGAATCGGACCATATGAGCTCTTTAAAACAAACCAATGGCACTGACATGTTTTATTGTATTTAACTTTATTATTGTAGTATTTTACTTACTATTGTATTCTACTGTGGGCCTATACACTGTGAAATACAGAGGTGTAACATTTAGGACCGAAGTGAAAATTACTAGACCTCTTTTTATATATTTTTGTTCTTGGAAAGTTTTTTTTTTCAGATTCTGAAAACTATTGTGACTGATCGTATGTTAATCTTTTGAAATTTGTAAAAATAGCCTATTTTTTATTCCAGTCATTATGAACTTATTAGCTTAGCTGTTTTTTATTAAGCATGTTCATGTGCTTGCTTTTATGGATAGCAATACAGACCATCAACATCATCCCTATTTTGCTATAGTTTCTATATATTCTATTGAAATGCAACATATTGTGAACCTATTAATTAATTGGTTCACAATATGTTGCATTTCAATAGAATCTTCCTGATTAAATTTAAATGAAATAAATATTAATAAAATCAAAAAGTAAAAATATAATTAAAACAAAATTCTTATGTCACAAAAAATTATTATGTAGCACATCATTGTATAATAATAAGAGAATAATGTATTATGTATTAAGAATGAAATCTAAACGAATAACTGTGAAACGTTAAAAAATTAGCAAATATGAAAAAATGTACGCATTTACCAAGATTTCCTAAAACAGAATACATTATCCAATCTTACTGGATATAGAAAAATCAGTTTAAAAACATTTTTAATTTAACGTCTCATTTTTTTCCGACTGAGTGGCCTTGATTTTGTAATTTCTGGCTTTTCCTGCTCTAGACAAGTTTATAATATCTTTATCCCGAATAGGCAATAATAGCTGTTAAGAAATAGTTCACCCAAAAATTGTGTCATCATTTACTGTCATTACAACTGTCATGTTGTTATAAACCTGTAGAAATTTCTTTGTTCTGATGAACACAAAGGAAGATATTTTGAGAAACCAAACCCAATGGACCCAATTTACTTCCATAGTATTCTTTTTCCTAATATGGAAGTGAATGGTGTCCACAAATTGTTTGGTTACAAACATTTCTCAAAATATCTTCTTTTGTGTTCATCATAACAAAAAAAAATGTATGCGGGTTTGTAACAACATGAGAGTGAGAAAATGATAACAGATTTTTTTTTTTTGGATGAACTATCCCTTTAACAACTAAATATCACACCATGTAAATCTATGCAATCTAATTTATTATTGTGAGAATGTGTAATATACATTTATTTAAAGTTTATTTTAAATTAATCAAACCAAAAATTATTCAGGGTAAAAAAATTGAAAACACAGTTAACATGCGTGAAAACGTCTCGGAAAATAAATATAACAGGCTTTCTGGCATTTAAACTTCACTTCCCACAATGCATTGCGCCGAGGTGAAGCGGATGTTTTTATTCCGCGTGAGTTGTAAAGAATGTACGAGTGAATACAGCAGAAGTAAGATATGGACCGACAGCAGCAACATTCAGATCAACGATCATATCATTTGTAAGTTGTCTTTGTTTATAAGGAAGTCAGTCTTTGTGCTGTGGCATGACAGCCTGCGTTTTTTATTTAGCCGATTCACAAACCTAATGAACTCTGTAGCTCAGTTTGCTAACCGTTTGTCATTTCTGTTGAGATTACCATTTAAACATATTCACTGGTCACACATGAACAAAATTAAGCGACAGCTTTGGTATGTTTGCTATGTTCAGCTGGTTAAGCGCTTTGCCTTAACTATTTGCTGTGATGTTGAATGGTTCTGTAAAATATATGCGGTAATCGCAAATTATCTTCCTTAAAACTGCTTCCACTTTCCAGGCAATAAACTGCATTAAGAAAGGCTGGTGTTAGCCTATGGCATTATATACATTGTTAGGCCTTTACTGGATTAATAATGTACAGATAGATTTACTTGAAATTCATTCATTAAGGAGACTGCAGAACCCTTTCTAGATATAGTTTGTTTCTGTTTCTACAAGCAATTTAGTGTAAATAGGTCATGCATAGTTCATGCAGGTGGAGTTATTACTGTTGACTTATGTTTTATTTTGTGTGTGTTTTTTAAGTAGAACTCTTAAATACTGTGGTTAAACACACACTTTAGACATCATCTGCATAATGCTGTTAAGGTTACACTGAAACGGAGGAAGGCAAGTGTATGAAGGTAAAGGCAACCCTTGTTCCATTAAATATAGAATATTGGACAATTAAAATCGTCAGCCCATTATTTTGTTTTCCTTTGCAAAAGTATAAGTCTAAATAATGTTCAGAGAATTAACCAATTGTATGATTTACTAACTAGGTTTAGTTTTGCTTCAGTCATTATTACAACTCGCAGGATCAATTTTACAATAATGGTTATGACATGTTAATCTATTTTGTCTTTGGCTAGATCTGCACAATATCTTCTACAACTCTCTGGATAAATTTTACGCTATCGTTATGACATGTCAATCTATTTTGTCTTTGGCTACATCTGCATACTATCTTATATTCAGATCTAGGCAGGTGGAGCTGGGGGTGGAGGCGGGTGCTCTGATAGTGTGTTGCACCATACTGCTTACAGCATGCAAACCAAACTGTTTAAATGTAAAGGTAGAAGCTTGCATGGTTTTTGGCTAAAAATAACCTGAAAAGCCAGCTGTTTAAGTCACGCTGTTGTGCAAGCCGATTGGCTGGTAGATATTTAGACTAAAGGCAAAGGCTAAAAGTTCATATGGTCATTTTTAATTTTACTGACTGACTTGACTTGCTGATCAACTTTCAGGTTTCTCACAATCTTGTGTGTGTTTGTTTGTGTGTGCGTGTGTCTTCTATAACCCACAGGTCATGCATGTCGCTTGGCCTATAGCCTGTTCTAAATCCTGAACCCAGTTGCGCTACAGCACAGGGAAGGGAAAGTGGGCGTGCTTTCTGACTCGAACCCAGCCCTGCTGCTCCATGTTTCCTATGCTAACCCTTCTGAGCATGTTTTACTATATCTGTCTGCGGCGGCGCTCCAGGAGCGGGACGCGGAGTGAAGCATTGGGCAGTCGGCGGGCCGTGGAGCTGGGCCAGCGTTCGGCACTGCCCGTCACGGTGGAGGTGGAGCAGTATGGCAAGGAGGTCCTGGACTTCAGCTCTCACTACGGCAGTGAGAACAGCATGTCTTACACCATGTGGAACCTAGCGGGTGTGCCTAACGTCTACCCTAGCTCAGGAGACTTTACTCAGACGGCCGTGTTCCGGACTTATGGAGGTTGGTGGGGGCAGTGTACGAGCGCCTCACCTCCTTTCCGCCGTACGCCATCCAATTTCCACAGCCAGGATTTCCTGGAGCTGGCCTTCGAGGAGCCTGTCTATCCCACGGCTGTGGAAGTGCTGGAGACTTACCACCCTGGGGCAGTTGTCAAGATCTTGGCATGCTCACTCAACCCATTCTCCCAAAACCCACCAGCTGATGTTAGGTAATGAGGAGGGCGATGTGGAGTTAAAGTTGTGCATGGTCCAATTTCACGAGTTGTGATCTATGAACTATTACCGTTGTGTCATTGAACTACAAGGTAAAAGTCTTGGGACTCTGCATGCTATTCTGAGTCCCACATTTACGTTAATGCATTTGGCAGACATTTTTCTCCAGAGCGA
The DNA here is from genome assembly GCF_027580225.2 of Misgurnus anguillicaudatus. NCBI lineage: Eukaryota > Metazoa > Chordata > Actinopteri > Cypriniformes > Cobitidae > Misgurnus > Misgurnus anguillicaudatus. Next base: position 26,859,684 of record NC_073346.2, on the reverse strand, counting down.
CTTTGAATCCATTATAAATTATACATTTTATCAGTGTCTATTTTCCTTTGCGATCAAACCCATTTTGTTAATAGCGCAATGCTGTACCAGTTGAGATACAGAAACACCTTCTGCATTCGTTTTCAGCATATTTTTTAATGTAATCATATATTTGCAATCAAATTAAATTGGAGACTCATTGATGCATTGCATCATTTTGTAAAGATGCAAAAACATCTTGGTGTTTGTGCAGGTGGGAGGTCCTGTGGGCCGGTAAGCCCACCAAAGCTCTGACCCCTCAAGCTCGCCAGTTCTCACCCAGCATCAGGCAGATCAGCTTTGCCACCAATCTGCTGCGTCTGGAAGTGAACAGCTCTCTGTTGGACTACTACACCGAGCTGGATGCAGTGATCCTGCGTGGTGTTCGGGAGAGACCCATTTTGGCCCTTTATAAGATCCCGGTCATTGACATCAGTGATCTGAGTGACAGCGATGAGGAGATAAGTGAGGTTGGAGGACTCTGCTGCAGGTCAGGTGGAGAAAACAAGCACAACCTGGGAAACGGCTACTTTGATAGGCTACCTTATGAGGTTAGCAAAGCACTGGAGACTCTTAACTTATTGCTCATAATGTAAGCGTAAGGTAGAACTTTTGGTATTTATAAAACATGAATGTTCACCCCCATAATAAGGTTAAGGTTGTTTAGAGATTGTATGACGGATTTGGGCAGTATAGAGAGAGAGTTTCCAGCTGAGATCTGGTCTAGCTCTTCAAGTCCTGACTTGGTTGGTATGGTTGCAGTAGGCCTTTTGTGGCAATTTTTTAGATAATTAGAGACAATTTTATTGTTATGTAAAAATACCTTTTCAGTTCATAACCCCACATTACCTCCATCCAGCTCTGATCTCCAGTCCAAACCGTTGTCAGTCTCTGTTTTGTGTTTGAAAGATAATACAGGTATTATCTGCAAACTGATATCTAGCTCGACACACAAACTGTTCCCAACACTATGCACACCAAAACAAAATCAAGCAGCGACAGAAGGCTTGAAAGTGTTTTTAGCCAGTACCTCACTTTTTTTTAAATCCCTTTATTTTGATGGGATGTCCACCAGTATTACATCTAGTCATGCAATATATCACCTAATTTTCATACCAATGTTTTTGGTACTGGGCAAGTCAGGTCTAGTTAAGCAAGTCTGAGGCTGCGTCCAAATACCCACATTTGCGGTCTTGGCCACTTGAGAGGAAGTAAGTGCGCAAGTGCGACAAGTCCCATGTCTTAAAACTGGGAATGTGCAGCTTAAAGGATTAGTAAATTTTCTTAAAAAAATCCAGGTAATTTACTCACCACCATGTCATCCAAACTATTGATGTCTTTCATTGTTCAGTCGAGAAGAAATTATGTTTTTTTTAATTAGGATTTTTCTCATTTTAATAGACTTTAATGGACCCCAACACGTAACAGTTTAAAATTGCAGTTTCAAAGGACACTAAACAATCCCAAACAAGGCATAAGGGTCTTATCTAGCAAAACAAGAAAAAAATGCACTTTTAAACTACCCCATCTCGTCTATCTCCGGTCCTGTGACGCGCCTGCGCAACCTCACGTAATTGCGTAATGCCGTGGAAAGGTCACGTGTTACACATATGAAATGCACATTTGCAGACAATTTTGAAAACATAAACTGACTAAAAGACATTAATTAGTATCATTTGGCATACAACAACATCGGAACGATACTCTTTCTCCACACTTGTAAACACTGGGGCGTAGTTTCACATACATCATCCATGACCTTTCGGCGTCATGGCGTTTTGCGTGGGGTCGCGCTGGCGCGTCGCAGTACTGGAGATAGACGAGAGGTTGTAGTTTAAAAGTTCATATTTTTTATATTTCTTGTAAAAAATGACAATCGTTTCGCTTGATAAGACCCTTATGCCTCGTTTCGCATCGTTTTGAGTTCTTTGAAACTCCATTGAAACTGCAATTTTAAACTACATTAAAACTGTTAAGTGTTGGGGTCCATTAAAATGAGAAAAATCCTGGATTTTTTTTTCTCAAAAAACACAATTTCTTCTCGACTGAACAAAGAAAGACATCAACATCCCGGATGACATGGTGGTGATCAAAATATCTGGATTTTTTTGAAAAGAAAATGGACTAATCCTTTAACGCACACTAAACCCACAATATCTTGAATACTGCTTCAGAGCGGTATTCAAGGCTAAGTGTATCCCATCATGCATTATGATCTGGATGTAAATCGTGAGACTTTCGCCTAGACCTCGTGAAATGTCGCAGTAATTTTAAATTGTAAGTCAATAAATGGTTGTTACATATTTTGGTAGTTAATAAAAGTGTAGCACATTTTATTGATTGAAAACAGCATTGTTATGTATTTTGTAAAACATCTGCAACTGCTTTTATCACATAATTAGAAACAAAATTTAATTGTTTTATTTATTCATGGGCTACTGAACAATAAACTTTAAAAAAAGCTGCATGCATTTACAGGTGCAAAGAATTCTGATTCTGAAAGTTTCAGATAAGTGTAGATAATAATCTTTAAGTTCAGCAAATGTTCATTTCAGAGTGTTCATGTGTTTATTTTATTTAGAGAAAAAAGTCAATAAATTAAAAGTAACTAATAAAAGAATAAGTTGTGGTGCAAATCGCTGCCACATGAATTGACATTTTTACACTTGCTAAGTGTGTCCCACTGGATGAATTATTCTACATTCACGCTTGGGGATCTTTATGCCCAATAGAACACCAGGACAAAATACAGAAAATGCGTCATGTACGTAGTCAAGTGCACAGACCGCAAGTGTGGGTATTTAGACGCAGCCTCAGTTTACCAATGTTTCCCAGACAGGGTAAGTCTAGTCCAAGACTAAAATGCTTTTTAAGGGTTAACTAAAAACAGCTTGCAGTGTGCCATTGTTTTATCTCAAGATGCACACCAGTAATGTTTTTTGTTAGATATGTTTGTAAAAACTACTTGAATGTGCTAATATAACTAATGCATAGTCCTGAGTCTAACCGGAAATCTGCCCCAAACAATTGAGTTATTCCTGTATTATGACCAAGATATTGATGACTGTCTATAGATACCTTGTTATTTTTAAACAGTGCAATTTAGGTGTATTTAATTTCTTCACTGTGAATATGTCTGTGTTCCTCTAGCTGATCCAACTGATTGTAAGTCACCTGGCGCTTCCAGACTTGTGCCGATTGGCTCAGAGCTGCAAGCTCTTTCACAAGCACTGCTGTGACCCGCTGCAGTACATTCAGCTGAGCCTGCAGCCGTACTGGGCCCGGCTTACTGATGCCTCCCTGTGCCACCTACAGAGCCGCTGCACACTCCTGCAGAGGTTAAACATGTCCTGGACGGGCAACCGCGGAGCTGTGACGGCCACTGGGTTCTGCAGGTAATGACATTACCAGGTAATGAGTGCGTAATTCAGATCCAGTGACTTCGGATGTAAATATTTGTGTAATGGATGTTCACCTTTCTGGAAGTAAATAAATTTTTTTCCTAGTCAGTTATAAATTAGTCCAAATTGCAGCTAGGGATGAATTACATAATATTTGTAAAATATCTTTAATATATGTTCAGATAAAAGCTCATAAATGAAGACCATTTGAGACAATATATTATTGTGGTAAGGACGTAAATCACTGCAATAGACATTACAGAAAATGATGTCTAGGAGTTTCCACAGTTCGATCCGGAAATCCATCTATGTACGCATGACGTATGGCGTAAACAGTAGCAGTTTTGTTTGAACGAAACAATTCATGGACATATTGATGTGTTTTCTTCATTTGATCTTCCCAACATCAACTCCATCTCCGTCTTATTTTTCTTATTTTTATAGCTTTGTAAAGGCCTGTGGGCTCAGTCTGGTGTGTTTGCAGTTGTCATGCTGTCATTTCCTGACTGAAGCGTGTTTAGAGGTGATCGCCCAGATGTGTCCGTCCCTGCAGGAGCTGAATTTGGCTTCCTGTGACCGTCTGCATCCTCAGGCCTTCAATCACATCGCCAAACTCCCTAAACTGCGCAGACTCGTGCTTTATCGCACCAAAGTTGAGGTAAAAGCAAGGTTTCGATGCACCAAATCAAAAGCAAGATCATTTGTGACCCAGTCTTTTTTGGGATTTACTTTTTCCATAAAAGCATCCTAGATAATCTATATTCTGTAAAAATGTAACCTTGATATTGACTAAGGCCATGTCAAAGATTGAAATTAATGTAAAAATCAATGATTGAAATCAAAGTTAGCCCGGATTTCAGAGACCGGCCTACATTTGTATAGCTTTCATATTTGTCCCTTTGTGTAATTTAATTGAACTGCTTTAGTCCAAATGTATTAAATTAACCATATTGAAAACTAAACAAACACATCACAGACAGGGTCACATTTGTATAGCTTTAGTATTTGTCATCTTGTGTAATTTAATTGATCTGCTTTAGTCCAAATGTATTGAATTACTTAAACTGAAACTCAACAAACACTCACATGACTGTTTGTTAATTATTATTTTTGCATAATTGAAAGTTATTAATGTAATACTAATTACGGTTACATACAAATTAAATGAGCTCTATTTTTGGGCATCACTGTAGGCTATATACAGTATTTAAGATGTGTAATCACATCAATACTGGCATTACTCTTTAGATCTTCCCAAAACTATTAATTTTTATAATTAAAAAAAAAACTAAAACTGCTAAAAATTCTGTAGCTGATATTTTGTGTTAATGCAAAAAAGGGCTTTAGATTTAGCATGAACATCTCTTGTTTTGTGTTTATTTATATGGTCTCAAATTGAGAATTTATAATGAAAACATGTTTATGCTTGCCCATTTTAGGATGTTATAGTTACCTGTTATTCTCATTATATTGTAGCTAGATTTACTGGCTATATTATCTTTTCTTCAGTCTGTTGCATTGTCAGTGCAGGTCCAATCATGCCACTAATTTAGGAGAAATAAGAAACTGCATCCCTCTGTGTGTGGTTAGCAGTGACTCAGCATTTGCGGTTTTGTGAGTCTCTCTCCAAATCCTTATAATGTTTCTGTAACTATTTCTGAAGTGATGGTAACTGTGTCAACATAAACGCACAGATGGCAGGCTGTGTCTGTCGCAAACACCCTTATGCCAACCCGCCATCATTTCCCTGTTGTCTTTTGCGTGGAACCTAGCGTAAATAGCAGTGGACACACATACACAAACAAATACACACACGCATGCACAATAATGCTTTCAATGACCGTATTCTTTGTTTTGTAACAATTTTTTCAGTGAAACATTATACCACTTTATCTTGGATGTGGGCATCAACCATGAAGTCGTATTATAGTTGTATTCTGAAATGTATGAAAGGATATTGAATATCACAATTGAATATGTTGGCATATCTGACTGTGACATCAAGCATGCTCTCATCTCTTTTTACTTCACTGGCATCAGCACACAGTTTTTGATTATTATTATTAAATGGTTAACCATTGCTGTTCTTTAATTGTTCGTCTCTCTTGTTCGCCACATCAGCAATCAGCCATGTTAAACATCCTCACATTCTGCCCAGAGCTCAGGCACCTTAACCTGGGAAGTTGTGTAATGGTGAGTATGTTAGATACTGTGGTAACTGTTCATGTACTCCACCATTCAAACGTTTGGACAAACCAAATAATTATGGTAATTTTGGCATCTGAAATAACAGTGAGTTAAACCCCTTATACCACACTACTGTAGGTGAGTGGATTAGTTTTCTGGCCCAGAATCAAAACACAATTGTATTTCGTTGTAGTATGCTTCAATGGTACCATACAAAATAAGTTTGTACTTAAAGGGGTCATGACATGTTTCTTTTTTATTTACTTACAATATTACTGCAGAAAAACATACAAATTTAAAATACAAGTATTTCTTTTACCTTTGGGGCGTGAGCACCAATGTGCAAGAAGGACCATATTGTTCTTCAAGGAATTATTATTATTATTCCACTCTGTTTTTCATTCTCTGATGGAAACAGTCTGATTGGTGTGTTGTCTTTAAGAGCATTCGGCCTTACTCGGTGTCCCGCCCACTTCTATGATTGACAGGCTACATGCTGTAGCACCTATGCAGTTTTACCACAAATACACCTTCTCAAATGGTCTTTTTAAGCACAGGGTGTGTATTTTTATGACACAGACAGCCAAACTAAGACAACTAAGCACAAAGACAAAAAGTTTTTACCACTAAAGAGGCTGTTTACACCTGGCATTAACATGCTTTTTCGTCGATCGGATCACAAGTGTACAACGTTAATGCCAGGTGTAAACGGTGTTCAAAACGTTTTGAGCTCGTCCACTTTGGACCACTTTCAGAGGTAGTCGAAAACACTTACGATCGGATTGCTTTTGTAGTGTAAACGCACATGTGGTTGAATGTGTTCGAACAGCCACACAGACCGCCTTCTCTCTGCCCATTTATCTAATCTGAGGTACTGAACACAATGTTTTACGTCTTTACTTGCTTCTGATGCGAACACACGGTGTACAGCGCTATTTTTATCCTTTCATTGATAAAACTAAAGTGGCTGATCTCCACATAGTTTCATTTTGCAAGCGTGTGAAATTTTCGCGATCTTATTTCATCAATTGCGCTGAAAATTCAGAGAAAGCTCTTACATATACATGTACAAAACACTGTGCAGCATGTTTACTTGCAACACAAGCAGCGGACTCCGACATAATATTAGTCACTGTCCATATAAACTCGTCAGACTCCTGCTCGCGTTTAGATGACAGCAGAGAGACTCGCCCACAGTCTCGACAGACCACCCCCTCACAGTATTCAGGACAGAAGCGGTCGAAAGTAAACAAAAGAGACGGATTTAAAAACCAGGTGTAAATGTGATGTGTCTTTCTCATCAACTTGTGATCCGATCAAAGAAAACACATATAAATAAATCACGATCATAGACACATTTTTATAAACACTGCAATGTTTTTAATCTTTTAAACAGAGAATTGCACCCTAAATAATGCACTTATTGCCACCAACTTTAGTTTAAAACAGTTGGAGCTTAGGTCTCTGACATCCGGGTCTTTCAGAAGCCTTGAAAGAATGCTTGTTCTCCACAGCCAGCAACACCACAAAATATGTCTGACATCGCAATCTTACTGTTATTACAATCTTATCGTGATTGTAAACAACTACTCCTTCAGATCCCTTTGAGTTGGTGCACTGACTGAAGTTCAGTCACTGAACACGAGTGGGTGGAGCCAATGATATGATGTCGTCCTGTGTCTTTCTCTGGGGCAGAGAAGGGGGAGTTTGCAGACCTGGAGCAGGCAGGTCATATGAAAATTAATATATCTTTGTTATATATATGAAGAGTTTGGTTTCAAAGCATAAAAAATCCATTTTGACTATTTCGGTAAAAACGTGTTTTCTATACCAAGAACGTAACAAGATGAAAACCACTATTTTCTGTTACGAACGTACACATAGCATCTTTAGGTTATAATAACATTAAAAACTCAAATCCATAATTTGATTTTCAAACATTTATTATAAACACTGATTATTTTTTTCTACGGAATGCTATAAATCCATTAAATACGCATTCATCTTTGCCATGTTATATTCATTTAGTTGACTAGTGGTATCAGGGGCGTTGCACAAGATCTCGGGCCCTATGCATAGGCAGTCTTGATGGGCCCCCATGCCCCACCCCCATAATATATTCCAGACTTTTCAAGGGCCCTCTCTTCTTTGGGGCCCTGGTAATCAGTACTGGTTTTACCCCCAGTCCGACGCCCCTGAGTGGTATACACCGATTAAACATTAATGGCACAAATCAAAACACTTACTTTGCCATATTATAAGAACACGGTAATGGCTGTTGTTATACTTGTGACGTTGTCGCTGAACTTTTTCACAGCGATCAGCTTTAAAATGTTTTGGTCCTGCTCGATTTTCATTGGCTTCGCGTAAATAAATTGAAAGTTTTTCATAAGATCCCCTGGTGATAATGTGTTAGCATTACAGAAGCTTTTAGCTGTCGGGAGAACAAGCAACCGGCATTTTTCCTTCTCCCAAGTGCCTCTCGCGTAAGATTTTGATGGCTTACATTTCTTCACAGAAAACCACCACAGGTTTGGCAATGCCATCAAAGTATTTTGTTTTTGTTTGTTTATTGATCACGAAGTACAAGATGAGGAAAACTAGGATTCTGTGTGTATTTAACCCGCCGCTATTATTGTTTACAATGTGTGGAATGGTGCGCTGTGTTGTTGAGCGGATTGCGTTTATTGCATTTTGGGGAAAAAAGGGAGAAAGATGACAGAAAACATGCCGGATATTGGATTTTGCGTAAAATTAAGAATTTACTTTGTTATACTGACCTGATACAATACTGATTTTGGCGGTAACTCGTTTTTTTTTTTAATGGGGTTTATCACGTTTTGGAACCAAACTCTTCATATACACGTCACTAATCTAGCCATTTTCATTCGGTTTTTTATCTCAGCAGAACACTTACATAAATGCTTTCGTTATTAATAAAGAGTGTGTTTTAAACTATGAAACTTGCAGGATTTATTAAAAATACCAAGACCTGTTATATGTCAATAGATCAATGCATATTGATTCCTAATGTCATGACCCCTTTAAAATATATGCTTTACCATTGAATTATCATTTCACTGATTTCAGTGTAAAAAGGTGACCCAGCATACCTGAATTTGCTTTTTGTTTCATTAAAGGCAGGGTGCATGATTTCTGAAAGCCAATGTTGATATTTGAAATCACCTAAACAAACACGCCCCTAATCCAATAGAATCTGGACCTTCTTTTGATAGACGCACCCAGGCGACGAGGTCGGTTAGTAGACACACCCCTCACTGCTCATTGACTACAAGTGTGTTTTGGTACCCTGCCTTTTAAGTAGTATTTAGCCATTTCAGCCAAGTTGACATTTATGCATTTGTCAGACGCATAGGTACTGTAAGCAACAGTGCATTCAAGGTATATATATTTTGTCAGTATGTGTGTTCCCTGGAAATGAAACCCACAATCTCTACGCTGCTACAGGAACAAGTTACTTTTAAACCTGTGCATTATGTGTTACCCTGTAAAATGCTATTACATATACTTTTGTCAGTATGTTGGATTGACAATTCAGCAATGTGCATGTTTCGCTGCTCACATGGTGATTTTCTGGCCCTCTGTGTGCAGATCGAGGACTACGATGTAGTAGCAAGCATGCTCAGTGCACGCTGCCGTTCCCTGCGCTCTCTCGACCTGTGGCGCTGCAGGAACCTGAGCGAGCGTGGGCTAGCGGAGCTGGTTACGGGCTGCAGGCTGCTAGAGGAGCTGGACCTGGGTTGGTGCTCCACGCTTCAGAGCAGCTCCAGCTGCTTCCAGCATTTGGCCCGCAGCTTGCCACGCCTTCGCAAGCTCTTCCTCACCGCCAACCGCACTGTGTGCGACTCCGACCTGGAGGAGCTGGCTGCTAACTGCAATGCACTGGAGCATCTTGATATACTGGGTGAGATGAAGTGTACACAGAGATGATTATTATATTCGTTAATTATTATAAAAGCGATTATTGAATATTGTTTTATAGCAAAATTGTTCCTTGATGTACTCAGAACCGTTCTGGTGGTGGAAAGCAGCATTTATTTGCATCTACTTACTGTAGTGCTGCTTGTGTATTTGTTGCATTCTTAGGCACGCGGATGGTGAGCTCTGCCTCTCTGCGGAAATTACTGCAATCCTGTCCTCGGTTGAAGCTGCTGGATGTGTCCTTCTGCTCCCAGATCGACTCTCGCGTTGCCCAGGAGCTTAGTGGCCTTTTCCCCAATGTGTCCATAAAGAAGAGTTTCACTCAGTAAAACTCGATCTGTGGCAGGAGCAGATTCAAATGGTTCATATGATTCTCTAAAACATTGGTGAGTAAGGGACTGGGGTGCATTCTGGTGCTGTGAACTTAGACATGCTGTCTTGAACTGCACAGAGCTATGAACTGCCACGTGGAGGAACTGTTTCCAAGATATTATGGATGTCTCGGCTTGAATTGTCTCATTGTATATTGAATCACACATTTCACAAGACCTCAGTTTTTGATCTTAATCTCAGGGTTTTATTTTTAAGAGACAATTGTAACATGCTGTACAACTGCCGAATAGTTTTGTTTTAAGCGCACTTATTCAAGTGTAAGAAGGCTCAGAACCATGTTTTTATTTCCATTGTAATTTCGAATTGATGTTGAATATTGTAAAATAATATAATAGTAACATGCTCTAATTTAATTATTTATTCATATAATTTCAGGGCCACGTTGACTTCAATCGTGGGTACAAAAATCTTATTTGGCAATACTTTGTGTGAAGCTTTGCCCATGATTGAGTCAATACTGTTATGCACATATGATCTCAACAGGGCAAGAACTACAGCTTTTGTCTGTTGTAAAACGTACATTTCCTTTCACACAGGTGCATGGTAACTGGTACTGTAAATAACATATTCTTGTGCCTTAGGAGAAAGTGCTTTGTATGTTTGTGGGTTGTCTATATTGTGCTATGCTAAATTGTCATTTGCCAAAATCACCATAAACCAAAGGGATTTTTAAAGCAAAAAAAAAATCGTTTGAAGTGAAAAGGGGGAAATAATTTAAGTGCTTTTGGTGTAAGAAAATGTGTTTATTTTATACCTTTTATTTTTAATTTGCGGTATGTTATTTACTAAAATTATATTATTAACTAAAAATGGAAGCAACCTTAAAGAGTATACAGATTGTATTTATGTTCATTTGACGCTGTACTAAGTTACTCCCTTTATGGTCGTTTTGAAAATTGTATTAAATTTGTGCCATTTAAATGCAGATGGCTTTTAGCATTGTTTCAGATCTGAGAATGACTCATGAGGTCTTGGTTCAATAAAGTGAGGCTTAATAACATTTTGCAGTTATTGTTTTTTTATGTTGTCTGTGTAAGAAAAAAAATCTGTTTTTGTGCTTGGAGAGCCTTTTCAACTATTTAGGGACGAAGGAAATCTCCAAACATCTAGTAAACTAAAATTCAGAATTTCTCTGGCAGAAGTTTATCGGCATATTAATATTGAATCTGGTAGTGACAGTCTCATTGGACTAACAGTGATGTAATGAATTGTTTATGTCTATTTTAATGATGGACCAAGAAGCTCTTATGTGCCCTGAGGACCTGGAGGATGCAGTTAATTAGATGAAACGATTTCTTGATTTCTGTACTACTATTGATAGCCGCTTCATGCAGACCTCATGCATACAACTGTCATTACACCCTTGTAAATACATCGAAAGTACAACCCATAATAGCACTTGCTGTCTTTGGAGTCTGTAATTTAGATGTGGCAGTGATCTGCTACAATGGTTTAGCATCAATATGTGTGTATTTATCCTCCTGTTTTCGTAGACCTTTTTTAACAGGAACCATCTCGGATATATTTGTGTATCTTCCATCTTGCGTAATACATTTTTATTGTATGGCTTGAGCTTCATCTATTTTTGTAATCTTTGGTATTTGGCTTCACTTTACTTTGATTTTCTCAGGTCTGTACTATTATTGTAAACCATAATATTTTGGACATTTTACAAAAATAATAGTATTATCACTGTCCCATATTAAATGTAAAAAAATGCAAAGAAAATCAGAAATTAATGCAAATTTCAGAGCATGGAGTTGAACTTTGAAAAATTGGATATTGCCAAATTATTTATTTTATAGAATGTCACCAACTGAATTATTGGTTTCTGATGCGCTGTTTAAAGCACCATTTAGCTTTAATAACTTTTACATACGTTACATTACAGATACTAAAGGTTGTACACTAAAATATTTTAGTTGCTGTACTCCTGTTAATGCCTTCTAATTGTTAAAACATCATATAATATAACAAAGTAAGAAGTTGACTATTCGAAAATCGTTTTTATAACACTAATATTTGTTGTTGTTTTCTTAAAAAAAAAAACTTCTATTCAGTAGAACTTCTATTTATACAGTATAGCTGTCCAAGTAGCCCTGATTTAAAACCATAGGCCTACCAGATTTAAAATGTTTTAAATATTAGAAACAGTTGCAAATATTATTTTCTGGGTCGTTTTTAGTCCAATACTAAAAACAATCTAATCCAAATTGTAATTTAAGAAAATAGGAAGTGCTACAAAATCTTATTTTCTGCTATATGTAGAGAAAAAATAAGCAGCTTTATTAGAGCATCGTAAACATCCAGAATACTGAGCTGCACATAGAGCTAAACGATATGTTACTTTATGTGTCCTGGGTGAAATTTCACTAGGTGGCACTATAGGATAAGGTTGATTATTTTACAACATCAGTATTAACACAAAAAATCCTGACTTTTTTCTAAACGTGAAGAATATTGATCACTTAGAAACGGTTTAGTTTTTCAATATAGCCTAGTTGTAAATTAACAATTTTTTGCTTTTAATTGGTGGATAATAAATATGTGGGACTGTGCATAGCACAGAGACTCAAGACTCATTCAAGACTGAATTTACATTTATAAGCACCCGGTATGAAGATGGTAAGAAAATCATAATTTTATGTAAGGGCCCCACCAACAACAATTGATATCAGTTCATTATAATCATGTAGATGTATTATAAAGATGCCAACGTTTGACAATATCCCTAAAACTATACACTTTACTATCAATATTTTCAAAATGATAAGGTTTAAAAATGAACGGGCGTTTTCTTAACACACTTGCAAACATTTTGAATTTTTTAAAGCGGGACGATCTCGAGGTAAACGTTTGCCCATTTAAATAAAATCAGTATTTCGGCAAAATCAGGAATTAAAACAGGAATTACATTTGGCTGAGATAGTTAGAGCTACACATGTAGCCTAGGCCTAAAATTATTTTATTTTTTTAGCTATAGACTATATATAATTTATCACAAAATTACAGGACGTTTTGTTTAATATCAGTTCCCTCGAAGACACGATAGCCTATATAAGCTAGGCCTACCTCACCAAATTTCTTTAGATTTAAACATTTCGTATTTTAACATATTAGTTACATTTTGTCTTACAAATTAGGCCTAAATTCCTGAATGTTTAGTAATGTTTTTTTATTTTAGATTTTACATTTTAGGATTTTGCTGCCCTTATTAAACCATAACAATATAAAAAAACAAACTTTATGCAAATAAATGTAAATACCCGACGACAAAAAATTGATTCATAGATATAGGATATTATAAACATGATATGTTACTAAAATCAATTTTCTATCACAACCTCTGCGCATTTTATTATACCCACAAATTCATTCAGTTCAACGTTTGATGGAGTCTTTCTGACAGAGTAAACAAAACGACAAATAAATACATCCCACAGTCTTGTAGAATTACATGGTAGTTTGATCGATTAATGTATATGTTTCTTTAGTTTTCATGTGAACCGTAACAACAGATGTCCCGGGAATTTGTGTGGAATAGATTTACACCAACATAATATTTAAAAAATAATCAAAAATAATATAAGAAAATAAAAAATCATTTCTGATTGCAAAATTGTATTTACATACTGACGTATAGTAGCCCCGTATAGAGACATTTTCCTAATTCTTCATTCCAGTGTTTACATTTTCAGTTATAATCAATACATCGTGTTTCTATAAATGCTAGCCGAGACCAACGTCATTAAAAACCACAGAGCCCCCAAAATTATTTTATAGGAAAACGTGGAGATAATTTAACCGTAATAATAATAATAAAATAATAATAATAATAATAATAAGCTAGTGCTTGTGTTTCAAATTAATATGCTTTAAAAATGATTGCAATGTAATTTGAAATACAGACTGGAAACGAAAATATTGCAGATCACATCATTTGCTTTTCCCATTCTCCACTACACTGTGTGAATAATTTCTATTTCAAAATAATTAAAAAAGACATTCAAACGTTTGAGATATATAATATTGAATTTGTTGGGTAGAAAATAGTGCTAACATTGTTGAAGACTGAACATTGTTTACTATACATAAACATATAGTAAAGTCAGCTCATAATTTATAAAAAAGCAGCTGAATGTGGGTTAAAAAGCAACTGACTCACGCGAGAGAGAGCAAGCATTATTCGGCTAAATGACTATAAATATAAAGGCAAATATACCAACTCTAATGCAAAACCATCTTAAACAAAGGAGGAAAACGAAATAAACAACCGCTAAAAATCTTTTCCAAATTCAAAATGATAAGAAAAAGTGCTCAAGTGAGAGGATATCGAAGCTATGTCCTTTAAAATTATACAATATTTACAGCACTGTTTTGAGTCCTGTGAAACAATTGTATTTTATGGGAATGTGTCTAGATAGACGGAAATGTCAGGTTTTGTCTCTAGCCCTTCAGTGACCTGTCTGCAGCTTGGTTCTGGCACTTTCTATTTTCAATTTAGAGTCATCTGTATTGATAAGACTGTAAAAGACTAGAATCAATTTTGTAAGACTGATTTCACAGAGCCACAACTGCAACATCTGTTTAGTGTGACCTTGCACCTCAAGGTAGCCTATGTTGTACACATCCATGATGTATAATAATACTACTACTAATAATAATAATAATATAAGGCATTTTTCCTGATTCCAAAATAATTGTGAAATACTGTGGGTGGATGCATTTCACATTGATGTTTTTCTGAGTCGATATTCACCCTCAGTCGCTCACAACAGAGATAAAAAATGGCGTGTATTTGTTTAATGCTGCAGCTCAAGTCACTTCCCAGGCTTGAGACTAAACCTGCTAAAGAAAACGCATGTGTTGCTGTATCCTATCAGGTCTAGATGTAAACAACTGGCCATGGGACACCCACGCTCACGTTTGAGGGACGTTTCGCTCGTCTCAAAGTGTATGTTAAATATAGGGTTACACCTTAAAACTGCGTCTATTCACAGTGCTGGGTATTCACAGAACAACCGTTCTCTTTGCTCTCGCGGGGGAACACGCGTCCCCTCCGGTGCAGCAGTACGAATTTTGAGTAACATTGAAGACGGATTTATATCCTCTTAAACCGCGGCTGCTATCACTTTGGATAGTTCCGTGTTTAGATCTCAGTGTGAACGTATAAATTAAGTCTGAGGCAGTCAATAATAATATTATGATTTGTCTTTGTTTTTCACTGAACTGGCGTCTGAACTCCGTGATGCGGCGGCGTGTCTCCGTATACGTCCTCGGTACCCGGTAGAGGTCCTCCGGGAGGAGTCATCCGTTTCTCTTTCTGTCTTCTATTACAAAACCAAACCCTCACAACCTCTTTTTCCAACTGCAGACTGTCCGCCAGCGAAGTAATTTCCGACGCGGCTGGCTTTGGGCACTTAAGGAAATGGCTTTCCAAAGCCCCTTTGACGCTTACCTCAATGGAAGTCCGCTTTTTGCGCTTCCTCCCTTGCGCGGCTATCTTGTCCAAGCTGGTGGGGCTCCCAGATGTGGAGTCTGCCTCCTCCAACCACTTGTTCAACAAAGGTTTGAGCTTGCACATGTTCTTGAAGCTAAGTTGCAGGGCCTCGAACCTGCATATCGTGGTCTGCGAAAACACATTTCCATAAAGCGTTCCCAAAGCTAGTCCAACGTCCGCCTGCGTGAAACCCAGCTTGATCCTCCTCTGTTTAAACTGTTTTGCAAACTGTTCCAAGTCGTCGGAGGTCGGCGTGTCCTCGTCCGAGTGGTCGTGGTGACTCTGGTGCGTCTGGTGCTGGTGTTGGGACGGCGGATGGCCGTGGTCGCTGAGATGGGGACTGTGGTGGTCCTCGTGTGCGTGGTGGTGGATGCCCTGGCCGCTGCCCGGGATGAGACCGTTCACGCTGAACCCGGGCTGGGAGTAAATAAGGCTCTGTCCGTTTGATGTTGCCATGCTGGGAATGTGAGCTGCCGTTGTTGTTCTCCATGCCCTTGAATCGTGATGGTTAGTGTGCGTCTGATGTACCAGGTGCGGTGCTCGCGACTGATGCTGCAAACTGCTCGAATTGTGCATCTCGTCCCGGGTGCTCTGTACCGCTGGCTTGATGTCCTGCTCGCCGAGGGGACTGGACGACCACGGACCTCCTTCTCCGTGTGATAAGGCTGTTATCCACTGGTGCGCGTGGCTGAGCGGGTGACTGTTGCTCTGCAGTGAGTAGTCACTCTGCAACAGGGTTTGCGCGTCCCTGTAAGCCGTAGCTTGCTGCATGCTTCCAGGCTCCGAGTGTACAATAGATGGGCTGGAGGTGAGGATGTTGTAATGATTGGATGCTGTAGTCGCCATGACTCTCGGAGCCGGACTGATCGCTCCTATTAGGGGAACCTTGCATTTGACAGTTACTCTTTTGCCACAGGCGTCTCCCAGGCTCTTTGCCAAGTGGACGCAGAGGCGCGCACCTGAGCTCCGCCCCTCTAAGACGTTCATTGGGTACAATTGATGATGGACGTGAGCTTTTAGAGGGAGCTGTTAGTTCATTGGTTAGGAGAGAGTCTTAACAAACACTGCCTCTTTCCCTCAAAACATCTCTGTGTCCTGCAGCACCTCTGAAATGTGAGGGACCAACGGGGCACCAAGACCGGAGCGAAGACCAACAAAGGTTATGACTTTTATAACTTAGAATTAAATTTCATTTTAGTATTAGGAAATGTGCTTTTATGTATTTGTATGTCTCATTTAATAGAATTTATACATTATATTAAACTTAAACATTTTATGAGATGCCGTTTATTACAGGCGATAGTGGTTCATTTTACAAATATGACAACTAATTTCTTTTGTAGCCATATTTGAAATTTAGGTTTTCTGTTATTTTGATATAGTAAACTTAATGGAGCATGTTTAGAGTTTAAGTTAAATGTGTGTGCACATCTGACACCTGCATTAAATAATGAAGTGTGTACATTTCTACAAAAATATTTAATTATAATTTTTAATGTCATGTGTCAGATTTTAAAGTACTGTAATAAAACTAAACCAAGACATTGTATAATCTGTAGAATTATGAGATATATTTAGCTGTGTCTGGAGAAATTTGATCAATACTACAGTAAATTAGGAACTTATTTTTTTGCATAATTTGTCATGAATGTTTTTTCATCAAATATGTATTTGTAAAGATATTTTATAGAAGATCTGTTTTTATACATTTTGTTTATATTGTATATATTATGATTAATATTTTAATACCTAATTTAAATCAGTTAGTAATTGCCATATTTATGTTATATTCTGTTGCTGTGTTCCTTAATACGAAATAAAAGATGCAGAAAATTTCATGATGGTTGTATGTAGTAAATTTGCACATCTATGATTCATAACATGTGGGAGAAAGAAGTACACAAACAACAGTCGATATAATAACACTCTTGCTTTTTGGTAAAGGACATACTAAATTAAATGCACTTGTTAATATAGAATAAAACGAGACAATTATCTTTTTTTATTAAACTAATTCTGCAATTTAAAGTTTCGTTTAGGTGTAAATTACCTTAAAATCCCAATAGAACATAATATGGATCAAACAGAAGTTAATAACAGATAGGAGCACCTGTGTTGTATATTTTATAATGGCTTAATGAAACAGATTATTTATTCGAGATAGCAAATGAGTAGCCTAAAATAGATTTTTGTTACAGATGCAAATTTATTTTGTTTAATTTAAAAAAGCTTAATAAAATTTGACTAACCAACGGTCTCTATAAATATGTGTAAAAGCTTTTGATAGTTTGCATTGTTTACACAAGTCGGGCAAAGGGGACATTTTAGAGAGAAAAAGCTCTGAGAAAAAACCCAACAGTGGGCCGTTTGGGAGCGCAGGTGTTTAAAGCTGACCAGCTGGCTTCTCTGTGAGCCTCTGTATAAAGAAAAGCATACGACATTGTCCGAGGAGGAGGACATTTTTTCAGCAGCGCTGCTGGTTGCTATAGAGAGCAGTAAATTAAACAACGCCTCATACGTCACCAGCATCGCCTCCTCTCCGATACTGAAGGCCCGACGTAAATCAACTTGGGTAATGGACAAAAGATAAAAAGGAGGAGAGAAAGCTCAGATTATTTTAAGGAACTATTTAAAAGCAGTAAATAAAGAGCACTTTGAAGTACGGTGTAGGCTGCACACTGTCCAATTACGCTTTGCTGAACAATAGACTGCACAATAAACAAGTTAGAAAACATAAGGGCAAATGTCATGAAAGGCCTTTACAGACTGGTATTTAACAATTAAGAATGTTTAAAAACAATAAAAAATTGAATTACTAAAGACAAGTGGTTCTTAAAATAAACGTATTTTTAATTAAATAATTATTTAATGAAAATATAAAAAATAGTTCTGTTTCAATAGTTTTTTATGGGATACAAAATTTCACCTTTTCACATTTGTACTGTGTGTCTACTTATTTTTATTCCTGTATAACAATGTTTATAAAACTGTAAAAAGTAGCAGGAAAAACAAGTAAAAGACACAAAAAGCAAATAATTGTGTCAAAGCACGTGGGGTTAAAGGGCGTTTAGAAAATGGAGAAGAAAAACTTTAAAGATACGGTCCGGAAATTCATCCGCGTAATAATGAACATCATTGTGGCGTAACAGTGAAATCACCCAAATCAAAAGAACATTTATGGCAATTAAGGTTGTAATTCAGAGAATTACCACATCGCCACAGAAGCTTAAATAGTCGTGTTGAGAGAAAACCAAAGCACATTACTTTAATGGTATAATATGCAAACTATGGATCGTTCAATTACATGGCTTAACAACGCATAAATGATGCGAGTCTTGTTATTTGGACTGTGGGGTCTATGGTAATTCATTTGGAAGGACCAGTGCGCTCTCGGATACAGTGAAATCTATTTCTGAGCTCCGGGAGCCGCTGCCAAACTACATTTAAGGGAATAAAAATTAATGACAGAGAATCTGAGCGTTAAATTAACAGTAATTATATGACCCGCATGCTGTAAAGATCCCATTTTTTATGGTCTAATTAGGTAACTGTCTCCCCATACATCAACATATTTCCCTCCTCTGTGGATTCTCACACAAGATCCCGGTCATGTTCAAATCCTGATGAAAAATAATTAATTACATTTTACAAAGACACGCTTTAAATCAGGCTATAATCAAACTCTTCTCGCGGTTACGCGAATCAATGGCTGTCTGATCATCTACGGCGTAACAAAAACAACGATTAACCAAGTATCTGAGGTTGCATGGAGGATTTCATTTTCCAGTACACTTTAGGTTCCTAAAAGGTTCTTTGTCTGGCTTTATAGTTCCATTAAAAAGCTTTATTTTTCACAAAACAAGGTTTTACAGACTATTAAAAGAAAAGAAAGATATAGTCTTTTCAAAACATTTGACTAACAAGTTGTTTGAAGAACCAGAACTGGTTCTACTATGGCATCGCTGAGGAGAATCCTCTTGAGAACCCTTTATTTTAGAACAATCCTGCATTTGCTATTAATTAGGCCTACTAAGAAGGAAAGACAGTGCATAAAGTATCCAAAATGTTTGTTGTCTTTCTTTATGGTTCCATGATAAACCTTTCTCATCCACATAACCTTTCTGCTCTTAAAAATGTTCTAGAAAGGTAAGAAAGAAGTGGTTCTTTAAAGAATTTTGACTCAAAGGTATTGGGGAACCCCAAATGTTTCTCTATGGCATTGTTGAAAAAAACTCTTTTGAGCAGCTTTACATTTTAAAGTGAACAAATGTGAACTTGCTATTAATTATAAAGTAGAAAAGTATCCAGTGCATGTGTGTATTGTGAGTGTCAGATGGGGAGAGCCACCCGTCAGTAGGGGAGTATCCATACACGGCTCTTGTTGAACAGGTCTTGCACCGAGAATCTAGTAATCCCATGCAATTAATCCACACAAAGACATCGTTAAATCGGTCTTTGGCTACAATTGGGTACCAATTGTCTGTATCCATTGTGGGGGGCGCAAGAGACCACCCCTGTGAGGCAAAGTGGAGACCTGTTATGTGATCCACAATACAGTGCCTCCAGAACCAAGACTCTGAATTATTTTTTCATCTGAAGTGTGTCAGAAGGAGAAATGTGGGATTTTTTACCTACTGAAAAAGTGCAGGAAAATTATATAGTGTGCTTTGTTTACTCGTATTGTAGAATGAATACGGCAAGGTTTTGCTGTCAACAGCCTGAACATAATTAATTTAATTATTTAAAGAAAGCATGTTGAATCAAAATTTAGTTTTAGGGTTTCGAAAATATCATGTTGCAATTTTTAAAACCCACTGAAGTGCCTTAAATGCGTAGCTTAGTTTGATGCATTTACTTATTATTACTATTTATTTCCACTTAATAGGTAGTTAGGGTGTGGTATGTGACCCCTCCCCTTTTTAAAACAGCCAATAAAGATTACCTCACAGCCATGAGAACTAGAAGTGCAGAATGATGATAAAACCAACCAAAGTGAGAGACTGTACATTTGAAATGCTTATGTAAATTGCAAATTTTGTCAATGTTTTCAAGCTGATTAGTTTACAGATATATCCTTAAGGCTAACCTATTCATACTAAAAGCCAAAGAACTTCTACTTTAAGGCCACCTCAGTGACCCTTCGCACACTTAAAAAAAAAAAACTTTGTCAGACCTTTACTGTGGGTGTGCACAAGGGTGTCCTATCCTTATGAACCTATAAACCTGTGGAAAGTTGTGGTCAAACCCATTATACTGCATTCAAAGGGATTGCCTACCTGTTATACCAGGGCCTACAGACTCCTATCAGTCTGTATAGAGACGTGAGTGAGCTCCTGGTCCCATCGCTCATGTGCAGCTCGATTAGCCCCACGTGTCTCGTTCTTCATATATGGAAGTGTAGCAGATGGTCGGAGACACACCGTGTTACGAGGCTGTGGAGGTATGTAACGCTTTTCTAATTAAAACATCAATACTGCAGCAGAAATCCACAGTGGCACAACCATGCAGGTTTGTACAAAGACGTTAACCATTAAAAGTTCTCTAAAATTGCATTAATGTAAATTCCCTTAAATGTAGCGTGGATTTCATACTGTATGTACATGATGGGTTAACATGGTGTGTAGTCAAATAGTCAACATGCACTGCGTATAATGATAAATATTTATATGTACTGTACATATTGGTGGTCAGTCTTAATAGCCATTATAGAGTAAGCAAATAATTCTCAAAAACATTCTTACTTTCTCATAGGCCCACGTGCAATGTATACACTCACTAGACTTTGCCCTTTTGGACAAGTTTGCTCTGTATAGCTCAGACCTGAGACCAGCTGACCTCCACTCTATTGCTTGACGTTTACCATAGTGGTTTGAGGCTGAACCTGAAAATATTTGCACTTTGTGTCAACCCTACCCTGGGATTTCAAGTTATGAACTGAATGTATTACTCTGGATCCCAGAAGACAGAAAACAGGACATCAGTTGCATATTAATATAAAAGTACTAGAATATGGATAATCTGTAAAACGAACTACTGTGAAATTCTTTTCTATAAGACTGACATGACAGTGCTGTTTGAAACACCAGACTGCCTTCCCCCAAGCATTGCTTATGGACCACCGTCTACCCCAAAATGGTAAAGGTTTTTCATACGTTAATGGATAAAACAAAGGACATCATTTGTAGGCCAAGTCTTGTCTGAGCCCTCGCCTCAGCCTCCGTCAACCAATCCAATACAGCCCTAAGGAAAATATCCAAAGCTTTGCGTTTGGACGGAGGTTGGAAGGTCTATTTGCCTCTCCGTGAAGCATCGATTTATCCTACTCTCCAATTTATTTCTCCTCCTCGTTCCTGCGATCCATACGGTTCCTGCCTCTGGGGAAGAACTAGAGGAGACACAGCGAACAGCCTTCACCAACACGTTCAAATGCTGATCTACAGCCGTCCGCAACATAAACCAATATGTACCTTCAGTCTACTGTGCAAAAAAGATCTCTGAAAGTTCTAAGATGGATTACGTCCAGTGTTACCAATGTTGCTAAGAAGGTGCAGCACATGTTAGCTTCTCAGAGATACATAAGATTTTTTCTTAGTATATCAGAATAAACAATGAATTAACAAGAGGTTTCAAAGAGTCAGTATCAGTGTTAATTAAAACAGTCATGACCTGGTAGGTAGTAAATGAACAGTCTGGTTCCAAAACAGGATAAACTCTATTTTAAAAAAATATATTTACCACCAAAATCAGTATTTTATTTGGCCAGTATTAAAAAGTACATTCTAAAAGTAATCTTTTCTCCTTTTTTTTCCCAAACCGCGACAAACTGGATGTGGTTGAAAGTGGTCGAAAGTGGACGAGCTCAAAACGTTTTGAACACCGTTTACACCTGACATTAACGTCGTCCACTTGTGATCCGATCGACGAAAACACATGTTAATGCCAAGTGTAAACAGCCTCATAATGTATATGCTGTAACTACCCAACAAGGATGAAAACCAGACATACACATTAAAAAATGCTGGGTTTTTTTCAAACAAGTGTTGGGTCAAAAAGGGACAAACCCAACCATTATTTGGCCCAACAATTAGGTAAAACAACACAGCATTTTGGGTCAAAACAACCCAGCATAAGTCAAATTATAACCCAATGCTGGGTTGAAAATAACCCAGTATTTCTTGAGTGTAGTCTGGCCATTTATTTCTACAAAGATAAGATGTCCTCTATCAGTGTCCAGTGCAGAAATAAAGCGATTCTCATTCCACAACAATACATAACTGCAACATAAGCCTGACACATTCCGACCCCTGAAATTGATCAATGCCGGGGAAATTGAAATCCATATGAAATTACATTGTTTCAATGATTTATTGGAATACTAAATCACTCAGTGTGATTTGGGCTATCATACTGTACTTTCAACAGGTTTGAGGCTGCTGGGATGTCATCACTGTGAACCTTCTTTCATCATGGGTCAGTCAAATCCAATCCTATGGTGGGAAAGGGTTCCTTAGTACACATGACCTTAGGAGAGAGCGTGGAGGTCGCCCATGACTCTCTGAAAGAGGAATTGAGTGCTTCACAATCCTCAGTAATGTCTCAGTGATTATGTATGCAACACAAAGTCAAGAAAGAGAAAGATTTGCCAGACCAAAAAGTAAGAGCAAAGACAAAATAGAACCGAACAAGAGGAGAGATAGCAAACGTAGTTTCCTTTTCTTACGGGAGGTTCAATTCCATCCACATTTGCTTTGTCCACATTTAATTGCTTTCTCTTTTTTGAGCAGACGTAATTGAAAAAAAAAAAACAAGACAACAACCCCTCCCAAACATAGCAGCGACAGCAGCTAATGGAGGGGGTGTAATTGTGAATGGAGGCATTCATCTGGAGATGCGGCTGGTAAATTGCTGCAGACAATGCATAGCGCAAGGATGCTCAGATCGCCGGCGTTTAGAGACGCTGGGGTAATTGCCCCTCCACAGAGATGGAGGGAAATGAGTGGGAGAAGAGGAAGGAATTGGTGAGAGAGCAAAGTAAGAGACGTTAGGTGAAGAAAAGTGGATATGGGGATGGTGAAGATGAGTCTAGAGACTGAATGGATGAGAGTCTAGAAGGAGAGGAAGAGAAGGTGAATGTGTGTTTACATGGAGGGAAGATGATGTGGGGGAGGGCGGCGCGGTGAAATAGGTTCTCAGCGCTGCACTTTGCAGAAGAAATAGCCGTCAACCAAAAAGAAACACTGTGTACTCGAGTGCAAAATACTCTTGGCACGCACGTTCCTATGACTGTAGAGAAATATATCACTAGTCTAGACATCAACATTTAAAGAAAACATCCAAGGTCACAAACACGGAAAGAATAAACGTGGTCACAAACAGACACACGCAGCAAGGGATGAAAGAATGAAAACAACAACAACCGTTCAAAGAACAAAACGCATCTGTCAACAGAACAGCATCCTCACTAGAGAGAAACATCAGGGAGCAACAATTCAATTAAACACATCATCCTGTTTAAATTACGGCTACATAATCGCTGCAATTCAACATTGCCTAGAATTACAAATTCACAACACAATGGGCTGAAACCCAGCAAGATCGACAGGACCATTGATAGCTTTGGCAAAGAAAAGATGGAATCACAGTTTTGAATCACAGAACTTGCGGCCAGAAAATCATCGAAAGTCGATGTAAGACGTTTTTGAAGTATATATGACTATAAATAAAAAACCAAGGAGGATGTGCATTACAGTGTATTTACAACAGACACTCATAAGCTGTTTTTGGTTGCTGCATAACTAAATGTTACAGGTGTGCATTTATTCAGTTACAATCACATAGTTTCCAAAGCAACATACGTTGCATTAAAGCTATACGTTTTTCAGTACGTGTGTGCCCTGGGAATTGCACCTAAATGTGACTTGACCTAGTAGATTTGTCCAATTAGAGTTATCAATTATATTGTTAGAAAATGTTATAAACAGATTAAAAGGAAAACACCACCGTTTTTCAATAATTTACTATGTTCTTACCTCAACTTAGACTAATAAATACATACTTAACTTTTTTCAATGCCTGCACTTCATCTTGCACAGTGCATCATGATAGTGTTAGCATTTAGCCTAGCCCCATTCATTCCTTAGGATCCAAACAGGGATGAATTTTGAAGCCACCAAACATGTCCATGTTTTCCCTATTTAAAGACTGGTACACATGAGTAGTTACACGGGTAAGAATGGTGGCACAAAATAAAACGTGGCGATTGTTTAAGTGGATATAAATGGGAACTATATTGTATGGCAGAAGAGCACTTAGTTTGCAGCACTTCGACCTCAGCGCTCAGTAACATCATTACTCCTCATAGATACAGTATGTACACTAAATGTCGCCTTGGGTTCTAAGCATGCATCAAAACAGCCGCCATCTTGGAACAGGGGTCTTGTCATAGGAATTAGCTAGGTAACACTGCTATCTCCGCCTGTACTTCAAATTCATGGACGATGCCAGACTTTTGTGCTGCGTATGGATGTTAGGCCTACTAGCACTATGCATTACATTTAGAAAAAGTAGATTTTCTTAATATCAAAACTTTACATTTTCTCTGGACTCAATGCTAAATACATGTCTGACCGCTGGAACGACCAAAAAAACCCAACTAGAAAATCGCATTCATGACAATTTATAGTGAGTTTATTTCCGTTACACCTTTGCCTTGAATGGCGCTGTTGCAGGGCTCCCGTTTCAAGATGGTGGCTCCATTTGACGCATTCGTTCCAATGAACTGCTGTAGCCTAGGTGACATCTAGTGTACATATCTATGATCACTCCTCCTCTCACTTTTTTGAGTTTGAGCGTGAGGGGGGAGTTCACAGGAACCATGATGTTACTGCGCCAGAGGTCGAAGTGCTGCAACCTAAGTGCTCTTCCGCCATACAATATAGTTCTCATTTTTATCCACTTAAAATGCCACGTTTTATTTTGTGCCACCATACTTACTTGTGTAATTACTCATGTAACAGTCTTAAAATGGGGAAAACATGGAAGTGTTTGGTGGCTTCTAAATTCATCCTGGTTTGGATCCTAAGGAATGAATGGGGCTAGCCTAAATGCTAACACATTCACAACGTGCTGTGCAAAGATGAAGTGCATGCATTGAAAAAAGATAGGTATGTATTAATTTATCTAAGTTGAGGTAAGAACATAGTAAAATATTTAAAAAGTGGTGTTTTCCTTTAACAGAAAGTAAGCAGTTTAATAATCCAAAAAATTGTATGGTTGGCAGATGGACAATCGGCATGAACTGTGCAAACTCATTGATGAGTGTCCGTGTCACACCCTTAAATACTATCGCCTTCTCGACATAACGGTTAACAAGACGGTAGCAAGCACATTGCGGCGAACACACCGCTGACACGAGACGGCCGGGGTCTGCAGGGGTCAGGCGGTAATTACACATATAACTCCCTCTGTGAGCAGCAGGCCGGCTAAGCTTACAGCCACTGGTTACTGTGTCACACACACTCTCACGCAGGCCAGCTGACAGTCTTGCCTGGGCCCGGGACAAGATAATCTTAGAGGGCCCCCCACCCCTTACTTTTTACTGATAACAAGACATTTGGCATTATCAGATTCAGGACCCACGAATATTGCATATTATACATTGTATACAACATTTAGTTAAAGGTGCAGTGTGTAATTTTTAGAAAGATCTCTTGACAGAAATGCAAAATAATAAACAAAACTATATTATCAGGGGTGTACAAAGACCTTTTTATAATGAACCGTTATGTTTTTATTACATTAGAATGAGAAGTTTTTATCTACATACACAGAGGGTCACCTTACGTGGAGGTCGCCATTTTGTGTCGCCATGTTTCTACAGAAACCTTTAACGGACAAACATTTTTTAACAAGGTTGTCTCTGACGATGACATGTTTTACCGGTGGTGGCTACTGTAGCTTCTCTATGCGTTTCAAAAGCGAGGGGTGAGTGGATTGAGCCGTTGGTTGCAATTTGCAACCTCACCACTAGATGCTTCTAAAATTTACACACTGCACCTTTAAATGTAGTACACTGAAAAAATATATTCATTGAATTTAATAAATTTTTTAAGATAAGCGGTTGCAATCAATTTATTTAAGCTACATTTAAACAAAAAAGATTAGTAAAGTAAAATAAAATATAAACTTTTGTTTAAATGTAGCTTAAATAAATTGATTGCAACCACTTACCTTAAAAAACTGATTAAATTCAATGAATATTTTTTTTCAGTGTACTGACACTGTATACTGACACAAAATATCATAATCACGTATGAATTATGAACAGACTATTGGAAATATCAGTAAAACAACTTCAGCTAATATTATGCCGTGTTTGGACTAAAAATTTAATAAATATTACTCCTCTCTTTAGAAATTTGAAGTAAACATATAAACTCAATCAAAATTTCTCCAAACATGCACGCCTTTGAACCAAAAGCCCAGAGGGATATTATTTTGTAAAGAGCTTTCATGATGAGCATGCATTGCATTTTTCTCAATGAATGCGACTGAGGGTAGAGCCCTGCATTTCAGCCCAAGCCCGACCCGACCTTTTTACACCCCTCAGGTCGGGTTTCGGCCAATTTTAACCTCACAGCTGATACGCGGGCGGACCTCGAGCTTATTTAGGCTTCTCCGTCTTTTTATATTTTTCAATTTAATTAAAATAACATTTTGACAGACGATGATTGCAAAACAAACGTAGTAAGACTTTTAACCTATAGCACGAGTCCGCTATAAGCACAGCCAGCCGCACATTTACAATGCAGCTGTTGCGTATTTAACAGCAGTACCGCAGCGCACCGGGAAAAAATATTAATGGAGGACTAAAACCTTGGATACTGCGCATAATCTATGCAAACAGCATCCAATATATATGCATAGCGAAGTTGTAAGCAGGTTGCATGTTCATTCGGTTTCATGTTTATTTCGTTTCGTTTTGTAGCTATAGCCCTTTTCATTTTTATATTTCTGCTCCCGTTGCAGCTGCGAGCAGCAGAGCAACCTGCCTCCGCTTTTAAAAAATAGTGTGTGTAGATAATAAACGTTTAAACTAACACTGTGATATGCTGAAAATATATATTTTATGTAGTTATTATTATAGACAAGTGAAGTGTTGATTTGAGAGTTCAATTCATCAAACATATCCTCAGCTTGCTGTCGGCTGCTAACCGCTTGTTGGAACAAACAAAAATACTCTAAAATGTAAATAAAAAAAAGAAATATAACTATTTTGCCATTTAAAACAAATCTGAACTGCTTTAATTGCTGCAAGAGTAGTACAGCTGTATAAGGAATCTGTGCAAGGAGTTATTTTTTGCTATTTCTGCGGATTTCTTTTGCAAAATCTATGCGGAATTTTGCAGAATAATTAAACATGTTTTAAGCACATTAAGCACATTCATTTGAGAGAATGTGCGCTGTGAATATTACAAAACAATAAAATATTTTATAATTACATTTTATTAAAGGATTACCCTGAATTAAACTGGACCAACATGAACCAACAGATAATGGATAATGTGCTGTCACGACCATAGAGTTTTATATAAAATACATATATTACTGTCTACAGTGTAACAGTAAAAAGAAAAGGCTTCTCATTATGAATGTAGCCTATATCAAGATAATTTCATCTGTTTAACAATTTATATTTATCTTGTAAACGGATTTGAAATAATAAATAATTGTCGCGTCACTTAGCAATAGAGATCTCATCTCATTATCTTCTCCGCGGTAAGTTTTATTTCAAATTCAAGTTTTACACATTAAATATTAAATAGTTTGTGCTTTCTCTCATAAAAACCTCACAGCAAACAGCCAATACAGCACATACTTCTAAACACACGCGATGCAGTGACTATATCTGCGGTCACAGATTCCTAATGGGGAGAATTAGGAATTCTATTTTCCTCTATTTTCCTCTATAAGGCCTATATTTTCTTCTTTTCTTTTATTTTCTGAGCACCGGACTTGTGCTGAGTCTGACCGGAAATTTTGAGCGTACTGAACTTCAAATCAAATGAATCAAATATTTTCTTTATTTTTAACAATTATTCCATAGGTTCCAGTTCTGGGCCCCCCTCTGGGCCCACCCCCACCCTGGGCCCGGGACAACAGACCCGTTTGTCCCCCCCTGTCGGCGGGCGTGCTCTCACGCAGAGCGTCTTATAGTGCTGACGCACGCTGAGAGTGGCCGATGCTTGCGAGGCGCACGCACGGTGAGAAAGTGATTACAAGGCGGGAGGAGACAACAAAGCAGACAGGGACATTGAGGTGCTGAAAACATGACTATTACTACGCACTGGCAGGGTGGACGTTCTTGTGAGTGTCTGTGCAAAGAAAGCTCTCAAACAGGCGTAGTTTGACTATTTCTAGCCTACAAAAAAATAGTAAAAAAAGGTCTGAAATAAAGCTTTAGGTATGTGTGCATCTATAAAGTTTATCCAGAATCTCGATTGGCAAAATCATAGTCACCAGATTGGTAAAGCTGTAGGTGGTGTAATGGCTTGCGACAAGCGCTGGTAAACAAAAGGTTGTGGGTTTGATTCCGGTGTCATCGCCACTGTGCCCTTGAGCAAGGGATATAACCCCAGGATGCTCCAGAGAGATTATCTATCAAATAAATGTATCAACACTGCTAAAAATAAAACCATCCTTTATAATGAAAAGAACATTCTGTGAAAATATAACATTGATATCTTTAAAGGTACACTCCACTTTTTTAAAAATATGCTCATTTTCTAGCTCCCCTGGAGTTAAACATTTGATTTTTACAGTTTTGGAATCCATTCAGCTGATCTCCGGGTCTGGCGGTACCACTTTTAGCATAGCTTAGCATAATCCATTGAATCTGATTAGACTGTTAGCATCACGCTAAAAATAACCAAAAAGTTTCAATATTTTTCATATTTAAAACTTGACTCTTCTGTAGTTATATCGTGTACTAAGATCGACGGAAAATTAAAAGTTGCTATTTTCTAGGCAGATATGGCTAGGACTATACTCTCATTCCGACGTAATAATCAAGGACTTTGCTGCCGTAACATGGCTGCAGCAGGCGCAATGATATTACGCAGCGCCCAAAAATACTCACTTTGGTAACTTTTAATAGCAGGGTACTATTTTCGGGCACTGCGTAATATCATTGCGCCTCCTGCAACCATGGTACGGCAGAAAAACACAACTTTTAATTTTCCATCGGTCTTAGTACATGATGTAACTATAGAAGAATCAAGTTTTAAATAGAAAAACTATCTTTGAAAAAAATCTTTGGTTATTTTTTAGCTCAATGCTAATGGTCTAATTAGATTCAATGGATTATGCTAAGCTATGCTAAAAGTGGTCCCGCCAGACCCGGAGATCGGCTAAATGGATTCCAAAATGGTACAAATCAAATGTTTAACTCTAGGGGAGCTGGAAAATGAGCATATTTTCAAAAAAAGTGGAGTGTCCCTTTAATATTGACTGAGTAGGGTAATGTCAAAGATTGAAATTATTGTGAATCAAACTTTGATTATGAGATTGCCTGGATCTCACAGACAGGGTCACATATTTTTGCAATCTTTATTGTTATGAATGTATTGTTAGTTGATTTGAATAAAATTATCTACTGAGTGATTACTAACAGAAGAGAAGTTTTATATTGGATTAATTTGATGCAACTCTATATTGCTGAATAATGTCACATAGGTCTGCAGAGCAGGACATTCAAAGTTGTCTTATAATATAAGTGTAATGTTGTTCTAAGAAGGATCAGGTCTTAGGAATAAGAGCATCCCACAGCTGAGCACAGCATTGATTTGTTGTGTGTAAATAAACCACAAGACCCCAATGGTGAATCGATACCCTTTCTAACCTAAACAAGAGAGAAGCCTCTCATACAGCAATGCTGTTCACTTCCTAGTGTTGATAGCATTCATCAAAAATGTTATGCATTTAAAATTGAGACAACAAACCCTAATCTGTGGTGAAAAATGTAGATCTAGGATTTGTCTCTAGGATAGTTTTACATTGTCAAATATGAAATGAGACATGGATTACGTGTTTATCGTTCAAAGTAAGCGATACAATATCATGTCACAGCGGATTGCTACATCTGGAAGCACGTACTGTAAAACTCGACGAAAGATGGAAAACACTACCCACAGGGTCTGAAACAAATGAAAGCAAAGGTGTTTATGAATGAGAACACAGACACGTTCATGGAGCGAGCGAGAGATTGTGGGAGATGGATGGCACTACAGAGAGAACGAGAGAGATTAGGGGAGGGAGAGATTGGAGGAGACAGATGAGGAGAGTAGCGTAGAGTTCAGACAGAAATGAAAGAGATATCATGAGGGAGGATGAAATAGATGGGGGAAATGAGAAAGTAGTGGCGGAGAGAAAGCGGCGGTCATACGGTGAGCGGCAGACGATGGAGGGATGGTAGAGGAAGAGAGGTAAGCCGGTAGGGTGTGCCAACAGGGCTCGTGCTGGGCGTACATATGTAGAGCAGCAGGGAGGCGGCAGCATGGACGACTGTAGCGTTAGCTGAATCACAGCTATCTTTTCTCAATCTACAGGACCATTCCTTTCTTTTATCCATAAAGCGACATAGTATAGGCTCATGGCCCCATACTTTGTACTCGGACTGGCCCCCAAAAATACATTGGACACATGTACACAATCAGCACAAATAAATAAAACACCCTTGACATCTCCAAAGTCATTAGCCATGGAAATGCATGCAAAAATATGCACCTCTATAAATCCACCTTGGGCCAATTTGTGCTTTTGTTGCTTCTTGCTTGTTCGCACGTGTGCAGGGCGAGTTACACATGGAGAGAAGACGGGTGTCTAGGTGTGTGTGGGGGGGTACTCTGTTTGGTCATAAGGGTATTCCCTCCTCTGTCTGGTAAAGATCTGCCAGTGACAGTGATGTTTGTGTGTAAATACGGTTCTGTCAGTCAAAAACGTGCCCGTATGGGCCGCAGTGCTTTAGGCTTCAGATTATTAAGTCTTTCCGACTGAAAACAGGTCTGGAACCCTTGGAGTCCACCCAGAATTCCATGTAAACACAGTTGGATGCTGAAACATTGGCACAGAGCCCTGTCTTACAGACAGCAAAAGCAGGGCATTATATTGATGGTCCTATGAGGAAGAAAAACAAGGGATAGGCTTGGACAGTGATTGGCAACCAGGGGTACCTCAGGGGGTACTTAAGCAGGTTCCAGTGGGTATCTTAAAAAGAAAGACTGGGATTTTGCTTGTTAAAACCTACAGTATGAAACAGATGCAACAATTACACATTTCAAAGCTATCTAGACAAAAAACATAACATAATAAAACATGATAGCTTGTAGTTAGATTTTGTAGTTAATAGGTTAGCTGATTGTTACTTTTTAAGGGGAAAAACTATATAATGTGTCTAGTGCTGGGCAAAGATTAATCACGATTAATCACATACAAAATAAAAGTATTTTTTGCATAATATATGTGTGTGCTGTGTGTAACTATTATGTATATTTAACCAGACACACATATATATTAATTTCAGAATTTTTTTATTTATATATGTTTTTTTTTCATATATACACTCACCTAAAGGATTATTAGGAACACCATACTAATACTGTGTTTGACCCCCTTTCGCCTTCAGAACTGCCTTAATTCTACGTGGAATTGATTCAACAAGGTTCTGAAAGCATTCTTTAGAAATCTTGGCCCATATTGATAGGATAGCATCTTGCAGTTGATGGAGATTTGTGGGATGGACATCCAGGGGACGAAGCTCCCGTTCCACCACATTCCAAAAATGCTCTATTGGGTTGAGATCTGGTGACTGTGGGGGCCATTTTAGTAAAGTGAACTCATTGTCACGTTCAAGAAACCAAATTGAAATGATTCGAGCTTTGTGACAAAGTGGATTTCCCTGCTGGAAGTAGCCATCAGAGGATAGGTACATGGCGGTCATAAAGGGATGGACATGGTCAGAAACAATGCTCAGGTAGGCCGTGGCATTTAAACGATGATTAATTGGAACTAAGGGGCCTAAAGTGTGCCAAGAAAACATCCACCACACCATTACACCACCACCACCAGCCTGCACAGTGGTAACAAGGCATGATGGATCCATGTTCTCATTCTGTTTACGCCAAATTTTGACTCTACCATCTGAATGTCTCAACAGAAATCGAGACTCATCAGACCAGGCAACATTTCTCCAGTCTTCAACTGTCCAATTTTGGTGAGCTCATGCAAATTGTAGCCTCTTTTTCCTATTTGTATTGGAGATGAGTTGTACCCGGTGGGGTCTTCTGCTATTGTAGCCCATCCGCCTCAAGGTTGTGCGTGTTGTGGCTTCACAAGTGCTTTGCTGCATACCTCAGTTGTAACGAGTGGTTATTTCAGTCAAAGTTGCTCTTCTATCAGCTTGAATCAGTCGGCCCATTCTCCTCTGACCTCTAGCATCAACAAGGCATTTTCACCCACAAGACTGCCACATACTGGATGCTTTTCCCTTTTCACACCATTCTTTGTAATCCCTAGAAATGGTTGTGCGTGAAAATCCCAGTAACTAAGCAGATTGTGAAATACTCAGACCGGCCCGACTGGCACCAACAACCATGCCATGCTCAAAATTGTTTAAATCAACTTTCTTTCCCATTCTGACATTCAGTTTGGAGTTCAGGAGATTCTCTTGACCAGGACCACACCCCTAAATGCATTGAAGCAACTGCCATGTGATCATGTTGATTAGATAATTGCATTAATGAGAAATTTAACAGGTGTTCCTAATAATCCTTTAGGTGAGTGTAGAATATATAACATATATATACATAATATACATAATATGTATATTTATATATACATAATAATTACACACAGCACACACACATATATTATGCCAAAAATCACTTTTATTTTGTATGCGATTAATCGCGATTAATCTTTGCCCAGCACTTCATACGTTTTTCACATGTAGCATGTACAGTGCATATATTGTATACAGTGTGGGGTCCAAAGTGTAACAACTAAAACAATGATATCCACAAGAACGTAGAGGAGTAAATGTCTTCAGGACATTTGAAATATATGACACCAGGTGAGTGGAGTTATTTAATTAATTACTTTTTGAAGCTTGAAGGGTTTTACCCTCAGTCTTTATCACCTCGGTCACCATCAACTCCCATAGTAAAACCCAAAGCAACAAAAAAAATCTACATTTGGGTTCTGAAGAACAAAGAAAAACATTGGGGGTTCAAACTGAGGGTGTAAATAATGAAAAAGCATTTGTTTTCGGGTGATCTATCCCCCTTAAGTCCTCTGCTGGAATTACAGCACCGTCAGAGAGAAATATCTGTAAATGTCTGAGTCTGTGGCCTGCAGCATATTCTTCACGTCAATGCAAGGTCATCTAGGCCCTGGTCTTGCATGTTCTCTTTTAATTAAATGTCTTTTCTTTTTCACCATCTTGCTTTCTGACAATTGTCATCATGACCAATCAATAAAGAGAGATGCAGGTCTTGTTGTCATCTGTCCTTGGGTTAAAACATGATGTAAGAGTTAAATTTAAAAGGTATCTAAATTAGGTTCTTACAAAGGTAGTGCATGGCGCTAGCAACGCTAAGGTCATGTGTTTATATCTCTATCATTTAAAGGGATAGTTCGGCCAAAAACGATATTAAACCCATGATTTACTCACCCCCAAGCTGTCCGAGTTGCATATGTCCATCGTTTTTCAGACAAACACATTTTCGGATATTTTAGAAAATATTTTAGATATTTCTGTTCATTAAATGTTATGTTACGGGGTCCAGCAGTAGTCCACGACCTTCAAGTCCAAAAAAGTGCGTCCATCCTTCACAAATTAAATCCAAACGGCTCCAGGATGATAAACAAAGGTCTTCTGTGGGTAATCCGTGCGGTGTTTTTGTAGAAATATCCATATTTAAAATGTTATTAACTTTATAAACTAGCTTCCGGTAGCGCCGCCATCTTAGACTCAGGAGAGAGGATTAGCGTAGTGTACGCACTTTTCTTAGTGACGTATGACAAATTCGGAGGGCGGGGGCACCGAGCAGCAGCAGAGAAACTCTGTACGCTGCGTAAGCTCTCATCCTGAATGCGCATCACTCCAAAATGGCGGCGCTACCGGAAGCTAGTTTATAAAGTTAATAACATTTTAAATATGGATATTTCTACAAAAACACCACACGGATTACCCACAGAAGACCTTTGTTTATCATCCTGGAGCCGTGTGGATTTAATTTGTGAAGGATGGCCGCACTTTTTTGGACTTGAAGGTCGTGGACTATTGCTGGACCCCGTAACATAACATTTAATGAACAGAAATATCTAAAATATTTTCTAAAATATCCGAAAATGTGTTTGTCTGAAAAACGATGGACATATGCAACTCGGACAGCTTGGGGGTGAGTAAATCATGGGTTTAATATCGTTTTTGGCCGAACTATCCCTTTAATAAATGTATAAAAGCATTTGCTAGATGTAAATCTATTTGTGCTTTTCACATAAATACTTACAATGGTTGATGACGTGATTAAAAAATATATATATTTTGACTGAACCATTTGTTTTTATATCAAAATCACAAAGGAAATGTGTGTAATTTTGTCCCTGTTATCTTTAGAGTACTATTTCTGTTATTCTGTTTGAAGTTATTTTTCCATCCATAATATATATAAACACACACAAACAATCTCTCTCTATGCAACAGTGATCCTGATGTTGGCACCATCTATTGGGTGATAAAAAGAAAAAAACTAAATTTCCATTTGACATTTCACAGCAAAGGGGATAGAGGAAAAAGGACACAGAGAGAGAAAGTGAGTGAAATAGAGTGGGTCATGACCTTCAGAGATGGAGTGCCACACCGGTGGTTTGACCTGAAAGCTCAGTGTGAGTTTAGTGCTGTATCCCAGAGGTTAAAACAATGAAACAGCTGGACGCGTACTGATACTCTCCGTACAAAATGAAAGGGAAAAAAGGCAGCGAGGTCACCAATAAGTATATAATTGGTAGAGCATCAACAGTGTTAAGATCGTGGGTTTGATCTCCAGGGAACACACATGATAAAAATTATTAAATGAATGCACTCAGTCACTTTGTGTTAAAGCATCAACCAAAAAAAAAATATATATATATATATATATATATATAATATATATATATATATATATATATATATATATATATATATATATATATATTAGTTCTGGGCAAAGATTAATCGCGATTAATCGCATACAATATAAAAGTGATTTTTTTGCATAATATATGTGTGTGTGTACTGTCTGTAATTATATTTAACCACACACACATACATATATTAATTTCAGTTTTTTAATTTATATATATAAAAATATATATACACGTAATTGTTTCTTAAATACATACATGAATGTGTGTGTGTATTTATATATATATATATATATATATATATATATATATATATATATATATACATAATAATTACACACAGCACACACTCATATATCTTATGCAAAAAAAATCTTTTGCTGAGTTGGACCAGACAGAAGCTGGAAAAGCCGCCAAGTGGTGCCTGCCTACAGTAGCAAACACGGGAATTCCTTCAATATGGTTTAAAAGCATTCCAGGTGGCTCCTTTTGCTTCCCATTGAGTGAATGCCCAGACTGTGATTCCAATACGTCCATTTGTGCTATTACATCATTTTACAACCTCTTTTATATTTTATAACTAATTGTATGATTTTATTTCCAATGAATTATAATGAAAATATTAAACTACTATTCAGCCTATTGGTTTGATTGCAGAGCTGCTAAAATGTGTGCACTGGTAAGTGTGTAGGGGCTTTAACCAATAAATGCCTCAGTTACGGGCTATAAAGACACATCGCCACAGTTTAAAAGAGGTTTCCGCAGAGATGCATCCATCACTTGAAATCAGCCTGAAAAATTATTAATGAACTGGACACAAAAACTGTCAACTACTGACCCCAGAAGAGACAAAGCACACACATACTGACCTGCACATGCTCCCAAAGGCCGACCCCTGAGTGTTTTCCCATGATCGTGATACTTCCAGCATATATACACTCACCTAAAGGATTATTAGGAACACCATACTAATACTGTGTTTGACCCCCTTTCGCCTTCAGAACCGCCTTAATTCTACGTGGCATTGATTCAACAAGGTGCTGAAAGAAATGTTGGCCCACATTGATAGGATAGCATCTTGCAGTTGATGAAGATTTGTGGGATGCACATCCAGGGCACGAACCTCCCGTTCCACCACATCCCAAAGATGCTCTATTGGGTTGAGATCTGGTGACTGTGGGGGCCATTTTAGTACAGTGAACTCATTGTCATGTTCAGGAAACCAATTTGAAATGATTTGAGCTTTGTGACATGGCGCATTATCCTGCTGGAAGTAGCCATCAGAGGATGGGTACATGGTGGGCATAAAGGGATGGACATGGTCAGAAACAATGCTCAGGTAGGCCGTGGCATTTAAATGATGCCCAGTTGGCACTAAAAGTGTGCCAAAAAAACATCCCCTACACCATTAAACCATTGCATTAATGAGAAATTGAACAGGTGTTCCTAATAATCCTTTAGGTGAGTGTATATAACCCATGTAAAATTATACTGCGAACTAGTGTAGCTCAATTGATTGAGCATTGTGTAAGCAGTTTCAAAGGTCACTAGTTTGATTCCAGGAATCACACATACTGATAAAGAAATGTATACATCAATTTATCTAACTGTAACTATATAAGCACCAATATTGAATTCAGTGCTACTGCCAAAGACCTGTAAAACAATATTAGCGGAAGAAACAGAGAGGCAGACAACAAAGCTGGACAAGTATCAATAATTCAATTGTGTGTTTGTGTTTGTAATTGGATTTGAGTGTAGTGTGTATACAGCGTGTCGTCTGACAACTACCTTCCCCAGCGTGTCTCCAAATGAATCAACAAGTTAGCGTGTCTGTATCCTCGAAGGTGTGAATATGTACATATAAAAGAGTGCGTTGAAAGGCTCTGTGACTGATATTCTGCCGTCACTAATGGCTCTATATGAAGAGGCAACAAGTCATTTACAGAGATGATGTTGTCCTCTGACACAATCACTTTCTATTCTGTCCGGCAGAGAGGAGAGGCGTTTGCAGTGGGTAATTGCATTGAGAATTGATTTTAAGCAATGTGCCGTCTCATGGGCTGTAATCAAGCACCATTATTCACTGTTAACTAAAGCGCTCCGCACAGGCCAACACAAAGACATGACTCCTGTTAAACAGCCCAGCTCCCTGCGCTCTCTCATTAACACACGCATACACATCTCTAAGAATGACTAAGAGCTCTCACACGACGCGGGGAGGTAACGTTTCAACGACATACCCGCAAACGCAGGCCAAGAATATGAAGTGATTACGCTGAAATCAGGCCTCTCGTGAGCTCTTATCGGCTGGAAATGAATTGGCTCATTTGCAGCATGGTGTGAAAGGAGAATGTTTGTTGTGGCTTTGAGTAGGAGCTTCCTGAACGGATACCAGATCTGTGTCAAATTACATCGACGACGCGGCCACAGTGACCAATCAGAGACTGAGGTGCAGCCACAGGACCTTGTTCGGCAGCCAATCAGTAATGCAATCAAAAAGCCCACGTTCATTCATCTGCCTGGCTACGAAAGTTTCGGTAGGACTTATGTTGTCATGTCAGCAGCCTTTGGTAGCCCGTCGGCCATAAGAAGTTTTAGTGGGTGTGCCAGAGCACTTTTTGATAAAACGGTGTCTGTTAAATAGCACAGGGTATCACCTCTGTCCTATCAGCGATTAAAAATATTGCCGTACATCTAACACCCATCATTTAAACTACCACTGTGGGCTATTAAAACTCTTGGGTCTGCACAGATCGATAGTGGTGGATTTCTCTCCAAAGCAGTAAATGTGTTTGGGCATCTGATTGAGGGAGAGGAAAAAGTGATTGCCTGGTGTAAGAACAAGAAAGGCTTTTTTCTAAGTTTTCTACTAAACGGTTTATTATACTGAGTTTGTAATCCTGTTAAAATAAGTGACCTAAAATTCAAGCACATATTCACAGAAATGAGATTACTGATACATAGTACACAGTTAAAGGAACAGTATGTAGGATTGTGGCCAAAACTGGTATTGCAATCACAAAACGTGTGGCTAAAACTGGTACTGCAATCACACATCACAACATAATCATCAGTTGAGGGCTGCAACTCCTTTTTAAATGACAATATTCTGGCCAGACCACTGTTGTCAGTGATATAAGTATTGGAAATGAAAGTGATTTCTTAATGTCTAGTGACATATCGGGGCCATTTTATGATTAATTGATATAAATGTATTACATACTGTTCCTTTAAGTTCAGTTCATTTTATTTATATAGCACATTTAAAAACAGTCCAGGACTGACCAAAGTTAAGCTATGATCTGTCCTCTAATAGACAGGTTTAGCTCATCATTTATTTAGAGAAAGTGTGAAAAGCATAATTTGATGGTGGTCTACCATTTTATAACAAACTAAGGACTGTTATCTGCGCTGTCTAAATGAGTTGGAATGCACACAGTCTAATTTTGGTTGAATTTTAGGTTTTGATAAAAATAAGTAGGCTACAATAAGCCTTTTTATAGTGATCCCAATGCTTCAAATAGTAATTAAACATCTTAAACAATCTTTATTTGTACGTATTCAAGAGGTGCACCTTACTGAATCTTTCTTAATACAAAAGGATGCGTGTCAATCGGACGCAAGGCACTTGCAGCTCTGACATTTTGGTTTTGGTTTTAAGGTGGGGGGACATATCATGAAAATCTGAGTTTTCCATGTTTAAGTGCTATAATTGGGTCCCCAGTGCTTTTATCAAGTTAGAAAATGTGAAAAAGATCAACGCAGTAACTTATTTTTGGTAAACCATTCTCTGCAAGCATGTGAAAAAATACCGCCCCTTAATCTGCACCATCCAACCAGCTCATTTGCATTTAAAGGACACACCCAAAAATGCCACATTTTTGCTTACACCTACAAAGTGACAATTTTGAAATGCTATAATAAATGATCTATATTAGGGGTCTCCAACCTTTTTGTGAGCAAGGGTTACCACAATGGATATAAAAATCTGGAGGGCTATTTTTTTATATTTCCAAAAACTTTTTTGTTTTTGTTGATTTTATTTTACTTGTTATGTTTTGTCATTGTTTAAAATGTTCACATACATATAAGAAGCCAAGCTAATATAAAAATATGTAATATGTATTTGTAGAATGTGCTTTGGTGGGCAACTCACAGACTCCATGCGGGCAACCTGGTAAAGACCACTGATCTATTTTGAGCAAGAACTTCACATACGTACTTAGGGGACACCAACGATTTATTTGACATGTTAAAAAAGTCTTGTGAAATGTCCACTTTAAAGCATACAAGGAATGAGAAAATAAAGTGCAGGACTTGCTTGATGTTGAAAGAGTTATTAATAAAAATATAGTGTGGGACCTGATTGATGTTCAGAGTTATTAAGCGCGACAAGACACGAAAATGATCTTCCTCATGCTGACTGACAGTCACATCCGAAGCGTGCGGAAAAATAGACGCTATCAGACAGCGTGCGATCCCGATATATCAGGGCCGTAACAACAATAGACATTTAGGGGGACTTGTTGTCAGAAATGCAGTCAGAATTAAACATGTTACCTAAACACATACCTATAAATAGTCAATTCAGAAAAATGAAGCAATTTTCAAGCTCACTTAAAATTTTTTTTTTTTTGAACTACAGTGTTGAGAACATCTCCTATCTGTGGCTCAGGTTTATCTTAGTCGAGCGTTTATAAGATCTCCCACACATACAGTATGTACACTGTGCTGGCATTAAAGGAACAGCTACATTACTGTAACAGTACAGCAGACTTGCGAATGCAATACAGCAGGATGTCTAGCTGGCTGCCATATAGCTATCCAACAGACATTGGAAAATTCACTGCATTGATAAAAAAACCTGTTAGGACAGTTCCTTACACATCCATGTCTTGCCACAATAATTAAATATGATATTTTTAAAAATTCTCACAACATAGAATACGAAATATTTTTTTAATGAAATAAATCTTAAAGGTGCCAAAGAATGCATTGATACAATATAATGTAAAATTCGGATAT
This sequence comes from Misgurnus anguillicaudatus, assembly GCF_027580225.2. Classification (NCBI taxonomy): domain Eukaryota; kingdom Metazoa; phylum Chordata; class Actinopteri; order Cypriniformes; family Cobitidae; genus Misgurnus; species Misgurnus anguillicaudatus. The sequence goes on along the minus strand of NC_073346.2, from coordinate 26,819,031 downwards.
CTACATGGAAGGTATGTGGCTTTATTAAGTGCACAAATGATCCAGAAACAGTTTTACATGTCTATTTACAACCAAGTAATTTCTCCCTAGGTCTATTATTACCTTATTTGAAAGGGTCATGAATAATAATGTTGAGCTCTGCTCTGATTTGCTGTTTCTCAGAGCAGTTCAGTTCAGTAGCTCTGTGTGTGTAAACAGACCTTGGGCCCTATTTTAAAGGGGTCATATGATGAAAATGTTAGCATTGCCACTTTGTAGGTGTGAGCAAAAACAGGTCATTGAAATTTGGCTTTCATTATGATGTCATAAGGATATCTTATTAGAATAATACCGCCTCCTTAATCTGAACTCTGAAAGAGAGAGAAAAGAAGGACTTGACAGCACAATTGAGTTTGAATTACAACAAACCACCATCATTGTGATCAGTGTTTGCACTTTATCCGCTCATTTGCATTTTAAAAAACACACCCAAAACGACACATTTTTGGACTTGACAGCACAATAGAGTTTCAATTACAATAAACCACCATCATTGTGATCAGTGTTTGCACTTCATCCGCTCATTTGCATTTTAAAAAACACACCCAAAACGACACATTTTTGCTCAAACCTACAAAGTGTCAATGCTAACATTTTCATCATATGACCCCTTTAACGATCTAAAGCGCATGGCACACGATCTAAGCGGGCATTTCTGAACCCACTTTTGCTAATTTAACGACAGGAACAATGGTTTATACGCCAAGCGCACAGCCTAAAAGGGTTGTTCCTATTTTCGTAATGAGTAATGGGTGTGTTTTGGGGGTAACGTGCAATAAACCAATGAGAGTCTCAGCTCTCATCCCCTTTAAAAGCAAGTTGCGCTTGCCGCCATTCCTAATCCCTATTTCGATTAATGTTAAAAAAAAGTGTTTTTATTTGTATTGAAATAATAATTTTTTTTTATTAAAACCTTTAAAAGCCGTTTTCTTTCAGTCATGGAAGTAAAAATAGCAGGCTTTTAATTGCTGTAAATGTATTAATATCCTACATAATCATTGTAATCTCATAAAATAATTAGCAAATATGCAAGAAAAGGTTTGTACTCTAAAAATACAAACAAGAGATAAAGAATTTACAAATGTGCAGAGAGCCGTTTCAGCATTCGGACAGCGCCATGTTTTTTTTTAAGCAAAAAAAGGTTCTCATCCCACCATATCCACAAGTACAAAGTCATCATATATAAAAAATCTATGGGGAAGCATTAAAAACACATTTAAAAACAGATGCATTTGTTTAAAGCAAAGCATTTATTTACTTACCAGGCTACAGGTGAAGCAGCTCTTTACGCCTTCTTACGTCTCATAATCGGTCCCCATTTATGTCCGAGACTCAATAAAAATCTTTTACATTTTAATCCTTTAATTTTTATATTTAAAAGCTTTTTTGTGCTGCTGCGCATCCATGTGTGTCGTCCCGTTTATAGGCGCATATTACTAACGCGCTCATAAAAAAAAACCCACTATTGCGCCATTGACTTTAGATTAGGTTTTAGTTGATCAATGGCGTAGTCTATTTTAGTTGCCTCAAAATAGCAATGTGCCAACAATGGGCCTGAACACACCTCGTTTTCAGACCAGAACGCCCATGGGCGCAACATTGGGCGCAAATGCATTTGCTATTTAAACAACATGGCGCTAAATGTGAAAATGAAAATTACGCTGGGTTGAAACTAGCAAAAGACATTTGCGTCACGCATTGCCTCGGTGTATGATAAGGCCCCTTCTGTTTGAGTCTGTATCAGACGAAGATACAGATTTTGAGGATCAATCAATTATTTAGAGATTGAAAATGGATGCTTCTGTAAGGTAATTTTGTGTTTTTCAGTCACAACGTGACAATGTTTTAGCATTGAAACAATATTGTAATTTATTTAATGTGTAATTTAATGTTGGGGGTGTACATCAGGACTGCAACGTCACAGCAAGGTTTAAATAAGAAGGAAGAAACAATAGTATTTGAGGTTCACAATATGTCATTACCATGCACAGAACTCTTATTATTTAGGTTTTACATTCTACGGCACCTTTAAGGAGCAAACAATGTTATACCCTAGAAAGTAAGAAAGAGAGGTAGAATGAAAGTGAGGCAGAGAGATTAAAGTTTCTTTATGGAGCCAAGTGAGTTGGTCACTGACAGCAGTAATGCTATGTGTACACAGCATGCGGCATGTAAAGCTCCGACCCCCTGCCTTCCCACGTATCGCATCTGCAGCCCGCCACTCTGCCTGCTCTTTCAGCCTCTCACTGACCATTGCTTTGAAAAACTCCTTTCTTCTCTCCCTCTCTCTCCTCTTTTAGCTCCTCCCACACTCTCCGCAGGTCTTTTCTTCCTGCAACTGTCTGGGGACCCTTTCACTTTTTGTCCCTCTCTGACCTCCCCTGGACCACATTCTGTGTCGTTATACACACCATCTGCTTTAAGGGGGTGGGGGGAAGCGATGAGCCTTTCCGAGTCCTGTTAAACGGTCAGTGTGTCAGCCTGGCTCATCGATAGCGTCGCACTGGATTTCAATGCAAACTCAAGCTAGGCTCTTAAAACAGCTCAGAGAGGGCGATTAAAGGTGGACCCATCTTAAGCTCACACCCCTCGGGCTGCAGTGGTATGTCCCGCTAATTCCCTGATAGAAGTCTCTTTTAAGAGGCACTCAAGCCGCACTAAGCAGCTGCCTGTGAGTTAGGTCATTTTCCCAGGAGCGGGACAGTGGGCTTTGGCAGGACCTCAAAAAAAAAGAACACCATCTGTTATTGGACTGAAAAGGTTGGTGACACCTTCTGTGGTACCAACAACCCCTAATTAAGCGAAGGGGAATGCAGGCGCAAGCTGCGATCCGACTGGCCGGCCAGCCTTATGCATTGCCCTGGTGACAAGCCAAATCCATTCCTCATCCTTCCCCCCTCTCCCAAGCCACATCTGTCCACCGGGGCACACCGAACGGCCATGGCGGAGCCCTCTGTGAACTTTCTCCGTTGCTGACACTAGCTGCAGTTCACATCTACGACTGATGCACTGACAAAGTCACAGACTTTTAGGTACAAAGCAATGCATGCGGGCAGGTGGAGAACTTTATGGTAATACACCACTTTTAATTTCCATGTGTTGATGAACTAATTTTATCAGTATGCGTGTTCCTTGGGAATTGAACCCATGACCTTGGTGTTGCTAGCGATGCTGTACTGGATGAGCTACAGAAACATCAATAAAAACAATTAGGAGAAAGAACCAACTGTTATTGTGTCTGTTCAATTGATAAAGGATTACTTAAGCAGCGTAAAGGTCAAGGGTTCAATTCCTAGGTAACACACGGATAATAAATGCATCGTTTAAAAGTAATATTAGATAAAGCACAGATGTATGTAATTATAAATGTATGTAATTTTATTTCTTTAAAACATGACTTACATTGTCTTTGGGTTGTGTGCTGAAATATACACAAAAAAAATGCTGGGTTATTTTCAAAATTGATTATTTGGAAATTAACCTAGAAAAATGTTTATATTTGACCCAACAATGGGGAAAAACAACTCAGCATTTTGGGTTGAAACAACCCAGCATGACTTAAATTGCAATCCAGCGGGCTGGGCTCGTCCTTTTTGAAAGAACCCAGCATTTTTTTAGAGTGTACAGACACAATTACAGCTCTTATAAACTTAAAAAATGGTCTAAAGCGCACTGCGCACAGTCTAAAAGGTGAACGTGATTTTATTAACCAATCAGATTGCAGCATTAGGATTAGGGTGTATGTAAGATTTAGGATTGGGTTAGGAGCTTTTAAAAAATATTCTCAAACTATTATTTCACACAAATTTGAGGGGTAAAAAAGATTTGAGTTAAAGCGACACCATGTAATTTTTCAACCTTCATAATACATTTTCAAGACCCTTGTGATAGTACATCGCCTTTAAATAGGTTGAATGACATGTCTACCATAGCCTGACGGGGTCTGTATCGCTTTTACTCGTACTTTAAAACTTAGGGTTTCGGGTAGTAACCAGAGCACAAAAAAACTACAAAATCCGATTGCTTTACGGCTTACGTCACTTCCTCAACACAATTTTTTTTAACGTGAATTTTGCTGAAGGCTACTTAAGGAGTGTAGAGAGCAACTTCTTTTATGTGACTCTGTGGCACCGTGTTAGTGTCACGGACCTATGACACGGGCAACCCGGTTTTGAATCCCCTTTAAGGCAATTTTTGTATATAAACTCACGATCTTGATTCATACATAAATGCGATCTTCTTTATAAATGACGGCGATTATCTTGCATATAGTTCCCTGTATTCAGATGCTGCATTCACGTGTTCACGTATTTACCTTTCTTTTACTGTCTATGGTATTTACATTACAATCCAGGATGCTGTAGCAGTCAAACTTGCTCAAACTCACACAGTGTAAAACCAAACCCTATTCATTCGTTTCTCTCTTTTCTCATCCTCATTTGCTGCGTTCCGCTGTCACTCGCGTGACGTATTACAAAGCGGCAGACCTAAACACATCGGTTTACTTGGATTTGGGGCGACAATTTTCACACAAAAGAGAGGAAAAACGAGTGCCATTGCGGAAAATCCTGGTGGCGAGGGAGAGAGCGACGCAACAATATTTGTTTAGAAAAAGGCAAGGAAATACTTCTGGTCGATTCTCAGTCGGAAGGCTGCAACCTCCGGAGGACAAATATGCAGGCTGCATACGTCATCAAGCCTGGTTTAGTAAGGTAAACTGAGCATTATATTCGCAAGTCATAAGCATACTGCAACAATTTACGATTAACTAAGTATAATAGTCAACTTTATAATTGTTAATATTCTGAAATAAGACAGTCTTGATGACGTATGCAGCCTAGACATACGACATCCGGAGGCTGCAACCTTCAGATTGAGAAATGGCTTCTGTAAAAGTTCCGCGGTGTGCCTTTAAGGGTAAGTAAGGGTTTCTTTGATTAAAACGTTGATCCAGGACCAACAAAAAATTTTGATCCAGGATCACATCTTACTTTGTGAAATCACAGTGACCCAGTCACTAAAACGGTGTGTTCGAATCCACTTTTGCTAATTTAACTCTTTCCCCGCCATTGACAAGTTAACTCGTCAATTAAGAGAAAACGCTTCCCTCCAATGATGAGTTTTTACGGCAATCCGTATTTCTGCTATTATCCACCAGGTGGCTTACTCAACTTATAAAACCCAGAAGTATTCCCTTAGGGCAAACAGTTTAAACTCTGTGTATGTTTCCCTCTCCATCTGATCTCTGTCAAAGTCCTTCACAAAAATGCAATTATCTCAGCCTTTTGCTTAAAATTTTGTATTTTTGAAGAAACCTACCCATATTTGAGATGTGATAAAAGAGAACAATTGAAAGTAGAATGAAATTTTTTGTTGTTGTTGTTTGATAGCAGAGGGTCTGTTATTTCATGTGATATATTGTATGTTTATATATTTAAAGAAGAAAAATTTTGAAAGGCATTAAACTTTTGTGAAAATCATAAAAAATGCTAGCGCTGGCTGGTTTTATAAAAACGCTAAGACAAAAAGTATCTAAGACAAAAGGTTTTAATTAAACAGACACACACTGGGACCTTCAAGGCATTGACAGAAAATAGACTGAATTTTGGCGCCGTTTCTTTTGCTGGTTAAATGTTTTAATGCAAAACACTAAAAAAATGTGGAAAACACTTTGACCCAAATCATTCATTTTACAAGCATCTGTGGTGCTTTGACATTCCTAAATATTAACATTGCTAAATGTTATAAAACCGCTGGCAGGGAAAGAGTTAACAACGGGAAAAATGGTTTGTACGCCTAGCGCACAGTCTAAAAGAGTTGTTTCTATTATCGTAATGAGAAATGGGTGTGTTTTGGGTTTGGCCGTAACATGCATCTTTCATACCCTTTAAAAGACAGTTGCGCTCGCGCCATACCGATTCCCTATTTAGATGGCGGAATTTGTAAATTGAAAAACTAAGTTGAGGAAGAAGACCACCAGTTTAAGATTGATGTTAAGAAAATTCAATGTTTTTATTTGTATTGAACTTGTTATTGTTTGTATTAAAACCTTTGGATTTATTGATCTGATCATTTTTAAAGTTTATGATTTCAAAGCATTATAACAACATTATCTTTACTCTCTGTTCTACTGTATATCTATAGAGTTACAGTATAGCTCTATTACAAAAAATGAATAATTAAATGTGATTAAGTATCTAAGACAAAAGGTTTTAATTAAACAGACACACACTGGGACCTTCAAGGCATGACAGTAAAGAGACTGAATTTTGGCGCCGTTTCTTTTGATGGTTAAATGCTTTTAATGCAAAACAGTAAAAAAACGTGGAAAACACCTTGACCCAACTCATTCATTTTACAAGCATCTGTGATGCTTTGACATTCCTAAACATTAACATTGCTAAAGCAAAATCGCACTGAGAACTATTGAGACTTCGCTGAAGAACAAATCAGTCCATTTGACAAATGACCAGTGGCTTTCAAGCGGTGCAGAGCAAAACAGAGGTTGGTGCTAAAAACATCCCGCCGAAATGTCAAAGCAAATGATATTGCGTGAAGTAAAAGGCCTTAATGAAAAAGCTGGCGGGGTGAGATGACAGTTTTGGCATGGTAGATGATATAGTGAGCATTCTATTGCTTCACACCTGCACTCAGATCAGTGGATTAAGCTGAACGTGACTCCATTAGAGGGACTGACACTGTATCACTGCTCACTCTCAGTCAATGCCTGATTGCACAGTTGAAGTCAGGTTCAAAATTTGCCATCATGATCGCTTACAGAACCAATGAAATCACTTGATTCTCCCTGTTTTCTTTCCTGCACTGATTTACATTTAAAACAGGAAGTTCGGACAGGACATATCTAAAGGCTAGAGATTCAGCATCGACACTGGTTCCGATATGATTTCAGTTATAATAAAATCTATCTTGCTTTATAAAGTCTTAGCATTAACTTTTTAAGATCCTTATAAGAATAATAAAATGATCTGATTGTATCAGAGGACTTTCGGTGGTCCCACGGGGCATCGAGGTCCATTACATGAGACACGTGCCACCTGACAATGCCTCTCCTAGTTGCAAAGCCTGACCAATCTTATTGGGTCATTTTTCAGCATGCGTCTCTTGGTATTACAGGCGCAACTGTAGGGTAGCTATACATCTAAGGCTCTGTGTCAGCTAATTGTGTGATAACATAAATTAACTAGAAATGAGAGAAAAAAGGGAACTTTATTTATGAAATTCTTGGATTTCTTTATCCCTCAAGCAAAACATCAAAATTGCTACTTAGCATGAATTATACATTAGTGGAGGTTGAGAAGAGAGGCCCTCTCTACCCTGCGGGTGTGGGGGGGCGGTGAGGCGGCTGCCCGCGCGCGTGCCAACTCACAAACCCCCGCAGAGAGGACCCCGCCCCTCCGCAGGAAGTGCAGCGCTCCACTTCCCCCGTCCCTCTGGGCAAAGCGGCGTGTCATTGAGACACAGACACATGCATTCCACTTTATCTGCCTGCCTGTCAATCAAAAGTGCATAGACTGATGCACACACACACACACACACACACACATCCAGACACAAACACACTAAACAACTTCCACAGAAACAGACTAATCCATACAAACATGAAAATATTATGCATGCATAATAACACACTATAGTATGGATTTATCATATTTGATTTATAAATTCTGAGTTTTTCTGTTCTCTTATATTACAGTATAGTCTAATATTTCATTGGTTTAAACTAGTAATGCACCGATGTATCGGCCGCCGATATTTATCGGCCGATTTTTGATGAATTTTAAACCATCGGCATATCGGCAATAGCATGAGAAAGGCCGATACCGATTGTTTATTAATTAACTGCATAAAGAAATCCATTATATGTAAAAAATGAGTTAATGTTGTTAATAAAATAAATGCTGAATAGCAAAAATCACCTTTGAAGGTTGTCATGCTGTCTTATTATATTTGTTTTAGCTTAATTTGTGCCTCTCTTATTATGTTGGTTAGTTGAATGTTAATTAGATCCAATCCATGTTCAGTAAAAATAATAGTGACCTCGCATTTAACTCATCCCAGTGAGTAGTGAAAACATGTACTGCAAGTCACAAACTGTTCACATTTATCAAAAATGGTTCTAAGGTAAGAGTTAATAACAAACTCATATATTTTTTTTTAAAAAAGCCCATATTATTTAAACTATGTGATCCACATCATTTTTTATACAGTTTGCTTGTTTTGCATTTCTCATTTGTCCCATTTTTCCCGCTAAGGAATTTCAAAAGAAACTTCCGAGATAATGTTGAGACTTAAATGATGCATAACTGAGATCTCCCCTGAGCTATGAAAGACCAACCCTCCTTCCAATAAAATTTCCCTTTGGGTAAATCTGTACAATTTATCCAGCACCACCTAATTACACAGCGAGGGAGGCAATGATTCGTAAGGTAAGAGGTCAAAGTTAAGCAGCCATAATCACATTCTCAATAAGCCCCATTATGCAACATCAGATCCAAGCATGGGATTCTTTCATACGGATAACTACCCATCCTTAAAAAAATTAAAAATTCAGAACTTAACGCATAAGACAAGTTTCTCTTTTCCACACAGACGCTCCTCCCCTCTCATTCCAACATCACTTTGAATTAACCATTCAACAGAATGGAACCAGACTTCTGTTTGTTTTCCATCATTATCACTATCCTGTGCCACTAAAATGATCACGATCAGTTCAGAGAGGCCGAAGTGCTCTCGGTGTCCCAAAACATATCTTTAATTAGCTTGACTCTCTCTAGTAAAACATGCCCAATCCACCAGCTCACTGTAATTGGCTCACAGAGCGAAAGTGAGAAAAAAAGGATTTCTTTAATTAATTTATCTGCCCGCGAGAGTAACCGGGAGAGCAGCCGCAGGCCAGTTTACATCCCCAGTTTACAACGAGAGCCCTCTCTTACAGATACACAACACTGCCACCCGAGAATATGTAGCCTTGTAAGAGAGGAGAGAAAATCTAAGAATACATTAAATGAAGGCACTTACCCTTCACACACACAGAGCATATGTGCTCTATGAAAGCTTTGATTGGAGGTTCATTTGCAATGTTCTGTTTCAAAACAGTGCACGCTCCTGTATTGACTGACAGCTCCTTTGAATTCACTAGTCATGCGGGTAGAGCATATTTATATGGGCATATTTTTCAAAGACGCATTTTGTATTTCCAAACCCAATAATCTATGGGTTAAAGTACAAAACGGGTGTCATTTGTACACCTCATATACATATAGGAGAATTTTTTAAGGGGGCACAGTGTGCACAGCTCACAGAAATTTGTGCATACACAGACCTTAAAAGAAATATTATAGAGCTTTCACAGTCTTTTCCTTGGCACTCCATCCTACATTTCTAACAATCTGAGCCCCCCTGCATTCATGGAAAAACCACACAAATAAATGTGTGACTAACTTACAATATCGATTAATTCAATTAGAATAATTTACATTCAAAATTAATATTTTTGTTTATTAACGTTCTGTTTAAAGGTGGGTGCATGATTTTTGAAAAACACTTTGGTAAAGAGAGTCGGGCCGAGTACCAAACCACACTTGTAGCCAATCAGCAGTAAGGGGCGTGTCTACTAATCAGCATCGTTGCCTGGGTTACGTATGTGTGGGGCGGGACTATCAAAAGAAGGTCCAGATTCTTTTGGGGTAGGGGCATATTTGTTTAGGTGATTTTAAATATCAACACTGGCTTTCAGAGATCATGCACCCCACCTTTAATGAGATGTTAAATAATGCATTTGCACAACAACTGCGTTATGCTATAAAATTTATGTAATTTTAAATCTATAAAGTATATAAACAATGAAAATGACATAAGCAACAATCACATGGTTGATTTTAATGTTCAATAATAAAAAAATATGTTTATATAAAATTATAAGAGGAACGCATTTTCATGCACTATATTTTACCTCTTAGGTGAACACGTGATTCTGTGCCCCCGTGAACTCTGGGGTTGTACCAAGATGAATCTAGAAATCTACTAATATAACGTTGAGACTGTCACATTTTAAACCATACATTTTCTACACAGTGGAGGTTAACTGCACATTACCGTACTGGTTTGGAAATGCTATGAGTGTTTCTGACGACGTTTAAATTCTTTGGATTGCAAAATGCAGCAGCAAGGAGCATGCGACTGTGCACAGAGGCTGCTGACCTCTGCGACTGCACTGTTGCGTCTGCAGTGCATGCCGCCTCAATAAAGTAACATGTAATACGATCTCTGAAAAGTGACAAGGATGCAGCACAGAATTGATAATATTGTGCATATTAAACAGATAAAAAGACAAGTAACAGAATACTGGACGTTTCTTTGATTTGGAGGTTGCAGGTAAAATCCATTTGGCTTAAAAAATGTGCCCCCTCAGTTTGAATGGGCATGGGCCTCTGGTCAATACAGACAATTTTTAAACATATCAGCAGAAATCTATAGCTAATCTAAATTTAATTTCATTATCTTTTATGCATTTTTAAGTTGACAACACATTATTGCATTAGTTGCAAAAAAGACTGTATTTTATTAAAAAAGGAAAAAGGTAACTGTGCACCTTATCACCTTTCTAAATGTATAATTATGTCCCAACATATATTAAAACTTTTAGATGGCAAAATGCAATGTATTAACACTTAATTATCATTAAGTTTAAAATCTTACAACAAATAAATCTGCATTACGAAACTGTTAAAGGCACCCATTACATACAATTACCCAAATGTTGTTTTTTTAGCTGTTAAGGGCGATTTATAGTCGTGCGTAGGTTGTAGCCTGTGCGTAGCTCTGCGTAGCCTGACGCGCACCTCGGAAAATATTTAACAGCGCGTCAGTTCTACGCGGACCGCAAGCGCTGTGATTGGTCCACCAGAACCCCTGCTGTCAGGTAAAAAAACTGGGTCATCGGTATTTCCGTTTGTGCCGGTGAAAACAAAGATGAGCCAAGTTAAGGAGTGATTTAACTCAAGCTGCATCAAAAGTCACTGTTTATTTACTTCCATCATTGCTGGTCTTCTCAAATTATACACAACAAGTTGCTGTTTCTTCTTCGTTTGTGGGTTAACTTGCCCGGTTTCTTCTTCTCTGACGGTCGGGCTGCTACTGTGGTTACACGCATGGATACTGCCCACCAGCGGTCGCGCGTGTGTTTGCACGTCGACGCGGACGACGACGCAACAGTATAAATGAAAACCGACGCGGAACCTACGCCGTCGCTGCTACACCGTAGGACCTATGCATGACTATAACGAGCCTTTTACCCGAGCAAATGTTAAGAGCAGGTTGCACAGGACACACACACTTTAAAAAAATATCTGTTGGTTTAACTAAAAAAAGAAAGTTACCTGGTTGCTTTAAATTATTGAGTTAATTTAACTTAAAAAAATTGTTGACTCAAACAGTTGTGTAAAACTGTTGTGTCAATTAACATTTTTAAGTAGAATTAACTCAAAAGGCAACCAGGAAACGTAATTTTTTAAAGTTGAACCAAACTTTTTTACCAGTGCACAGACACTTGATGTGGTGTTACAGACTGAAATATGAGACATAAGACGCACTATAAACATTTTAAGCAGATGAATAGCACCATTATTATTACATAACGTGAGAATGGAGTCACTGTATTTCAGCCAAAATATGAGTCTTAAAAAGCCTAAAAACTGGCAAACAAGTCTAATTAACATCGCCAGTTCCAGACAAAAGCAGAAACACACAAACACACAAAGCAGAGATGCTGTGTGGTGCCACCAGACTCTGACACCGTAGATCTCCTAACACCCTTTCATTATCCAATCAGAGCACTGAACAGCTCAGTGACAGACAGACAGCGTGTGAAACTGGCACTTTTCAGAGGCCAGAGGAGGCTGTGTGCCATGCTGTTGGTACACTGGGATTGAACTGTTGCTGTGATTGATGAGTGTTGATTATCTTAAAGCAAGAGTTCATCCAAACATGAACATTTTTCTCATAATTTACTCAACCTCATTCCATGCTAGATGATTACTTTTTCAGTTGAACACAAAGCAAGATTTTATATACAAATGTCATCATGTTATCTTCTTATATGTGCTCAACATGGCAAAGCTCTGAAAAGCACATCCATCCATCATTAAAGTAACCCAAATGACTCGTATTTTGAGTTTATAAAGCAATCGATACATTGCATATCCAATTATACATTTATGAATTTGGCAGACACTTGTATTCAAAGCGACTTATATTGCAGGTATTAGTTTTATCAGTATGTGTGTTGGGTTTGAACCCAAAACTATTTGCACTGCTAAAACAATCCTATACCACTAAGCAACATACATGTTATGGCAGTAAGTTTAGTGATGGTGGCAGGTCGATTCCTATTTGTTCATCATGCATGTCTCGTGACTTGTTGTCATATGCATTTTATCAGAAAACTTGCAAGTAATTCAACATTATCGACATGCCGGCATATTTTAACTCAACGCAGTGATCTGCATGTTGTGATCTGTTGCCATAGATAGCTGTATTGATCACTGAAACACATGGTTTGACATAGGTTGGGATTTTTCTCCTTTTCTCAACATTTTGAAACTTATTTTTCCTTTTTTATCTTAGTAGGAATTCATAATCCTCTATTCAATCCCTCATCTGAATGCTTTCTGTTACAGTAAAATACTAAATAAAACTTGCAGCTTCATGTACTCGTGACCAGTGGCGGCTCGTGACTGCTCATCCGAGGGGCGCAAATTCAAAATATGTGATCGGAGTGTCATGTATATTGCTTGTTTTTTCAAAATATGTGTCTGTTGCGTTATGTGAACCATCCGTTTATGATAAAAGAGACGCTCACGTTCACAAAATACACTCAAGACACTCCCTTAACAGTAACCTCTGATTACGCATGAGCTTTTGCGAGTATCTGGCAAATGCGAGTGTCTCTTTTATCATAAACTCTTTAGACGCGTCTGCAGCAGGCACTTATTTTGACAAGACACGTGATGCACATAGGATCACTCGACTCGCCAAACACATATTTAGAAATTACGAACCATCCACATGACGGGCTACATACATGTTGTGACGAACTTCGCATCGAGCGCCCTCGAAAAAAAAGAAGTCACCGGCCACCACTGCTTGTGACACTGAAATGTATCTAACTGAAAACGTATGCATTGTCAAAAAAAGTCCAAAAGCTGTGGAAGGGTTAAACATTTCCTAGTATGTATCAATATGTACCTTTAAGGTACTACACACAGATACTAAGGGTACCGCTCCAGTGACAGGTTTTGTACATTTTTGTCCGAGAGTCTCATAAAGACTTTTGATTTGTGACCTCTCGTGATTAAATTAAATATATTTACAGTATCTAAGCCACCAAAAATCTAATCAGGCAGATCCCCCTGTAGCTAAAATCACAGCACTGCCCCTGCTTCGGATGTTTAAAACATATTTAAGCTATAAAAAATTAAAAATAAAATAGTTAACCATTTGCATAAACTAATTCAACAAAGCCACCAGCCATACATGCCCTAAGCAAACACAATATGTACCGTTCAGTCACTTTCTTTACATTTACACACACAGGCTCATGCACACAAGGGCGTTTCGGTCTCCATCTTGGCTCAGGTTCAGATTGGCTGTGGTTCAGCCTCCATTGTGGCTCTATTCCAAAGCCCTCTGTGTCTCAGTTTCAGGGTGCTGGGTTGCTGGCAAAGGCCCACGTGGACACTCTGCTCACAGTGGAGCCCTTTGTGCGAGGTGCCATTCCTGTTTTGTTTTCCCATTCCGGTCGTAATTAAACCACCTACAGTGTCTCACCGGCTACAAATTGGGCACCGAACGAGAGAGCAAGCAAAGATAAATGGCTCCAGGCATCTAAAACTCTGACAGGACTGATGGCATCCGACTGGGCCTGACCTCAGAAAGGTTAAAGACATGTTCGGTTAGAGAGCAATCAATTACTATGGCGGCGCAGCCAATCTCACAGAGCAAAATGTGGCCAGTCTTTAGAAACGCTGCTAATTTGTGGACGAATGATTGAAACGCCAAAGCTATCAAATTCCTGCTGCTTTGTATGGAAGAGCTGTGTGAAATCCCGTTCACTTCTCTCTCTGTTTGCTCTTTCTCCTATTTCCTCTCTTAATTTTTTGACTGTATTTGTCCTTGCTGGCTTGGCAGAGCCTCTCAGCTGTTCTGCTGTGTTAGTAATTACCATTTCATTAAGGACGACAGTTTTGGGGGTAGAGGCACCGTTTCAGCTGAGTCTAGTGGGAGAGGTCTTTGCCAAATTCGGTGCATAAATGGCAATTATCCCTCTACGCCAGCAATTCACTATTTTGTACTTGGCGGGTCGACGACATTGATCAGAATTAGGGGGAACTGTGCTAAGTACATATCTTTGTAAAAATAGTTCTTCCCTGGACGGTTTAGCAGCTACTTGCTAAAAATACTGTATTAGCATCGGTCTGAAGAGGAAATAAGGCAACAAACAAGTCACACAGTTTCTGACTTACAACAACAAACTTATATAACACAGATAATATGTTTTTAAACTCTCAGAAATAAAGGTACAAAAGTTGTCACTGGGACAGTACCCTTTTATAAAGGTACACCTTTGTACCCAAAAAGTGCATATTAGTACTTTAAAGGTACATATTGGCAGTTCAAAGATACATATTTGTACCTAAATGGTACATATTAGGACCTTTTCTAAAAGGTACTGCCCCAGTGACAGCTTTGTACCTTTATTTTTGACAGTGTACATGTTTTAAATAAAAATGCTTTTTTGTTTTTCCAATGAACAATTATATAGCAAAGACAATACTCAGATGTTAATGGTGTCTGGCAGTGTTCTGCAACTGGTTGAGCTCTGTGTTAGCAGCACAAACAGTCCCTATGTAACACATATGCTGATAAGATGTATTGCCTGAATGCACTACTGTAAAGCCTATGTTATAGTCGTGCGTATAAGGTCTACGCCGTAGGTTATCCATAGCCTGAGCATAGCTCTGCATAGCCTGACATGCACCTCACCAAATTTTTAAAGCTCCCGTTCTGTCTGTGATTTTTAAGCTTTGATTGTGTTTATAGTGGGCAATATAACATGTGTTCATGTTTCACGTGTAAAAAAAACACAGTTTTTTTACACAATTGACTTATCTGTATAGCGCTGTTTTCACTGTCCTCAAAACAGGCTGATGTCTTCCTTGTTATGCTAAGTCCCTCCTTCAGAAATACGTATCGAGTTCTGATTGTGTAGTTTGTTTAGTGTGCTGTGATTTGATAGCAGCTTAGCTTAGCAGAGCCATTTGAGCCAAAGCTGGTGACTGACGTTTAGTCAACGAACTGTTTTACTGAAGTCATTAAAGCAGGAAATAGAGGGCAGTAGTCCAATCCGGCCATTCGTTGTAGGCTTTTAAAGAGGAATTCTATTGAAGAAAATGTATCGCCTGACAGTGAACTTTGAGCTTTATCATTTTACAGGTATTATTTATGCTATTATAGCAACATTACACACTAACTAGTGTTTAAAAAATGGTATCAGGAAGAACGTGACCTTTAACAGTTCGTCAGTTCTATGCGGACCGTTAACGATGTGATTGGTCCACTAGAACCCCTCCCATGCGCTGCTACTGTCGTTACACGCATGCATACAGCAGTCTCACAAAATTACGTACGTATAGTCACATAATTTTTTTTTATTCTTTTTCGTGACACTGTCATTAATTTTCTTGTTGTTTCATGATTGTATCACAAATTTCTGTTTATGTATCATTGTCACGTATTGGTTACTCAACTATTCAACTGTTGTAAAATGTCATCCTTACCCAAACCCAACTCTAACCCTAAAACGCCAGGTGACAATGGTTTAAAATTTAGAAAATATAAAAAATAAATCTGAAAAAATAGTATAAACCAATACTTAAAGTGACATCCTACCCGCAAACACCAAATCTAACTCTAAACCGAAGTGAAAATGGTTTGAAAATAGGAAAAAGCATTGAGGACCCAATACATGACAATGAGCAGAAATTCTTGACAGTATCACAAAAAAAATAAAAAAATGTGTGACTATAGATACATAATTTTATAAGACCGGATAGGTGGATACTACTGCCTACCAGCTATCTGAAAATCGCCGTAGGACCTACGCACAACTATAATGAGCCCTTATGTGGTTTTGGATAAAACCGAATGCATAAATGTAAATGTACACTCTTAAAAATAAAAGGTGCTTCGATGGCTCCTCACAGTGATGCCACAAAACAAGACATAAGTTTCCCAAACTGGACTTTCCAGTTCCTAGATCAGGGGTCTCCAACATGGCCCACGGCACCATGTTTTTTATATTAGCTTGGCTTGGTTAATGTATGATAACATTTTAAACAATATCAATAAGTTAAATAAAATAAAATCAACAAGTAAAACAAAAGTTTTGAGTAGAATATATCAAAAAGTAGCCCTCCAGATTGTTTTATCCATTGTGGTAGCCCTTGCCCACAAAAAGGTTGGAGACACCTGCCCTAGATATTACCAAAGTCTACAAAAATCTTAACTTTTATAGGGGCGGTTTCCCGAACAGAGATTAGACTAGTCCAAGACTAAAATAAATGTAAATTGAAAACAACTTGCACTGACATATCTTAAAATATATCAGTGCCCTTTGTTTTGCCCTTAAAATGCACACAAGTAACCATTTTAGTAAGGCATGTTTGTAGTTACATTTCCTAATTAAATTAAGGTCTAGTCCTGGCTTAAGCTAATCCCTGTCCGTGAAACCACCCCATAGAGTAGAAGAAAATAATGTTTCTTCTCAACATGAAATTTCAGCACATTCAAAGCACAAGTTTGTGATACCACTAAGTTAAATACTTTTAATGGTTTTAAGGTTTAAGAACAATGCCTACCTACCTCCAAGTATTGGAAAATAAGTGACTGCAACACTTCTGAACAGGGTCACTGGTTCAACATAGTTTTCAGAAAAAAATCACACAAATACTAGCCTGAACATGCATGTGTTTGTGAAGAAGTAGGGGGTATGGGGGGCTGAGTTATAGTGACAAGACTCTGTGCTTGTCTGTTGGAAACTGCCTCAGCTCATCTAATTGCATGTCTAGTCTGAATGATGG
The DNA here is from genome assembly GCF_027580225.2 of Misgurnus anguillicaudatus. NCBI lineage: Eukaryota > Metazoa > Chordata > Actinopteri > Cypriniformes > Cobitidae > Misgurnus > Misgurnus anguillicaudatus. Next base: position 26,801,833 of record NC_073346.2, on the reverse strand, counting down.
GGCACTTAATTCTTACACATTTCACACAATTGCTTTCCACTAACACAGGAGGGAGAGAGAGAGGGAGAGAAAAGAGAGAGATAGTGAACAAGAGCATATGGTGAGACATGCAGGTATAAACAGGCTTTCCCAGCTATGGTCAGGGAGATTAAACAGCAGACTAATGTTTTCCATCCTGAAAAATGCCAAACCGTTCACTTAAATTGACGGCACCAGCGTATTCAATTTTTTCTGGCACGCCGTATCTATTTCAACCTAAAGATCAGTTGGAGGGCCCTCAGTGGGGCGACCCTGAATTCTTCACCTCCAACTTCAGCAGGGAGGAGTGTAACAAGTCCAAGCTAATATATTCACCAGCCAAGATTAATTCAACCAAAGCACTTAATTACTCTAATTGATCTTTATTAGCACCAATTAAAGTAGGACACTCGGGGAAAACAAGGTCCTGATTCTTGTAGGCAGGGGAGGTGAGAAACAAGCTTAGAGGACAACCTAGATGCACGGGTTAAGCCTGATATATCTGTTGGTCTAAAAAGAGAGATGAACTCACTAAAGCTCCTTGGAGAACACATTGCACCGGTTTCAAATCGGCACATTTGGCATGCTGCCACGTTAGTTTGATATTAAGTAAATTGGTTAAGTCTGGGTGGGGTTTTAAATGACTTTATTTTCTACTAACATTCCAATACCCGTGTCTCAAAAAACAATTCTCCCTCATACACTCTTGTTCGCTCCCTTTTTTGTCTGCATAGAAACGGCTTATGTAAAATAATAAATTATCCATGGCTGCATTAACAGGGATGTAAATCGTTGGGCAATTATGTTTTAATAGCCTTTTAAGAGAATGAGTAATTGGGGGTGACATTACTGGGGTTGATTATACTAACCCATCTCATTCAGTCTCTCTGTCAGGCCCCTGGTCAGTGTGTGTGTGTGTGTGTGTGTGTGTGTGTGTGTGTGTGTGTGTGTGAGACACTGTGCTGTTGTCATTGAGCTGTGTTGTGTGTATACGCTGACACAGGATCAGTCAGAAACGATGGCAATGATGAAAGTATCACGGCTAGTTCAATTATTTACTATATTGTTTGTGCTTAAAATACTGAATGATCTGGAGCTTTGGCCTGGTGGTTAGCACATATGTGTTACAACATTGAGCTGTGAAGGTCATGTGGGCAACACAAGTTTAGATATACTGTAGCATGTCCTGATCTTAATCTCCCTTCTTATTGTATAATTTTCTGTTCTATCTTTATAATATGACTTAAAATAAAGTTTACTACAAAAAGAATTATGACTATGCATCACTTTGCTGTTTTCCTCGCTTTGTAAGTCATTTTGGATAAAGTGTCTGCTATCTGCCTAAATAAAATGTCTATTGATAAAGATTGATAATTATGGGTCTTAAGGCAAAATGTTACACACTTTAAAGTGGCTTTAAATAAATGCATTAGCAAAATGAATACATGTAAATGTATGTGTATAAACACACATTCCAGTTAAACATAAATTATACATCCAATTTAATTGGCCCTCAAGTGTTCTTCTGATGTTATGATTTATAATGTAGGGTAAACCCGGTTTGGTTGTCATTCTGAGTAAGATGACTTATGTACTATAAGAGGCTAAATTTCAGACATTAATGCAGTGTTTTTGTGAGCTATAGCCAACTGCTGCATAATGCTTTGATAGCTCAGGGAGTATGATCTCAGAATTCTGATGAATAATAATTTCAGTTGCTCTTAACACATTCATCAACATTCATTCATGCTGCCTCAATATTTCTCTTACTCTTATTACTCAATATTTCCCCACATAACCGGTTCCTAAGTGATTGATCCTAGATCAGCAATCTTCTTTTAAGTGCTTTATAGACCGAGGGTTCTAGACTCTGTTAGGGCCACACACTATTTTGTACCTTAAAGGCAGAGTGCACTATTTCTGAAAAACACTTTCAAATTGTCAATTTTGTATCAGTTAAACTTTACCTGTAAAAGTATGCAATACAGTATCATACCCAAAAGGCATTGCATTATGTTTCTTATACCTCAGGGTGACCCGATGGAAAATGACAGTTTTGTACCTTTTTCTGACAGTGCAATAAGTAAGGAATAATTGACGATGGGCCATTGAATTGTAAGAAAATAATGCATACGCGTCGTGCGGTTACACCGCAGGTGTGCATTATTTTCGAATAATTCAAAGGACCAGAGTCAATTATTCTGCTTATACCACGGTTACCAAAAATATTGCTTTGGTGCCTATTTTAAGACATTTGAAGGGTTAGGTGTGCGGTTATTAAAAAATATAACACCCATGGCACATTTATCAGCCAATCAGAATCAATCATTCAACAGCCCCGTGGTATAAGTTTACGTATGAGCCATAATACCAAGGGAACAATGGTTAAGAATATTTTGTAAAATGACAAGATTTATGTTATTGTTAAAACAACACAATTTCGTGACAATTCATAACTATTTTACGAAAGTGCGTAATTCACATGATATAAATTCATACACTGTAAAAATGCAGCAAGAAGTATAAAAAAACTCTATTTTAAATTCTATTAAAAATAATCTTTGTAAAAAGTACAAAATAACACAAACATTTTAAGTAATTCTAAATTAACACATTATTGAGTAAATTTAACTTAATTTTATCAAGTAAAATCCACTTCACTTTCCATCCATTTGTTAGAAGGAAGTTAACTTAATAATTTTGTGTTGAAACTACTTGAATTATTTAAGTAAATATAGGCAGTGGACTTGTACCATTGCATGGGACTGAATTTGGAGAGTAACATTTGAAATTGCTATTTTATGTGTTTTTAACAAAAAAGAAAGACTTGTTAGTGTTTAATGTTAAATTATCTTTGAGATTTAAAAGAGTTTCTGTTTTGAGTTTTGTGGTTACCATGATTCAGAAGAGTGGTGCTTGTGTGACACAATGAAAATCATGTGTGTTAATTAACTCAATGAGTAGTAACTGTGCTTACGCCAGTATTGATTCCTACTGAGTCTCTTCTTACTTGCTCAACATAATGTGGTATATAGTAATAAATAAAGAAGAGAAATTTTACATGATTAAATCAGGAAGATTCCATTAAAGAAGTAACCCATGAAAAGTACTTCATGTTTTGGTAACAATTAATTTTTTTAAGTAAACATCACATATTTTTTACAGTGTAATTTAACTTTACTTAGTAAACTTAAGTAAATTCTACTTATTGGTTTTTGTTAATTATACTCTTTCTTTTCTAAGTAAATTTTACTTAATTTTGTAAGTGCTAAATTAACTTGAAAACCTGAGTGCAAAAACTTGCAAAAGAAAACCTAAGTAAATTTTACTTATCATTTTTTTCAGTGTGTGATAAGTTGACAACTTATAAAAACAAGTTGAAATTGTTTTTAACTTAATTTTTTTAAGTTAAAGTAACAAAAAATATATATTGATTTGACAAAAATGCTGCATTTTTTATAGTGTACGAATTCGCTATTATGTTAACGTTTTTTATGAATTTGGCAGATTTTTTTTTTTTTTTAGCGACTTGTAGTGCATTTTAAGGTATACATTTTCACCATATGTGTTCCCTGAGTTCCCATGACCTTTTGTGCTTCTAACGCAATGCTCTACCACTGAGCTATACAGGAGCACAAATAGTTACAAATTCCTGTGAGATCAGGGTTGTTAATATGACCAACACATCCCAAAAGGTTTAAGTCACCTTCATTTTAAAGTCACACTGCAACACGGTTTGAAATTAATCCTAAACTTAGAATTAGAAAAAATAAAGCTTTTTGGCATAGTGTTTGGGAATTGTTTTCATAATGCGTTTTACGTTTTTATGTCTAATAAAAGATTACATTAAACAGAAGCAGCAACTGATGGTACTAATGGCATTTTAATTAAAGTATAATCAGTTTTTGTCTTTTAAAAAAAAATTTAGCACCTGCCTATTTATGCCCTTCACTGCTGTAAGGTGTAACACATGATTATTGTAGAGTAATCTCTCTAACAGTGTCTCTGGCTGTATTCTCTGCTCTTTGCTTCTCCCAGAGCCGCTCTGTCACCCGTGTCGGTAGTGCTACAAGAAGAATGCGATGTTTCGCTGGATCAAAAATTTACGAGCAATTAAAAAGAAGGCGACGCAGGGAATTTATCAGCAGAGCGTGAGGCTGCCAAGCAAGGTGAAGAGGTGACAGTAAAGCACAGGCTATATACTTTTATATCTGTTTTCCCTCTAAAGAGGGAAGGTTAAAAAATGATTCTTTATGGGTCACAGTTTGGCGGTGATATAGATGGCTTTCCCTATGCTGCTTCTGAGACCACAGTGAGTGAGCCAAGAAAAATCTGTTTGAAGTCTATTGACTTGTTTGTGTTATAGCGGGAAGCATCTATAGATCAAGGGAAGATCCGAGTCTGAAATACTTCATGTGAAATATCTGATGCAATTCAAGGATAAAGAAATGGTGTGAGAGACAAATTATCATTAATACATCCATGACCCTGATGATCTATAACAACACGCTGTTTAAAATAATAATGTACAACATAATGTATTGCGACTTTAGCAAACACACATTTGAAAAGTACATTATCTATCCATCTCTCTCTCTCTCTTTCTCTGGATGCTTTAGGGAAGCCTGGACTCATTTGCTTTCTTAATTACATTGTAATGTACGTTTAATTTGCAAATGGTGGCAATTAATTATTTTGATACAGAACAAAATGCTCTAAATATAAACATTTTAATAGTCCTTCATAAATCGTGCATCATTTTTCAAAGGAGTCATTGGCATTACGCTTCATTTTTTATCTGCGTGTTCTTTCTTTTTCTAAATATCCCACCCCACTGCTCACGCATTCTCCTTGATATTCATTTTGTCTTTTCAAGGAAGGACAGGCTGCCTTGATCTTTTCTTTTCTCCAATTTCTGCACGCTTCTGACACCATAATTGCTGCGGTTTCACCTATTCTATCAAAAGAGATTAAATAAAATTAAGCTTATTTGTACGTGCTGTTTTTTACACCGCTGAACATTTTTTAGTTTCTAGGTCCGAAAAAAAGAGTTGGGCTTCCTTTATTTTCCATCGACAGGGGACTTGACAGTATCGTGTTTTCTCTCGCGGGCCAATCTGAATGTGTAGTGGAGGGAATCTAAGGGATCTAAGTGAAGCGTGTGTGAGAGATCAGAAAAATAGCCATGATGCTGACAGAGGCCTAAACCTTTCATGAATGAAACAGATCCTCGCTCTGTCTTTCTCATGTTCTTGGCAGGGACGATTCACTGACATCACAGCAGGGCTAGCAACAGCCGATAAATTATGAGTGACAAGTATTTGGACCAATAAAAAGGCTGCCATATTTCTTGGGCAGTAAATCTGGTTCCAGATTGCAGCGGCGTGTGTCGGCTGACATGTTTATAGGCGCTGGGAGATAGGAGCTGGGGGTTCGCCCCTCCACATCAATGTCTTTGAAACACACTCTCCTATGAGGTCACAAACACATACTGGGGATGCAGGGATATTCTGCTTTTTTTACAAACTGTAACGCCCTACGCTCCCGCGCCCCTCCTTCACTCTTAAAACGAATGTGTTAAAATAACACAACTTGTGTCTAGTTAAGGACAACACATGTAGTTTGTTGTCGTTAACTTATCACATCTCTGTGTTATTTTTAGAACAACACACTTTGTGTTGTTTTAACACATCTTGTTGTGTTGTCCCTTTTATCTAACTCAAAATCAACACGAAATGACACATATTGTGTTTAAAGGTGCAGTGTGAAAATTTTAGCGGCATCTAGTGGTGAGGTTGCAAAAAAAAAGTCCACGGCTCACCCTTTACTTTTGAAACACATAGAGAAGCTACGTTAGCCGCCACCGGACAAACATGTCATTGTGGGAGACAACTTAGTAAAAAAAATTCAAGTTTCCTCCCCTGATTTTTCACTTTATAAAATTAGCCCTTTATTTAACCAATCAAAAGCTGTTTAACTACTACACTAAACACAACCAGGCAGAATTTTATGTTTTTTTAGCTATTGGTGGAGCATTGCATTAGCGGCGCAAAAGGTCATGGGTTTGATTTTTAACAAACACACACATACTGACCAAATATATACCTTATAATGAACTGTATGTTGTTTTGGATAAAAGCGTTTTTCAAATGCATAAATGTAAATGATATTTCAGCAAAAAACTTATTTACAGGTATTTAATAATTTGGCCAAAATGACCTGTGTGTGTCTACAGTATACGTCAGTATAATTGTGTCAGCAATCTTCTAATCAGCCACCTCGAACGGGCCTGATAAAAGTCTTATATCCTGCTGCTATCTATTATTTTAAAAACACATTGGGATTATACCAATAATTCTGTTATAGATTTTATTATATTATAGAGTATGAAGAAGTGAATGCTAGAGAAAAATCAAACAATAACCTTTGTGATTGCTGCTGCCATGACAGTGTGACATTGTAAAAGCATTGTAAACATGCTGTCAAAGTATATAGGATGCCTTGAGGAACATGTGCTTTAAACGTCCTTCCTATTGATTTTCTTTGAAACCTCTTATCTGTTATACCATGGAAACCTGGAAATAGACAATGTTTTGTCTATAACCAGGGGCCTTATTTATAAAGCGTGCGTACGCACAAAACTGGGCTGGAAACGTGCGTACGCCATTTCCCGCGCAAAGGTTGTGATTTATAAAAAAAAAACTTAATGGGAGAATGGGCTTGCAGGGTGGGATATTAGGATGATTCATGTACACACACTTGCAGGTGATTTGTGATTTATAAAGGGAACACAAGTCTTCATATTTTTTGTTATATGCCATTTTTTTACTTTTGTGTGTACGTAGACTTTTAGTAAGGATCCTACGCACAGTTTTATACATGAGGCCCCAGGTTTCTGGTTTAAACGTACAGTATAAACGTACGTTTTTATACTACAGTCTACTGGATAGTTATTTTCTTAGATATTTCTTTTTTTGTGCCCCTTAGCAAAGCGCTAAACTAGTTTTATTTAAACTTACACTTTTATGCTAATGTAAGTCACTTTATCTGCTAAATGTCAACAGACAAAACTGCACATCAACACATTACACAGTTAGAAAAAATGATCAAAATATGAAGAGTTTGGTTCCAAAATGCAATAAATCCAATTTGACTAATTTAATTTTTATTTTTTAATAACATTAAAAATTCAAATCCATAATTAGATTTTCAAAGATTTATTGTTTTTTTTATAAAATGCTATAAATCTATTTAATCAATATATAAATGTGCATTTATCTTTGCCATGTTATATTCATTTAGTTGACTAGTGGTATAGAGACAGAGCGTAGTTATGCAAATTTGAAAACCACGCCCACCGGGGGGAAAGCAATCCAACCGTCTCCATTGAGTTTGTATTGCGAGAAGCCGCCTCCTTGTCATTTCTGGCTTATAACAAAAAACTGAATAATGCCTAAAAGCTGCTTTGTGACAATATGTACTGCTAACAAGCCAAAGAACCCAGAAATAAGTTTTTATAAGCTGTCGAGCCGTAAAACCCAGTCTTTAAGCAGAATAAAGTGGATCGCCGACTGCGTTTCCCCCTAGTGGACGCAGTTCTACTAAAAGAAGTACTATGAAAAGTTGCCTGTATCCATTTTTGTGTCTTTAGGCGCTCGGTTTTTGGGGTCGACAGCTTATAAAAACTTATTTACAGATTAAACTTAAAAACAGAATAATACCTAAAAGCTGCTGTGTGACAAGGTGTACATCTAACACGCAAAAAAAAATTATTTATGAAAAAAAATGCTTATTTATAAGCTGTCGACTTCAAAAAACGAGCGTTTAGACACAGAAATGGAAACAGGCAACTTTTCATAGTACTCCTATTAGTAAAACTGCGTCCAATAGGGAGAAACGTAGTCGGCGATCCACTTTATTCTCCTTAAAAGCTGGGTTTTACGGCTCGACAGCTTATAAAAACTTATTTCTGGGTTCTTTGGCTTGTTAGCAGTACATATTGTCACAAAGCAGCTTTTAGGCATTATTCAGTTTTTTGTTATAAGCCAGAAATGACAAGGAGGCGGCCTCTTGCAATACAAAGTCAATGGAGACGGTTGGATTGCTTTCCCCCCCGGTGGGCATGGTTTTTAGGTTATGACGCGCTGCACTCTGTCTCTATACACTGATTAAAAAATAAACATTATTCCAAATAAGCATACAAATATACATAATATACATAACACATACAAATAAAAAATTTTCGTCGCCTGAGTGCCCGAGTGTCTTATGTTTCTTCCCCACCACAGAAAAATACCACAGGTTTATCAATGCCATCAAAAGTATTATTTTGTTTTGTTTGTTTGTTGATCACGAAGTACAAAGTAGGAAAACTAGGATTCTGTGTAGGGATGTAACGATTAAATCGCGTGTCCCATTAAAAATGTCTGAAATCAATTCTGAATCGCAAGGCTGCGATTCTTTGTTTCATGCACAGCTTGTACTACGGTATTTGGTCAGTGGGAAGTCCTTATCAATCTAAAATCATTATGAGTTGGAGTCGTTTATAACGTGCATTTAAAAAAGCAACACTCGTTAACCAAAATCATTCAAAATATTCTTTATCATCATGAAAATACCTGAAAAATTTTGAAGAACAACGATATAAATATTCCTGTAGACATTTCCTGGAATAGTGTTTGTAGTGCTACTTCTTCTGTGGCACAAAGGTTTCTGCATGAGAGCGCCACCTGGCGTTTGGATGTGCCAGGATAATTCATTAAAATTAATTCATTGAGAAAACGCGCATTTGCACGATTAATCGTTACAGCCCTAATTCTGTGTGTATGCAAAGTGCCGCCATCATTGTTTACAATGCGTGGAATGGTGCGCTGTGATTTGTTGAGCGGATTTATTGCGTTCTGCAGAGAAGGAGGACGGCGTTTATTGCATTTTGGGGAAAAAGGGAGAAAAGATGACGAATAATAAAGGCGGATATCGGATTTAGCATAAAATGAATAATTTACTTTTTAATACTGACTTGATACAATACTGGTTTAGGTGGTACAGTAACTTATTTTTTTAAAATGTCATTTATCACGTTTTGGAACCAAACTCTTCATCTGTCACTGGGGCAGTACCCTTTAAAAATTTCCCAATAAGTGTACGGATATGTTTTTGGATATTTATACTAATAAGAACTCTTTAGGTGCAAAGCTGTTTAAAAGTGTACATCTACAGTGACAGCTGGAGTACATTTTGATCATATTTTCTGAAAGTGTATGACATGAAACCTTTAACACAGCCAGCTAAGATATCGTTGTACATTCCTGTAAATAAATTTACTATTCATTTACCAGACATTTTTGTTTAAGGTGAATTATGAATAAAAACAACATAAGTGATTCTTTCTAAGAATGCAAGACAAGTTTTTAAGGTTGTCCAGAAAGGTAAAGCGAAAAGCAAAGATGAAAGATCGAAAAAGTTATGAAAAGAATTGATTTATTTATACTTTACTTAATGGTTGAATTATACAGTGATATTGTAAGGTGGTAGACACATTCTGTACTGCCCAACCTATCTGAATAGGGCCATACACCTTTGCTGCCAATTTCTGTGGCAATCAAACGTATCCGCATGTCAGCTCATAGCTAAAGAATAAAGGATGAAAGAAAACCGAGTGAAAGCGCTCACTGCTACTCAGTGCTCAGTGCCGTAATTCTGTTTTAATAATGCATTAATTCGTACCCTTCAAACATATACTTATAAAGTTTTACACTTGCGCTGTAGTCCCGAGAAGGCCCACAGAAAGTGAGATGCTCTGAAAGGAGCCATGCGTAGAGGTAATGTGCTATTTTCCCTCCTTTCTTTTTTGACATTCATTTCATTTAAAACATGCCTTTGCAGTCCAATCAAGCTTAAATAATAGCTCTAAAAACCATCAATTTAACCAAGAAATTCACGGCATTACAAAGCCTGATGGAAAGAATGAGGCGACTTTCCTCCGCGGAGTTGAGAGGGAATGCGGCGGACCTGAGGTCGTGTCGAGCAATATATTGATGGAATCCAATTAAGATCTTTAAACTGCAGAAAGAGCTTGAATGATATTGGTTGAGTTTTGTATAACAAAAGAATTGGGGCTAGCGAAGGAGAAGTTTCCTCGTTTAAATCTCGATATAAATATATGTAGCCTAACAAAAAATGGGCGCTAATGCTTTATTCACTCATTATTTCGATAGACTTTCAACAAAAGTGGATTCTGAAAATGCTATTAGAATAAGGTATGTATAGCTAAAGCATGCAGGAGTGAGTGCTGGGGATGCAATGTTTATAACGCTATGACCTTGTGGAAACCTTTTTGCCTGTTTCATTATAAACCTGCTGTTACCCGTGATCCAACCTGAGTGGCTGCTTGTACAAAACAATTCACAAACATGTGACCCTGAAGTAAAAGCTATATGGTGTAGAACCCAATACCACACAGATAGCAGTCATAAAGGTTTGTGAACCGTGCCCAATAGATCCATAACCAAGAGACACACAAGCACAGGATTAGCTAAGCATATTATAAAACAGAAGCATTCAAATCATGTATCCCGACTGAACCAGCTGAAATTGCTTTCTTTATTAGTATGAAATGTAAAAAATAAAACAACGCGCATAATTATTTCGAGCTCATGTTTCAAAGGTGTGAAAAGGGGGGATGGGCGTCGTACCTTTGAACGGCGAGCGTGTTATATTAGATATCGTCAGGAGCGTGAATCCGAGCTCCTCTCTCTCTCAAGCTCCCATTAGAACCGGATACGTCCTCCACCCCCCCAAAGCGAAATCAGAGAAAGCCCCTTCGGTCCTGGCTGGTTTGCATAAAGCAAACAAAATTAAATTTGCTTTGCTAAATCAAAGCTTGTATGGTATTCCAAGCCACTCTCTCTGGGACAAATTACTTCAAACGGCCTCCTTTGTATCATAACAGAGAAGGAAAAAAGAGGGTAAGGAGAAGAGAAATTCAGCCCAATCAGCACGTCTGTGAAACTCTCAACGCAGGAATTAATTATTGAACCCTGGCGCTAGTTAGACTGTCTTCTCGCAGAAGCGTGACACCGATCTATTTATCTGGAGAGAAAAAAAATCGCTTTCAAAAAATATGCAACTTCTCTTTTGTCCATTTTTTTATTCTAAATGGAATAAAAAATATCACATATTTCCTACCAAGTCTGTGTTGAATAGTCACAGACTCTAACAGGTTGACTTACGATGGTGTAAAATGATCTATGGCTACTAGATGTGATCCCTCTGATCTGACTCTGATCCGGCTTGACCAACCGTCAGAAAACCCATTCACGGGACACACAACTGTTTACAAATCCCCAGTTAATAGGATCACCCCTCATTGACTTCAGCACTCAGATATGGCTGATGGAATCTATTAGGTGCATGACAGTCAGCTCACCGGACAGATCAATATCCTCAGGCTTCTGCGGATCCACTGGGTGTCATTTCTCCGGTTCTCTAGCTTGAACCTCAGACTTTCCTGTTTGTTTGACAAAGTGCTAGCGGATGCCAAAGTACCTTTTCATGACATGAGTGTTAATGAATGTATCCATACAGTATGTAGAACGAGTCCGAGAATCTCTTCAGCGCTCTCTTTACTCCCCCTTCCCCGCTCTGAGCGTGCATACGTGTCTGTAGATGGTGTTACTGTGTTTCCAATTAAGTTGAACTGTGGGCAGATCAATGAGGCTCGAGTGTGCGCGTGTGTGTGTGTGCGTGTGTAAAATGAGCAGCTCTGGGCCCTGCTAGCATGCAGAGAACTAATTTATTGAAGCTGGGTTGCGCTACAACCAGAGAAGGTGGGGTGGGAAGGTGGTTGGTGGGCACATGCACTCCATTATATTACAGTACATTTTAAGAAATCACACTTGCCTATTTCACTATTTAAATTAGCAGCCTTCCGCACTCCTAACACTTTGTCAAGCATTCCAGGTCACTGCTATTCCTGCACATGAACGCAAAAAATAATATTAATGCTACTTTTGGCATAAGTAGAGAGTAAGTATAAGAGAAGGAAGCCATGCATGTCTATAGCAGGCAACAGAATCTCATCCGACTGGATTCGAGTCTAATATATTCAGCTGTTTCTCTAAGAAATTAGCCAGATGAGGGAATAAGCATTATGAAAATACACAATATCGAGTGCGTTATGTTTTTCCATTATTTTTCGGAGCTTTATACCTGCTCTTTGAACTGCACACGGTTATCTGACTGTTCTTAGCTGGGGTTACTGTTGGCGCCCGAAATCCACATAAACCACCTCAAATTCAGAGATAAACCGAGGCAAGATAAAAGCCTCTGTTAAAATAAATATATAGTAGTGGCAAAAAGTGGTGTTTGGTGGGGGAAATGTGTCAATATTTGCATTTAATGCTTTTTATAATCATATCAAAGCATGAAATGTATAGTACAAAATGGGCAAAAAAACCCATTAAACTTTGATGTATTTATTAGACAAAACCAGCATGTTAGAAAATATTGATTAAATTTGTATATACAACTAGGTGGTACCCCTTCAAAAAGTACACCTTTGGGTGATTCTCGCGAAATTAGACTTATGAGGTGTCATGAAACATTTTGATAAAAAAAGTAAATGCAAAATAAGAAGCATTACAAACATCTCTTCACATACTATTTTGCACAGGATTTCAAATGACATCATACAAACCAATTTTGTTGTTTTTTCCACATTTAAATGTGTCCAAGACCAATTTTCTCATCCTCCGCAACAATTTTCAATCATTGTTTAAGCCCTCAAGGAACTAACATTTTCAAAAAAGTTGGAAGGGACATAATTGACTGTGACACGCAAGATGACTACCAGGTAAGCAGTTCTTATTTTTTCTCTCCAGATAAAAATTAAAAATTTTGTTTGTCACAGTACCTGGACAACTTTTTAGTTCTCATTACCGAAACATGAGTTTGTAAATGCATATATTTAATGTAATATCATGTTGCGGTAATGATAATTTTTTATAATGATAATCTAAAAAATGTAAATAATTTTATAGGAAATATGTTTTAAATCTTCTAATAATAATGGTTATAAGTTCAGACCTTAATCTTATATGTGCAAAAAAAAATTGGCTTCAAGGCCTTTAAAAAAATTCAGATGCTGGACATGGATTTCGTGAGAATCACCCCTTTGCATTTAAAGAGTTCATATTAGTAGCTCAGAGGAGCATAATGGTAACAAAGAGTGCATATTAGCACCTTATAGGTACATATTAGTACCAAATGTATACATAACTGCACCTAAATGGTCCCAGTGACAGCATAGAGCCATTTTCGAAACATTTTTATAAACATGTACTGTAATGTATTATAAATTCCATAAAAAAAGGGTACAATTCTGGCAGCTGGGTGCCGGAAAAATACCGGAAAATAACGCGCACAATAAATGACAGAAATCTTCCGTAATACAAAAATACATTTTTTTCTGTAATTTTACATAAACCTTATCCATCTACTGCAATTGATAAGTATTTACATAATATACTATACTTGTAATGCATGACCCCAGCATGGCTGTAATTAATAACAAGAGTAACAAGGAAACAATGACATCTTTATTTCTATCATGAGAGAACAGACAAATAATTACATCCTTGTTTCATGTTCATGAATTTGCATGACCATCATCTTAATCTGACGTAACACTATATCCATCTTCATTGGACACAGGATTTACATAGCAAGGCTGACCTGCACACACACAATTTCTCTCTCTTCCTCTGTCTCACTGAAACACGATCATTAACTACACAAATCAGCGTGCCACGGATGGTGAATGTTTAAAGGAAATCAGGGCCATGTAGCTATTGGACTGGGCTAATTGATAAAGTCATTAGCAAAGCTTGTGTTGATAGCGCATCTAAATCATCTCAAACCGGACAGACACCTGCAGCTATGGGTTATTCTCTGTTACGGTACAACAATGACAGCTACTGCAGCAAAATGAGAAAGGACTGATTTAGTAATTTCAGAGAAATGATGATAAAACGATCGTGGTGCCACGTCTCAAGCACTATTGACTTTTTGTGCGCGTGTGTGTGAGTGTGGAGACGTCGCATTTGTGTGAAAGGAACGTACAAAGAGTGCTTGAAAACACACTTAACCTTTTTCATTTCAAAAATTACCAATACCACCTCCTCGTGAATCAGAAAAAGGCAAATTGTGAAGGCATAAAAGAAAAGGCTTGAGATATCATTGAGAATGAGAAGCGGAGGATTTCTGACACTACAGTACATCCACACACTCACAGGCGAGTCAGGTTTTTGTGTGTGTCTGAGGGATTGGCTGAGCTGGATGCAGTGTTAAAAGCGATTAGGGAGGCGGAGCGTGGCACGTGTGTAGCATCTACAATGAGATTCTAGCATGATTAGTCAAATCCCTAAAGAGTGGCATTACTCTCTAAGGCTTCACTGACAGAATGATTACTTCCCACAGCAAAGACTGAGAGAGAGAGAAAGAGGGAGAGAGAGAGAGAGAGAGAGAGAGAGAGAGAGAGAAAGAGAGAGAGAGAGAGAGAGAGAGAGAGAGAGAGAACATCAGAGTAATAGAAAATAGTAAGAGAATGGAAAAACAATAATACGATAGGAGATTTTCATACACTATGAAAAGTAAACTGGTGGCAATGACCAGTCCGATTGTTAGATTAAAACACAAACACATTGATTACAGACTCTTCTGCAATACAATACTAGTATTACTAATATACAAAATGTACTACCACTAATATACAGAAATACAGATTGACCCAGTCTGGTGAAACATTAATAACATCAAACCTCATTGGTTCTTGCATGTCTCATTGGCATCACAATGCAAGCACTAATGACGTTCTTGCATCACCATATTTGATTTTGGCTCATGCCTTGTTTACATTAGAGCATTTTCATTTTAAAACGGCACGCTGCTGCAAGCAGCTTATATAGGAGTACTACACTATATATCCACCAGGATACATGTTAAAAACAAGTTGTTATAGCGTTTATAATCTGTGACAACAGTTGGTGCCACACTAATGCAAACCTTAATTTAAAGGGAACATTTCATAAGACTTTTTTAAAATGTCAAATAAATCCCCAGAGTATATGTGAAGTTCTAGCTCAAAATACCCAACAGATAATTTATTATAGCATAATAAAATTGCCACTTTGTAGGTGAGCAAATATGTGCCGATTTTCAGACAAAATCTGACATGGATTTTTAGCATAACAGTATAATACATTGAAACTGAAGACAATTAGCATCGCGCTAAAAAATAACCAAAGAGTTTCGATATCTTTCTTATTTAAAACTTGACTCTTCTGTAGTTACATCGTGTACTAAGACCAACAAAAAAATTAAAGTTGCGATTTTCTAGGCGATATGGCTAGGGACTATAGTCTCATTCTGACGTTATAATCAAGGACTTTGCTGATGTAAGATGGCTGCAGCAGGCATAGTAATATTACGCATAGCCTCGAAAACAGTCGCCTTGGTTACTATCAATAGCAGGGGACTATTTTCAGGCGCTGCATAACATCACTACGCCTGCTGCAGCCATGTTACGTCCTATTACGCCAGAATGAGACTATAGTTCCTAGCCATATCGCCTATAAAATCGCAACTTTTCATTTTCCGTCGGTCTTAGTAAATTATGTAACTAAGAGTCAAGTTTTAAATAAGAAAAATATCAAAACTCTTTGGTTATTTTTTAGCGCAATGCTAATGGTCTAATCAGATTCAATGGATTATGCTAAACTATACTAAAAGTGGTACCGCCAGACCCGAATATCAGCTGAATGGATTCCAAAATGGTAAAAATCAAATGTTTAACTTTATGGGAGCTGGAAAATGAGGATATTTTCAAAAAAAGGGGAGTGTCCCTTTAAAATGCAGCCGATCTGTGTAGTAAATGGATGGATAGTGCAGATTAAGAGGTGGTATTATCCCCTTCTGACATCACAAAGAAAGCAAAATTTAAATGATCTATGTTTTCACATTCACGTTACTGGGTTTTTCTTTTTCATATTTTCTACATTGATAGAAGCACTGGGGATCCAATTATAGCACTTAAACATGAAATGTTCCCTTTAAGGATGCAAACCTTAATTTAATGGAATAAAATCACTTTCACATTAAAGACGACGCACTGTCACATTAAAGCTGACTGTCACATTATATATTTTCTCATTAGTGACCAAAACATTTATCGTAGTACTTGTGTGCTTTTTTTGGGTGTTTGTGTCAAGAACACACAATGTGCTCAAAAAGAATTTGAATAGCTAAACTCTGCAAAGCCTGCAGTTCTGTCTTAATGTTGTTGTTTACACGGTTGTTGCGGCTGGTCACTGTTATCTTTCGGTAGCATAATGGTCATATTGGCCAATCAGGGAAGGATGATCCAGAACACCAGTCATGGAGCGAATATGTGCACCCCCTGACTTCGTTTACATAGTTGTCCGGACAGGTCCGTCTACACTGCAGCAAAACCTCAAAGGTTTCAAACTAAAGCCGAAAGTAAAAGTAATGCATTTTAAAACAAAACGCACGAATGCAGTATTAATGTACATACTATAGACTATAAGCGAAGTATAAAGTTATATGTTCAAAATAAAAACTTCTTAAGCCACTTTTGTCTTAAAAAATCTTTCATCCATTTTTCCTTCAGAAAAAAGTGACCCATTCTGTAAATACCCAGCTAAAGTCATTTTTTGTGCTTGAATGTTTTCTACATAAAATCATCCTACTGTACAAAATGTATAGAACATCTATGAAAATTTACCTGGATATCTTTAATATTGATTAAGACAAAGAGTAAAATCAAACGTCAATGCTTTTACAGAAAAGTTCACAAATTAAAAATCAGCATATAATGTAAAGCATTTATACATTCTAAAATAGTAAATTGTCACCCCAAATACCATTATATCATATATTATATCATGTAATATGTGATGAAGAGGATAAAAAAGAGAGAAAAGTGTTAAAAAAGGGAGTCTTTTCTCTCTTCTGTTTAAATAACAGAGCATGCAGACAGGTTCACTCCAGAGTTATCATCATAACTGAGGAAAAGCAACTGAAGGTTACTATGAGCTTAGACACGCATACAGTATTAGAAATTATGTGCAGTATAGACAGAAATACAAGCTGCAGAGCTGACTTAACATAATGCTGGTGGAGTGTTAAATAAAACTTAGAAAGATTTTAAAAATCAAAAAACATGCTTTGACAGCATGCACTCAAGCTGGCATATGTTTGTTTAAATCCTGAAGATCCATGTTATCCCAGCATGATATGGGAACATTGAGAACAGCATTTTTTTGTGTTTGTGTGTGATTTTTAGTGGAAACAATGAAATCTGACCTTCTGTACAAAATTATTAACGTAGTCTTATATTTTGCCTTCCTTTTTTTTGATTCATCAAAATCTTTTTTCTTTTATTTCTATTTGGAATTAAACACATATCCCAGATTTTAATATGTTCTCTGAAATAAGGACCTGACTTTAAAGATGACACATGATGTACACAATAAGTGATTGATTGCACACCGGAGTGGGATGGAAATGCAAAAACACAATCTTATTATGATACCCACACAAGTCCATGGATAGTCAACTAAACAAAATATTATTCTAATTTCATTCGCTCATTAGCATGTTCCACAGGTGTCGCCTCTGGCATGCAAATGAGGAAAACGAAGAGGGCGAATCGGATTATTTCCAATTCTAATGCTCTCTGTGAAGCAGTGAGAAACTCTCAGTCGACTGCCAAAGAGGCCAAACATACTGCGCTCTCATGTCCACAGCTGTCAATAAAACATCACTTGAACAATCATTGTTTCTTAGGAAAACGACACAGAAACAGCTGTTCTGTGGTCAGTGTTTCTGCTTTTCTGAGTACACAGACGACTGCTTCTCAACTTTGGAAAGCTCAGGGGCCACAGAAAAGCCTTAAGGGCAAAGCTAATTTTTAAATAATAATGATTTTATATTAATCAGAAAAGTAGATAATATTTAGGATATGCTCAAAATTATATTATGATAATTGTGCATATCATGATATCATGACCAAACATATTTTACTTAATACTTTTGATGACCCAGTTAAATGGGAGTGTCCAAATCCACTTTTGCTAATTTAACGACGGGAAAAATGGTTTGTGCGCCGAGCGCATGGTCGAAAAGGGTAGGTCCTATTGTAATGGTAGTATTTTGGGCGTAACATGCAATAAACCAATGAGAGTCTCAGCTCTCATCCCCTTTAAAAGCCTGTTGCGCTGTAAACTGCTTTGTAAACTAATAAACTAAGCGTAGGAAGGAGATCCCCAGTTTAAGATTATGTTAAATAATTGTGTTGTTTTTCACTTGTATTGAAATGTTATTTTTTTATTAAAACCTTTAAAACCCGTTTTCTTTTAGTCATGGAAGTAAAAAAGCAGGCTTTTAATTGCTTTAAATGTATGCCTATCCAATATCATCCAAAAAGAATTTACAAGTATGTAAGATAAGATTTGTACTCTAAAAATACTTTATTTGAAACAAACAGGAGATAAAGAATTTACAAACGGCTCTCTGCAAGTTTCAGCACTTGGACAGCGTTTTTTTTAAGCAAAGAGTTTTTTTAAGCATTACTTAAAAATGTTTCTCATCTCATCATATCCACAGGTCATCATATACAATAAATCCGTGAGGTAGCATTAAAAAAAAACATTTAAAACAGATGCATTTGTTTAAAGCAAAGCATTTATTTACTTACCAGGCTACAGGTGAAGCTACTCTTTTTGCACCTTCTAACGTCTCATAATCGGTCCTCATTTATGTCCAAGAGACTCAATAATAATCTTTTACATTCAATCCTTTAATCTTTCATATTTAAAAGCAATTTTGTGCTGCTGCGCATTCAGGTACTATGTGATAAGCAAACCTGCGTTGTCCTCCCGTTTATAGGCGCATCTTGAACGCGCTCCTTAAATAACAAAAAACAAATTGCTCCATTGACTTAGACCAGGTTTTTGTTGGTCAATGGCGTAGTCTATTTTAGTTGCCTCAAAATAGCAACGCGCCAACAATGCGCCTGAACACACCTCGTTTTCAGAACCAGAACGCCCATGTGCGCAAAATTGGGCGCAAATGCATTTGCTATTTAAACAACGTGGTGCTAAACGTGAAAATTATAATTGCGCAGGGTGGAAACTAGCGAAAGACACTTGCGTCGCGCATTGCGCTGGGTGTAAGATAGAGCCCATACTGTATATCCATGATATGGCCACACATCAGTTGAGTGTGTTATATACGGTCTGTGAAAACCAAACTTCACTGTACATCATCCTAGGTAATGTAAAAAACATTCTATGAAAATATAAACTTGATTTTATTTTTTTTATATTGCCTGAGTTAGGTCATGTCAAAGATTGAAATCAATGTGAAATCAATGAATGAAATCAAACTTGATTAGATTATCAGACTTTAGCCTGGTTTTTACGGATACAAATGTGGCAAATTCTGACAAAGTTTAACAACCACAAACATCCTTCTGAAATTCATACAAAAAGACCTGCTTGTAATTATTACAGTTGTGGTTGGGATGATAACATTATGCCAACCACAAAAACAAATAGCTTAAAGGCTGCGTGTCGAGTAGCACAGTACTACACGGTTCAGTAAGTAAGAGGATACAACATTTCCATTAAAGTTGTTAAACACCAGATGACTTTAGGGAAAATCCAAAGGTTAATGAGAGTAACCCAATCCAGTAAACATGTAAAAAAATATATTTAACAAAAGGGCAACACTACATTATTTTATTACTGTGTGTTAATAGAAGAAATGGGCCTGGTGTTAATGTATGTCTAGGGTCATATGATCAGAAGTAGTGGGGTATTACAGACTGTCGTTAACACCTGGCAATAACATGCACCCAAAATGTGTTTTCAGGGGCCACTAGAACACATCCATGTGTGTCCCTGACCGCCTCTGAATCTGGTTTAAGAGACTGAAAATGTGTTTCCAAGACAAATCAGACACGGTTACAGCAATATTTAGGAATAAGATCGTCCTGAATTCATCCAGGATGGATTAATGTTAGATTTATTTATATAAAAGACACCTACAGTTGAGGAACACAACATTAGCAAGAAATGCTCAAAAATGTAATATATATATATATATTATACATATATATATACATATATACATAGCAAAATATATAATTACCCTATACATTTTCTAGATTCATTTAAACCAACCGTGGTGTTTGGCCCATATTTTACCCAACCATGGGTTAAAAACAACAGCGTTTTGAGAATTCCCAAAATTCCAAAATTGCACAGACTCAGATAAAGGTTGAAAGTCAGAGAGAGAAAACACAGCAGGTGCACACAGAAGAGATGTTTTCTAATACATTTTTGGGGAATTGCATGAGAATTAGCATATTTGGCAGACACTTTTATCCGAAGTGACTTACGGTGCATTCAGGCTTTACATTTTATCGCTATGTGCATTCCCTGGGGATCAGATCCATGACATTGGCATCACTAGCATCATGCTCTACCAGCTGAGCTTCACGAAAACCATTTTACCATCGAGGAACGCTACAAGTGATTCTGGAAAAGTGCAGATACCAAAAGGTGATGAAAACAAGCTTCTGTAAGACCTCCAGAACTAGACTGGCTGTTATGGGCAAAACACTAGATGTCCCTGTGAAGAGTGTGACATGGCCTTTACCAAGGTTAGACACAACACAACACAACACAAACGCCCACCTTAACACTTCTCAAAGTCTGAATGGGTGTGAAAGTCAGCAAGAAAGACTGAAAAGGGAGAGACGGCGGAAGAGAGAGGCGTAATTGCGGCAAGACGGCGGGTTGCTGTGGATGCGCATCTACAGTCACAGAATCATCACGTCACCTGTGGCTTCCTTTCACCACAGTGCCGTGTCCACATATCAACACCTTTCTCTATCTCTCACAGTACCACTTCACCCCCAATTAACACCCGCGCACGCACACACCACCAACCCGGTATCACCTAGGTCAACTTGAACGGTTCTGTTAATATCGCACACTTTCTGCACTCTAACCGGAGTCAAACAGGAACTAAATCAAAGGTGAGTCTGCTTAAATAACACACGTACACACATATACAGTTAACTGTAGCTGTTCACATGCAGGCTGCACAGTGGGGCAGGCATCACAAGACTTAGTGTTAATTAATGAGCTCGCTGAATGTGTTAAATATAGCAGACTGCCAAAATGTTGGAACTAAAAATCTACTTTATCAATAGCGAAAGCAGTCTAGAGCTAAACTGAAAAACTACAAAAATGCACTTTCTGACCCAATCAACAGATGACTCATTTTTCGGTGCCGTTTTTGCCCTTAGGGACCCTCCTTGTCACCATGGTAACCTCACCAGTCGAGAGTCGCCGTCGTCGGTGCCAATCAGAGTGACCGCTGTGATGGCAGCGAGGGACTCTTTGAGGAAGGTGGGCTGTCCAGTATGAGTCCTGTAACTGCACTGGTGGCTACGGTGTCGTCGTAGCCATCTGTGCCTCTTTCGCTCACTATTTCTGCATCACTAAAATCCTTAACAAACATGCACTTTTACCTGCTCATGCCCACATAAAGTATAAGAGGGCACGGGGCACAATCTAACGCAGGGTTAGTTGTAACACGGACCGTTTACATTGTTGCACAGGGTTGAGAGAGTTGTTTTTCTGGTATTGTTTTTACGCCGAATAAAATACTCTCTCGTGCAAATTTATGGAAAGGTATAATGTTTTTCCATAGAGTTATTCATGATTTTGGCATGTAGGTACATTTTTTCATCATATGTTTTTTTTCGGTTTCTGAGTTGGGTGTGTAAGATACCAAAACTAATGTTATGTCATCTTAATCAGTGTCTTGTTGACTAAAACATGGCATCATTTTGAAATATAACTGCAGCTCTTAGCAACTTTTTTGGTGGGCTTGAAAATATTTTCACTGAGCAGTGTTAGTTGTAAGGCTGTGTTACAACTAACCCCTCAGCACTAAGGATATGAAAACAGCTAATGTAGCCTTTTTTTTAAATAAGCTACACACTTATGATTGCTGGTTGCCAACAAAATAAATGTGCCTGTCTCATCAATAATTGTGTGTCAAAATGTATTTTTGTTCATATCTTTAATATTGATTTAATAAGGTCATGTCAAAGATTGAAATCATAATGAAATGAATGGTTAAAATCAGACTTTGATGTTCATTATCTCAGAATTTGATTTTGAGACTTTAGTATGGTTTTTACAGACTGGGTCACATATAAAAATGTTTTTTGTCATAATTGTGCTGCGTTTTCTCGTATATTTAGACATTTGTATCTATTTATAACTAAACTATGGTTAGATGAGGGATGAAGAGTGTAGATATCCATCTATTATAGACAGATATATAAATAAATTAAAGCTGCAAGCAGCGATGGAAGGGCCCTCGCACGCATGTACACTGCCACCCTATGGCATTAGTAAAGCAGTGAACCAGGGGGATATGAAATAAAGTGGGTAAATATAGGTGGATATTCAAAGAAAAATGTATGTGCAACACCGCCTGTGTGCAGCAGGTGGCGCTATGATGGTACCTGATTATTGTTATATTGACGTGTTCAGGCCGGGACCCTTATCAAACGTGTGAAGTCTGAAGCAGATCGGATAATGTATGCCTGAATTACAACAGCTTCCTGTTTCATGGTGAAACATCACACTTTGCGAGGCCGCCACGGACACGCCCTTCAACGAAAAGTCAAGATCTTGCCAATTTATCATTGCAAAGGGCTTAAAATCAGTCTGACCAAATATGATGATGATTTGATTAAATCTCTAAGAGCAGTAAATCACAGCGTAAAACATGTAATTTCCTGCTACCTCTAGGTGGCGCTATGACTGAAGCTGAATATTGGCATTAAAATGTGTTCAGGTCAAGACCCTTATCAAACGTGTGAAGTGTGGGGCAGATTGGACATTGTATGCCTTAGTTATAACAACGTCCTGTTTCATGGCGAAAACGCTGAACTTTGTCAGGCTGCCACGGACACACCCTCCAACGAAAAGTCAAAAGCTCCGCAATTTAACATCGCAAAGGCCTTCAGATAAGATTGACCAAATATAATGACGATCTGATAAAATCTCTAGGAGGAGTTTGTTAAAGTATGAAGGCTGTAAATGACAAAATTTGCACAGAAATCACAGCGAAAAATCAAAATGGCTGAATTCCTGTGGGGTTATGAGCTTCGTTCCAAGAGACTTTTTTGTAGGTCTTGGGGTGATAGATGACCCTACCAAATCTCGTATCTGTAGGTTTTTCATAGTGGCGGGGCTGTTCTCTTGAAATTTTGCAGGTGGCGCTATTGAGCCATTTCTACACGCCTACTTCTGGTGCCTATGCCACATGTAAATTTTTGGCACTTCTGACATGTGTGCAACGTTTTATGACTTTTTGAGCTTGTTTAGCCTGTCAAAATGCGTTTCATTTAGCGATATTTTGCGAGGCCGCAACGGACACGCCCTTTAATGAAAAGTCAAGGTCGTTGCTTTTTATCATCACACAAGGTCTTGAGATTACACTGGTGAAATATGATGTTGATATGTTTAAATATCTAAGAGCAGTAAGTCACAGCGTAAAACATGGTATTTCCTGCTGCCTCTAGGTGGCGCTATGACTGTTACGGAATTATGCCATGTTTATGTGTTCAGGCCGGGACCCTTATCAAACGTGTGAAGTCGGGGGCAGATCGGTCAATGTATGCCGGAATTACAACAACTTCATGTTTCATTGTGAAACATCACACTTTGCCAGACCGCCACGGACACGCCCTTCAACAAAAAGTCAAGATCTTCGCAATTTATCATCGCAAAGGGCTTAAGATCGGTCTGACCAGATATGATGATGATTTGATTAAATCTCTAAGAGCAGTAAATCACGGCGTAAAACATGTCATTTCCTGCTACCTCTAGGTGGCGCTATGACTGAAGCTGAATTTTGGCATGGAAATGTGTTCAGGTCAAGACCCTTATCAAATGTGTGAAGTGTGGGGCAGATTGGACATTGTATGCCGGAGTTAGAACAACATCCTGTTTAATGGCGAAAACGCTGAACTTTGTCAGGCCGCCACGGACACGCCCTCCAACGAAAAGTCAAAAGCTCCGCAATTTAACATCGCAAAGGCCTTTAGATGATACTGACCAAATATGATGATGATTGGATTAAATCTCTAGGAGGAGTTCGTTAAAGTACGAAGCCTGGAAATGCCAAAATTTGCACAGAAATCACAGCGAAAATTAAAAATGGCCGACTTCCTGTGGGTTTTAGAGCCTGGTTCCAAGGGACTTTTTTGTAGGTCTTGGGGTGATAGACGATCCTACCAAATTTCCTATCTGTACGTTTTTCGTAGCGGGAGGGTTGTTCTTTTGAAATTTTGCAGGTGGCGCTATCGAGCCATTTCTACACACCTACTTCTGACGCCTATACCACATGTAAATTTTCGTCAATTCTGACGCGTGTGCAAAGTTTCATGAGTTTTCGAGCATGTTTAGGCCCTCAAAAATGCGATTCATTTCGGAGAAGAAAAAGCAGAAGAATCTGAGCAAAAACAATAGGGCTTTGCACCTACGGTGCAGGCCATTCTGGCCTGCTCCTAGGTGCTCGGGCCCTAATAATATTCACTTCAAGTATACAGACAAAATAGTATTCAAATATTTGCCTGCAAACTTAATTTTTAGCAAGTGTTACAATCTGGGTTCCCACACCTTAGTTAACTTCAAATTCAAGGACCTTTCAAGGACTTTCAAGGTGCAATACCCTCAAATTCAAGGACTAAATGTGGGGACACATTTCAAGTGTGAGCAAGTTATATTGTGTTATCTTTTAAGATACATTGTTACAGTTCCCTTTCGAGGGAACTCGCACTGCGTCACTGCGGTGACACTTTGGGGACTCCTCCAGGGGTAAGTGCGTCTGAATGTATATAACAAATTCAACCAATGGTGAGGCTTAACAACAAAGAAAGGGTGATGTGGGAGGCAGGAAGTATATCGCTATCTGAAATATTTCCAAAGACGGCGTTACAGGGATACAGAAAGTATGGCAAGAGAGACGCAGCGTCTCGTTCCCTTCTCAGGGAACAACAGTTACATATGTAACCCGAGATGTTTTCATGTGTCTAACACAACTATGCAATACAGAAGATAATATAAGCATTTAAAGCGAACAATTTAGCACGTGAATTTTTATGATATTATCCTACACTACACAGGGAATATTATGGATTTTTTTTCCAGAAAACGTCTTGAATAAAATAGATTTAAGCACTTTCAATGACCTGTATCCATGTATGAATATTTTCAAAAACTTCCCAAGGCCTTGAATTTTTTCCCCCAGATCCACAAACTTTTAAGGATTTCAAGGACCCGTGGGAACCCTGTACAATTAACCCCACCTATGGGGTAAGTTGTAACGTTTGCACTTCTGTCATGTTTGGTGTAATTATCTAAGAATGATAAATAATAGAAACAAACTGCAAATGTTCATTTGTAGCAGAGATTTGTGTGTTGCTTGTGTAAAAATATAAATAATCAAACTCAAATATTTTTTGAATGATTGAACCAAAACCAAAAAGCGTTAGTTTTTGGAAATAGTTCACCCAAAAATGAAAATTTGCTGATAATTTACTCACCTAAATGCCATTATAGGTATATACGACTTATTTTCTTCAGCCGAACACAATTATGGTTATATGACACATCTTTGCTCTTCCTAAACTTGTTATGACACTGAATAGTGGCTGCGTGTTTGAAGCCCATGTATCATCAGAAAAAGGAATCCATACGACTTTGGCGGGTTAATATGTCTTTTGAAGACAAACTATATGTTTGTGAGTAAAAACTATTCATATTTTGCTTATTTAGAGATTGCTAAGTCTTGCTTTAATGTAAATAGTGCTGCAAGTTGTGTATGATCTCAAATGGCAGCATGCTGTCTTGAGACAATCTCTGGTTCTCAGAAGTCTTGTGACAAGTCACAATATGCATTGTGAACAAACCTGCAGTCACAAGACACACAAAAAGAAAGTAATTCATATACACCTAGGTTGGCATTAAGGTCAGTAAAATATTGGCTAATTTTCATTATTGGGTGAACTATTATTTTAATGCAAAACCCTGTAATTGCGTCTAACATGTCTTAGCATTTTTATCAGACCCTTAATAGATTCGGTATTTCTGAAAGCGAATTAAGCGAATTTGAAGCAAAAGTATTTGATAAACGTATAATATGCGCATTCGGTTAATATTATCTCATTTTTGACGAAGGTGTCGTTTAGAGGTTTTTGCATATCTTTATATCATCATCATCAATGCATTAGTGTTATCCACAAATCAAAATAAAAAATGAAGCTGTCAGAAGTCAAATGTATCTGTGCATACCTGACATCTTTACCCCGTCTTGTTTCTAGGAACCCAGAAGCGGATGTAGATAGTGAACGTGGTCATTAAGATGTCTTCCTTTGGGTTAGACATATACCTTATGAGAGATTAGCTATTACCCTTCATGCTTTGCATTTCAAATAACTTTGTATTATTGAACTGTGAAGGAAAACAGCAGTTAAGCAGGCTAAATTACTGTACGTCTGTTGTTTTCCTTAACTGTGTGTCAGTCTGGATGCAAGTATCTACAAAATGAATAAATGTGAAGTAGTGTACAGAGCCTACCTATTATCCAAGCATTAAAGGCTTTGCTCTGTACTGCAGTGTTAGTTATTGATGTCCATCGCCTCCTCAATGAAACACTGGGTTAATAGCATATCAGATCCAAATAACTGTAACAAAATCACCATTCAGTAAAGGAATAATTCAACAAAAACAACACCAAACCTTAACAGCATTACTATGCAGTTTATTATTCATTTATTCATTTATGTAATGACAAACAGTGTAATTGTCTATATATTTGTTCTTTTTTAATTAAAAACATATATCCAGTTCTTTTACCATTGCTACACATTTGCACACATCCATTCATTAAACATCTTCATCCAAATATTGGAACATGCATTTCTTTATGTTGAGATCTTTTATTAGCGTGTAACAAAAGAAGTCCCCCATCTCATGTCTCCCGTCTCTCACCCAATGGAGACGACTGTTTGTTTGCACAATCAATAAACACTTTTAGCGGAGAAAAAACACAAACAAAATGTTGTGCCACTTGGCTTTGATCTTTACAATGGTGGTCAGATTACAAGTGACAGAAATAGAGTGCTGTCTGGCGGCCGTCGTGTCGTTTGATGCATGGCGAGAGATTGGACGGGATGGTATGTGTGAGCGCACCACGGATCTCATTTCTCAACGCCGGCTGTGTTGTTCTGACTGCGGACTTTATCGGCTGTGGAAATGTGTAGAGTCGACTTACACAAACACACAGAGATTAAATGAACTCTTATGAATTTTGGGCTTCAAGGGTCAACTAACTTACTCTTCTTATTAAAATGCAGAAGTAGCAGGTGAGTTCTTGCATTTATTGAGAAGAACCACAGATGGGGCCCTCATAAAATCCTTCATCAACACCTATAAAATGGAAAAAAAATAGGCGAGTCAGCAATGTTGAGTGTGGAAAAGTATCTCTATTACATTTCTTCTAATTTGATTATTAGAGAATTGATATTATATGTATATTTATGCATTTGGCAGACGCTTTTATCCAAAGCGACTTACAGTGCATTACGGTATACAGTATAGGTTGGAACAGTATGTGTGTTCTCTGGGTTCGAACTCATGACCTTTTGCGCTGCAAACGCAATGCTATACCACTGAGCTACACAGAAACAATTTAGAGAGAATAGGAAACACAAGAAAATTTTGCAATCCAGATTCTTAAAAGGTGTTTCTTAGCCAAAATAAGATGCCAACTGGACCAGACTTTGATGATAACCATAACTAAGGCTCAATTTTCAACTAATAACTTTTTTATTTTGTCCGTTTATTTACAACAGCGTTTTGGGAAACGTTTTTGAAAACAACATTATTATGATCTCCATGTAAATGACAAA
Organism: Misgurnus anguillicaudatus; assembly: GCF_027580225.2. Classification (NCBI taxonomy): domain Eukaryota; kingdom Metazoa; phylum Chordata; class Actinopteri; order Cypriniformes; family Cobitidae; genus Misgurnus; species Misgurnus anguillicaudatus. Next base: position 26,773,728 of record NC_073346.2, on the reverse strand, counting down.
AACACAAATTTGTACAAACGGTAACATCATGTTCATGTGTATAACATGTTTAGACATTGTGTGACATCACAAACAACTATCTAGGCATGCGTAATGCAGCATTGTTATTGGGCATCCACACAGAACGCAAATTGAACAATTTGCTGAGTAGATTACATACAAAGTCTGCAAAGAAGAAGTGAATAGACACAAACTCGTGCGAGGCGATGTGAATGAAGCAAATTGTGCAGCGGAATTGCACAAAAACACACGCTATTTGCCTCAAACGCCTCTTTGTGCAAGTTGAAAATATTTAATTTAAAGGGACACTCCACTTTTTGGGAAAATATGCTCATTTTCCAGTTCCCCTAGAATTAAATATTTGATTTTACTGTTTTGGAATCCATTCAGCAGATCTCTGGGTCTGGGTACCACTTTTAGCATAGCTCAGCATAATCCATTGAATCTGATGAGACCATTAGCATCGCGCTCAAAAATAACCAAAGAGTTTCGAAATTTTTAAAACTTGACCCTTCTGTAGTTACATCAAAACCGTTGGAAAATTAAGGAACTATACTCTCATTCTGGCGTAATAATCAAGGACTTTGCTGCTGAACCATGCCTGCAGCAGGCGCAATGATATTACAGGGTCCGAAAATAGTCCCCTGCTATTGAAAGTTACCAAGGGGACTATTTTCGGGCACTCTGTTGCACTCTAAATTATCTATGATCTGGGTTAGTAAGTATCTTTTACTTATTTTTTATTTATTTGACAGGGACAGTGTACATTAATTAACATTACTGTAATTAACATTACTGCCTGTGACCATGTTGTAAGCCAATAAATGATGTGAGACATAACCATACTGTACATGAACATTTTAGCTGCCTGAAGTGACAAGTTTGATCTTATGAACCTAAAATTTGCAATATTAAATTTGACTCAATTGGCAACCTTTTTTATCTGCGATTTAAAAGTTAGTTTAGAGTCTATTATGATGCCTTGAATTCTGACACAACTTTTATACTTTCCGCTGTCACATAAATATCTGCCTGATTATTTGCAATGTTTGATTTAGAAAAAACATTGAAACCGTTTTGTTTACCTTAAGTTTTAAGCAGGATTGATTTAGCCATTCCGAAACTTGGGCCATAGACAGTAAGTTTTTCAGCAACTTGTTTTGTGTTTTTACCATGGGTATAAATGACTGTATAATCTGCTTACATCTGAATATAGACGTCTTTACAAACTGAAGGGAGATTGTTTATATAAAGTAAAAATAGCAATGGCCCCAAAATAGAACTTTGAGGAACCCCTGTGGACATGACGAGGGGTGGTGAGTAGTAATCACTGATCCTAACTTACTGTGAGCGACTCAATAGATATGATTCTATCTATTTTATTGCATCTGAGGAAAAATTTAATTTGCTTAACTTGATTAATAAAATTTTAGGATTCGAAGTGTCAAAAAACGGCAAAAAGCTTTTTAAAAAGACTTAAAAAGCTTTTTTTAGATCGAGAAACACAACTCCAACCATGTCACCTTTATCCAGTAAATGTTTGATATTTTCTATGAAGAAACAATTAGCAATTTCTGTGGAGTATGTTACTTGCGTTTGTCGTTGTTTTCACCAATTGATTTTGATGACAAAACACAAAGTTCATATTACTTGAGCAATTCCATTAAAATTTAGGAATGTATTTGAGCACAAAATAATAAAAAAGAAACTGCAAGTAAGTCATTTTGAATTAGAAAGACAAAATAGTATTTGTATGTGAAACTTTATTTACAAATTCAAAAAATATTTTTTTACAGTGCAGAGGTTAACTGAGAAATACATGCTTTTTCACTCTTTTACATAAACACTTTCTCATTTGGTCTCTTTTATGTGGTAGTTCAGTTACATGGTAGTTGCAGTATTGTTTATGGAGGGCTGGTGTGAAACAGGCTTAACTAAAGTGACCTATGTCTGCTGTGGTGGACTCAAACTCACTCATTCTCCCTCACAAGTGGGTCTGAACACATTTTCACACGACTGCTTTCGCTACCCGGCTGCATCACTGAGTGAAAAAGAGCCCAACAAACCACTACACAGCATAAACCAGATAAATCAACACCAACCCCTTTCAGATGTGTTCAGATGACGAAGGACAAAAGATCAAACAAACTAGCATTTGACACGAATGCTTAGGACAAAAGATCAAACGAAGCATTTGACATGAATGCTGAGGACAAAACATCAAACAAAGCATTTGACATGGTGATGCCGAGACCTACTTATAATGCTCTATATTTGGAACACGGTCACAAATTAATGTATAATCTACAAGAGCAAAACCTCAAAACATCCGGTATTTAGTATTGTATACTGATTACAGTTCATGCCTCAAGTACAAAGGACTACAGTGCAACTATAGTGTGCATTAGAATATGTGAAGTGTGCATCAGCATCACCTCGATGCAAAATGTGGACAATTTAATCTTGTTGGCGAGAAGGAAAAAACTGCATGAAAGGAAATGAGAAGATCCAGAGAAGATGTGGCTCCTACAGGGCCGACCACAGCGGTAATGATAACTGTCTCCCGCTGCAAGTGTGTGTGTGCGCGCGGATACACTTGTGTGGTACCGCGTTGCCTGTGTAAGGCTAATGACCTCTTCAACACCTTACAAAAGCACACGCTTGATTTTATATATACTTCAGTTGCCTTGAGCACACACTTTCACCTTTCATCATGCACATTTTTATGCACACATGCACACACACATGCTGGCACGGAGGTGTAAGTGGCAGAAACATTATGAGCTACAACAGCAGTTGAAGGTGAACCAGAGTTAAACAGACGATGAAGAGAGGGGTCTTGATTTTCGCTGACCCCACCTCGGGGCAGAAAGGCAGCTGCGCGCACACACACACACGCTTTATATAAAGTTGAGTGTAGCTAATTATCACCTACGATAAACTAAGCTATGAAACACACTAAGGGCATAGATTTGCATATGAACGGTACGTCCAAAGACTACCGAATAACCTGTACAATACTGTATTTTTAGTGATTGCATATATTTTCTTTCATTTAAGTGTAATTTCATACCTCAACCTTTTAGATTGTAAAAATAACGGTCAGCCCTCACAGATTCCCCTCTTTCCCCCCTCTCTCTACCTTCCTGCCCCTGTGCCTCTTGTTAATTAATCACCGTGTTGTTAAAGAGTGCCAAGGCGGACTCTGAGCCTACTGATAATTAGGGATGTGTGCTCGTGGCTGGCTGTGAGAGGCAGTGTGCGAGCAAACGCTAGAAGGCTGCGTGCGTGTGCTATGTGTGGCTTTTTCTGAATATGTGTATCTGAGCGAGCCAGCTATGATCATGCGCCGTGTGTTATGTGAGAATTTGTGTGTATCGGTTGTAAAGTGACACATTAGTATTCCGAGAAATCGCTGCTCTCCTGCTGTCGTGCTACTTCCTGCCCATCGCCGGCCCAGCATTCAACCAGACATAGTCTACCTCAGCTCCCGCAGGGGGTTCAAACATAACAGACCTCAATGTCCCAAGGACCAGCCTGACTATCAATATAGCAAAGGTACACTGAAAATTGCCTGGTGAATGAGTTGAACTATTAACTTTTTTTGACACATTGCATATACAGTATTATAAATGATAAATGAATGATGACATGGTTTTGGCCATTGCACCCGCCCTGTGCACAGCTGGGTGATGTTGGTTTAAATCCGACATGCAACACTTCACAATCCCAATTCAACACTGACTGTAGCCAATAATTCCTCTTTCTTTTCTTCTTCTATATCTCTTTTAAAAACAGCCATCAGAAAATGCATGAAAATGCTGCAAAAGAGCTCATCTGTTATTTCGGTTTCTCGCTGTGAGCTCAAAGATTCTCTTTGTTCTTTTCCATTGTCAGAACTCTAAACCTTCTCTTAATAAATCGCTCGCTCTGTCTGCATCCCTTCTCTCTCTCGCTCCTGATTGCAGTATATGAGCGATAATGTTTTTAGCAGCCAGCGTCATGTTCAAATCTGTAATAACATTACACCAGAAGCCACACTGATGGCAACATGCATCACCAAACACAAGCCATCTCAGTCATAAGTAAACAAAACATCCATATGCAGAGTAAACACATCTATACACACTAATGGCCTATAACAGCCCGCACACAGAGGCAATTTGCACACTAATTCGTACACTTTACAAAGAAAAACAGCAAGAACTAAGAACATAAGAGCTTTGTTGATCAGGTCGTGCCCTTATTCTCACATCATCAAGGAAGACGATATGGAGCATGTTGTAAATATGCCAAATTAGCTGCTGTAACTTTTCGTATGTCATTTACAAATTTAAAAACAAGACAATGATAGTCGTGGAAACGTTTTGGTTTAGTTTCATCAATTTAAATATGAACCTGGGCAATTATATGAGAAATTTCAAAAACGATCAGGTGTAATATAATTTCATCTAGTAAAGGTAAAGATGGAATTTAAAACGGATAGTTTACCAAATTCTGACTCACCCTCATAGCTGATTTTCCCCATTCTGTGGAAATTTGAAGATGGTTTCTCCAAACAATTAGTGAATGGCGTAATATCATTATATCATCAATGAGAGTATAGTTCCTAGCCATATCGGCCTAGAAAATCACAACTTTTAATTTTCCGTCTGCCTTAGTACACAATGTAACTACAGAAGTCAAGTTTTAAATAAGAAAAATATCAAAACTCTTTGGTTATTTTTGAGCATGATGCTAATGGTCTAACCAGATTCAATGGATTATGCTAAGCTATGCTAAAAATGGTACCGCCAGACCCGGAGATCAGCTGAATAGATTCAAAAAAGTTAAAAATCAGTTGTTTAACCCCAGGTGAAGCTGAAAAAAGAGCCTATTTTTTAATGGAGTGTCCCTGAAATGTACAAAATTAGTAAAAATGAGAATTAAAACAGATGTACGTTGTATACTATATTTAATTACATCGTAAGACTAGAATGTATAGAGACCAGAGACCAGGGTACTCGCGGATACCCGCATAAAAGTGTCTAAAACGGGTGGATTGTGACATTACTAAAATTCACGTGCGAGGATGCGGGCGGATAATTAACTCCGTGCGGAAGAGAAGAAGCGTGAATGAAAATATGTGCAATATTTGTATGTCTACAAATATTACATGCACAACATATGACATTTGACCCATCACGTCACCACCACTGCGACAGTGCGCAACCTTTGTTGATGCTTCTTGAAGCCTAGTTGGAGCGAGCATTGCAGGAGTTGCATAAAGTTTTGCCGTGGAAGTTGGGAACGTCTTCTCTTAGAAAGCATTTCGAGATGAGAATTAGGAGTACAGCAGGGGTTGTGTAGGTAGGTTGTATTTTTTTCTTGTTTTTTTTTTCATTAATAGCTCTATTTGTTTATAGTTATCAGGTTCCATAGTTTAGGGGCCGATGGTAGGCTACTTGAATGGCACAAAACAAAGCGCACTTTAGCCTGTTTAATTGGCCCATTCATGACACTGTTGTGATGTTGAGAGAGGTACGAAAATAAAAAATAAAGCACTTTAATTGGAATGATTTTAGCGTGTGTGATTTATGCGTGTGCAGGTACGGGTCGGGTAATGGGCCAAGTCTGGGGGGTTTGGATTTAATTTTAATATTATCACTGGTGACGGGTCGGATCTGATGCTGAATTTTCATGGGTCCGGGCGGGAGTGGGTCTCTAAAAATGGACCCGTGCAGGACTCTGATAGAGACTACTTTTGCATTAATTACTGAGCTTTTTGCATAGAAAATTAAATATCATAAAAGAAGTACTGTACATATGAATTATGCACTATATGGCTTTCGAACCTTTGTGTGATGAACAGACTGAAATCTAAGTTGTTAGTCACTGAAAATGTAGCATGGTCACCATATAGGTTGTAAGATGCATGAGGTTGAGTAAATGACATTTTTCAGATTTTCATTTTTTTTGTGAACTCTCCTTTAACCCCTTTCTATGCTCTTGAAGCTTATACGTGAAATACACGTAGAGAAATATGAACCAGAACAGAGGTCAGGATTTCATGTAAGGTTTCTACTAGTCTCATGACATATACATTCACACGCACACTTTAAACAGACTCAGGGTCACGGCCATCGTTTCATTTTTATTCAGCTATTGTATTCACAGCCAGTGATGTTGACAAATTCATTTTGAAATCCATTAGTCTCGCGACGTGGCTTAAACGATGTGCCCATTAATGTCCACAGCTTTAATACAGCCAATACGCATCTGATAAATCAGGTTATCTCAGACACCTTCCACATGCCATGAAGAGCGGAAATTAGGGAATTATTAACTATCGCCAGTATGCGTATGTGTGTGTGCGCAAGTGGAAGATAGAAACATGCGAAAATGAGTAAGAGAGACACTGTCACAGCATGAAGACAGTGAGTGATCCAACACCATCACAATTATGCTAGTGCTATTTTATTTAATCTTTTCAATTACCTGTAACCTTTTTCTTTTTTAATATCATCCATTGTATCTTTCCCTGCCAGTTGTATTTTCCTCTCTGTTATTCACTGGTTTTATTATGTTGCTTTGTGCCTTTTATTTTTCTTTTTCTGTGTATACAACTACACATATGGAAGACATCTTTATCTAAAGCGACTTACAGTGCATTCAAAGCATACATTTTATCAGTAACCAATCACCTTCTGCACTAATGCATTGCTACCAATTGAGCTCCGGGGTGACTACAAATAACTATTTTTTGTATAAGGAAGGAAGGAAGGAAAAAACAAGAGTAGAAGAATATTAAAAAGCCTAGTGGTTAGGTCCAGGACCACATTTTTATAGCACCTCATTTTCTGGGCCCAACAATTTGCCAATCTCCAATTGGTTATCTAAACTCGCTGTCTATAGACAAAAATTACATAAAAGCTTTTCTTATGTAACTCTTATTATGTTAATCTACCTAATTAAGTGAAAAAACACTGAACCACCCCAAATGGCTATAAACCAGACATCACAAGAGCGTGAGAGCATGTGTTTGCAAGTGTGCTTGCTCAGTTACAGCTCCCCAGAAACTGCTGACGGTAACTGCAACTTAAAAAAAAAAGTGCGGTTAATAGAGTCTAAGCTAGTATGATCGGCATTACAGTGTTGTGACGTGTGTGCATGTATAATTAGAGATGTGTGTGCTAGGACTCACTTGGTTAATGAGACGCTGGAAGGGGTCCGCAGCAGCTGGCAGGAAGCACGGGGGAGCTGGGGAACATCTGCAGGGGGGCACAGTGCCGCTCTCTGTGCCACGCGCAAACACACGTACAGGAGATCAGCACCTCGCACACACCCGCCGTTACAACTGCTGCAAATACTAAAACCCATCGCTGTCACCATAGCAACCACGAACCGGCCATGTCACCCGTGGTGGGGGAAAGGGGAGCGCCTGTCAGGAGACAAAAAAAATGTAATATCAATTCGCCACTCTCAACCGAAATGTATGTGCTTGTATAGCATTACTTTTTGCCAGGCAGGGTGGGCATATGTGCAATACAGAAGATAAGAAGGTCAACGGTTAGAAAAACGCGTCCTTGAATATGTCCATTTTAGAGTTTTCCACTGCCAAGTGTTGGGTCAAGCACCAGCTGTATAAGAGCTCTGAAGCATTTGCACTACCCGACTAATTCAGGCCTAAACTGCAGAAGTGCTAGATATGCAAAGTGCTAGATAACTGCCACTCCCACAGGTTTGTGTTTTTAAAGACACACACTTACAGTCATTTGCACGCATAAGCCCAATTCAGATGGCTTTCCACTGAATGGGTCAGATAAATTCACGTAGTTCAGACAGGACTGAAATCCCAGAGTAGGTGTTTTGGCACAGCACCCCAAACATCTTTATAAGAAATGGCGTCCTAATACTTTTGTCTATGTATATATCTTGTTTATAGCTTCCTTAATCTGTCCAGATCAGATACGTCCTCTCTAAACTGTATCTTAAACAGTGTTGGGGAAAGTTACTTTTAAAAGTAATGCAGTACGATATTAAGTTACTCCCGAAAAAAGTAACTAATTGCGTTACTTGGTTACATTTCATGGAAAGTAATGATTATGTTACTTTTAAGTTACTTTTGCGTTACTTTTTCTTACTTTGCTGAGGCTTGATCTCTTTCAGGCCTTGCGGGTGTTTTTATGATCGCAAAAATGTCAAGCTTTGGCCTGCCATCTCCGTTTCGGACTCAAACTGTTCCCGCTCAGGGGCACAGAGTGCGTAATTCAACGTTAATATGTTCAGTTTAATTCAATACATTATTTTATTTTTAAATTGCATTAATTAAACTGAAAAGTAACTCGCATTACTTTTTTAAAAAAGTAACTCAAATATTAATGTGTGCATTTATAAATAATGCGTATAAAGTAATGCGTTACTTTTATTCATTACTTCAGAAAAGAGATATTATTGCGTATTGCGCGTTACTTGTAATGCATTACCCCCAACAATGATTTTACAGGGGACATATCATGAAAATCTGACTTTTTCCATGTTTAAGTGCTATAATTGGGTCCCCAGTGCTTTGATCAACATAAAAATGTAAAAAAGAACAACCCAGTAACTTAATTTTGGTAAACCATTCTCTGCAATCATGTGAAAAAATAGGTCATTGAAATTTGGCTCCCCTTGTGATGTCAGAAGGGGATGATACCGCCCTCTAATCTGCACTATCCAACCACGGCACTGACAATGAGTGCAGAGATCAGCTCATTTGCATTTAAAAAGGGCACATTTTTGCTCACACCTTCCAAGTGGCAATTTGAACATGTTATAATAAATGATCTGTGTGGTTTTTTATAGCTAAAACTTCACATTTGTACTCTGCGGACACCAAATATTTATTTGAATTTTTCTTGTGAAATGTCCCCTTTAAACAATGTTTTTAAAACTGATCCCACCCAAACTACTCTGGGTTACTAAAAAAGACAAAAAGAGAACAGAAAATATACACATTAATATATACATTTTAATCAATAAGGTTGCCACATAGGTTGCGATACAGCCTATCGATCCACAGCAGTGACCCCCGAGACAACACTTGGCCTTTAACCCCTATACAACCTTATACATCTCTATAAAAACACATGCCCTCTGTCCATATTGTTATTTTAGTGATAGCCTACAAACAGTTATAAGCTGCCCACTGTGAAATCTAGATGATGATACGATCAAACTGAATAATATTTTTGACTTGGAAAAGATGTCACAACATGAAGTATATTTTTAGGTTATCTGACAAAATTGTTTTACAGTGTATTCTGAAAACAGCTAAGCTTCTGGCACGCTAATGACTAAATTCTTCTTTTATTTGGTTATTTGTAAATTTTGCAGATGTGCTATATCAAAAGCAAATTTATTAATGAAAAGCTCCCCATGGAGCAGCCTGAGGTTAAGACTCTTGTTCAAGGTCACAATGATGATAAGTGAACCTAGCATCTCTGCAGTTCATAGATCATCCATTGGGTTTGAATCTAAAACCTACCAGCCTACATCTCAAACCCTCATTACAAAGCCACATTGTACTAACACTCTTCACTTGTTAATAAAGTGTGTAGACAAGTAAATCTACTTGATTAATAATAAATGTTAAGACTAATAATCTGACAGTAAAACACTGCGAGGCATCAATAATTTGGCCTGGCGATCGTAAAAAAAAGAAAAGAAATCATGATCATCCATTAATGAGTGACTGTGAGATTCAGTGTTGGGATCAAATACAGCACACTTCTAAATAATAGAGATGCCAGGAGGCCCAACACAATCCCATGTGGGTGAGACACATCAAGAGGGGCCAAAAAACAGCGTTTTACCCAGAGGAGCATGCACGGCTGCGTGCGTATGCGCATGTTGCCGTCATTAATGTGTGTCAGCCATCAATAATGCAGATAGTCGGTAGTCGTCTCATCAAAGCGACGCTTCTCTGTTCCACATTACACTGAGATGAAAACACGCGAAACAGACGAGAGAAAGGAAAGTGACGAGGATCACATCATTAATGGCTTTCGGAGTAGTTCCACTCCGCGCGAAATGGTACGCTCTTAAAGATCTCTAAATAAATGTCTATAAAAAGATTACAAACACACACAGGGGGTTGCAATATAAGGTAGACGGGTACGCAAACAGATATTTCTCACAGCACAAACATGCTCTATAGGGAATAGTTCGAATGCAATTGTGGCTTTGAGTAAATACATTTTTTATGTGCTTTTAATTCACACGGAAAAACGGATGCAGAATTTCCCCTTTACTCACCTACATGTACACACACACATAGTCGTGGAGATACACACATAGAGACTATGTGGATCTAAAGAGGGCTTCCTCTCAGCGGGCAGGAGTGATGACAATATCAGCATCTAATTTTTCCTTTTCAAGAAGCTGTTAATAAGGAGTATGAATAGAAGAAAAGCTTTTGCTCAATGCACTAATTGCCTTAAAAGCTCTTCATACAATTTTCCCTGTCAACAGAGATAGCATGTGTGTGTGTGTGCATCTGACTGCTTGTGTGCGTGTGTGTGTGAAGGGATGCCCATAAGCACCGTGAAGACGCTCTCACACCGATAAACACATACACACACCTTACCTGAAACAGACTAAAGCACACAGCCTCAAGGACACACTAACCTATGCACGCACGCACACACACACATACACACACACACAAGCAGTGAATGTGGCAGGAAACTACCGTGCTAAGCGACAAAGAAGTCATTAAAACAAAAAGCACGCTGAGTGCTTTAAATGCCGTTAATCAAATTCGAACACACTGAATGCATCTCCATCACCCGGTGCTGACATCAAGCTTATTGTTCAACAAAGAATTAAACATCTCACTTCAGTAACGTTCAATGAATACGGCTTTCACACTCTTTATTTAGCCATTTCAATAAAAACCTCAACGATTCTTAATTTTGCATTGTTTTCTAATACCAAATTTACATATTTGAGAAAGAGGATTGGCTCTTAAATGAACAGTTAACCCAAGAACTGCGAAAAACACAGTGTCTTGAAGTTTGCAAGAATGTGCATGTGTTATTTATGCAACATGCTTTTTTGCACGTTTAATTTGATCTTTACAAGACTCCAAAAGTAGCATACATATTTAGGATTTTGTTGAAAGAAATATTCCTTAAATATGATAGAAATTCAATGCAGAGCCGATATGCAGTGCAATAAAACTCCCCAAGTTGTTGTCAACTTGTTGTGCATCTGTTGTGATTTAGGAGACGATGGGTCGCACAGCGTCAGGTCAAAGGCACCATCAATATAGTCCTGTCAATAAAAGCCGACTGGTGTCAGGAAAAGAGAGGTTGTGAGGCGGGTCAGGGTGCTTCTACCACAAGCATCCATCAGTGCCTTCAGGTTGGAGACAGCAGTGATGTGAGGGAGGGTGGATTTGAGTGAGGGGTCAGTGTCAGGGAAGGTCCCCAAATTCCCAAAGGATGCTTTTTACATCAATAGAGCACTGGGGGTGGTTGGCTGTGGTGGACTAGTCAACGGCAGGTCACCGCCAATGCCAATAAGGGCACGAGTCATCAGGCTAACCCCCGGGCGAGATCTCCAATTAACCCTTTTCACTCCAGACACACACTCGGAGGACGGCATTTAAATGGAACCGGTAAACGGGGGTAAATACAGGGTGGGAGTCATTAGTGTAAGGCTACCACATGGATCGAGGGTGGGTGTCTCTTACGAGTTGTTGGAAGAAGATGAATGGATGAAGTGGAGAGTGGGCAGAAAGAAATGGGTTGGGGGTTGGTTAGTATAGTGCTGTACAGTTATTTAACAAGCAAGTCAACAAGAGTGAAAGAATTAGCACAATATGACAAATAAATAGTTAAGCAACATGAGCCAAACCTGCTGTATTTTTTTTTTTTAGTTTGTAACTTCACACTTGCACACATGAACGGCGAACATAAGCAAGGAGGAAAATAATTACCCTCTGCCACAGCAGCTGGTTTGTTCATAAACACGCAATTATAATTTCACGGCGGTCCATTAAATAGGACCGACTCCAGGGCAAGAGCAGCACCCGTCCCACTAACCACAAAAAAACAACATTATCTTAAAATTTTCAAATAATGCCCACTAACACTTTTAGTCTGTATGCACAAATTGCCTGGTTTTGGCAACTTTTTATTATGAAATCAATTATATTTTAACAGGGTGCCTCCACTAGCTCTCTGTGACCCCAGTGGTAGCAGTACATTGAGAGGGAAAGAAAACAAGCGCTTCTGTTTAAAAAGACAAGCAGCTGGATCATTAAAAGCTTAAATCTACTAGAACTGAGTTATTAAAGCAGTTCTATCAATCTAAGTAAATACAGGGAAAACAGGATCATTTATTTAGAAAATATTTTGCCTGAAGCTTTGAAAAGTGCCATAGACATCACATTAGCCAGTTTATAACTTAAACCAGAAACAAACCATCATTTAAGCAGATAGAGTAGGAAGGCCATGCTGTGTATTTGGGTGTATTTGCTTCTGTACAGCTCATTGCATTATCAGTGCAAAAGGTCATGGGTTTGAAACCCAGGGAACACACACATACTGATAAAAAACCTTGCAATGGATGCATTGGATAAAAGTATCTCCCAGATGCATGAATATAAATGTACAATATGAATTGATATATTTTAGGTATGCATACTATTGTTAATCCAAACACAAAACATCCTCGATGGTATGTCTAGCTATGTATGTACATTATAAAATTATGACATCCATGCTATTGACATAACGTGATATGTCCTTAAAGCTCACCTAACACACGCTGATTCTGCATTTCTAATTCTGGAGTACCTATAGAGTAGTATTACATCCTTCATATATGCAAAAAGAGTATTTAGTTTAATCAGATTTACAAAAGAAAGATTAGCTTAACCGAATCTTTCCAATAACATACGAAAAAATGAAGAAGGAGGAGTTACTTCCTGCGGGAGGAGCGAGTACGAGTCATGCAACAATATACAACACTGTTTAACTTATGATTCACTACCTGTTCGTGTCATTTATATAATTTGCACGTGCCTATTTCCAACATAAGACAGAAGTCTGTCTTACCGCATGCAACCCATTACCCGGTTAGGACTTTTCGATGAAATCCAGCACATCAAACACACACGCAAAAATCCGTTGCTACCCCAGATAATAAACTATATCCATTGTTTTTCATAAGGCTGACTTTCTTCTTCTTACATCCAAAAACACACTTCTTCTTTCGTGACATTGTTGAGTTTTGAAATTAAACAAAGCTGTCGCGTGATATGATGTTTGTAAGTTCTAGCGTCTCCCGCTGATTGACGGGTGGGCAGGTTTTCCGGGAGAAGTGCCCATATAAAGAAGTGATACGTATAGAAACCCCTGAAACGTCAGCTGGACCTGTATTTGAAAAAAACTTTCAGAAACTTGTACGAACCCTGGCGAAGTGCATTTGGCACAGAAATACTCTGTAACACATCCAACTGCTTTTTTGACACTTTGCCTACGTTAAGCACGAGGAAACAACTCTATAACTGTGTTAATAAGTCAGAATGCATGAAATACCATTGAACCGCCCCTTTAACAACATGCAAGAAACATATTTTGATAGAAAACCTTCAATTTTAAAGCGTCAATTTTATACGCATAACAAGGTTAACAAAAATAAGAAATAACTACAATAAGAGCATGCACAGTAGTGCATCCAGTTATTACCAATGTTACAATTATACCGGTTGTAGTTTAAAAAATCTATATTTTATTGAATAAATAGCAATGATGAATAAGTGTCATGGTTATATAGCAAGAGAAACACAAGATTCCCCCACCCCCTTGTTTTTCTCTCTCCCTCTCTCTCTCTCATTTCTGCTTTCACAATCCTTCTCTCAGTAATTAAGCGTCCATCTAAAATGGAGTCTTTTCTTTGCAGCGAGCCCATCTGTGCCAGACACCCTACAGTGCTTTACATGCTGCCGAGCTCCTCGTTCTTTATCTCACCCTGCCGTGACAGTCCCATAAAGATGACATCATAATTAAGGGAGCAGGGATGGAGGTGTGAATAGGGAGATGGGCAGAGGCCTGGAGCGTGGAGGGAGAGACGCACAGCTGGAGGGGGGCTTAAAAAGAGAGAGAGAAAGAGAGAGATGAGGTTTTGTAGGGCAGCAGGGGTGAGGTGAGCTGGAGAAAAAGAGTAATGAAGCTCCTCAGATTACATTGGGAAATTGTCCTTTCACTATAAGCACTTTTTTCTCTGTGCCTCACAGCTGAGCTGCTGCTTGTTTAATTTGGGAAGAACAAAATCTCACTTAGATGGGCCCATCTCCACGGATTCTCTCCATTTAGCCCAGCAGAGATCCTAAATCCGTGAAAATATTTAGCCCTAGAAGCAGTTGGATTGACACTTCTGGATTCTCAAGGAAGCCCTATACGATTTTTTGTGTGTGTGTGTGTGTGGTAAAAGTTTAGTAAGTGTAGTTTTCTTTTTGGTGTATTGATTAATATTAGCAAAACCATACTATTAGCAGTAACCATGGTTTAAACAACTTATCTCACGAAAAGTCGTGTTATAGTCACGCAAAATTTGATCAATTTATTTGTTTCCATGGCACGAAATTCAGCTTTTTCGTGACACTCGCACAAACACGACTTTCTTTTTTGTGTTATTTTATGTATTGTTTTCCCTTTTTGTGCCTATTTTTAAATCCTTTTTGTCTGGGGTTGGGGTTAGATTTGGGGTTTGAGTTAGGATTTACTTTTATGTATGTTTTATGAGTTGGGGTTAGGATGTCTAAAAATGTAACAGAAAGGGATTCTAACCCCAAGCATCAATGGTAAAAAAAATAGGAGAAAACAATGAGAAAACAATATATAAAATGAAACAAAAAAGAAAGTCATGCAACGCACACAAAAAAACTATTTATAGAAATTTTTGCAAGTGACATGAAAAAGACATTCATGCAGGCATGAATAAAAAGCTGAATTTCGTGCCATGGACATGAATAAATTGATCAAATTTTGCGTGACTATAACACGACTTTCCGTGAGATCAGTCACAGGGTTAACTAAGTTTTTTTACCATTGCAAAATCATGGTTAATTTTCATAAGGGGCAAACCATTTTGGGAGGGGGTGGGGCATTGCAAAAGTCTATAATGTGTAGACTACTAGCATGATCAGTGTATACTACAGTATATACTATATTCTCAAAGTTGACTAGTTGGTGTTTTGACTTGTCAACTAATGTGTTTTAAGGTAGCCCATGTATCTGACTCCAATCAGATGAGTTTAGGGAGCGTCTCAAAACGTGTTTTTTGAACACATAAATAAATGCACATGATTTTCATGATTTCGATGGCAAAAGATGCCTGGTAAATGTGCAAACTAACAGCTAACACAAAACATGTCATTAGCGTGTTAATTAAATCACAGATGCTAATATTAAAAATAAATTATACATAAGAAAAACAGATCAACAAATACAACAACCAATTCTGCTCTAGGCCATAACTTTGTTTATGGTTGAAAATTAATTATTAAAATTTTTGGGACATACAAGACCTACTTTATCATGTGGAAAAGTATCTATCAATTTACCCAAAAGAAAAAAAGGCAGAACACCATAACACCAGTTACCGCTCTTTTGACTTGGTTTTGGAATATTCAAAGTGAGTTAGGGTCCTAAAATAGGGTCAAAAGTCAAGCTCAAGTTAATCTTAAGATTAAGATTTTATTATGTAGATAATTTTCATTTCTAATAATTGCCAGATTGTCCTTTCTATAATTAATTTGGGAACTAAAAACTTTAAAGTCATATTTCTCATTTCCACACTATAAGGAGTCCGGGTCGTTTGCTTTTGTAGGGCGGAATTATGACCATCACGACCAAATGTTGGTCATCGTGACCCACCACTAGTCTGTATTATAAAGGGTCTGGTGATTCTATGCAGCAAAGCCAGTCTTCCTGCAGGGGTTTGGTTTGAACTCTGTGGATGAAAAATCTCTTCTCTGGCTGGAGGAGGATAGGGAGTTTGGTAAGGGTGGGGTGCGGCAAGAGTCATCTCTCAGCAGGGACCTGCGCATAGAACTGTGTAGCCGGGGAGGGGGGGTGCTTGGGCACAGCATGCCTCTGATCTGCTTCTGCACAGCCAGACTTCAAGTACTCAACATAACCGACTGATTCCTTTAGCGCGTCCCCCATCACACGCACAACATCTGTTCAGGCACATTAAGAGATGACATTCTGACTCGACATCCATACATTAGAGTCATTAAGCCAAAGCAACTCTAAGGTGATCTCTGCCGGAGTCAAACAATAAAACCTTGCCGCTCCACACATCTGGATATGACTGACACAAATAACTTCCTTTTGCTTTCAGCAGGAAGATCAATCTCCACCATCATTTCTGATAAATGCACTAAGAGGAACAATTAAAGGAACAGCTTCCCCCAAAAATGAAAAATCATTTACTCATCCTGTCTTTAAAACTCATGTTTTATCCACACTAGTGTTGTCACGGTACAAAAATTTCTAACTTCGCTACTATACCTGGAAAATTTTCGGTATTCAATATCATTTTCAGTACCACGGGGGAAATCTGCCACAGCATTAAGGCCTTCAACTTTTTTATTTATTATTTTATTATAAGACGAATATAACAATTAGCAAATTAAGGGTCCTATCATACACCCGGCGCAAGGCAGCGCAATGCGCAACGCAAGTGTCTTTTGCTATTTTCAACCCGCCGCAATTATCATTTTCACGTTTAGCGCTACGTTGTTTAAATATCAAATGCATTTGCGCCCAATTTTGCCCCCAGGGGCGTACAGTACTGGTCTGAAAATGAGGTGTGTTCAGGCGCATTTTAAGGCAACTAAAATAGACTACGCCATTGACTAATTAAAACCTGGGGCCTCATTTATAAATTTGATCGTAAATTGTGCGTACGCAAAAATCCACGGGAAAGTCCATATTTATAAAAACTATCTTTGACGTGTAAAAGTGCTTAGCGCCATGCAGGGCCTGAGCAGACGTACGCACTTTTGCTTGTTTGATTGCTGCAGGTTTTTGCAAATATAAGCCATTCTTGCTGCTCGAAAAGGGTTTAATCACTAAGAAGCGCTCTTTTATATGTCTATGACATTAATTAGGCATCGTTTAAAGACGGAGATCTGAAACTGCTCAGCTGCGCACAAATTCAAGATCATTTGCGATTTATAAATTTCACATCTGAAAAAAAACGGGTACGCGCGTGTTCTTGCGTGTTTATGAATCACACGTACGCATTTCTGATAAATGATCGTAAGATCAAATGTAGGACGGTTTCTACGCAGCACTTTATAAATGAGGCCCCTGGTCTAAATTCTAAAGTCAATATTGTTTTGTTATTTAATGAGCGTGTTAGTAATATGCGCATATAAACGGGAGGACAACACGTGTCGCTTGAAAGAAAAAGAGAGAGCGAGAACGCGTAGCTGGTGTTTGCAGAGTTGCAAAAAACAAAGCGCAGCTCGTCTCGGAGTATCGATTCCGCGGGACACAAGTATTGGAATTGTTTTAAAATTTCTGTATCGATATGTATCGAAATATCAAATTTTTTGACAACACTAATCCACACAAAGGAATTGAACTAGGATCAAAACTTTCAAGCTCTCTGACTTAAACAAATCATTGACCAACTCAGCCATACACAACCCATACCAAATTATGTCATGATGTTTAGGCACAAATTGCTTCAGAAGATGCTTTTCAAAATATATTATTTTGTGTTTCACAGAAGAGCGTCAGTTGGCGTGATGGCTTTAAGGAGAGTAAATTGTGTAAAGTATCATAGAATACTCATAGACAATGTTTAGATGCAAGCGTGAATATTTTAAATGTACAATTTCCCTAAACACTACAATCCAATTATAGTTTCTTCACATGTACATGTTTTCCAAACAAAATGTCTATGCATACAAAGAGAGGCACAGTTTTAACTACTGTACTACAGGATTTTTAAAATAATGTTTACAGTTGCTGGCTAGTACGCAAGCAGCTTTTTTTACTTTTTAAAACCAAGTCGATTTCTCCTCAGCTCTTGTTTCTGTCAGACTGTTTGTGATACGTTTTCACGACTGTGTTATTCAGGCAGTTGCGTTGTTTCCACACTTCCACAAGCTGTTTCTCTGTCTCGACAGTCTACTTGATCTGTAGCAGCTTGTTTTGTGGTCACTATTTTAAAAGGTCTGTTATTCACCTCCTTCTCTCATTGGCTAGAGGTAATCATCTCAATTTAAAAGAATTATCATTAATCGTAAATTTGCTTGCGAGAACATAGAGAGGTGTTAGATTTGATCTGTAAACGTCGCATATAACATGATAATCTGAGTCGAACATCATTCCTGGACGCGATTTTCTCTTGGATTCTCGAGGTGGTAAAATTGGGGCAGAAAATCCTGTGGTGTAATCCCTGCATAACAGAGAGAAGTCTTTGAGTCATGCTAGGACATGATGCAGAAATGTTCTCCTATGCGGACAAAAGAGTATCATTGAGGTCAGGCACTGGTGCTGGGTGATGGGGTCTGGCTCACAGTCAGCATCCAATTCATTCCAAAAGTGTTCAATGAGGTTCAGCTCTATGCTTTGTGCAGGCTGGTCTAGTTCTTGCAGGTCAGACACAAGAACACATTTTCTTTATAAAGTTCCTTTTCACAATAAGGCCATTTTCAAGTTTTACCTGAAAAGGTATAGCACATTCTACCGGTAATGTGTGCTTAAAGAGATAAATCACCCAAAAATAAAAATCCTGACCGAATTTACTCTCATGTTGTTTCAAACCTCTATAAAACACGAATGAAGATATTTCAATGAATGTTTGTAATTAAGACCTCGATGAGGACCATTCACTTCCATAGTATTCTTTTTTCACCTATGGAAGTGAATGGGGCTCATGAACGGTTTGGTTACAAACATTCATCAAAATATCTTCCTTTGTGTTTATCAGAAATGTATACAGGTTTGTAACAACATAAGAGTAAATGATGAAAGAATTTTTCATTTTTGGGTGAACTATCCCTTTAAAGAAACTAGATTAAAAGAATCTGTTAGTAATGGCCAAACCTGTTTATTAGAAGGTGGTACCTACTTTTGGCCATGTGGTATATCTAAAAATATGTCAAGAAGGTTTAGTTTTGACATCTTCCACCACTATTCATCTCTGGATGACAGTGTGTAGCACAGATTCATGTGTGCGAGATTTCAAATCTGATTGTAAAAGCAGCTGGATTCAGAGGCTTACATGGCCATTATTCTTCTATTTAACAGATTATTTTGGATCGTGCAGATCCTTCAAGCTCTTTCATTTAAAAATAAATTTCATTAGGATCAAGCTCAAGCAGATCATTTATTTCGGACAGGGGTGTTCACATGAAGGCTTTTCATTCCAATTTAGCTACAAACCAGATTACAAATTATTAGATTGCATGTAAACGTACCTATACCTGTAGACATTAGACAACCATATAGATAACTATTAAAACCCCATTGTGTTTGAAGTGAGAAAGGTGGAGGGTGGCATACTATGACAAATAAATAAAAAATGGGGTCTATAAACATTTTCGTACTGGTGAAGATAATAACAAAACTACTTTGCTATAAAGAGCACCTATTGTCCGATCCGCGTTTTTACATTTCCTTTGGTGTAAGTGTGTATTAGTATATGTTTATTATATGCAAAAGGTAAATACCCCAAAGTAAACAATGACGTGAGTTATCATCTCCAAAGTAAATCTCTTTTCTTGGACTACAACAAACACTTGAATTGTAGGCAACAGTTTACTTCCTGGGATTGGTGATGAAGACAAGACCAGCATTATCATAATTCCTCCAACTTCGGACTTAAAGCCTGTTAAGGGGGTCGCACACCGGCCGCGTAGCTCAGCGTCGTGCCGCGTCGCGTCTAGGACAACTCGGAGATATCGTAAATCGCAAGTGCACATTAAACAATCACAGCCAATGTTAATCATTAATTATTTGGGACAAATATGATGTTATTTAATGTTTAATGTGAGTGGCGCTCTGTGGCACGACAGGGATTTGAGCAACTTCTTTTGTCGTAGCTGGGCGGCGCAGACAGGCGCCACCTGTCGGTGCCGGTGTGCGTATACTCACAGAAAGCTATGTGTTCGAGTTTTTTAGAACAGTGCGGCGCTGAGCTGCGCGGCCGGTGTGCGACCCCCATTAGTTAACTTCTGTTAGCAACCAAATCTTTTAAACATGGTAAGGAGCATCACAACGTACAGATTAGCTGGCCAATCAGAGCTCTTCAAATCTGTGCGTTTCAGGAAGAGAGTGAAATCTGGAGCTACAAAAATGTACGGTATCTGAAAAAAATTTGCTTTTTTAACAATAAACCACACGAACACATTGTATTATACCAAATACACAAAATAACATTGTTTTTAAGCAATGAAATCAGTTTACTGCAGATGTTAGTGATTGCGGTCACTATGTTGAAAAATAGAAGTTAGTCTATTTACATTAATTAAGCATGCAGTGAAAGTGAAGCGCAAAAGTAAAAATTAAAAGAAATGTGCCTTTTGTGGTTTAAAAGACAAACTATATTCACCTTTCTCTGTTACCCAATCATTTAACAACCCCTCTCTCTCCACCTTCCTTTCAATAAAGTGGCAAAAATACCAGAAATAAACAAGCAAAACACAGAAACATGTATCTATGGGATGAGAAACATCAACACGCCCCACTGAAGCACAAAATATGCCTTATATTTTACAGCACCTCCCCATCTCGCCTACTATGCCTCTCCCATAACCCTCTCTTCCCCTCCTTTTTATTTCTGTGCCATTCTCAATATCTATATCTTAAGCTTCAACTCCCTTGCTCTCGTTCTCTTTCAGCTCCCTGGCGATCGATGATGTTCTTCAACCTGGCTTCACTTCAAAGCCTCCACTCTCTATTCTGCGCTGAAGGTCGGCAGATCCACAGGTACCATTTTTTTCGCTCTGTACAACCCTCCCGCCCCCCCAGCTGCCCTGGAAGCCCGCAAGCATCAAAGACCAGTGGGCCCCTATTGGGTCAGTGCCAGGACCCCTGCCGAGCCCCCCTCAGGCTCTCCCATCCAGCCTCCTGTCAGCTCTATACACACCACATCCACCCCTCTCCTCCTTCCCCAACCAGCCCTGCACAAGCCCTGCTAAAATCTCACCCTCCCACCGACAGGAACCCTGAACCATGTATTTGCATACAAAGCTGGTCTTCTCTGGAATGCAAAGAAGTTTCTATGAATGTACCGGTCATCCGTTATGTTTAAATTTATAATGCTTTTAAAGGAACACACCACTTTTTTTGAAAATATGCTAATTTTCCAGCTCCCCTAGAGTTAAACATTTGATTTTTACAGTTTAGGAATCCATTCAGCTGATCTCTGGGTCTGGCGGTACCACTTTTAGCATAGCTTAGCATAATCCATTGAATCTGATTAGACCATTAGCATCACGCTAATGACAGTATGAGAGTATAGTTCCTAGCCTAGAAAATTGCAACTTTTAATTTTCTGTCAATCTTGGTACACAATGTAACTACAGAAGAGTCAAGTTTTAAATAAACATATCAAAACTCTTTGTTATTTTTAGCACGATGCTAATGGTCTAATCAGATTCAATGAATTATGCTAAGCTATGCTAAAAGTGGTACCGCCTTTTAAAATGGTAATGCCCCACTAACAGCTACCAATTTTTTGGCCATTTTTTTATTTGTTCTGTGTAGTAAAGATGCAAAATCACAATAAAAGTATAACAAAAGTACAATAAAAGCACCCCATACCCGTCTGAGAAGTAATATAGTTTTATGTAAAGGCATGAACATTTAAGGGGACTGTCATTACTCACTAAAACGTACTGACACCTGCGCTTTTAATTCATCTCTTTTCATGCTTGTTTTAAATGATTCTTAAATGACTTCTTTGATGTATGCCTATGTAAAGCACTTTGAATCCACATTATGTATGAAATATGTGACACTGTCTATGAAATCCTTGTTAAAGTCATAGAGATTAGGAGCATCAATGTTTGTTTTCATTCATTGATTTCACATTGATTTCAATCTTTGACAATATTAATGATACTAAGGTTTTATTTTCTCAACATGTTATTTACATTATGTATTATGATTTAACGTATAAAAAAACAGTAAATGCTAAAAAATTACTAGCTGGGTTTTCACAGATTGGGTCACATACAATTAACTTACCAGACCTTGCCTGTTTGATTAAAGGCGGAGTCCACGATGTTTGAAAAACGATTTGGAAAAGGAGACGGGACGACTACCAAAACACACTTATAGCCAATCAAATAAAATCAAATGCCGGGTTGCGTATGTGTGGGGCGGGTCTATCAACAGAAGGTCCAGATTCTATTGGGGAAGGGGCGTGTCTGTTTAGGTGATTTCAAATATAAACATTGGCTTTCAAACATCATGGACTCCGCCTTTAAATAATCACTTTTTTTAAATGAATCAATTAATTGATCCGGTTCACAAAACTGGTGTGAATGATCCACTTACATTAGTTAGATTTTTTAATCACATGAAAAAATAAAACAAATAGGAAATAAAACAAAACATTCCTCAAAATTTCTCCATTTGTGAATTTTCATTTTTGCATGAACCACTCCTTTTAGACCAAACAGGTTTAGTATCGTCTGTCGTAGGGCTGTGCAAAATATCGCCTGCGATTCTCATGCGCGTTTTATCAGTAAAGCCGGTTCCTTGATTAGTATTAAATCGGCATCAGCTGCTTTCAGATGGAGCGGCATTTACTACACAGAGCCGTAGTTCACAGATCGCGTTTATAATCGAGAAAATCGACTCTGATAATCTATGCGATTTTGATAGCTTCTCTGTGAACTACGGCTCTGTGTAGTAAATGCGGCTCCATCTGAAAGCAGCTGATGGCGATTTACTTCTAATTACGGAACCGGCTTTACTGATGAAACACAAATGAGAATCGCAGGCGATTTTTTGCACAGCCCTAGTCTGTCGTGCAAACGTCACAGAATTAATATTCATGAGCTAAGCTGATCAAGTGTATAATGTACCCCTGAGATGTTTCTACATCCCTGGGTGTAGCCTCTAACTCACAAAGGGGATCGCACTAGCTGAGCCCTATATGTAGTCCCACACATGACATGGGTTTAACATGAATCCAGCTGTTAGGAGAACTCTGTAGAGCTTAGCAGCGACTCTCTTTGGGCTTTTGGGCTAAACAGACTGGATGCTAAATGTCACTGCACAGCCTTTCGGGAGCGCAGTTGCAACTGTGCCAAATATGTTTAAATGGCATCCGTGTCTTAAGAACAGGTTTTTCGGCGGTCCAATCAATACGTTTTGTGACGACTGAAAGCCAATATTTAACTGCTGGAAAACAAGGCAAACAAGGCTCCTGTATTAACTGTGCTCTGTGAATCTTTTTGTGTTTACTCAGCGTCTGTGCTGGTTGGCTGTGTGGAGAGATGGCATCAGATGTCGGTGCTGGTGACACGTGTAAAATGAGAGGGAAACAACAGTCGTCTGACAGAGCTGCTGATTCAAATAGCACTGTGAGTGACACTAGCTATTGATGCTGTGCTGTTATTCAGTTAGCTGACATTACAGTCGAGTGGATTATGGAAGCGAGAAGCTTTGTATTACAGTACTGTATATGCTGCAGTATATACATACAATCACCTAAAGGATTATTAGGAACACCTGTTCAATTTCTCATTAATGCAATTATCTAATCAACCAATCACATGGCAGTTGCTGCAATGCATTTAGGCATGTGGTCCTGGTCAAGACAATCTCTTGAACTCCAAACTGAATGTCAGAATGGGAAAGGCAATTTTAAGCGTGGCATGGTTGTTGGTGCCAGACGGGCCAGTCTGAGTATTTCACAATCTGCTTAGTTACTGGGATTTTCACGCACAACCATTTCTAGGGTTTACAAAGAATGGTGTGAAAAGGGAAAAACATCCAGTATGCGGCAGTCATGTGAGCGAAAATGCCTTGTTGATGCTAGAGGTCAGAGGAGAATGGGCCGACTGATTCAAGCTGATAGAAGAGCAACTCTGACTGAAATAACCAATCGTTACAACCGAAGTATGCAGCAAAGCATTTGTGAAGCCACAACACGCACAACCTTGAGGTGCACTGAAAAAAATGAATCATTGAATTTAATAAAAAATTTTAAGGTAAGTGGTTGCAATCAATTTATTTAAGCTACATTTAAACAAAAAAGATTAGTAACGTAAAATAAAATATAAAACTTTTGTTTAAATGTAGCTTAAATAAATTGATTGCAACCACTTACCTTAAAAAAATGTATTAAATTCAATGAATCATTTTTTTCAGTGTGGATGAGCTTTAACAGCAGAAGACCCCACCGGGTACCACTCATCTCCACTACAAATAGAAAAAAGTTGCACTTAGTGCCAATTGGGCATCGTTTAAATGCCACGTCCTACCTGAGCATTGTTTCTGACCATGTCCATACATTTATGACCACCATGTACCCATCCTCTGATGGCTACTCCCAGTAGGATAATGCGCCATGTCACAAAGCTCGAATTATTTCAAATTGGTTTTTTGAACATGACAATGAGTTCACTGTACTAAGGCTATGTCCACACGAAGCCGGTGCATTCCCTATCCGATCATTTTTTTCCCTTGCTCTAAAAAAAAAATCCGTAAACACGAAACCACTGAAACCGACTGAAAGCGGTGTAGTATATATGCGGGACCAGTATGGGGCGCTGTAATTCTGCCACAGATATAAACTATACACGGAAAAGAAGACTTTGAGCATGCGCATAACCAACGTATGGTGTTGTCCATTATCGCATAGAAGCAATAGATTTTGCTGTTATAAAGCTAGTAGGCTTAGTAGCTTCTGTAGCACGAACACAATCACGTAGTCTGCCGTTATTGTTGTTGCTATTACGTGTGACGCTCCCGACACGTGATGTGATGACGTTTTCACTTCACAAAATATACAGATTGGCTGTACAGACGAAACCCCAAGGGTGTCGGTTTCAGATTTATCCACTTAGATGTTTAGTAACTAACCAAACGCAGAGAGCATGGTGCAGCATGTGCTGTATGTGTATGGACAACTTGAAAAAGATGAGAAAACATAGTCTCCAACATGTTTATCATTACCAGACACTCTGTGTGAGTCTCTGCGTGCATCCTCATTATAAAACTCACTTCTTTTAGTCATAGGTTTCATTTATAAGTCTACTGATTAAGTTCTTTGCTCAGCCCCGTGTTGGTCTGATGTTATCTCTTTCTCTTTCCTTTTGGACTGTGACAGTTGAACAGCGTAAATAACGTATTAGTGGGTTCTGGGCCCAGCTCTCTCACCGTGTGTGGTAAGGAGTGATGAATGACTTAGATAATAAGGACTCCCAGGAGCAAAGCCACTTAACCACATGGCAGGTTGGATCAGACACATCGGAAATATAATAGAAGTTACACACAAAAACCAATGACACTGAGAGTCGAATATCAGAGAAAACTAACATCAGTTATCACGAAATAAGACAGCATAGCTGGAACATCAAAGCTCTCCCCTTCTGACCTTGAGATGAATACTTAAAGGATAGATACTTGAATCGAGAGCAGACTTGAGGTGAAGATGTGAGTGTGTGTGTGCTGCATGAAACAATAATATGGCAATGGACCTTGTCCTTCCAAGCAGGATGTTATCAAAGATAGATCAAAGGCACAACTCTGCAGCCTTAAACACAACACAGCAAACAGTCTCTGTCCTCAGCCCTCCATGAGGTGGTTGAATGAGGAACGAGGAAGACCAAGGGTAAACAGGTAGCATATAAATAAAAAAAGAAAGGCTTTGATATGTGACTCTCTTCAGAGTCTCTGACATACTATGGTCATTCGTGCTTCTTCATTTTTACTTTTTTTGGGAGAACAAGCTACATCTTATCGTCCAAACTGGGTCCAGAAATGAGGATGGAAACCAAATTGATGTTTATTACACATTTGTTGGATTCTTTTGGACACTTTTTCTTCTTATGCCATGTCGCACTGTTCACATCTATGGTACACACTGGAGGCCTATTAAACTGTTAAAGGGACATTCCACTTCTTTTGAAAACATGCTAATTTTCCAGCTCCCCTAGAGTTAAACATTTGATTCTTACCGTTTTGGAAACTATTCAGCTGATCTCAGAGTCTGCCGCTACCACTTTTAGCATTGCTTAGCATAATCCATAGAATCTGATTAGAACATTAGCATCGCGCCTAAAAAAAATAACCAAAGAGTTTTGATATTTTTCCTATTTAAAACTTGACTCTTCTGTAGTTAAATCGTGTGCTAAGACCGACAGAAAAT
Source organism: Misgurnus anguillicaudatus (assembly GCF_027580225.2). Lineage (NCBI taxonomy): Eukaryota > Metazoa > Chordata > Actinopteri > Cypriniformes > Cobitidae > Misgurnus > Misgurnus anguillicaudatus. The sequence continues at coordinate 26,747,340 of NC_073346.2, read as the reverse complement.
TAAAAGTTGCAATTTTCTAGTCAGATATGGTTAGGAACTATACTCTCATTCTGCCGTAATAATCAATGACTTTGCTGCCGTACATGGCTGCAGGAGGCGCAGTGATACTACGCAGTGCCTGAAAATAGTCCCCTGCCATTGAAATTTACTAAGGGGACAATTTTCGGCTGCTGCGCAATATCATGTTACCATGTTACGGCAGCAAAGTCCTTGATTATTATGCCAGTATGAGACTATAGTTCCTAGCCATATCTGCATAGAAAATTTCTTTTAATTTTCTGTCAGTCTTAGTACACAATGTAACTAAAGAAGAGTAAAGTTTGAAATAGGAAAAATATCAAAACTCTGGTTATTTTTTTAGGCGCGTTGCTAATGGTCTAATCAGATTCAATGGATTGTGCTAAGCTATGCTAAAAGTACTAGCGCCAGACCCGGAGATCAGCAAAATGGATTCCAAAACGGTAAGAATGAAATGTTTAACTCTAGGGGAGCTGGAAAATGAGCCTATTTTCAAAAAAGTGAAGTGTCCCTTTAAAGCATAGGCGCAAATCCTTTGTGTTGTGATGATTATTACATATGCTATATAAACTGTTTGTCAGGATTCTGTCAGGATCTTGTCTTGTCTTAGTTTCTAGTTCATTGTGACAGGGTTCTGACAGTACCATGTTTTGTGTGAGGGTGCATGCTCTCGTTTCTTTAGGTCTTGACTCTGACCCCGCCCCCTCGTCTCCTTGTTAAAGGAATAGTCTACTCATTTTCAATATTAAAATATGTTATTACCTTAACTAAGAATTGTTGATACATCCCTCTATCATCTGTGTGCGTGCACGTAAGCGCTGGAGCGCGCTGCGACGCTTCGATAGCATTTAGCTTAGCCCCATTCATTCAATGGTACCATTTAGAGATAAAGTTAGAAGTGACCAAACACATCAACGTTTTTCCTATTTAAGACGAGTAGTTATACGAGCAAGTTTGGTGGTACAAAATAAAACGTAGCGCTTTTCTAAGCGGATTTAAAAGAGGAACTATATTTTATGGCGTAATAGCACTTTTGGGAGTACTTCGACTCGGCGCAGTAACACCTTCCCTCTCCCATTATGAGAGGGAGAAGGGGAGCGGACTTTTCAGGCGAGTCGAGGTGCTCCCAAAAGTGCTATTACGGCATAAAATATAGTTCCTCTTTTAAATCCGCTTAGAAAAGCGCTACGTTTTATTTTGTACCACCAAACTTGCTCGTATAACTACTCGTCTTAAATAGGAAAAACGTTGATGTGTTTGGTCACTTCTAACTTTATCTCTAAATGGTACCATTGAATGAATGGGGCTAAGCTAGATGCTATCGATGCGCGCTCCAGCGCTTACGTGCACGCACACAGATGATAGAGGGATGTATCAACAATTCTTAGTTAAGGTAATAACATATTTTAATATTGAAAATGAGTAGACTATTCCTTTAATTACCCTTTATTATTGTTGATCCTTATCACCAGTTACCCCCCGATTTGCTCCCCTATTTAATGCCCTTGTGTTTTAATGCTGTCCTGTGCTCGTTCGTTTTGTAGATTACTTGTATAAAGTAAATTCATGTCTGGTCCAGTTTCCAAGTCAAGTCTAGTGTCAAGTGTGGTTTATAGTCTAGTCTAGTGTCAAGTTTGTTTTGTTTAGTGATTTATTGTGCCATGCTGTTTGTGCCATGTTTGTTGTGGGAATTGTTTTCCCTGTTTTGTCTTTGTAAATAAAATGTTACTTGTCACCCCAGAACCATCTGCGAATGTGTTCTCCTCAAGCGTCCTGAGACTATTCTCATATAAAGTGTTCATGTAGCTCAACCGATAGAGGATTGCCTTAAAGCAAAGGTTATTGGTTCCCTGTGCAACACAAATACTGATAAAAAATATATACAGTTAGTTCTCTGTAAGTATTTTTAGGCACTATTTTGTACTGTATTTGTAAAAATGGCAAGTAATGACTTGTGAAACTGCCTCAATCCATCACAAACGCATACACACCCGAGCTCCAGCGCCTCCTACCAACTTCAAATAAGTAACTGTCATGCTATGTGAAGTTCTCTCACAAACAAATAAACGCGAAAAGGAAAGGTCCAAACCCAGCACAGAGGTTTCCCTAAAGTGTCTGAATTTGAACAAAGCCAAAAGGGGGGCAGGCTCGCTGACAAAACCTCTTTACTCTGCTTCTGGGCTGATGAAAGTCGCTGCACTGACCAGCGCTCCCTGCTGTACACATTCACAGCTGGCACAAACACACTTCCACTCTCTCTCAGTGTGTATGAGAGGCGAGCACACCGAAGACAAAGTATGCCACTCAGAAAGACAGGCCTATTGATTTAAACAGGAGACACAACTTCACAGCAGATTCAACCTGACCCGAGGACTCGCTCGCAGCACCCGACCAGACCACCACTGTTCACAGAAAATGTAATACAATCACAACTAAGAAAACACTTAGCCATACATTTCCAATAATAATGTATTGTATTTAGCCCCAATGCTAATGTATGTCTGTGCTATAGTGTCATACATAGAAGCTGCTTTGTTATTTTTAACCCTGGGTTGTGTCACAAAGGGATACTGGGGCTGTTTTTTTTTTCAAAAATGCTGGGTGGTTTTAACCCATTGTTGGGTCAAATTTAAACATTTTCTGGTTTATCCCAACAACTGGGTTAAAAATTACCTTAAAAAAGCTGCCAAATGCATAAATGTAACTAGCCTGGGTTTCCCAATGCTGCCTTGCGTGCAAATTTATTCACGCTGCAAGTCTACCATGGAAACCATGGACCCATTTTTCCTCTGAAATAGGGTACCAATCACAGAACGGGGAGGGGGAACAAGACGATGACGACGTCTATGCGACACACCGAAGCAGTTTTGTTTATCCAACACGGCAGCAGACGCGAAATTACTTTTCAATGCAGCCTTAGATAGTGTTCTAAACGCAAGTTTATTTAAAAAAAGAGCAACTTTTGGCTTTAAACAATTTCATATCCAAGAAGGATGTTTGGATATGGCAAGACATGATAGCCACAGAGTTTTATAGGACCAACCTGCTAGGCATCGTCGTCGACAAAGTAAAATTAACTTATAAATGGTAAGTTGTATTTATTAATATCATTGTCATTATGCCTGTACTGTGGTTGTCATAGTGCCACTAAGTTGTGCTGCTTTTTAATATTAATATACAGCTACCGGTTTAGTTGCATAACTTTCAGCTGTGTCCACACGTACCTGATAAAAGTTGTTGACGCTTGAATTTATGTCGCTCTACATTCGTCATCTGGTATAATTGAAACGATTGGCTATGAGCTACGTACAGATGCATTTGATAGACATTTGTAGCGCGCATTAAACGTCTCTTGGCATTAGTAAACCACGCCTCTAATATTAGAAAATAAGCATGTGGTTCCCAGACAACGTCTCATTCTCAATGAGACTGGTCTGGTGTTAGCCAGGCTAAAATGTAATATAAACGTAATATGATATCTGTATTGACCAATCAGCACTCTATATCCAGTATGTTTACTATTAATATTACTGAGTTTGTAGCAGATCTTGTCGTGAAATGTCTTCATTTGCGTGTCTGCTTCCCCTCGTTCTTTATATGTTTGTGTCTTTCATTTTATTCCCCCTGTCACAGACAGTTTGCTCCCTCAGTAGCTGTGCTCAGTATTAACATTAGCTTCATGCATGCGTGTGCTTTGGGGAGTATAAATGCAGAGAAGTCATATTCATCTGGGTAATAGCGCTGGTGTGGTGCAGGGCCGGCGCTGCCTGGTGAGGAATGGTGCTGCTCGCTATTCGCCTGGCAACCATGAATCACGCGCGGCTACTCTAGAGCCCCGCTCCGCCATAAAACAAAAGATGGAGATGAAAAATGCAGCAATTAAGTGATTTGATTTCTGCTCTGCCCCGCCAATCCCTTACCGCCACACATATACACAAACCGCACGCATACACTACCAAACCTCTCTCAAGTTTCTTTTATGACACATTATGTTCCCTGATCCTCTCTTTCCTCATCAGGCTTACACACTTAGGACAGAACAGTCACTAAAATTCACAAGGCCTAGGACAAAAATGTTATACGTTGGCCCCCAATGAGTAAGCTGCACCATTGAAAGCCTTAGTGGGGCCACAGCAACGGCCCTGTTGGAGAGCCCTGATTAACTCTAAAGTAGTCAGCTAAAAAAGAAATTACCTAAAGAACATAAAACGCTGTCAGTTTTACTCACCGACTGGAGTAATGTGGCATAGCAGGTAAAGCTCACGACAAGTTACCTGTTCATCCATGTTATACTTGAAAGGAGAAAGTGTGGATGATGAGGGCCAATTCAACCCAAAGATGTTCAGTGAGATTTGGACTGAGCATCTCTTCACCAGATCTCACTTTGTGCACAAAAATAAACAAATCAGAACAAAAGGGTTATGCCATATTCGTCCAAAAATGTTTGTCTAAGAGGTTACATGGCTATATACTTGATTTTATGCAAATCGAGTTAATTAAAACATCCATGCTCATCTCTATGTATCAACACAGCTTAACACACTGTGCTTTTATTAGTCACTATAAAAATCACAATTAATTATTTCTTAAGCGTCCCACTTTGCTTCTGTAAACAAGCATGAGTACTTTAACCTGTAAGGGACAATATTGTGCTGTAATGGCAATTTCCTAAGTTTGTTTAATTAAGAAAAGCATTAGCAGCGCTACTGCTGGCCTCTGGGGGGCGATGAACTGCAGCTAGGCCCATGATGGAGTGGGTGAGAGCCGCGTGTACTCACTCAGCCCTGGCAACCTCATCCATCTACGATCTGTGCCACATCTTCGCCACAGGAGCCATCAAATCACCAACTAGGTACACATTAAATAGGCACGATCTATCATTGGACACACATGTAAAACTATACATGCAGACCAATATATATAGTTTAATTTGTGACTTTACAAATGCACATATGATGACATTATTGTAAGCAAATAAATGCACTCAGGACAGGTTGCTCAGGGGGAACAAAAGAAACATTGGCAAAACAATATTTTCGTACGACATGACCGACAAAATGTAAACAGTGTACAATTACTGTATATGCCCTGGCATATTAGCATGGGCTTTAGGCTATTACAGTAATTACGAAGCAGATAATGTATTTGAAAGTGTAAAGACTTTGGCGTTTAGCTGTGTGTCATCTAATCCAATAGTCTTCACACTGAAAGCTGCCATTGCCCCTGATCAATGGTAATAACTTGATATTGGTTGAATTTTCAGAGAGTCTGAAAGAGTCACTGAAACATCAATACCAAGTCTCATTTCCTAAACTCAAACCTGTGTAAAAATTGCATTTATACACAGAAACACACACACAATCGTGCACACTAAAACACGTGGCACAGGAAAAGTACGCCAAAGAATAAGAACATCAAATGAGTGCAATAGCTGTCAAAGAGGAGATTATGTCTTTAAAAGTTCATGCTTTTTCTGTCAGCCGAAGATTAGTGCATCACACCACAGATGTCTTATACTTCACTTGGAAAATACCACGTAATGTTTATTAAACTCTTTATGAATGTGTGTGTGAGTTCTCAGGCTAATATCCAGCTAATAAGTCTATTTTTCCAGATCCAGAGTGAAATGTGCCACCCTTCAAAAGGACAGATTTCATATGCTTTAAAATGCTGTTCAGATGCTAATAAACTCCATTACAAAGCCTGAAGAGGAATGAACTGCCACGAATCAGTGCGCGTTGCTTTGTGTGCGCGGATACACTTTTAGTACATCATCTACACAATGCACGACCAAACGGAAAATACAGCAAATATACTCCACGTACGTGAACATAAATGTTTCTATCTATGCAATCTCAATTTCACACCTTGTTGCATTTCGAAATGCATCAGAACACAATTTTTAATGCAACCAAGTAGGTTTTGTATTCGGAGGGTTGCAAGGGACGCTACAGTACAGCTGGCTTTAGTGCAAAACGTTTTCTACGATTAGGCATGTGATGGTATACATTTTTCATGTTATGGTAAATGCAAGGACTTTTATTGCGGGGAATAGTATTATCAAAATTACATTTGAAGATAAGCGATCTTTGTTGTTCTTAATTATGTGTAGTTTGAAACTTTGTAAATGTAAATGATATTTAAGGACTGTATTACCAGCTTAAAATTAGTGCTGGGCAAAGATTAATCACATACAAAATAAAAGTGCATTTTTGCATAATATTTGTGTCTGTGCTGTGGGTAATAATTATGTATATTTAAACACAGAAGAATACATACATATACACATTTCAGAACATTTTTATTTATATATATATATAATTTTTTTGTTTATATATACAGTATATATAACATAGAATATATAAAAAATAGAAATAAATATATATACAAATGTAAATGTTTCTTAAATACATACATGAATGTGTGTGTGTGTGTGTGTGTGTGTGTGTGTGTGTGTGTGTGTGTGTGTGTGTGTGTGTGTGTGTGTGTGTGTGTGTGTGTGTGTGTGTGTGTGTGTGTGTGTGTGTGTGTGTGTGTGTGTGTGTGTGTGTGTGTGTGTGTGTGTGTATTTATATATACATAATAATTACACACAGCACACACTCATATCTTATGCAAAAAATCACTTTTATTTTGTATGCGATTAATCTTTGCCCAGCATTAATATTGTTACTATTGTTACTAAAATTGTCCTACACATTTATGTCAGTTACGATGCATAATATAAAAATAATACATGTCCCTGTAAAAATTGTATAATGCTACAATTTATTGTTGCAAATACATCTACAATGTACACTTCACCATCTATTAAAACATAAAATAAAGTATGTTTTGTGTTTTTGAAAACTCTGTATTAATACTAAGTGAGACCAGGAGTAGTCGCAATCCTTATATTACTAGACCTTAGTGCAGCATTTGACACAATAGATCACAGAATCTTACTCAATAGACTAGAAAACTATGTTGGCATCAGTGGCCAGGCGTTAGCCTGGTTTAGATCGTATCTAACCAATCGATATCACTTTGTTTATGTAAATGAGGAAGAGTCATATCACTCCCCCGTTAAATACGGCGTACCTCATGGATCAGTTCTAGGCCCTATCCTATTCTCGTAATATATGTTACCTCTAGGAGACATTATCAGGAAACATAAGTTTTCACTGCTATGCGGATGATACCCAGCTTTTACATCTCGTCACATCCTAGCGAAACCCACCAGTTTGCTAAGCTAACACACTGCATTAGTGATATTAGGGACTGGATGGCACATAACTTTCTTATGCTAAACTCCAATAAGACTGAGATACTTATTATTGAACCAAATCGCTCCAAACATAATCTGTCAGAATACAAGTTGCCCATAGATGGCTGCACGGTGGTGCCATCTTCCACGGTTAAGAATTTAGGCGTAATGTTCGACAGCAATCTATCTTTCGATAGTCATATCTCCAACGTCTGCCGCACAGCATTCTTCCATCTTAGAAATATCTCAAAAATACGCCATATGCTGTCTGCATCAGATGCAGAAAAGCTTATCCATGCTTTTATGACCTCTAGAATAGACTATTGTAACTCGTTACTCGGGGGATGCCATTCAAATCAGGTAAACAAGCTACAGCTGGTTCAAAACGCCGCCGCAAGAGTGCTTACTCAGTCTAAAAAGTATGACCACATTAGTCCAGTTCTGGCATCTTTAAACTGGCTACCAGTTAAATATCGCATACAATTTAAAATATTACTAATCACCTACAAAGCCTTAAATGGCCTAGCGCCTTCGTATATTAAAGAACTACTATCAGAATACAATCCAACACGTAAACTGCGATCACAAAATTCTGGTCACTTAATTATCCCTAAAATATCAAAAGTGTCTAAAGTTGGTAGATCCTTTTCCTACTTGGCCCCTAAGCTCTGGAATGATTTACCAAATAATGTTCGAGTATCAGACACAGTCGATCAATTTAAATCTAAACTTAAGGCATTCTTCTTTAACAGAGCATTCACATAAAATGTCCAGTAAATGTACTTTTCCCACAGTAGTTATTTTGTCTAGAACACAGCACTCACATACCTCATATGGGTAATATACTATTGCCGCAATAGTTAGCCTGTCTGGAACCGAGCTAACTTAAACCACTATAATGTATGACACT